>NC_091983.1:88555331-89765220 GCF_044704955.1 Pristiophorus japonicus
ACTTGACATGAATGGTCAAGGTAAGATCTCATTTCACAAACACCTGCTCAATAACTGCACCACCACCAGCATCACACTTCATCCACCACCTAACTATACACTGACATTCATACACCCTATATTACTGCATTCTTCACAAGTACAACCTCACACCGCAGACACATCTCACAGCCCCTTCAACCATGTGAGACAACACACACACAGTAACAAAAGTAAACGTTGGTCCCTTAGAGGTTGAGAGGAGAAATTATTATGGGGAATAAAGAAATGGCAGAAACATTAAACAAAAATTTTGTATCTGTCTTCACAGTAGAAGACACAAAAATCATACCAAAAATGGTGGGGATCCATGGGTCTAAGAGGGTGAGGAACTTAACATAAAAATATAAGAAATAAGAGCAGGAGTAGGCCATTCGGCTCCTCGAGCCTGCACCGCCATTCAATAAGATCATGGCTGATCTGAACATGGCCTCAACTCCACGTTACTGCCTGTTCCCCATAACCCTCGACTCCCCTTGTAGTTCAAAAATCTGTCCATCTGCGCCTTGAATATATTCAATGATTCAGCCTCCATAGCTCTCTGAGGTAGAGAATTCCAAAGATTCATGACCCCGAGAAGAAATTCCTCTTCATCTCCATCTTCAATGGGCAACTCCTTATTCTGAAACTATGCCCCCTAGTTCTAGATTCCTCCACGAGGGCAACCATCCTCTCAGCATCTACCCTGTCAAACCCCCTCAGAATCTTGCATGTTTCCAGGTGATCCAGTGTGCCCAGGTACAAGACAGGAATATCTGCCCCAGTAAGAGTAAACAAAAATTGTGTAGAAACTGGAGATAGTACTTGACCTAGAATAAGTTCTGAGCACAGACAGCCTGATGTAAAATTCTTAATGGGGCAGCACCCCAAAATAACTTTTCCCCTTGTGAAGATGATAATGTGGAGACTGATTAAATGTGCATCATACATACAACCCAAAAAAATAATTAGCATCTAGCTGTAACAGAGGAGCACTTTTAATTGCTTACCTCTAACAGGAATGGTTATAAATTAAACCGATAAAGTTGAAAGGGGAAGTTTCAGTATCATATCAGAATGTTGGGATACACAAAATTATTCACTTTGCCTCAATTAAATAAAGCAAAATAGTAAAGAACATTTACTAAGAAGTACAGCTGTCTTTTCAGGAAGACAAAGAGCACAATTTTAAGAAAGCAGAACTCTTAAAACCTGAATTTTTAAACTGTAAATTCATTTGGAAGGGTTCTAAAAGGAAAGGAAACCTGAGAGATAGAACACAGTCCCCGCCCCCACATATGGGTACCAAGTTTGAATCAAACACAGACAGATTTGGGGTGGGGCTGGAGGTTTTTTTCTCTGCTAGCTGCACTTTAAAGTGAATTGCCTTTGCATAGATTCAATCAGGTTTCTAGCGAGAATCAATCCATAGCACAAAATCGCTGAAAACTCAGCACAACTCAAGAATGTCTTCCACAGCAATTCCAGGAGACTGTAAGAAATGGAAAAGATACAAATGTAGCAGGGATGCTTTTCTAATATTTGTTAAGACGCCTTATTTGACACTTTAGGAGCAGTGTCACCCAGCATCTAATTGCTGTTACTGTTGGGATTGGTACAAGAGAACATGGAATGGGGAGAAAAAAAAATCAAACACTCTATTGCACAGCATTGGCAAGCTCTCATCTTGAGGTACACTAGTTTATAAGAAAATGTTGAGAAAATAAAATTATAACAATTGCAACAGCTCAGGATTAAGAGGTCTGCTGACATCCCACAATTTACAGTTTATAAATCAAGATGCTATATTCAATAATACTGTTACCAAAATTCATGTTAGACTCCCTAATGTAGATGTAATAGTAATCAACATGAACAAAAGATTCTAGTGATGTGAAACATACCACTCCTTTCTCCCAGATAACAGTCATTCGGTCTTGCACTCCAGTAACACCATGAGGAATTTTGGTAAAATCCTCTTTTCCTATAGCTTTTTGCTTGGTAGTAAATGGACGATGATCCGAAGCAACAACATTAATAGTATCACTAGGATAAATAAAACAAAGAACAGAAATAATTTGACCAGTATTTCATTTAAGTCTTGATATGAGGTACTTCTGTAATGAAGAGAATCACCTGCCAAGGCTTCTCTTTCACTCCGGCACCATTACTGCTGGTGTCCCCCAAGGATTGATCCTTGGCCCCCTCCTATTTCTCATCTGCATGCTGCCCCTCGGCGACATCATCTAAAAACACGGTGTCAGTTTCCACATGTCGCTGACGACACCAAACTCCACCTCACCACCAGATCTTTCGACCCCTCCACTGTCTCTAAATTGTTACACTTATTGGATGAGCAGAAATTTCCTCCAACTAACTATTGGAAGACCGAAGCCATTGTCTTTGGTCCCCGCTGCAAATTCCGTTCACTAACCACAGGCTCCATCTCACTCCCTGGCAACTGCCCGAGGTTGAACCAGACTGTTCGTGACCTTGATGTCATAGTTGACCCTGAAATGAGCTTCCGATCACATATCCACGCCATCACTAAGACGACCTATTTCCACCTCTCTGATTGCCCAACTCAGCCCCTGCCTCAACTCATCTGAAATGAAACACTCATTCTTGCCTTTGTTAATTCTAGACTTCACTATTCCAATGCCGGCCACCTATCTTCTATCCTTCATAAACTGGAGGTCATCTAAAACTCTGCTGCCTATGTCCGAACTCGCACCAGGTCCCATTCACCCTTCACCCCTGTGCTTGTTGACCTACATTGGCTCTCGATTAAGCAACATCTCAATTTTAAAATTCTCATCCTAATTTTCAAATCCCTCCAAGGCCTCGCCTCTCCCTATCTCTGTAATCTGCTCCAACCCTATAACCCTCTGAGATATCACTGCTCCTCCAATTCTGACCTCAGGAACATCCCTGTTCTTAATCGCTCCACCATTGGCGGTCGTGCCATAAGCTCTGGAATTCCCTCCCTGAATCTCTCCAACTCTATCACTCTTTCCTCCTTTAAGAGGCTCCTTAAAACCTACCTCTTGATCATCTTCCCCAGTATCTCCTTATGTGGCTCAGTGACAAATTTTGTTCGATAATGCTCCTGTGAAGTGCCTTGGGACATTTTACTGTATATTAAAGGCAGTATATAAATACAAGATATTGTTGTTGACAGATTTTATATTGGATTCATGTTTTGGTCATTTCAATTTAAGGTTAATTATGGCACTGAAGATTTTTCACAGTGGGGTTATGAAATATTTTCTTTTCTTCCCCCAATAGATTTATGGTTCTCGATGAAGGATTTTTCCACTCCAACAACCAGCGCCTGAACAAATGATCATTTGACATGGGCTAGGCATGCCGACAGTTGACTCCCTTCTGTTGCAATGTCCAAAGTCAGCATCAAACAAGTCTCCAACATATCCCCTGATTAAAATACTGGTACCATCTCATTCCAAACAACAGTATTAACTCAGAATTCTTATTTAATGGCTTACTACATACAATGCTGAGACTTTGTTACTTTCTACTGCTTGCACCTCAGCTATTTCTACATTTTCTGCTTGGCTTGCATGAGAAGCTGCCAAGCTGAATTTTGGGCACTATAATTTCACAGGAGCAGGATAAAAGTTACACCCATCACTGATACAGAATGTCCCCCACAGAATTTGCCCAAGCACCTGAAAATCCTCAGTTGAAGTCAACTACCTACTCAAGCCTTTGTGTCCAGATAAAAGGGCATTTTGCAGGTATTTTCAAACATAGAAGTCAATTTCTTAATCAGGTTTAGTAATTTCCAGAATTGCAGAATCAAAAAAAATAACAGTTTTTGTTATGTTATAGGTGGTATTTCTAGTTATATACACAGACACTGAATTAGAAAAACGGTGGCCAAAAACAGAAAAAAATATGAGTAGTTTGATCAGTTGTGTGACATTTGCTGATTTGTAACTGGAAGCTTTGAGGAGAAAAATGGAGGGATTTGACTGCTTGGTTTTCAGTCATTATCACTTTTTGTTACTAGGCAGATATTTATACTTGTAAATTTAAACTTTAAATTTTCACTCGAAATTGTAATCCATATTACTGTTATACAATATTCAGAAGTTATGAATTTTTAATACTGTAATCAACTCAAGTGGAAATGATGATGACACACACCTGTAATCTTGTGATACAAGTACAACGTCCTGAATTCGGAATTCCGAAAACCGGAATTGTCTGAAAACCAGACATTTTTGAGGTGGCCAAGATGGCGACATTGGGCGGCGAGGGACGAGGAAACCGTTAAAAAAAACTGCAGCGCCGGGGGGCCGCGAGAACCAGCGGGCAGCGGAGGATCGGTGGGCGGCAAGGAGCGGAGAGAATCGGCGGACAGCAAGGAGCACCAACAGCGAGGTCTGAAATCCGGCAAAACCCCAAAACTGGCACGGACTCGGTCCCGAGGTTGCTGGATTTCAGACATTGTACCTGCATATTTGGCCACAGCTCAACCAAAAATAGTTCGAGCTTGGGGCAGGCGGCTTAAAGAAAAAAATATTTTCAGCTCGTTACAGAAACTCACTTGGCAAGCAGGCTCATGAGGTAATTGGGAGTGCTGGCATCCAGTCGGAGAGGAGGCGCAGTAACATGAGCAGCAGCAAGAGACCAGTCTGGGTGGTAATAGCTTGATCCATTCAGAGTCGTGTGTGCGAGGGTTGTTTCCCCATATATAATCTTGCCTTTTAAAAAAAGATTGAATTAGGAATTTAAACACATCCACCATAATGTATACTTTATTCACCTAATTATAGCTTACTAATTAAATATACATCAGTCGTGTATACACAGATGCACCATTTAATTTTCATTCACTTTAAGCCAGAGTGTGCCCTCTTTCATTTCATTTCTGAAGCATATTCAGTTTAGTTTAATCTAAATTGGTGTACACAAGTATATCATTTTTAAATCCACACACATTTTGGTAGATTAGGGAGAATCAATTAGAGGAAAGAATTGTTATTTCTCAAAGAAAATATTTGCAGAATTTTGATTAATAGCTCTACCAAATTAAAAACCAACCAGTCAGCCAGGTACTCTGATGTTATTACACAGAATTACATAGAAGTTAAAGACACAGAAATAGGCCATTCGGCCGAACCAGTCCATGCCGGCGTTTTTGCCACACTTGAGACTCCTCCCATTTTTCCTCAACTAACTACCAGCATAATCTATTCCCTTCTCCCTCATATGCTTATCGAGCTGCCCCTTAAACACTTCTATACTACTCCCTCTAACTACTCCCTGTGGCAGCAAGTTCCATTCTCACCACTTTCTTGATGAAGAGCATATCAGTGAGTACTTATGATAAATAGTAAAGGATGGTGTTATGTATGTAAACATTGCAACAGTAAGACTTGCCACCAGAGGGCGCAACTGTTGGAGGCCCAAGGGCCACCTGCACACCTCGTGCAAGGGAGTATAAAAGATTCTGCCCCTCCGACGGTGCGGCGCTCCCTCCGTGCTGCCCCTCCGACGGTGCGGCGCTCCCTCCGTGCTGCCCCTCCGACGGTGCGGCGCGCCCTTGGGGCTGCCCTTCCGACGGTGCGGCGCTCCCTCGGTGCTGCCCCTTCGGCGGTGCGGTGCTCCCTCGGTGCTGCCCCTTCGGCGCTCCCACGGTGCTGCCCCTCCGACGGTGCGGCGCTCCCTCGGTGCTGCCCCTCCGACGGTGCGGCGCTCTCTCGGTGCTGCCCCTCCGACTGTGCGGCACTCCCTCGGTGTTGGGGAGAGCTGATTGAGGTATATGGAGTTGTGGGGGGCCTGGGTGGAGTGGATAGGAGGGACCCGTTTCCCTTGGCGGAGGGGTCGGCAACCGGGGGGCACAGATAGAGGATGGTTGGGGGGAGGTTTGGTGGGGATTTGAGGGGAGGCGTCTTCAGCCTGGGGGTGGTGGGGGTCTGGGGCGAAACTCACTGCCTGGTGATAGCAGGAAAGGGGTACTGAGGGAAGGATCAGCCATGATCTTATTGAATGGTGGTGCAGGCTCGAAGGGCCGAATGGCCTGCTCCTGCATCTGTTTTCTATGTTTCTATGTTGTCTGCCATGCTGCTTAGGCACTCTGGAGTTGTATTAAAGAGACTAAGGTCACATCAGTTTTTGCTCACAGTACACAAGTCTTGTGGAGTTCTTCCACACTTAACAGATGGGGTGTGACTTTGGACAAGCCGAAGGAATCTTGAGCCATCCAAACCTGGGAAACCATGCTATCGATAGGGGATGCAGATAGGCACTCAGGCTGATGCGTAGCTGTGGCTAACTGTTGTTGACATCACAGAGTAGTCCAGAAGGGAAGACCTAAAAAATAGTTACTATCTTGGCAAGAAATTCTCCTGGGGGTAATATTTCTTTCTACGAAATTAGAGTGGAAGGGGGTACTTTGATTTGAATTCTAATTGTAACTTTATAGATGAAGCCGATCAATATTTACCTCTGGTCTTGACAGTGTAATTTCATGCCACTTTAAACGACTCAACCAAGAATTAGACCCATTTTCTGGGATGTGAAGAAAATGGAGGACATCCCTTATTCTTTAAAATAACAATCTCAAAGAATATTATAAATGCATAAATTGATCTCCTGCAGCACTGCACATCAAGTGAAGTCTTCAGGTGAAGCATATCAGGTAACTGGACCAGGGTGCACTGATGTAATTCAGTCCCCATTTTAAAGTAATACATTCTCCCCTTAATTCTACATAATACTTCAATTTTATAGAAACATAGAAAATTAGGTGCAGGAGCAGGCCATTCAGCCCCTCGAGCCTGCACCGCCATTCAATAAGATCATGGCTGATCATTCAACCTCAGTACTCATTTCCTGCTTTCTCTCCATACCCCTTGACCGTAAGGACCATATTTAACTCCCTTTTGAATATATCTAACGAACTGGCCTCAACAACTTTCTGCGGTGGAGAATTCCATAGGTTAACCACTCTGAGGGAAGAAGTTTCTCCTCATCTCGGTCCTAAATGGCTTACACCTTATTCTTAGACTGTGACCCTTGGTTCTGGAACTCCCCAGCAACGGGAATATTCTTCCTGCCTCTAACCTGTCCAATCCTGTCAGAATTTTATATGTATCGATGCGATCTAAACTCCAGTGGATACAAGCCCAGTTGATCCAGTCTCTCCTCATATGTCAGTCTTACCATCCCGAGAATCAATCTGGTGAACCTTCGCTGTACTCCCTCAATAAGCAAGAACGTCCTTCCTCAGATTAGGAGACCAAAACTGAACACAATATTCCAGGTGTGGCCTCACCAAGGCTCTGTACAACTGCAGTAAGACCTCCCTGCTCCTATACTCAAATCCTTTAGCTATGAAGGCCAACATGCCATTTGCCTCCTTCATCATCTGCTATACCTGCATGCCTACCTTCAATAACTGATGTACCATGACACCCAGGTCTCGTTGCACCTCCCCTTTTCCTAATCTATCACCATTCAGATAATATTCTGTCTTCCTGTTTTTGCCACCAAAGTGGATAACCTCACATTTATCTACATTATACTGCATCTGCCATGCATTTGCCCACTCACCTAACCTGTCCAAGTCACCTTGCAGCCTCTTAGTATCCTCCTCACAGCTCACACCGTCACCCAGCTTAGTGTCATCTGCAAACTTGGAGATATTACATTCAATTCCTTCATCTAAATCATTGATGTATATTGTAAATAGCTGGGGTTCCAGCAACGAACCCCAATAGTCACTGTCTGCCATTCTGAAAAGGACCCGTTTATTCCGACTCTCTGCTTCCTGTCTGCCAACCAGTTCTCTATCCACATCAATACATTACCCCTAATACCATGTGCTTTAATTTTGCACACTAATCTCTTGTGTAGGACCTTGTTAAAAGCCTTTTGAAAGTCCAAATACACCACATCCACTGGTTCTCCCTTGTCTACTCTAGTAGTTACATCCTCAAAAAATTCTAGAAAATTTGTCAAGCATGATTTCCCTTTCATAAATCCATGCTGACTTGGACCGATCCTGTCACTGCTTTCCAAATGCGCTGCTATTTCATCTTTAATAATTGATTTCAACATTTTCCCCACCACTGATGTCAGGCTAACCGGTCTATAATTCCCTGTTTTCTCTCTCCCTCCTTTTTTAAAAAGTGGGGTTACATTAGCTACCCTCCTGTCCATAGGAACTGATCCAGAGTCAATATATTGTTGGAAAATGATCACCAATGCATCCACTATTTCTAGGGCCACTTTCTTAAGTGCTCTAGGATGCAGCCTATCAGGCCCTGGGGATTTATCGGCCTTCAATCCCATCAATTTCCCTAACACAATTTCCTGACCAATAATGATTTCCTTCAGTTCCTCCTTTTCGCTAGACCCTCGAACCCCTAGTATTTCCGGAAGGTTATTTGTGTCTTCCTTAGTGAAGACAGATCCAAAGTATTTGTTCAATTGGTCTGCCATATCTTTGTTCCCCATTATAAATTCACCTGATTCTGATTGCAAAGGACCTTGGTCTTCACTAATCTTCTTCTCTTCACATATCTATCGAAGCTTTTGCAGTCAGTTTTTATGTTCCCTGCAAGCTTCCTCTCATACTCTAGTTTCCCCTCCCAATTAGACCCTTTGTCCTCCTCTGCTGAATTCTAAATTTCTCCCAGTCCTCAGGTTTGCTGCTTTATTATTTTTGGTTAAATAACAAAGTCATATTAATTATATTAATTAGAGTTTATCTGCAGTACAGGATGAGGAGTTGAAACTTGCAAAACTGAGGTGCTGCAATGTCATCACTGGCAGGAAGGTGTCATTACTGTGTGACAAGTTTACATTGTCAATTACCTTCATAAATGTGTACAGAGGAAGTCATAATGGAAAAGTTTGATACAAAAGTGTGACAACAGGAAGTAAGGTTTTTTAGCCAGGAAATTCATGTAGGTGCAATATTTTTAATATATGAGGGCAGTGGACCTCCTGCAGTCGTGCTCACGGTAAGTCAAAGAATATCTTCTCTCTTTTATCCATCTCTGTGGCTCTCATCTTCTGCTTCTGGATCTCTTATCGTCTCCCTCTCACTCTCTCTCTTTCTATTGTTCTTTGATTTCTTCACATTCTCTCCTTTTAGATGGTAACTGATATGGTGGGGGTAGGGAAATAGCACTAAGTGGTGCTTGGTGCAAGTTGCCAGGTAGGGAAGAAATCCAGCTAGAGAGAGCTAGAGGAGGGAGGTGATAGGAAAGGAGAAGGAAATGGCTAGGAACTGGGAGGAGGACAGAAGGCATGGCTGCTTAGGTAGGATGTAGTAGAGGGCGAGAGTTAAGGGGAACGTGTGCACACATTGAAAGGTAGTAGAAGGGAACACAAAAGGGCCAAGAAGCACAAAAAAATTGTATTTATATAGTGTCTTCAACATAGTAAAACATCCCCCAGGCGCTTCACAGAAGCATTATCAAAATTTGACATTAAGCCACATAAGGAGATATTAAAGCAGATGAGCAGTGAGAGAACATGGAGAGGTCTGAAGAAATATAAGCTACAAATTCTGAATTTGATTTCTGAGGAATGAAATGGTGAGAAGAATTTGAATGAACTAGTCTTTTGACAGTGGCGGAACCAAAAAAGCTAAAAATTGCTGAAAAGATTTAAGATGAGCGTAATCCTAGTGCTAAATAACCTATGATGAGAGCCTAAGTAGTCGTGACTTGTTACACTGAGACAAAGAAATGTGGTTGTCATATCCATGACATTAAAGCCACCAGATGAGAGGGACAAAGCACCGAGAACAAGATTTGGATTACATAAATTAGACAAATGACTGAACTGTTTTGGTTCCTTTCCTGAAGAAAGAGATGATGCTTGTGATGAAAATAGAGTTCTGTCTGATTTCAAATTATGATGTATGTCTCTATTGTATCTTTTCATTTGAATGGTAGCTAGGCCGAGGCACTGAGTTTAAAATGAAAGTTATGGCTCTTTTCTGATGAGATTTGATCTGACATAGAAAACATAGAAAATAGGTGCAAGAGTAGGCCATTCGGCCCTTCTAGCCTGCACCGCCATTCAATGAGTTCATGGCTGAACATTCAACTTCAGTACCCCATTCCTGCTTTCTCGCCATACCCCTTGATCCCCCGAGCAGTAAGGACCTCATCTAACTCCTTTTTGAATATATTTAGTGAATTGGCCTCAACAACTTTCTGTGGTAGAGAATTCCACAGGTTCACCACTCTCTGGGTGAAGAAGTTCCTCCGCATCTCGGTCCTAAATGGCTTACCCCTTATCCTTAGACTGTGACCCCTGGTTCTGGACTTCCCCAACATTGGGAACATTCTTCCTGCATCTAACCTGTCTAACCCCGTCAGAATTTTATATGTTTCTATGAGGTCCCCTCTCATTCTTCTGAACTCCAGTGAATACAAGCCCAGTTGATCCAGTCTTTCTTGATAGGTCAGTCCCGCCATCCCGGGAATCAGTCTGGTGAACCTTCGCTGCACTCCCTCAATAGCAAGAATGTCCTTCCTCAGGTTAGGAGACCAAAACTGTACACAATACTCCAGGTGTGGCCTCACCAGTGCCCTGTACAACTGTAGCAACACCTCCCTGCCCCTGTACTCAAATCCCCTTGCTATGTAGGCCAACATGCCATTTGCTTTCTTAACCGCCTGCTGCACCTGCATGCCAACCTTCAATGACTGATGTACCATGACACCCAGGTCTCTTTGCACCTCCCCTTTTCCTAATCTGTCACCATTCAGATAATAGTCTGTCTCTCTATTTTTACCACCAAAGTGGATAACCTCACATTTATCCACATTATACTTCATCTGCCATGCATTTGCCCACTCACCTAACCTATCCAAGTCGCTCTGCAGCCTCACAGCATCCTCCTCGCAGCTCACACTGCCACCCAACTTAGTGTCATCCGCAAATTTGGAGATACTACATTTAATCCCCTCATCTAAATCATTAATGTACAGTGTAAACAGCTGGGGCCCCAGCACAGAACCTTGCGGTACCCCACTAGTCACTGCCTGCCATTCTGAAAAGTACCCATTTACTCCTACTCTTTGCTTCCTGTCTGACAACCAGTTCTCAATCCATATCAGTACACTACCCCCAATCCCATGTGCTCTAACTTTGCACATCAATCTCTTGTGTGGGACCTTGTCGAACGCCTTCTGAAAGTCCAAATATACCACATCAACTGGTTCTCCCTTATCCACTCTACTGGAAACATCCTCAAAAAATTCCAGAAGATTTGTCAAGCATGATTTCCCTTTCACAAATCCATGCTGACTTGGACCTATCATGTCACCTCTTTCCAAATGCACTGCTATGACATCCTTAATAATTGATTCCATCATTTTACCCACTACCGATGTCAGGCTGACCGGTCTATAATTCCCTGTTTTCTCTCTCCCTCCTTTTTTAAAAAGTGGGGTTACATTGGCTACCCTCCACTCCATAGGAACTGATCCAGAGTCAATGGAATGTTGGAAAATGACTGTCAACGCATCCACTATTTCCAAGGCCACCTCCTTAAGTACTCTGGGATGCAGTCCATCAGGCCCTGGGGATTTATCGGCCTTCAATCCCATCAATTTCCCCAACACAATTTCCCGGCTAATAAGGATTTCCCTCAGTTCCTCCTCCTTACTAGACCCCCCGACCCCTTTTATAACCGGAAGGTTGTTCGTGTCCTCCTTCGTGAATACCGAACCAAAGTACTTGTTCAATTGGTCCGCCATTTCTTTGTTCCCCGTTATGACTTCCCCTGATTCTGACTGCAGGGGACCTACATTTGTCTTTACTAACCTTTTTCTCTTTACATATCTATAGAAACTTTTGCAATCCGTCTTAATGTTCCCTGCAAGCTTCTTCTCATACTCCATTTTCCCTGCCCTAATCAAACCCTTTGTCCTCCTCTGCTGAGTTCTAAATTTCTCCCAGTCCCCAGGTTCGCTGCTATTTCTGGCCAATTTGTATGCCACTTCCTTGGCTTTAATACTATCCCTGATTTCCCTTGATAGCCACGGTTGAGCCACCTTCCCTTTTTTATTTTTATGCCAGACAGGAATGTACAATTGTTGTAGTTCATCCATGCGGTCTCTAAATGTCTGCCATTGCCCATCCACAGTCAACCCCTTAAGTATCATTCGCCAATCCATCTCAGCCAATTCACGCCTCATACCTTCAAAGTTAGCCTTCTTTAAGTTCTGGACCATGGTCTCTGAATTAACTGTTTCATTCTCCATCCTAATGCAGAATTCCACCATATTATGGTCACTCTTCCCCAAGGGGCCTCGCACAACGAGATTGCTAATTAATCCTTTCTCATTACATAACACCCAGTCTAAGATGGCCTCCCCCCTAGTTGGTTCCTCGACATATTGGTCTAAAAAACCATCCCTTATGCACTCCAGAAAATCCTCCTCCACCGTATTGCTTCCAGTTTGGTTAGCCCAATCTATGTGCATATTAAAGTCACCCATTATAACTGCTGCACCTTTATTGCACGCACCCCTAATTTCCTGTTTGATGCCCTCCCCAACATCACTACTACTGTTTGGAGGTCTGTACACAACTCCCACTAACGTTTTTTGCCCTTTGGTGTTCTGCAGCTCTACCCATATAGATTCCACATCATCCAAGCTAATGTCCTTCCTAACTATTGCCTTAATCTCCTCCTTAACCAGCAATGCTACCCCACCTCCTTTTCCTTTTATTCTATCCTTCCTGAATGTTGAATACCCCTGGATGTTGAGTTCCCAGCCCTGCTCATCCTGGAGCCACGTCTCCGTAATCCCAATCACATCATATTTGTTAACATCTATTTGCACAGTTAATTCATCCACCTTATTGCGGATACTCCTTGCATTAAGACACAAAGCCTTTAGGCTTGTTTTTTTTAACACCCTCTGTCCTTTTAGAATTTTGCTGTACAATGGCCCTTTTTGTTCTTTGCCTTGGGTTTCTCTGCCCTCCACTTTTCCTCATCTCCTTTCTGTCTTTTGTTTTTGCCTCCTTTTTGTTTCCCTCTATCTCCCTGCATTGGTTCCCATCCCCCTGCCATATTAGTTTAACTCCTCCCCAACAGCACTAGCAAACACTCCCCCGAGGACATTGGTTCCGATTCTGCCCAGGTGCAGACCGTCCGGATTGTACTGGTCCCACCTCCCCCAGAACCGGTTCCAATGCCCCAGGAATTTGAATCCCTCCCTGCTGCACCATTGCTCAAGCCACGTATTCATCTGAGCTATCCTGCGATTCCTACTCTGACTAGCACGTGGCACTGGTAGCAATCCCGAGATTACTACTTTTGAGGTCCTACTTTTTAATTTAGCTCCTAGCTCCTTAAATTCATTTCGTAGGAACTCATCCCTTTTTTTACCTATGTCATTGGTACCAACGTGCACCACGACAACTGGCTGTTCTCCCTCCCTTTTTAGAATGTCCTGCACCCGCTCCGAGACATCCTTGACCCTTGCACCAGGGAGGCAACATACCATCCTGGAGTCTCGGTTGCGGCCGCAGAAACGCCTATCTATTCCCCTTACAATTGAATCCCCTATCACTATCGCTCGCCCACTCTTTTTCCTGCCCTCCTGTGCAACAGAGCCAGCCACGGTGCCATGAACTTGGCTGCTGCTGCCCACTCCTGATGAGTCATCCCCCTCAACAGCACTCAAAGCAGTGACCTTTGCTTTGATGAGTGCCTAAGGAGTGTCTGAGTTTGACAATCAAATGCTTGCCTTTGTTTATGTTTTTAGCCTGCTAGAGTGAGTCGGAATCAAGATTCACCCCCAAGCTTCTGAAATGTGAATCTATGCAAGATTGTCACTTTGAGAAAAGATATATTATAATGGTCACTTAGAAAACAACAATAGTTGTAATGCCGATCACAAGTGTCAGGCTCTGGCTCAGTGGGTAAGCACTCGCCTCTGAGTCAGAGGGCTGTGGGTTCAAGTCGCACTCCAGGAACTTGAGCACATAAATCTAGG
The DNA here is from genome assembly GCF_044704955.1 of Pristiophorus japonicus. Taxonomy (NCBI): domain Eukaryota; kingdom Metazoa; phylum Chordata; class Chondrichthyes; family Pristiophoridae; genus Pristiophorus; species Pristiophorus japonicus. Next base: position 88,569,359 of record NC_091983.1, read on the forward strand.
CTGACACTCCAGTGCAGTGCTGAAAGAGTGCTGCACGTCGGAGATGCCATCTTTCGGATGAGTCATTAAACTGAGGCCCTATCTGCTCTCTCAGGTATCGGAAAAGATCCCATGACGCTATTTCAAAGAAGAGCAGGGGAGTTATCCCCGGTGTCCTGGCCAATATTTATCCCTCAATCAACATCACAAAAACAGATTATCTGGACATTATCACATTGTTGTTTATGGGTGTTTGCTGTGTGCAAGTTGGCTGCGTTACCCCACATTACAACAGTGACTACACTCCAAAAGTACTTAATTGGCTGTAAAGTGCTTTGAGACGTCCAGTGATCGTGAAAGGTGCTATATAAATGCAAGTCTTTCTTTTTCTTTCAACATGAGTTAGAAGATTCAAAACCTATCTATGTGCCAAAAGCCAACAGTTCTTGTTCTATCTGCTTGGATGATATAGTGCATTAAAAAGTTGTTTATAAACATGTTGAAAAAAGATCTGAAGCTTCTTCAAAGAAACTTGCTTAGGTGAGGAAAAGACTTGTCATTCAAGGTATAACCTTGGATTAGGGATTATTAATGCAGCCTTTTAGCCCCATCTTTGGTTCACTCTTACATGGCAGAACTCTGAAGAGGTGTGTGCTTAATTAATAAAAACTCAGATTTCCTGAATGCCAAGGGCATTTTAACCACTGAAAATAGAAGACTTTCATAGAAGACGAACAATCTGATCATCAAGAACAATCATTTGTGGAATGTCTAGAAAGGAAATACACTGGATTTAACAGTTTGATTTTTCCATACTCTGTAACCAACCTTACCATGCATTCTTGCAGAAGCAATGACATCACCTGCAGACTTGCTTGAGACATTAACCAAATATAACGGACAATGGGTCTGAAGGGGGAAGTTAATGGAAAGAGTTAGATACGGAGCTCAGCTGAAACACTGAATATATATATTCAAAAAATAATCGCTTAACCGAAAAACTTACTCGATTAGCAATTGTGATGGCACGATGTGTTGCTTCTGCCTCAAGCTGTATGAAGAAAGCAAGAAGTATTTGAAACATTTTGCACACAGAAACAAAATTATTTTGTGAAAAAAAAATCAAGGTGACCAGCTCTTCCAATTTACCCACAAGTGTTTGAATACAGCACAGGGCCTTGGAATAAACTAGACACGATTACCAAATAAACCTTTACATAGCTTTTGTGGAGTCCCACAATATTGTTTGCAACAATTTTTTCCTGAAAGTCTGCAGTTCTCAAATGACCATGCTGGGGAATCTCCAGCAATTCTGTCAACTAGCACTGTGGGTTAACAGAATGCCTATTTAAAATCATCTGCTTCATTTTAATTTCCAGAATTTTAAAATTCAAAGGATTAATATATTAACTGAAAATAGGCATCAAAAATGAACTCAAGCAGCACTATTTCAATTGGCAAACTAAATTCAAACAGATGCTAAAAGGCTGCAGGGTGACTTGGACAGGTTAGGTGAGTGAGCAAATGCATGGCAGATGCAGTATAATGTAGATAAATGTGAGGTTATCCACTTTGGTGGCAAAAAACAGGAAGGCAGAATATTATCTGAATGGTGACAGATTAGGAAAAGGGGAGGTGCAACGAGACCTGGGTGTCATGGTACTTCAGTCATTGAAAGTTGGCATGCAGGTACAGCAGGCGGTGAAGAAGGCAATGTTGGCCTTCGTAGCGAGAGGATTTGAGTATAGGAGCAGGGAGGTCTTACTGTAGTTGTACAGGGCCTTGGTGAGGCCACACCTTGAATATTGTGTACAGTTTTGGTCTCCTAATCTGAGGAAGGACATTCTTGCTATTGAGGGAATGCAGCGAAGGTTCACCAGACTGATTCCTGAGATGGCAGGACTGACATATGAAGAAAGACTGGATCGACTAGGCTTCTAGTCACTGGAATTTAGAAGAATGAGGGGATCTCATAGAAACATATAAAATTCTGACGGGACTGGACAGGTTCGATGCAGGAAGAAAATTCCCGATGTTGCGGAAGTCCAGAACCAAGGGTCACAGTCTAAGGATAAGGGGTAAGCCATTTAGGACCGAGATGAGGAGAAACTTCTTCCCTCAGAATTGTGAACCTGTGGAATTCTCTACACCCCAAGTTGTTGAGGCCAGTTCGTTAGATATATTCAAAAGGGAGTTACATGTGGCCTTTATGGCTAAAGGGATCAAGGGGTATGGAGAGAAAGCAGGAATGGGGTACTGAAGTTGCATGATCAGCCATGATCATATTGAATAGTGGTGCAGGCTCGAAGGGCCAAATGGCCTACTCCTGCACCTATTTTCTATGAATCTAGAAGCTTACTCAACTTCTTAAGCAGTTTTCATTACCATTCCAGTTCAAAATGAACACTATTTCAATTTCAATTTCCGTGGCAAAAGAGTTGCATAAACTTGCTAAAACCACTTGCAAACTTACCTCGGCATCAATATAAAAAAAGATAGCAAGAGTTTCTATAGGTATATAAAAAGAAAAAAAAAAAAGAGTGGCTAAAGTAAAGGGATTTATCCGCCTTTAGTCCCATTATCTTACTGAGTACCACTTCCTCAATGATTATGATTGTGTTAAGTTCCTCCCTCCAATAGCCCCTTGACTATCACTGTTGAGATATTTTTAGTGGCCTCTACCATAATTTACCAAAATTCCCTGGATTCTGAGGAAATCCCAGCAGATTGTAAAACTGCAAATGTAACGCCCCTATTCAAAAAAGGAGGCAGACAAAAAGTAGGAAACTACAGATCAGTTAGCCTCACAGCTGTGGTTGGGAAAATGTTGGAGTCCATTATTAAAGAAGCAGTAACAGGACATTTAGAAAAGCAAAATGAGGTCAGGCAGAGTCAGCATGGATTTATGAAGGGGAAGTCATGTTTGACAAATTTGCTGAAATTCTTTGAGGATGTAACGAACAGGGTGGATAAAGGGGAACCAGTGGATGTGGTGTATTTGGACTTCCAGAAGGCATTTGACAAGGTGCCACACAAAAGGTTACTGCACAAGATAAAAGTTCACTGGGTTGGGGGTAATATATTAGCATGGATAGAAGATTGGCTAACAAACAGAAGACAGTAAGTCGGGATAAATGGTTCATTCTCTGGTTGGCAATCAGTAACGAGTGGGGTGCCGCAGGGATCAGTGCTCGGACCCCAACTATTTACAATCTTTATTAACAACTTGGAAGAAGGGACTGAATGTAACGTAGCCAAGTTTGCTGATGATACAAAGATGGGAGGAAAAGCTATGTGTGAGAAGGACATAAAAAAAGCTGCAAAAGGACATAGACAGGCTAAGTGAGTGGGCAAAAATTTGGCAGATGGAATATAATGTTGGAAAGTGTGAGGTCATGCACTTTGGCAGAAAAAAAAATCAAAGAGCAAGTTATTATTTCAATGGAGAAAGATTACAAAGTGCTGCAGTACAGCGGGACCTGGAATACTTGTGCATGAAACACAAAAGGATAGTATGCAGGTACAGCAAGTGATCAGGAAGACCAATGGAATCTTGGTCTTTATTGCAAAGGGGATGAAGTATAAAAGTAGGGAAGTCTTATTACAGCTGTACAGGGTATTGGTGAGGCCACACCTGGAATACTGTGTGCAGTTTTGGTTTCCATATTTACGAAAGGATAGGCTTGCTTTGGAGGCAATTCAGAGAAGGTTCACTAGGTTGATTCTGGGGATGAGGGGGTTGACTTATGAGGAAAGGTTGAGTAGGTTGGGCCTCTACTCATTGGAATTCAGAAGAATGAGAGGTGATCTTATCGAAATGTATAAGATTATGAGGGGGCTTGACAAACTGGATACAGAGAGGATGTTTCCACTGATGGGGGAGACTATAACTAGAGGGCATGATCTTAGAATAAGGGGCCACCCAGTTAGAAATGAGATGAGGAGACATTTCTTCTGAGGGTTGTAAATCTGTGGAATTCGCTGCCTCAAAGAGCTGTGGAAGCTGGGACATTAAATAAATTTAAGACAGAAATAGACAGTTTCTTAAACGATAAGGGGATAAGGGGTTATGGGGAGCAGGCAGGGAAGTGTAGCAAAGTCCATGGATTAGATCAGCCACGATCTTACTGAATGACGGAGCAGGCTCGAGGGGCCATATAGCTGACTTTAATTTATGATCCTGCGTGCAAACTCCCTGGAACAGTTACAGATTTTCAGCCACCAAGGCAATCAAAAGTGAGCTTTAATTTCTCTACATAAATTTCAAATGGTTATAAAGCAGAGTCACACAGAATACCACAATTAGTGGATGGACTAAACTATTTAAATTGATGAACTATATTGCTCACTTGTGAAATATTTGTTATTATTGTATGTTTGCACTTTTAGCTTGCTATCTTGAGGAAAGGGGTCCTATTTACTTGAAATTAAAGTAACCCAACATGATCAACATACACAAGTTTTATGGTAAAACTAATTTCATATTTATTATATACACTTAATATGCCTTAACCATTTTGATAGGACAAACCTCCTCAGGTCTGCTTATGTCTATTCCCTCGGGCCCAGTGATTCCCAGTTCCAAAGCTTCTTTTGCACCCTGAAAAACAAAGAAAGAAATAATGGTGCTGTGTATTTCCCTATCTTGGAATTAAATTAGGAGGAAGGAGTATTTAATCCATATTAGAAGTCCTGCTGCATAGTTAATTAAAGTTTCAAATGCAGCCTTAAATTCTGTTGTGCAGTTGTCTGAAACCATCTTTCAGTTGCATTTTAAACATTCTTGTTCACTACTTGTGGCATAATTTCATATATTTTTCATTGCTGACATGTCATTTACCTCTGCTACCAGCTCTCCGTTTTCAGCATGGACACAAGCTATGGCACCAAGGCTTTTACAGGCACGGAAAACTTGGTAAAGCTCATTGTCTCGCAGCATGTACTGGTCCTTGTAAGTCATGTATGCTTGGAATGAATTCACTCCGTGCTCCTTCACTAGTTCCATCATTTCAAGTTGCACCTGAATAATAAAAAGAAATTAGACAAGGATTGAAGATTTGGCCTTACAAATACACTAAGTTCACTCTATTTATTTAAATCTCATCAATAAAATTAAAAACTCAGCAAATGGGTGCAGGAGTAGGCCATATGGCCCTTCGAGCCTGCTTTGCCATTCCATATGATCATGGCTGAACTTCTACATCAACTCCTCTTTCCCGCCCTATCCCCATATCCCTTCATTCCCTCAAAGCCCAAAAATCTATCGATCTAAGTTTGAATATACTCAACGACGAAGCATCCATAGTCCTCTGGGGTAAACAATTCAAAAGATTAACAATTCTCTGGGACATTTCTCAGTCTTAAATGGCTGACACCTTATCCGAAGACTGTGACCCCTAGTTCTAGACTCCCCAGCCAGGGGAAACAGCCTCTCAGCATCTACCCTGTCAAGCCTTCTAAGAATTTTATCTGTTTCAATGAGATCACCTCTCATTCTTCCAGACTCGAGAATATAGGCCCTTTCTACTCAATCTCTCTTCAGAGGACAGCCCTCACAACCCAGGAATCAATCCAGTGAATCTTCACAGCGCCTCCTCCAAGGCAATTATATCCTTCCTCAGCTAAGGATACCAAAACTGTACTCCAGGTCTGGTCTTCACCAAAGCCCTATATAATTGCAGCAAGACTTTCTTACTCTTATACCCCAGCCCCTTGCAATAAAGGCTAACATACGACGTGCGTGCCTTCCTAATTGCTTGCTCCACCTTCATGTTAATTTTGTGATTCGTGAACAAGGATACCCAAATTCCTCTGAATACCAACATTTACGAGTCTCACCTTTAAAAAAAAATGGACAACCAATGCTCTTAATTGTGGCTGCTTGCCTTTCACCCCATACTTTATTTCTCTCTATCTCAATCGAAGGATTGGATATTTATAATAGGCATAGGTATGGGTACAATTGGCAATTCATATTCTGTTCAACAGATAACCTGAGACGCTGATATTGATAAACAGAAATCCCCCAAAATAACCATGTTTCTCAGCTCGGAAAATTATTTTATGGATTGAAAGGGGAAAAAATGAATTTGGTTTGTTCAGCAAGACTGATGCCAAACCGTTATCATGTAGAAGCTGCACCATATATGTTTAGTAATGATTTTACTTGCTGATGTGCAGTCGTTATAGTTTTATTACAGATTAAGCATCACGAATCCGCCAACCTCAGGACCGAGGCCGAGCCGGCTTTCGTGTTTTTCCAGACTTTGGAACGTCTTTGACATCACAAATTCGGAAACACCCGAACCCAGGTTCGGATATTTCCAGATTTCTGAACGTCAGAAAGGGGTGAGGCGTCGCCACCGAGGTGCTGTTCGGGCCGTTGGCCCCACTGCCGTGGAGCTGCTCGGGCGGAGCCCCGTCGTCGCGGAGCTGCTCGAGAGGGCCCCACCGTCACGGAGCTGCTCGGGTGGAGCCCCGCCGTCGTGGAGCTGCTCGGGCCGATGTGCCCAGTCGCTAAGCTGCTCGAGCCGACGTGCCCAGTCGCTAAGCTGCTCGAGCTGACGTGCCCAGTCGCTAAAGTGGTGCTGGGGCGGGCCGTTGAGGAGGCCCCGAGGTAAGGGCAGTGGCGGCGGGCGAGGCGAGCGGCGGTGGGGTGAGGGCAGCGGCAGCAAGGTGAGGCCTGAGGTCGGACAGCGGCGGCAAGGTGAGGCCTGAGGTCGGACAGCGGCGGGCCCCGAGATAAGGGCAGCAGCAGCAAGCGGGGCGAGGCCCGAGGTCGGGCAGCGGCGGGGCCCCCGAGGTTGGCGGGTCCGAATTCCGGAACATTTTACGGATTCCAGACGACCCCACCACCAATCGGTCCAGAGTCCGGATTCTGGAATATTTCAGAGCTCCGGAATTTGGATGCTCAACCTGTACTACAAAATTAGTCAGTATCATCCTGAAAGAAAGAAATAAAGACTTACATTTATATCGCGCCTTTCATGACCACCGGATGTCCCAAAGTGCTTTACAGCCCATAAAGTACTTAAAAAGTGTAGTCACTGTTGTAATGTAGGAAATGTGGCAACCAATTTGTGCACAGCAAACTCCCACGAACAGCAATGTGATAATGACCAAATAATCTGTTTTCTGCTCTTCTTCAAAATTGTGCCACGAGATATTTTACGTCCACCTGAGAGCAGACGTCTGATCCAAAAGAAGGTACCTCGAACAATGCAACGGAAGTTCCCTCAATTTTGCACTTCAATGTTAGTCTAGATTTTTGTTCAAGTTTCTGGAGTGGGACTTGAACCCACAACCTTCTGACTCAGAGGCAAGCGTGCTACTAACTGGCTGAAATGGCAGAGTTCGCAATACAAAAGATCAGAAATTATTACATTAGAGATAAAAGGCAGCATATTAATTGTAATATGATTTAAAAGTAGATCACTATATCGTGCAATATTACAGTTCTGATCACTTTAGCCAGAAATAAAACCTTTGTTCAAAATTAATTGATCTGCCTGCATCTTCATTATCTATTTCTCTCATCATTATAAGGACCAGGACCTCTTCTCGAATAAAATCTTTGTATCTATTGGTTTTGTCATAATTTATAACAAAATGTAGTTAGTCTTTAATCCAGTTAGCTAATTTTCATGAGCCTTAAATCTTCAGAAACTTTGTATGTAAAAATTTATCAAGTGTCTCCTGAAAGTCCAAGATCATCGCCACTTGACTGCCCTTAATAGTTTTGTTATTTCCACAAAAGAATTTTAGTGCACTCATGAAGCACAACTTGCTGCTTCAAAAGGTAAGTCAATTGTGCCTTATGGCCTTGACACTGACATCATCCTGAAAACTCCCAAAACATATTCCCCATTAATGAAATGCAAAAAACATTTTAAAAAATTAGTTCCTGGAATCTGGGTATCGCTGACAAGGAAAGCATTTATTGCCCATCCTCAATTGCACTTGAGAAGGTGGTGGTGAGTCACCTTGAACTGTTGCAGTCTTTGTGGTGAAGGGTTGTAAATCTATGGAATTCTCTGCCCCAGAGAGCTGTGGAAGCTGGGTCATTGAATATATTTAAGGCGGAGATAGACAGATTTGTGAGTGATAAGGTAGTAAGGGGTTATGGGGAGCGGACAGGAAAGTGGAACTGAGTCCATGATCATATCAGCCATTATATTGAATGGCAGAGCAGGCTCGAGGGGCCAAATGGCCTACTTCTGCTCCTAGTTCTGATGTTATGTACTTATGTAAGGTACTCCCACACTGCTGTTTGGGAGGGAGTTCAAGGATTTTGACCCATGATGATGAAGGAACAGCGATATATTTCCAAGTCCAGAAGTGTGCAAGTTGGAGGGGCACTTGCAAGTTCCCATGCGCCTGCTGCCCTCAGCTTTCTAGGTGGTAGAGGTTGCGGGTTTGGGAGGCGCTGTTAAGAAGTTGCCAAGTTGCTGCAGAGCATCTTTTAGATGGTACATACTGCAGCCACGGTATGTCAGTGGTGGAAGGAGTGAATGTTTAAGGTGGTGGGCTGGGTGCCAATCAAGCGAGCTGCTTTGTCCTGGATAGTGTCGAGCTTCTTGAGTGTTGTTGGAGCTGCACTCATCCAGGCAAGTGGAGAGTATTCCATCACACTCCTGACTTGTGCCTTGTAGATGATGGAAAGGCTTTGAGGAATCAGGAGATGATACAGTTGCCACAGAATACCCAGCCTCTGTCCTGCTCTTGTAGACACAGTATTTATGTGGCTAGTCCAGTTAAGTTTCTGGTCAATGGTGACCCCCAGGATGTTGATGCTAGGGGGATTCAGCAATGGTAATGCCGTTCAATGTCGAGGGGCGGTGGTTAGACTCTCGCTTGTTGCAGACAAGACATTGCCTGGCACTTAAGTGGCAAGTAACATTCATGCCACACATCAGTCCAAGCCTGAATGTTGTCCAGGCCTTGCTGCATTCGGGCATGGACTGCTTCATTTTCTGAGGAGTTGCGACTGGAACTGAACACTGTTCAATCATCAGTGAGCATCCCCACTTTTGGCATGATGGAGGGAAGGTCATTGATAAAGAAGCTGAAGATGGTTGGATCTAGAACATTGCCCTGAGGAATTCCTGCAGCAATGTCCTGGGGCTGAGGCAATTGACTTCCAACAACCACAACCATCTTGCTTTGTGCTAGGTATGACTCCAGCCATTGGAGTTTTCCCCGATTCCCATTAATTTCAATTTTACTAGTGCTCCTTGATGCCACACTCAAATGCTGGCTTGATGTCAAGGGCAGTCACTTTCACCTCATCTCTGGAATTCAGCTCTTTTGTCCATGTTTGGACCAAGGCTGTAATGAGTGGTTCTGGCGGAACCCAAACTGAGCGTCAGTGAGCAGGTAATCACAGTCCAGTTAACCGATTAAGATAACATTTATTCTCCTCCAGCCCTCATGTACAACTTCTAGATTTACAGAACTTCTAAAATATTTACCAGTTTCACCCAGTCCCTCTCTAATTTCCTTGATGATTCCAGGGTGCCTAGCATCTGTTCCAGGTGTCTTCTATGTATTTAATTAATAGAGCTTGGCACAAGCTTTTTGGTGCCAACATAAGAGGATTTCCTGAGCCATAAAAAAACTACAGGTGCAACTTATCGACACTCTTTTTGAAAGACTTTTTAATGGTTCTAAAAGTCTTCAAACTTTCCATTCTGTATAAAGCTAAAAATATTCCCTTGACTGTTTTGGCCAACCACAGTGTCCCTTTCAATTCCTCTCGGAGCTCTTGCAGTACACATTTCAGTTATCCTCAAGCGATCTTTGTACGATTCCCAGACTGCACTACTCATTTGTGTATTTTTGAAATCTTTCATGTTGATTTTCATGTAATTTGGATCGGCTGAGAGTCACAGTGGTTTTGTATTGATAGGTTTCTCCTTCTAGGAATAAGGATTATTTTTGAAATTCCTTACAACAGCCTTTAGTTTTATTTTCTTGTTCCACTTCCTATTTCATCCTGCCTGTAGTTTCTCTCAGCTCTAAAGATTGGGCATCCATAATCTTGTATAACCATAAGGTTATTTTTGGCCTGGCATTAAATGCACTGCCCATTCAAATTATAAATGATGACTGAAGCCAAGGGTTCAATTACTTCCAAGTTAGGAATTCATTCTGGTGGACTGTTAAAATACTCAAGGGGAAAAATTCGGGAGCGCCACATTTGGGGCACTAACTTTTGCAAGTAGACAAAATTAGCACAAGGCACTAACTTTTCCTACTTAAAAAAAATTGGGAGGGTAGAGCTCCAGGAAGTGGAGTGCTAAATCAGGCGCATCATTTCCTCCCTGGAGCACAATCGGCAGCAGGCAGGCTGGTAAGTGGACCAGAGCTGCACACTGGGCCATGCAGCGCTGCCACGTTGAAAGGCACCTTCCCTCGCTTAAAGGGAAAGGCTATCGTTGCAGGTTCTGCAAAAAAAAACCTTACCTTCTCCCCGACGGCAGCCACGATCTCGCCCGGCGATGCTGCAGGGGCCGGAACACAAGTTCGGGTCCAGGGTGCTACACACGGCGATGACGTCACAATCTCCAGGCGAAGGCAATTGGGACGCAACGCCGTACCGCTGCTGCAAACCTCTCGCCGAATATAGCGGGAGTCAATGTTATTGCCACGGTCAGAATCCAGTTAGGGCCCCATGACTGCTACCCGGAATATAACGGGTGACGCTAAGGAGGGCAATTTCTAGGCCTCAGTCTACAGTAGTATTCGCCCTCGCTCTCTGCTTCTTAATGATTCATTATGAAACAGCTAATGAATTGTCTTCCCTTATCCTTGTCCTTTATCTGTCCACTTTATTTCTGAAATCCTCAAATCACATTACAATTATCTGTAGCATGTCTTAATTCCTAAATAGCTCTCTATATACTTGCTCTTCTTACGCTGGTGGTAGAAAGCAGCTGATCATTTTGTCATTATTTGATTTCACCTGCAGTAATTCTGTGATTTCTCCTGCTGGTGCGACATCCAATCTTTTGATCGTGGTTAGATAATTTCTTACTGATACCACTCCTCTGAATTTATGTCCATGTTTGCAAAGTGTTTTAAGTCCTCTTATCTTCGTAACTAATGTTCACAATCATGTTTATGCGAATATCTGCACTATATCTCCAATTCCTTCTAACAGTAGAAAAAAAATGCAAACCTTTCAAACATCTTTGACCCTCCTGTTGTATTTAAATTACTAATTTATCCCTGAACATTATCTTCTATCTCCTCACCAGGCACAATAATTAAAGCAGAATTCCCTTCTCTCCCCCTCCGCTCACGACCCCAAAATAAAACTCTGGCTTAAATGATCCAGTGTACCAAAAGCTCTCCCTCCATTTTGTGAAGCCTGCCCACCCCAATTTTCTACCAAGTCAATTCTCCCCAATACACACTTTAATTACCACTCACTGAAGTCAATTTTATAATACATTTAGATAGCACAGAAAGCAATCTAAATACAATTGTATCCTTTGTTGTAGACCTACTCTGCATATTCGATCATCAGTTCCTCGGATCGACATTCCATCTTGTCAATTGCCCCCACATGTAATATCAAAGCTCTCAGCCATTTTATATCTCCTTTCGCAGTCTGGTAACCTTTCCAGCTCCTTCACCGGTTCTAGGCAAATGATCGCTCCAGTTGGATACCGCCATCTCTCTTTGTCATTAACTCATTTACAATGACAAAACAGTTTCTTTCGGTACCTTCTATTTGCACTGATTCCTTCACACAAAATACTTTCCATTGCACTTTTATTAAAAATAAAAATCCTGCAATGTTTTCAAAGAACCACAGATTGTAGCCAGCTGTGCTGTATAAAATGTTTCTACAAAAATTTTAGTCAGATGCCAGTTGCAGCATTCAAAGTGCAACCTGGGTGTAGTAAAATCGCTCTTTTCCCCAAATCTACTAGAGCAGAAGCAAAAGATTTTTATTTATTTATAAGAAGCTTTCTCAACACAAAGAGGTTTCATGATAACAGATAAAACAATTGTGTTTGAGTAAACTGTTTATTGTTAATATATAAAAAGGACAAAACACCACCTTGTATTTATATAGCACCTCCAATGTAAAGAAAATCCAAAGTCCTTCGGAGATAGGTGTATGGAAGATGGACACAGATCCATGGAAAGACAGAATAGGGCCTAGATAATTGCAAGTGGTTGGATGCACTAGAGGCCAGCGTCTGAGGAAAGCAGTGTTCAGGGAGAATATAGGGTTGGACAGATAGAGTGAAATCAAGGCCAGGGATTTAAAGAGAAATGTTCTGAATTTGAGGTGTTGGATGGGGAGTCAGCGTAGGTCAGAGAGCACAGGGTTCATAGTTTAATGGGATAGGATACAGCCAGAAGAACATAATAGGAGCAGGAGTAGGCCAATTTGCCCCTCGAGCCTGCTCCGCCATTTAATAAGATCATGGCTGATTTTATCTTGGACTCAGCTCCACTTCCCTGCTCGCTCCCCACAACCCTTCACTCCATTATCGTTCAAAAATCTGTCCATCTCTGCCTTAAATATATTTAACGACCCAGCCTCCACAGCTCTGTGGGGCAGAGAATTCCATAGATTTACAACCCTAAGAGAAGAAATTCCTCCTCATCTCAGTTCTCAATGGGCGACCCCTTATTCTTAAACTGTACCCCCTATTCTAGATTCCCTCCCAAGTGGAAACATCCTCTCTGCATCTACCTTGTCGAGCCCCCTCAGTATCTTATATGTCTCAATAAGATCACCTCTCATTCTTCTAAATTCCAATGAGTATATATGAACGATGGAGATTAGGAAACCAGCAAGTAAAGCATTTGTGTGGTCATGTGGAAGTCACGAAGGCAGTGGAGGCCGGCAATGTTGCAGAGGTGGAGGTATGTGTGGCTGGATTTTCTAGTGCTCTCTGCCTCTGTTTTCGCTCCGGAGGGGCGGCAATGGCAGCGGTGAGCTCTTCTGGGCTTCCAGCAACCCGCTGGGATTTTCGGGGCCAGTTTTGTGGGGATGCGGAGCAGTACGCCCGGAAGAGGCGAGCTGGTTTGAAACGCGCATGGTTGCGACACCGGCTTGCTTTTTAACTCCCGCCCAATCTGTACGCCCTGCTGGGACCACCTGTGGAAACAGGCGGTCCGACCTACATCGGCTGCAGAAAAGTAAGTAATGTCCACCTCAGGTAAATGTGATTCTTTTTTTCTTTTAGTGATTTATGTTGTGGTGGCGTGGGCTATGAATTGGGAATGTTTTTGGTGTTTTTATTCCCCAAGTTTTTTCTTTTCTCCCCAGGCCCCTCTCAGAGCGCTTACAGGCCGGCTGTTTAGCTTGGGATTTTCGCAAGCTCAGCCAGCCTAGTGCCCTAACAGAGGGATACAATGCCTCCCTTAACGCTCCGCCCTATACTCCGGGCTCAACTGCCCAATTTTGCTGACTGAGGTGCAAACTGTTCCCGGGCCCAAACTTCACCGCCCCGCTGCCAATACCACCCGAAATCAGCAAAGCCGAAAATCCAGCCCATGGAATTTAAGATGGCGAGGATATGAGGCATGAAGCTTAGCTCAGGATCAAACAGGACACAGGTTGCAATCAGTCTGGACCAGCTTGAGAAAGAAGATGCGGAGGATGAAATTTGTGGCAGATCCAAAGATCATAATGGGGCTGATGTTCCCCTCAGGAGCAATTGGCAAACAGCGCACTGAAAGTATACTCTTTGCTGCTTGCTTTTCCCAGCAGGCCTCATTATTATGAAGCAAACTCACACTGGGCACACTTTTGATCCTGCTCTTGGGTGCAACAAAACAATGCAGATCAAGTCCCAGAGCTGCCGAGACACAATGTAAGCCCCAGGAAAAAAAAAAATCAGAATGAGTTTGTTGGACCACAATTTTTAGCTCAACAGCTACGGAAGAACAATGCTTAGTTTTTAAAATCGATTTATGTCTGCCAGTAGTTATAATTTGCATGTTGGTGGTCTTCATCTTTATTAATAGGAGAAGGGTGTGGTTTGATGGAGGCTTCTCTGTTTATTCCAGGTGGGATGGAATAGCTGTATTGGAAGAGTGAGGGGGGATTCTTGCTGAGGTAGAAAAACAGCTGTTTATGATTCAAGAAAGGGCCAGGTTAATTTCTTCAGCAGCTATCAAGGGGGCTTGTGGCCATTTCCTCTTGTCTGTCTCCAAATATATTATTTATATAGATCAGCATTCCATTTGCATTATTACTCTAATCCCAGGCACAGCATCTGCTAGCATATCAAAGCATTCAACTTCACCCTCAGCTATTTTAAACATCATTCATGGAGTGCGCATGATTTCTTTTAGTTCCATTGTGCAATATTTTAATCTCATCTATATTGAATTTCATGTGCCATAATAGGTCCATGACTGAATTTTCAGATGTGATTTCCCCTGCAACCATTTTGGCAGTGTCTGAAAATTTAGCCAATTTGCAGTGAGCTTCTGAACCCAAGTTGTTGATGTAAATTTGAAACGGTAAGGTTCCCCAAATTGATCCCTGGGACACTGTTGTTTCCCACCTCCATGACATCACTCCCCTAAACAGTAACCAAACTTGCTACCCTTCAGCCAATTTCTTACCGACTTACAGATTTTTTCTTGAATTTTCAGTAACAATCTTTCATTCTGAACTTTGCTAAAGGGGTCTTGGAAGACTAGGTACACTACATCACACAGCTTTCACCTAGGGGTACGACTTTGTCAAAATATTGAAGCACATTGGTCAAGCAGGATTTTCCCTTCAGATGCCACATTGGCTACTGTTAGAAGAGACACAAGATATTGGGTCTATTTCCACTTGAATAGAGAAAGTGAAGAGGAAATTTCATCAAATTTTTAAAAATGCCAAATGATTTTGTAGTCAATAGGAAAATACTATTTTCTTTGATTGGAGAGCGATTGGAAAGGAGCCATCAAATTAAAATTGCTAACAAGAGAACAAGATGGGTGTCAGTTGGGATCAAGAAATGCTTCATCATAGGAAGTGGTTCAGGAAGAGACTACTCCATCTTTTAAAGGAAAACTGGATAGATATTTCAAACAGAGGAGATACAAGAATACGGGGAGATCACAGGGCAGTGACATTATTTTTGGATTGCTATAATAGAGCTAGCATTGACACGCTAGGCTGAAAGTCTCATTCTGTGCTGTAAATTTATACGGTTATCATGTAGGTAGCCCTGAAGTTTACGCCTGATATTGATTCCATTACTTTGTCATTATTGGCCAGTCATTGCTCGACTCCGGTGTGTCATCTTTTTTGAAAATGGGCAGCATGCTAATCTGCTTCCAATCTAGCAGGACTTCCGTGTCTGACTAACTTTTGATATCTGTCAGCACCTCCCACCTCTTGCGTCTCTTAGTAACTGGCCGGAAGACAGTCTTTATTGGGTTTTGAAGTCAACCTGAGGGCTTGCAAATAAGTAAGGATACGCGTACAGAAGTGGCTTGAGATGCTGAACCTGAAATAAACATCTGAAGTAAAAACAGTTACCAAGCCAAGATGTGAGCTGCCTCTTGTGACTTCTCAGAACTCTAAACTTCTTAGGCATTCGTAGTTTACATTTAATTCATTGAAATTCCTTATTACTCTTATCTCTCATTGAATTAAGTCTGCCGCGTTAATCTGATCTCGTACTCTGTAGTATACCTTAAGCATTAGCTTTGCTCTTCTCAAATTGAAAATCAACTTAACAACTGGCAAAAAACATCTGAAAAACTATACTATACAGACAGTAAAATACACCCTTACCTGTGGTCCCCACCAAGTCACACCAACATGCAGACAGTAGTCACAGCAGACTTTGGGATCTGCTCGATTTCTACATTTTTGATAAGCATCCATAAGAGAAATCTCTTTATCTGGCAATACGTAGCCAATTATCATTGTTGTTCCTCCAACCAGAGCAGCCTGTAGAAGAAGAGAGAAACTTTCAATATTCTCAATAATTTAATCATGGTCTTATTTGGGAAAATAAAACCAATATACTTTATGCATTTAAGGCAAACATTTTGACATTTAAAATAAATGCATAGTCTAAATAGGAAATCCATATATTTAATAACCATAAAATTTGAATAATTATTAATGGAGATTCCTGAAGTTAGTTTCCCACTTGTTGGGCCCAAGTTTCCACACGCGCCTAGAACGGCGCAGTCCCGACCTGGACGCCCGTTTTTCGCGCCACAAAGTGCGCCTAAAAAAATCCTCTGTATTCTCCACCTCCCTGCAGGTCCTCTGGCCCTCGGCGCAGCGCAGCACGAGCTGTGGGGGGGCGGAGCCAGGTCACTGTGCTGAAAACAGTGCCGGGACCTCTGCACATGCACGCTACAGTGGGCACGCAAGTGCAGTAGCTCCAGGCGCCCGAAACTGTGTGGGAGGGGCCCGAAGCACGCAGCCCCTAGCCCTGGCCGAATGGCCTCACTGGGGCTGCGTGGATAAGGCTCCTCCCACCCGACCCGACCCCCGCGCTCCCCCCCGCTCGGCGACCCGACTTCCGCCTCCCACCCCCTACCTCCGTGACTCTTCCCCCACCCCCCGACTCTTTCCCCCCAACCCCTCCTGGACCTCCGCGACATCCCCCCGCCGAGACCCAATGCCACCTACCTGTAAATCCAGCCCGAAGTCTTGGGCCTGGCCGTTCAGCCTCCTTCTCTCCTTTCCTTCCCTCCCTCCCCTCCTCTCTCCTTCCCTCCCCCCTCCCCTTCTCTCCCCTCCCTTCTCCTCCCCCCCCTTCTCCTCCCTACCCCCACTACCCCCCTCCCCCCTCCATTCCTTCCCCCCCACCCTCCCTTAATCTCCCTTCCCCCCCCCCCCCCCCCGACTCCCCCACCTCCACTCACCCTACCCTACCCCTCCCCTCCCCCCCCCCCACCCTCGCATCTTAAGATGGGCGCTCACGCTGTCTGCATATCAGTATGTAATTCGCCACAGGCCAGGCAGAGAACTGCGCTGATGCTCTGTCAGCTACCATTGCCCACCAGCGGGGTGGAAATGGCACAGTCTGCAGCCTTGCTCTTGGTGATGGATGCATTTGAAAACAAAGTCACCCGTTATGGCCCGCTAGATCAGGACCTGGACCAGCCAGGATCCTTTACTGTCCCTTGTAAAAAAAAAACTGTGTCCTCCATGGGAGCTGGTCCAGCGGTGATGCATGAAGAGATCAAGCCGTTCCAGCAGCGCAAAGACGAAATGTCCATACAGGCGGACTGTCTTTTGTGGGGTAATCGCGTGGTTTTGCCTAAGAAAGGCAGTTCTCTACGTTCATACGCAACCAATACAGTACCAACCCAGGCATAGTAATGATGAAAGCTATAGCCAGATCTCATGTGTGGTGGCCCGGGATCGACTCAGATTTGGAGTCTTGCGGCACCAATGCAACACTTGCTCTCAACTGAGAAATGCAACCAAGGAGGGACAGCTAAGTTTGTGATCAAGGCCCTTCAAACCGTGGTCTAGGATCCACGTTGACTTCGCTGGCCCTTTTCTAGGCAAAATTTTTTTGGCTGTTGTGAGTGCTTATTCAAAATGGATTGAGTGTGCAATAATGTCTGTAAGCACGTCCACTGCCCCCATCGAAAGCCCATGAGCTATGTTTGCCACGCATGGCCTGCCTGGTGTCCTGGTCAGCGACAATGGGCCGTGCTTCACCAGCGCTGAATTCAACGAATTCATGACCTGCAATGGGATCAAGCACGTCACATCTGCCTCGTTCAAGCCCGCATCTAAAGACCAAGCAGAATGGGCAGTCCACACCACCAAGCAAAGCTTGAAACGCGTGTCGGAAGGCTCCCTGCAGACCCACCTGTCCAGAGTCCTGCTCTCCATGATCATGTCGAGGACAGGCGGCATCAACAAAGCATGTACCATGATCGCGCAAATTTGTCACGCGATATTTAAGTCAATTACCCTGAATTTGTACTGAACTATGGACATGGTCCCAAGTGGCTTGCTGGCACTGTCGTAGCCAAAGAAGGGAGTAGGGTGTTTGAGGTCAAACTTGCAAATGGACTAACTTGCAGAAAGCATTTGGACCAAACCAAACTGCGATTCACAGACAGCCACGAGCAATCTGAAGAGGACACCACCAACTTCAACCCTCCGATACACAGACAAGTGGCAACCGACATCACGGTTGATCGCGAAGCTGAACTCATCATCCCCAACAGCCCAGTAAGGCCAGCTGCACAGTAGTCCAGCGAAGGCCCAACCAACTCACCTGCATCTGTGTTTGTACTGAGATGATCGACTTGGGAGCGGAAAGCCCCAGATCGTCTCACCCTGTAAATAAGTGTACTATTGACTTTGGAGGGGGAGTGAGGTTATGTATGCAACATCTTGT
The DNA here is from genome assembly GCF_044704955.1 of Pristiophorus japonicus. NCBI lineage: Eukaryota > Metazoa > Chordata > Chondrichthyes > Pristiophoridae > Pristiophorus > Pristiophorus japonicus. The sequence goes on from NC_091983.1 coordinate 88,587,700, forward strand.
AACCAGCATTCTACCACCACGAGAGGGCGCATCTATTGGGAGTCCCAAGGGATCCCAGCATCCCTTAGGAGCACTGCATGTAAGCAGGCCTCCTATGCTGTGCCAGCACTCTGGAGTCAGAATAAAGAGACTAAGGTCACACTTACTCAAGTCTACAGTACTCAAGTCACATTGCTTTATTTGAAACGTAACACCACTGGCCCTGCTTTATCATTTTTAAGAGAAGCCTTAAAGCAAATTGCTGTGTGCGTGTATAATCTGGATGTCGAATAACAACACAGAGAGATTGGGCACGATGAACACTAACGCCAATTAACAGCACTGAAATCTGCTCTTATTGGGCCCAAGTTTCGGCCTCAGTTGCTCCTGATTTTTTGGAGCAACTGGTGTAGAACGGAGTATCTTAGAAATTCAAATTCTCGGCATTTAGTTTGCTCCAGTTCTAGTCAGTTAGAACAGTTTCACTTTGGAACAGAATTTTTTTTTCAAAAGGGGGCATGTCCGGCTACTTACGCCTGTTTTCAAAGTTTCGGCAATGAAAACTTACTCCAAACTAACTTAGAATGGAGTAAGTGAAGATTTTTGTACGCTCGAAAAAACTTTGTCGACACTTTAGAAAAATCAGGCGTAGGTTACAAATCAGGCGTAGGGAATGGGGGGAGGGGGGTTTAAAGGGAAGTTTACAAACATTAAACACTTCAGTTTTACAAATAAAGAGCCATCATCAATAATAAATGATAAAAACATCAATAAATCAATCAAAAAAAATTAATAAGAAATAATTTTTAAAAAAAATCAATAAAAAACATTTTCTACTTACCGACTGCAGCACCGGGAGCCCTCCAACAGCGTGCTGGGATGCCCCCCCGCCCAGTGTGTCTCTGTCAGTGTCTCTATCTCTCTGTCTGTCTGTGTGTGTCTCTCACTCTCTGTCTGTCAGTGTCTGTGTTTCTGACAGCGAGGGGTGGAGGGGAGGGGGGAGGATGGGAGGAGAGGTGGTGGAGTGGGGAGGAGGGGTGGTGGAGTGGGGAGGAGGGCGTGGGCGGTGACAAGTGAGGGAGGGGAGGGGAGGTGAGAAGGGAGGGAGGGGAGGGGGGGGGTGAGAAGGAAGGGAGGGGAGGGGGGGGGGGGTGAGAAGGAAGGGAGGGAGGGGAGGGGGGGTTGAGAAAGGAGGGAGGAGGGGGGGGGGGGAAGAGAAGGGAGGGAGGGAGGAGGGGGGTGAGAGAGGGAGGGAGGGAAGAGAAGGGAGGGAGGGGAAGGGGGAGAGAAAGGGGGAAGAGAGAGAGGGAGAGAGGGAGGGAGGGAGGCAGAGGCAGAGAGAGAGAGAGAGAGAGAGAGAGAGAGAGAGAGAGAGAGAGAGAGAGAGAGAGAGAGAGAGAGAGAGAGAGAGAAAGAAAGAAAGAAAGTAGAGGGAGGCTGAACGGGCCGGGGGGGGAAAGAGAGGAGATCGGTCGGGAGCGGAGGTCGGGTCGGGGGGCGGGAGCGGGAGTCAAGTTGGATCGGGACCAGTCCGGAGGAAGCAGGAGCTGGGCGTGGGAGGAGCCTTATGCACGCAGCCCCAGTGAGGCTATTCGGCCAGGGCTAGGGTCTGCATGCTTCGGGCCCCTCCCACACAGTCTTGGGGGCCTGGAGCTACTGCACTTGCGCGCCCACTGTAGCACGCATGTGCAGAGGTCCCGGCACTGTTTTCAGTGCAGGGACCTAGCTCCACCCCCTGCAGCTTGTGCTGCGCCGCGCCGAGGGCCAGAGAATCTGGAAGATGTTTTCAGACGCACTTTGTGGCGCGAAAAACGGGCGTCCAGGTCGGGGCAGCACCGTTCTAGGCACGGCCCGAAACTTGGGCCCATTAATTCTAAGTAAATTCTGGCCCAAAAGAAATCAAGTTATCCAGTAATTCAAATTAAGCAACTAAACTAAAGCACAACTTTGTGTGCTTGAAAGAAAAATAACAAGCAAATTAACATAATTTGAATTTTGCAACTTCGATATAAAAGACCGTAGTGGGCTTCAATCTGTGTGTTTTTGAACATACATTGGTCACAATATTGCAACTGAGGCCTAACCAGTAATTTCTGAAGGTTTAGAATAACTTCCTTAGTTTTTTTGGGCTCAAGTTTCGGCCTGAATTGCTCCTATATTTTTGGAGCAACTAGTTCAGAATGGAGCGTCTTAGAAATTGCAATTCTCAGCATTTAGTTTGCTCTAGTTCTAGTGAGTTAGAACAGTTCCATTTTAGAACAGAATTTTTTTTTCAAAAGGGGGCGTGTCCAGCCACTTATGCCCGTTTTGCAAGTTTAGGCAGTGAAAACTTATTCCAAACTAACTTAGAATGGAGTAAGTGTAGATTTTTCTACGCTCAGAAAAACCTTGCCTACACTTATAAATCAGGCGCAGGGCACGAGAGATGGGGGGGGGGGGGTTTACAAAAATTAAATACTTCACTTTTACAAATAAAGAGCGATCATCAATAATAAATGATAAATAACTCAATAAATCAAACAAAAAAATAAAATAAAAAATTAAATTTCTACTCACCGACTGCCCTCTAACAGCGTGCTGGGATGGCTTCACCCCCCGCCAGTGTCTCTCTCTCTCGGGGGGGGGGGGGGGGGGGGGAAAGAGACGTAATGGGGGGGGGGGGGGGGGGAAAGAGACGAGGGGGGGGAAAGAGACGAGGGGGGGGGAAAGAGACGAGGGGGGGGGGAAGAGACGAGGGGGGGGGAAAGAGACGAGGGGGGGGAAAGAGACGAGGGGGGGGAAAGAGACGAGGGGGGGGAAAGAGACGAGGGGGGGGAAAGAGACGAGGGGGGGGAAAGAGACGAGGGGGGGGAAAGAGACGAGGGGGGGGAAAGAGACGAGGGGGGGGAAAGAGACGAGGGGGGGGAAAGAGACGAGGGGGGGGAAAGAGACGAGGGGGGGGAAAGAGACGAGGGGGGGGGAAAGAGACGAGGGGGGGGGAAAGAGACGAGGGGGGGGGAAAGAGACGAGGGGGGGGGAAAGAGACGAGGGGGGGGGAAAGAGACGAGGGGGGGGGAAAGAGACGAGGGGGGGGGAAAGAGACGAGGGGGGGGGAAAGAGACGAGGGGGGGGGAAAGAGACGAGGGGGGGGGAAAGAGACGAGGGGGGGGGAAAGAGACGAGGGGGGGGAAAGAGACGAGGGGGGGGAAAGAGACGAGGGGGGGGAAAGAGACGAGGGGGGGGAAAGAGACGAGGGGGGGGAAAGAGACGAGGGGGGGGAAAGAGACGAGGGGGGGGAAAGAGACGAGGGGGGGGAAAGAGACGAGGGGGGGGGGGGGGAAAGAGACGAGGGGGGGGGGGGGAAAGAGACGAGGGGGGGGGGGAAAGAGACGAGGGGGGGGGGAAGAGACGAGGGGGGGGGGAAGAGACGAGGGGGGGGGGGAAAGAGACGAGAGGAAGGAAGACGAGACGGGAGGGTGGCGGAACGGGTCCTGCCGCTGCCACCGCCAGGCTCCCAGGATGACTTTGGGCAGGGCATACCCCCAGCAACAGGCCGGGCGGGCGAGCCCTGCTGCCGCCAATGATGCCGGACTCCCAGGAGGGCTTCACACGTGCGCAGCTGCCGACACTGTTTTTGGCGCAGGGCTGCAGCTCCGCCCCCACAAACTGGAAATGGGCCTACACATATCGGAGAATCGCGAGGTAAGTATTCGGTGCAATTTTTGGTCTCCAAATTTGGCGGGCCTCTCCAGCGAGGGTCCGAAACTTGAGCCCTCTATTCCTATACCTCTATTTGTAAAGCCCAGAATCCCGTAAACCTTTTTTTTTTTAAAAACAGCCTCGTGTCTTGGCACTTTCAAAGATTAGTGCAAGTGAATCCCAAGATCTCTCTGTTCCTGTACACCCTTTAAAATTGTATCATTTGTTTTTTCTCTGCATTAAATTTCATCTGCATTGTTTCTTCCCATTTCACCAGTCGATGTTCTCCTGAAATCTGTTACTATCCTAGAAACATGGAAAATAAGTGCAGGAGTAGGCCATTCGGCTCCTCAAGCCTGCACCACTCATTCAATGAGTTCACGGCTGAACATGCAACTTCAGTACCCCATTCCTGCTTTCTCGCCATACCCCTTGATCCCCCTAGTAGTAAGGACTACATCTAACTCCTTTTTGAATATATTTAGTGAATTGGCCTCAACAACTTTCTGAGGTAGACAATTCCACAGGTTCACCACTCTCTGGGTGAAGAAGTTTCTCCTCATCTCGGTCCTAAATGGCTTACCCCTTATCCTTAGACTGTGACCCCTGGTTCTGGACTTCCCCAACATTGGGAACACTCTTCCTGCATCTAACCTATCGAAACCCGTCAGAATTTTAAACGTTTCTATGAGATCCCCTCTCATTCTTCTGATGTGTGAATACAAGCCCAGTTGATCCAGTCTTTCTTGATAGGTCAGTCCCGCCATCCCGGGAATCAGTCTGGTGAACCTTTGCTGCACTCCCTCAATAGCAAGAATATCCTTCCTCAAGTTAGGAGATCAAAACTGCACACAATACTCCAGGTGTGGCCTCACCAAGGCCCTGTACAACTGTAGTAACACCTCCCTGCCCCTGTACTCAAATCCCCTCGCTATGAAGGCCAACATGCCATTTGCTTTCTTAACCGCCTGCTGTACCTGCATGCCAACCTTCAATCACTGATGTACCATGACACCCAGGTCTCGTTGCACCTCCCCTTTTCCGAATCTGTCACCATTCAGATAATAGTCTGTCTCTCTGTTTTTACCACCAAAGTGGATAACCTCACATTTATCCACATTATACTTCATCTGCCATGCATTTGCCCACTCACCTAACCTATCCAAGTCACCCTGCAGCCTCATAGCATCCTCCTCGCAGCTCACACTGCCACCCAACTTTGTGTCATCCGCAAATTTGGAGATACTACATTTAATCCCCTCGTCTAAATCATTAACGTACAATGTCAACAGCTGGGGCCCCAGCACAGAACCCCACTAGTCACTGCCTGCCATTCTGAAAAGTACCCATTTGCTCCTACTCTTTGCTTCCTGTCTGCCAACCAGTTCTCAATCCACATCAGCACACGACCCCCAATCCCATGTGCTTTAACTTTGCACATTAATCTCGTGTGGGACCTTGTCGAAAGCCTTTTGAAAGTCTAAATACACCACATCAACTGGTTCTCCCTTGTCCACTCTACTGGAAACATTCTCAAAAAATTCCAGAAGATTTGTCAAGCATGATTTCCCTTTCACAAATCCATGCTGACTTGGACCTATCATGTCACCTCTTTCCAAATGCACTGCTATGACATCCTTAATAATTGATTCCATCATCTTACGCACTACCGATATCAGGCTGACCGGTCTATAATTCCCTGTTTTCTCTCTCCCTCCTTTTTTTAAAAAGTGGGGTTACATTGGCTACCCTCCACTCCATAGGAACTGATCCAGAGTCTATGGAATGTTGGAAAATGACTGTTAATGCATCCGCTATTTCCAAGGACACCTCCTTAAGTACTCTGAGATGCAGTCAGTCAGGCCCTGGGGATTTATCGGCCTTCAATCCCATCAATTTCCCCAACACAATTTCCCGACTAATAAGGATTTCCCTCAGTTCCTCCTTCTTACTAGACCCTCTGACCCCTTTTATATCCGGAAGGTTGTTTGTGTCCTCCTTTCTGAATACCGAACCAAAGTACTTGTTCAATTGGTCCGCCATTTCTTTGTTCCCCGTTATGACTTCCCCTGATTCTGACTGCAGGGGACCTACGTTTGTCTTTACTAACCTTTTTCTCTTTACATATCTATAGAAGCTTTTGCAGTCCGCCTTAATGTTCCCTGCAAGCTTCCTCTCGTACTCTATTTTCCCTGCCCTTCCCTACAAAGGCCCAGTGGCAGTTGGTGAGCGAGCAGTGCAGGGAGGAGCAGCGTCAGCAGCAGTCCGGGGTCAGCGGCCTACAAAGGCCCAGCGGCAGTCAGTGAGCGAGCAGTGCGGGGAGGAGGGACAAGAAATCAAAAAGTGACGTCACAGCCAAGCTGGTAAGTGGTTGGCTGATCGGCTGGTGAGTATATCTCTTTGATTTTGTGTTCTAATAGATAAGAGGATAAATTACTAAATAGCTGTTTAGTGTGTGTAGTGGGAGTCAGTGTTTTTGCTGGGTAATTTAAGGGTATCTAGTGGGATGGCAGGGCAGCTCGTTCAAATGGAATGCAACACCTGTGCCATGTGGGAATTCCTGGATGCTTCCCGCAACAGGGATGACCACATGTGCAGGAAGTGTCTCCAACTCCTCCAACTCGAGCGCCGAGTCTCGGAGCTTGAGCGAGGACTGGAGGCACTGAGGAGCATCAGAGAGGTACGTGGATAGCATGTTTCAGGCGTTGGTCACCCCACAGATTAAAAGGGCACAGGAGGATAGGGAATGGGTGACCGACCGTCGCACACAAGAGTATGGCGAGGCAGGTAGTGCAGGAGTCCCCGGAGGTTATCCCGCTCTCCAACCGGTACTCTATTCTGACTACTGGCGAGGACAGTGATGCCTCTGGGAAGTGCAGCCAGGATCAAGTCCACAGCACCGTGGGTGGCTCAGCTGCACGGGGGGGGGGGAGGAAGAAGACGGGAAGGGTTATAGTGATAGGAGATTCAATAGTTAGGGGAGCAGACAGGCGCTTCTGCGGCAGCAAAAGTGACATCAGGATGGTGTGTTACCTCCCTGGTGCAAGGGTCAATGATGTCAATGAGCGACTGCAGGGCATTCTGGGGAGGGAAGGGGAACAGCCAGTGGTTGTGGTTCACATTGGTACCAACGACATAGGGAGAAAGAGGAGTGAGGTCCTGAAAGCTGAGTTTAAGGAGCTAGGAGTAAGATTGAAAGCCAGGACCTCAAACGTGGTAATCTCGGGATTACTGCCAGTGCCATGTACTAGTGACAGTAGAAATAGAAAGGCTAGTCAAATAAATACGTAGCTGGGGTATTGGTGTAGGAGGGAGGGCTTTAGTTTCCTGAACAATGGGGACCGCTTCTGGGGTAGGTGGGACATGTACAAGTCGGACAGGTTACACCTCAACAGAGACGGGACCAATGTGCTTGCGGGTGGTTTTGATAGTGCAGTTGGGAGGGCTTTAAACTAGCTTGGCAGGAGGATACGAACCCAGGAGAGGGCTCTGAGCTAGTTAGAGTGGGTGAGAGCTCAGATGAACAGAACTCCAAGAAAGAATGCAAAAAGCAGGAGGCAACAGAGCAGAGTAGCACTAGGGTAAGTGTAAACCACAACGTGATAGGAAGGGACAATATGTATGAATATAAAGGGGCTGCAGGAGGGGTCAAAACTAAAAATCATGGTTTAAAAACTAGTATTAAAACACTTTACCTAAACGCACGCAGCATTCGAAACAAAGTAAATGAGTTGACAGCACAAATCATTACATATGGGTATGATTTGGTGGCCATTACTGAAACGTGGTTGCAGGGTGACTAAGACTCGGAATTAAACATACAGGGGTATCTGACAATTCGGAAAGATAGACAAGAAGGGAAAGGAGGTGGGGTAGCTCTGTTAATAAAGGATGATATCAAGGCAGTTGTGGGAGACGATTTCTAATGAAAAAAATGTTGAATCATTGTGGGTGGAGATTAGAGATAGTAAGGGGAAAAAAGTCACTGGTGGGCGTAGTTTATAGGCCCTCAAATAATAACTTCACGGTGGGGCGGACAATAATCAAGGGAATAGAAACATAGAAAATAGGTGCAGGAGTAGGCCATTCGGCCCTTCTAGCCTGCACCGCCATTCAATGAGTTCATGGCTGAACATGCAACTTCAGTACCACATTCCTGCTTTCTCACCATACCCCTTGATCCCCCTAGTCGTAAGGATTTCATCCAACTCCTTTTTGAAATATATTTAGTGAATTGGCCTCAACAACTTTCTGTGGTAGAGAATTCCTCAGGTTCACCACTCTCTGGGTGAAGAAGTTTCTCCTCGTCTCGGTCCTAAATGGCTTACCCCTTATTCTTAGATTGTGTCCCCTGGTTCTGGACTTCCCCAACATTGGGAACATTCTTCCTGCATCTAACCTGTCGAACCCCGTCAGAATTTTAAACGTTTCTATGAGGTCCCCTCTCAATCTTCTGAATTCCAGTGAATACAAGCCCAGTTGATCCAGTCTTTCTTGATAGGTCAGTCCCGCCATCTGGGGAATCAGTCTGGTGAACCTTTGCTGCACTCCCTCAATAGCAAGAATGTCCTTCCTCAGGTTAGGAGACCAAAACTGTACACAATACTCCAGGTGTGGCCTCACCAAGGCCCTGTACAACTGTAGCAACACCTCCCTGCCCCTGTAATCAAATCCCCTCGCTATGAAGGCCAACATGCCATTTGCTTTCTTAACCGCCTGCTGTACCTGCATGCCAACTTTCAATGACTGATGTACCATGACACCCAGGTCTCGTTGCACCTCCCTTTTTCCTAATCTGTCACCATTCAGATAATCGTCTGTCTCTCTGTTTTTACCACCAAAGTGAATAACCTCACATTTATCCACATTATACTTCATCTGCCATGCATTTGCCCACTCACCTAACCTATCCAAGTCGCTCTGCAGCCTCACAGCATCAACCTCGCAGCTCACACTGCCACCCAACTTAGTGTCATCAGCAAATTTGGAGATACTACATTTAATCCCCTCGTCTAAATCATTAATGTACAGTGTAAACAGCTGGGGCCCCAGCACAGAACCTTGCGGTACCCCACTAGTCACTGCCTGCCATTCTGAAAAGTCCCCATTTACTCCTACTCTTGGCTTCCTGTCTAACAACCAGTTCTCAATCCATGTCAGCACACTATCCCCAATCCCATGTGCTTTAACTTTGCACATTAATCTCTTGTGTGGGACCTTGTCGAAAGCCTTCTGAAAGTCCAAATTTACCACATCAACTGGTTCTCCCTTGTCCACTCTACTGGAAACATCCTCAAAAAATTCCAGAAGATTTGTCAAGCATGATTTCCCTTTCACAAATCCATGCTGACTTGGACCTATCATGTCACCTCTTTCCAAATGCACTGCTATGACATCCTTAATAATTGGTTCCATCATTTTACCCACTACCGATGTCAGGCTGACCGGTCTATAATTCCCTGTTTTCTCTCTCCCTCCTTTTTTAAAAAGTGTGGTGACATTGGCTACCCTCCACTCGATAGGAACTGATCCAGAGTCAATGGAATGTTGGAAAATGACTGTCAATGCATCCGCTATTTCCAAGGCCACCTCCTTAAATACTCTGGGATGCAGTCCATCAGGCCCTGGGGATTTATCGGCCTTCAATCCCATCAATTTCCCCAACACAATTTCCCGACTAATAAGGATTTCCCTCAGTTCCTCCTCCTTACTAGACCCTCTGACCCCTTTTATATCCGGAAGGTTGTTTGTGTCCTCCTCAGTGAATACCGAACCAAAGTACTTGTTCAATTGGTCCGCCATTTCTTTGTTCCCCGTTATGACTTCCCCTGATTCTGACTGCAGGGGACCTACGTTTGTCTTTACCAACCTTTTTCTCTTTACATATCTATAGAAACTTTTGCAATCCGTCTTAATGTTCCCTGCAAGCTTCTTCTCATACTCCATTTTCCCTGCCCTAATCAAACCTTTTGTCCTCCTCTGCTGAGTTCTAAATTTCTCCCAGTCCCCGGGTTCGCTGCTATTTCTGGCCAATTTGTATGCCACTTCCTTGGCTTTAATACTATCCCAGATTTCCCTTGATAGCCACGGTTGAGCCACCTTCCCTTTTTTATTTTTACGCCAGACAGGAATGTACAATTGTTGTAGTTCACCCATGCGGTCTCGAAATGTCTGCCATTGCCCATCCACAGTCAACCCCTTAAGTATCATTCGCCAATCTATCCTAGCCAATTCACGCCTCATACCTTTAAAGTTACCCTTCTTTAAGTTCTGGACCATGGTCTCTGAATTAACTGTTTCATTCTCCATCCTAATACAGAATTCCACCATATTATGGTCACTCTTTCCCAAGGGGCCTCGCACAACGAGATTGCTAATTAATCCTCTCTCATTACACAACACCCAGTCTAAGATGGCTTCCCCCCTAGTTGGTTCCTCGACATATTGGTCTAGAAAACCATCCCTTATGCACTCCAGGAAATCCTCCTCCACCGTATTGCTTTCAGTTTGATTCGCCCAATCTATGTGCATATTAAAGTCACCCATTATAACTGCTGCACCTTTATTGCACGCACCCCTAATTTCATGTTTGATGCCCTCCCCAACATCACTACTACTGTTTGGAGGTCTGTGCACAACTCCCACTAACGTTTTTTGCCCTTTGGTGTTCTGCAGCTTGACCCATATAGATTCCACATCATCCAAGCTAATGTCCTTCCTAACTATTGCCTTAATATCCTCCTTAACCGGCAACGCTACCCCACCTCCTTTTCCTTTTATTCTATCCTTCCTGAATGTTGAATACCCCTGGATGTTGAGTTCCCAGCCCTGATCATCCTGGAGCCACGTCTCTGTAATCCCAATCACATCATATTTGTTAACATCTATTTGCACAGTTAATTCATCCACTTTATTACGGATACTCCTTGCATTAAGACACAAAGCCTTCAGGCTTGTTTTTTTAACACCCTTTCTCCTTTTAGAATTTTGCTGCACAGTGGCCCTTTTTGTTCTTTGCCTTGGGTTTCTCTGCCCTCCACTTTTCCTCATCTCCTTTCTGTCTTTTGCTTTTGTCTCCTTTTTGTTTCCCTCTGTCTCCCTGCATTGGTTCCCATCCCCCTGCCATATTAGATTAACTCCTCCCCAACAGCACTAGCAAACACTCCCTCTTGGACATTGGTTCCAGTCCTGCCCAGGTGCAGACCGTACGCTTTGTACTGGTCCCACCTCCCCCAGAACTGGTTCCAATGCCCCAGGAATTTGAATCCCTCCCTGCTGCACCACTGCTCAAGCCACGTATTCATCTGCGCTATCCTGTGATTCCTACTCTGACTAGCACGTGGCACTGGTAGCAATCCCGAGATTACTACTTTTGAGGTCCTACTTTTTAAATTTAGCTCCTAGCTCCTTAAATTCGTTTCGTAGGACCTCATCCCTTTTTTTTTAAACCTATGTCGTTGGTACCAATGTGCACCACGACAACTGGCTGTTCTCCCTCCCTTTTTATAATGTCCTGCACCCGCTCAGAGACATCCTTGACCTTTGCACCAGGGAGGCAACATACCATCCTGGAGTCTCGGTTGCGGCCGCAGAAACGCCTATCTATTCCCCTTACAATTGAATCCCCTATCACTCTCCCACTCTTTTTCCTGCCCTACTGTGCAACAGAGCGAGCCACGGTGCCATGAACTTGGCTGCTGCTGCCCTCCCCTGATGAGTCATCCCCCCCAACAGTACCCAAAGCAGTGTATCTGTTTTGCAGGGGGATGACCACAGGGGACCCCTGCACTACCTTCCTTGCACTGCTCTTCCTGCTGGTCTTCCATTCCCTATCTGGCTGTGGACCCTTTCCCTGCGGTACGATCAACTCACTACACGTGCTACTCACGTCATTCTCAGCATTGTGGATGCTCCAGAGTGAATCCACCCTCAGCTCCAACTCCGCAACACGGTCCGTCAGGAGCTGGAGGCGGATACACTTCCCGCACACTGGTGTCGTCCCTGAGTTCCACATGGTACAGGAGGAGCATAACACGTGACCGAGCTGTCCTGCCATGACTTAACCCTTAGATAAGCAACAACAATGCTAAAGTTTACTCACTGTTAAAGAGAAAAAAGAAAAACTACTCACCAATCACTTACCCCCTTGGCTGTGACATCATCTTTCTGTTTCTTTTTTGCCTTCTCCCTGTAGCTGCACAAATACGCCTTTTCTCGGCCTCAGCAACGCACCTCCGACGCTGGGCCCCGGACTCCCTGCTGTGCCTTTTAATAGGCCTCTCTCCAAGCACCTCCGACGCTGCTCCCGACTGCCGCCGACGCTGGGCCCCGGACTCCCTGCTGTGCCTTTTTTCGGCCTCTCCACGCACCTCCGACGCTGCTCCCGACTGCCGCCGACGCTGGGCCCCGGACTCCCTGCTGTGCCTTTTTTCGGCCTCTCCACGCACCTCCGACGCTGCTCCCGACGCTGGGCCCCGGACTCCCTGCTGTGCCTTTTATAGGCCTCTCCACGCACCTCCTCGACACTGCTCCCGACTGCCGCCGACGCAGACATGTGAAAAAGGAACGGTAGTAATCATGGGGGATTTTAACCTACATATCGATTGGTCAAATCAAATCGCATGGGGTAGCCTGGAGGAGGAATTCATAAAATGCATACAGGATTGTTTCTTAGAACAGTATGTTACAGAACCTACAAGGGAGCAAGCTATCTTCGATCTGGTCCTGTGTAATGAGACAGGAATAATAAACGATCTCCTAGTAAAAGATCCTCTCGGAATGAGTGATCACAGTATGGTTGAATTTGTAATACAGATTGAGGGTGAGGAAGTAGTGTCTCAAACGAGCGTACTATGCTTAAACAAAGGGGACTACAGTGGGATGAGGGCAGAGTTGGCTAAAGTAGACTGGAAACACAGACTAAACAGTGGCACAATTGAGGAACAGTGGAGGACTTTTAAGGAGCTCTTTCATAGTGCTCAACAAAAATATATTCCAGTGAAAAAGGGCGGTAAGAGAAGGGATAACCAGCCGTGGATAACCAAGGAAATAAAGGAGAGTATCAAATTAAAAACCAATGCGTATAAGGTGGCCAAGGTTAGTGGGAAACTAGAAGATTGGGAACATTTTAAACGACAAAGAATGACTAAGAAAGCAATAAAGAAAGGAAAGATAGATGAAAGTAAACTTGCGCAAAACATAAAAACAGATAGTAAGAGCTTTTATCGATATATAAAACGGAAAAGAGTAACTAAAGTAAATGTTGGTCCCTTAGAAGATGAGAAGGGGGATTTAATAATGGGAAATGTGGAAATGGCCGAGACCTTAAACAATTATTTTGCTTCGGTCTTCACAGTGGAAGACACAAAAACCATGCCAAAAATTGCTGGTCACGGGAATGTGGGAAGGGAGGACCTTGAGACAATCACTGTCACTAGGGAGGTAGTGCTGGACAGGCTAATGGGACTCAAGGTAGACAAGTCCCCTGGTCCTGATGAAACACATCCCAGGGTATTAAAAGAGATGGCGGAAGTTATAGCAGATGCATTCGTTATAATCTATCAAAATTCTCTGGACTCTGGGGAGGTACCAGCAGATTGGAAAGCAGCTAATGTAACGCCTCTGTTTAAAAAAGGGGGCAGACAAAAGGCAGGTAACTATAGGCTGGTTAGTTTAACATCTGTAGTGGGGAAAATGCTTGAAGCTATCATTAAGGAAGAAATAGCGGGACATCTAGATAGGAATAGTGCAATCAAGCAGACGCAACATGGATTCATGAAGGGGAAATCATGTTTAACTAATTTACTGGAATTCTTTGAGGATATAACGAGCATGGTGGATAGAGGTGTACCGATAGATGTGGTGTATCTGGATTCCCAAAAGGCATTCGATAAGGTGCCACACAAAAGGTTACTGCAGAAGATAAAGGTAAGCGGAGTCAGAGGAAATGTATTAGCATGGATAGAGAATTGGCTAACTGACAGAAAACAGAGAGTCGGGATAAATAGGTCCTTTTCGGGTTGGAAATCGGTGGTTAGTGGCGTGCCACAGGGATCGGTGCTGGGACCACAACTGTTTACAATATACATAGATGACCTGGAAGAGGGGACAGAGTGTAGTGTAACAAAATTTGCAGATGACACAAAGATTAGTGGGAAAACAGGTTGTGTAGAGGACACAGAGAGGCTGCAAAGAGATTTAGATAGGTTAAGCGAATGGGCTAAGGTTTGGCAGATGAAATACAATGTCGGAAAATGTGAGGTCATCCACCTTGGGAAAAAAAAAGTAAAAGGGAATATTATTTGAATGGGGAGAAATTATAACATGCTGCGGTGCAGAGGGACCTGGGGGTCCTTCTGCATGAATCCCAAAAAGTTAGTTTGCAGGTGCAGCAGGCAATCAGGAAGGCGAATGGAATGTTGGCCTTCATTGCGAGAGGGATGGAGTACAAAAGCAGGGAGGTCCTGCTACAACTGTACAGGGTGTTGGTGAGGCTGCACCTGGAGTACTGCGTGCAGTTTTGGTCACCTTACTTAAGGAAGGATATACTAGCTTTGGAGGGGGTAGAGAGATGATTCACTAGGCTGATAGCGGAAATGAGGGGGTTACCTTATGATGATAGATTGAGTAGACTGAGTCTTTACTCGTTGGAGTTCAGAAGGATGAGGGGTGATCTTATAGAAACATTTAAAATAATGAAAGGGATAGACAAGATAGAGGCAGAGAGGTTGTTTCCACTGGTCGGGGAGACTAGAACTAGGGGGCACAGCCTCAAAATACGGGGGTGCCAATTTAAAACTGAGTTGAGAAGGAATTTCATCTCCCAGAGGGTTGTGAATCTGTGGAATTCTCTGCCCAAGGAAGCAGTTGAGGCTAGCTCATTGAATGTATTCAAATCACAGATAGATAGATTTTTAACCAATAAAGGAATTAAGGGTTATGGGGAGCGGGCGGGTAAGTGGAGCTGAGTCCACGGCCAGATCAGCCATGATCTTGTTGAATGGCGCAGCAGGCTCGAGGAGCTAGGTGGCCTACTCCTGTTCTTATGTAATCAAACCCTTTGTCCTCCTCTGCTGAGTTCTAAATATCTCCCAGTCCCCAGGTTCGCTGCTATTTCTGGCCAATTCTCCTCCGCATTGTCCTCAGTTTACTATACTTCCCTCCACTCTGACAAGCAACCGTTCACCACTACCATTTGTTTTCTGTCTCTTAGCCAATTTTGTACCCATGGTGCCATTGTCTATGCCTATATCTATAAACACACCTGTGTTACTGAGCCAGTAATTCAGTGACCTGGACTAATAATCCAGGGAATATGAATTCAAATCCCTTCCTAGTTTGAGAATTTGAAGTTGGAAATAAAAGGCTGGTATCAGTAATAGTAACCATGAAGATGCCGGATTGTCATAAAATCCAATTGGTTCAATATGTCTTTTAGGGAAGGAAATCGACCGTCCTTACCTGGTCTGACCTATGTGACTCCAGTTAAATTTCATCTGAAATGGCCAGCAAGCCACTCAGTTTGGGCAACTAGGGATGGACAATAATTGTTGTCAGCAATGCCCACATTCTGAGAATAAATAGAAAATATCTATCACAGGACACCATTTGTGCTATGCTGCAATTATGCCATCTTGGTTTAGTTTGTTTTTCTTTACAATTTTTTTTTAAAAAACAGACTATGAATTAAGGCACATTTCATGAATGATTCAGGTTTATAACTTTCAAAGCTCTCACAAATGTGGCTTTCCTTTGACAATGACAAGACTAAATTGAAATTGTTGTTATCTTCATCTATTGAAGGAGTTATTTTGCAGAAAGACTGATAACACTGCCCTATTAAAAACCAACATTCATGATAGCAAAATAGTAATTGAGAAGATCATTTAAAAATTAGTAAAAAAAAAAGGACATTTGTAATTTTGGGTTTAGAACCAAATTTATTTTAACGTGTTCCTTTCAATTGACTTTTTGCGGACAACCTATAGTACATACTATGTGCTGATTTAAAAAAATGAAACAGGCTTTGTTACACTGACACAAATGTGCAGTTTGAACAATGTATTTGGTTTTGCGCCACCTCTGACATCTGGGGCATATTGGCTCTTCACATATTACACATCCCCTCTCTTACTTCTCCAGTGTCTAGGAAATTAATTTCATCTTTATAAGGAGGCAGTAGGACAGTTGAAATTAGAATGGGTCAGGTATTTCCCTCCCTGCCATCCGATTCATCACCACTTCGAAAACAATGATTGCACACATAACGGCAACAAAAATTTACAAAAGAAAATAGATACGCATAATTATGTGTGCAGCACAAAAGCAATGGGGAAAGGCTGACATTCTTGGATTCATGAATAAATTAAGCAGATCAGCATCAGATACTGCTCTAAAACGGGGAAATATTGGACCACTGACCCACATTTGCAATCAAGACCTGTATTATCAAGACACTTCTTCTGTTGTACTTTCCATTAAAGCTGAATCTCCACAAGCAAAAATTCCTTTGTCCAGCTGACTTTTGGTTAACAATACAAAGAAAAAGGACAATGAACAACAAATTTTTAAAAGGGAGTTGGACAGATACTTGAGGGTAAGGAACTTACAGGGTTTCAAATGACTGTGGCACTAAGCACAACTGCTCTGTCAAAGAGCCAGCACAGGCATAATGGGCCGAATGGCCTCTGTTATGTATGCATGCCTACAATGTTATGATGTACTGTAACACTGAATGTACGTTCACCCTGTACACACCTTACCGGTACACCAGAGGGTGCTGCTTGAGATCTAAGGGCCACCTACACACTGCAGGTAACTCAGTATAAAAGGAAGCTCACCTCTTGGTGTTCTCACTCTCAGAGCTGCAATAAACGACTACAGTCTTCACAGTTTAAGTACCATACCGCTGCCTCGTGGAGTCATTAGCAGAGTGCCTACATACACAATAACTGGCGACGAGGTCACGAACGTCGAATCTCAGCAACTTTCAACAATTCACCGATGGGGAAGATTGGGACGCCTTCGTGGAAAGTTTAGAACACTTCTTCATAGCCAACGACCTGGATGGGGACACACCGGCCACACTGTCGAACAGGGCCACCTGCTTAGTAGTTGTGGGCTCACTATCCATGGCCTCGTCAGGGAAGACAACAACCAAGAGCTATGGGGAACTTGTAACCTTAATACAAGAGCAACGAAAACCCAAAGAAAGCATCCTCACAGCCAGGCACCGGTTCTGCACCCACCGGCGAACCAAAGGCCAAGAAATTGCTAAGTATGCTGCAGATTTAAGAAGATTGGATGCACCGTCTGATTTTGGCGACCACGAAGCAATAAGGGACATATTTGTTATCGGAATTGGCCACAAGGGCCTCCTCCACAAATTGCTCTCTGCGGACATCACAATCACCCTGCAGAAGGCAATTAAAGTGAGCCAGGCCTACATGATTTTGGTTGCGACTCCAAGCGAATGATGACCCACACCCAAGACTCTAAACCGACGAGTGCAGTTAACTGAATGGCGACTTCTAAAGGCAGAAGTGCTGCCTCGAGTCCCGCAACCCTGAGTCCGCCACACGGGGCCAACTGGCTAGCCCTGTGCTGGTGCTGTGGGGGAAACCAGTGCCACTACAAAGACCATACCTGCAAAGGCTGTAATGCGAAAGGTCACCTTCAGAGAATCTGCAGAAAAAGCTTTACTCACCGCGTCGCTCAAGAATTGGATGATCAACTGGGCTCCAACACAGATGAAGACGAAGCTGCTCAACCCCTGGACTAAGAGTATGGAATTTATACCTGCTCCACTGAAAGTTCATCATAGAAGATGGAAGTAGATATCAACGGAGTTCCAGTTTCGATGGAGATAGACACAGGGGCGAGCCAGTCGACCGTTGAAAAACTTTGGATCAATCCCGCCCAACGACCAAAACTGTCTCCTGTCCAGGCGAAGCTGCTCACCTACACCAAAGGCAAAATTCCAGTCGTTGACAGCATGGATGTCCAGGTCTCCAAGGGTGGTGTGATGAACAAACTCCCCCTGTGGATCGTTGCCAGCGATGGTCCAACACTGCTGGGAAGAAGTTGGATGAAGCAGGTCCAAGTCGGTCGAAGTGATGACGGCCTCCAGGCTCCAGCAGTCCATATTCCACGCAGTCCTGAACTTGGATCCGTCGCTGCACCTAGAAATCCTACCATCCAGCTCAGCGACGACTTCACAACACCGTGGCGAGATCACCAAAACCGAACGTCCAGACTTAACCTTCCAGGCCGTGGCAGGACTCCAAGGGAAGAATATAGTCGAAAAAAGTGGATTCCCGACATCTGTGGCTGAACCTGAGAAGGAAAAGATCACCACAGCCTACCTGGAGGAGAACGAGAAGATGGTGGGCACACCACGAGGCGAAGAACATAAAATCAAAATGGCTGCGACCAGACCACGAGGGGCAGCCTTGGAGGAGTGACACGTGGCACCGAGCGGCAAACCGGATTGGAAGGCTCCCTGAAAGGAGACCAGTAACCCAAAAAATTTAAAGGGACAGTTTCACTCTAAAGATGACAAGGACTTTAAAGTTAAAAATACAGTTAGCGAATGTGATAATGTAATGTTGAATTGTGATGCCGGAGTAACTGATGAGAAAAATGTAATGAAGGCTTGTGTAACTGATGTTAAGAACAAATTTGTAATGCTTAATGATGATGATAGAAATTTTTAAATGACAAATGTAACCATGTATGGAGAGACCGAGATACAAGAAAGTGATGTAAATGTTGTAAGTAACAATGTAAAGAGAGATAACAGTATAGATTCAACTATGTATGATCAGAGCCAATGTGTCATGGCCACAGGAAGCAGACTGTTAAAGGACACGGGGTTCTACAGGGACAATGTAAATGCCAGAGAAATCCCCCCGTGGGAGACCCCCCAGGTCCAGCGGGCTACCTGACCATGTAGCCTGGACTTTTGGGACAAATGTGATGCCCCAGGAAGGGCTCACACACACCCAGTGGGAGCATACCCACTGCAGGGACAGCGGTCAATGGGCAGCACAGCCATCACCACTGGCAACCTGCCCCAGACCAGCCCTACACCCCGGGCCACCAGGGACAACACCAGGAGCGAGAGGCCAGTACCCTCCAGCTTTCCTGGCGGATGGAGAACAAAGCGCCCACACAGTCCTGTGGCCCCGCCCACCACCACACAGCACCACTTACCCACTCGACAGAGTATGTACCCTACCCACTGCACCGGCTGCCCCACTGAGGGATCCCACAACAGTGACACCCACATGGTGTGTGTGTGTGTGTGTGTGTGTGTGTGTGTGTGTGGTGGGGGGGGGGGGGGTGGGGTGGGGTGGGGGGATGCATCAGGCCAGCCTCAAGCACAGGGATCACACCTGGCACCCACACAACCCTCACCACAACCTCCCACAGCCCACTACTGATCACCTCCACAGGTCATGGTAATAAGGACTTGAAAAATGCTTCGGGGGGAGTGTTGTTATGTATGCATGCCTACAATGTTATAATGTACTGTAACACTGAATGTACCTTCACCCTGTACACACCTTACTTGTACACCAGAGGGTGCTGCTGCTGGAGACCTAAGGGCCACCTGCACACTGCAGGTAACTCCGTATAAAAGGGAGCTCTCCTCTTGGTGTCCTCACTCTAGGAGCTGCAATAAAGGACTACAGTCTTCACAATTTAAGTACCATACCCCTGCCTTGTGGAATCATTAACAGAGTGCCTACATACAGTACAGAAAGAGACTATTGTGTAAGTTTCAATTACTCTAACCGAGATAATGGGTACCTCGTATGCTGTGATTGGACCAACTTCCACAAATCAAAAAGGAGGAACTAAGCACAACTATCGTACCTTGAAAAACCAAAGTCATAAAACACACATCCGGATTACATATTGTGAATCTTACCTCCAGATCAGAAGGTGAGTTTGAGTGTTTACATCAAGAAAAGAGCACAATCTAGGCCGACACTTCAGTGCAGTACTGAGGAATTGCTGCATTCTCAGAGATGCCGACCTTCAGGTGGGACATTAAACAGAGGTCCCTTTCAGTGTGATGTTACTATTCACAGAATGTAGTCTCTTGGTGCCAACATTCCTCTCTCAACCAATGCCATCAAACAAAACAACAGATGAACTGGGCATTCATTTGATAGGTTTGTGGAACTTCACGGACACAAAGCGACTTCAGTGCTGTTCCTTCAGTGTATGTTCCGTACGACATGTCCTTCCGTCCGTTCGTTCGACCTGTGTCTATCTGTACACGTGTCCTTCTACTTCTTCTTCCAACTTCTGCTTAGCTGCTTCTAGCTCGCATATTTATATCCAGGCTTTGACTGATGATCTGCCACTGCGGTTTTGATAAAGTGTTTGCATCGATACTTTGTTTTGTGGTCCCCTTGGTTGATTGACTAATAATGGACTCTTCTCTTTTCCCATTTGCACACAGAGTCTGTAAGGCTCAAGTTGATTTCTCATCTTAACACCTCATTCCCAAAAAATGTGCACCTGGTGTGGCTCCTTTGTTGTCCGGTCCCTTTACTGACTTGTTGTCTCCTGTTTCTTGTTTTTCCCAACCCTTGTCAATCAAGTTCATGGCCTCATGTAACAACTCCATTATTGTTATGTATGGTCAGTTTTGGTTCCTGAACATAGAATGTCCTTCATTGTCCAGCTTAATTTCAAAAGTATGTATTAATCAATTTTTACTTCATGGTCTCCTTCTGTGCTTTTCTGATGATTAGGAACCTTAAAATATTTACCTAGGCAAGAACAGTCACTGAACTCAAAGAAATTCATTATGCAAAGCATTTTTATTTACTCCAGTAATGTGTTAATGTGCCATAATAAATGTAATGCAAGTGTTCTTTTCAACTCTTTTTATTTAATAAAAAGCTTAATATCTGATTGTTCACAAAGAAGAAAATTGCACCAAAGAAACTACTTACATATTGTATCTTAATCTTCAGAACGGATCATAATGGTAATGCCCTTTTCATTTAATAACATAAGAAATAGGAACAGGATTAGGCCATACGGCCCCTCGAGCCTGCTCCGCCATTCAATACGATTATGGCTGATCTGATCATGGACTCTGCTCCACTTCCCCGCCCGCTCCCCAGAACCCCTTATCCCCTTATCTTTTGAGAAACTGTATATTTCTGTCTTAAATTTATTCAGTGTCCTCGCTTCCACAGCTCTCTGAGGCAGTGAATTCCATAGATTTACAACCCTCTGAGAAGAAATTCCTCCTCACCTCAGTTTTAAATGGGCGGCCCCTTATTCTAAGATCATGCCCTCTAGTTCTAGTCTCCCCCATCAGTGGAAACATCCTCTCTGCATCCACCGTGTCAAGCCCCCTCATAATCTAATACATTTCTATAAGATCACCTCTCATTCTTCTGAATTCCATTGACTAGAAGCCCAACCTACTCAACCTTTCCTCAAGTCAACTCCCTCATCTCCAGAATCAATCTAGTGAACCTTCTCTGAACTGCCTCTAAAGCAAGCATATCCTTTCGTAAATATGGAAACCAAAACTGCATGCAGTATTGCAGGTGTGGCCTCACCAATACCCTGTATAGCTGTAGCAAGACTTACCTTTTATACTCCACCCCTTTGCAATAAAGGCCAAGATTCCATTGGCCTTCCTGATCACTTGCTGTACCTGCATACTATCCTTTTGTGTTTCATGCACAAGTACCTCCAGGTCCCGCTGTACTGCAGCACTTTGCAATCTTTCTCCATTTAAATAATAACTTGCTCTTTGATTTTTTTCTGCCAAAGTGCATGACCTCACACTTTCCAACATTATATTCCATCTGCTAAATTTTTGCCCACTCACTTAGCCTGTCTATGTCCTTTTGCAGATTTGGTGTGTCCTCCTCACACATTGCTTTTCCTCCCATCTTTGTATCGTCAGCAAACTTGGCTACGTTACACTCAGTCCCTTCTTCCAAGTCGTTAATATAGATTGTAAATAGTTGAGGTCCCAGCACTGATCCCTGCGGCACCCCACTAGTTACTGATTGCCAACCAAAGAATGAACCATTTATCCCGACTCTGTTTTCTGTCAGTTAGCCAATCCTCTATCCATGCTAATATATTACCCCCAACCCTGTGAACTTTTATCTTGTGCAGTAACCTTTTATGTGGCACCTTGTCAAATGCCTTCTGGAAGTCCAAATACACCACATCCACTGGTTTCCCTTTATCCACCCTGTTTCTGACATCCTCAAAGAATTCCAGCAAATTTGTCAAACATGACTTCCCCTTCATAAATCCATGCTGACTCTGCCTGACCAAATTTTGCTTTTCCAAATGTCCTGCTACTGCTAAGGGTGGTTCAAAATATCGCACAATAAAATGTATAATAATCAATATGCCTAATTTGTAAATTCACTGACAATCTGGGTTCCTCGTTGCTGCCACATAACAATCACAGATTTCAATGTTCTATGACATATTTCATTAATAGTTATAGTGTTACAGTGTACCATTAGTATTTTGGTTTGAACTGGATTTAGTGTCAATAGGCTACTAATTATTTAACAAAGAATCACTAAATACTGTGCATTTGAAATCACAATTACTTCAATTTCTCCTAGGTAAGACCATTAAAACTTATGGGCCCGAAACTGGTGAACGTACCACCGACTGCCGCAGACATTCCTCTGCAACATCCGCCCAGTGCCACTTTCAACGTGGTCTGGAGTGGGCGGGAGGGGAGAGCAGTCGGGAAGCGCCCGCCGACGTCAGCGGACAGCCGAGTAGCATAAGTGGACTTCCGCCCACCGATATACGATATTCATGCGGGCGGGAGTCGGCAGCAGAATGGGGTTGGACCGCTGACTGGAGGCTAGTCTGTCCCCGACGGAAAGTAGGAAGATCGTGGAAAAAAGGTTAGTGAACATTTTTTATTATTTTTTTTCTCACAGCAACTTACCTTGATGGGGTCCCCTGAAGGTCTTCAGATAGCAAAGAATAAAAAATACTAATGATTTTTATTTTTAGGTCTTCGGCTCTCGGTGGGCCCGACTCCATCCTCGGCGGCACTTGGGCGGCAAGCGCCTCTGCCGCCGAGAATGAGCGCCCCTGCTGGCGGCCGCCCAGATTGGCGGCGTTAAGTCCCTCATTTACCACCTGTCGACGAAAATCCCGCCCAAGAACCATCAGGTACCTCGGCGGTCCTTTGGGCGGTACCTGGGCGGGCGGAGGACTTCATCAATTTTGGGCCCATGGATCTTATCAGCCTAAAAGGCACAATATTAACAGTCATCCTACGAAAATCAAAATATACATATAAATTGTTGGCAATTATTCACATATTCCATTTGTATTCATTGCTATTGGCCGTTACAAATTCAAGAACGTCAAGAAATGTAACCTTGCCACAGACTAGTTTGTTACTATTTATTTTAAACTGTCTATATAAAAGCCAATAAAAAGATTATATAAACAAAAAGTGACAATAAAATAACTTTTTTTTTTAAACTGTAGTGCTGCTACACTAAAAGTAAAGGGAAAATTTAGAAAAGCAGAACATGAAATCGAGCCTCAGGCTGGATTCCATTCCACATTGTTTCTCATTTTAATTAAAATGCCATTTACAAAGTTGCGAAAATCCAGACAGCTTATCCCAGCAGAACTGTGCAAGTGCTCAGTTGTATGCAGTGCCTGCCTACAGTTAATGTGCACAATCAAATTTCAGCACCATTTAATGAACAGCTCTCTCAGCTTTACTGCACTTTCAACAAAATCACAGAATTAGGCTTACATAGAAACATAGAAAATAGGTGCAGGAACAGGCCATTCGGCCCTTCGAGCCTGCACCACCATTCAATATGATCATGGCTGATCATGCAACTTCAGTACCCTATTTCTGCTTTCTCTCCATACCCTTTGATCCCTTTAGTCATAAGGGCCACATGTAACTCCCTTTTGAATATATCTAACGAACTGGCCTCAACAACTTGGTGGTAGAGAATTCCACAGGTTCACAATTCTGAGGGAAGAAGTTTCTCCTCATCTCAGTCCTAAATGGCTTACCCCTTATCCTCAGACTGTGACCCCTGGTTTTGGACTTCCGCAACATCAGGAACATTCTTCCTGCATCTGTCCTGTCCAATCCCGTCAGAATTTTATGTGTATCTATGAGATCCCCTCTCATTCTTCTAAATTCCAGTGAATATAAGCCGAGTTGATCCAGTCTTTCTTCACATGTCAGTCCTGCCATCCCGGGAATCAGTCTGGTGAACCTTCGCTGCACTCCCTCAATAGCAAGAATGTCCTTCCTCAGATTAAAAAAACAAAACTGTATACAATATTCAAGGTGTGGTCTCACCAAGGACCTGTACAACTGCAGTAAGACCTCCCTGCTCCTATACTCAAATCCCCTCGCTATGAAGGCCAACATGCCATTTGCCTTCTTCACTGCCTGCTGTACCTACATGCCAACTTTCAATGACTGATGTACCATGACACCCAGTTCTCATTGCACCTCCCCTTTTCGTAATCTGTCACCATTCAGATAATATTCTGCCTTCCTGTTTTTGCCACCAAAGTGGATAGCCTCACATTTATCTACATTATATTGCATCTGCCCACTTAACTAACCTGTCCAAGTCACTCTGCAGCCTCTGAGCGTCCTCCTCACAGCTCACACTGCCACCCAGCTGAGTATCATCTGCAAACTTGGAGATATTACATTCAATTCCTTTGTCTAAATCATTAATGTATATTGTAAATAGCTGGAGTCCCAGCACTGAGCTTTGCGGTACCCCACTAGTCACTGCCTGCCATTCTGAAAAGTACCATTTACTCCTACTCTTTGCTTCCTGTCTGACAACCAGTTCTCAATCCACGTCAGCACACTACCCCCAATCCTACGTGCTTTAACTTTGCACATTAATCTCTTGTGTGGGACCTTGTCGAAAGCCTTCTGAAAGTCTAAATACACCACATCAACTGGTTCTCCCTTGTCCACTCTACTGGAAACATCCTCAAAAAATTCCAGAAGATTTGTCAAACATGATTTCCCTTTCACAAATCCATGCTGACTTGGACCTATCATGTCACCTCTTTCCAAATGCGCTGCTATGACATCCTTAATAATTGATTCCATCATTTACCCACTACCGATGTCAGGCTGACCAGTCTATAATTCCGTGTTTTCTCTCTCCCTCCTTTTTTAAAAAGTGGGGTTACATTGGCTACCCTCCACTCCATAGGAAGTGATCCAGAGTCTATGGAATGTTGGAAAATGACTGTCAATGCATCCGCTATTTCCAAGGCCACCTCCTCAAGTACTCTGGGATGCAGTCCATCAGGCCCTGGGGATTTATCAGCCTTCAATCCCATCAATTTCCCCAACACAATTTCCTGACCAATAAGGATTTCCTTCAGTTCCTCCTTCCCGCTGGACCCTCAGTCCCCTAGTATTTCCGGAAGGTTATTTGTGTCTTCCTTCGTGAAGACAGAACCAAAGTATTTGTTCAATTGGTCTGCCATTTCTTTGCTCCCCTTTATCAATTCACCTGATTCTGACTGCAAGGGACCGACATTTGTCTTCATTAATCTTTTTCTCTTCACATATCTATAGAAGCTTTTGCAGTCAGTTTTTATGTTCCCCGCAAGCTTACTCTCATACTCTATTTCCCCCCTCCTAATTAAACCCTTTGTCCTCCTCTGCTGAATTCTAAATTTCTACCAGTCCTCAGGTTTGCTGCTTTTTCTGGCCAATTTCGATGGCTGTTCCTTGGATTTAACCCTATCCCTAATTTCCCTTGTTAGCCACGGTTGAAACACCTTCCCCGTTTTATTTTTACGTCAGACTGGGATGTACAATTGTTGAAGTTCATCCATGTGATCTTTAAATGTCTGCCATTGCCTATCCACCATCAACCCTTTAAGTATCATTCGCCAGTCTATCCTAGCCAATTCATGTCTCATACCAGCGAAGTTACCTTTCTTTAAAGTTCAGGACCCTAGGCTCTGAATTAACTGTGTCACTCTCCATCCTAATGAAGAATTCTACCATATTATGGTCACATTTCCCCAAGGGGCCCTTGCACAACAAGATTGCTAATTAATCTTCTCTCATTACACAACACCCAGTCTAGGATGGCCAGCTCTCTAGTTGGTTCCTCAACATATTGGTCTAGAAAACCATCCCTTATACATTCCAGGAAATCCTCCTTCATCGTGTTGCTACCAGTTTGGTTAGCCCAATCTATATGTAGATTAAAATCACCCATGATAATTGCTGTACCTTTATTGCACACATCCCTAATTTCCTGTTTGATGCCATCCCC
Organism: Pristiophorus japonicus; assembly: GCF_044704955.1. Taxonomy (NCBI): domain Eukaryota; kingdom Metazoa; phylum Chordata; class Chondrichthyes; family Pristiophoridae; genus Pristiophorus; species Pristiophorus japonicus. The sequence continues at coordinate 88,613,694 of NC_091983.1, forward strand.
AACCTCACTACTACTGTTTGGTGGTCTGTACACAACTTCCACTAGCGTTTTCTGCCCTTTAGTGTTCCGCAGCTCTACCCATACAGATGCCACATCATCCAAGCTAATGTCCTTCCTTACTATTGCGTTAATCTCCTCTTTAACCAGCAACGCCTTTTCCTTCCTGTCTGTCTGTCCTTCCTGAATATTGAATACCCTTGGATGTTGAGTTGCCAGCCTTGGTCACCCTGGAGCCATGTCTCCGTAATCCCAATTACATCATATCCGTTAACAGCTATCTGCGCAGTTAATTCATCCACCTTATTCCGAATGCTCCTCGCATTGAGACACAGAGCCTTCAGACTTGTTTTTTTTGATACTCTTTGTCCTTTTCGAATTAATGTTGTAACGTGGCCCTTTTTGATTTTTGCCTTTGATTTCTCTGCCCTCTACTTTTCCTCATCTCCTTTCTACCTTTTGCTTCTGCCCCATTTTACTTCCCTCTGTCTCCCTGCATAGATTCCCATTCCCCTGCCATATTAGTTTAAACCCTCCGCAACAGGCCAGTCTTTCAAACAGTCATAGCAGTCACGCCAACAACTTCAGAATTCCCATTAACTCTTAACATGGACAGCAAATCAGGAACCAACTAGGGGAGAGTATTTTAGCAAAATACTGCAGATGCTGGAATCCAAAACAAAAACATAAAATGCTGGAAAAACTCAACAGGCCAGGCAGCATCTGTGGAGAGAGAGAGAGCGAGCGAGTTAACGTTTCAGGTCTGATAGAAGGTCTCAGACCTGAAACGTTAACTCTGTTTCTCTCTCCACGGATGCTGTCTGACCTGCTGAGTGATTCCAGGAGAATTTATTCTGTTCAAAATAGAATTCAAAGATAAAATTAAAATAACCAATTAAGTAGCCAAACAAAATTAAGTTATTCTTACTGAATGAGAAGATTGTCTTAAAGGCGAGATAATAGTGAAAATGCTGCAGTGTTGAAATCCTAAAATTAAAATGCTATCTTGGACATTAACACTCTGTTTAGCAAACAGGAAGTGTGCTAGACACGTGTCTCACAACTCCCAATCAATGTGATGTAAATTTATGGTATGCTTTTATGTAGGGTATTTAATGAGCCATTTCTTCCTGCAACAGATTTGCTGCACGCCCTGTTAAGTTAGCAGACCTTGTGTTCCCCTTGATTTCTCATGCTGCAGGGACTTCATACTGATTAGGACTCGCACAATCCAGTTACACTTGTGTCCCCTGCATTTAATTTCTTTTCAAGCCAGTCCCAGAAGACAGTATTACTTGAAGACACCTCACTTGGGGCTAGACTTTCCATTGACATCTATAATCGCCCAAAAATAGGTGATATTTCCGGCAATAGTGGTTTTAATATTTTTCGGTATCACCGGAATATCACCCATTTTAAAAAACGCTAGTTTCGATTTTTTTATTTGGGCGTTAGCCAGAGAGATGTGAAATGGACAACAGTGATTTATTCCGTCGTGCAAGGCCAGCGTCCAGAGCAATGGCCATTCTGCGCATGGGTGTTTTCTTTTTAGGTGATTAACTTTTCCCGAGATTCCTGAGGTCAGCGGTCATCCGTACATGCGCAGATTAAGAGAGAGTGTCGAGAGAGGAAAGCTGGTGAAAGAAGTGGTGATTTATGAAAGGAGAATTATAAAAAAAATAATGGAGTACATGGAGTCAGGTTTAAGTGATGTTGGTGAGGTGGCGAAGTTGGGTGAAAGGAATGATGTTGATGAAGTGGCAGAGATGGGTGGGAGAAGGCGTGTCAAAAGATTTTCCGAAGAGGCAAATGCTGCCCTGGTCCACGAGGTGGAAACTCGTTGGCCCCAATTAACCCAGGGTGGTTGTGGGAAACCCCCACCACGAGTCTATCAGAGGATTTGGGCTGAGATCGCCGAAGTAGTGTCATCGGCGGCCCACGAGGTCAGTGAGCCAAACCAATGCTGCAAGCACTGGAACGGCCTTGTTGGTTCCGGAAGAGTACGCATTAAATTTATGATAATTGTAATGATGCAATGACTCATTAATTCAAATGTAGATCTGCTGGATTGTAATTAAGCTGGTAATCTTGGTGTCATGCATTAGTTCCTAACCACGATCTGATTAGATTTATTCTCAGACCATAGATATAATCATGCATTCAATTACAAACATAGCGTATTAGCATATAACGTTAATGATGACTAGCAAGGACGATGACTAATTGTGGATTATCTGTGTGTTGTGTAATAGTGATAGTATTTAGTAATATCTGTAATAGTACCTAGGCAATGAACTTATGCCATGCTCTTGTCACCTTTACAGATGAAGATTTTAAAAAAACCACGCGGAACAGATGCGGACCGGAGGAGGATCGGCAGAACTGTACCAGCTCACAGATCTGGAGGAGCGGGCAGTGGCACTAGTGGGGGTGCTGAACCCGTTCTTGCGGCATGTGAGTAATGTATAAATCATTGGTGATTTAAAGTAATTTAATGCTATTTCAGTATATGATTTATGTAATGTTATGTAACTAATGATGGGATCATGAAATATCATAGTACAGAATCTGCATTGCATTACAATCATGATGTTAATTATATGTGATGTCTGTCAGTGATATTTATAGCAGTAGTGTTGCCCTTCGTACATATGCCTGCATAACTTATGTCACCCTGGCCTCCACTTCTCTTCGACTAACCTCATTTATGTTTTCTTGGTCCCCAGGCAGCCATGAGGCAAGAGCTTCTCCACTCCTAGTTCAAGTCCTGTCCTGTATCGGGGACAGCAAGGAGATGGATGATGAGCCTGTAGCAGGCTGTTCAAATGTTCCTGCGGCCATGTCCTCCTCCACCGAGGAAGCAGCGGGGCCAAGCACCTTGCAGCAGGGCACTCAGTGGTTCAATGTCTGCGCCGACCCTGCGGAGGTTGGTTCGGCGAGGTCGGATTGCTCCTAGACAGGCAGATGTCAACCTGGACATGGTTCAACTGTCTCAGACGAACGCTGACATTGGTCCAGGGCTCCTCCAGGCAATGGACGGATTAACTGGTCACGTTGCTGCTCTGACTGTGTTAAACTCGGAGGAAATGCCGCAGATGGTTGCGGCAATGCTGAGAATGGCCGATTCCATGGATGCCCTACGGCGTTCTGTGGTCTGGGGATACGGCACTGCATCCCATGGTGCCGTACCGCCCTTGTTGACGGATGCGAGTCAGAAGAAAGCAGATGCTTCTGACTCGGAAGACGTTTCCAAAGAAATGTCCTCTCCAGATTCTCCAGCCGCAACTGTGACTCTGTCACCTTAAGCCCCCACACAGCAGCAGCGCTCGAGGTGCCCTGCTACAAGGTGGCTTGGTGTTAATGCAGGGAGAAGGAGGGGGGGTGGGGTTGGAATGCAAGTGGGGGTATTTTGTTGCATTTCTATTGTTCAGTTATTGTTGTTAATAAATTTGTTGACTGTTGGGTGGGTGTTATATTTATAATTGTTTTTCAAAAATTGTTGTATATATTGTTATATATTATAAAAAAATCACTGTGTAAGGGTGGGGAGGGAGATGGATGTTTATATTCACATATATCTTTGTTAAAATAAAATTAAATTTTGTAGTCATTAAATATTTTTATTTAACTTAACATTGTTGTGCAGTGTCTTCCAATAACGGAAAGGTTGAACATCAATACAAGGTTTGCAAACAATGGCGAGGCCAGGCAAGGATGAATCGTAACTGTCACCAACGTAACTGTTATCTATGTGGACTTGTATTTACTCTGTACAGCCACCAGGGGGCTCATCCCCTGGAGTCCCAAGGGATCCCATAATCACTTCGGGAGCACAGGTATTTAAGGCGGCTTCACAGGTTGGAGGGGCACTCTGGAGACCTGCAATAAAAGACTATGGTCACAGTGTGCAGTCTGACTCATTCTCCATACACAACAACTGGCGATGAGATACAGATAGCGAACCCAAAGATGCAGAGAACAGTGGGCATCCTGGAGAAATTCTCGAAGGGAGATGATTGGGAAACTTTTGTGAAGCGACTCGACCAATACTTTGTGGCCAACGAGCTAGATGGGGAAGAGTGCGCTGCCAAACGAAAGGCGATCCTCCTCACCGTCTGTGGGGCACCAACGTATGGCCTCATGAAGAATCTGCTCACTCCAACGAAACCCAGAGAGAAATCATACGACGATTTGTGCACACTGGTCCGAGAGCATTTAAACCCAAAAGGAAAGTGTTCTGATGGTGAGGTACCGGTTCTACACCTACAAACGGTCTGAAGGCCAGGAAGTGGCGAGTTATGTTGCCGAGCTAAGACACCTTGCAGGACATTGCGAATTTGAAGGACATTTGGAGCACATTGCTCAGAGACTTTTTCGTACTTGGCATTGGCCACGAAACCATACTTCGTAAACTTTTGACCGTAGAGACCCCAACCTTGAGTAAGGCCATAGCAATAGCTCAGGCGTTCATTGCCACCAGTGGCAATACGAAGCAAATCTCTCAGCACACAAGTGCTGCTACAAGTACTGTGAACGAATCGTAATGTACAGGGCAGCTCACACAGACCTGCAGCTGCACGTCCGCAGATGATTCGGAGTCCACCATCAAGGGTGATGAATGCAAGGCCATTAACACCTTGTTGGCACTGAAGGGGTGATCACAGTTTCCATGCATGCCGATTCAAAGAGTACGTTTGCAAGGGCTGTGGAACAATGTGACACCTCAGAGTGTGCAGGCGAGCTGCAAAGCCTGTTAAACCTGCAAACCACCATGTTGCAGAAGAGGACAGATCCACGGAGAATCATGATGAACTAGAGCCTCAGATAGAGGAGGCAGAGGTACAGTGGGTGCACACATTCACCATGAATTGTCCCCCGATAATGCTGAATGTTGAACTAAATGGACTCCCGTTATCAACGGAGCTGGAAACGGGTGCGAGCCAGTCCATCATGGGCAAAAAGACTTTTGAAAGGTTCTGGTGCAACAAGGCCTCAAGGCCAGTCTTAACAACAGTTCGCACGAAACTAAGAACTTACACTAAAGAACTGATTCCTGTAATCGGCAATGCTACCATAAAGGTCTCCTACAATGGAGCGGTGCAAAGCTACCACTCTGGATGGTACCTGGGATGATCCCACGCTGCTCTGCAGGAGCTGGCTGGGAAAGATACACTGGATCTGGGACGACGTCTGAGCGCTATCGCCCGCTGGCGACACTTCGTGTGCCCAGGTCTTAAACAAATTTCCTTCGCTGTTCGAACCAGGCATTGGGAAATTCCAAGGAGCAAAAGTGCAGATCCACCTAATTCCGGGGGCGCGACTCATCCATCACAAGGTGACAGCAGTACCGTACATGATGAGAGAAAGGGTAGAGATCAAACTAGACCGGCTGCAAAGAGAGGGCATCATTTCACCGATCGAGTTCAGCGAGTGGGCCAGTCCTATTGTTCCAGCCCTCAAGGGAGACGGCACTATCAGAATCTGTGGTGATTATAAAGTAACCATCAATCGTTTCTCCCTGCAGAACCAATACCCACTACCAAAGGCCGACGACCTCTTTGCAACGCTGGCGGGAGGAAAGACATTCAACTAAGCTGGATCTGACTTCAGCCTACATGACGCAGGAATTGGAGGAATCATCGAAGGCCCTCACCTGCATCAACACGCACAAAGGTCTTTTTGTTTATAACAGATGCCCGTTTGGAATCAGATAAGCGGCAGTGATATTCCAGAGAAACATGGAAAGTTTACTGAAATCGGTCCCGCCTACCGTGGTCTTCCAGGACGACATCTTGGTCACAGATTGGAACACAGTCGAGCACCTGCAGAAACTGGAGGAGGTTCCTAGTCGACTCAACCACGTGAGGCTCAGGTTAAAATGCTCGAAGTGCTTTTTCCTGGCGCCTGAAGTGGAGTTCTTGGGAAGGAGGATTGCGGCGGACGGCATCAGGCCCATCAAAGCGAAGATAGTGGCAATCGAGAACGCACCGAGGCCACAGAACGTGACTGAGCTGCGGTCGTTTCTAGGACTCTTGAACTACTTTGATAACTTCTTACCAGGTCTTAGCACACTGCTAGAACCACTACATGTCTTACTACAAAAAGGGGACGAATGCGTTTAGGGACAAAAGCCAAGAAAATGCCTTTGTAAAAGCAGGAAAATTGTTATGCTCAAACAAATTGCTTGTGTTGTATGATCCATGTAAGCATTTGGTACTAGCATGTGATGCGTCGTCATATGGCGTCGGGTGTGTATTGCAACAAGCTAATGATTTCGGGACGCTGCAGTCGGTTGCTTATGCATCCAGGAGTCTGTCTGAGGCTGAGAGAGCCTACAGCATGATTGAGAAAGAAGCGTTAGCGTGTGTCTATGGGGCAAAGAAAATGCATCAATACCTGTTTGGGCTAAAATTCGAATTGGAAACTGACCATAAGCCACTTATCTCTCTGTTTTCCGAGAGTAAAGGAATAAATACCAACGCATCGGCCCGCATCCAGAGATGGGCGCTCACGTTGTCCGCATACAACTACGCCATCCGCCACAGGCCAGGCACAGAAAACTACGCCGATGCTCTCAGTAAGCTGCCATTGCCCACCACGGGGGTGGAAATGGCGCAGCCCGCAGATCTAGCCATGGTTATAGAAGCATTTCAGAGTGAGCAATCACCTGTCACTGCCCAGCAGATCGAAACCTGGACAAGCCAGAATCCCTTATTATCTCCAGTCAAGAGCTGTGTGCTTCATGGGAGTTGGTCCAGTGTCCCAGCGGAAATGCAGGAAGTGATAAAGCCGTTCCAGCGGTGCAAAGATGAAATGTCTATATAGGCAGACTGCCTTCTGTGGGGCAATCGAGTAGTGGTCCCCAAGAAAGGCAGTGACACCTTCATCAATGACCTCCAGAGTACCCACCCAGGCATCGTAATGATGAAAGCGATAGCCAGATCCCACATGTGGTGGCCCGGTATCGATGCGGACTTAAAGAGTCCTGCGTTCACAGATGTAATACATGCTCGCGGTTAAGCAATGCACCCAGGGAGGTGCCGCTAAGTTTATGGTCTTGGCCCTCCAAACATGGTCTAGGGTACATGCCGACTATGCTGGCCCGTTCTTGGGTAAAACATTCCCTGTGGTTGTAGATGCGTACTCCAAGTGGATTGAATGTGAGATAATGTCGCCTAGCACGTCCGCTGCCACTACTGAAAGCCTGCGGGCCATGTTTGCCACACACGGCTTACCCAATGTCCTGGTGAGCGACAACAGGCCATGTTTTACCAGTGCTGAGTTCAAAGAATTCATGACCTGAAACGGGATCAAACATGTCACATCTCCCCCGTTTAAACCAGTGTCCAATGGTCAGGCAGAGAGAGCAGTGCAAACCATCAAGCAAGGCTTGAAGAGGGTAACTGAAGGCTCACTACAGAATCGCCTATCCCAAGTCCTGCTTAGCTACCACACGAGACCCCACTCACTTACTGGGATCCCACCTGCCCAACTGATTATGAAAAGAGCACTTAAGACAAGGCTCTCGTTAGTTCACCCTGATCTACATGAACAGGTAGAGAGCAGGCAGCTTCAACAAAGTGCATACCATGATAGCGCAAAGGTGTCACCTGAGATTGAAATCAATGATCCTGTATTTGTATTAAATTATGGACAAGGTCCCAAGTGGCTTCCCGGCACTGTCGTGGCCAAAGAGGGGAGCAGGGTGTTTCGGGTCAAACTTTCAAATGGACTCATTCACTGGAAACACTTGGACCAAATCAAACTCAGATTCATGGACTATCCTGAGCAACCCATCTTGGACCCTACCTTTTTTGATCCCCCAACATACACACCAGTGGCAACCGGCACCACGGTTGACCACAAAGCAGAACCCATCATCCACAGCAGCCCTGCAGGGCCCAACACACCAGGCAGTCCAGCAAGGCCAGCTGCACAGCAACCCAGCGAGGGCCCAACAAATGATTCAACAACACCAGCTTTCACACCGAGACAATCAACGAGGGCAAGATGGGCCCCAGATCGACTCACATTGTAAATCGTTACACTATTGACTTTGCAGGGGAAAGTTGTTATATATGTGGACTTGTATTTACTCTGTACAACCACCAGAGGGCTCATTCCCCGGAGTCCCAAGGGATCCCATAATCCCTTGGGAGCACAGGTATTTAAGAAGGCTTCACAGGTTGGAGAGGCACTATGGAGACCTGCAATAAAAGACTACGGTCACACTTTACTTTGAGCTCACAGTGTTCAGTCTGACTCTTTCTCCATACATAACAGTAACTTCACGCAAAGCGTTCATTTATGAGCTGCTGACGCAACAGTCTTGCAGCTGCGTAACTACCACGGGGCTTTTCCTGCGGTCTAGGGTGGAGTGGGGGCATGGCTTCAAAGCCAGCCTGATTGTCCTCCCAGAGGTCGTCGTCCACCTCCTTGTCCTCCTCCCGTCTCTCCGGAGATGGAACGGCAGTCCCATCTGGCAATTTTTGTCCCCTCCTGATAGCTAAGTTATGCAAATGCAGCAAACCACAATGAACTCAGCAACCTACTCAGGGTGGTATTGTAATTTGCCTCCTGAGTGGTCCAGGCATCTGAAGCGCTGCTTGAGTACTCCAATTGTCTTTCGACGATATTATGGCTTTTGTTGTAGCGCTTCTCGGCTTCCGTCTGTGTCTTACGCAGGGGGTTCATGAGCCAGCTGGCAAGGCCATATCCTTTATCCCCCAGCATCCAACCGTGACCTTATGGCTGACTCTTAAATAGGTCAGAGACAGTGCTCTCATGCAAGATGTGCATATCATGGATGCTCTCTGGAAAATTTGCATTTAATGCCATGATTATTTGCTTGTGGTCGACAACGAGTTGTACAGTCAGGGAGTGGAATCCCTTTCGGTTGCAAAACACCTCTGCATCCTGAAAAGGTGCTCGCAGGGTGACGTGCGTACAGTCTATTACTCCCTCCACCTTGGGGAAGTTTGCTATTCTCGAGAAACCCAAAGCCCTCTCACTCTGTACCTCCCTGATCATTGGGAAGTTTATAAAATCCATCCTGCGAGTGTAAAGGGCTTCAGTCACCTGTCGAATGCAGCAATGTGTGGCATGCTGTTGATACCACAAATGTTGCCAGCTGAGGCCTGAAAGTAGCTCGATGCATCAAAGAAAAGTGCTGCAGTAACCTTGACCTCAACGGGCAATGCGGTCCCAATGGTGCTGGTAGGCTGCAGATCTCCCTTAATTAGCTGACATATCTCACTGCCTCCTAAGGCATATGTTATTAGACAAGTCCAGGTATGATCGCTTATCCCTGTAAATGAGAGGTGATCTTATCGAAATGTATAAGATTATGAGGGGGCTTGACATGGTGGATACAAAGAGGATGTTTCCACTGATGGGGGAGATTCGAACTAGAGGGCACGATCTTAGAATAAGGGGCCGCCCATTTAAAACAAAGATGAGGAGAAATTTCTTCTCTCAGAGGGTTGTAAATCTGTGGAATTCACTGCCTCAGAGAGCTGTGGAAGCTGGGACATTGAATAAATTTAAGACAGAAATAGACAGTTTCTTAAACGATAAGGGGATAAGGGGTTATGGGGAGCGGGCGGGGAAGTGGAGCTGAGTCCATGATCAGATCAGCCATGATCTTATTGAATGGCGGAGCAGGCTCGAGGGGCCGTATGGCCTACTCCTGTTCCTATTTCTTATGTTTTTATTTTAAATGTTGGGTGCAAGGTCTCCTCCTCCTCAGCAGTCTGCCACCTCTGTGGGCACATAATGCTCTTCAATAAACCTTATCCCATCTCTAGTCGGCAGCATGTGAGTAGTCATCAATACTGGCTGAGAAATTACAGACCCCATTACTATAGATGCCCTATTATGTCTTCAAAATTATTAAATTGTCCTCTAAAAATGCAATAGAAACTCAAAATTCACCACAATGTGATTAGATGGTGTCAAGAGATTTTAAAAACGACCTTAGAAGCACTCTCAAATTACTTCAAAGCTCCCATGAACTTGAAGCAGCCTTTTATGAAACGTCCTCCGAATTACAAAATGGCGCCCATACCGCTGGGTTCGGGTCAGGCGAGTGCAGCTTTTCTTGAGCGCCTTTTTGGGCGAGCGATCATTTGGGCGGTATATGGGCGAGATGCCAAAGGTAGCACTCGGCGATAATCTGGGCGGTATTTGGGCGTTAGTTTCCATTATAAACAGTCTGCTGGGCGGTGCACGAGTAATGACATCAGACTTTATGAAAAAAATATGGGCAGGCGGTGCAGCTAATTCCCAGCGTTAATTGTATGTCGAAAGTTACGCCAGCAATAAATGGGCGATAATTGGGCATTAGTTTCCATTTATAATCAAATATGGGCATTAAACTCAATCTTAGCAGTTAAATGGGCGGTAACTGGGCTATCCCGATGGAAAGTCTAGCCCTAATCTTCTAAAACTCGTTGGGCTAGACTTTCCATCAGTTTCGCCAGTTACAGTTGAGTTACGTTACATTTCATCCTTGCCTGGCCTGGGCATTGTTTGCAAACCTTGTATTGACGTTTAACCTTTCCGTTACCTTACCGCCCATTTAACCGCTGAGATGAAGTATAACGCTCATTTATCGCCCATTTTCCCTAAAAAAGGAAACTAACGTCCATTTATAGAAACATAGAAAATAGGTGCAGGAGTAGATCATTCGGCCATTCTAGCCTGCACCGCTATTCAATGAGTTCATGGCTGAACATGCAACCTCAGTACCCCATTCCTGCTTTCTCACCATACCCCTTGATCCCCCTAGTAGTAAGGACTACATCTAACTCCTTTTTGAATATATCGTTAGCTTCAGCATCAAGTTAATGCCGAGAAATAGTTAGACGACTTGCCCATATTTTTATGACGTCAACAATAGTGCACCGCCCAGAATACAGTTTTTAAAAGGAAACTAACTCCCAGAAATCGTACAGAATGTCCAACAGCAGTAGTTCTAAGGAAAGTATCTTAACCATTAGACTGAAACACATGGTAGTGCACCATTTCAGTTCTAATTCTCTCAGAACTGCACTGTGGTTGAATCCCCTGCCTACCTTTCTACCCATCTCAGTCCCATAGGGTTAAATGAACCATTAGCCTTTGAACTGCCTAGAATACTTACTAATAGATTGTATTTTCTGATGTCCCCCATTTCCAGGTTGAGTGATCCACAGGTGGCTGTTGTTCACACTTTGTAAATAATGCCTGAATTAACACATCAATACTGGGTGGAAGTTGGAGACTAATGTCAACTTCTATAAATTAAGTATGTTGGAGCTGAGCTCATTCCTTGACTGTTAGCCCTTAGGTTTACATTTGTACAGCACACAACAAAATCACACATACATTTATATGCAAATGCTAGTTCTGCCACTTTCTACTAAGTTTGAACTAGTCACATTCTGCAGCCACTTTCTGAAACATTGCCTTCAACCTCTCATTAGAACCCAGCAGTACTGGAAGTCCATATTTCAAACACTTTAAAAAATGTTTTTTTTTTTAAAAACAAAAATGGTCTCTTGCCTCCCATTACCTTTTCGTTACCCTCCTGAAGGTGGCACTTTATCGAATTCTTTAAAATATTTAAGATTAAAAAGAATGTAGCAATAAATGACCAAAGCATGCGTCACTAACAAAATTCCCCACAGATTACCACATATCACAGGTGAGATAGCTGCAATGGAAAACACCCATACTGTAGGATGTCACAGGCACTACAGGTTGGACCTCCCTTACCCAGCACCACCCCTCGTCCGGCATGATTCTGGTGGCCAGGGGCGCATGCGCAGAACGCGGCTGACCTCCACCCCGACTTTGGGGTGCCCCGCCGACACTCTGCCCGCCTGGGGGCCCCGCCCACACTCGGCCCGCCCGGGGGCCCCGCTGACACTTTGGGTAAAGAAGTTTCTTCTGAATTCCCTATTGGATTCTTGGTGACTATCTATATTGAAGGCCTCTAGTTATGCTCTCCCAAGTGGAAACGTTCTCTCTGTAACCACTCTTATCAAAACCTTTCATAATTTTAAAGATCTCTATTAGGTGTAACCTCTCAGCATTCTTTTTTCAAGAGAAGAGACCCCCACAGCTCTGTTTCCTGATATGTATACCCTTGCATTTCTGGTATCATCTTTGTAAATCTTCTCTGCACCCGCTCCAGTGTCTCTATATCCTTTTTATAATATGGCGATCAGAACGGCACACAGTATTCTAAGTGTGGTTTAACCAAGGTTCGATACAGGTTTAGCATAACTTCCCTACATTTCAATTCTATCGCTTTAGAAATAAACCCTAGTGCTTGGTTTGCTTTTTTATGGTCTTGCTAACCTGTGGCACTACTTTTAGTGATGGAGTATAAATATACCAGAGATCCCTTTGTTCCTCCTCCCCACCTAGACTCACACCAAGTAATAAGTGATCTCCCTATTCTTCCTACTAAAATGTACTACCTCACATTTATCTGTGTTGAACTTCATTTGCGGTTTTTTCCCCTTTCTGCAAGTTTATTAATGTCCTCCTGTAATTTGTTGCAGTCCTCCTATTGAGAATGTGTACAGAAGGATTGTGAATGTGGCAGAGGGATGGAGATAGGAATCATGGGAAAATAGCTAAAGAAATATCAAGATGCAGACAATTGCAGAATCGACAGAAAAAAAGGAGTTACTAAGGGCCCAAGTTTCCACAAGAAAAAAAATGGGCACCCCTCCGAGCTGGGCGCCCGTTTTTCGCGCCTAAAACGGCGCCTAAGAAAATCCTCGGTATTCTCCACCTACTTACAGTCCTCTGGCCCTCGGCGCAGCCAGCACGAGCTGTGGGGGGGGGCGGAGCCAGGTCCCTGCGCTGAAAACAGTGCCGGGACCTCTGCACATGCACGCTACAGTCGGCACGCAAGTGCAGTAGCTCCAGGCACCGAACTGTGTGGGAGTGGCCCAAAGCACGCAGCCCCTAGCCCTGGCTGAATGGCCTCACTGGGGCTGCGTGAATAAGGCTCCTCCCACGGCCAGCTCCTGCTCCCCGCCCCCGACACCCGCTCCGCCCCGCCCTTCACCCCCCACCCCCAGACTGACCCGCCCCCCCCCCCCCCCATCCCACTGGACCCGACTCCCGGACTGGATCCGATCTCTCCATTCCCCCCCACCCCCCCCCCTCTCTCTCTCTCTCTCTCTCTTCCTCCCCCCCCCCGCTCTCTCTCTCTCCCCCTCCCTCCCTCTCCCTCCCCCTCCCTCCCTCTCCCTCTCCCTCTCCCTCTCCCTCTCCCTCGCCCTCCCTCTCCCTCTCTCTCCCCCTCCCTCGCTATCTCCCTCCCCCTCCCCCTCTCCCTCTCCCTCTCCCTCTCCACGAACGGCTGCAGAATTCTCCCTGGCTGAAGCACTTTCACACAGGCAGGAAGATGGTTTATTTAATCTTTTCTTGGCTTATAAATGTTTATTCAGGTTGGATTTATTTGTATAATATTTGTAGAAGTATAAATAAGGATTTATTGTCGAATTTAATGAGTTCCCTTACCCCCCTCTCCCCCCCCACCTCGTTCTGGACACCTAATTTGTAACCTGCGCCTGATTTTTTAATGTGTAGAACAGGTTTTTTCAGTGCTACAAAAATCTTCACTGGCTCCATTCTACTTTAGTTTGGAGCACATTTTCACACTTTCAAATCAGGCGTCAGTGGCCGGACACGCCCCCTTTTGAAGAAAAAATTCTGTTCTAAACTAGAACTGTTCTATCTGACTAGAACTGCAGAAAAAAAAATGTGGAGAATTGCGATTTCTAAAATAGTCCGTTCTCCACTAGTTGCTCCTAAAAATCAGACGCGAATCATGTGGAAACTTGGGCCCAAAGAGTTGAGGTTAAACGCGGGTCATGCGAAAAAAAGCAATCACGGATAGGAAAGGGGAACGTAATGGTTTTTACTGATAAGGATAATGTAACGAAGCTATAAACAAGCTGACCTTGGGGCCAGCCCTAATTAGGAGACTTCCTCGCCTGCCATTGGACATACTCGGGGGGGGGAGGCAGAAAGGAAGTGGATAGACCAAGTGCTAATCAAATGTGTAACTGCTGTGTTTTCGCGCTGTAAAGGGGCTTGTCCAGAGGAAGGTGAACAAGCTCTGACAGAGAGTGTTCCTTTGTCTTGCCAAGTCCCGGCCGGAGAATCTTCAATAAAAGGTCTTTTACAGAAAAGGCAACAAGGTGTTCATGTCAGTGTATTCGCTGAAACAGATTGAGGGAAAAAGAATCCGTATTAACATTTGGTGTCAGAAGTGGGATCTCAACGGACGATTGCCAGGGACTTGCGAATTAAGAGTCGAACTAGCCTCGGACGAGACGGGAGAAAAATGGCCACCGGAGTGAGTACCTTTTAAATACCACCTTGGTTTCCTCCAGTCCCAAAAGTCTGAAGAAAGTTTTGCCACTCGCTGGTTCTCAGGTAGCGTCCGAACAAGATCCAGGTCAATCTGGCGAATACCTTTTAACTTAGGAAATAAGTGTCCAAGTCAGGTACGACGTCGACCTTGTATTTCACTTGGCCCGTCTAGGCACTGATTGGACTTAAATAGACTATCGCGGGGCGACGCGAATAGGAACACCGCGGGGCGACGCGGAGGGAAAGGGAAATTGTGTAAAACTAAATCGTGGGGCGACGTGAGGAATTGTGTAAGGATAAAAGGAATTGTGTAAGGATAAAATATTTATTTACCGTGGGGCGACGCGGGAATGGGCAATCCTGGATCCAAAAATAGAGCTGGCCAAAAAATTGATAAACTTTGTTGAATGAAGAGAGACTTTTGTGAATGTGTGTCATTGAGTGAGAGTCCTTGTGTGATTTTTTTGACTGCGGAATGAATTTTTTATGTTTTCATGTTTCTGAAAGCCTGTTTAGAAGAGTAGTGCAGCTGTCTGTTTATTTTAGCTCCACCCACTTTTCCAAACAGAGTGAAAGTTTTTCAACCCTTTGTAGTGTTGTCCTGTATGTGGGAAGGTTTAAGACATTTTAAGTTAGAAACGCAGTTGTGGATTTATTCGGATGATAAGTTACGAAGCTAGGAAATGCACAAAGGATTGATTACATTGGGTTGAAAGACATAAATTTAGTCTAGGAATGAGATAAAGAATACCTTTTAAAAAAGCTTCCAGCTCAAAAAAAAGTTTTAAATAAAGATTGAAATTACAACATTTGAATTGGGATTTTGAGATATTAAGAGAAGACACAGCAAAATACTGAGGTGGATTCAAACTAAAAAAAAAGTTATTAAATTAAATCTGGTCTCAAAGAAAAAAGGAGGAAATAAAACTAAAAGGTTTGGAAACAATCTAGAAATACCTTCAGGGATCAGGTCAAACTCCTGGGCGAGTGACGAGCTATCTGCGAAGGTGTAAAAGGGACTTTTGAAAATGTTAAAACAGCAAGCTTTAGCAGTTTAGAAAAAGACATTTTAACGACCTTGAAACTGGAACATTTTGAGATAACGAAAAGCAGCCCTCAAATCCTACGTGTTAGGCTCCGTTCTAGTTATGGAGAAAAGAAAAAGATAAAGATAAAGACACAACTTTGAAAGTAAACAAATTGAACGAATTTGAAAGGAAGTGTCTTCGATGGTCTGATGATTTTAAATTAACAAATTTACAGAGACACGAGCCCTCCGTGTAAAATACAAAACCTAATTTGAAAAAAAGACGTAACGCACTAATTAGGTGCTGAAAAAAAAGGGTGTTTGCGATGGAAAAGGACATAACTTACTAAATACTAGTTGATATCGGCTGTGAAAAAGATATTGGTTTAATAGGAAAAAAAAAGAATTTGAAGAAATAAAAGACACTCTCCATTGATAATGATTTTAAATGACGAGAAAGTTTCACTGCAGTTTGAAAGATTTCCAAAATGGACGTTGTTTATCAAGAAAAGTCCCGAACAGTCTAAACAAGCAGGAGGATTTTGAAAATAACGAGGAGAAAAGATCTAAGCTATGCGAACTCAGCACAGAAAGAACTGGGAATTAGAGAATCTTTCTAAATTTTAAAATTCTTATAGAAAATGGAACTGGCACGGATGTTTAGATTTTGTGCTGAGAGAGAAATAAAACACAAGATTTGCCCAGTGAACGGGACCGTAAAATAAAATAAAATGTTGGAATGTACACAGCGTGTGTGAAAATTGGATTTCAGTCAACAAAATAGCTATTAAAAATGTGTGGTCTCGGTGTAAATCAATTAAAAAAACCTTTGGCAAGGACTTGAATTAGAAGTTTAATCCTTTCCATTGACAGCTGTTTTATACTGGACATTATTAATTTGGATTTCTTAATAGAATAAAAAAGACTCACCTGACAGAGGAAATGGTGCGATAGTCAGAATAAAAATAAAAACAGAACTAGCCCATGTAATAATACTCGCCTGATACAAATAAAAGAAAGATACTCAAACAAAACAAATTCAAGAGTTAAAAGCTAAGATAAATAAGCTGGAAGAGATTTTTTTTTTTAAAAAACGGGGCCAGACAGATAGTGCAGTGCGCAGCCATAGCACCATCACCTATGGCAATAGAGCCAATGCACCCCACGGTGGGTAAGTGTGGTCGACAAACCCAGCCTAACCTTTACCTCCGATTTCACAGAGTGACCGCAACATGCATGGATAAAAGAGGAGTAGACCAGAACCTAACACCTGGTGACGACCAGGCTATCTGTTTAAAATTTGCAGATAAAACACTCACCGAGATGGGACCACAGCGGCTGCTTCGACTCTGGAGACTCAGGATACTGGGAACCTTGAGGCCCACGCAGGCACTGGACGATACAGATGGACGACGAGAGATATAGCACACGCAGGAAAGACACAACTACACGAACTAGCTTTGTTTAATTTAACTGCCGAAATATGCATCCTAGCAGCCAAGGACTGGAGCAAGGACAGAACTTATTTTAACGCATGGCTATGTATAGTGTATTAAGTAAGGTTGTAATGCAGCAGGCTGCCGATGCCATGGGTGCCAGTAGATTCCAAGGACAGGAGCAAGTTCATAGGACCAAAAGGGGAAGGGCGCAGAAATCCAACTGGATGGAATTTCAGTTCTAGAGGCTCATGCCTGGGCGGACGAAGCTGCAAAACAAGCAGCCAAATCCACCCCGCAAGAAACAGAAGGGTCGGATCAGAACGGAGCAAAAAGGGGGGTGGGACCCCAGGATGTTTAGGAAAACTGGCCAGTGGGATAAAATGAAGACCAAGGGAGGTCTCTGGAATATAAGGTGTATGTCCTGAAGCGTGACACAGTAACAACACGGAGAAGCCGGTACTGATCATGCGCAGCGCAAACAAGAAGGAATACAACCTAAAAAGGGGGGCAGATGGAGTGTGGAGGAAAGATGACAATAAAGGTCCGGCTGGGACACCAAACACGCCCAAAGGGATCCTGGGAAGCCCTACCACTGCCCCAACAACCACCCTGGGGACAACAACCCTTCCCAGCACAACCATATAAGTCCCCCCATAAGCCCGTCCATAAAGACTGGAGCCAAAGGGGGGGGCTAGTAATAAAAGAATCTAAAGAAAGGATATAATTTGGGGTGCGTCAGCGACTACTTATCCTAAACCTAATGGATATCATTTTTCTTAGCTTCTGTGGGAATGAAACTAAGTCTATACCAGAACCTGACACAACGGATCCTTGAAGGCCCGGAACCCACTACCCTGAGATTTAATGTCAGAAAGGGAACAGGGCAAGGTCGAGCAAAAAGGGGAATAATGGAAACACTAGGCACGGGTTATGCGGCAGGGATTAAGACGATGAATTCTATAGGCCTGTATGCAATATACGACCGGGTTAACAACTTAATGGCGTAGTCTTGTGTGGTTTAGTGGGGAGGGACTTGGATAACCAAGCCCTACAAGCGCGGTTGGGAGATAGCACGGAAGGGGAACTGTTACAGGTGGCCCATACATTGCAGAAACATGCCAAGACAATTGGACTCTAGATAAAAAAAATGAACAACACATGCGAGGCACGAAGGAATAGTCACGCATGGGTGTCAAAATTCAGATGTACTACTGGGCGGGTGAATATGATCGGATTTATGTTGTCCATACCGCAGTATTGATGTAACAAAGGGAGACCCCTTATACCAGACCGATAATATCGGTGAAGTAAGAAACCAAACTCGGTGGCGTTACCATCAGCCTGCCAGACGGGTGATTAAAATTAAATTAGTACGAAAGGCATTGATATAACTGACTGCTAGAAAATTAACCAAGTGGTTTTATGTCGAGGTACGCCACGAATGACGAATGATGATTGCAGATTCCACCAAACAAACGGATGCATGCTGAGTATCACTCCTCTCAAACACGATTCCGAAACAATCGCTGCTCCACAAGGGAATGGAGCACAGGAGCAGCCAACCCAACGATTAAGACCAAGGGAGGAGTCACCCACTGTGTCATCACCAACCCTAACTTCTGTTTCAGGCCCATGGGAAAAATAGACGTAAATGGATACCACATATATCCCGAGACAACGGAAATCATCCACGGAACAATCAGGGATACCCTCAGAGAAGGGTACGAAGAGGCGGTATGGGAACCGCAAGAAAAACAGATACCGGAACTAAATGAGGAACAATTACGTTTGGTGCAAGGAATCCAGAATCAAAGACGACAGTATGTCCGGCTGATGGAAGAAATAGACAACTTACAGAGACACTAACGCAATGCTGGCTGATCAGCCCTGGTACTCAAAGCTGTGGGACATTGGACTTAATATTCAAATTCACCCATGGATAAGAATATCACCACATGTACTTGTAGTAATACAGGGTCTGGTTCTGATGGTCATGATGGGATTAACATGTGCATGAATCAAACAAGCCAAACGATAAGTCAGGGCACGCACTATGATTAAGGCCATAAGGGATGAAAATTTAAGCAGTCCTACAGGAAGGACTTACCTTGTATAACTCTGTGGGAAGGTTTCAGGAGGTCCCGAAGCTTGGGAGATGGCCACCCAGGTGAACGAACCTATCTGGAACTTTCCTACAGGGAGATAGTTATTGGGAAATATGGCCAGCTTGGCGTATAGCCAAGGGCCAAAAGGGGGGAATTGTAAGAGAATTTGGCATTCGAGATATCAGCGGGACAAGGGTGTTAAAAAAACAAGCCTGAAGGTTTGTTTCTTAATGCAAGGAGTATCCGTAATAAGGTGGATGAATTAACTGTGCAAATAGATGTTAACAAATATGATGTGATTGGGATTACAGAGACGTGGCTCCAGGATGATCAGGGCTTGGAACTCAACATCCAGGGGTATTCAACATTCAGGAAGGATAGAATAAAAGTAAAAGGAGGTGGGGTAGCATTGCTGGTTAAAGAGGAGATTAATGCAATAGTTAGGAAAGACATTAGCTTGGATGATGTGGAATCTATATGGGTAGAGCTGCAGAACACCAAAGGGCAAAAAGCGTTAGTGGGAGTTGTGTACAGACCTCCAAACAGTAGTAGTGATGTTGGGGAGGGCATCAAACAGGAAATTAGGGGTGCATGCAATAAAGGTGCAGCAGTTATAATGGGTGACTTTAATATGCACATAGATTGGGCTAGCCAAACTGGAAGCAATACGGTGGAGGAGGATTTCCTGGAGTGCATAAGGGATGGTTTTCTAGACCAATATGTCGGGGAACCAACTAGGGGGGAGGCCATCTTAGACTGGGTGTTGTGTAATGAGAGAAGATTAATTAGCAATCTCATTGTGCGAGGCCCCTTGGGGAAGAGTGACCATAATATGGTGGAATTCTGCATTAGGATGGAGAATGAAACAGTTAATTCAGAGACCATGGTCCAGAACTTAAAGAAGGGTAACTTTGAAGGTATGAGGCGTGAATTGGCTAGGATAGATTGGCGAATGATACTTAAGGGGTTGACTGTGGATGGGCAATGGCAGACATTTAGAGACCGCATGGATGAACTACAACAATTGTACATTCCTGTCTGGCATAAAAATAAAAGAGGGTAGGTGGCTCAACCGTGGCTATCAAGGGAAATCAGGGATAGTATTAAAGCCAAGTAAGTGGCATACAAATTGGCCAGAAATAGCAGCGAACCCGGGGACTGGGAGAAATTTAGAACTCAGCAGAGGAGGACAAAAGGTTTGATTAGGGCAGGGAAAATGGAGTACGAGAAGAAGCTTGCAGGGAACATTAAGACGGATGTTTCGATAGATATGTAAAGAGAAAAAGGTTAGTAAAGACAAACGTAGGTCCTCTGCAGTCAGAATCAGGGGAAGTTATAACGGGGAACAAAGAAATGGCGGACCAATTGAACAAGTACTTTGGTTCGGTATTCACTAAGGAGGACACAAACAACCTTCCGGATATAAAAGGGGTCAGAGGGTCCAGTAAGGAAGAGGAACTGAGGGAAATCCTTATTAGTCGGGAAATTGTGTTGGGGAAATTGATGGGATTGAAGGCCGATAAATCCCCAGGGCCTGATGGACTGCATCTCAGAGTACTTAAGGAGGTGGCCTTGGAAATAGCGGATGCATTGACAGTCATTTTCCAACATTCCATTGACTCTGGATCAGTTCCTATCGAGTGGAGGGTAGCCAATGTAACCCCACTTTTTAAAAAAGGAGGGAGAGAAAACAGGGAATTATAGACCGGTCAGCCTGACCTCAGTAGTGGGTAAAATGATGGAATCAATTATTAAGGATGTCATAGCAGCGCATTTGGAAAGAGGTGACATGATAGGTCCAAGTCAGCATGGATTTGTGAAAGGGAAATCATGCTTGACAAATCTTCTGGAATTTTTTGAGGATGTTTCCAGTAGAGTGGACAAGGGAGAACCAGTTGATGTGGACTTTCAGAAGGCTTTCGACAAGGTCCCACACAAGAGATTAATGTGCAAAGTTAAAGCACATGGGATTGGGGGTAGTGTGCTGACATGGATTGAGAACTGGTTGTCAGACAGGAAGCAAAGAGTAGAAGTAAATGGGTACTTTTCAGAATGGCAGGCAGTGACTAGTGGGGTACCGCAAGGTTCTGTGCTGGGGCCCCAGCTGTTTACACTGTACATTAATGATTTAGACGAGGGGATTAAATGTAGTATCTTCAAATTTGCGGATGACACTAAGTTGGGTGGCAGTGTGAGCTGCGAGGAGGATGCTATGAGGCTGCAGAGTGACTTGGATAGGTTAGGTGAGTGGACAAATGCATGGCACATGAAGTATAATGTGGATAAATGTGAGGTTATCCACTTTGGTGGTAAAAACAGAGAGACAGACTATTATCAGAATGGTGACAGATTCGGAAAAGGGGGGTACATCAGTCATTGAAGGTTGGCATGCAGGTACAGCAGGTGGTTAAGAAAGCAAATGGCATGTTGGCCTTCATAGCGAGGGGATTTGAGTACAGGGGCAGGGAGGTGTTGCTACAGTTGTACAGGGCCTTGGTGAGGCCACACCTGGAGTATTGTGTGCAGTTTTGGTCTCCTAACTTGAGGAAGGACATTCTTGCTATTGAGGGAGTGCAGCAAAGGTTCACCAGACTGATTCCCGGGATGGTGGGACTGACCTATCAAGAAAGACTGGATCAACTGGGCTTGTATTCACTGGAGTTCAGAAGAATGAGAGGGGACCTCATAGAAACGTTTAAAATTCTGACGGGTTTAGACAGGTTAGATGCAGGAAGAATGTTCCCATTGTTGGGGAAATCCAGAACCAGGGGTTACAGTCTAAGGATAAGGGGTAAGTCATTTAGGACCGAGATGAGGAGAAACTTCTTCACCCAGAGAGTGGTGAACCTGTGGAATTCTCTACCACAGAAAGTTGTTGAGGCCAATTCACTAAATATATTCAAAAGGGAGTTAGATGAAGTCCTTACTATTAAGTGGATCAAGGGGTATGGCGAGAAAGCAGGAAGGGGGTACTGAAGTTGCATGTTCAGCCATGAACTCATTGAATGGCGGTGCAGGCTAGAAGGGCCGAATGGCCTACTCCTGCACCTATTTTCTATGTTTCTAAAGTGCTGGTTCCTGCACTGGCCCATAAGGAGGTAAAAGGCCTCTCTTCGGCCTTGTACCAAGGCTCCAGAAGTTATCAATTCAATAAAATTCCTACAGGATACGATGTGAGAACCTAAACAGGCATCGATAAGACCTTGCGAAGAGGCTCGATGCGGACTCACAGGCACCAAGGAGAATGAACAAATTCTGACCTAATGAAGTAATTCTAGTCACGGCCTAAGGTGGTCACGAGGGTCTTGGCCTGTCAATCCAAAGTAGCACTAATAAGACTTCCTCTTCTCCATAGCTGAATAAGGTCCTTCCTAGGAGCGTCCCGACTTACCGAGTGGGTCCCGAGGAGAACAGTTTGAATCCCTGCCCGTAGTGATAGACAACCAGCTACACCGACGGTGACCTGAGAAGAGAGGCGAGAAAACCGAACTCTTTGAATCAGCAAAATATTCGGACTATTTATCCTTGTCCATAGAGACGCTAAGAAACATTTTGTTCTCGAGTAATTGTTAACCTAGAGCGATAAGATGAAACTGTGTCTGTGTGCCACAGTCTGTATAGTAACGTTGGTGTACGTCAAGTGCGGCGCATGGGAAGCGAGACTGAAGCGAGAGCTCCATGTAAACACCTTTTTGTATATGTCTTATGTTTATGCGCGAAATGAGAACTTTTCTCATTGCTGGGTGTGCTCACATATCCCTATACATTCCAAAGGGGGAATTCCATTGCGCCCCGTTCCACTGACCCTAACTGAGACTGTCAAGTGGCTTCTGAGCCAGAATAGCATGAGAGGAGGGGGGCCAATGCAAATACGAAGGATGAAAGGCGGGTCAAGAGAGGGATCACGGAGGGCAGGAGGACCATCATACCGCTACTGTGTGGACAACCACCGAGTGCGAGAGTGCTGGGTACCCCATTAGTCAAACGTTCCAGGGATGGTACCCACCACCCTATGACCATAAATAGGAACTCCCATTCTTAGTCCTGACCAATACCTCGGGGATCGGGAGGCCAACCGGGACCATATGTTTAACCCGAAACGACACCAGCAGAAAGGGACATATCATAGGGTACAGCGATTGCCCACACAACCTCAACATTACAACAGGCGCACTGGTCACTATCCTCTCTCGCCTTCCGAATTAAACAGATGGAGGTCTGTGGGCCCAGTCTTGGGACTCCGACACAATGAAAAGGCAGCGTGTAACGGCACGTATTGTGTGTGCGGGCATAGGGAATATCCCTGGTTACCCAGGCGATGGACGGGGTCCTGCTATTTGGGATATGTGGTGCCATTTGTGCGGCAAACACGTACCCTGGCAGAAGCACATGCCTCCAGCCGACACAGGCGAGCCCTCACCCCCGCCGAGAGGTTCTTTGGGGTCATGATGTTCCCATACGGGATAGGATGCACCATGGATGAAAGTACAGAACCTAGAGTGGGTATTGGAACAGATAGCTAACTATACTGCTGAAGCTCTGGAGGACATCACGGCCGAAATGGTAGCAATACGGACCGTAGCATTACAGAACCGAATGGCCCTCGATTACCTGTTAGCTGAGAAAGGGGGGACATGTGCCCTGATAGGATCTGAATGTTGCACTTACATTCCCGATAGTTCAGAAAACATAACCAATCTCGTTGATCACATAAGACAGGAAGTAAAGAAGTTATCCACGCCAGCAGGAGGATCTAGCTGGTTTGATTGGCTATTAGGGGGATCCTGGGGATCCTATCTAATAAATGGGGCAATTATTCTCATCGTAGTAATAATTGCCTGTTGCTTGATTATCGGTTGCTTTAACCTTTGTTGTAAAGTTATGATGGCAAGGTTAGCAAACCCTCTTGTGGCCATGGGCTCCCGGATTATGGTCCAGCAAACTAAAGACCTACTCGATGACAACAAGGAGGATCAGGAAAGAGAGTGCGAACGGCTGAATGCGATACTCCTGGAATAGTCACCAGGGTTATTATGGAATGATAAAAGGGGGGAATGAGAATGTGTACAGAAGGATTGTGAATATGGCAGAGGGATGGAGATAGGGAATCATGGGAAAATAGCTAAAGAAATGTCAAGATGCAGTCAATTGCAGAATCGACAGAAAAAAAAGGGTTACTAAGAGTTGAGGTTAAACGTGGGTCATGCGAAAAAAAAGCAATCACGGATAGGAAAGGGTAATGTAATGGTTTTTACTGATAAGGAAGGATAATGTAACAAAGCTATAAACAAGCTGACCTTGGGGCCAGCCCTAATTAGGAGACTTCCTCGCCTGCCATTGGACATACTCGGGGGGGGGGGGGGGGGGGGGAGGCAGAAAGGGAGTGGATAGACCAAGTGCTAATCAAATGTGTTATGTTTTGAAAATGTATAACTGCTGTGTTTTCACGCTGTAAAGGTGCTTGTCCAGAGGAAGGTGAACAGGCTCGGACAGAGAGTGTTCCTTTGTCTTGACAAGTCCCGGCCGGAGAATCTTCAATAAAGGTCTTTTACAGAAAAGGCAACAAGGTGTTCTTGTCAGTGTATTCGCTGAAACAGATTGAGGGAAAAATAATCCGTATTAACACTATTGACTATCCTCTCCCCCCCACCAAATTTAGAAATTGTGTTTTTGGTTCCAAAGTCTAAATCATTAATGTAAATTATGAACAGCAGTGGTCCCAGCACTGATCCCTGTGGAACACCACTACCCACCTACTGCCATTGTGAATAACTCCCCTTTATTCCCACTCTCTGCTTTCTGTCTTGAAGCCAGCTAGCGATCCATTCTGCTACTTGTCCCCTGACTCCACATTCTCTGAACTTATTTATTAGTCTATTATGGGGTATTTTATCGAAAGCCTTTTCAAAGTCTAGATAAATTACATCTACTACATTATCATTGTCGACTCTCTCATCTCTTCAAAAAATTCAATAAGGTTGGTCAAGCAAGATTTTCCCTTTTGAAATCCATGCTGACTATTCATTATTATACTTTTCATTTCTAGATGTTCTTCTAATCTCTCCTTTAGTAGGGATTCCATTATTTTTCCTGCCACCGATGTTAAGCTGACTGGTCTATAATTCCCTGGACATGTTCTATCCCCCTTCTTAAACATAGGTATTATGTTAGCTATCTGTCTGTCCTCTGGCACTACACATTTTTCTAGCGAATTATTAAATATGTGTAGTAATGCATCTGCTGTCTCTTCCCTAGATTCTTTTAATTTGAATGGATGCAATCCATTTGGACCTGGGGTTTTATCCTCTTTGAGAGTTTGATTAGTTTATTTAATATGTCCTCTTTTTAATTTTAAATACACTTATCTCATTATTCATATCATCCAATATCATGCCCACCTGTTCTATCCCCCTGGTAAATACTGAAGCAAAATAATTATTTAATATTTCTGCCATCTCCCTGTCGTTACTTGTGGTTTGGCCTGTCTATCCCTTAATGGCCTTAATCCCATCCCAACCTTCCTTTTTTTTGTTGATGTGCTTGTAAAATATTTTAGTATTTTGTTTTATGTTGCTTGATAATTTAATTTCATCGTTCCTCTTCGCCGCCTTAATTTTTTTTTGACTTCTCTCCTAATCCCTTTGTATTCTCTCTTATCATGCACTCCTCTGCTGTCTATGTATTTAATGTATGTCTCATTCCTTACCCTCAATTGTTCCCTTATGTCTTTATTCATCCATGGAGTCTCATTAGTGTTTAGTTTGTTCTTTCCTTTCAATGGAATATATTTTTTCTGCACTCTGCTGAACACCATTTTAAATGTTTTTCATTGTTGCTTTACATAGTTGTTCGCCAATATTGTTCCCCATTTTATCTTCCCAAGTTCTATTCTCAACACCTCAAAATCAGCTTTTCTCCAATCTATTAACTTGGTTTTTATCATGCTTATATCCTTCCCTAGTATCATCTTAAAGCGTATTATATTATGATCACTATTGCCCATATGTTCCTCTACTTTTACTTCTCTTATCTGCTCTGGCTCATTCCCCATTCCGAGATCTAATAGCGAATCCTGCCTTGTTGGGCTTTTTGCATATGGGGTCAGAAAGGAGTCCCATATACATTGTAAGAACTTATATCCCATAACCCATTACCTATCACTTCTGTCCAATTAATATAACAAATAGCACAAGAAAATCAGATTGACAACTAAAACACTTATTTTCACCAGGAGACCAGGTCAACTTAAAAAAAGACCCAAGGTTTTCAAAAACAAGGTGGTGAAGTCCTGTTCTTTCTCGAACTGTCGACAACCTCTCAATTTACTTAAGTATTTTCCTCTCTCATTATAGGAAGCAGCTGACAACTACTTAGTCATCAAAATAGTAAGTGAACCGTTGTTAACAGACAGCTAGATAGCTGTCAAAGTAGAACAGAATTGTCTTGCCTATTTAAAAATAATCTCTCCTCTTTGTTCAATCCTCTACTACCAAACACTACTTCTAGAGAGATTTTGTTTCTCAGTCCATACTAATTTCACAGTGGCAAAGGTCCCCCAATGTTTCCGCTCCCTTTTCCTGGTGAAACAAACTACAGCGACAAGCTTATACCTTATTACAAAATGTTGCACTGCACAACTGGACCTGTGTCAAAAGTCTCAAAACATAAGTTTAAGTAATTGTGGAGCACTTGCAACTGTATCTTCAATTTCTTAGAAGCAAATAAGCCAAACAAAAAACTCAATGCACACACTGGAGCCAAGACATGCCATGAAGTAGTGAAAGTGATCCTTCAAAGACATGTACTATTGTGAGGAGTGTTGTGTATGCAGTAACTCAATAGACTGAATACTGTAAACTCCGAACAGGTACAAACCTGGCTCTACTTTATTAGGGCCCAAAGTGAGTACATTACAAGCCGTGCGCACAGCCCAATGACCTTCGACAGTGGCGCCACCTGGTGGCTAGCAAAACCCAGCATACCTACATGACAATATCCCCCTTTAAGATATTTGTAACTGTCTTTTTACAAATTGAGACGGTCCAGGGCTTTCCGCTCCAGAGTTGAACGTCTCAAGCCTTGGGCGAGCATTCTGAGTCTGTTATGACTGGGGGCTGGGTAGCTGATCTGATGAGAATGGCAATGACCACGTCAGTGATTTAAAGTTCAGATTAATTGATGACAGTGGGGTCCTCTGATGACTGAGGGTAGGTTGGTTGGTCACTGATTGTGTCTTCCTCAGACTGTTCCGGTACATCAGTGTGCCGCAGCTTTATCTGATCGACATGTTTCCTGCATGTCTGCCCATTCTTGAGCGTGACGATAAACACTTTGTTACCCTCTTTGGCTGTAACACTACCGACAATCCATTTGGGACTCTGACCATAATTCAGTACATACACAGAATCATTGATAGAAATGTCACGTGACACAGTAGCGTGATCACGATACCCTTGCTGACTTTGACGTCTGTATTCGACACGATTATTCAATTCAGGGTGGACAAGAGAGAGCTTGGTCTTGAGACCTCTCCATCAATAGTTCACAGTAGGGGAGATCCCGGTAAGCGTATGGGGTCTTGTCCTGTAACTAAGCAATATGCATGACAAGTGAGTTTGCAGTGAACCTTGAGTTACAGGTTTCATACTCTACTTGATGGTTTGGACCGCACGCTCTGCTTGTCCATTGGATGCGGGTTTGAATGGTGCTGACCTCACGTTTGATACCACTGAGTTTCATGAACTCTTGAAACTCCATACTGGTGAAGCAAGATCCGTTGTCGCTTACAACGATGTCAGGCAGACCATGCGTAGCAAACATGACACGAAGGCTCTCAATGGTAGTGGTGGATGTGCTGGATGACACTCTATCCACTTGGAATAAGCATCCACCACAACTAAGAACATCTTTCCCAAGAATGGACCTGCAAAGTCGATGTGGATCCTGGACCATGGTTTAGATGGTCACGACCACAGATTCAGCGGCAATTCCGCTGGTGCTTTACTAAGCTGCATGCAAGTGTTGCACTGATGCACACATGATTCCAGATCAGTCAATTCCAGGCCACCATACGTGACACCCGGCAATGGCTTTCATCATGACAATACCGGGATGCATGCTATGTAGATCATGCACAAAATTCTCTCTGCCTTTCTTGGGCATAACAACATGATTACCCCACAGTATGCAATCTGATTGAATGGATAGTTCGTCTTTATGACGGATGTAAGGTTTAGTCTCCTCACACATTTGCTTGGGTATGGCAGACCAATCATCACTAAGGATACAACATTTCACAACCGATAATATCGGGTCCTGGCTGATCCAGGTCTTAACTTGTTGGGCCGTGACAGAGGTTCCTTCACTTTCAAAAGCATGCATGATTAACAGTAGGTTTGCCAGTTGTGGCGTTTCCACCTCCGGCGTAAGCAACGGTAGATGGCTCAATGCATCGGCACAATTCTCAGTGCCAGTTCTATGGCGAATGACAATCATAGGCAGATGTCAGCGCCCACCTCTGGATGCGGGACGATGCATTGGTATTGATACCTTTGTTTTCCGAAAACAATGAAATGAGTGGCTTGTGATCTGTTTCCAGTTCAAACCGAAGACCAAACAGGTACTGATCCATTTTTTTAACCCCATACACACAGGTTAATGCTTCTTTCTCTACCATGCTGTAAGCTCTTTCCGCATTTGACAAACTTTTTGAAGCATATGCAACAGGTTGTAAGTTGCCCGACTCATTAGCTTGTTGGAGCACACAACCAACCCCATATGACGAAGCATCACAGGCCAATACTAGACGCTTACATGGATCATAATGTACTACCAGCTTGTTAGAGCAAAGCAGATTAGTAACTTCCTCAAAAGCTCTATCTTGAGAAGCACCCAAAACCTAGTTGTCGCCTTTTCTTAGCAGCATGTGCAGTGACTCTAATAAGGTGCTCAATCTAGGTAAGAAATTACTGAAGTAGTTGAGTAGACCAAGGAACGAATGCAGCTCCGTCACATTCTGAGGCTTGGGTGCATTTTTGATGGCCTTGGTTTTCCTCCCAAGGAATTCGACTTCCGGTGCCATAAAGACGCACTTCGAGCGTTTCAGTCCGAGTCCCACTTTATCCAGACGATGTAGAACCTCTTTCAGGTTGTTCAGATGTTTGGAGGAGTCACGACCTGTGACCAGTATGTCATCTTGGAAAATGACGGTTCTGGGGGGGCAGACTTCAGTCGACTCTCCATGTTCCTCTGAAATATGGCTGCAGCCAAGCGAATTCCAAAAGGGCACCTGTTGTAGATAAACAGTCCTTTGAGTGTTGATGCACTTAAGTTTCTTCAACGTGTCGACCAGCTCCTGTGTCATGTAGGCCGACGTCAGATCCAGCTTTCCCCCCCCCCCCCCCCCCGCCTCCCTCCGCGGCTAGCATCGCAAACAGGTCATCAGCCTTCGGTAACTGGTATTGATCCTGTTTCGAAACTCGGTTGTAGTCTCCACAAATCCTGACAGTGCCATCACCTTTCAACATGGGAACAATGGGGCTGGCCCATTTGTTAAATTCGACCGTTGATATGATCCCTTCACCCTGGAGTCTGTCCATTTCGATTTCGACCTTCTCCCTCATCATGTATGGAACTACCAGAGCTTTATGATGAACGGGTCTTGCATCCGAGTCCACATGGATCTGCACCTAGGCTCCCGTGAAATTGCCGATGCCTGGTTCAAACAGTGAGGGGAACTTGCTCAGCACTTGAGCACATGGAGTATCCTCCTCCAACGACAACGCTTTGATCTCGTTCCAGTTCCATTTGATTTTTTTCTAACCAATCCCTGCCGAACAGCTTTGGACCATTAAATCGTGAACCGCACCATCATACGACACCTTGACTACTGCACTGCCAATCACCGTTATGTGTTCTTTAGTTTACATAGAAACATAGAAAATAGGTGCAGGAGTGGACCATTTGGCCCTTCGAGCCTGCACTACCATTCAATAAGATCATGGCTGATCATTCCCTCAGTACCCCTTTTCCTGCTTTCTCTCCATACCCCTTGATCCCCTTAGCCTCAAGGGCCATATCTAACTCCGTCTTGAATACGTACACAACTTGGCATTGACTGGACTCAGCTTAGGCATCACAGCCTGCTGAATGTCCTCTGGCTCATTATTGATTGACTTGCACACGTGTCCAATTCCATCGATACCGGACCACCATTAAGTTTTACATTAAATCATTATCAGTTGGCTCTTTGTTAGGAACGAACACAGTCCATACACTTCCTCCTCTGGTATCTTGGATTGCATATCCAGATCCGCGCTAGACTGGTCATCATACTCCACGTGGTGTGTCGCAGCACGCTTGCTCAGTTGCGGACACATGCACTGGAGATGCCCCACTCTCGTACAGCCTTTACAAATATACTGTTTAAACCGACACTGATAATGCCGATGATGTCGGATTTATTCCCGTTGACGGACTTTGAGCAGCCATAGGTTTCGCGTACGCAGTCGGGCAAGCCCTGCCATATGCAGCCCTGCCAAACGACGATACTAGCTTGTTTACAGTACTTGCCGAGTTGCGATTTTTCAATGATATCTGCTTTAAGCTTTTGTCCGTCGCCATGCATGATTGAGCAATCATGATGGCCTTGCTCAAATCCAGCATCTCCATCGCTAGTAGCTTACGCAGGATCACCTCGTGGTTGATGCCGATTGCAAAGAAGTCCCGCAGCATGTCTGCCAACGCAGTTTCGAACTTACACGGTCCAGCTAGACATCTTAGGTCGTCAACAAATTCCGATACATCCTGGCTCTCAGAACGAACGTGTGTATAGAATCGATATCTTGAGATGATGCCGCCTTCATCTGGTTTGAGATGGTCACGTACCAAAGCACACAATGTTTCATAGTCCTTGTCCGTTGGACTGAAGGGCAAGAGGAGATTCTTTATGAGTCCATACATTTTCGGAACGCAAACCCTGAGGAGGGCCGCCAAGTGTCGAACTGCGTCTGCCTCTTTCTCCATTTTGTTGGCCACGAAGTACTGGTTCAAGTGGGCTACAAGTCTGCCCAATCTTCTCCCTCCACAAATCGCTCCAGAATTCTAATTATGCTCATTTTTGCATGCGAAGGTTCTTGTTACCTCGTCGCCCAATGTTGTGTATGCAATAACTCAATAGACTGAATACTGTAAACTCCGAACAGGTACAAACCTGGCTCTACTTTATTAGGGCCCAAAGTGAGTACATTACAAGATGGCTAGCCTTTTATACCTGGGCCGCACACACGTGCGCACAGCCCAATAACCTCAGACAGTGGTGCCACCTGGTGGCTAGTAAACCCAAGCATACCTACATGACAAGGAGCATCATGCAGAGATCAGTTGCTTCCCCTAGGAAGTGGGGGGTGGGGAGAATCAATTTCTAAGAGTTTTCCAACAGCAATGGCAGTGGCGGGGTTTGGCAAATCATCTTCTCTTATGTGTTGAGGCTGGTAAAAGGGAGGGAAAATACATCAAGTGGAAACAAAACTAAACTGTTAGAATGTGTCATAAGCTATAATGTACTTGATTGGTATAGATTATATATCTTTTACCACAACAGCTGACGTTCAATGAATAGTTCATGAACAGGATGACTAGATAGCACAATGTAATCCATTGTGGCACAGTGGCTTCATACCTCTGGGACTGGGTTCAAATCGGATTTAGTTGAAGTCTGTTTCTGTCTCTTCAAGTTTCCTACATGAAATGCGTTTGAGCAATCTTAACCTCATGTAGGGCTCAATTTTGGCCAGGAATTGCTACATTTTTTTTTGAAGTAACTTGATTTTTCTAAAAATCCCCATTTTGCGCATTCAATTTGCTGCAGTGTAAGTGAGTTAGTTCCGATTTTTTTTCAGTTTAGTTTTTTCTCTCAAAAGGGAGCGTTACCAGCCACCTATGCCAGTTTTGGCCATTGAGGCCACTTTGGCCAGCTAATAGTTACTCCAAATCTACTTAGGCCAGCGTATGTGGCCACTTCAGAAAACCCTTGGAGAGTTATGAAATCAGCACAGGTAGATACATCGGAGGCCATTCGGCCTGGGATAGGGGCGGGAAGGGAAGTGGCGAGGACCTGCACCTAAAGCACCAAGACTTACAAAGCATTAAACAAAAGCACAAAAAGTAATAAGCATTCAATAACAAATAAAAAATAGAAGTCATACCTTCATCTGAAAACTCGGCCCGGGAAGGCAGCGGGCCGACTGGCCGGTGCGGGAGGCCACTCGTCCTGGGGTAGGTGCGGGACCACAATGCACCGGGAGGCCGCTCGGCCAGGGCTAGGGGAGGGAGCGATTGAACTGCCAACATCGGAGCACACACAGCGGCTGCAGGAAGCAAAATCATCATACAGGCTGCAACAAGCAAATGGCAAAACACAAGCAGCACGATTCCTTTTAAAAATGGCCGATTGCCAAATTTTGGCGCTACTGCGCATGCGCGAACATTGCGACCCGACTTCAATGCACATGTGCAGACGTCCCGGCACTGTTTTCAGTGCAGGATGCTGGCTCTGCCCCCGACTCGACTGGCCACGCTGCGCGGCGACCGGGGAGAGGCCGGACAGCGGCCAAAGTGGGGAAGAGTATTTTCGGCGCACTTCTGAACGGAGAAAAGAGGCGCATCTCCAGCAAGTGCGCCGATAAAAGGGGTGGGCCAAAATTGAGCCCTTAAGAGTGCACACAGAGACACATTAAAAGACTGTCAATTTGTGCAGAGTTATGGGCCAACTCATGCAGACGTCAAATGATGGCAGGTGTGGGAAATAAGTGGTATTACACTGGCACAGTCCGGGGTGCTCACCTGAATGTGGGGTTAAAACCCATTGTTACGGCAGAGTAGCGGAAGTTATAATCTGCCTCATTGTAGTATACTGGACTAGGAATGCCACAAACAGGAAGGTAAAAGCAGAGAAATATAATTTCCCATCATGAAAATCTCTCAGCTCACTGATCTCAAATGAGAAACAGAAATATATATTTAAATCTTCTTCATTCACCTTATTCTTTTCAATATACAGTACATACAACTTTATTTCCTCTATTGAGGAATTTATCAGTTTTCCTTTTAACACTGCTACTGTTGCCAGAATGCCAGAGTTTTGGAAAGTGACTGGATCATATCTAATGATGTCAGATCGGGGATGGAACAGTGTCAGCTAATAGAAAAAAAGGGTTTTATCTGAAAATTAACAATTTCTCTAATATTCCTGCATATGACAACTGGTGGACACAGATTTAAGGTAATTGTCAAAAGAACCAGAGCAAAGATTTTTTATTTTATTTACACAGCATGTTATGATCTGGAATGAACTTGCAGTCAGAATCAGATGAATTGATAATGGGGAACAAGGAAATGGCAGACCAATTGAACAAATACTTTGGTTCTGTCTTCACAAAAGAAAACACGAATAACCTCCCGAAAATACTAGGGGACCGAGGGTCTAGCAAGAAGGGGGAACTGAGGGAAATCCTCATTAGTCAGGAAATGGTGTTAGGGAAATTGAAGGGACTGAAGGCCGATAAATCCCCAGGGCCTGATAGTCTGCATCCCAGAGTACTTAAGGAAGTGGCCCGAGAAATAGTGGATGCATTGGTAATCATTTTCCAACATTCTATAGACTCTGGATCAGTTCCTATCGATTGGAGGGTAGCTAATGCAACCCCACTTTTTTTAAAAAGGGGAGAGAAAACAGGGAATTATAGACCCCTGACATCGGTGGTGGGGAAAATGCTGGAATCAATTATTAAAGATGTAATAGCAGCGCATTTGGAAAGCTGTGACAGGATCGGTCCAAGTCAGCATGGATTTATGAAAGGGAAATCATGCTTGACAAATCTTCTAGAGTTTTTTGGGGAGGTAACTGGTAGAGTGGACAAGGGAGAACCAGTGGATGTGGTGTATTAGGACTTTCAAAAGGCTTTGACAAGGTCCCACACAAGAGATTAGTGTGCAAAATTAAGGCACATGGTATTAAGGGTGATGTATTAACGTGGATAGAGAACTGGTTGGCAGACAGGAAGTAAGGTGTGGGAATAAACGGGTCCATTTCAGAATGGCAGGCAGTGACTAGTGGGGTTCCGCAAGGTTTAGTGCTGGGGCCCCAGCTATTTACAATATACATTACTGATTTAGACGAAGGAATTGAATGTAATATCTCCAAATTTGCAGATGACACTAAGCTGGGTGGCAGTGTGAGCTGCAAGGAGGATGCTAGGAGACTGCAGGGGGACTTGGATAAGTTAGGTGAATGGGCAAATGCATGGCAGATGCAGTATAATATGGATGTGTGTGGTTATCCACTTTGATGGCAAATACAGGAAGGCAGATTATCTGAATGGTGACAGATTAGTAAAAAGGGAGGTGCAACGAGACCTGGCTGTCATGGTACATCAGTCATTGAAGGTAGGCATGCAGTACAGCGGGCAGTAAGGAAAGCAAATGGTATGCTGGCCTTCATAGCGAGGGGATTTGTGTATAGGAGCAGGGAGGTCTTACTGCAGTTGTTCAGGGCCTTAGTGAGACCACACCTCGAGTATTGTGTACAGTTTTGGTTTCATAATCGGAGAAAAGACATTCTTGCTATTGAGGGAGTGCAGCGAAGGTTCACCAGACTGATTCCCGGGATGGCAGGACTGACATATGAAGAAAGACTGGATCAACTAGCTTTATATTCACTGGAATTTAGAAGACTGAGAGGGGATCTCATAGAAACATATAAAATTCTGACGGGATTGGACAGGTTAGATGCAGGAAGAATGTTCCCGATGTTGGGGAAGTCCAGAACCAGGGGTCACATTCTAAGGATAAGGGGTAAGCCATTTAGGACCGAGATGAGGAGAAAGTTCTTCACTCAAGAGAATTGTGAACCTGTGGAATTCTCTACCACAGAAAGTTGTTGAGGCCACTTTGTTAGATATATTCAAAAGGGAGTTAGATGTGGCCCTTATGGCTAAAGGAATCAAGGGATATGGAGAGAAAGCAGGAATCGGGTACTGAAGTTGCATGAATCAGTGGCTTGAGGAGTGGTGCAGAAGGGAGGGGGATTCAAATTCCTGGGGCATTGGAACCGGTTCTGGGGGAGGTGGGACCAGTACAAATCGGACGGTCTACACCTGGGCAGGACCGGAACCAATATCCTAGGGGGAGTGTTTTTGCTAGTGCTGTTGGGGAGGAGTTAAACTTATCTGGCAGGGGGATGGGAACCTATGCAGGGAGGCAGAGGGAAATAAAAGGGAGACAGAGGCAAAAGATAGAAAGGAGAATAGTAAAAGTGGAGGGCAGAGAATCCCAAGGCAAAAAACAAAAAGGGCCACATTACAGCAAAATTCTAGAAGGGCAAGGTGTTTTAAAAAGACAAGCCTGAAGGCTCTGTGCCTCAATGCGAGGAGTATTCGGAATAAGGTGGACAAATTAACTGCGCAGATAATTGGCATCACAGAGACATGGCTCCCGGGTGACCAAGACTGGGAACTCAACATCCAGGGGTATTCAGCATTTAGGAAGGATAGACAGAGGGGAAAAGGAGGTGGGGTGGCATTGCTGGTCAAAGAAGAAATTAATGCAATAGTAAGGACGGACATTGGCTTGGATGATGTGGAATCGGTATGGGTGGAGCTGCGGAATACCAAAGGGCAGAAAACGCTGGTGGGAGTTGTGTAAAGGCCACCAAACAGTAGTAGTGAGGTTGGGGAAATCATAAAACAAGAAATAAGGGATGTGTGCAATAAAGGTACAGCAGTTATCATGGGCGACTTTAATTTACGTATCGATTGGGTTAACCAAACTGGTAGCAATGTGGTAGAGGAGGATTTTCTGGAGTGTATTAGGGATGGTTTTCTTGATCAATATGTGGAGGAACCGACTAGAGAGCTAGCCATGCTAGACTGGGTGATGTGTAATGAGAAGGGACTAATTAGCAATCTTGTTGTGCGAGGCCCCTTGGGGAAGAGTGACCATAATATGGTAGAATTCTTTATTAAGATTGAGTGTGACACAGTTAATTCAGAAACTAGGGTCCTAAACTTAAGGAATGCTAACTTCGATGGCATGAGGCGTGAATTGGCTAGAATAGACTGGCAAATGACACTTAAAGGGTTGACGGTAGATAGGCAATGGCAAACATTTATAGATCACATGGATGATCTTCAACAGTTGTACATCCCTGTCTGGAGTAAAAATAAAACAGGAAAGGTGGCGCAACAGTGGCTAACAAGGGAAATTAAGGGTAGTGTTAGATCCAAGGAAGAGGCATATAAATTGGCCAGAAAAAGTAGCAAACCTGAGGACTGGGAGAAATTTAGAATTTAGCAGTTGAGGACAAAGGGTTTAATTAGGAGGGGAAAAATATAGAGTATGAGAGGAAGCTTGCCGAGAACATAAAAATTGACTGCAAAAGCTTCTATATATATGTGAAGAGAAAAAGATTGGTGAAAACAAACATAGGTCCCTTGCAGTCAGACTCAGATGAATTAATAATTGGGAACAAAGAAATGACAGACCAACTGAACAAATACTTTGGTTCTGTCTTCACGAAGACAGTCACAAATGACCTTCCGGATATACTAGGGGACCGAGGGTCTAGTGAGAAGGAGGAACTGAAGGATATCCTTATTAGGTGGAAAATTGTGTTGGGGAAATTGATGGGATTGAAGGCCGATAAATCCCCAGGGTTTACTTAAGGAGTACTTAAGGAGGTGGCCCTAGAAATATTGGATCAATTAGTCGTCATTTTCCAATAGTCGATTGACTCTGGATCAGTTCCGATGGACTGGAGAGTAGCTAATGTAACACCACTTAAAAAAAGGAGGGAGAGAGAAGGCGGGTAATTATAGACCGGTTAGCCTGACATTAGTAGTGGGGTAAATGTTGGAATCAATTATTAAGGATGAAATAGCAGCGCATTAGGAAAGCGGTGACAGGATCGGTCCAAGTCAGCATGGATTTATGAAAGGGAAATCATGCTTGACGAATCTTCTGGAATTTTTTGAGGATGTAACCAGTAGAGTGGACACGGGAGAACCAGTGGATGTGGTGTATTTGGACTTTCAAAAGGCCTTTGACAAGGTACCACATAAGAGATTGGTGTACAAGATCAAGGCACATGGTATTGGGGGTAATGTACTGGCGTGGATAGAGAATTGGTTGGCAGACAGGAAGCAGAGAGTCGGGATAAATGGATCCTTTTCGGAATGGCAGGCAGTAACTAGTGAAGTACCGCAGGGCTCAGTGCTGGGACCACAGCTCTTCACAATATACATTAATGATTTGGATGAAGGAATTGAGAGTAATATCTCCAAGTTTGCAGATGACACGAAACTGGATGGCGGTATGAGCTGTGAGGGGGATGCTAAGGGGCTGCAGGGTGATTTGGACAGGTTAGGAGAGTGGGCAAATGCATGGCAGATGCAGTATAATGTGGATAAATTGTGAGGTTATCCACTTTGGTGGCAAAAACACAAAGGCAGAATATTATCTGAATGGCGGCAGATTAGGAAAAGGGGAGGTGCAACGTGACCTGGGTGTTCATGGTTCATCAGTCATTGAAAGTTGGCATGCAGTGAAGAAGGCAAATGGCATGTTGGCCTTCATAGCTAGGGGATTTGTGTATAGGAGCAGGGAGGTCTTACTGCAATTGTACAGGGCCTTGGTGAGGCCTCACCTGGAATAGTGTGTTCAGTTTTGGTCTCCTAATCTGAGGAAGGACGTTCTTGCTATTGAGGGAGTGCAGCGAAGGTTCACTAGACTGATTCCAGGGATGGCTGGACTGACATATGAGGAGAGACTGGATCAACTGGGCCTTTATACACTGGAGTTTAGAAGGATGAGAGGGAATCTCATAGAAACGTATAAGATTCTGACGGGACGGGACAGGTTCGATGAGGGAAGAATGTTCCCAATGTTGGGGAAGTCCAGAACCAGGGGACATAGTCTTAGGATAAGGGGTAGACTATTTAGAACTGAGATGAGGAGAAACTTCTTCACTCAGAGTTGTTAACCTGTGGAATTCCCTGCTGCAGAGAGTCGTTGATGCCAGTTCATTGGACATATTCAAGAAGGAGTTAGATGTGGCCCTTACGGCTAAAGGGATCAAGGGGTATGGAGAGAAAGCGGGAAAGGGACACTGAGGTGAACGATCAGCCATGATCATATTGAATGGTGGTGCAGGCTCAAAGGGCCGAATGGCCTACTCCTGCACCTATTTTCTATGTTTCTATGCATGAAAGGGAGGGGTGAAAGCAGATTCAATAGTAACCCTGAAATGGGAAATGGATACATAATGGAACAGGAAAAATTTGCACGACAATGGGACTAATTGGATAACTCTTTCAAAAGGCCGACACAAGCACGATGGACTGAATGGCCTCCTTCCAGAGTTTCATATCATTTGCTTTCCAATCTTTTGAAATTTATAGGCCACAGCAATCAGTACCTAACCATAATCATAACATGCCTGTTAAATTGGAGAATATGTGCTTTCAATTAGATATGCCAATTTTGTTACAGAAATAGTTGGTTAAATTCATATGACAGTAATAGCAAAGGTTTATTTTTCTCGACAGTTGGGTCAGTTTCTTTTTTTGCTGGCATCATTTTTACTCATCTCCATTACACCAACAAGTCAGCTGGTTAGATCAGTCAGTGTGACAAGGGACATTATCTAACCAACACATATGCTGACAACCTTACCCTCTGGAATGGTAGGGACACAATACAGTACTGTGTAATGGAATGGCAGGGGGCGGGTTCGCATCTGACTTCTCACCAAACAAAACAATTACCAATCTCAGCTGCCTCGATGAAAGGAGGGAAAATCCAAGATCCATTCACCCCTGTGCTCCCGAGTGGCCAGTTTGGAGCAATGTTGACTAAATAGATCAAAACGAAAACAAAATAAAGGTTGTTGGATCTTAGCTGAATTAAATCTGCCACAGTTAGAAAGTGTGGAGTTTTAATTCTGATCTGCAAGCCAAAATAAATATACCATTTATTCTTTCTCACCTAAAATGCTCCAATTTTACAGGATTTTCAATTCAACAATCATGATACACATCAGCAGTGCACTTTTAACATTGCTCATTTGCAGATGGTCAGGAAACGGTCACAAACAGAATGACAATATCCCAAATACAACTCTGCAGAAACTGTGCATTTATACTGCTTTAGCATAATTACAGCCAATATATAAATAAAGACTCGAAGTAAATACATCATCTACAGGATTAATGATTTATCCTGGCTGAAAGAGACTATTTCCTATTCATTACGTGGGATTCACAGAATTTTTAAAAACTAGTGTTTTGATGATTTTCCATGAATACTAAAATGAACGACATGGCATGAGGGAAAAATGCACTTAAATCTTAAGCCAATACAATTTACTGTTGTGCAGTACACTTAATTGATCTCATCTTGTTCCCATCACTACCACCACCAATAACAAAGCTGTAACAACCAGTACTTTTTCCTAACGTTTTACAGCTCAAAATATTCACCCGACAACATAAATTTGAAAGCATAAATTCTACGATTAAATGAACAAATTACAAACATTTCACATGCCCCCAATTGCCCTTTACTGAAATCCTAAGTGGCAAAACTGGCAGACATCAGCAATTTTGTAGAGTTGGCACATTTGTGCTCCAATACATTGCTGCAGGAGGTAGAAGAACTAGGATAAAAATTAAGCATAAACTGTGCATTACAAACCACTCAAGATAGCACTGCAGCCTTGTTTCACGCTCATTTTATTTGCCGGCAGCATCTTTCAAAGCAGAGATTTAAAATTGGTTGATATAGTCCACAAGACATTTTCATGAACTGATCTATAATTTTACATGATGAGCTCAATCAATACTGACGCCATTAAATGAGAGTTGAGTCGTAAATCATTTAAACCCCATTTCCCTCCTATTTCATATTACAAATGCGGCATTTGGCTGGGGGATTTTCATGCTCTGGTTGAAGACAGATCCTGGCTGAGCTACTCAGTTGTGACAATATGACAAAGAAAACAGCTGGTTGATTTTTATCCCTCTCAAATCAACCAATGCATACCAGTTCCTTTTGTTGCAAAACATTCTTTTGAGAACACATAACAGATACAATTACACTGTATTGATTGTTTCTGGTATTTTAATAACTGTACGTCCTACAGTTTCTGCCCTCTACCAGCAAAAACAATAAACATGCCAGGCATTCCAGCAACATAAACGGTGCCAAACCTGGTGGCCATTTTGAGGACTTTGAAACAAATGCTCTCTATTAAATAGAGCTGTTTTTTAATTATTCTGCAGCTGAATAGTAACAGGAACAATAATGCTCAAATTTACAATCATTAAATGCTCTAACAAGTAGACTGACGAGGCACAACCCGCGATTACCTGAACAAACATTATTGTCAAAATTAATTATAAAATGTCAAACCACACCTAAATATAAAAAACAATCCAAACGTCTGTCCATCTTTTGTTGGGTGGAATCTGGCAAAAGGTGCTGCACCTTTGCCTGATCCTTTCAAAAATAATTTTTGATACTGTAATTGTTTAAAAGCTTGCTGCTGATTGGCATTTTGTAAATGCCATTCAGCTCATCTATGGGAGCAGTGAATCTCCCCTCTAAATCTTTGCTGCTTCCTCTAATCCTAATTATTAAAAGTAAACTGAAGCACCTCCAATGTTTACACGGTAAGACATTTAATATTTTCATCAACATTTTTCATAGTCAAAAATGTGAAAAGCAACTCCCAACTACCTGTATATAAAATATTTTGTTTCATTTCCACTCCAGATTAACAATTGCACAAAACATACTGGCCGGAAGTGTAAAGGAATGGAAATCGGGTGGGGTACATATAGGGCGGCAAATTCACTGTTGCCCGTTTTCTGCCCCTGCCTAAATTGAACGTTTTGCGCACTGTTTGGACGCAACAACTTTGTTTCTTGGCACTAGCAGGATTGAATTTGTTTGTGAGGTAAGTATCAGGGCTGCTTGACACTCGAGTTCAACAACTATGGTTGGGAGATACATGATTAAAACACTATTAGTATTTAGTGGTACCGGCCAAAGAGTAATGTAGCTTCTCAATTTGCTATGAAAATGTGCAATTATAATTATCCAATAAGTCAGTCTCCTGTCAGCTTATTACAAAATTGAATTGTTGATGAACCTGTGCAAGTTGGACTCTGTAGCCAAAGATACTTTTCCAAACTTAAATCATGGCTTTTTAAATTCTAGATAAACAATATTTGCCATCTCGGACATAAAACAGATATCTTTATTTTTTGTTTCAACATTGTCAATTGGTGGTCATGTTATAACCTGAAATTTCTTCTACTGTTGTGAACTAATTTGAAGCAAGTTAAACTCACATGGATAGTTTATATTTAATTTATTTTACTAATACTCCGATTCAAGGGTATTGCATCATTATTACCC
Source organism: Pristiophorus japonicus (assembly GCF_044704955.1). Classification (NCBI taxonomy): domain Eukaryota; kingdom Metazoa; phylum Chordata; class Chondrichthyes; family Pristiophoridae; genus Pristiophorus; species Pristiophorus japonicus. The sequence continues at coordinate 88,655,120 of NC_091983.1, forward strand.
AAAATAAATCTTTAACAATTTTCTGTGTGTAAGGAGAAGGAAAGAATATATGCAGATTCTGAATTGTGATCTTTCTTTTCACAAGATAATCAGAGATGAGGAAGGCTAGTGAGGAAACCTTAGTTCACCCATTCAAATAAACAGCGAAGATGATTTTGAAAAAAATCAATAAATATCTTAGCCATGGTGCAAGTGAACCTTTATAACTAGTCCATGAAATAAAAAGTGTGTCCTTTGCAGAGTAAGAAAAGCACACTATTCCACCTCAACTGCAAACAGGTCATCGGAGCAGTAATTCCTGACAATTGGTTCCATATGTAAGATTATTTTTAACTCTTTGTAATAAGCAATCTTAAGCCATCCAAATCAATTTAAATTAATTATGAAATACAGAATACAAGACTGAGGTTATATTACATTTTTGCACGGATACAAAATGCCACAGTGTAAATGAACCTCTCCAGGACGTAGTTTTGCACCTCTTGTGCTCAGCAACATATTGAGTGTAAGCACATGTAGAGAGCTTCCTCCTGAGGGGGGCGGGTGGGAGTTAGTCACAGCTCACCAGTATAACTCTAGTCTCATCAGGTGTTCTTCACACACTACTAAATAACTAAAATAACAAATATATCGAGAGTGGGACGAGTGGCTTTTGTGCGGAGAAATGTTGTTCACCTCTCTCCTCTTACCCGTATTACATTCGCTGCATTCCCATCCCCAACCACATTTCCCCATAGCATAGTACCCACCTCTGACAACATGATCCTCCTTTTCCTCCTCAACCCACCTGCTTCTCTCTCCCCCTCCTCCCCCACCTGCTTCTCTCTCCCCCTCCTCCCCCACCCACCATGGTCAGATGTACTGCAACCGGCTCCGCCCAGAACCCCGTGAAATCTGCAGCAATCCGCTCACCAAAGGTTCGAGTGCGAAATTGACGATGGGAACTTAATAATCATAGAGCGGGCTGGTTGGCTTGGCTGATTTCATGCTTCTCTCCTCACCCCCCCGCTTAATATTTGCAAAACTCCCTCCCCACCCCACCCACACACACACTTTTTTTTCTGGAGGAGGCCGATTTGTGCGCGGAAACAATGAATGCCCGCTCCGACTTTCATTACCTTGGTGCCCAGGTAGTAATCGTCCACCGAGGTCACGTTCATGAAGGTCTCCTGGAAGTGGGTGCTGGTGTCGATGCCGCCCGGCATGACCAGCTTGCCGGTGGCGTCAATGACTTTGGCCCCGCCGGGGATCATGAGCTCGCGGCCGACCAGCTGGATGACGCCGTTCTCGATGTAGACGTCGGCCTCCTGAGTGCAGTCGTCGTTCACCACCCGGCCGCCTTTGATCAGCGTCCGCAGGGCGCTGGCGCTGGCGTGCATTGTTCTCCACAAAGACAACCTCGCCGCTAAAACACGCTACCTGCCTGCCTGCCCACCAGCCGCTACTCGTCTGACCACACTTCGATTGTAATGGTGCCTCCTTCTTATTATTCTTGTTCTTCTTCTTGTTATTTATTTATTTGAGTTTCAAACAGCCAAACCTCTCACTCCTCGTCCTTTCGCCTCGGCGCCGGTTGCTAACTGCGAGCGCGCAGCCGAACCTGCCCGTGGATCGTGCGATTGTCGCCCAGCAGCCAATCTGCAGTCAGCAAACGGACAGCGCAGCGCGCCGAACTCTGGGACTTGTAGTCCCCGCTTTCAACGCCGCCACGTCCGGAAAGCAGCGAAATCTTCCGCGCACGAACTACATGTCCCAGAGCACCTTACACACACTGGCGTGGTCCTGGAATTTTAAATCAGCTCCAGGGAGAAAGACCGCATCGTCTCAGTTTGTCCATATTGCTATAATAACGCTTGACGGGTGAAATTTATTTTGCTATTTTAAATAATTTGCATTATTGCATACTTCAACTATAAAGCGATTACAAAATAATACAATGCTGCCAACAGGAAAACTTCAAAAAAAATTATGCATTGATGTTTAACACAACTTTAAATTGAAATATATTCGCCACTGAAATACACCACGATCAACAACACCAACAACTTGTATTTATGTAGCGCCTTTAACGCAGTAAAACGTCCCAACGCGCTTCATAGGAGTGTTATAAGACAAAACAAATGCATTTGACACGGAGCCACACAATAAGAAATTACGGCAGATGACCAAGAGGTAGGTCTTAAGAAGTGTCTTAAAGGAGAAAAGAGAGGCGGAAAGGTTTAGGGAGGGAGGGAGTTCCAGAGCTTCGGGTCCAGGCAGCTGAAGGCACCGATGGTTGAGCAGTTATAATTAGGGATGCTCACGAGGGCAGAATTTGAGGAGTGCAGATATCTGGGAGGCGGGGAGGGGTTGTGAGGCTGAAGGAGATTCCAGAGATACAACATCTACGTTGTACATTAATTGATATTTTTCAGTTTCCTTGTTTCTGAGTTGAGCTGCTGATTATAGGTAGTCTAGGGCAAACATTTTTAATATAAATCCTCTTCACATGCCATCACGAATAAGGAATCCTGCTGTCAGTTCCTTTTTTCCTATTATGTCACAGCAATGGACTGCCACATAGATAAAATGTCTAAAGAACTGGAATTTGACCCCAAATCCATCCATTCCTTATGGTCTTGCAGATATTAAAATGTGTCACTGATCCCTCCACCTTAGACTGCACAGCCTCATTTGATGTAATCCTTGTCCACCTCTGCCTCCATCTCCACTGATCACCAAATTGGGATTGCTCAGTCTCATTCCTCATTGCCTCTTCTAATCAATCCATCAGGATACACTGGGTTGCTCCAGTGTCATCAACCCAAAAAATATAACAAAAGTGCCCTCTTTTTAGAGAGGTACATCTAATAAACCCAAATCATAAAAAAACCAAAGGAAACATAACAAATTAAATAAAGTTGCCACCCATGCCCACTGTGGAAAGCCTCAAGCATACTGGCAGACACCATGTGCCCCTTCTCCAGGGCCACCCAGGTGTGGACAATGCCGCAGAAGAGAGCCAAGGGCTGTATCCAAACTGGACCTGTTAATAACCACCTAGCTAATAGCTAGGCCCAGGTGAAGACCACGAGGATGTCCTCCGACTTGCATGTCCCTCTCCACAGCAGTGGCCAAAAATCAGGAGAATGGGATTAAACTGGAATCTGAAGTTGAGGAGTAGCCCCTTCAAATAGTGAAACCGGGTTGCAACTTCTTACATTACAAAAGTGACTACATTCCAAAAGTACTTAATTAGCTGTAAAGCACTTTGAGTGATCCGGTGGTCTTTCTTTCTCGCACTCCATGTAGATATGATACACAGACTCATCCAGGCCTCATTGCACCTTTGCAGCTAGCAGGGAGAGAAGATTTCATTTCATCAGGCTATGGTGGATTCAAGTTCAAGTTGAAAAGTTATTGTAGTAAACTATGCTATGCATTCCATTTTTTAAAGTTTTGCTCATTTAGATTTCCTTCCATTTAATATCAGTTCTATGGCACAGTAGTGGAACAGACCACTGTGTGAGCTTTATGATGCAGTGCCCAATTGTGTTTTATGGATTGCTCAATTGAAGATATGAATCCTGAAAATGAAGTAGAACTGCTTTTTTTTTAGTTGAAATGTACAGAATATTTGAGGATTATAGGAATTTACCACTGGTTTATTCTTTGCTTTTAGATGGTGAGTGAGATATCTAATGGCTAATCTAGTGGCTCATGCAGAGTGTTAAAAAGATTGCCAGATCAATCATTGTCATTTATGATAAAGTTGTAAGGCAATTCATAATCCATGGGCTGTTCTTTTTTCCAGTTTACTTACCCCAACTCATACAGTTGAAGTGGCGTTTTAGAGAAAACCTTGAACTGACCTAGCAGTTTTAATTCGAGACATGAAGCATATCAGAATCCAATGATTGACTTTATCTTTTATGTTACGAAGCTAAATTCCATATATTATACACTAGAGCCAGATTAAATACTGCTAAATCCTTGTACCCTGTATCAGATTTTCAAAATGAACCGTGTATGATTTAAGTATATTTCATTTTCAGATAGACACTATTTGAATCATAATTAGCATAATTAATTTTATTACTCTTAATGGTAGTAATGAAATTATGTTTTTTGTGATCACTATTCGAGACATGCAGGCTGGTTGATGTTCCTTGGAGACTGTTTCTCATTGAACATCAGGTGAATTCATGAAACATGAATAGATTTGGAACTGCAAAATCAGTGAAAAAGAAGGTTAATTTAAAGCTTAGTGTGCTGTAGGGCAGAGCAAGAATTAACTGATATATCACTGTTTCCAAGGTACTTTTGCAAATATTGAAACACACAAGATGGAAGGAAAATGCAAAATCTGGAAATGTTAGTAAAATTAAAGGAATATAATTTTTTGTCTCATTCATTCTTAAATATTATTTGTTCAGCTATAATATTAGTTGTGTTCCTAAAGTCTGTTGTCATACTTAGAATTTGATGGGAAGTAGAACTTTTATAGCTGTGGACTTGATTGGAACAGAATTGAATGTAGCATTTACACTGCTTTTTGCATCTCTAACAAATCCATGGTGCACATCTGTATTGGAGCTCCATCTCATAGCATCACGGAGTGGTGAGGTGTGAATTAATGCCCATGACCCATCATATCTCTGAGTTCCCAATTTCAGCTGCATTATTGCAGATAATCATTAAAGGGCTGGCACGTCCCTAGAAAGTAAACTATGAGGAAGAGTTATCCCCAGGTTGACTCACATACTTGAAAGTAGTCACTTTCGGGCAACAGTAACCAGATATCCCAGAGCTGTTGCCTGCCAATTCTCTTGGCACAGAAGGTGTGTGACAGGGGAAGAGCTGGTAGGGGAAAACAAAAAAAAGTGATACCCTGATTTGCACCAAAATATATTTATCTCATGGCAGAATTTGGGATTTTAAAGTTACAGTGCTTGATGAAAAAAGTTGAATACATTTAGTATTTTTTTGTTTTGGCACTACAACGTTGTACCACATTTATGGTAGAAAATGGTATTGCATCTACAGCTCTCATAAAGTGTGTTCCTGATCTTAAATGTTTCATTGTGGGATGATGCAGAGCAAAGGCCCTAAAGGGACTGGGGAATTGGAGGATTAGATATCCCAAGCCACTCTTTTGTATTTCCTAGTTTATGGTTGTACAGAATCCTGAAAGAAGTCTAGAAGTAGGACTTCAAAATGTGCCCGCAGCTTCAGAATGAATTTGTCACTGAGAAACTCAAAGTGAGGAAAGTAGTCATTATTTCTGGTGTTTCATTCCCTTAGGTATTTCTTTGTACAAGGATGAAAGAACTTCTTTCACCTACCCAAAGATACTGAAGTGCTGCAATGCACTCTCCAGTTGTAGGGAATGAGGACTGTGTTGGGGATGTATTCCATATGCTTCACTGAGGAGTGTGAAATGGATGTTATACCGAGAGAATGCCAAATGAATCCAGGTAAGATGTAATGTATTAACAGACCAAGTTCAACTGCATATCATAAGACAAAGTCAGAAGAATGTTTTTGCTCAATCAATTCTACAATGAATGAAAAATTTGAAGATAATGTTACATAAAATGTAGGCATTTTTTAAAAGTTTTTGTTTTGGGCATCATGGTGGTGCAGTGCATTGAAACTCCAATATGTTACACCATGTAGATGAAGGTCATGTTTTTTTGGATGCATCAACTTGTTCCATTGGGAGAAAAAACATTTGTGACATTGAGTAAAGCATTGAAATTATTTTCTCTCAACTGTAAAATGTTGAAAAGGGCTTAAGATCAACAAAATATTTTGGAAAGATCTGTGGCTTGGGGATTGAAGTAACAGTTTAGGAAAGTTGCGTGTGAGCTTAACGTTTGAAGAGCTGGTTTCTACTTTTGAAGTTAATGCAATTTTAATCTTGCATCAACCTTGAAAGAAAACTGATAGGGGAGGGGGGAAGCAATTGTTGTAGACCACAAGGTTTGCAACATTATGTACCGCTGCACAAAGAGTGCATGAAGACAATGCCTTTCAATGATGTGGATGGCTTTCCAGTTGTATAGATGGTTTTGTAGCTATGCCATATGCTGGAAAACATAATGGTATGTGATGGGTTTGTAGTATCTAGGTCTCCCAGTTCCAACTCCAAAAAGTTCCAATGCACTCTTATATGGCTTTAAACCTCTGATACAGAAAAAGTAGCATCCTTGCAGATGATGCATTGCTCATTGCTTTCTGGTGAGAATATTCTGATGAACTGAGAGAAGTCACCTTGACCAGCAGTTGGAGAAAGAAGGTTTAACCTGATGTCACTCCAATTTTAAGCAGAGGTTCCCTGTTCACACAAGAAGCACTCCAGAGTCTGTCAAAGCTGAATTCATTATTAGGCTTGTGTTGTATTTGTGCAGAAGAAATGTTGTCCTGTGAAAATTGGTAACACAGTTGGGTCAGATTGTATGGTACTGCTTCAGAAACTGATGAAAAGTCCTGGTGTAAAGCAATGACACATAATTTCATTTTGGTGGGCTACAATAAACTAAGTGATATTTTATGGATAAGTTTGTTTGATGTCCACAATTGTTCTGAAGTACATTGCTGTGACACTAATTAATAAAATCTCTTAAACACAATGCAATGCTCAGTCCGACATTGAAAATATCTCTTCAGGAACAACTGTGATTTTCTAATAGCTGAGGCTGCATAAAGTAAATACAAATAAATGGAAAGTGTGAAATTAAATTAATCAAAGGTTTGAAGGATGGAGACAGATATTCTGGAATGTTACTTGGTTAGCTTTGGTTGTCGGTGAAAAGATTACTTATGCTCTTCGAGGAGAGGGCTTGAAGGGACAAATTATTTTCGAACTACATTTTCTGGTATTATTTGGACATGGTTCTGCCATTTAAGAACCTCTGATCATAAAGTGTTTGACTATAACTAGGTGTTGTTGAACAGAATAAAATATGGATTCTGGTTTGATAATCTTAGAAAAGAATCATGTGCTGTCTGACTGCAGTACAGCTCGTTGGATACATCCAGTTATTGAAGGTTAAGTCTACTTTTTCAGAACAGTTTGACCAGTTACCTTTCACTCATAGTTTTTCTTTAATTTGCCATTACAGCATATATAACTTATTAAAATCATGCCAAACCTTTGTATCACGGTAACGCGTAATTATCCTGCAAAATAGTAGGAATTCATAACAGCTTTTTTTTCAATGAAACCTGTTATGGTCCATTTTTTCTGTATAAAATGAGTCATAATTTTAGTAAGTTATGTAAAAAAATATGTAGTTGAGCTCACTGTGCTTTTCTCACTAATAGAATTAGTGCACAGTGAGTGTAGTCACCATCGAACAAACTAAAGGCAGTCATACATTTGTTGCTTAGCAGTGCAATTTTGTATAACATTTTATTGAGGTTTAACAGACGTACAGTCACAAATAAATGTACCAGTATAAATTCTGAGCAGTTACATTAACCATCCTTACAGTAACAGTCACATAGCAGGGTTACACCTTATATATTCATAATATCAATGATGGGTGTGGGGTATATATTAAAGGAAAGAGATGAGAGAATACCTCATTTTAATATTTAAAGGGATACTGTCTTCATGAAAAAGTGTTTGGCAAGCCTTTTTTGTTTGGAGAGAATAGGCATGCACCATTTTGAATCATGATATCAGGAGCGAGTGATTCAATTATTTTTATTGAACAAATTACATAATGGCATTATGAGGTTGCAAACAAAAAACATTTTCTCAAAACACTTTTTTTATGACATCGGTGCCCCTTTAAGATAGCTTTTCTGTGCACTGGAGTTTAGGAACCTCAGAGGCACTGGAGTTGCCATTAACCCTGGTGTGATACAATGTGCTCCAGAATGGACTCCAAATTTATCACAGCTAGATTTTTATGCACTGAGTACTTTTTTTTAAGCATTTAAAAAAATATTTTGTACCTCTTTTCCCCCTGTTAGATCCTTATAGTTGCCACCCTTTAGCACCATTATGCTTCATTCTTCAGTGTGGAGGAAGGGACGGTTTCAAGCTGTGGAGAATTGCTGCTCTAGGATCACCTAACAGGAGGGAAACTTGAGTAGGGTTTGGTCCTACTTTTCTCCTCCATTGAGCTGGAGTTTTCTGCAGCTCCAGAATTCCATACTGAGCAGCCCAATCACAAGCAAACAAAACTTTTGTTCAAACTTGCCCACTGACACATACTCTACCACTGTAGCAAATGGGCTGCCCTACCAGCTACATGTTGGATATATTCAATATATTAACAAAACTATAATGTTTAGAGCACATTAAAATGCAGAGACTGCAAGTTCAAGTCACAAGCATGTATAACACTTGAATCTGCTTCCTTAAATTGGGATGAATTCAGCCATTTTTCACCTGGCAGCTAAGTGGGTGCCTCACAGAAGTACAATTTTCAATTTTACAAGAGGACCAAGTGACAACTTGCCCCATTATAATTGCACATTGACTATTAGTTGAAGATAGAAGAACAGTAGTGTGATTTTTGGAGAAGGCCACAGCTTGGAGCTCTCCACTGTCCTAACTGAAGGAAAGCAGCATAGAGGTGAGCAGTCATGTTGGGGAAAAATGGTAAAAATTGGGAGAGAATATAAATAGAAAAATATATAATTAAGGGGGGAGAACTCCTTAATACTTTTATCTGCTGGCTACTGGAGTATCAAGAAATTCCCCCAGTCCTACTTTTTTAAAACTTAACAAATATTAGTAATTAGTTACTAATTGTCCTAATTGGGATGCTATTTGGATTTACATTTTATGAGAAGCTCTTGGTCTTATTGGTATAAACATTCCCTTCTGACAACAACATTGGATGTCACAGAAGAGGAGGGAAGACAAAAAGCTGTTTAGTCCTTCAAGTTGTTACCAGTTAAAAAAGTGCTTCCCCAACTATAGGCTAACATTGCTCCAAATGGAACAGATTCGCACAGGTAATCTTTAACTTTAACATTTCATTATTCAATTTTATGCTGATTGTACAATAAGTGTATTGTCTAATGATATCAGCGCTTTGCAACTCAGTACTCTGGATAATGTGACGCACCTGGGACCATTTGTACTGGGAAACATGTCCACAATGAAGTCAGCAGGTAAGCAAGGAGGTGGCAAAATATGGCCACCCATGTGGTGAAAAAAATGCAGTGTTACAAGCTTAATTTCCCCACAACACAGCAGCGCACAGTTCAGAACACTCGGCAGAGGATTGGTTTCTGAGTAAACTTGCCAAAGTGTTGCATATGATACCTTTTATTGGACCAGATGCACACATCTGAAATGCATTAGCTTTCAGAACAGCAGAGTTCCTTCATCACATGAGAAATGGAAATATGGGAGTCTGAAAACAGTCACATACAGTACTAGAAACTGTTTTTATCTAATGTGCCAATGTATTAAAAGCTGGCTGTTTCTGAATAAACTATTGAAATATTTTCTTTTAAAAGAAGGATAGCAGCTCCTCCACAGCAAACTACCTACTCAACAACTGACTGATTAATTGGTGGGAACCAAATCACACAAAGGTGTGTTTTTTTTCCTAGATGTCAGCCAACTGGATCTACAGTAGAAAGAAACAATATACTAGAGGAACAAAAGAATACACAACAAACCGATACACAACTGTGTACACTTTGCACAAAAAAAACAATACATTTATTCAAGTGTTCTCCAGCACAAGTACATAAGAAAGGAGCATTTTGGGCATTGAAAACGGGATGGAGGTTGACTGCTACATCTGCTGCACGTACTGACCTTTCCATAAACAGCTAGTTCACGAGCAATACACAGTAATACAATATTCACCGAATACAACCTTCAGTGAAATCTCTTAACTTTGAAATGCACATTATTGTCAATAAATATTATCAAAGTTATAATGACAGTAAAATGAAGAAATAAAACCAAAAATACTGTTTGCTGCATGGAATGTGGAAAGAAAATGCACTGCTGCTGGGGATCAAGCAAATACATATGTAACAGTAAAAGTATTAGCAAATTTACTACATTGTCTTCAATATGAATACATGATTCCCACAAATAAGCACCAACTACGGCACTGTCTAGGCTAAAACACATGAAACTGATTTTTTTTCTTTTCAAGTACAAAGTTAAAATGCCTTTTTCTTTTCTTAAAAGAGTAAAATAATAGTGCTTTTCCTTGACTATGAGAACTTAATGTATCATCGTCAAGATAGCAGATTTCTTTCAATATTTCAGAAAAAAAATGTGTAGCACCATATGAATCGATAACTGCTTCAAGGAAAACTGACGGCTGTGTTTGATCAAGTACTGAGAGCAGAAATACGATTCGCATAAACAACTCATAAACAACAAAAAAACGTAGATTAACAAAAAAAATATAAGCCAAAGGAAATGGGAGCAGAAGAAGAAAAAGAGGCAAATGACACCATCAAGCTGCACTGTATTGGCTTGTACCTGATTATATGCAGCTACAAGGAGGGATATGTCCCGGTATAAAAGAGACCCCTTAGGAAATTTTAAAAGAAATCAACCAAAAAAAGGAAAACACAGATGTAAAAATTCATCAGTCCTTCAGTAAAAAACTGCAGCCTGTCATTTAGTTTTAGATAACCAAAAACATCACTGCATGTTGGCTGGCTATTTGTGCTGCCTATAAGTGACTTGTTATGTAAGCACCAGGCCTTGGCCCAAGGATGAAAGCTTAAGAAAAAAGCACCATTTTCTGTTATATATTTTTTCTTATTGTACAAACATGATAGAAAAATTACAGTCATGGCAGAAGTCCTTAAAAGTGATTTGTTGAGCATATGAAAACATTACTATATTTTCAAGCTCAAGCCACTAAAGACCACCGTGACAACATTAAATGTTGCTCTTTCCTGATATTTTACAATTCTGCCTCTTGTAAACGGTAAGGCAACATCAGAGCTGATGTTTTCAATCACCTTCTGTAAAGCACCATTGCAGAAATTGTTGCACAGTAGTACCTTTTTCGAACAACTATCAGTGTATTGTAAATGAGAGGTACTGGCAGCTGATGTATTGTTCCTTCGTGGTTTCTGGTTGTAGGCACCTGAAATATTGTACAGTATTTGTATGTAGCTTTGATTTTTTGCTCGAGATAGATACCAGAAATGGTGCAGGTAATGTAAGGCTCAGCTGGCTGACTTGATGTTCCAGGCTCTGTTCAAATCCAGCTTCTTCTTGGTGCTCCTATCCACCTACACAAGGCAAAATTGTCTTTTTCCCAGTGCTGCAAAGGATTGAACAGCCTCATCTCAAGTACAGCTTGAACACAACAAAAATTACAAAATCACCCATTAAAATAGCTGATAATTAAAAACATTTAAAAAAATTAAATAGGATAAAAAGAATGACATTTAAAATACGTGAAATTAAGTAACATCTAACAGAATGTGACATTTTTCCTTGGAGTAAATTAATTTCTTTCCTTTTTTTTCAATAAGTTCCTTTGTCTTCTTTGTTTTCAAACACAGGCAAAATATTCTTTCAGTGGTGCAAACAGGTGACGTATGACAGGAACACTCCAGGATCTCCCCAGAAGTCTTTGTCGGGCAAGGCGGCTCATATTGGAGACATCTGTGTAATGGACTGGGAAACCAAATACCCTGAAGAAAAAGTAAAAAACTTATTTAGTTCAAAAGCATTTCAATGAAATCTCATTCCAATGAGACCTGTATTGCTTCGGTACTATAAAAAGCCTGTCAGTCCATGTACATATATGTAAGATATATGTACATATATGGGCGGTGCAGAACCAGAAGCCATGTTGTACAGGAAGAAGCTGCAAGCAAGTCCGTGGGCAATCGGGGTTCGACGAATGTTTGGTGCGGAGGTGCGGCGGGAGATCGTGTCAGAGGTGCGACCAGTGTTTTTATGATGGAGGAGCGGCGAGTGTTTTGTGGCGGAGGAGCGGTGAGAGATCGTGGCAGAAGTGCGGCGAATGAGGGTACGGGGCCCAGAAGAGCCGAGGGCCCAGGGGCAGCATGGGCCAGCCCACACTGCGATATGTGTGCGCACTAGGTCTGTTCAGCAGAGCAGGTCTCCAGTCGTCTTGGTTAACCCTTGCCACTGGACCAAGACCTAGCTCTGTCAAGCCTGTGTGGTGGCTGGTGTGCAACGGTCACCACACGTTAAAAAAAATCCACACACAGGCATCTTCCACCCTTCAATTAGAGTTCAGGACATGGAATATCGGGTCCTTATTTGAAACATCTGTGAACCCCTGTGGAAGCAAGTCATCCTCGTTCGAGGGACCGCCTATGATGATATATATAAGTAGACCTAATTCAATTAATATGGAGAATACCTGCAATATCTAATTTCTAGAAGAAAACTGGGAGATTGTTAGATTTAAACAAGAACATTTTGAATTTGTACTGCCTTTCACTACAAACAGCTGACTTTGGAGCCCCAGCTGGTATAAAGAAATGGCCTAGCTATTCGAGAAAGTCTGTTCCCATCAGTGGATTGAACATTCTATAAACTAATTATCATGCAGAATGTTTCCATACCTCTGACTCTCACATATAACCAGGTCACAACCATGACTTGATACCCAGAAGTAGCAATCATTCTACTTTTTGCATTTTGTAATAATGTGAGGCTAAAACATAATTTTTGTTGTAAGCTGCAATTTACCATTGCACTGTTCTACCTGGCACCTGTACTGTGAAACATGGATAGAGGGCTGAAGGAGATTGCAGAGATAGGTTGGTGTGAGGAAATGGAGGGACTTAAAGAGAAAGCTGAGATTACTCAAAACACACACCCTTGACCCCTCTGTCCTCGCAAACTACCACTCTATCTCCAACCTCCAATATCTCTGTCAAGTCTTTGAATGCGTTGTTGCCTCCGAAATTCATGCTAATCTTTCCTGCAACTCCATTTTTGAATCTCTCCAATCAGGTTTCTGCCCCTGCAACAGCTCTAAAATAGTCCTAATCAGTCACAAATTACATCTGTCACTGTGAGAATGATGGACTATCTTCCTCATCCTCTTTGCTGTCTTTGACATGGTTGAATATAATTTTGTCTTTCAACGCATATTGCCTGTTGTCCAGTACAGTGAGACAGCCCTTGCTTCGTTCCACTCTTACCTATTCAATCATAGCCAGATAATCTCTCTTCCTGCACACATTGTTATGTCTGGAGCTCCCAAAGGATCTATCGTTGTTCCCTTCCTCTTATTCATCTCTATGCCTTGGCAACAACATCGAAAAACGTGCGGTCAGCTTCCACATGTACGCTGATGACACCTAGTTCTACCTCTCCATGATCTCTCGAAACTCCTCTACTGCCCCTGTGTTGTCAAACTGCTTGTCCGACATCTAGGGGGAAATTTTAACCGAAAAGAATGAATGAGTTGAGGGCATGTGGGTAGTTAAAGTAAAATCTGAATCCCGACATGAACCTGCTTCCAACCCATTTAACTTCTGGCTTTAACGGAGGCAGGACGGGGCGGCAGCCAGTCTGCTGCCAGAATGTGGGTTGTCGATTTAAATATTATAATGAGGCTGGAAGCCTCTGTTTAAACTCCGTTTTTTAATTTAATGTTATCTGGTTGAGTTTTGCAGGTCTCGTGAAACTCACCAGCTATTGTATGGCGAGCACTGCTGGATCCAGACGGTAAGTGAAAAGAAGTACCTTCACACTTGCCTCCTGAATCCAGCCTAACCCACCCCCGTGATCAGACATCTCCCCCCGCTCCCCGCGACCTCCGATCCCCTCCCTCAGGACACCAATTCCCCCACTCCAGGCCTCCGTTACCTCGCAGGCCTCCGATCACCACCATGTGGCCTTTCCCGTCTGCTGCTCCGGCTGGCGATCTTTGCTGACAACACCCCCAACCCTCTGTTGCTCCCCGTGCAGCTCCCGGAACACAATATCTACATCCTCCACCCTGCTCCTCTGAACGCTCCCTGGCCCCCGATCCTCACGATCCCTACCCCCTGCTCCTCAGGCCACTCCCTGGCCCCGATCCTCATGATCACTCCCCCTGCTCAACGAGCCCGCGGTTGACTTGCTGACCACCCCCACCTCTGTGCTACCCTCTGGCCCGCGATCAACTTGCCAACCCACCCATCCCTCTGCTCCCCTCTGGTGCTACCCCTCCCCATCCCCATCCCATCCCCACCCCCCTCACCTTCTCTCCCTCCCGTGCTCCAAGAGCAATTTGCAGTTATTTGACTACTATTTTGAGCTTGTTGCTGGCCACCTTATGTAGTTTACAGTGCAGACTTCTGATGTATGAGGGAAGGTGTTGACTTTTTGCTCGGTTAGCTCAGAATTCTGCATATAGATGCTCGGGGTGAGACTGTAAGACACATTCACTCAACACATGGTAACTGTCGCTGTGCACTGGAGTTGCTGTTGGGGAGGGAGGAGATCATACAACTAGGGAGGAGAAAGTAGTTGGGATGGAGTTGTTAAGTTCGGAATAACTCCACGAGACTCTGTTGTAAGCTCAAACCATTGTGACCTTGGTCTCTTTAATATAACTGCAAAGTGAGGCAGCAGCATGGTGGACTGCCTTTTATACCTGCTTGCACCAGGGTGCACAGGTGACCCATCGGTCTCCCACAGGTGTGCCCTCTAGTGGCAAGTCTTACACACAGGTGAGGTTCACATACATGAGATCACTTCCCCCCAAAGTCTTGAGTACAAGTTATTTACAGGTTGAGGTGATTTGGCAGTCTGCGTTCCCTGGTCCATCACCTGAGTTGACATCCTGGCATGGGTGAGTTGGTCAGATCATAGCTGCACGGCAGCTCGGTTGGTCTGATCGGACTGTCGAGTGAAGTGGGTTCATTCTTGTGGTTGACAGCGAGGTCAATTGCTGGTTGGGAGTGTGTTGGTGGATCATAGATGGTAGGGTCTTCTTCAAACTGTTCTTGGTAGTCTGTGAATCGCAGTTTGGTCTGATCCAGGTGCTTTCTGCACGTTTGCCCATTCAACAATTTCACAACAAACACTCTATTCCCCTCCTTGGCTAAGACAGTGCCAGCAATCCACTTGGGACCGTGACCGTAATTTAGAACAAGCACCGGATCATTGACTTCAATGTCACGCGAGGTCGCCGCGTGATCATGGTACACGTTATGCCGGTGCCGCCGGGTTTCTACGTGGTCATTGAGATCCGGGTGGACTAAGGAGAGCCTGGTGTTGAGTGCTCTTTTCATTAACAATTCTGCAGGGTGAACCCCAGTGAGCGAATGGGGGCGCGTTCGGTAGCTGAGCAGGACCCTAGATAACCGGGTCTGCAAGGAGCCGTCCATTACACGTTTCAAGCTCTGCTTGATTGTTTGGACTGCCGTTCCGCTTGGCCGTTGGATGCGGGCTTAAATGGGGCAGACCTAACATGCTTGATGCCATTGCGGGTCACGAACTCTTTGAATTCCGAGCTGGTGAAACATGGTCCATTGTAACTGACAAGGATGTCGGGCAAACCATGGGTGGCGAACATGGCCCTGAGGCTTTCAATGGTGGCAGTGGATGTACATGATGATATTATTATACATTCAACCCATTTTAAGTAAGCGTCCACTGCTACTAGAAACATCTTCCCTAGAAAGAGGCCAGTGAAATCTACGTGGACCCTGGACCACAGCTTGGAGGGCCATGACCACAGGCTCAGGGGGGTCTCCTTGGGTACGTTGCTCAGCTGTGAGCAAGTGTCGCATTGCTGTATGCATGACTCTAATTCGGTCAATGCCGGGCCACCAGACGTGTGACCTGGCGACAGCTTTCATCATGAATATGCCTGGGTGGGTACTGTGTAGGTCGTGTATAAACGTTTCCCTGCCCTTTTTGGGCAAAATCACGCGATTCCCCCATAGGAGGCAATCCAACTGGACTGACAGTTTGTCCTTGCGTCGGTGAAAAGGCTTAATTTCGTCTTGCATTTCCCCGGGAACCCCCGACCAGCTCCCATTGAGGATGCATCTTTTTACTAGTGATAGCAGGGGGTCTTGGCTGGTTCAGGTCCTGATCTGACGAGCCATGACGGGTGATCCCTTGCTCTCAAAAGCATCCATTACTAGAAGCAAGTCTGTGGGTTGCGCCATTTCCACCCCAGTGGTGGGCAATGGCAGCCGACTGAGGGTGTCAGCGCAGTTCTCTGTGCCTGGTCTGTGGCGGATTACATAGTCATACGCAAACAATGTTAGTGCCCACCTTTGGATGCGGGACGAAGCATTGGTGTTGATGCCTTTGCTTTCTGAGAGCAGTGAAGTAAGCGGTTGTGGTCAGTTTCGAGCTCGAACTGGAGACCAAATAGATATTGGTGCATTTTCTTAACTCCGTATACACAAGCCAACGCTTCTTTCTCAACCATACTGTAGGCTTTTTCAGCCTTGGATAAACTTCTGGACGCATATGCAACCGGTTGCAGTTTGCCTGACACATTTGCTTGCTGTAACACACAACCGACCCCATACGATGACGCATCACAAGCTAGTACTAAGTGTTTACATGGGTCACACAATACAAGTAACTTGTTAGAGAATAGCAGGTTTCTAGCCTTGTTAAAGGCAGTTTCTTGAAATTTATCCCAAACCCAATCGTCCCCTTGCGTAGCAACAAATGCAAGGGTTCCAGCAAAGTGCTCAACCCCGGTAGAAAGTTACCAAAACAGTTGAGGAGTCCCAAGAATGAACACAGCTCCGTCACATTCTGTTGCCTGGGTGCATTCGTGATGGCCTCCGTCTTGGAGTCCGTGGGTCTGATGCCGTCCACCGCAATCTTTCTCCCCAGAAATTCGACCTCTGGAGTCAAGAAAACACACTTGGAGCGTTTCAGCCTGAGTCCCACTCTGTCCAGTCGCTTTAGAACCTCTTCCAGGTTGTGCAAGTGTTCGGTGGTGTTGCGACCAGTGATCAAGATGTCATCTTGGAACACCACGGTGCATGGAACTGATTTCAGCAGACTCTCCATGTTCCTCTGGAAGATGGCCGCCACCGAGCGAATCCCAAAGGGGCATCTGTGGTACACGAACAGTCCTTTGTGCGTGTTGATGCACATCAACTTCTTTGACGGTTCAGCCAGCTCCTGTGTCATGTAAGCGGAGGTTAGATCTAGTTTCGTGAACGACTTTCCCCCTGCTAGCGTTGCAAATAAGTCCTCCGCTTTGGGTAGCCGGTACTGGTCCTGTAACAAGACTCGGTTGATCGTCACCTTGTAGTCCCCACAGATTCTGACCGTCCCATCGCTCTTTAGTACTGGCACAATTGGACTGGCCCACTCGTTGAACTCGACTGGCGATATGATTCCCTCTCGTTGAAGTCTGTCCAGCTCGATTTCGACTTTCTCTCGCATCATATATGGGACTGTTTGGGCCTTGTGATGAACGGGCCGTGCCCCAGGAACAAGATGGAATTTGTTTAGCACCTGGGCGCACGGGGCGTCATCCACCGAGGACAGTGCTTTGATGTCGTCCCAGTTCCACTGGATCTTGCCTAGCCAGCTCCTGCCAAACAGCGTTGGGCCATCGCCTGGTACAATCCATAGTGGTAAATCATGCACCCTTCCATCATACGATACTTTCGCTGCCGCACAGCTGATAACTGGTATGAGTTCTTTGGTGTAAGTGCGCAGCGTTGTGTGAATCGGGCTCAGTTTTGGCCTCTGTGCCTTGTTACTCCACAGTTTCTCAAAAGCCTTATGGCTCATAATTGATTGACTCGCCCCCGTGTCCAATGCCATGGAGACTGGAAAGCCGTTAAGTTTGACTTTTAACATTATCGGAGGGCTTTTGGTGGTGAAAGTGTGTACGCCATACACTTCCTCCTCATTCTCCGGTTGAGTTGCCTCTCCTGCTCGTTCAGTGTGATCCGCGCTGGATCGGTTGCTCTCTGCTGACTTTGCCACGTGGTGTGTCCGAGGTCGCTTGCACATTCGCTGGACGTGCCCCATTGTTCCACAGCCCTTGTACACGTAGTGCTTGAATCGACATTGATGGGCTCTGTGACTGCCCCTGCAGCGCCAGCATGGTGTTAATGGATTCACATTAGCACTCCCCAGCTGCCTGAGTCACCCTGGGCCTGGCCTCTGTGGTCGTGTGGGCCCTACCATGTACAATCCTGCCTGCTGAAGGCATTATTTTAAACACAGTACTTGCCGGTGAGCTTCGATTCTGTGAAGATATCTGTTTTGTGTTTCGCTCATGGATGTGAAGGCTTGGGCTATCGTGATGGCCCTGCTTAGATCCAGGGATTTGCCAGACAGCAGTTTGCGAAGGATGACCTCGTGGCCAATTCCAAGGATGAAAAAGTCCCGCAACATTTCCCCCAAGGATCCTGCAAAGTCGCACTGCCCCGCAAGGCGTCTTAGGTCGGTGACAAAACTCGCCACGTTCTGGCCCTTGGTGCGACGGTGTGTGTAAAAGTGATACCTGGCCATTACGATGCTCTCCCTTGGCTTGAGGTGTTCCTTAGCCAGCGTACATAGCTCTGCGTAAGATTTGTCCGTTAGTTTGACCGGTGCCAGCAAATTTTTAAGGCGGCCATATACCGATGACCCACATATGGTGAGGAGAAATGCCCTGAGCTTGATCTCTGTTTCAGCCGTGTCCAATTCATTGCCCATAAAGTACTGTTCGAGGTGCTCAACGAAGGCTTCCTAATCATCACCCTCAACAAACCTCTCAAGAATACCAACGGCAGCCATTTCCGTGTGAAAGTTCGTGAACTGTAACTCGTCGCCAGTTGTTAAGTTTGGAATAACTCCATGAGACTGTGTTGTAAGTACGAGACTGTGTTGTAAGCGCAAACCATTGTGACCTTGGTCTCTTTAATATAACTCCAAAGTGAGTCAGCAGCATGATGGACTCCCTTTTATACCTGCTTGCACCAGGGTACACGGGTGACCCATCGGTCTCCCACAGGTGTGCCCTCTAGTGGCAAGTCTGACACACAGGTGAGGTTCACATACATAACAGGAGCAAATCTCTCTCCTCATTTCTTCTTTGCATAGGTGGTGACTTAAGGGTTTTGTCGGACGTACTGTAGCGTGAGCAGGAGCACTCCTGCTTCTCCTTGTTTCACATTAAAAAATATATTTTTATATACCTTTTCAGTGGTGGCCACCAGCTAGGTCACATCCACATTCATAAAATCTGGGCAAAGCAGGCCCGAGGCTGGAAAGGATTCTTCAACAGGTGGTAGACCCCTCATTAGCATATTCAAGTGGTCTAATATCTGTTTTGCCTCCAGGGTACCGAAAAAATGAGCCCCATGAATTTGGCAGTGGGATCAATGTCTGCACAGAATGCTTTGCATCTGTTTTAGGCTCTAAAAATTGGTGTAAATATACTCTACTGCTTCTGTGTTGTCAAACTGCTTGTCTGACATCTAGGGGGAAATTTTAACCGAAAAGAATGAATGGGTTGAGGGCATGTGGGTAGTTAAAGTAAAATCTGAATCCCGACATGAACCTGCCTCCAACCCATTGACTTCTGGCTTTAACGGAAGCAGGACGGGGGGGTAGCCAGTCTGCTGCCAGAAGGCGGGTCGTCGATCTTAATATTATAATGAGGCTGGAAGCCTCTGTTTAACCTCCATTTTTGAATTTAACATTATCTGGTTGAGTTTTGCAGGCCTCGTGAAACACTTGCCTCCTGAATCCAGCGTCCCTGTCTAACCCACCCCCGTGATCAGACATCTCCCCCCCGCCCCCCGCGCGACCTCCGATCCGCTACCTCAGGCCACCAATTCCCCCCACTCCAGGCCTTCGTTACTGTTATGTCTTGGATAAAGAGTCAGAGTAGATACTGCAAGCTCAAAGTAAGTGTGACCGTAGTCCTTTATTACAGATCTCAGAGTGCCTCTCCAGCCTGTGAAGCCTCCTTATATACAGGTGCTCCCATGGGATTGTGGGTTCCCTTGGGACTCCAGGGGATAAGCCCTCTGGTGGCTAGACATGGTAATTACAGGTTTACATACATAACAACATCCCCCCACCCCCCCCCCCCCCCCCCGCCACCAAAGTCAATAGTGTAACTATTTACAAATGTGAGTCGGTCTGGGGCCTTCCTTTCCCTGGTTGACCGTCTCGGTGCAAATGCTGGTGTTGGTGAGTCATTTGTTGGGCCTTCGCTGGGCTGTTGCGCAGTTGGCCTTACTGGACTGCTGGGGGTGGTGAGTCTTGCTGGGCTGCTGCGGGTGATGGGTTCTGCTTCATGGTCAACCGCTGGGTTGGCTGCCACTTGTGTGTGTGTTGGAGGGTCGTAAAAGGTAGAGTCTATTGTGGGTTGTTCTGGATAGTCCGTAAATCTGAGTTTGGTTTGGTCCAAGTGGTTTCTGCAGGTGAATCCATTTGCAAGTTTGACCACAAACACCCTACTCCTCTCTTTGGCCAAAACAGTGCCAGCAATTCACTTGGGACCTTGTCCATAGTTCAACACAAATACAGGATCATTTACTTCAATTTCGCGTGACACATTTGCGCGATCATGATATGTATTCTGTTGAAGCTGCCTGCTCTCTACCTGTTTGTATAGATCAGGGTGGACGAACGAGAGCCTTGTCTTAAGTGCCCTTTTCATGAGCAGTTCAGCGGGAGGGACCCCGGTGAGCGAATGGGGTCTTGTGCGGTAACTAAGCAGGACTCGGGATAAGCGAGTCTGTAGTGAGCCTTCAGTTATCCTTTTCAAGCTCTGCTTGATTATTTGAACTGCTCGTTCTGCCTGACCATTGGACGCTGGCTTAAACGGGGCAGACATGACATGTTTGATCCCAATGCGGGTAATGAATTCCTTGAATTTGCACTGGTAAAGCACGGCCCATTGTCACTTACAAGGACATCAGGTAGGCCGTGCGTGACAAACATGGCCCGTAGGCTTTCAATGATGGCAGCAGACATGCTTGCCGACATTATCACACATTCAATCTACTTGGAGTTCGCATCTAAAACCACTAAAAACATTTTTCCCAAGAATGGGCCTGCATGGTCGACATGAACCCAAGACCACGGTTTGGAAGGCCAAGACCATAAACTTAGTGGCGCCTCCCTGGGTGTATTGCTTGACTGGGAACATGTGTTACATTTGTGCACCTAGGACTCTAAATCTGCATCGATACTGGGCCACCACACGTGGGATATGGCTATAGCTTTCATCATTACGATGCCTGGGTGGGTACTTGGAGATCACTGATGAAAGTGTCCCTGCCTTTTTTGGCACAATTACCCAATTACCCCATAGGAGGCAGTCTGCCTGTATAGACATTTCATCTTTGCGCCGCTGGTATGGCTTTATTTCTTCCTGCATCTCGAATGGGAGACTCGACCCACTCCCGTGGAGCACACAGTTTTTTACGAAGGACAGTAAGGGGTCCTGGCTCGTCCAGTTTCTAATCTGTCGGGCGGTAACAGGTGATTGCTCACTCTCGAATGCTTCCATTACCATAACTAGATCTGTAGGCTGTGCCATCTCCACCCCAGTGGTGAGCAATGACAGCCTACTGAGAGCATCGGCACAGTTTTCTGTGCCTGGCCTGTGGCGGATGGCGTAGTTGTATGCGGACAACTTGAGCGCCATCTCTGGATGCAGGCTGATGCATTCGTATTTATCCCCTTATTTTCAGAAAAGAGGGCTATAAGCGGCTTATGGTCGGTTTCCAATTCAAATTTGAGCCCGAACAGATATTGATGCATTTTCTTTACCCAGTAAACACACGCTAACGCTTCTTTTTTGATCATACTGTAGGCCCTCTAGGCCATAGACAAACTTCTGGATGCATAAGCAACTGGTTGCAATTTGCCAAATTCATCAGCTTGTTGCAATACACACCCGACCCCGTATGACGATGCATCACATGCTAGTACCAAACGTTTACATGGATTGTACAACACAAGCAATTTGTTTGAACATAACAGCTTCCTCGCTTTTTCAAAGACATTTTCTTGGCAGGGGTTCGAACAATGTGCTAAGACCCGGTAAGAAGTTACCAAAATAGTTCAGAAGTCCTAGAAACGACCGCAGCTCCGTCACGTTCTGTGGTCTTGGTGCGTTTTTGATTGCCTCTGTCTTCGAATCGGTGGGCCTGATGCTGTCCGCCACGATTCTTCTCCCCAGGAACTCCACTTCAGGCGCCAGGAAAACGCACTTCGAAAGTTTTAGCCTGACCCCCACACGAGTAAGCCGACTAAGAACCTCCTCCAGGTTCTGCAGGTGCTCGACGGTGTCCCGACCTGTAACCAAGATGTCGTCCTGGAAGACCATGGTGCGCGGGACCGACTTCAGTAAGCTTTCCATGTTCCTCTGGAATATCGCCGCGGCTGATCAAATCCCAAACGGGCCTCTGTTGTAAACAAAAAGACCTTTGTGTGTGTTGATGCAGGTGAGGCCTTTTGAAGATTCCTCCAGCTCTTGCGTCATGTAGGCCGAGGTCAAGTCCAGCTTCGTGAACGTTTTCCCTCCCGCCAGCATCGAAAGTAGGTCATCTGCCTTTGGTAGCGGGTATTGATTCTGCAGTGAGAAATGATTGATAGTTACTTTATAATCACCACAGATGCTGACGGCGCCGTCTCCCTTGAGGACTGGAACAATCATTGAATTCGATCGCCGAAATGACGCCCTCTCGTTGCAGCCTGTCCAGCTCGATCTCCACCCTCTCATCATGTAAGGTACCGCTCTCGCCTTGTGATGGATGAGTCTCACCCCTGGAATCAAATGGATCTGTACTTTTGCTCCTTGGACCTTCCTGATGCCTGGTTCGAACAATGAGGAGAACTTGCTTCGGACCTGGGCCCACAAGGTGTCGTCGACGGACGAAAGCGCTCGGACGTCGTCCCAGTTCCAGCGTATCTTTCCCAACCAGCTCCTGCCGAACAGCGTGGGGCCATTGCCCAGTACCACCCAAAGTGGTAAATCGTGCACCACTCCATCATAGGAGACCTTTACGGAAGTACTGCCAATTACGGGAATCAGTTCCTTTGTGTATGTTCTCAGTTTAGTGCGAATGGGAGTCAGGACTGCCTTGAAGCCTTGTTGCACCACAACTTATCGAAAGTCTTTTTACTCATTATGGACTGGCTTGTGCCCATGTCCAGCTCCATGGACACCGGGAGTCCATTTAATTCAACCTTCAGCATTATCGGGGGACACTTTGTTGTAAATGTGTGCATCCCATATACCTCTGCCTTCTCGGTCTGAGGCTTTGGTTCGTCATGATCCACCGTGGATCTGTCCTCCTCTGCAACATGGTGGTTTGCAAGATTAGCAGGGTTTGCAGCTCGCCTGCACATACATTGGAGGTGTCCCATTGTTCCACAGCCCTTGCAAATGTATCCTTTGAGGCGGCATGAATGGAATCGATGATCACCCTGGCAGCGGCAACAAGGCGTTAATTGCCTTGTATTCACCACCCTTGATGGCGGACTCAGAGTCATCTGCGGACATGCAGCTACAGGCGTGTAAGTCCTGCCATGTACATTTTGATTCGAAAACAACGTTACTTTGTTGATAGTACTTGCAGCAGCACTAGTGTGCTGGGAAATTTGTTTGGTATTGTCACTGATGGAGATAAACGCCTGGGCTATCGCTATGGCTTTACTCAAGGTCTCTACAGTCAAAAGTTTGCAAAATATTACTTCATGGCCAATGCCAAGTACAAAGAAGTCCCTGAGCACATGCTCCAAGTGTCCTTCAAATTCTCAATGTCCTGCAAGGCGCCTTAGCTCGGCGACATAGCTCGCCACTTCTTGGCCTTCAGACATCTTGTATGTGTGGAACCGATACCTCGCCATCAGAACGTTTTCCTTTGGGTTGAGATGCTCCCGGACCAGTGTGCACAACTCATCGTATGACTTATCTGTGGGTTTTGCTGGAGCGAGCAGGTTTTTCATGAGGCCATACGTTGGTGCCCCGCAAACGATGAGGAGGATCACACTTCGTTTGGCAGCGTTCCCTTCTCCTTCCAGCTCATTGGCCACGAAGTATTGGTCAAGTCGTTCTACGAAGGTTTCCCAATCATCTCTCTCCAAAAATTTCTCAGGGATGCCTACAGTTCTCTGCATTGTTGCGGTGGGGTTCATCATCTGTATCTCGTCACCAGTTGTTATGTCTTGGATAAATAATCAGACTAGATACTGCAAGCTCAAAGTAAGTGTGACTGTAGTCCTTTATTACAGATCTCAGAGTGACTCTCCAGCCTGTGAGGCCTCCTTATATACAGGTGCTCCCAAGGGATTGTGAGATCCCTTGGGACTCCAGGGGATAAGCCCTCTGGTGGTTAGACATGGTAATTACAGGTTTACATACATAACAGTTACCTCGCAGGCCTCCGATCCCCACCATGTGGCCTTTCCCGTCTGCTACTCCGGCTGGTGATCTTTGCTGACAACATCCCCAACCCTCTGCTGCTCCCCGTGCAGCTCCCGGAACGCAATCTCTACACCCCCTACCCTGCTCTTCTGAATGCTCCCTGGCCCCGATCCTGACAATAACCCCCCTCTCAACCGACCCGCGGTTGACTTGACGACCACCCCCACCCCTGTGCTGCTCTCTGGCCCACGATCAACTTGCTGACCCTCCCATCCCTCTGCCCGCCTCCGGTACTACCCCCTCCCCATCCCCACCCATTCCCCATCCCATCCCCCTCACCGCCCCCCTCACCTTCTCTCACTCCCATGCTCCAAGAGCAATTTGCAGTTACTTGACTATTATTTTGAGCTTGTTGCTGGCCACCTTATGTAGTTCACAGCGCCGACTTTTAATGTATGAGGGAAGGTGTTGACTTTTTGCTCGGTTAGCTCAGAATTCTGCATATAGATGCTCGGGGTGAGACTATAAGACACATTCACTCAACACATGGTAACTGTCGCTGTGCACTGATGTTGCTGTTGGGGAGGGAGGAGATCATACAACTAGGAAGGAGAAAGTAGTTGGGATGGAGCAACTCTCCTCATTTCTTCTTTGCACAGGTGGTGACTTAAGGGTTCTGACTTAAGGGTTCTGTCGGGCGTGTTGTAGAGTGAGCAGGAGCACTCCCGCTTCTTCTTGTTCCACATTAAAAAATATATTTTTTATAGACCTTTTCAGTGGTGGTCACCAGGTAGGTCACATTCTCATCCAGAAAATCAGGCCCTAGGCTGGAAAGGGTTCTTCAACAGGTGGTAACATAGAAACATAGAAAATAGGTGCAGGAGCAGGCCACTCGGCCCTTTGAGCCTACACCACCATTCAATATGATCATAGATGATCATTCCCTCAGTACCCGACTCCTGCCTTCTCTCCATACCCCCTGATCCCTTTAGCCATAAGGGCCACATCTAACTCCCTTTTGAATATATCTAATGAACTGGCCTCAACAACTTTCTGTGGTGGAGAATTCCAGAGGTTCACAATTCTCTGGGTGAAAAAGTTTCTCCTCATCTCGGTCCTATATGGCTTACCCCTTATCCTTAGACTGTGACCCCTGGTTCTAGAATTCCCCAACATCGGGAACATTCTTCCTGCATTTAACCTGTCCAATCCTGTCAGAATTTTATATGTTTCGATGAGATCCCCTCTCATCCTTCTAAATTCCAGTCAATATAAGCCTAGTTGATCCAGTGTTTCTTCATATGTCAGTCCTGCCATCCTGAGAATCAGTCTGCTGAACCTTCGCTGCACTCCCTCAATAGCAAGAACGTCCTTCCTCAGATTAGGAGACCAAAACTGCACACAAAACTTGAGGTGTGGCCTCACCAAGGCCCTGTACAACTGCAGCAAGACCTCCCTGCTTCTATACTCACTATGAAGGCCAACATGCCATTTGCTTTCTTTACTGCCTGCTGTACACGTATGCCTACTTTCAATGACTGATGTACCATGACACCCAGGTCTCGTTGCACCTCCCCTTTTACTAATCTGTCACCATTCAGATAATAATCTGCCTTCCTGTTTCTGCCACCAAAGTGGATAACTTCACACTTATCCACAATATACTGCATCTGCCATGCATTTGCCCACTCACCTAACCTGTCCAAGTCCCCCTGCAGCCTCTGAGCATCCTCCTCACAGCTCACACTGCCACCCAGCTTAGTGTCATCTGCAAACCCGGAGATATTACACTCAATTCCTTCGTCCAAATCATTAATATATATTGTAAATAACTGGGGTCCCAGCACTGAACCTTGCGGTACCCCACTAGTCACAGCCTGCCATTCTGAAAAGGACCGGTTTATTCCCACTCTCTGCTTCCTGTCTGCCAACTAGTTCTCTATCCACGTCAATACATTACCCCCAATCCCATGTGCCTTAATTTTGCACACTAATCTCTTGTGTGGGACCTTGTCAAAATCCTTTTGAAAGTCCAAATACACCACATCCACTGGTTCTCCCTTATCCACTCTACTAGTTACCTTCTCAAAAAATTCTACAAAATTTGTCAAGCATGATTTCCCTTCCATAAATCCATGCTGACTTGGACCGATCCTGCCACTGCTTTCCAAATGCGCTGCTATTACATCTTTAATAATTGATTCCAGCATTTTCCCCACCACCGATGTCAGGCTAACTGGTCTATAATTCCCTGTTTTCTCTCTCCCTCCTTTTTTAAAAAGTGGCGTTACATTAGCTACCCTCCAATCCATAGGAACTGATCCAGAATCCATGGAGTGTTGGAAAATGACCACCAATGTATCCACTATTTCTAGGGCCACCCTTAAGTACTCTGGGATGCAGACTAGCAGGCCCTGGGGATTTATCGGTCTTCAATCCCGTCAATGGTAAACCTCTCATTAACATATTCAAGTGGCCTAATATTTGTTTTAGCTGGCCACCTGGGATACTTAAAAAATGAGCCCCATGAATTTGGCAGTGGGACCAATGTGTGCACAGAATGCTTTGTGTCTGTTTTAGGCTCTAAAAATTGGTGTAAACATACCAATTTCTACCTCAACTGGTCCAGATTTAGCAGTTTGTTTGGTTTGATACAATTATGGGCAATTTCCTAAGTTTCGCTGCCACTGAAAATCAATGGCAGGCCACTTGTGATTTTCCAATATGTGTTGTTGGCGAGCAAGGGTTCTCATCAGCAGCGCAAACTCAGAAAATTGTCTCCCATACTTGTGCAGTTCTCATACTTGTGGTGTTTTCATTTGTAATGTCATATTATAAATAAAATTAAGGCATTCTAAGCACATTTGCAGCTGGAAGGGTACAATTTGCTAATTATTGGGCAAGATTGTGAACTTAATACACCAAGCTACAGAAATATATAGAAATGATTGAGAATGTATGTAAGAGAGCACCATCATGGTAGTAGAAAGGTCGGATCTAGATGAGTGTTATCAGCAGCCAGAACCAGTATAGCTTGAGCTAAGGAAAAGAATGCAAAACACTGGTGGGAGTACTTTATCGACTTTACCACGATGACATAAAAATGGGTCATTTTCCGGTTGGCAAACAGTAACTAGTGGGGTGCTGCAGGGATCGGTGCTGGGTCCTCAACTATTTACAATCTATATTAATGACTTGGATGAAGGGACCGACTGTAATGTAGCCACGTTTGCTGATAATACAAAGCTGGTGGGAAAGCAGATTGTGAGGAGGACACAAAAAATCTACAAACAGATATAGATAGGCTAAGTGAGTGGGCAAAAATTTGGCAGATGGAGTATAATGTAGGAAAATGTGAGGTTATCCACTTTGGCAGAAAAAATAGAAAAGCAAATTCTAATTTAAATGGAGAAATATTGCAAAGTGCTGCAGTACAGAGGGACCCAGGGATCCTTGTGCATGAAACACAAAAAGTTAGTATGCAGGTACAGCAGGAAGGCAAATGGAATGTTGGCCTTTATTGTAAGGGGGATGGAGTATAAAAGCAGAGAAATCCTGCTACAACTATACAGGGTATTGGTGAGGCCACACTTAAGAGTACTGCGTACAGTCTTGGTCTCCATATTTAAGGAAGAATATACTTGCTTTGGAGGCTGTTCAGAGAAGGTTCACTAGGTTAATTCCGGAGATGAGGGGGTTAACTTATGAAGATAGGTTGAGTAGGTTGGGCCTATACTCAATGGAGTTCAGAAGAATGAGAGGTGATCTTATCGAAACATATAGGATAATGAGGGGGCTCGACAAGGTGGATGCAGAGAGGATATTTCCACTCATAGGGCCAAACTAAAACTAGGGGACATAGTCTCAGAATAAGGTGTTGCCCATTTAAAACTG
Source organism: Pristiophorus japonicus (assembly GCF_044704955.1). Classification (NCBI taxonomy): domain Eukaryota; kingdom Metazoa; phylum Chordata; class Chondrichthyes; family Pristiophoridae; genus Pristiophorus; species Pristiophorus japonicus. The sequence continues at coordinate 88,683,301 of NC_091983.1, forward strand.
AGATGAGGAGGCATTTCTTCTCTGAGGGTTGTAAATCTATGGAATTCTCTGCCCCAGAGAGCTGTGGAGGCTGGGTCATTGAATATATTTAAGGCGGAGATGGCCAGATTTTTGAGCGATAAGGGAATAAAGGGTTATGGTGAACGGGCAGGGAAGTGGAGCTGAGCCCATGATCAGATCAGCCATGATCTTATTAAATGGCAGAGCAGGCTTGAGGGGCCAGGTGACCTACTCCTGCTCCTATTTCTTATGTTCTTATGAATGTATGTACATGCAGATCAGGGAGGCCTATAAGAAGAAACAAGTGTGGTTGTAATGAGAGATTTTAACTTGCATATAGATTAAGAGAGAAATTGCAGAACAAAATAGAAAATGGAATAGATTTTCAGTATACATTCAAGGTTTCCTAAAGCAGTGTATCTTAAAGCCAACTGCAATAGACACTACTTGTTTCAGTTATAAGTAATGAACCAGTAGGGGAACATCTTGGAAATAGTGCCCATATTTTTGGTTGAATTCAATAATAGGCTTGAAGGGAAGAAAGGGGAGTAACAAACTCAGATTTTGAAGGGCATAGGAAGGAATTAACTGCAATGGAATAGAAGAAATTGTTAGTTGTTAAATCTATAGACCAGCAGTGTTTAATTCTTACACAAGACTGTGAATCTGTGACCTCAGAAGGCCACAGATTCAATCAATTCAGGTGTTCAAAGGGTAAATAGATAAATACTTGGGAAATAAGAACATTGTTATAGAGAGGGGTGAGAAATTGGGATTAAAAAGATAATGGGCTGGATATCCCATCACCTGCTAGAAGAGGTGTGTGTTGGGACATCTGCTTGCCACCCCAACCCCATCATAATCATGACCTATCTTCCTTCAGGTCCACTGTTGCAAAGAGACAAGGACAAATTTAAGAATTTAGAAACGTCTAAAATATTGAAAGGGTGATTTTAGTTTTAGACCTTGGACTGGGCCGAGGTCTTTATGCAATGAGTGGTTGGGGCGTAAGGCGGGGGACAGGGTCCTCTCCTTCCAATCAGGACATCAGTGGGCCTTCTGCTGCTGCCCCAAGGACTATCACTACCACTCCTTCATGATTGTCCTGGGGTCAGTGGGTTCAATGGCAGAAAGCACTGACAGTTGGACTACCAATTGTCATCTACATGCAGCCTTAACATGAACATTTAGGTTGGGACAGGGATGCAGAAGTAGTCCTCCCTGACCAATTTTCCACCACTGCACAATTTTGGGCAGTATAGTGGAGTACAATCCAGGTCAAAGAGCTGCTATGATCAAAAAATCGCACAGTAGGCTCAATGGGCTGAACTCATTCTTATAAGAAATAGGAGCAGGAGTAAGCCACACGGCACTTGAGCCTGCTCTGCCATTTCATCATCATCATAGGCGGTCCCTAGAACGAGGATAACTTGCTTCCACGAGTTCATAGGTATTTCGATGAAGAACCCGATGTTCCAGTCCTGAAGTCCAATTGAGGGGGTGGAAGATGCCTGTGTGTGAATTTCTTTAATGTGTGGTGACCGTTGCATACCAGCCACCACAAGAGCTAGGTCTTGGTCCAGTGGCAAGGATTAACCAAGACGACTGGAGACCTGCTCTGCTGTACGGACCTAGCGCGCGCACATATCGCAGTGTGGGCTGGCCCGTGCTGCCCCTGGGCCCTCTGCTCTGCTGGGCCCCGTACCCTCATCTGTTGCACCTCCGCCACAATCTCTGGCCGCTCCTCCGCCACAAACATTCACCGCATCTCACCACAAACACTCGCCGCTCATCCGCCCCGACTTTCCCACTCTTCTGTACCTGGGTCCTGCCGATGTTCCTGCCCATGCTCCAAAATGGCGACCAGGGTCCACCATTTAATACTATCATGGCTGATCCGATCATGGACTCGGGTCCACTTCCCTGCCTGCTCCCCATAACCCCTTATTCCCTTATTGGTTCAGAAACTGTATATCTCTGTCTTAAATTTATTCAATGACCCAGCTTCCATAGCTCCCTGAGGCAGCGAATTCCACAGAGTTACAATCCTCTGAGAGAAGATATTCCTCCTCATCTCAGTTTTAAATGGGCGGCCCCTTATTAAAAGATCATGCCCTCTAGTTCTAGTCTCCCCTATCAGTGGAAGCATCTTTTCTGTATCCACCTTGTCAAGCCCCCTCATAATCTTATACGTTTCGATAAGATCACCTCTCATTCTTCTGAATTCCAATGAGTAGAGGCCCAACCTACTCAACCTTTCCTCATAAGTCAACCTCACCAATACCCTGTATAACTGTAGCAAGACTTCCCTGCTTTTATACTCCATCCCCTTTGCAATAAAGGCCAAGATTCCATTGGCCTTCCTGATCACTTGCTGTACCTGCATACTAACCTTTTGTGTTTCATGCACCAGGACCCCCAGGTCCCGCTGTACTGCAGCGCTTTACAAATTTTCTCCATTTAAATGATAACTTTCTCTTCGATTTTTTCCGCCAAATTGCATAACCTCACACTTTCTAACATTATGCTCCATCTGCCAAATTTTTGCCCATTCACTTAGCCTGTCTATGTACTTTTGCAGGTTTTTTGTGTCCTCCTCACACATTGCTTTTCCTCCCATTTTTGTATCGTCAGCAAACTTGACTACATTACACTCAGTCCCTTCATCCAAGTCGTTAATATAGATTATAAATAGTTGGGGTCCCAGTATTGATCCCTGCGGCACCCCACTAGTTACTGATTGCCAACCCGAGAATGAACCATTTATTCCGACTCTCTGTTTTCTGTTTGTTAGCCAATCCTCTATCCATGCTAATATATTACCCACAACCCCGTGAACCTTTATCTTGTGCAGTATCCTTTTATGTGGCACCTTGTCAAATGCCTTCTGGAAGTCCAAATACACTACATCCACTGGTTCCCCTTTATCCACCCTATTTGTTACATCCTCAAAGAATTCCAGCAAATTTATCAAACATGACTTCCCCTTCATAAATCCATGCTGACTCTGCCTGACTAAATTATGTTTTTCCAAATGTCCTGCTACTGTTTCTTCAATAATGGATTCCAACATTTTCCCAACCACAGATGTTAGGCTAACTGGTCTATAGTTTCCTGCTTTTTGTCTGCCTCCTTTTAAATAAGGGCGTTACATTTGCGGCTTTCCAATCTGCTGGGACCTCCCGAGAATTCAGGGAATTTTGCTAAATTTCAACCAATGCATTCACTAACCCTGCCGCAACTTCTCTAAAGACCCTAGGATGCAAGCCATTAGGTCCAGGGGATTTATCCACCTTTAGTCCCATTATCTTACTGAGTACCACCTCCTTAGTGATTGTGATTGTGTTAAGTTCCTCTCCCCCTATAGCCGCTAGACTATCCACTGTTGGGATATTTTTTATGTCCTCTACCATAAAGACTGATACCAAATATTTGTTCAGAGTTTCTGTCATCTCCACGTTCCCAATCACTAATTCCCTGGTCTCGTCCTCTAAGGGACCAATATTTACTTTAGCCACTCTTTTCCTTTTTATATACCTGTAGAAACTCTTGCTATCTGTTTTTATATTTCATGTTAGTCTACTTTCATAGTCTATCTTCTCTTAATCATTTTTTTAGTCGTTCTTTGCTGGATCTTTTAAAAGCTTCCCAATCTTCTGTCCTCCCACTAGTTTTGGCCACTTTGTATGCCCTTGTTTTTAATTGGATACTGTTATATATGTATACTTGTATTTACTCTGTATAGCCACCAGAGGGCTCATCCCCTGGAGTCCCAAGGGATCCCATAATCCCTTGGGAGCTCAGGTATTTGAGGAGGCTTCACAGGTTGGAGAGGCACTCTGGAGACCTGCAATAAAAGACTAAGGTCACACTGTACTTTGAGCTCACAATGTTCAGTCTGACTCTTTCTCCATACACAACAACTGGCGACGAGATACAGATAGCAAACCCAAAGATGCAGAGAACAGTGGGCATCCTGGAGAAATTCTCAGAAGGAGATGATTGGAAAACATTTGTGGAGCGACTCGACCAATACTTTGCGGTCAATGAGCTAGATGGAGAAGAGAGCACTGCCAAACGAAGAGCGATCCTCCTCACCATCTGTGGGGCACCAACGTATGGCCTCATAAAGAATCTGCTCACTCCAGCGAAACCCACGGTGAAATCAAATGACGATTTGTACACACTGGTCCGAGAGCATTTGAACTCGAAGGAAAGCGTTCTGATGGCGAGGTACCGGTTCTGCACCTACAAAAAGTCTGAAGGCCAAGAAGTGGCGAGTTATGTCGCCGAGCTTAGATGCCTTGCAGGACATTGCGAATTTGAAAGACATTTGGAGCACATGCTCAGAGATTTTTTCATACTTGGTATTGGCTACGAAACCATACTTCGCAAACATTTGACTGCAGAGATCCCAACCTTGAGTAAGGCCATAGCGATAGGCCAGGCGTTCATTGCCACCAGTGACAATATGAAGCAAATCTCTCAGCACACAAGTGCTGCTACAAGTTTTGTGAACAAAGTGATGTTGTTTTCGAATCGTAATGTACAGGGCAGGTCACACATACCTGCAGCTACACGTCCACAAATGTCTCAGAGTCCACCATCAAGAGTGATGAATGCAAGGCCATTAACACCTTGTAGGCACTGCGGGGGTGATCATCGTTTCCATTCATGCCGATTCAAAGAGTACGTTTGCAAGGGCTGTGGAACAATGGAATACCTCCAACGAGTGTGCAGGCGAGCTGCAAAGCCTGTTAAACCTGCAAACAACCATGTTGCAGAGGAGGACAGATCTACGGAGGATCACGATGAACCAGAGCCTCAGATCGAGGAGGCAGAGGTACATGGGGTGCACGCATTCACCACGAATTGTCCCCCGATAATGCTGAATGTTGAACTAAATGGACTCCCGGTATCAATGGCGCTGGACACGGGCGCGAGCCAGTCCATCCTGGGCAAAAAAGACTTCGAAAGGTTGTGGAGCAACAAGACCTCAGTTCGCACAAAACTAAGAACTTACACGAAAGAACAGATTCCTGTAATCGGCAGTGCTACCGTAAAGGTCTCCTACAATGGAGTGGTGCACAAGTTACCACTCTGGGTGGTACCGGGCGATGGTCCCACGCTGCTCAGCAGGAGCTGGCTGGGAAAGATACACTGGAACTGGGATGACGTCAAAGTGCTATCGCCCACTGACGACACTTCGTGCGCCCAGGTCTTAAACAAATTTCCTTCGCTGTTCAAACCAGACATCGGGAAATTCCAAGGAGCAAAAGTGCAGATCCACCTAATTCCGGGGGCACGACCCATCCATCACAAGGCAAGAGCAATACCGTACATGATGAGAGAAAGGGTAGAGATCGAGCTAGACTGGCTGCAAAGAGAGGGCATCATTTCCCCGATCGAGTTCAATGAGTGGGCCAGTCCTATCGTCCCAGTCCTCAAGGGAGACGGCACCGTCAGAATCTGTGCCGATTACAAAGTAACTGTCAATCGTTTCTCCCTGCAGGACCAATACCCACTACCAAAGGCCGACAACCTCTTTGCAACGCTGGTGGGAGGAAAGATGTTCACGAATCTGGATCTGACTTCAGCCAACATGATGCAGGAACTGGAGGAATCATCGAAGGCCCTCACCTGCATCAACATGCACAAAGGTCTTTTTGTTTATAACAGATGCCCATTTGGAATCCGATCGGCAGTGGCGATATTCCAGAGAAACATGGAAAGCTTACTGAAGTCAGTCCAGCACACCGTGGTCTTCCAGGACGACATCTTGGTCACGGGTCGGAACACAGTTGAACATCTGCAGCACCTGGAGGTTTTTAGTTGACTCAACCGCGTGGGGCTCAGGTTAAAACGCTCGAAGTGCGTTTTCCTGGTGCCTGAAGTGGAGTTCCTGGGAAGGAGGATTGCGGCAGATGGCATCAGGCCCACCAACACGAAGACGGAGGCAATCGAGAACGCACCGAGGCCACAGAACTTGACGGAGCTGCGGTCATTTCTGGGACTCCTGAACTACTTTGGTAACTTCTTACCGGGTCTCAGCACACTGTTAGAACCACTGCATGTCTTATTACGAAAAGGGGATGAATGGGTTTGGGGCAAAAGCCAAGAAAATGCCTTTGTAAAAGCGAGAAAATTGTTATGCTCAAATAAATTGCTTGTGTTGTATGATCCATGTAAGCGTTTGGTACTAGCATGTGATGCGTCGTCATATGGCGTCCGGTGTGTATTACAACAAGCTAATGATTTCAGGAAACTGCAACCGGTTGCTTATGCATCCAGGCTCTCTCATCTAAGGCTGAGAGAGCCGACAGCATGATTGAGAAAGAAGCGTTAGCGTGTGTCTATGGGGTAAAGAAAATGCATCAATACTTGTTTGGGCTAATATTCAAATTGGAAACTGACCATAAGCCACTTATATCCATGTTCTCAGAGAGTAAAGGGATAAATACCAACGCATCGGCCCGCATCCCAAGATGGGTGCTCATGTTGTCCGCATACAACTACGCCATCCGCCACAGGCCAGGCACAGAAAACTGCGCCGATGCTCTCAGTAGGCTGCCATTGCCCACCACGGGTAATGGCGCAGCCCACAGATCTAGCCATGGTTATAGAAGCATTTGAGAGTGAGCAATCACCCGTCACTGCCCGGTAGATCAAAACCTGGACAAGCCAGGACCCCTTATTAACTCTAGTCAAAAGCTGTGTACTTCACGGGAGCTGGTCCAGTGTCCCAGTGGAAATGCAGGAAGAGATAAAACCGTTAGTGGCACAAAGATGAAATGTCTATACAGGCAGACTGCCTTCTGTGGGGCAATTGAGTAGTGGTCCCCAAGAAGGGCAGAGACACCTAACCCTAACCCTAACCCTAAATGACTTCCACAGTACCCACCCAGGCATCGTAATGATGAAAGCGATAGCCAGATCCCACGTGTGGTGGCCTGGTATCGATGCGGACTTAGAGTCCTGCGTTCACAGATGTAATACATGCTCGCAGTTAAGCAATGTACCCAGGGAGGCGCCGCTAAGTTTATGGTCTTGGCCCTCCAAACTGTGGTCTAGGGTACACGTCGACTTTGCAGGCCCGTTCTTGGGTAAAATGTTCCTTGTGGTTCTAGACGTGTACTCCAAGTGGATTGAATGTGAGATAATGTCGGCTAGCACGTCCGCTGCCACGACTGAAAGCCTGTGGGCCATGTTTGCCACACACGGCCTACCTGATGTCCTGGTGAGCGACAATGGACCATGTTTTACCAGTGCTGAGTTCAAAGAATTCATGACCTGAAATGGGATCAAATATGTCACATCTGCCCCGTTTAAACCAGTGTCCAATGGTCAGGCAGAGAGAGCAGTGCAAACCATCAAGCAAGGCTTGAAGAGGGTAATTGAAGGCTCACTGCAGACTCGCCTATCCCGAGTCCTGCTTAGCTACCGCATGAGACCCCACTCACTCACTGGGATCCCACCTGCTGAACTGCTCATGAAAAGAGTGCTTAAGACAAGGCTCTCGTTAGTTCACCCTGATCTACATGAACAGGTAGAGAACAGGCGGCTTCAACAAAGTGCATACCATGATAGCGCAAATGTGTCACGTGAGATTGAAATCAATGATCCTGTATTTGTATTTAATTATGGACAAGGTCCCAAGTGGCTTCCCGGCACTGTCGTGGCCAAAGAGGGGAGCAGGGTGTTTCAGGTCAAACTTTCAAACGGACTCATTCACCGGAAGCACTTGGACCAAATCAAACTCAGATTCACGGACTATCCTGAGCAACCCACCTTGGACCTACCTTTTTTATCCCCCAACATACACACCAGTGGCAACCGGCATCACGGTTGACCACGAAGCAGAACCCATCATCCACAGCAGCCCAGCAAGGCCAGCTGCACAGCAGCCCAGCGAGGGCCCAACAAATGATTCAACAACACCAGCTTTCACACCGAGACAATCAACCAGGGCAGGAAGGGCCCCAGATCGACTCACATTGTAAATAGTCACACTATTGCCTTTGGGAGGTGGGGCGGGGAGTGTTGTTTTCGATGTATACTTGTATTTACTCTGTGCGGCCACCAGAGGGCTCATCCCCTGGAGTCCCAAGGGATCCCATAATCCCTTGCGAGCACAGGTATTTGAGGAGGCTTCACAGGTTGGAGAGGCAATCTGGAGACCTGCAATAAAAGATTAAGGTCCACACTTTACTTTGAGCTCACAGTGTTCAGTCTGACTCTTTCTCCATACACAACAGATACCATCCTTTATTTCTTTAATTAGCCACGGATGGCTATCTTTTCTTTTACACCCTTGCCTCCTCACTGAAATATATTTTTCTTGAGACTTATGAAATATCTCCTTAAATGTAGGCCACTATTCATCAATCGTCCCGCACTTTAATCTATTTTCCCAGTCCACTTTAGCCAACTCTGTCCTCATACCTTTGTAGTCTCCTTTATTTAAGCTGAGTACGCTGGTTTGAGATCCAACTTTCTCACCCTCCATCTGAATTTGAAATTCAACCATGCTATGATCGCTCATTTCAACGGGATCCTTTACTAGGCGACTGTTTATTAATCCTGTCTCATTACACAGGACCAGATCTAAGATAGGCTGCCCCTGGTTGGTTCCGTGACATACTGCTCAAGGACCCGTCCCTTATGCACTCTATGAGCTCTTCCTCAAGGCTACAATGACCAATTTAATTTGTCCAATCAATATGGAGGTTAAAATCACCCATGATTATTGCTGTTCCCTTTTTACAAGCCCCCACTATTTCTTGGTTTATACTCCGACCAACAGAGTTGCTACTGTTAGGGGGCCTATAGACTATGCCCACAAGTAACTTTTTCCCCTTATTATTCCTTATCTCCACCCAAACTTTTGCAATATCCTGATCATTAGAGCCAATATCGTTTCTCACTATTGCAGTGATTCCATCCTTTATCAACAGAACTACTCCACCTCTTTTTCCTTTCTGTCTGTCCTTCCTAATTGTCAAGTACCCCTGAATGTTTGGTTCCCAGTCCTGGTCACCTTGAAACTACGTCTCTGATATAGCTACCAGATCATACCCATTTGTAACTATTTGTGCCAACAGCTCATCTAATTTGTTACGAATGCTGCGTGCCTTCAGATAAAGATCTTTTAAATGTGTTTTCTTACCAATTTCTCCTGCTCTGGCCCCAGATTCTGATACACTCTAATGTTTATAGATTCTGTCCCTTCCTGTCACGCTCTGGTTTTTGTTTCCCCCAATGCTACCAATGTTATATAATGGATTAAAATACTTACTGGAGACACTCAAGCCATCATCTTTTAATTGTTTCTGCAGTTTGAATGCTAAGTACTGCTCACAGGGCGAGCAACAGACCACAGTGACACACTGGCAAATCTATTGGTTGCATATGGACTTGCCAAAGCTCAAGATTTCAGAATGCTAGAAAAGTATAGAAAAACCCATAGGAGGTTTTAAAAAGTAAACTACAGATGTAAATAAAGGAGAAAATACTTGAACCTAAGCAAATGAGACAAATATGGGCAAAGTCAGTTCAAATTGTATTGGCTATATTAACAAGTAAATGAATAATATATACTATAAAGAGTAAGAGGAGGTGAGATTATCCATTTCACAAATACTGGGACTGGTTAGGACTCATTTTACACAATGTGGGAAGATCCATCTATCAAGTTACTGCTCTCATAGAAGATGATGTGCAATAAAGAACATTTTATTAAACCATGCCTCATCAATATTCAATTGTGCTGTATTGATGGTGAGAGATAAGCATTCTACCACTGTAATTGGAAGTGAAAAATTGAGATTAGATATGAGAAAAACAAGTGTACCTTTCCATTTCAGTGCACCAGAGAATGTCTTCCTTCTCGTTCATTAGGACTGGGAAATGCTGGTCTTTGCCCTGCTTGACAGAATTAGATCTAGTGGTGATGGTTCGCACTTTGTTGAACTAAAAGAAAAAAGTTATGCTTAAGACCAAAACAAAATCAAAATAACAAAAAAAATCACAAACTAATGAAAATAATAGAAGCTTTCATTTTATAAAAAGTTACTGAGGTACTATAATATATAAACACATATGGTTTTCCATATATTCATAATGCAATATGAGCTGCAAGTTTCACGCTCGTTTTATGTTCCACGCTCAAATATAAAGCAAGCTAAACAGATAGTCTTTTTGGAATTGAGCACATTGTTTAAAGAAAAATATAGTCTAGGATCAAATATTTTCTAGCTCGGTATGTTATGTAACATTATCAGTGACAATCAATTTTCATTGGTGGGAAAAGGATAATATACTTTCAATAATAAGTTTGCCCAATTATAATTTTGAGAATAATGTTATATTATAAAAACAATAATTAGAACCAGTATATCACGATGGAGGCAAATGATAAGTATTGCTTTTTGATTATTTTACGTTATGGGTAGGGTTTGGATCCTTTTTATACAGCAAAAGGCAAACTTGGAAAATGGGAACATGGCTTACCGGCAGGTTCAGACCATCAAAAAACTTTGATAAAATCTGAACAAATACCAAATATGGTGCATAACCAAATAAATAGTTATGAGTTCGAGATTCGAAGGTGTTGAAAAGTTAAGCTCAGCTCCTGTTAGACCTACTTTCTCACTGAGTCACATGTCACAGCACAAACCAACATGTGACCTAGTGCACAAAGTCCATTGATGTGGGAGAGGCAAACAGGTAGAATTTGAAATATTTGTCGCAAACCTTTTTCATCCTACAATTGTGGAAGTAGATATTTAGAGAAAGCAGTTAGTATGCTTATCTCACAAAAAGAAAACAGAAATCATGCAAATATCAGGAATCCATTATTTTTGTGATAATTGCCACAGTCTGTAGTTGCAGAGTGCAAACACTTGTTAGCTTCATTCCCACAGTGAAATATTTCTACTGCTTACAAAACAATGGAAACGTCCAGACAATCGAGCATGACAAGTGACGACAATGAAAATAATAAAAACACAAAAATGACATCTGGTATGGAACAGCAAACAACTTTACAGGAACAAAACAAACCGGTCTGGCACCAGACCATATTGAAACCAACTTGTCACTGGCATGGCCTCAATTGCTGTGGGTGGAGCCAAGTACACGGGGTACGAAACAAGTATACTATGGACCCATAGTGCTCTTGCAAGTGTATTTCAATGGCAGCATTTGTAAAATGTTCCCAAGATTTCAGTAGCCTGGATCGCAGCGTGATTTATTTGTTTTAATATCCTAATACTTTGCCAAATTTCATCAATGTATGTAGGATATTCTGGCAGTTGATAGTCTTTATCCCTCTCTTACATACCAGCAGCAGCAGTACTGTAGGAAAATAATGCTGTTATGATTCTGGTGGTCCCCTGGCACTGATTTTACCTGTATTGCTAAGTCGTGGTGGGGTTGTGGATAGGTGTCATGAGCCATCGTGTGTTGAGGGTATCCCTTGCCCGCCCCCCCACCCTCCCTGCTCCTAGCAGACATCCTGTTACGCTGGTGGTCGGCTCGAAATTTGGGGGGAATGGTTGAGTGTCGCAAGATAAAAGCACTGTGACAGCTATCTCGATACCATACATAAACGTGCATGATCTTGTTTCACCAGATGGATATTAATGGAGTGGTAGCCCTTCCTATTCACAAGTTCTGCTGGCTGCTGTTCTGATACTCTCATGGCAACATATGTACAGTCAATGAAGCCCTGGACTCGAGGGAAACCAGCCACTGCTGCCAACCCCCAAGCTTTCACGGGTTGACTGTTGAGGTCAATGGGGGAGGGTGATGTATTGGTTAGCTATGGCGAACAGGGTATTGGTGACCTGCTCAAAGTAACTATGTACTGCAGACTGGGAGATGTGGGTGATGACTCTTGTAGCAGACTGGAAGGAGCCAATGGCAAGGAAGTCAAGGGCTGTGGTGACTTTGAGAGCCACTGGCAAAGCATGGTCCCTGGTCCAGTAGGCGGCAAGTCCTACTGCAGGATGCTGCTGAGGTGCGGCCTCCTGATGCACTGCTCTTCAGATAGATCCAAGAAACAAACTCTTGGTTTGTGCACCCTGCATGCTTCTTGGTTTGTACACCCTGTACGCTGGGTATGGCCTCCTATGAGTACTCCCCACCCCACTCCCTGCCACTCCACCTGCTATATTTTCATAGGCCGAGCTGCTGCTGGTTGCTGAGGTACTACTGATAGTATGGCTCTTCCTCCAACAGTTCCTCCATCCAATGAAACTGGAAAGAATAGCACCCATGATAAGCAAATAGAGCTTATTGAAGGTAATTAAGGCAAAAAAATGTAAGAAATAAGCAATCTGGAAGGTGGAAACTCTCCTGGCAATCCAAACAGCACAATGGTACACAGATCCTTTGATCCAATTACCTGCAGATGAGTTCCCCTTTAAATACTGCTTCAGTGGCCACGCTGGGCGGGCATGGTTAAAATCGCCCCATATGTTTCAGCATCCTGGAGGACCGCACTTCCATTTGTCACTGTATGGAGTGGTGGTGTGATGGTCTGGTAACATGCTAAATTAAATACTATTGTTATATTTATCACTTTAGATTCCCATTCTCTTGATTAACACTTAAATTGAGCTACAAATTCAAATTTATTATGAATTTCCTATTGATAATGAACAAATTTAGTGTTGAATTCAAGCACAAGTTCCCATCTATTTGGTGAATAAAATTTGAATTTTAATCTCCCAAATTTTGACGTTCTATGAAGCACAACATTTGTATGAGACTGGTACAAAAAGCAGTTCCCTGTACGAACTATGTTGAGAGGCCTGATATAAACAACTGTTGTTACATCTCCCGCTGGCTTGGTTCAATTGGTAGCATTCTTGTCTCTGAATCAAAGGTTGTGGTTTCAAGCCCTCTTCAGGATTTGAACACGCCCTCTGGATGCTCCAATGCAATACTGAGGGATTGCTGTATTGCAGGAGTTGGTGTCCTTCAGATGAGGCTTTAAACCAAGTTCAGGTTACTATTAAAGATCCTATGGCTGTTACTATTCAAAGAACTGCAAATGGTTTTCCCAGTATCCTGGCCAATACTGCTCCCTCAACTAACAGCACAGATTAACTGATCATTCACCTCATTGTTTTCAGATCATGCTGTATGTAAAATGGCTGCTGTATTTGCCTCCACAACAAGAATCACCATGCTTCAAAGCAATTCTTTGTAAAGGGCTTTGAGACATTTTTGAAAAAAGCGATAAGGCCCATTATATACACAAGCCCTTATCTTTCTAGTATCAGTGGACAAGAAAAAAGTCAGTATGTTCCATAGTTTGCCTCTTTAATACTGCCTGCCTAGGAAAAATGCTGCTTATAAATCTTTGGAGCTGGAAGTCAGTTTGAGTTATCCTAACTAAAAACAAACAGCTGAGATTTATTTTAACTAACTTCAACTTACATTAACTAATTTAATTTAAAAGGGTTGATGCCAGTGTTAAAATAATGCTGAGCAGAATATCTAGGTTAATGAATTATGAAACAGAGGTGCAGTTTAAACACAGTTGTAGATGGTAAGGAAAACTAACAAGTACTCAGCTATATAACAAAACTTATTGAGGGCGAAATTCGCTAAGAGCCCGGAGGCGGGAGTTCCTGCGCCCTACGGCCTATATTGAGCTTACCGACCCAGAGAGGATGTGGAGAGCAAAATATCGTGCTCCATTTCCTCTCTGGGGCGGGAGCGGGGCGCAAAGCTACGTGGTTTGCAGCACTATGCGGTGGAACGCGTAGCGCTGTCGTGTAGACAGGGCCCTCCCCTTCATTAAAGGGGAGGGCCAAGCTGCCGACTCTGCAGGCAGGAAACGTGGCCATCGCTGGATCACCAGGGAGGAGGGTTGCTGTGGCAGCAGCCCGGCATACAAGTGGAGTGCCGGGCTGCAAAATCGTGACACGGACCCGGCAATCGACAAACAAGAAGGCCACAACCGGTAAGTCGGCCATTATTTATTTTCCTGCTGCACCGCCCCTTTAATTTTCGCCCTGCGAGCAGCCTACAGCCCAGTATGTGCCCCGTGAAGCTGTCACAGGCATTGCACGCAGCAGCTTCAAGGGGACACTACCAAATTTTCGCTCTGGGGTGAAAACGGGTTGCTCTGCACGGTGAAGACATCATCATCGCTGGTGCAGTGGCATGGGGCGCTACCAGTAGGAGCGGGACGCTACTGGATACCACCGCCGCTAAACTTCCGTAGTACCACATCCCGGCGAAAAATCGTTTGCGCCCGTTAGCGCTCCCCGGGGGTACTAACGGGAGGTGCAAACTACCCAACTTTTTGCCCCTTAATATATAAATTGCAATATATTATTTTAAAATTGTGTGTGACCTTGGTCGGAGCACATCATTGTATGCCCAGTTTTAATCTCCCCTTCAAATGAATATCATGTTATTGGAGAGGGCTCAGCAGAGGAGTACAAGACTAAACAGCAGCACTTAGAGGACTTCACTATAAAGAGTGATTGTGTACCCTAGTTCTTTTCTTTCTTGGGAAGACTTGATAGAAGTTTTTAAGACTATGAATGGATTTTATATTGGAAATAGCAAAGTTTTTCTGGAGTACACAGAATTCCAGAATCAGAATTCAAGATAAGAAAAACAAAAATAAATTGGCAATTGAGACAGAATTTTGTAATGAAGGGGTGATGTACATGTGGAATATGATGAGGTGCAGGTGGCTGTACAGGAAACGAGGAAATTTGAAGTTCCTGGTATCTGAAGGGATTCGTCGCTATAAATGATAGAGAGATAACTCATAGGAAAGAAAGGGGTTTAATCAGTTGGACTGGATACTGGATGAATGGTTTTCTCCGAACTAACTATTAGCTTGTAGTTTAATTGCTTACAGCAGCAGTAGACTGTACTACTACCCATAATCAAGCAGTCATGAAGTGCTTTTATTATCACATGGAGCACACTCTGCCATATCATTCAGAGTATCAAAAAAAGTGAAAAACCATTATAGTTGGAGCTGAAGGAGCTTCCTCAGTCATGATTCACAGTCTCTGCCATAACTAGCACCAGTCAAACAAGAAATGCTGGCAAAGAGGCTGACCTTCATAGACTGGAATTCTCTGGTATGGTATTTATTGTTTCATCTACCATATTCCATGTACATGACATGGCAATATTTCCAGTTAGCCCACTTTTGATAAGGAACTCTAATGTGACAAAATAAGACCTGTCCAGACACATGCATTGGGAATGAGGCTCACTCATTTTGGTTAAAAATGTAAACAATGTTGTGCTATTTTTCTTTAAAAAAAGAGCTTCCCATGTTTTGATGAGTTTGTACTCTACTTAAATCGCACATAAAATTTCCCCGAATTCACTGGGATCTAATAATAAATTCGGAAGTTTTTAAGATACTAACGTGACAAGTTAATCCTGCCTTAATTTGTAAATAGTGCCACTTTAATCAGTTTAGTTGTCATTTTCAACTGGTCTTTACTGAAACTCATTGAAATAATAAAAAAAGAGCCTGTTTCAGACTTCAGTATTTAACATTACACCACAGTGTATCCCTGTTGACCTTGGAACACTGGCAGTATGTACTGGAAGCTTTCCAAGATTGGTCAGATTGACAGGATATTTAGAGCTAAAATTCCTCAGGCATTTGTGGCAGATTCTCATTGTGACTTCAGCAGGAGTCTTTTGAAAAGGCCACAAACTGCCGGGAATTGGAAATGTCAGCTCCTGGCCTTACCTGGGGTCATCCGCTGTATTTTTATTAATCCTGTAAACTCTTGTGCAAGGGGCTATTACTCATTTTCTATTTCACACCAGATTAAACTGAAAAACATCAGGAGGTCAAATTTGCCCTGTTTTGCGACGCCTGTTAGCACCTTAGGGGGCACTAACCAGGTGCAAAACAGTTTTTGCCGGGGGGGGGGAGGTGTGAGGGTTAGTGGAGTAGCTGCCACGATAGCACCGCACCTCACCAGTAGCGCCCGGGCTGCCGTGCAACTGTTGATTATGTCATTGCCGTGCGCGGCGACCTTACCACCCCATGGTGGAAATTGCCCAGTGGCCTGACTGCTTCTTCCGTTGCATGGTTTGGGCGACCATCGTGCAGCCCGGCACTCCGTTTTGGGTGCTGGGCTGCAGCCTCGGCACCACGCCGCCCTGGTGGCCCAGTGGAGACCATCAGATGCCCAGCAGAGTGCACAGTGGTCTTCTCCGTTAACTGAAGGACAGGGGTGTTGAAACCCGTCAGCGCTATGTGGCTGATGAAAGCGTCGCAGTAGCGCCCTGGAACGCGTGCCAACAGGAAGTGGAGTGCCGGAGAGTGCGCTCCACTTCCTGTGAGGGGCGGTAACTGCAATTTCGCAGCCCAGTCGGGATTTCAGCGCCGGGTGCAGGAAGTCCCGCCCCGAGTGGGTTACTGCCCCCAATCGGGGCGCAGGGCAATTTCACCCCCAAACCCTTTAAGCTGCATGCAAATCTAGTCTAGAACAAATCACTTCTCAAAGTCGGAGGATACACTGCTTTATAAAGGCAAGCATATTATACTATATAACCTGCAACATATTATTCTGTTATTGAGTTGGAGCTGTGTCTAACTTGGTCTGTCCCTTTAATACTACAAGGTTTTTTTAATAATAATGTTAAATAAGATGATATTAAGATCAATTAAAGTCTCAGAAGATCCTGAAGTTAATTAGAGGGTAATTGTTTCTCTGTAGATTGACAACAGCTTGTAAATTCTTGACTCATTCTCAAGGTTAGAGGAAACTAACAGGAAATTACTGGCTTTTTTAAAAACAAGTAAAACAGAAAATTGTAATTGTGACAAAGTATAACATCTGAAGTGTGATGGATGCATCTCAGAATTTTATATACACTAGAGGATCTCTTGTGGAGTTGCTCACAGGTAGTATAGAGCACCAGTTAGGAGGTTTTAGCTACTAGCTTGGCCTCCTTTTAAGGCCACTGCTCAAGTATGTCTGGTGGGAATTTAGGAAATGAGCGAAACTTTTAATTGCAGCTTATTATAGGTGAAATCAAATGGATGTCAGTAAATTGCAGGCCTCAAGTCAATGCTTG
The DNA here is from genome assembly GCF_044704955.1 of Pristiophorus japonicus. Taxonomy (NCBI): domain Eukaryota; kingdom Metazoa; phylum Chordata; class Chondrichthyes; family Pristiophoridae; genus Pristiophorus; species Pristiophorus japonicus. The sequence continues at coordinate 88,700,389 of NC_091983.1, forward strand.
AATTATTTTTCTAAGATTATTTTGCATCTGCAACGAAGTTTGATACTTTGGAGTGTACTGACTGCAGTATAAGACATATGCCAGATGTAAGACATTTTACATATAAAAATCAATCGAAAAATATAAGAAAATCTTCTCGCAATGAGTAAGAGGATACATTGTTTTATGATGAGGATAGAATTACAGGAACCAGGTGTGATGCAGAAAATATATGCCACACACAAGACTCACATATACACACGTACTTTAACTTTAAGTAAAATTGGGTGGGGTGTCAAATGGACGGTCAACCCAATCCTGTCAGCTTCCATCAGGTGGGTTAGCTTAAATTTACCCCCAAAATTACCCTGAGAGTCCTACCCTTTTAACCAACAAAACAGGATAGGCAGGACAATGGACTTCTTAATCATGTCAGAAATACAACTCTATGTTCACCCTTCAGAAAGTGCACTTCCTGTAAGAAGAGTCATTACAATGCCAGTTTATGTCCACTGCAGAAAACCTCCCTTTCATGTTATGTACCTTTAAATAGTGGAGTCAAGAACAAAATAAAAAGCATCACGCTTGCAGCGGGGGTGAAGAAACTGCAGTGGCAAACAAATTAAACGGAAGCTTCAGCCCACCACACTTTACTGGAATTGCCATTAAATAAGGGCAGGCGGTGGGCTGAAAACAAATGGGAAAGAAATAAAATCAGAAGTTTTGAAGAACTAATCAATATCAAATAAAACATTATAACAGTTGAACTATGCTGTAATAGAATATTACTCTACACTCTAGTCTGGGTTCAATCACACATAAGTAGGTAACTTGATATTTTTTAGTCAGTAAATAAAGTTGCAACAAATAGCAAAAGAGCTGTTGATTGTTGGGAATGATGCACAAAACCTCCTCAGTCAAAATAGGAGATTGAATAAAATTGAGTGAGAATATCAATTTCCATTCCTGAATTTGCAAGAAAAGACTGAAACCATGTGGAACTGGATGGCATTGTGGTTTGGCAGTCTTTTCACTTTTAGATGCTGACTCTGAATTCACCCAGAATGATGTGATGAAAGTTTCCTCTCTCTGATGGCTGTAAGAGCCTTGTGTGAAATACGTGTTTATCGTGCTAACCCAATCCCTGGTAGGTGTGAACTTTCAGTACAAAAAAGGCCTAAACATGACAAAAATAGATTGATCCTAGATCGGTCCTACGAGACGAATTTAGGGAGCTAGGAGTTTAATTAAAAAGTAGGACCTCAAAAGTTGTAATCTCATGATTGTTACCAGTGCCACGTGCTAGTCAGAGTAGGAATCGCAGGATAGCTCAGATAAATACGTGGCTTGAGCAGTGGTGCAGAAGGGAGGGATTCAAATTCCTGGGACATTGGAACCGGTTCTGGGGGAGGTGGGACCAGTACAAACCGGACGGTCTGCACCTGGCAGGACTGGAACCAATGTCCTAGGGGGAATGTTTGCTAGTGCTGTTGGGGAGGAGTTAAACTAATGTGGCAGGGGGATGGGAACCTATGCAGGGAGATAGAGGGAAATAAAATGGAGTCAGAAGCAAAAGATAGAAAGGAGAATAGTAAAAGTGGAAGGCAGAGAAACCTAAGGCAAAAAACAAAAAGGGCCATATTACAGCAAAATTCCAAAAGGGCAAAGTGTGTTAAAAAGACAAGCCTGAAGGCTCTGTGCCTCAATGCGAGGAGTATTCGGAATAAGGTGGACGAATTAACTGCGCAGATAGCAGTGAACGGGTATGATGTAATTGGCATCACGGAGACATGGCTCCAGGGTGATCAAGGCTGAGAACTCAACATCCAAGGGTATGCAGCATTTAGGAAGGATAGACAGAAAGGAAAAGGAGGTGGGATGACGTTGCTGGTTAAAGAGGAAATTAATGCAATAGTAAGGAGGGACATTAGCCTGGATGATGTGGAATCGGTATGGGTGGAGCTGCGGAATTCCAAAGGGCAGAAAACGCGAGTGGGAGTTGTGTACAGACCACCAAACAGTAGTAGTGAGGTTGGGGACAGCATCAAACACGAAATAAGGGATGTGTGCAATAAAGGTACAGCAGTATGTAGACTTTAATCTACATATTGATTGGGCTAACCAAACTGGTAGCAATGTGGTGGAGGAGGATTTCCTGGAGTGTATTAGGGATGGTTTTCTAGACCAATATGTCGAGGGACCAACTAGAGAGCTGGCTATCCTAGACTGGGTGATGTGTAATGAGAAGGGACTAATTAACAATCTAGTTGTGCGAGGCCCCTTGGAGAAGAGTGACCATAATATGGTAGAATTCTTTATTAAGATGGAGAGTGACACAGTTAATTCGGAAACTAGGGTCCTGAACTTAAGGAAAGGTAACTTCGACGGTATGAGGTGTGAATTGGTTAGAATAGACTGGCAAAGGATACTTAAAGGGTTGATGGTGGATAAGCAATGGCAAACATTTAAAGATCACATGGATGAACTTCAGCAATTGTTCATCCCTGTCTGGAGTAAAAATTAAACGGGGAAGGTGGCTCAACCTTGGCTAACAAGGGAAATTAAGGATAGTATTAAAACCAAGGAAGAAGCATATAATTTGGCTAGAAAAAGCGACAAACCTGAGGACTGGGAGAAATTTAGAATTCAACAGAGGAAGACTAAGGGTTTAATTAAGAGGGGGAGAATAGAGTACGAAAGGAGGTTTGCAGGGAACATAAAAACTGACTGCAAAAGCTTTTATAAATATGTAAAGAGAAAAAGATTAGTGAAGACAAATGTAGGTCCCTTGCAATCGGATTCAGGTGAATTTATAATGGGGAGCAAAGAAATGGCAGACCAATTGAACAAATACTTGTTTCTGTCTTCACGAAGGAAGACACAAATAACCTTCCGAATGTACTAGGGGAGAGTAGGTCTAGTGAGAAGGAGGAACTGAAGGATATCCATATCAGGCGGGAAATTGTGTTCGGGAAATTGATGGGATCGAAGGCTGATAAATCCCCGGGGCCTGATAGTCTGCATCCCAGAGTACTTAAGGAAGTAGCCCTAGAAATAGTGGATGCATTGGTGATCATTTTCCAACAGTCTATTGACTCTGGATAGTTCCTATGGACTGGAGGGTAGCTAATGTAACACCATTTTTTAAAAAAGGAGGGAGAGAGAAAACGGGTAATTATAGACTGGTAGCCTGATATCAGTAGTGGGGAAAATGTTGGAGTCAATCATTAAGGATGAAATAGCAGCGCATTTGGAAAGCAGTTACAGGATTGGACCAAGTCAGCATGGATTTATGAAAGGGAAATCATGCTTGATTCTGGAATTTTTTGAGGATGTAACTAGCAGAGTGGACAAGGAAGAACCAATGGATGTGGTGTATTTGGACTTTCAAAAGGCTTTTGACAAGGTCCCGCACAAGAGATTGGTGTGCAAAATCAAAACGCAGGGTATTGGGGGTAATGTACTGACGTGGATAGAGAACTGGTTGGCAGACAGGAAGCAGAGAGTAGAGATAAACGGGTCCTTTTCAGAATGACTAGTGGAGTGCCACAGGGCTCAGTGCTGGGACCTCAGCTCTTTACAATATACATTAACGATTTAGATGAAGGAATTGAGTGTAATATCTCCAAGTTTGCGGATGACACTAAACTAGGTGGCGGTGTGAGCTGTGAGGAGGACGCTAAGAGGCTGCAGGGTGACTTGGACAGGTTAGGTGAGTGGGCAAATGCATGGCAGATGCAGTATAATGTGGATAAGTGTGAGGTTATCCATTTTGGGTGCAAAAACACGAAGGCGGATTATTATCTGGATGGCGGCAGATTAGGAAAAGGGGAGGTGCAACGAAACCTGGGTGTCATTGTTCATCAGTCACTGAAAGTGGGCATGCAGGTACAGCAGGCGGTGAAGAAGGCAAATGGTATGTTGGCCTTCATAGCTAGGGGATATGAGTACAGGAGCAGGGAGATCTTACTGCAGTTGTACAGGGCCTTAGTGAGGCCTCACCTGGAATTTTGTGTTCAGTTTTGGTCTCCTAATCTGAGGAAGGATGTTCTTGCTATTGAGGGAGTACAGCGAAAGTTCACCAGACTGATTCCAGGGTTGGCTGGGCTGTCATATGAGGAGAGACTGGATCAACTGGGCCTTTATTCACTAGAGTTTAGAAGGATGAGAGGGAATATCATAGAAACATATAAGATTCTGACGGGACTGGACTGGTTAGATGCGGGAAGAATGTTCCCAATGTTGGGGAAGTCCAGAACCAGGGGACATAGTCTTAGGATAAGGGGTAGGCCATTTAGGACTGAGATGAGGAGAAACTTCTTCACTCAGAGAGTTGTTAACCTATGGAATTCACTGCCGCAGAGAGTTGTTGATGCCAGTTCATTGGATATATTCAAGAGGGAGTTAGATATGGCCCTTACGGCTAAGGGGATCAAGGGGTATGGAGAGAAAGCAGGAAAGGGGTACTGAGTGAATGATCAGCCATGATCTTATTGAATGGCGGTGCAGGCTCGAAGGGCCGAATGGCCTACTCCTGCACCTATTTTCTATGTCTCTATGAGGGGTCGAAATCCGGTACCGCTGTTTGAGGTGGTGACATCGCCTGAACGGTGATTTTACCGCCAGGCTGTAATCACCGCCTCAAACTGCGAAATTCAGTTTTACCGCCCAAAGATGAGAGAGCAGTGCTAAAAATGGCGTTGCACACTCATCTTCGGACGTCAACGGAGTGGTAGCGCAGGAGGCTGAGTGAATTTGCCAACAGTAGAGTGCGGCATGCGAGTTGAAAAAACTGAAAAGACAAGTTTCCACACCCACACTGGTGCCATTAATACATAAATGCTGTAAAAATTTAAGTTAACAATTTACCTTGATCTCTGGACGATACCGCCCCAGGATCCCCGATGTACCGACAACTTTTCCAGGCTGTACACTTTTTTTGAAAATTCTTTGCGAATTAGTTAAAAGAGCACACAGGACTTCGGTACAAACGCATTAGACAATGTGCTAATAATTGTTCATAAAGGAATTAACACCTCTAAACTGGCAATCTCACTCAGAGGGGTTTGTGTGGCAAGTAGGAATATTCACACAGTTTCAGCACGGCTGAGTTAGAGTTCAGGCACAATGATGGGACAACATAAAAGGAGCTTTACTTTGCATCCAATCCGTGCCACATGAGTGCTTGGTGTGGAAAGTGGTAAAAAGTATTCCTTTCTTAACAATTGCACCTTTCCATTTTATGTTGATGACTGCAAGAATAAAAATCATCAATATATTGCAAAAAAAATTGAAAAGCCTCTAAAATTATTAATAAAGTTTGCACATTGTTCGGATTAATTTGTCCTTTTTTTAAGCACGTAATGAAAAAGATTCATAAACTGGGAATAAATATACAGATTTTTACTTTCAACAGGCTTCACAGCCAGCATGTAAACCTGACATGATGTCAAAAAATATACATTATCAAACTATTTGCATATATCAATGTGCCAGTGAACTGTCAAATACCTCCCTGACTCAGGATTTGAAAACTCACTAATAACTGACATCAATATTTCCACAAGTCAGATTATTACTGTCTGGCAATATCATATAAATAGCTCTGTTGCAGCATAAATCAGCTCGGACCCTTGGATGCTGTTGCTTTACTTGTTTGCTTGGCTTGCATGTGATAACATAAATAATGCTACGTCACCATCACCAACCAGGTTCCATTCACTGCACACGAAGCATTCTGCTTTCCTCTGAAATTCAGAACACACACGTGCAAATATGTACCTAATGCATCAAGCATCATGTAAGAATATTTGCACGTACATTAATGCCCCAAGCATTGCAGGAAATCAAAGCATCCAGCAATAAGTAAACAAAAGAAACAATAGCACCATATCATATCCCAAAATGTTTTACAATCAATTCATTATTTTTTGGAAGTGCTGTCACTGTTGTTACGTAGACAAACACAACAGCTAATTTACGCACAGCAAAATCCTAGCAAATGAGATGAATGACCAAAAAATCTGAGTATAATGATTACTACAATAACGTGCCTACTTCAATGTAGGAAAATGTCCCAAGGCACTTTACATTTGGGGTTCAGGCCCAAGTATAAGCACAAGGTAAATTAGGGAGCCGGCTGAAGTCACTGTTAAAGTAAGTCTTAAGCAAGCTTTTGAGGGTATGGAAAGATGTGGCAAGGTGCAGGGGTTTAGGGAGAGAGTCCTTGAGTCTGAGGTCAAGATTGTTAAAGCTTCTGCCATCAATGGCAGACAACAGAGAGGAAGGAGGGAAAGCACAGTAGACCGGAGGTGAAAGGTGGACGGTACGAGCAGGAATGTTGACTGTAGAGATTTGCAGAGGTAGGGATGCATAAGCTATGCAGGGATTTGTAAAAAAGGATTTTGAAGTCGACCTGATGAGGGACAGGGAGCCAGCGGAGTTCAACAGGGACAGGGTTGACAGGCAAGCAGGACTACATGCGAGATAGGAGATAGAATATGGGTAGTAAAGTTCATGGAGTGGAGCATGGGAGGTTGCTGAACACATGGAAAAGTCTCAAAGTAGCCAAGGCATGGATGTGGGTTTCAACAGCTGTGGGGTTAGGAAGGGTAAGAGATACAGGTATTTTGAAGGAGGTCATGGACATGAACTGAATGTGGGGTTTGAAGCACAGCACTGAACAGAATACTGATGTTGTAACCATTGGGTTGAACTTTAGCAGCCTAACTTAGCTAATTACACATGTTATTTTTGCTGGCACTTTACACAACATTTATTAAGAAGATATTCCTTCCCATTGATCCAGGCATGATTTTAACACAGGTAACACCACCCACAGTATCATTATTTCCATTCTTTTCAGTGACCTCACATCATACTGTATTCACTTTGCCAAATCTATGCCAATTTTTGCATATATTCACACAATATAACATCTAGAAAAGTGAATGAGAGCAAATTCACAATGTTGAATAGAGTGAATTCACATTCTATAGATATAAGCACCAGTTCCATGCTCCTTGCTCGCAGTGGGGGAAGTATGCTGAGAAATTGCAGGCATGCGGGCAATACCACACTGTATTGTGGAACTGGCCCTACTTAAAAAAAAGAACAATTTTTTAAATATTAATATCTAAATAACCTAAACAATGTATTGTTTTTATATTTTATGTTTGAACACAAATATACCACTATAGACTTCAATGGGCTAATGGTATCCAGGAATCAATAAAAATAACAGTAACAAGCCAGCTTTTCAGCATTTATATTGTTTCAAAACAGTTGAGTTTTCAGAGCCAAATTTCCTTATTCTTTCTGCCATGTTCAGGACAGGCAGGGTGTAGCTTTGGAATAAATGGGGAGCAGGACTTGTCAAAATTTCTAGTCCATTTGTGGGCGAATACATGGCAAGTCTGCCACAAATAGGCAGGTGCAGGCAAACAGAGCAATGATAACATTCCGGCATTTGTGCCCTCAGTAACCCTGAGTGCCAGGGATGTCTGTACGAGCTACTGCAGTGTGAAAATCAGCCCATTGAATGCCATGGCCAGCCTGTCTTCTTAATTTTCTGAGGTGGACGTCCCAGTTGCAGGTTTAATGGTGCAGGCGTCCTCTTAATACATTCAATGCTACTGACCCTAGAATCTGAGAAGGGGTCAAGGCACATCCATAATGTGGGTCAAATTCTGCCCTGTGCCAGGTCCACACCCAAAATGCCTCCTAAGAAAATTCAGGGTCCTCATCTTACTGTTTTGGAAAAGACAAAAGCTGAGCATTTGCATCTCAATTTAACATTTTAAACAGCAAGTACATAAACAGTGTACCAACACCTGCGTGTGATCTCTTTACAGAGGATTACTTGGGTATGATACAGTATGTGCTAGGGATTAATGCAAATCTAGTCCCCAAATCCAAGCTTATATGTTCTTGGCTGGCTTTGCTGGGTCTGAGCTCAGATTGGCTTGGTTTACTCTCTATGAAGTAATAGTTCTTAATTTTTTTCACTGAACTTAGATTGAACCAGAATCAGAAAGGGCATTTTCTTAAGTTTATGGCCAGCCACTGAAACTTGCAGCAAATACATTTCATTCAACCGTAATAATTTCTTTTGGTTTTATCTTGGTATGGAAATATCTGTAAGTTAAAAAAAAACTTTTAACAAAAGTGATTCTGCCTATCCTTTTGCTTCTCTCATATCACATACCACTCCTTGGCCAAGAGATCTGAAAGGTGACCAGCTCCCATGCCAATCCACAGGTTTATTCATGAGTGAGCCAGAAGCGAAGGTCCACTCTGTTTGGAGGCTGCTATATTAAGGTTGGTGTGTTCTTTTGACTGCATGCCTGAGATTGTGAACTCACTGCATTTTACATATAATGAATTGTAAAATATAAAATGAAAAGTCAAGGGCCAATATTCAAAAGCATTATGATGGCTCAGTGGGATAGAGTTGCTCGATATGGGTTCCAGTCAATGATTCCCTATATGCCGAGTTCAAAACCTCATCATGGTCAACAATGTGCCTATCAGCAAGAAGGGATCAAAGTCAGACCCCAGTAAATTCAAGCCAATATCTTTACTGGCAAAAATATTAAAAGCTCATGGAAACCATAGTAAATGAGAAGCTGTTACAACATCTCATAGTAACCTACTATCTGTTTGATAATTTAGCTTTAGAGTAAAGCAGTTGACTCCTGATGCCCTCATCCTCAAGATCCAAAAATGGAATGATTCTCTCGTTGTCCAGTGTGAAATTAGTGCAGTAGCCTTTGACATGGTTGGACCTTCGAGAGGGTGTGCCATCCCTCCCTCACTGAGATGATGTGGTATATCTGGTGAGCTGTTTAACTGGATACAACTCTTTCTCAGAAGATGCAAACACCAGGGGATGGTTATTGGATGCTGATCTTCTTATCTCAACACCTATGCAGGGAAGTGTGCTTGGCCCCACTCTATTTCTTGTCTTCATCAGTGACTTGGTGGATGCCATCAAAAGTGATGTTCTCTTTGCTGATGACACAACCCTCTACAGAGTGGTTAACTCCCCATCTGAAAGACAAGCAGCGACTGAATCACTGCAGGAATAGACAGAATTGGACAGTGGGCGGACAAACGGTGTGTTACCTTCAACGCTAAGTAGATCAAGTCAATTACTCGGTCAAGAAAACTTAATGTAGACCACCCACCTATACTTTACAAGATTGTAAACTCAGCTCAGCTCCTTGGTTTTGCAATTAAATCTGATCTATACTGGGAAAAGCAAGTGAACGTGGGTGGGAAAGCTGGCAGATTGGGGTTCCTCAAGAAAGCTCAGCCATATTCGTCACCATCAGCAAATTCAGTGTTCTACAAAGCCCATATCTGCCAAGTAATGGAACATTATTGCTCCATTTGGGAGGCTGCAAATGCATTGCCTGTTCCTGGACATACTCCAGTGAAATGCCGTGCAGACCAGGGGATAGAATGAGAATGGCTTACTCCACACCAGGGCCCACCTTCCACAACATTAGAAGGATGTGGTCAGACTGTCAGTCCTCTACAAGATTATGACCAGCCCAACCCCACAAGAGCTCAAGCCAGGAGCATAAGATCTGCTGCATTTGCACCTCAATATTCTGTTTCAATTCAAAAACTTTGCACAGAATACCAGCGGCGAAGCTTAACACACCGGTTCTCCTGCCTCTCCAGACAGAGAGGTCATCTAGAGCTCCTTCCCTTCCACGCAGAACATCAAATACAAAAGTAACCATCACTTCTTGAACCAGGGTTGCATTAGACTATCGGAAATTTCTGATTTGGCCATTGGTAGTACAATTTTTTCATACCTTTTTGTACTCTGAGCAACCACCAGGGTCAAATTTGTAAGACATCTGTCCTTGCTACAGCTGTACCTGTTTTTGTGTCACCCAATGTACAAAGCAAAAAACTGAAGGATAGATAAGTCTCCAGACGGATTGGAGAAAATGGGAGAGAGAATTGTCCACTCTCCTGCACATCCCAGTGGTTCTTGTGGGAAAGAAGGTAACATTTCCAGTGGGTACATACCTTAAAGAAGCAGGGATACAAATTCACCTTGGGTGGAAGCGCAAGACTGGCAGTATCGCATCAGTCAGTTGTATATGTCCAGCATGATATGATTGAAGACAATGGAACCGTGCAATCAATGGAATTGAATATCATGCTGGGCATATAACAGGGGGCCAATGCGATATTGCCCATTTTGCGCTCCTGCCTGAGGTGAATTTCTACCACGCAGTGCGCTTTAATTTGTGTTTACATTATTATTTTTAAATAAAGATAAATGCAATTGTTATCCTGGATCCAGGACAGCATAGTCCATGCCAACAAGGAGAAAGAGTAGGGATAATGCACCATGGCCATAGAGAATGTCATCTGTGACTTTGGTTAGAGATTGTTTGGTATGGGAGGGGCGGAAACCCAACTGGAAGGATTGAAACAGAAAGTTGAATGACACTTTCAAATGTGAGCTGGATTAACTCGTGATCAAAAAGGGCTCAAAGATTGTCTGTTTTCGTGTGTGCGGGTCAGAGAGGGAAATGTGTGTAGAAGGAAACAGACTAGGATTGAAAAATTATGATGTTAGGATGTCGGAAATGTTCTGGAATGTTGCTTGATATCCTTTGAGGATCAGGAAGTATTTCTGCATAATACGGAGATTAATTGAATGGGATAAGACTCATGATATGGTAGATTATGCATGGTGCCTAGTAGGAGTGAACTTAATTGGCTAATCAGCCTTTCTTCACTGCTTTCTTATATTCTTATTTCTGTTGTGACATAAAATTATTTTTTTTAGCCCATGTTCTAACATAAAATGATTTTTTTCCCCTTTACCCAAAAAGTGAAGTTTATTCAACTGGAGGTCTAGCAGTGAGAAATTCAGGCTAGTTAATAGGATAAAGCAAATATAATACTCTTAACAAGCTATAAAAAAAATAACATTTGTGATTTTAATAAAATTATGCACAAATCAGGAGCTAAACATGAAGCTTTTGTGATTTTAATTAAGACATATTAGGGCTGAATTTCTGAATAAGTGTTTCTGGTGAAGAGTGGTACTTGCAGGGAGAACTAGTTGAGAAATTGCAGGCTGCAAACCTTACTTTTTTCTCCAATTCAATGAACAGACAGAAAATCGAGGGCTGAAAGTCCTGTAGTGAGTGCTGCCCCTCACAGGGAGTGCCCAATAAGTGGTGACAAAGCTGTACCTAAAGATGATAAAAAGCTGATACTGGCCAAAAAACAAATTACCATAAGAAGATAACAGCGGATATTACTGGTGGTTGTTTTCAGCCATTTTGATCAAGTATGGATTAAGTAGCACATCACATTCAAACCACTGATAGTGGGTTACATCAGTGGCTGAAACCCATAGATAATGAAAGTCTCTCCACTGAAATGGAGTGTTTGGAAACCAAAGCTAATACAGTTAATGGATTCAAATCGTATGACTGTACATTAAAAAGACGTTGCTTTTAATAACTGTGATTGGACAGGCAGGAATAGTTCTTTTCTTATTTTGAGAAATGTTCTGCTGATTGGACATTATTGTGCACCACCAGAAAGAGTGGTGGAAAATATATTTTGTAAACATCCATTCTCACAGTGACAAAGGATTGCAATGTAGCACCAGTGTGTACAGGTATTAATCTAAGGATGCTGACACTGGGAATACAGCACACCTTCCTTTGGAGTAACACATGATTCAATACCAATTCATTCTTTATTTGACAACGGGGGATGTGTTATGCAAAGTTAAAGGACAAGGAAATCAATGGGTAAGTGCTATGAATGGTATATATTTCATCAACAAAATAGAAAAGCAGACATGATTGGGTGACACCAGGCAGAGAATTGCCTCGGTGCATGTTCATTTCCTATGATTGGTGTCACTGTTTATGTAAACATCTTGTCATAATTTTAGCAAAAACTTGGCGGTTATTCCGAATATATATTTTAAATGAAGTGATACACATTGACACCAAAGAATGGTATAAACAAGCAACCTAGGCAGTGTGAAGAGCTGCAATAAGTTACAAAGGATCAGATGCATTTCTTCCAATAATTACATTTATGTATTTTTGCTTGGGATGATTAAACTGTTGTTTAAAATGATCGCAAAGGTTGTAAGCACAGCAAGTACTGTGCTCTACAGGGGAGAAACACCCAGGTACTAGAACTGGTGATTCACAGAAAAGGATAACATGTCCCCATAAACAATGTAAAAGGTGTCCCTCTAGAGAGACAGATTACACAGTCGTACAATGTCTTCCAACAAAATGTGAATCCCTTGAGGGTATTTTAAAATACTTCAACAAAGTTTTCTTGGCTTAATTCTCTCATATCCTCTTTTGCCATTTCACATCCAATAACCACACCAAAACTCAGAATTTTTCCTGGTTATTACCCATTTTAACCTTTACAAATTGTGCTCAGTTCATGTAAGATGCTATTTTGAAAGCTGAATTTGGTCTTTTTCTTTTATTTCCAACAGAGCCTTTATAGAATAGACTTAAAGATGATTTATAAGTTAAATGATCACATTTCTGTTCTGCATTATTTAAGAAATTACAGGCCATTTAGATACACTGTAACCTAAGTTTCCTTTCTGTTTTGCAACACTCTGACACTGGATGAACTAGATGTGATCTCAGTTCTCACTTCTCCTGTCTCAGCTTGCATAGTCTATGGTATTTGATCCGAGCCTCAGGAACAAAGGGCAGAAAGTATTTGGTTCAGTTTAATTTCAACAGCAATATGTACAGCTGACTGCCTTTAAAGTAGGATTTTTATTTTCATTCGGCTTAGAATAGATTAAATTTTGCAGCTGCGAGGTATATGAGGTTTTGAAGTGACTTACTATAAGTCTGTTTCAGAAGGGAACACAGACTAATGATCACAATCTACTGATGAAATTTTAATCTCCAATTTCATACAAAGTTTGACCTTAATCTCTTTCAGCAGCATTTTGCAGCTTTATCAGATCTTAGCTTCTCTTACTGATAACATTTGAACTGCTCCAACACCATATTTTAAATGGAAAGTGTACAATGATTAATTGTTATTTAATCATAAAAGGAGATATTAGTATATTTACTATTGTCTCTCAGTCGCTCTTCATCACCCTCATAGAAGTGGTGGAATACACCGTTTTGGGTACTGTTGGGGGGGATGACAGCAGCAGCCAAGTTCATGGCACCTTGGGTGGCTCTGCTGCACAGGAGGACAGGAAAAAGAGTGGGAGAGCTGTAGTGGTAGGGGATTCTATTGTAAGGGGAATAGATAGACATTTCTGCGACCGCAATCGAGACTCCAGGATGGTAAGTTGCCTCCCTGGTGCAAGGGTCAAGGATGTCTTGGAGCGGCTGCAGGACATTTTGGAGGGGGAGGGTGAACAGCCAGTTGTCGTGTTGCATATAGCTACCAACGATATAGGTGAAAAACGGGATGAGGTCCTACAAGCTGAATTTAGGGAGCTAGGAATTAAATTAAAAAGTAGGACCTCAAAGGTAGTAATCTAAGGATTGCTACGAGTACCATGTGCTAGTCAGAGTAGGAATTGCAGGATAGCTCAGATGAATATGTGGCTTGAGGAGTGATGCAGAAGGGAGGGATTCAAATTCCTGGGACATTGGAACCAGTTCTGGGGGAGGTGGGACCAGTACAAACTGGACGGTCTGCACCTGGGCAGGACCGGAACCAGTGTCCTCGGGGGAGTGTTTGCTAGTGCTGTTGGGGAGGGGTTGAACTAATATGGCAGGCTGATGGGAACCTATGCAGGGAGACAGAGGGAAGTGGAATGGGGGCAGAAGCAAAAGATAGAAAGAAGAAAAGTAAAAGTGGAGGGCAGAGAAACCCAAGTCAAAAATCAAAAAGGGCCACATTACAGCAAAATTCTAAAGGGGCAAAGTGTGTTAAAAAGACAAGCCTGAAGGCTCTGTGCCTCAATGCGAGGAGTATTCGTAATAAGGTAGAAGAATTAACTGCGCAGGCAGCAATTAACGAATATGATATAATTGGGATTACGGAGACATGGCTCCAGGGTGACCAAGGCTGGGAACTCAACATCCAGGGGTATTCAACATTCAGGAAGGATAGACAGAAAGGAAAAGGAGGTGGGGTAGTGTTGCTGGTAAAGAGGAAATTAACACAATAGCAAGGAAGGACATTAGCTTGGATGATGTGGAATCGGTATGGGTGGAGCTGTGGAATACCAAAGGGCAGAAAGCGCTAGTGGGACTTGTGTACAGACCACCAAATAATAGTCGTGAGGTTGGGGACAGCATCAAACAAGAAATTAGGGATGCATGCAATAAAGGTACAGCAGTTATCATGGGCGACTTTAATCTACATACAGATTGGGCTAACTAAACTGGTAGCAATACCATGGGGGAGGATTTCCTGAAGTGTATTAGGGATGGTTTTCTAGACCAATATGTCGAGGAACCAACTAGAGGGCTGGCTATCCTAGACTGGGTGATGTGTAATGAGAAAGGACTAATTAGCAATCTTGTTGTGCAAGGCCATTTGGGGAAGAGTGACCATAATATGGTAGAATTCTTCATTAAGATGGAGAATGACACAGTTACTGGCAAATGATACTTAAAGGGTTGACGGTGGATAGTCAATGGCAAACATTTAAAGATCACATGGATGAACTTCAACAATTGTACATCCCTGTCTGGAGTAAAAATAAAAGGGGGAAGGTGGCTCAACTATGGCTAACAAGGGAAATTAGGGATAGTGTTAAATCCAAGGAAGAGGCATATAAATTGGCCAGAAAAAGCAGCAAACCTGAGGACTGGGAGAAATTTAGAATTCAGCAGAGGAGGACAAAGGGTTTAATTAGGATGGGGAAAATAGAGTATGAGAGGAAGCTTGCTGGGAACATAATAACTGACTGCAAAAGCATCTATAGATATGTGAAGAAAAAAAGATGAGTGAAGACAAACTTAGGTCCCTTGCAGTCAGATTCAGGTGAATTTATAATGGGGAACAAAGAAATGGCAGACCAGTTGAACAAATTCTTTGGTTCTGTCTTCACGAAGGAAGACACTCTAGGGGACACTAGGGGACAGTAGGTCTAGTGAGAAGGAGGAACTGAAGGAAATCCTTATTAGGCAGGAAATTGTGTTAGGGAAATTGATGGGATTGAAGGCCAATAAATCCCTGGTGCCTGATACTTAAGGAAGTGGAATCATTGGTGATCATTTTCCAACAGTCTATCGACTCTGGATCAGTTCCTATGGACTGGAGGATAGCTAATGTAATACCACTTTTAAAAAAAGGAGGGAGAGAGAAAACGGGTAATTATCGACCGGTTAGCCTGACATCAGGGGAAAATGTTGGAATCAATTATTAAAGGTGAAATCGCAGCGCATTTGGAAAGCAGTGACAGGACCGGTCCAAGTCAGCATGGATTTATGAAAGGGAAATCATGCTTGACAAATCTTCTAGAATTTTTTGAGGATGTAACTAGTAGAGTGGACAAGGGAGAACCAGTGGATGTGGTGTATTTGGACTTTCAAAAAGGCTTTTGACAAGGTCCCACACAAGAGATTGGTGTGCAAAATTAAAGCACATGGTACTGGGGGTAATGTACTGACGTGGATAGAGAACTGGTTGGCAGACAGGAAGCAGAGAGTCGGGATAAACGGGTCCTTTTCAGAATGGCAGGCAGTGACTAGTGGGGTGCCGCAGGGCTCAGTGCTGGGACCCCAGCTATTTACAATATACATTAATGATTTAGATGAAGGAATTGAGTGTAATATCTTCAAGTTTGCAGATGGAACTAAGTTGGGTGGCGGTGTGAGCTGTGAGAATGACGCTAAGAGGCTGCAGGGTGACTTGGACAAGTTAGGTGAGTGGACAGATGAGTGGCAGATGCAGTATAATGTGGATAAATGTGAGGTTATCCACTTTGGTGGCAAAAACACGAAGGCAGAATATTATCTGAATGGCGGCAATTAGGAAAAGGGGAGGTGCAACGAGACCAGGGTGTCATGGTACATCAGTCATTGAAAGTTGGCATGCAGGTACAGCAGGCGGTGAAGGCGGCAAATGGTATGTTGGCCTTCATAGCGAGGGGATTTGAGTATCGGAGCAGGGAGGTTC
Source organism: Pristiophorus japonicus (assembly GCF_044704955.1). NCBI lineage: Eukaryota > Metazoa > Chordata > Chondrichthyes > Pristiophoridae > Pristiophorus > Pristiophorus japonicus. The sequence continues at coordinate 88,716,505 of NC_091983.1, forward strand.
TACTGCAGTTGTACAGGGCCTTGGTGAGGCCTCACCTGGAATATTGTGTTCAGTTTTGGTCTCCTAATCTGAGGAAAGACGTTCTTGCTATTGAGGGAGTGCAATGAAGGTTCATCAGACTGATTCACAGAATGGCAGAACTGACATATGAGGAGAGACTGGATCGACTGGGCCTGTATTCACTCGAGCTTAGAAGGATGAGAGGGGATCTCATAGAAACATATAAAATTCTGACAGGACTGGACAGGTTAGATGCAGGAAGAATGTTCCCGATGTTGGGGAAGTCCAGAACCAGGGGACACAGTCAAAGGATAAGGGGAAAGCCATTTAGGACTGAGATGAGGAGAAACTTCTTCACTCAGAGAGTTGTTAACCTGAAATTCTCTACCACAGAGAGTTGTTGATGCCAGTTCATTGGATATATTCAAGAGGGAGCTAGATATGGCCCTTACGGCTAAAGGGATCAAGGGGTATAAAGAGAAAGCAGGAAAGGGGTACTGAGGGAATGATCAGCCATGATCTTATTGAATGGTGGTGCAGGCTCGAAGGGCCGAATGGCCTACTCCTGCACCTATTTTCTATGTTTTCTAAACAGTACAAGAGAAGACTTTCAAAGTTTGAAGAACTCCTTTGATGTGACATTATGAATGAAAACAGAAGATGTTATTCATGATGTCATGGAGGAGAAATTCATGATGCCTCAGAGGGAAAATTCTACTCAGGTTTGCTTCCAACCAGCAGAACTAAATGTAAACAGAAGACTGAAAGACACGGGTAAATGCACACATACAGCCTTTAAAACATTTCTGATTACATGGTAATTCAGCAATTTAACAGGCAAGACTATTCATTGATAGAAAATATCTGAAGTTGGGCGAGAAGTGTGGTGGACATGTGACGTTCTGCACCAGGAATGCTGATATTGAAAATGAAACCCTTTATGTTCTCTTTACTACACACCCTTCAGTTTATTGACTGTGTATGATGATGATAGTCGAGAATTGCAGTCAGAATTGTAAAACATCACGGGCTGTATTTTCAGCTTTTTGCATTTTCGCCTGTTTCCAGGTGCAATTCGCGGCAGAGCCAAAATTTAGCGCCGGGTTAATGATAGCGCCAGAGCGAGCAACTTTTGCTGAATGAAAGTTCACGAGGACGTTAGCATTAACTCCGGTGTTGCACCACAGACTTTGTGCGCCAGAGCCAAAAGTTCCGGTGCTGAAAAAAAATCAGCCGTTCTGCGCATGCACAAATTTTTTTTTTTCTTCCCACACTTCTGGTCTGATCTTCAGTCGCAAACGCTAATGCAGGGCACAGCCGCGTGTATGCGCAGTACACCCGGGACTGAATCAGCCATTTTACATTTGGATTTTGATCATGGAGGATGGCAGTTCCAGACAGCATGCTAGGCAATTCAGCCACGAGGCTAATGAAGCTCTCGTGGGGGCTGTGGAAAGAAGATGGCAGGAGTTGCGTCTTCGGGGTGGATCTAGATCACTGCCATTGATATATAAAAGGATTTGGAGGGAAATCGCTGAGGAGGTCTCTGCCTCAGACACTGTGATCAGGACTGGCACACAGTGCCGAAAGAAGTTTAATGATCTGACAAGGTTCGTCAGCGTGAGTAGAATTTTAATTCATACATTCCTTCATTACTTCAATTATAAATCTGACACACTATTTGTTCTCATGCTGTTGGTGCCTTCTCAACATTCTGTGGGTTGCCTCCTAAAATGCATGACACGTAGGTAGGCTTAGTTCGGCACCCTATTTGCCATGAATGATCTTTACACATTATTAAGATTTCTTTCTGGGATCTCATAAGATTGCTCTCCACTTCGATGTCCTCCTGATGAACCATGTGCAACTTCCAAGGCCATTAAACAGAGGACTGCATTACAATCACACAGTATGGTATGCGTGCTTTTGTGGCTATCTATGCGACAAGAGCAGATGAACCCTCTTGTAACCATTCCCATTTTCAGCTCTGCAGGCCAAGTCGTCTCATAATCGCTGCGAGCAGGTGCGGACAGGCGGCGGTCCACCTCAAACCCTGCCACTCATTGACATTGAGGACAGTGGCAGACCTCATCAGTGTCTCAGGTCGGGCAGCTACCACTGGGAATGCTGAACCCTGTTCGGATACTGAGGGTAAGTCCTGCACACTCCCTAGGGATAGGTTGGGGCAATGTCCTGCAGTGTCTCTGGACTAGGTTGGGGCAATGTCCTGCACACTCCCTGGGATAGGTTGGGGCAATGTCCTGCACACTCCCTAGGATAGGTTGGGGCAATGTCCTTCAGTGCCTCTGGACGAGATATAATGGCGTAGCGGGGGTCCTTCAAATGAGCCTGTGCTATGCAACCTTCCTCATGTCACCCTGCAACCTCCCCTGCTGCTAACCACTCGTCTGTTGCTTTCTACTTCCAGATGACCAATCACAGGCACAGCATCCCTCAAGGGACCCCTCCACATCAGGCCATTGTCTGGAGGAGGAGGAAGAGGAGGAGGATAGCAATGAGCCCACTCCGGCTCAGCTTCAATCCACCCCTGTTCCACCATCAGCACTCAGCTCCTCTGGGGACGACGTGATGTTCTCGGGGTTAGACGAAATAGAGGCTCCTGGGACCAGTGGCGTACAGCAACGCAATGCTGGGATTGAATCCCGCATGCCATCTCTCTGGAGGATGCGTCAGCAATGTCAGTCTGCTGACAGACAAGCAGACATGGAACTGGACATGGTGGGAATGTTCAGGGAGAGCATCCAGGTCAGCCGTCAGCTCCTTGATGTCTTGGCTAAGATTCCCGCGAGCATCGACAATCTGAAAGCAACCATTACAGAGATAGAGTCGCAGAATGTCAGTGCGAGCCATGATACTAGCGAGGCAATCAATGCCCATACGGTGGCCTGCAGCAGTGACAGTGGAGTCCCGGAGATTGTGACACGAACCCTTGCAGTATATGGCGCATCACAAACACAAGATCTGTTTGAGTATTACATTAAGATGCAATATGTCTTCCGAACTAAAGAGATCAAGTTTCTGATCATAATTGGACTGTACAGTCACCTGAGAACTCACTTTTAGAATGGAAGCAAGTCTTCCTCGATTTTGAGGGACTGTCTATGATGATGATGATGACACTGTTGGATGCAGCTTATTTTATTTAAGTCTCACAATAAAGGCTACAAAGTTTACAATGTTACAATGTTTAATACATTTTTTGTTCACCATAACCATTCCTGTGTAGTGTCTCATTTGTAGAATAAGAGGGGGAATACTCAACATGGCGGTATAGAGTGGCCATAGCAATGCTCAAACATACCGTTCACTCTTCAAGCAAAGCGTTAAATTATGAGCTGCCGGCATAAGGCTTTTGCAGCGGCGAAATCTCCACGATGCCTCCCCTGTGGTTGTGGTGGTGGGATAGTGGCATGGGTTCCTCGCCAGGCTCCTCTTCCTCATCTTTCTCCTCCACCACCACCCCCCCCCCCCCTTTCTCCTGACTGGTCCTGCAATCCCCATTGGCAATTCCTGTCCCCTCATGCTGGCTAAGTTGTGTAGCATGCAGCACACCACAATGAACTCAAGAGACCTGCTGAGGGGAGTATTGCAGGCAGCCTCCAGAGTGGCCCTGGCATCGGAAGCGCTGCTTGAGCTCTCCAATTGTCTGTTCGACGATGTTGCGTGTGGCTGCATGGCTCTCATTATAGCGATGCTCGGCTTCTGTCTGAGGATTCCGGAGGGGGGGGGTCATGAGCCAGGTGGCGAGACCATAACCTTTGTCCCCGAGCATCCAGCTTTGGCCTTGTGGTTGACACTGGAACATGCATGAGACACTACCCTCATACAGATGAAAGCATCATGGATGCTCCTTGGATATTGGGCATTGACTGCCATGATGCGCTGAGTATGGTTGCAGATGATCTGTACATTATGGAATGGAATCCTTTTTGGTTTCAGAAAACCTCTCCGTTCTGTAAAGGTGCTCGCAGCGCGATGTGCGTACAGTTAATGGCATCCTGAACCTTGGGGAAGCCAACAAATTATCCAACACCTACAGCCCTCTCATTTTGGGTCTCCTTGGTCACTGGGAAGTTGATGAAGTCCATTCTACATGCGTACAATACATTAGTCACCTGGTGAATGCAGCAATGTGTAGCGTGCTGCGAGATGGAGCATATGTCCCCCGTTGATGCCTGAAAGGAGCCGGAGGCATAGAAGACAAGTGCCACAGTCACCTTCACCTCGACGGGCAGTGCAATCCTGTTGTCGCTGATAGACTGTAGGTCTGCCTGTCGGGAGCTGGCATATCTCTGTCAGCATTTCTTTTCAGAAGTGCAGCCTTCTAACGCACTGTGCCTCAGAGAGCTGGAGGTATGAACGATGTTCCCTGTAAACCTCGTGGGGGTTAAGGCCTCCTCCCCATATGTCTGCGATTTCTTCGATTATGTTTCAAATGATCAACAATAAGTCTTCTTCCAACTTGAAGCCGTATGGCAATATCAGGCAGGATTACTGGCTCCTGACCTAGCATGGATCCATCTTTTAAAATGTCTTTCATAAAACAAACTAGAAACTCACATAAACTTCACAATAAAAGTATGCAGTAACGCAGTGTTCTTCTCCCAATCCTTTTAATCACTCTCAGCTGCAGCTTTCTCCTTCGCTTCCAAGATGGCGCCACTAACGCCTGATGCGCCCTGGGTCTGTCCGATTTTTCTGGGCGGGTTCCCAGGCGGATGCTAAATTGGGCGAAATCCTCGAAAGTTCTGCCCAAGGCGCTAGTGCTTTGGTTTACATCATCCAAACGGTCACAACAGCAGCGGGGTGGTAAGTTTTAGCACTGTCGCAAAACCATTGGGGTGCAAGTTCTGCTCAGGCACAAAATCTTCATGACCAAAAAAATCATTTTTGAGCCACGCTGAGGCGCTAAATAGGGCGCAAATCAGCCGAAAATCCAGCCCCATATTTTGGAATGGAAAATATTGGGACCATTATGAGATTACATTTACTTTTGGATTGAAAAATATAAACAGAAAAATATTTATTTTTCTTTTATATGATGAAATGCTATTCTGCAAAGCAGTTATGCAACCTCTCCACACTTCTTCCTTTACAGAATTCCCTTGGGATTATGGAACTATGTGGCCATGGAGAGAGACAGGTCGGGGGTTATTTTAATCTGACCAACTGGTGCGAAGCTGACAGGATGCCCATTTTACACTTCGCCCTATGTATTACCCATTCAATGTCAATGGAAAGTAAAATTGGGTGGAGTGTATAATTAGGTGACCAATCAGATCCTGCTAGTTTGGTGCCAGGCGGGTTAAATTAAAATGACCTCAACCTTAAGGTCTCTGTTCAGCAGCTCCCTGTACATGTGGCTGAGGCAGTGAATTCAGCAGTGTGTGGACTTGATCCCTTCAGTCCATTGACCATGTAATTTTCTTTTAATAGGATTCTCCTAGAATTCCCACATGGAGGGAGAGGGAAACTCAGGTGTGTTATTGGGCAGCCAGTGGATCGATATATGGTATTTCTGCAAAGGGAGAGGCGCATATTCCAGGATCTACTGCCAACCGTCTTCTTAAACCCCTCTCCCCTGTCTCCACCACACTCACCTCCAACAACAAGTGCGAAGAGCTCATTGACTTCTTTGTCTCAAAGATTGAGACCATCCGATCAGCTGCCTCTGCCACTTCCCTTCCTTCCCCGAGCACACCAGTCCAAACATCCTCTGAGGTTCCCCCCTGCCCTCGCCCTGAAGTTGCATCTTTCTCCAGTTTCTCTCTGATCTCCCCTCTTTCACCTCTCCACACTCATCTTGTCCATGAGACCCGCTTCCTGCTCACTTGATCCTATTCCCACTAAACTGCTGACCACTCAACTTCCTTTTTTGGCTCCCATGTTAGCTCACATTGTTAATGGTTCTCTCCTCAGGTTCTGTTCCCCTCTCCTTCAAATTTGCTGTCACCACCACTCTCCTCAAAAAAAAACCCTTGATCCGACTGTGCTTGCAAGCTACTGCCCCATCTCTAACCTCCCTTTCCTCTCCAAAGTCCTTGAATGTGTTGTCACCTCCCAAATCTGTGCCCATCTTTCCCGGAACTCCATGTTTGAATCCCTTCAGCCTGGTTTCTGCCTCTGCCACAGTACCGAAACGGCTCTCATCAAAGTCACAAATGATATCCTTTGTGACTGTGACAAAGGTAAACTATCCCTCCTCGTCCTTCTCAACCTGTGTGCAGCCTTTGACACGGTTGACCACTCCATTCTTCTCCAACGTCTCTCTACCATCGTCCAGCTGGGTGGGACTGCCTGGTTTCATTCTTATCTATCAAATCGTAGCCAGAAAATCACCTGCAATGACTTCTCTTCCCACTCCCTCATCGTCAGCTCTGGATCTATCCTTGGCCCCCCTCCTATTTCTCATCTATATACTGCCCCTTGGCGACATCATCCGAAAACACAGCGTCAGTTTCCACATGTACGCTGATGACACCCAGCTCTACCTCACCACCACTTCTCTCGATCCCTCCATGATCTCTAAATTGTCAGATTGCTTGTCCGACATCCAGTACTGGATGAGCAGAAATTTTCTCTAATTAAATATTGGGAAGACCGAAGCCATTGTCTGGCCACCGACTCAATCCCTCTCCCTGGTGTCGGACTGAGGCTCAACCAGACTGTTGGCAAATTAGGTGTCATATTTGACTCTCAAATGAGTTTCCGATTACACATCCGCAGCATAACTAAAACCACCTATTTCCACCTCCATAACATTGCCCGTCTCCGCCCTGCCTGAGCTCACCTGCTGCTGAAATCCTCATCCATGCCGTTGTTACCTCTGGACTTGACTACTCCAACGCACTTCTGGCTTGCCTCTCACATTCTACCCTATGTAAACTTGAAGTCATTGCAAACTCGGCAACCCGTTTCCTAACTCACGCCAAGTCCTGTTCACTGACTTACATTGGCTCCCTGTTAAGCAACGCCTCGATTTCAAAATTCTCATCCTTGTTTACAAATCCCTCCATGGCCTTGCCCCTCCCTATCTTGGTAATCTCCTTCAGCCTCACAATTCCCCGAGATATCGGCACTCCTCAAATTCTGCCCTCTTGAGCATCCCTGATTATAACTGCTCAACCATTGGTGGCCGTGCCTTCAGGTGCCTGGACCCTAAGCTCTGGAACACCCTCACTAAACTCTCCACCTCTTTACCTCTCTTTCCTCCTGTAAGATACTCCTTAAAACCTACCTAATTGACCAAGCTTTTGGACATCTGCCGTAATTTCTTCTTATGTGACTCAGTGTCAAATTTATTTGTTTTGTCTTATAACATCCTGTGAAGCACCTTGGGATGTTTTACTATGTTAAAGGCGCTATGTAAATACAAGTTGTTGTTATTGTTTATATTGATGCACAGTGCTCATCTCCTAGCAACTAGATACACACAGTACTGGCAAGAGGAACAGGACACTTGCCCTCCCTCTGTTAGCCAAGAGTGTGTGGGGAGCGGCACCTAAAAAGGTAGAAAGTACTACGCGTGCTTTCAATTTTTATCATCTTAGAATAGGCTATCCTAATGGCAATAGTTGAGACATTTTGCAGGCTCTCCCCCAATTATTTATTATTATATAGTGGATAGAAAACTATTGTGAAGATTATTTGCACTAACCTTTGCTGTCCTACCGTGCTCCAGACAGGTCTGAAGATCAAGTCTATCATTATACATGGCAACCAGTGGTCTAAAAGAAAAAGAACAGTAAATCAGTCCGGCACTATCAGAATTAACTTGATTACACTGTGCAGATGGACATAAATTCTAAACACAGTTCTGAAGACCTTCCTGTCTTTGTTACCCTTCCACAAATTCTTTCTTTTAGCCCTCTTAGCTTCAATTGCATGGGTTTTGTGCTATCTTTGTTTTTTTCTATAATTAATGAAACTTCAAATCTATGTGGTGCTTATCAATGACAAATTAAATACAGAAAATAAAAATGTCAAGATCTTCCAAGAAAAATGGAAATAACAAGACAGGAGGGTAATAATTGAGGCTTTCTGCTTTAATGGCCACTCACTCCTGGTCACCTTGGTACTTGAAATTGCAGAAATCTTACTACAACTGATTGGTACATCACGAAGGTGTTGGAGCCCATTTGAAAGTACTGATGCATCTGCCTCATTTGATCAAGAGGTAACCTAAATCCCCAATTCAATTAGGATCATAGATTTGGACAGGTCCCTGACTGCATATCCACTTTTGAAAGGAATTCAGTGTCTGATAAAAATAAATGACTGAAGAACTTTCTTAAAATCTAACAACTGGTTCAGGCAGTGAGTAGCTGAGCCAAAGTCCCAAGTTCAATCTCTGCTTAATGCTGAGTTACTGCATCTCAGCCATGTGGCATTAGAGACTTGACAATTAGTCTCTATGTCACCAGGTTAGAGACCTTATCTAGTGACCTGTATGGATGTTGGGTGAGGATAGAGATCAGACTTGGCTATGATGCTTCTCTGAAAGATACTGACACCCATTATCTACATTAATACAAGAAACATAGAAACATAGAAAATAGGTGCAGGAGTAGGCCATTCGGCCCTTCGAGCCTGCACCACCATTCAATAAGATCATGGCTGATCATTCACCTCAGTACCCCTTTCCCGCTTTCTCTCCATACCCCTTGATCCCTTTAGCCGTAAGGGCCATATCTAACTCCCTCTTGAATATATCCAATGAACTGGCATCAACAACTCTCTGCAGTAGGGAATTCCACAGGTTAACAACTCTCTGAGTGAAGATGTTTCTCCTCATCTCAGTCCTAAATGGCTTTCCCCTTATCCTTAGATTATATCCCCTGGTTCTGGACTTCCCCAACATTGGGAACATTCTTCCTGCATCCAACCTGTCCAGTCCCGTCAGAATGTTATATGTTTCTATGAGATCCCCTCTCATCCTTCTAAACTTCAGTGAATACAGGCCCAGTCGATCCAGTCTCTCCTCATATGTCAGTCCTGCCATCCCGGGAATCAGTCTGGTGAACCTTCACTGCACTCCCTCAACAGCAAGAACGTCCTTCCTCAGATTAGGAGACCAAAACTGAACACAATATTCCAGGTGAGGCCTCAATAAGACCCTGTAGAAAGACCTCCCTGCTCCTATACTCAAATCCCCTAGCTATGAAGGCCAACATACCATTTGCCTTCTTCACCGCCTGCTGTACCTGCATGCCAACTTTCAATGGCTGATGAACCATGACACCCAGGTCTCGTTGCACCTCCCCTTTTCCTAATCTGCCGCCATTCAGATAATATTCTGCCTTCATGTTTTTGCCACCAAAGTGGATAACCTCATATTTATCCACATTATACTGCATCTGCCACGCGTTTGCCCACTCACCTAACCTGTCCAATTCACCCTGCAGCCTTTTAGCGTCCTTCTCACAGCTCACACCACCACCCAGCTTAGTGTCATCTGCAAAATTGGAGATATTACACTCAATTCGCTCATCCAAATCATTAATGTATATTGTAAATAGCTGGGGTCCCATCACTGAGCCCTGCGGCACCCCACTAGTCACTGCCTGCCATTCTGAAAGGGACCCGTTTATCCTGACTCTCTACTTCCTATCTGCCAACCAGTTATCTATCCACGTCAGTATATTACCCCCAATACCATGTGCTTTGATTTTGTACACTAATCTCTTGTGTGGGACCTTGTCGAAAGCCTTTTGAAAGTCCAAATACACCACATCCACTCATTCGCCTTTGTCCACTCTGCTAGTTACATCCTCAAAAAATTATAGAATATTTGTCAAGCAGGATTTCCCTTTCATAAATCCATGCTGAATTGGACCGATCCCGTCACTGCTTTCCAAATGTGCTGCTATTTCATCTTTAATAATTGATTCCAACATTTCCCCCACTACCGATGTCAGGCTAACCGGTCTATAATTACCCGTTTTCTCTCTCCCTCCTTTCTTAAAAAGTGGTGTTACATTAGCTACCCTCCAGTCCATAGGAACTGATCCAGAGTCGATAGACTGTTGGAAAATGATCACCAATGCATCCACTATTTATAGGGCTACTTCCTTAAGTACTCTGGGATGCAGACTATCAGTCCCCGGGGATTTATCGGCCTTCAATCCCATTAATTTCCCAAACACAATTTCCCGCCCAATAAGGATTTCCTTCAATTCCTCCTTCTCACTAGACCCTCGGTCCCCTAGTATTTCTGGAAGGTTATTTGTGTCTTCCTTCATGAAGACAGAACCAAAGTATTTGTTCAACTGGTCCACCATTTCTTTGTTCCCCATTATAAATTCACCTGAATCTGACTGCAAGGGACCTACGTTTGTTTTCACTAATCTTTTTCTCTTCACACATCTGTAGAAGCTTTTGCAGTCAGTTTTTATGTTCCCAGCAAGCTTCCTCTCATACTCTATTTTCCCCCTCCTAATTAAACCCTTTGTCCTCCTCTGCTGTAGTATAAAATTCTCCCAGTCTTCAGGTTTGCTGCTTTTTCTGGCCAATTTATATGCCTCTTCCTTCGATTTAACACTATCCTTTATTTTCCTTCTTAGCCACGGTTGAGCCACCTTCCACGTTTTATTTTTACTTCAGGCAGGGAATTACAATTGTTGAAGTTCATCCATGTGATCTTTAATGTTTGCCATTGCCTATCCACCATCAACCCTTTAAGTATCACTCGCCAGTCCATTCTAGCCAATTCACGTCTCATACCATCGAAGTTACCTTTCCTTAAGTTCAGGATCCTAGTCTCTGAATTAACTGTGTCGCTCTCCATCTTAATAAAGAATTCTACCATATTATGGCCACTCTTCCCCAAGAGGCCTCGCACAACAAGATTGCTAATTAGCCCTTTCTCATTACACATCAGCCAGTGTAGGATGACCAGTCCTCTAGTTGATTCCTCGACATATTGGTCTAGAAATCCATCCCTAATTAACTCCAGGAAATCCTCCACCACTGCATTGCTACCAGTTTGGTTAGCCCAATCAATATGTAGATTAAAGTCGCCCATGATAACTGTTATATCTTTATTGCACACATCCCTAATTTCTTATTTGATGCTGTCCCCAACCTCACTACTACTGTTTGGTGGTCTGTAAACCACAAAACTCCCACTAGCGTTTTCTGCCCTTTGCTTCACCCATACAAATTCCACATCATCCAAGCTAATGTCCTTCCTTACTATTGCATTAATTTCCTCTTTAACCAGCAATGCCACCCCACCTCCTTTTCCTTTCTGTCTATCCTTCCTAAATGCTGAATACCCTTGGATGTTGAGTTCCCAGCCTTGGTTGCCCTGGAGCCATGTCTCCGTGATGCCAATCACATCGTATCCGTTAACTGCTATCTGTGCAGTTAATTCATCCACCTTATTCCGAATACTCCTCGCATTGAGGCACAGCGCCTTCAGGCTTGTCTTTTTCACACACTTTGCCCCTTTAGAATTTTGCTGTAATGTGGCCCTTTTTGCCTTAGGTTTCTCTGCCCTCCACTTTTACTTTTCTTCTTTCTATCTTTTGCTTTTGCCCTCATTCTATTTCCCTCTGTCTCCCTGCATAGATTCCCATCCCCCTGCCATATTAGTTTAACCCCTTCCCAACAGCACTAGCAAACACTCCACCTAGGACATTGGTTCCGGTCCTGCCCAGGTGCAGACTGTCTGGTTTGTACTGGTCCCACCTCCCCCAGAACCGGTTCAAATGTCCCAGGAATTTGAATCCCTCCCTTCTGCACCACTCCTCAAGCCACATATTCATCTGAGCTATCCTGCGATTCCTACTCTGGCTAGCACGTGGCACTGGTAGCAATCCTGAGATTACTACTTTTGAGGTCCTACTTTTTAATTTATCTCATAGCTCCCTAAATTTGTCTTGTAGGATCTCATCCTGTTTTTTACCGATATTGTTGGTACCTATATGCACCACGGCAACTGGCTGTTCACCCTCCCCCTTCAAAATGCCCTGCACCCGCTCTGAGACATCCTTGACCCTTGCACCAGGGAGGCAACATACCATCCTGGAGTCTCTGGTGCGGCTGCAGAAACGTCTATCTATTCCCCTTACAATCGAATCCCCTACCACTACAGCTCTCCCACTCTTTTTCCTGCCCTCCTGTGCAGCAGAGCCACCCATGCTGCCATGAACTTGGCTGCTGCTGCCCTCCCCTGATGAGTCATCCCCCTCAACAATACCCAAAGCGATGTATCTGTTTTGCAGGGGGATGACCGCATGGGATCCCTGCACTACCTTCCTTCCACTGCTCTTCCTGTTGGTCACCCATCCACTATCTGGCTGTGTACCCTTTACCTGTGGTGTGACCAACTCGCTAAACATGCTATTCACGACATCCTGAGCATCGTGGATGCTTCAGAGTAAATCCACCCAGAGCTCCAGTGCCATAATGCGGTCTGTCAGGTGCTGCAGGTGGATGCACTTCCCGCACATGTAGTCATCAGGGACAACACCACAGGAGGTGCATAACACGTGTCCGAGCTCTCCTGCCATGACATAACCCTTAGGTTAGAAGAAAGACAGACTTGTATTTATATAGCGTCATTTACAACCACCGTACTTCTCTAGCACTTTACAACCAATGAAGTACTTTTGGAGTGAAGGCATTGTTGTAACGTGGGAAATTCAGCAGGCAATTTACGCACAGCAAGCTCCTACAAATAACAATGTGATAATGACCAGATAATCTGTTTTAGTGAGGGATAAATATTGACCAGGACACCAGGGATAATTCGCCTGCTCTTCTTCGAAATAGTGACCCGAAATAGAGCAGATGGGGCCTCGGTTTAATGTCTCATCTGAAAGACGACAACTCCGACAGTGCAGCACTCCCTCAGTACTGCACTGGCATATCAGACTAGATTTATGTGCTCAAGTCCCTGGAGTGGGGCTTGAACCCACAACCTTCTGACTCAGAGGCAAGTGTGCTACCCACTGACCTCCTTGGGTAACATACCAGAAGGCACTTTGCACTGAAGAACTGTAACTCAGCTAGCAGTCAATGCCTTCAGCAGAGGCATAGGGGAGTGGAGAAAATTGGTTAATAAAAGGAATTTAAAAAATTCTTCTGAAGCATTTTAAGTTATGAGCTGGTGAGATATTTTGAATGGGCATATGCATCAGCACATCCAAACAGAATTTATTTTTATTGTGTATTATAACCAGCAGCAAAAAGTATTTTCTTTGATACAGGTCGATCATCCTGCTGAACACTTTTAAGCATTCACCATTCGATAAATGTTGTATTTAACAGTTCATACCTTCCTCTTGAAACTACAGATCATAATGCCAAGTACAGAAGAGGAAAGCTATTTGGCCATTTTGCTGATCCTCCCAATGAATCTAACAGTATCCATCCCCACACCACTCATCTTAACCAAGATCTGACACTTTTAATTTTGAGTCACTTCAACACTTAAAAAAAGTCAATTGGTTCAACTCCAGTTTTGGTTGTATGAACCTGATTTGTACTCAGCTTGAACCAAAAGCTGGCTTTCACAACTCTATTAATACCAACATCCGACGAGATGACTTCACCGACTAAAAGAGTTATTCTATTCAGTTATGACCTAATTATTTTATTTTTAAATACAATTGAATCCGTTACCTCAGAATTTTATACTTTTAGTGTGGCACATTTTCCTTCATCATTGTCAAAGGGTAGGTTAAGTTAGAGTTAAGACTTTGCATGAATTCAGAGTAGGCTGTCAGCTGTGGCTCAGTGCGTAGCACTCTCGTCTCTGAGTTAGAAGGTTGTGGGTGCAAGCCCCAGTCCAGGAACCTGTAGCACAAAAATCTAAGCTGACACTCTAGTGCAGTAATGAGGGAGTGCTGCACTGTTGGAGGTGCCATCTTTTAGATGAGATGTTAAACCTCTCTCAAGTGTCCGTAAATGATCCCATGGCACTATTTCGAAGAAGAGCAGGGGAGTTATCCCTGGTGTTCTGGTCAATATTTATCTCTCAATCAACATAACAAAAAAAACAATTATCTGGTCATTATCACATTGCTGTTTGTGGGAGCTTACTTGTGCTCAAATTGGCTGCCGCATTTCCTACATTACAACAGTGACGACACTCCAAAAGTACTTCAAAGGCTGCTAAGCGCTTTAAGGTGGTCGTGAAAGGCACTATATAAATCCAAGTCTTTCTTTCTTTTATGGATCACTCCATGAATGACTTAGATTATCCAAATCCCAAATCCATAAAAATCCATTGTGTAAGGAATCAGCAATGAAAGCTGCTCAATGTGCCACTGTGGACACACGTAAACCATGAGAAATTCAAATGCCCAAGATACACATACACCTTAAGTGGAACAAGACGCACATTGGCTACAATGATAGATATTTTCTCCTATCTGCCAATCTACTTCTCTGTTTTGGGTAAGTCTTCTCGCCAGTGAGATGACAAACCCATGTAGTGTGCAAACATTTGTTTCTTTACGAATAAACTGGTAATGTAAAATGTACTGATGGGTAAAAAGTGGCAAATTATCCAATTTAAGAAAAGATAGGAATCCCTCTTTTTCCAGTTATTTTCTTTGGTTTCTTCGTTCTAAGGCCTTTCACTGCCAAAGAGGTACATACTCCATGGCTTCTGCAATGGCTACCCTGAATCGGTCACTAGGAAGTGTTAGCTTGCCCATTTTAGTCAGAAATAGTGGTTGGTTAAAACTGTCAACCAAAAGCAATTTCAAAAAAACTATCTGGGCTGGTTAAAAAGAGGCCAAGTAACAATCCTAAATCCAGCTTGCTTCTCTCTCTGTGACAGATTATTCCACCATTATGCAGTTCTACCTGCAGCAAACATGTCAAGGACCAGAAAAATGTTCCCATAGTGTGCAGGGGCTATGGGCAGCAAATTAACAATTATCTTGACCACGTCTTAGTGCTTCTCCTCCCACCTCCCACACTAATGCCTGTTGGTCCATGCACTTCGAGAAGGGATCCTAGAATTTAAAAACATGATTTAACTTTAAACACTTATTATTTTCCCAATTCATACATTTTAATCTAAAATTCGGAAAAGTAAGTGACATTTGTGTTTATCCATATTCAGTATACTAATCAGATCATAATTTCTCTAAAAGCAATCAATATCCCCTTTTTTTTTAAAGAGGTGCCGCTGATCTATACTGGCTTCTGATTAAGCAACATGAGATTTTAAAATTCGCATGCTTAGAAACATAGAAAATAGGTGCAGGAGTAGGCCATTCGGCCCTTCGAGCCTGCACCGCCATTCAATGAGTTCATGGCTGAACATGCAACTTCAGTACCCCATTCCTGCTTTCTCGCCATACCCCTTGATCCCCCTAGTAGTAAGGACTACATCTAACTCCTTTTTGAATATATTTAGTGAATTGGCCTCAACAACTTTCTGTGGTAGAGAATTCCACAGGTTCACCACTCTCTGGGTGAAGATGTTTCTCCTCATCTCGGTCCTAAATGGCTTACCCCTTATCCTTAGACTGTGACCCCTGGTTCTGGACTTCCCCAACATTGGGAACATTCTTCCTGCATCTAACCTGTCTAAACCCCTCAGAATTTTAAACGTTTCTATGAGATCCCCTCTCATTCTTCTGAACTCCAGTGAATATAAGCCCAGTTGATCCAGTCTTTCTTGATATGCCAGTCCCGTCATCCCGGGAATCAGTCTGGTGAACCTTCGCGGCACTCCCTCAATAGCAAGAATGTCCTTCCTCAAGTTAGGAGACCAAAACTGTACACAATACTCCAGGTGTGGCCTCACCAAGGCCCTGTACAACTGTAGCAACACCTCCCTGCCCCTGTACTCAAATCCCCTCGCTATGAAGGCCAACATGCCATTTGCTTTCTTAACCGCCTGCTGTACCTGCATGCTGACCTTCAATGACTGATGTACCATGACACCCAGGTCTCGTTGCACCTCCCCTTTTCCTAATCTGTCACCATTCAGATAATAGTCTGTCTCTCTGTTTTTACCGCCAAAGTGGATAACCTCATATTTATCCACATTATAATTCATCTGCCATGCATTTGCCCACTCACCTAATCTATCCAAGTCACTCTGCAGCCTCATAGCATTCTCCTCGCAGCTCACACTGCCACCCAACTTAGTGTCATCCGCAAATTTGGAGATACTACATTTAATTCCCTTGTCTAAATCATTAATGTACAATGTAAACAGCTGGGGGCCCAGCACAGAACCTTGAGGTACCCCACTAGTCACTGCCTGCCATTCTGAAAAGTACCCATTTACTCCTACTCTTTGCTTCCTGTCTGACAACCAGTTCTCAATCCATGTCAACACACTACCCCCAATCCCATGTGCTTTAACTTTGCACATTAATCTCTTGTGTGGGACCTTGTCGAAAGCCTTCTGAAAGTCCAAATATACCACATCAACTGGTTCTCCCTTGTCCACTCTACTGGAAACATCCTCAAAAAATTCCAGAAGATTTGTCAAGCATGATTTCCCTTTCACAAATCCATGTTGACTTGGACCTATCATGTCACCTCTTTCCAAATGCGCTGCTATGACATCCTTAATAATTGATTCCATCATTTTACCCACTGCTGATGTCAGGCTGACCGGTCTATAATTCCCTGTTTTCTCTCTCCCTCCTTTTTTAAAAAGTGTGGTGACATTGGCTACCCTCCACTCGATAGGAACTGATCCAGAGTCTATGGAATGTTGGAAAATGACTGTCAATGCATCCGCTATTTCCAAGGCCACCTCCTTAAGTACTCTGGGATGCAGTCCATCAGGCCCTGGGGATTTATCGGCCTTCAATCCCATCAATTTCCCCAACACAATTTCCTGACTAATAAGGATTTCCCTCAGTTCCTCCTTCTTACTAGACCCTCTGACCCCTTTTATATCCGGAAGGTTGTTTGTGTCCTCCTTAATGAACCAAAGTACTTGTTCAATTGGTCTGCCATTTCTTTGTTCCCAGTTATGACTTCCCCTGATTCTGACTGCAGGGGACCTACGTTTGTCTTTGCTAACCTTTTTCGCTTTACATATCAATAGAAACTTTTGCAGTCCGTCTTAATATTCCCTGCAAGCTTCCTCTCGTACTCTATTTTCCCTGCCCTAATCAAACCCTTTGTCCTCCTCTGCTGAGTTCTAAATTTCTCCCAGTCCCCAGGTTCGCAGCTATTTCTGGCCAATTTGTATGCCACTTCCTTGGCTTTAATACTATCCCTGATTTCCCTTGATAGCCACGGTTGAGCCACCTTCCCTTTTTTATTTTTACACCAGACAGGGATGTACAATTGTTGTAGTTCATCCATGCGGTCTCTAAATGTCTGCCATTGCCCATCCACAGTCAACCCCTTAAGTATCATTCGCCAATCTATCCTAGCCAATTCACGTCTCATACCTTTAAAGTTACCCTTCTTTAAGTTCTGGACCATGGTCTCTGAATTAACTGTTTCATTCTCCATCCTAATATAGAATTCCACCATATTATGGTCACTCTTCCCCAAGGGGCCTCGCACAATGAGATTGCTAATTAATCCTGTGTCATTACACAACACCCAGTCTAAGATGGCCTCCCCCCTAGTTGGTTCCTCGACATATTGGTCTAGAAAACCATCCCTTATGCACGCCAGGAAATCCTCCTCCACCGTATTGCTTCCAGTTTGGTTCGCCCAATCTATATGCATATTAAAGTCACCCATGATAACTGTTACACCTTTATTGCATGCATCCCTAATTTCCTGTTTGATGCCCTCCTCAACATCACTACTACTGTTTGGAGGTCTGTACACAACTCCCACTAACGTTTTTTGCCCTTTGGTGTTCTGCAGTTCTACCTATATAGATTCCACATCATCCAAGCTAATGTCCTTCCTAACTATTGCATTAATCTCCTCTTTAACCAGCAATGCTACCCCACCTCCTTTTATTCTATCCTTCCTGAATGTTGAATACCCATGGATGTTGAGTTCCCAGCCCTGATCATCCTGGAGCCACGTCTCTGTAATCCCAATCACATCATATCCGTTAACATCTATTTGCACAGTTAATTCATCCACCTTATTACGGATACTCCTTGCATTAAGACACAAAGCTTTCAGGCTTGTTTTTTTAACACAACTTTGTCCTTTTAGAATTATGATGTAGTTTTGTTTCTTGCCTTTGTTTACTCGGCCTTCCACTATTGTCTGTTACCTTTCTACCATCTGTTTCTGACTCCATATTACTTCGCCCTATCTCGCTGCATAGATTCCCATCCCCCTGCCATATTAGTTTAAACACTCCCGAACTGCATTAGCAAATGTTACCCCTAGGACATCAGTTCCAGTCCTGCCCAAGTGCAGACCGTCCCTTTTGTACAGGTCCCACTTCCCCCAGAACTGGTTCCAATGTCCCAGGAATTTGAATCCCTCCCTCTTGCACCACTGCTCAAGCCACATATTTATTCTAACTATCCTGCTCCCTCTACTCTGATTAGCACATGGCACTGGTAGCAATCCAGAGATTACTACCTTTGAGGTCCTACTTTTTAATTTAACTCCTAGCTCCCTAAATTCAGCTTGTAGGACCTCTTCCCGCTTCTTACCTATATCGTTGGTACCTACATGTACCACGACAACTGGCTATTCACCCTCCCTCTCCAGAATGCTCTGTTTTCAAATTCTTTCATGGCTTCGCCCTACTCTGTAATCTCCTGCAACACTCAGATATCTGTGCTCCTCTAATTTTGCCCTCTTGAGCGTCCCCAATTTCACTCGCTCCACCATTGGTGGCCGTGCCTTCAGCTGCCAAAGCCTTAAGCTCTAGAAATCCCTCCCTATACCTCTCTACTTCTTTTTCCTCCTTTAAGACACTCCTTAAAACCAACCTCTTTGTCTGTCCATATATTTCTTTATGTGGCTCGGTGTCAAATTTTATTTCATAATGCTCCTGTGAAGCACTTTGGGGCATTTTACTATGTTAAAGGTGCTATATAAATACAAGTTTTATTGTGGTTGTACTCTCCTCACATTCACAGAGATCCCTACCCTGTTCCTAGAAGACCTCATCTTCCCTTTAGAGGCATTCACACTTTCTAACAACCCAGTTTATAGCAGCACTCCCCCTAACTGACATTCCTTTTATTCTGGTCCTGGCTGCAGCTCCTATCCGATGCAGCTACATCACTACAGGGAAAGATTGTGTGCTGTAGGTGGGAGCTCCTGATCTAACATTCGACCTTAGTAAGTGGAAAAGCAGTGATCTTCCCACCCAGATCTTTTACGGATGTAAATCTGCCCTTGTAGCATGAGCTTGAGCTACAACGGTTGATTTAGCACCCCAGAAGACAAAAACTACACGCATTTGTGTACAATCTTGCAATGGCCCTGACAATAAATAGTGCCACTTGATAGCTGAGTGCTCTGCATTGGAGTCCAATGTCTCTTTCTAGAATTTCTGGGTCACTGCTACTTCTTTAAGACGTACTAAACACCAGTTTAAGTCTTCACATGCAATGTTCATCATTTTAAAGTTGAACATACGTTGTTTCAATGTGTGAAAAAGAAAACGATATAAAAAAAATGACCCTGAAGTTAAATTAGATAGTTAGCATATATAATCGAGGAATTAAACCATTGTTTTAAACAGGTCAATACATCCTTTAAAATAGCAGAGAGAGGAATTTCAGATGAACACATTAAGCAATCAGATGCTAGTGTCCCATGGCATCATTTCAGCACCAAGGAGCTTATTCTTAATATAAAATGGCCACCCAACATAGAAAAAAATCCAAGTATACTCCTAAACATAAACCTCCAAACAACTGCATGTGTGAACCATACACGCAATAATACTTACTATTTGAGGACAGGGGATCAAACACCCAACCTTATCGAAACCCCGTTTCCATATTTTAAAAAAACACATTTGTTGCATTCCTCAGTAAGAAGACTTATCGAATAGGTTTGTGTTCCAAAAATCTTACGGATGGTAAACAAACAGATCAATTCGAGCTTTCTGGGATTTGCGGATGTACAAATTAGATTTCTGGATAGCAAAAGTCAATATATTCACAGTAGGTATCTGCCAAGACTAAAATTAAAGTCCATAGGAGAATGACCCAGCAGACAGAACATGAATTGTAATGAAACCTGTAGATTTATAGCCTGATGAATTGTTAAAAGCACTTCAACCCAAAAATATGTCAATTCAGGACACTTCAGAAGTAGGTTGTATTCAATCATGTACAAAGGGAAATGGTATAGTCAATATTTAATTGGGTACCTGCAGATATAGTAGTCATTGAATTATGTTTCTTAAATTTGATTACTGATTGATAAAAAGCTGCAATCCTTTTTCCCAAAGGTAGCCCAAATGTTGTGTTCTGGTTCATGCCAATCAGCAAACTGCAGATCATTGACTATAAAGTTGTTGAATGGGAAAAGGGTGGATTCTTTATTCCACTTTGGTCCAATCTATTAAATGACCCAGAATATAAAATATGTAAAATTTTGAACTATCATATCCTGAAGGTGTGACCCAAGAGGTAGTGATATGGAGTGCTGGGTTGCAAGTCCACATCTGCAACTCACATGTTGCTGATTTCTCCATCTCAGACATGCCACTATCAGCGAGACAAGAGGCTTCTGACAGGACCAAAGGAAAGTTGAGTCAGAAGTCAAAACTGAGCCATGCCTGTCCCAGAAGACTTGTCAGGGTTGGACATGTGCCAATCAGGTGGGAATAAAACCATCACAGAAAATCTCTAAAAGCTATATACTGTTGGATATCATTTGCCAGCAATTATTCACCTCACTGTTGAGTGTTCCTTTTCCATTGTTATATCTCAGTGGGATATTACAGCAGGTGTGCGGTATCCTGACAAGCTGAGAGGCAGTGTAGCGAGAGGGAGAGATGTGACTGACAGTTTAAATAATTTAATATAATACAGGAAATGGAAAGTACAATCAAGAAAAAAATATAGGGCTATAATTTGCTATAGCGTTAGACTTGGCCTTGCACATTTAGGATTTTAATTTTTTTTGCGTGGTGAGATGCAGTTTTCGTGAAGCTAATAGTGGAGCAATGCAAATCGAACAGCAACTTTTGGATATTTGAGTTTAACTGCACATCTACCTCTCGTCTGAAGTTGCTGTACCATTTGCACATAAATAACGATTCATGGCATTAGCCTCACTGTTATTTTGACAGCTCAATTTGGCCCATATAGGTCATGAATATCTGTAGAACAGGGAGCAGCCATGGCAAGTGATGAGTGGAGGAGATAGTGGCAGTTTGGATAGTCCATCTCTTTTATCATACAAGCCAGCAACTTATGGATTATTGTTTCCTACATAGAGCAAAACAGAAACAAGGTCTCCAATAGCTGAATTAGTAGTAAACTCCACAGTGTAACTGGTCGACAAATTTCCAAGATGAGATCAAGCAAAGCGACAATTGTGCATATGTGTGCTTAGTAGCCAAAAGTCTTCACAGAAACATTTGCCATAGCAAAGCTAACTGGACTGTAGCAAGGTATTGTGTATGCATTCAAAAGGAAATGTGTGTCTCTTTTGTTAAGGCAAGAGTGATAAAGAAAGAATGAGAAAGGGTCAAAAATATACTGACAGATACAGAAATAACAACAAAAGTATGTGAGAATCATCCATTAATTTCAATCAGGAAAGATGTATAATGAACGGCAGATCGACACTGCCTCATTTACACAATCAGCAAAATTAAAATTACGCCATGGAGTCAAAGAAAGCTTGAGATAGAGAAAGGTGCAGAAACAGTGAAAGACAAAGAGAAAAACACAAAAAATCAGCAAGTGGGAGACATGCAGGAAGTTATTGGAGGAGAGATTCAATTTTGTTTGTTGCCTGTGACTTATGACATGGGAAACCAATTATGAATAGTTCGCTGAGTATGCCTTTGGTGTTTTCATTATTAGACACCCATATATCAGATATTGGCATTGTGGATCAGGCGACCGTAGAAAATTAGAGAATGTGAGAATTATTACAACACACACCCGTCTTCAATCTTTATTTTTCACACAATTACTGTCATCAATGTGCACTATCTGCATGATGGGACAATATAAACTTTTCTTTCGTAAGCTAAAATGTTCCCCATGAAAATCATCAGGATGTATCTGGTGGTAATGGGAAGTGGCACTCAATATAAGTTGTTGGATAGTAAAATATTTGTAGTGAACCTGAATAAAGGTCATAATATATGCTTATTTTAAGAATTTATTTAACTCTTTCCTACAAACATACCTGTGATGATATTATACTTATATCACTGAGCTTTAGAAATTGAAAATGTGGAAGAGAACATAAAGGAAGAAAACATAAAAGGACAAAATCAGGTTCAGTAATTAGAAAATGTTGACAATTTAAAATTGCTTAATAGCGTAACAAGAGTGCATGTCTCCCAACAGATAGTCAACAGTTTCAAGTTTCTGACCTGTCGTTTCAATCTGCCTAAGGTTTCAACAGTTCTTGGTCAGACGGAATACACTGCAGAGATGGGATTCCTCTGCAGAAATAGGAAAAACTAACAAATGTATTTCATCCTACAACCTGTCAACCAATCACAATGTAAAAAGTCTACAACCCGGGCCACATATGTTTCATTGCTGAAAGAAGCTATGTGAAAGAAATAAAAAGGGGATAAAATTTGGGATCAAATGGCAAGTATAAGAATGTCTATCCTTCATCACAGGAAGTTCTCTGCTCACTGATAGAACACCCTACTGAGTCTCACTGTGTCATGCTGTCCACTGGCTAATTCTCAGTATGGCTCCCTCACCGTTCTTTCACCAACCTGTTCATACCAGGAAGGTTACCCCAGAAGTAACGGGCTCGATGTGCAGCGGAGACTTCCTTGGCATCAATCATCACAGGGTTACACTACCAGAAAAAAAGGAAAAGATGAGTTTCTTAATTTCATGAATCTGGACAATATGTTTTGAGTGGTATCTTCTCTCATTCCCTCCCTCCCTCCCTCAACCGTCGCACACCACCCCCATCACCACTTTTAAGATTACAAGGTATATTTAATCAATTTGTGCCTTTGGCATGAAGATTTGGAGATTTTCCAGCTGGCAGTACATATTGGTAATTCAGGTGTGCTGTCCCAATGACTTTCAATCTATTCAATTCATAAGGGGCATATATCTGAATTCCCAACAATCACTCCTTGCTGGCAAAGGTCAATGCTAGGACTGCAAATTTGCAAAATTATCCCTTATATGTGTAATGTATGCATCTGTGACAATGCTCACTGGTTTATAGAGTTATTGAGTTGTGAGTGGCTTAGCCAGTCACATGATGTTCACAAGACTCAATAAAACCCCAGCCAGTTGGGTTCAGGGGATCCATGATGAGGCATGTGGTTGTGAGCCTGGTGGATGAACTGGTAATGTGTAGTGTGATTGTTAAACCTTTGCTAATAAACCAACTAGTTCTTAATAGAAAAGCAAAATACTGCGGATGCTGGAATCTGAAATTAAAGCAGAAAATGCTGGAAATCTCAGCGTGTCAGGCCGTTCTGGCGAAGGGTCATCGACCTGAAATGTTAACTCTGTTTCTCACCACAGATGTTGCCTGACCCGCTGATATTTCCAGCACTGTCTGTTTTTAGTTCTTAATAGCAATGTGTTGCTATGAATTCTTAAGCAAAGACCCACGAAGCAAATACATTACAAAATGGTGACGAGGACGGGAGTTTCTGCATGAAGAAATTTTTGGTGGAATTTCCTTTCATGAGAAGGCAAAAAGGAGCATAGCAAGGAGATATACCACCGGCAGCATGATTCCTGAATGAGAGTAGGGTAGAACCATTTTTTTTTGTGAGTACTGAACATTGCTGAACTGACAAAAAGAGCTTGTGGAAAGCCATTTTGAGTTATTGAAAACCAATTCAAGATTATTGAGAGTGATTAACAGCTATTAAGCTAAGAAGGCAATATGGATGTGACAATGAATTATGTCTAATTTGGGAGCCTTTGACAAAAATAAGGAATTGTTTAGATCCTACAGTGAAAGATTGCAAATGTTATTTAGAGCTAATGATGTCAATGAAGTCCGAGCAGGTCTGGTATATTCACAAATAAGGAATCAAGCAGTGCACGAGAAGATGAAAGCTATTCTGTCTGTCATGATCAGTGCAGAGAATTATAGTATCTTAGTGAATTTGTTAATCCTGAGAAAGGTTAAGGGTGCTTCATTTTGATGCACAGCTTTTACAAATAACGGAGAGCTATAAGTTCGCAATGAGAAACCAAAGACCCGATGAATACATTGTTGCCATAAGAAAATTATCTCTACACTGCAACTTTGGAGGATTCCTAGATGGGGCTCTTCAAGATCAATATGTGTGTGGACTAACGGATGAACGCATCCAATCAAAATTGTTAGGTATGGATGATCTCTCTTTTGAGAAAGCTTGCAAAATAGCCACCTCCATGGAAATGACAGAGAAAAATATTAAGGAATTTCATCCATTACCGGCAGTAGTCGCAGTTCACAGTAGAAACGCAGAAGAAGGTGAGCCTTAGTCGGAGGGAGAGTAGTGAAATCAAGGAGAATAGATGTCATAGGTGTAATAGCAACTGCACAACAGTGTTGGTTCAAGTCGGCAAGATGCTACCAGTGCCAAGTAAGGGGACACATTGCAGCCGCATGTAAATCCAAGGACAGCCCAACGATAATCAAAGAGTTCACTGGGTGGAAATCAATCAAAACAGTGTAGGTTTTGGTGTATATGCAGTGAAGGGCAAGGCAGTACATTCCTTATGTCAGGATATCAGAACATTAGTACTGATTAATAATCGATGGATTAATATGACAATAGATACAGCGGCTGATTGTTCAATAATGAGAGGATGTGTATTACAAGAATTTCAGGGGCATACCACTAAAGGCGAGCTCAGCAGAGCTGAAAACATATTCGGAGAAAAACTGCAGATGCTTGGACAAATGGAGTGTATAGTACAATACTAGGGGCAACAAGCAAGATTACCTATTATAATGAAATACGTTAATCAGCCAACACTTATGGGCAAAGAGTGCTTTGTTTGGATTGGTACAGCGTCTGTAGTGCAGAAATGGTTAAGTCTTGGCAAGATACTCTGCTGGAGAAATATGCTAATATGTTTGAGGACTCATACGAGGGCATCAAGGGATACAATGCACATATTTGGATTAGGTTGGATATCAAACCTATTTTTTGTAGACCAAGGCTGGTACCATATGCATTAACATCGCAGGTTGAGCAAGAGCTTGATAAGTTGGAGAAAAACTGAATTTTAATGAAGACTGATAGGAATAACTGGGCCACCCCATTAGTTGTAGTTCCGAAGGCAGACAAAACGGTACGGCTCTGTGGGGATTATAAAATTACCCTGAATCGAGCAGTTAATGATGAACAGTAGCCTTTACCGACATCACAGGACCTGTATGCAGAACTGGCAGGAGCCAAAGTCTTCACAAAACTGGATCTCTCCCTATGCTCAACTCAAGGTTGACAAGGATAGTCAGCAGTATCTGACAGTCAACTCACACAAAGGTTTATTTTCATACACTAAATTGCCCGATGATATCAAGTCCGAATCAAAGATATTTCAGGCTATCATGGATCAGATCTCACAGGGAATAAATCACTGTTTGTACAATCAAGATGATGTGTTGATAGCCACTTGCAAAGAGAGGGAAAACCTGGAAATCTTAGAAGAGGTATTCAGACAGTTCAATGACCATAATCTGAAGTCGAAGAGGAGTAAATGTGCATTCATACAGCGTGTGGTAGTTTATCTAGGATTGCAGGTTGATGAAAATGGTCTCCAACCAGTTAAGGAGAAAGTGCAAGCCATCATGATGGCTCCAGAACTGAAAAACGTTACTGAATTATGATCCTTTTTAGGCACAGAAACATAGAAAATAGGTGCAGGAGTAGGCCATTTGGCCCTTCGAGCCTGCACCACCATTCAATAAGATAATGGCTGATCCTTCACCTCAGTACCCCTTTCCTGTTTTCTCTCCATACCCCTCGATCCCTTTAGCCATAAGGACCATATCTAACTCCCTCTTGAATATATCCAATGAGCTGGCATCAACAACTCTCTGCAGTAGGGAATTCCACGGGTTAACAACTCTCTGAATAAAGAAGTTTCTACTTATCTCAGTCCTAAATGGCTTACCCCTTATCCTTAGACTGTGTCCCCTGGTTCCAGACTTCCCCAACATTGGAAACATTCTTTCTGCATTTAACCTGTCCAGTCCCGTCAGAATTTTATATGTTTCTATGAGATCCCCTCTCATCCTTCTAAACTCCAGTGAATACAAGTCCAGTCAATCCAGTCTCTCCTCATACATCAGTCCAGCCATCCCTGGAATCAGTCTGGTGAACCTTCACTGCACTCCCTCAACAGCAAGTATGTCCTTCCTTAGATTAGGAGACCAAAACTGAACACAATATTCCAGGTGAGGGCTCACCAAGGCCCTGTACAACTGCAGTAAGACCTCCCGGCTCCTATACTCAAATCCCCTAGCTATGAAGGCCAACATACCATTTGCTTTCTTCACCTGCTGTACCTGCATGCCAACTTTCAATGACTGATGAACCATGACACCCAGGTCTCGTTGCATCTCCCCTTTTCCTAATCTGCCGCCATTCAGATAATATTCTGCCTGCGTGTTTTTGCCCCCAAAGTGGATAACCTCACGTTTATCCACATTATACTGCATCTGCCATGCATTTGCCCACTCACCTAACATGTCCAAGTCACCCTGCAGCCTCTTAGCGTCCTCCTCACAGCTCACACAGCCACCCAGTTTAGTGTCATCTGCAAACTTAGAGATATTACACTCAATTCCTTTATCTAAATCATTAATGTATATTGTATAGAGCTGGGGTCCCAGCACTGAGCCCTGCGGCACCCCACTAGTCACTGCGTGCCATTCTGAAAAGGACCCGTTTATCCCGATTCTCTGCTTCCTGTCTGCCAACCAGTTCTCTATCCACGTCAGTACATTACCCCCAATATCATGTGCTTTGATTTTGCACACTAATCTCTTGTGTGGGACCTTGTCAAAAGCCTTTTGAAAGCCCAAATACACCACATCCACTGGTTCTCTCTTGTCCACTCTGCTAGTTACATCCTCAAAAAATTCCAGAAGATTCGTCAAGCATGATTTCCCTTTCATAAATCCATGCTGACTTGGACCGATCCCGTCACTGCTTTCCAAATGCGCTGCTATTTCATCCTTAATGATTGATTCCAACATTTTCCCCACTACTGATGTCAGGCTAACCGGTCTATAATTACCCGTTTTCTCTCTCCCTCCTTTTTTAAAAAGTGGTGTTACATTGGCTACCCACCAGTCCATAGGAACTGATCCAGAGTCGATAGACTGTTGGAAAATGATCACCAATGCATCCATTATTTCTAGGGCCACTTCCTTAAGTAATCTGGGATGCAGACTATCAGGCCCTGGGGATTTATCGGCCTTCAATCCCATCAATTTCCTGAACACAATTTTGTGCCTAATAAGGATATCCTTCAGTTCCTCCTTCTCACTAGACCCTCGGTCCCCTAGTACATCCGGAAGGTTATTTGTGTCTTCCTTCGTAAAGACAGAACCAAAGTATTTGTTCAATTGGTCTGCCATTTCTTTGTTCCCCATTATAAATTCACCTGAATCCAACTGTAAGGGACCTACGTTTGTCTTTACTAATCTTTTTCTCTTCACAAATCTATAGAAGCTTTTGCAGTCAGTTTTTATGTTCCCAGCAAGCTTTCTATCATACTCTGTGGCCCTTTTTGTTTTTTGCCTTTGGTTTCTCTGCCCTCGAGATACAGATAACGAGATACAGATAACGAACCACAACGCAACAATGCAGAGAACCGTGGGCATCCTGGAGAAATTTTCGGAGGGAAACCTTCGTGGAGCGACTCGATCAATACTTCATGGCCAACGAGTTGGAAGGAGAAGTGAACGCTGCCAAACAAAGAGTGATCCTCCTTACCATTTGCGGGGCACCAACTTATGGCCTCATGAAAAATCTGCTTGCTCCAGCGAAACCTACAGAGAAGTCGTTCGATGATTTGTGCACACAGGTCCGGGAGCATCTAAACCTGAAGGAAAGTGTTCTGATGGCGAGGTACCGATTCTACACACACAAGAGGTCTGAAGGCCAGGAAGTAGCGAGCTACGTCGCTGAGCTAAGGCACCTTGCAGGACATTGCGAATTTGATGGTCACTTGGAGCACATGCTTAGGGACTTCTTTGGCCATGAAGTAATACTTCGCAAACTTTTGACTGTCGAGATCCCAACCTTGAGTAAAGCCATAGCGATAGCCCAGGCATTCATTTGCCACCAGTGACACTACAAATAAATTTCTCAGCACACGAGTGCTGTTGCAAGTATTGTGAACAAAGTAATGTTGTTTTCGAATCGTAACGTACAGGACAGGACTCATATGCCTGCAGCTGCATGTCCGCAGAGTCCACCATCAAGGGTGATGAATGCAAGGTCATTAATATCTTGTTGACGCTGCGGAGGTGATCATCGCTTCCATTCATACCGCTTCCAAGGATACGTTTGCAAGGGCTGTGGAACAATGGGACACCTCCAATGTATGTGCAGGCGAGCTGCAAACATTGCTAATCCTGCAAACCACCATGTTGCAGAGGAGGACAGATCCACGGTGGATCATGACGAACTAAAGCCTCAGACTGAGAAGGCAGAAGTATATGGGGTGCACACATTTACCACAAAATGTCCCCTGACAATGCTGAAGATTGAATTAAATGGACTCCCGGTGTAAATGGAGCTGGACACGGGCGCGAGCCAGTCCATAATGAGCAAAAAGACTTTCGATAAACTGTGGTGCAGCAAGGCCTCAAGGCCAATCCTGACTCCCATTCGTACTAAACTGAGAACTTACACAAAGGAACTGATTCCCGTAATCGGCAGTGCTACCGTAAAGGTCTCCTACGATGGAGCGGTGCACAAATTACCACTCTGGGTGGTACCAGGCGATGGCCCCACGCTGTCCGGCAGGAGCTGGTTGGGAAAGATACGCTCGATGTGGGACGACGTCTGAGCGCTCTCGTCCGTCGACGACACTTCACGTGCCCAGGTCTTAAACAGATTCCCCTCACTGTTCGAACCGGGTATCGGAAAGTTCCAAGGAGCAAAAGTGCAGATCCATCTGATTCCGGGGGCGCGACCCATTCATCACAAGGCGAGAGCGGTACCGTACATGATGAGAGAGAGGGTGGAGATCGAGCTGGACCAGCTGCAAAGAGAGGGCATCATTTCGCCGATTGAATTCAATGAGTGGGCCAGTCCGATTGTTCCAGTCCTCAAGGAAGACGGCACTGTCAGAATCTGTGGTGATTACAAAGTAACGATCAATTGTTTCTCCCTGCAGGATCAATACCCGCTACCAAAGGTAGACGACCTATTTGCGACGCTGGCGGGAGGTAAAATGTTCACGAAGCTGGACTTAACCTCGGCCTACATGACGCAGGAGCTGGAGGAATCATTGAAGGTCCTCATGTGCATCAGCACACACAAAGATCTCTTCATTTACAACAGATGCTCGTTTGGGATTCGATCAGCTGCGGCGATATTCCAGAGGAACATGGAAAGTTTGCTGAAGTCAGTCCCGCGCACTGTGGTCTTCCAGGACGACATCTTAGTTACAGCTAGGACACCGTCGTGCACCTGCCGAACCTGGAGGAGGTTCTTTGTCGGCTTAATTGTGTGGGGCTTAGGCTAAAATGCTCAAAGCGCATTTTCCTGGTGCCTGAAGTGGAGTTTCTGGGGAGAAGAATCGCGGTGGATGGCATCAGGCCCACCGATTCGATAACGGAGGCAATCAAGAACGCACCAAGACCACAGAACGTGACGGAGCTGCGGTCGTTTCTCGGACTCCTGAACTACTTTGATAACGTCTTACTGGGTCTTAGCACACTGTTAGAACCACTGCACTCTTTACTGCGTAAAGGAGATGAATGGGTATGGGGTAAAAGCCAAGAAAATGCCTTTGAGAAAGCTATAAAACTGTTATGCTCAAACAAATTGCTTGTGTTGTATGATCCATGTAAGCGTTTGGTACTAGCATGTGATGCGTCGTCATACGGTGTTGGGTGTGTATTGCAACAAGCTAATGAATCTGGGAAATTGCAACCGGTTGCTTATGCATCCAGAAGTCTGTCTAAGGCTGAGAGGGCCTACAGCATGATCGAAAAAGAAGCATTCGCATGTGTTTATGGGGTAAAGAAAATGCATCAATATCTGTTTGGGCTCAAATTTGAATTGGAAACTGACCATAAGTCATTTATATCCTCTTTTCTGAAAGTAAGGGGATAAACATGAATGCATCGGCCTGCATCCAGAGATGGGCGCTCACATTGTCCGCATACAACTACACCATCCGCCACAGGCCCGGCACAGAAAACTGTGCCGATGCTCTCAGTAGGCTGCCATTACCCACCACAGGGGTAGAGATGGCACAGCTCGCAGATTTAGTTATGGTAATGGACGCATTCGAAAGTGAGCAATCACCTGTTAGCACCCGACATATTAGAACCTAGATGAGCCAGGACCCCTTACTGTCCTTAGTAAAATACTGTGTGCTCCACGGGAGTTGATCTAGTGTCCCGTTACAGATGCAGGAAGAAATAAAGCTGTACCAGTGGTGGAGATGAAATGTCCATACAGTAAGTCTGCCTCCTGTGGGGTAATCGGGTAGTGGTGCCAAAAAAGGGCAGGGACACTTACATTAGTGACCTCCACAGTACCCAACCAGGCATTGTAATGATGAAAGCGATAGCCAGATCCCACGTGTGGTGGCCCGGTATCGATGCAGACTTGGAGTCCTGCGTGCACAAATGTAACACATATTCCCAGTTAAGCAATGCACCCAGGGAGGCGCCACTAAGTTTATGGTCCTGGCCTTCCAAACCATGGTCCAGGGTCCATGTCGACTACGCAGGCCCGTTCTTGGGAAAAATGTTCCTCATGGTTGTAGATGCGTACTCCAAATGGATTGAATGTGAGATAATGTCGGCAAGCATATCTGCTGTCATCATTGAAAGCCTGCAGGCCATGTTTGCCATGCACGGCCATCCTGATGTCCTTGTAAGTGACAATGGGCCGTGCTTCACCAGTGCCGAGTTCAAAGAGTTCATGACCCGCAATGGGATCAAACATGTCACTTCTGTCCTGTTCAAACCAGCGTCCAATGGTCAGGCAGAGCGAACAGTGCAAACTGTCAAGCAGAGCTTGAAAAGGGTAATTGAAGGCTCACTGCAGACTCGCCTATCCCGAGTCCTGCTTAGTTACTGCACAAGACCCCACTCGCTCACTGGGGTTCCCCCCGCTGAACTGCTCATAAAAAGGGCACTTAAGACAAGGCTCTCATTAGTCCACCCTGATCTACACAAACAGATAGCGAGCAAGCGACTTCAACAGAATACATATCATGATCGCGCAAATGTGTCAGGTGAAATTGAGATAATGATCCTGTATTTGTGTTAAACTATGGACAAGGTCCCAAGTGGCTTCCCGGCACTGTCGTGGCCAAAGAGGGGAGATGGGTGTTTCAGGTCAAATTTTCAAATGGACTCACCTGCAGGAAACACTTGGACCAAACCAAACTAAGATTCACGGACTATCCAGAACAACCCACAATAGACTCTACCTTTTTTGACCCCCCAACACACATACAAGTGGCAACCGACTCAGCGGTTGACCACGAAGCAGAACCCATTACCTGCAGCAGCCCAGCAGGCCTCACCACACCCAGCAGCCCTGCAAGGCCAGCTGCGCAGCAGCCCAGCGAGGGCCCAACAAACCACTCACCAAAACCAGCATTCGCACCGATGCAATCAACCAGGGAAAGGAAGGCCTCAGATCGACTCACATTGTAAATAGTTACACTATTGACTTGGGGGCGAGGGAGTGTTGTTATATATGTAAACCTTTAAATACAATGTTTAACCACCAGAGGGCTCAACCCCTGGAGTCCCAATGGATCCCACAATCCCTTGGGAGCACCTGTACATAAGGAGGTCTCACAGGCTGGAGAGGCACTCTGGAGACTGGTAATAAAGGACGACTTTGAGCTCACAGTATCTGGTCAGATTCTTTATTCAATACATAACAAGAGTGAGTTGGCAGGTCCAAGCACTTCAACGGACACAACATCCATATCTCCACCAACTCAGATGCAGCCGACTGAAGGCAGTTCTGCGGGTATGGGACAATCTCACAGAGACTCTGTCTTCCGGGGGAAAGGAGGGGGAGGGGGTTGGGGGGTGGTGGAGGTAGAATTGGGGTTCAGTTGAGAAGATCAACGAGGAAACACAAACCAACTAGACAGCATATTGATAACTGGGAATATCAGAATCTTAGGAAGAAAGCTAACACTAGGATGGATGTAAGGGTTCCAAGGAAACTCAAGAGGACACAAGAAGATAGAGGTCAGGAATCCTGGGTTACACAACTTGAAAACAGAAATTCCCCAAGACGGTGTCCGGATTCAAATAAGAATATAGAAAATGGGCATAGCCAGCCAACTGCAAAGAAATGGCGGTCGGAGCAGGAGGGAGCTAAAAGCTTACAACCAGATACTCAGGCTCAGCAGTCAAATTTGTAAAATTGTAATCATTACAAGTAATCTTTTGAAATATTGTATAAATACCTTGCTTCTAAAAAAAGCGGAAGCAGTGTAATGTATGCATGCTCACAAGTTTATAGAGTTGTTGAGTTGTGAGTGGCTTAGCCAGTCACGTAATGCTCACAAGACTCAATAAAACCCCAGCCAGTTGGGTTCAGGGGATCCATGATGAGGCAGGTAGTTGTAAGCCTGGTGGATGAACTGGTAAAGTGTAGTGTGATTGTTAAATCTTTGCTAATAAACCAACAAGTTCTTTATAGCAATGTGTTGTTATGAATTCTTAAGCAAAGAACCCACAAAGCAAATACATTACAATATGTAACTTTAAAAAATAATTTCAGTTGAGTTAATTCTTTGTTCATGATATTCATATTTGTCTGATACGGACTGTGGTATCTTACATCATGTCTGCTAAATTAAGCTTTTCTTTATAACTGAAATATATCAACACTTTAAATCAATACAAAGGCATGAAATCCCTCAACAGATCTGTGCATCTATCAGCTTGTGAAGACAGGTCGATATGGCGGACTCGGCAATGCTACTATATTTAAAAGGATTCTGGGGCATTATAAATATGATAGCTGCAATCTTTATAGCCATATGTAATGTAGTGGATAATGACGGAGAGTGAATTGTGGTCTGCAAACAATATGTAGCAGATATCAGGGAGTGCTTCTCTACAGAGACAACTTTACCACCCACTGGAAAATAGCCAGACTGTTCAAGCAAAATCAATGCGATAAGACAAGTGTGCACTGCAGTACATGAATTGATGGAGCTATAACACTATCCTGTTTGCTTTGAATGTAATATCACCTTCAAATAAAGTTAATATTGAGGCTTTAAAATCGTTCCCCAAATCTCTATTTTGTAAATGTGAATTCCAATATGAATACAATCTAGCAAAAATGAGGGTAGTTTTATCATTGTATTCCACCATCTAATGATACAAAAAATGTTATCTAAAAGATATGAATCCATCTATTCAGACACAATTTTTTTGTACATCTATAGATTATTAATGTAATCATTTGTTTACTTTGGTCAGTTTTTTCCTTGTTTTTGTGTGGACATTTTTAGTTTGATATGAAAAAGGATGCTGATTTCTTTCCTCACACATCATTTTTTTTGTCTTGGATCATCTTTTCTTTTACCTTAATAGGATCATAATTATAATATACACTTCCATTCCGACTGAAATAGAATACTAGCAATTTAGGGAGGCTGGAGATTTCTGTCAAAAATACACGTGGAAATCATTAATAGGCATCCTCCCAGTTGCACTGATAGCACAGACCATAAACTCAGTGCATAATTTTTGTATCTGCTTTGTCTCTTTCAAGTCTTTCTGTAGCACCCACAATACAACTGCCAAGAAGGTGAGTAGATGGGACACTCCCAGAACTCTGCTAATGCAACATCATAGACAGCAGCTGGGAAATGGACGAGGGTAACTCGGTATCCAATTTTAGTGTATTTATTATAAATAGTTTGCATTTTAATTCAGATCCAGTTGTAGAAAAAAATGGTGAAAGTATAAAGTTTAAATATTGCAAATTGGGTTTTTTGAAAGATTGTACAGAAATTCTGATTTCATAAGAACATAAGAATTAGGAGCAGGAGTAGGCCATACAGCCCCTCGAGCCTGCTCCACCATTTATTAAGATCATGGTTGATCTTCGATCTCAACTCATTTTCCTGCCCTATCCCCATATCCCTTGATTCCTCTGGAGTCTAAAAATCTATCTATCTCAGTTTTAAATATATTCAATGACTGAGCGTCCACAGCTCTTTGGAGCAGAGAATTCCAAAGGTTCACAACCCTCTGAGTGAAGAAATACCAATTCTTCTCACTTAAAAGGCCAGCCCCTTATCCTGAGACTATGCCCCCTAATTCTAGATTCTCAAGTCAGGGAAACAATCTCTCAGCATCTACCCTGTCAATCCCCCTATCATGATTTGTTATGCCTTTTTTCAGGACTTAGTGTTCGAGGAAATAGCTGTTTCTGTTTAGACTTCTTGTTTTGAAGAAACGTACCTCTAGAAAGCGGGAGATATCCCTCTTGTCACTGACTCCCATTGCCACCACATTTTCAAACAGCCAGAAAAATGGCCTGTTGTCTCCTTCTTTAGGTCTTGTTTCATGCAGAAGACGGTAGAACTCAAAAAACAGGCGGCCTGTGCCCTCTGTAAAGTAAACAGGATATAACACAATGAAAGCTGTCCTTTTGGACACATTGGGCTCAATTTTCCCCAACTTTCTGCAACTTTTTTTGGCGTGCACCGTTTTTTTTTGGAGTAAATTAAAATCTCCAAGTTTCTCCAAAGTTTCTGCGCCAGCGTAATTCGGTACAATTTTTTTAGACTACAATTTTTTTTACCTCATTGGGGGCGTAACCTGCCACCCGCACCAATTCTGGCTATTTATGCAAGTTCGGTCAACAACGATTTTTCTTAAGACGGTGTATGTGTCCGCTCTGAAAAACCTTCTGGGCAGTTAACAAAATCAGCGCAGGTGAGAGAATCAGCGCAGAAGATCCAGTTCCACAGCCGGGACAGCAGTGGCAGAGAGGGAGAGAGAGGGAGTAATTATAACCTCTGTTATTTATGGGTTCTGTGGTACAACTCCATCACTGTAACAATCTCCTTTTTGTCTTTAATCTCTAACAAATCGAATTCATTTTAATCTGGGGCTTTTGGTCTGGTGTGTCCACCCTTTCAGTCTGCGCTAGGAGCAGCACCGGCTCTGGGGGTGGGGAGGCCTTTCGGCCTGGGCTAGGAGTGGCACTGGCTCCGGGGGAGAGGGAGGCATTTCGGCCTGGGCTAGGAGCGGCACTGGCTCCGGGAGTGGGGAGGCCTTTCGGCCTGGGCTAGGAGCCGCACTGGCTTGGGGGGAGAGGGAGGCCTTTCGGCCTGAGCTCGGAGCAGCACTGACTCCGGGGGGGTGGGGAGGCCTTTCGGCCTGGGATAGGAGCGGCACTGGCTGGGGGGGAGAGGGAGGCCTTTCGGCCTGGGCTAGGAGCAGCACTGACTCCGGGGGGTGGGGAGGCCTTTCGGCCTGGGCTAGAAGCGGCACTGGCTGGGGGGGGGGGGGGGGAGAGGGAGGCCTTTCGGCCTGGGCTAGGAGCAGCACTGACTCCGGGGGGTGGGGAGGCCTTTCGGCCTGGGCTAGGAGCGGCACTGGCTCCGGGGGGGAGGGGGGGCGGGTGAGAGGGGCCTTTCCAATTCAGTTTGCAGGATAGACAATAGACCTTTGGCACAAAGACTCTTTAATATTTTCATGTTGGTCAGCTGCTGCCTTATATAGCTGCAATGTGCAAGGTGCTTGTGCAGGTTGCTGTGAGCTGGCCAGAATGTCTTGTATGTTTCACTTTCCAGTTTCAGCCCGCAGTGTGTCCCTCATTAGCCTGGTAACCCGATCTTAGGCTCAACCCCAGAGCTTAAAGACAATGTGCGACAAGCCACATTCGCAAGTTAAAATGGGGAAACTTTCAACATTTTTTTTGGCGTAGTTGGGCGCTCAAAAAACGGACGTAACTCTTCAAATATGCTTTAAAAAAAAGGCATTGGGGAAACTTGAGCCCTGAACTCAGCAGCTACTTGTTCCAAGTAGCCACCATTTTTCAGCAGAACTGGGATCTACTACAATGGCCATAGACAGCAGTATAAATAACAGAGTAGCTCTGTTAATAAGTGGGACCTACAATTCAACAAAGCAACCAACCTTAA
The DNA here is from genome assembly GCF_044704955.1 of Pristiophorus japonicus. Classification (NCBI taxonomy): domain Eukaryota; kingdom Metazoa; phylum Chordata; class Chondrichthyes; family Pristiophoridae; genus Pristiophorus; species Pristiophorus japonicus. Next base: position 88,752,930 of record NC_091983.1, read on the forward strand.
CCACTATCATAGCCATTAAGTATAATTCGTCAACGAGTTCATGTAGTTTCAGTACTGAATTTGTTTGGCTTACTGTAGTGCATGATATGAATATTGTTCTCACACCTTACTACCACAAGTGCATATTGCAAATATAATTGGGGGAATTTTAAACCCACACGATGGACAGAAAAGGGTTGGGTCGGGGGAGGGGGATTGTGGGTCAAATCAGCAAATATGCAAAGCCCGACCTGAACTTGGCGCGAATGCGCCTTCTTTGGTTTTAACAGTGATTGGTTTTTGGGTGTCCAAGTAACACGCTGAGGAGAGGCTGCTCAGTGATTATAATATAATATGATCAGTCAACCCCTCAGCCCAGCAATCTCTCCTGGTCCCGTCTCCTTCTCGATTGCCAGTCAAACTACCCCACCAACCCCACAATCTCTCCCAGTCCCCCTCTTCCCGATTGCCACCCTAACCCTCACCGTTCTCCACCCCGCCCCCCCACCCCCCCCTCCCTGCTGTAGCAACCCCACGTTGTTTCCCGATTGCCAGAGACCATCCTCAATGGTCGCTGGCTGCAGCCTTCTACGACTGGCTTTCCTGCCTGGCAGCCAACCAGCCTGTCAATTTAGCCAACTGTCAATTTAGCCAGCTACTGGGCGGGAAATAGAGTAAACACATGATAATGAGGTACTGCTGTTAAATTCAGCAGGACCTCCACGTTCCTGGCATTTTTGGGATTCCACTCCTTCCCAAACACACGCACCCCTGCACCCTCCCCATAAATATTGGGACCAAAGTTTCAGTCACAGTTGCCAGTTCAACCTCCATTATCTTAATTAGCACCTACACCATCGAGGATTTTGGCTAGAGGTACAAAATTTGAACAAAGAACAAAACCAGTCTCAATGATCATATTAATGTCTGCACTAATTTATTCCAACTATTAACCATGTTTATTGCTGTAGTTGTTGTGCAGCTGACTATGTAGAATGCCACTCCTCCACAGCCACAAGAAAAATTACATTAGAAATAAGATATTTAAGACCAATATTGCTAGCTGCGATGCTTAAACAGAAGATTCATTATAATCAATAGCGTCTGATTTGCCACAGTGCTAACTGAAATCGTCACCTCAGAAAATTCCTTAACTGTACTTTTTATTTTAAATAACTAAATCACAAACACTGCCCAAATAGTCATTGTTTTTGTTTTGTATACTTTATGGAATGTACTATAACCAACAAAGCTGATAAACAATCTTTTTTTCCTTGACAAGGTGGCTAAAGTTAAGGGGAAAAACATCAAATGATAATTTTCTGATAATGTACATTAAAAAAACAATTAACATTTACTTGATCAATATGTGTCAAAGTTCAACACATTAGGGCACTACAAATTGCTAACATTTGATATATTCAATTTGACTTGTAATGAGACTGATGGCCCAATTGGTTAAACCACAGCTCTTTCACCTCTGGGATACGGTTAAAATCCAAATCAACCGAGAGGTTGAAAGCCTCTTCTCTATTTAGTCGTTGTAAGTATCCTAACTACAAAAGAAAAGAAAAACTAACTCTACTGTTCTATGGAAGTAAATAGAATTGGGCAACCATAGAGTTGCATGAATTGAAAAGTTGATCATCCCACTCACCAAGCTGAAGGAGGTAGGCCGGAACGTTCTGTACCTGGGTGGATCGGGTGCGAGTGGTCATCGTGGCGGCTTGCGACCCATTCTTCATTCCATCCCGCTGCTGAGATCGACTTTCTGTTAATGAGGCCGATTAAGGTAGCCCTCCCGGGCAGCAATATGCTCGGATCCTAGTGGGATCTGGATCATAGGTTCTGCCTGTTCCTCCTCCTCGTCTTCCAGCTGATGCTCCTCTTCTTCCTCCAAAGAGGCTGTGCGCCTAGCTCCTCATGCAGTGCTAATCCTCGCTGCTACACTATGTTGTGCAGGGCGCAGCAGACCACAACAATTCTGGAGACCCTGGCTGGTGCATATTGAAGGGCTCCTCCAGATCTGTCAAGGCATCTGAAGCGCATATTCAGCATACATATTGTTTGGTCTATGGCACATCTGGTGGAAATGTAGCTTTTATTATATCTCTCCTAGATCTCAGTATTTGGCCTCCTCAAGGGTGGCATGAGCCACGCCTTCAGTGGATAGCCCTTGTCTCCAAGCAGCCAGCCGGAAAGTCTGTTTGGAGGTGTGAAGAGCTGAGGGAGGGTGGACTGGCGCAGGATGAAAGAGTCATGGCACTGCCAAGGAATTTGGCGCACACATGCATGGTGATATTGCTATGGTTGCATACCAGCTGCACACTGAGGGAGTGGAAGCCCTTGTGGTTGACAAAGAATCCTAGGTGATGATGGGGTGCCCAATTGGGCACACATGAGTGATGTCGATGAAGCCAGCCAGAGCGGCAAAGGCTGGCACCCACTCAGTAACACTGGCTTCATCAATGGCAAAATTTATATAATTGGCTGATTGTCAAAGAGGGCATCGGTGACTGCGAGATGCCGCAAATGTCTGCTGCAGTTCGCTGAAAGGAGCCTGAAGTGAAGAGGTTGAGGGCTGGTATCTTTGACAACCACTGGTAAGGTGTGTCCACCTGCTCCTCTAGGCAGCAGTTCTTGCTCCAGCAATCTGCAAATGTGTTCGACAACCTGGCGTGATAGCCTGAGCCTCCTTTGGCACTGCTGCTCAGTCATGTTGAGGAAGCTCATCTGCCTGTCTACCCTGTGTTGGGGGTATTGCCTCTGGCGCAGTGCAGCCTTGGTGGTGTTGTTGTTGGTGCTACTGGTGTGCCTGATGCTGCTGGTGTCGGGGCTCATCGTGGTCTGATTCTGAGGACCAAGGTAAGATTTTATAAACAGCACCCATGCTGACATAATAGCTGGCAGGTCAAGTAGAAAGGACAGAAGCAATCTGTCAATGGTGTGATAGGTTGTTCCAATGAGGTGGCAGTGGAGCCTGACATTGCTGAAAACACTTGCAACGTCATGGGCTGTATTTTTGGTTTGTTGCCGTCTCTTTTTTCACCCCAGAGGGGTGGTAATGGCGGTGGAAAGCATTTCTGGGTGGGCGGCCAGTTTACAGTGCCCCACCAAGACATACAGTGCGAGGTTTGCGGGGGTGCAGCGCATTACTGCCCGGGAGAGGCAAGCCGGTGTGCAACACCCCCAGTTGTGACACCGTTCGATATTTGGTGCATGCTCGATCCGTAGCGCCCCGTAGTGGGATCGCCTATGAAAGCTGGCAGTCCGAGCTGTATCGGCCGCAGTGAGGAAAGTAATGTCGACCTGAGGTAAGTGTGATTGTTTTTTATTTTTGCAACTTATAAGAATATAAGAACATAAGAAATAGGAACAGAAGTCGGCCATACGGCCCCTCGAGCCTGCTCGGCCATTCAATAAGATCATGGCTGATCTGATCATGGACTCAGCTCCATTTCCCCGCCCGCTCCCCATAACCCCTTATCCCCTTATCGTTTAAGAAATTGTCTATTTCTGTCTTAAATTTATTCAATGTCCCAGCTTCCACAGCTTTCTGAGGCAGCGAATTCCAGAGATTTACAACCCTCTGAGAAAAGAAATTCCTCTTCATCTCCGTTTTAAATGGGCGGCCCCTTATTCTAAGATCATGCCCCCTATCAGTGGAAACATCCTCTCTGCATCCACCTTGTCAAGCCCCCTCATAATCTTATACGTTTCGATAAGATCACCTCTCATTCTTCTGAATTCCAATGAGTAAAGGCCCAACCTACTCAACCTTTCCTCATAAGTCAACCCCCTCATCCCCGGAATCAACCTAGTGAACCTTCTCTGAACTGCCTCCAAAGCAAGTATATCCTTTCGTAAATATGGAAACCAAAACTGCATGCAGTATTCCAGGTGTGGCCTCACCAATACCCTGTATAGCTGTAGCAAGACTTCCCTGCTTTTATACTCCATCCCCTTTGCAATAAAGGCCAAGATACCATTGGCCTTCCTGATCACTTGCTGTACCTGCATACTATCCTTTTGTGTTTCATGCACAAGTACTCCCAGCTCCCGCTGTACTGTGGCACTTTGCAAACTTTCTCCATTTAAATAATAACTTGCTCTTTGATTTTCTTTCTGCCAAAGTACATAACCTCACACTTTCCAACATTATACTCCATCTGCCAAATTTTTGCCCACTCACTTAGCCTGTCTATGTCCTTTTGCAGATTTTTTGTGTCCTCCTCACACATTGCTTTTCCTCCCATCTTTGTATCATCAACAAACTTGGCTACGTTACACTCAGTCCATTCTTCCAAGTCGTTAATACAGATTGTAAATAGTTGGGGTCCCAGCACTGATCCCTGCGGCACCCCACTGGTTACTGGTTGCCAAACAGAGAATGAACCATTTATCCCGACTCTCTGTTCTCTGTTAGTTCGCTAATCCTCTATCTATGCAAATATATTACCCCCAACCCCGTGAACTTTTATCTTGTGCAGTAACCTTTTATGTGGCACCTTGTCAAATGCCTTTTGGTAGTCCAAATACACATCCACTGGTTCCCCTTTATCCACCCTATTCATTACATCCTCAAAGAACCCCAGCAAATTTGTCAAACATGACTTCTCCTTCATAAATCCATGCTGACTCTTCCTGACCGAATTTTGCTTATCCAAATGTCCTGCTTCTTTAATAATGGACTCCAACATTTTCCCAACGACAGATGTTAGGCTAACTGATCTATAGTTTCCTGCTTTTTGTCTGCCTCCTTTTTTAAATAGGGGCGTTACATTTGCAGTTTTCCAATCTGCTGGGACCTCCCCAGAATCCAGGGAATTTTAGTAAACCAATGCATCTACAATCCCTGCCGTTACTTCTCTAAAGACCCTAGGATGCAAGCCATCAGGTCCAGGGGATTTATCTGCCTTTAGTCCAATTATCTTACTGAGTACTGATACGTCCTTACTATACAGTATAAATGCACACGAGGCCCATGCTTGAGAGAAGGTCAGTCTGTGACCTGTCCTTTATTCCTTAGCACTCAAGTGATGAAGGTGGGTGGAGCTTCCCCTTTTATACCTGAAGGTCCAGGTTAGGAGTGTCTCCCACCTAGTGGTCAGTGTTCTCACGGTGTACAACTTAGGTCAGTTTATACATGGGTTACAATGCTGGTTGAATACATGACATCACCTCCCCCCCCAAAGTCTTATTGGGATCACAGGTTGAGTCTCTCTGGTGGTTTACGCTCCCTTGTAGAGCGCCTGAGTTGGGGCTCCGGTTGTTGGGCGCTGGCCTGAGTGTCTGCTGTTTGCAGTGCCTCAGGCCTGTCCGGACTGCCCACAGTGACTGGGCTCTCCTCCCTTTGGTTCCGGTGTTCGGTCACCTGTGGTGAAGTGAACTCTATATCGTGTTCTTCCTCTGCTTCTTCTATGGGGTTGCTGAACCTCCTTTTTGTTTGATCCACATGTTTGCGGCAGATTTGTCCATTGGTAAGTTTAACTACCAGAATCCTATTTCCCTCTTTGGCAACCACAGTGCCTGCGAGCCATTTGGGCCCTGCAGCGTAGTTGAGGACAAAAACAGGATCATTTACATCAATACATCGCGCCCTCGCATTCCTGTCATGGTAGTCATATTGTGACTGGCGCCTGCTCTCGACAATTTCTTTCTTGGTCAGGTGTATAAGGGATAACCGGGTTTTGAGCGTCCTTTTCATTAGTAGCTCTGCGGGTGGAACCCCTGTGAGCGAGTGTGGTCGGGATCTATAAGCCAACAGGAGGCGTGATAAGCGGGTTTGTCGGGATCCCCTTGTATTCTGAGCATCCCCTGTTTGATTATCTGCACTGCTCGTTCTGCCTGGCCGTTTGAGGCCGGCTTGAACGGTGCCGTTCTAACATGGTTAATTCCATTGCCTGCCATGAAGACCTGGAATTCAGTGCTTGTGAAGCACGGTCCATTGTCGCTGACCAAGATGTCCGGTAGACCGTGGGCGGCGAACATTGCCCGTAGACTTTCTACCGTGGCAGAGGATGTGCTTGAATTTAAAATGTCACACTCGATCCATTTGGAGTAGGCGTCTACTACAACCAAAAACATTTTCCCCATGAAGGAACCTGCGTAGTCCACATGGATGCGTGACCAAGGCTTGGCGGGCCATGGCCAGGGGCTAAGGGGGGCTTCCCTGGGCGCATTGCCCAGCTGGGCACACGTGTTGCACCTGCGAACACAAAGTTCCAGGTCTGCGTCTATCCCTGGCCACCAAACGTGTGACCTGGCAATTGCCTTCATCGTGTCAATGCCCGGGTGCCCATTGTGGAGTTCTCTGATGAACACCTCTCTGCCCATCTGGGGCATGACTACGCAGTTTCCCCACAGTAGGCAATCAGCCTGAATCGAGAGTTCATCCTTGCGCCTGTGAAATGGTTTAAATTTGCCCTGCACGTGGCTGCCCAGTCCCCATTCAGGACACATTTCTTGACTAGAGACAATAGCGGGTCTCTATTTGTCCAGACTTTAATCTGACAGGCTGTCACGGGTGAGCCTTCGCTTCCGAAAGCTTCAACAGCCATGACAATCTCAGCAGCATGCTCGGTAGCCCCCTCAGTGGTGGCTAGTGGGATCCTGCTGAGTGCATCGGCGCAGTTTTCGGTGCCCGGTCTGTGCCTAATTGTGTCGTCATAGGCAGCTAACGTGAGTGCCCACCTCTGTATGCGGGCCGATGCGTTTGCATTTATGGCCTTGTTGTCGGCCAAAAGGGACATTAGGGGTTTGTGATCTGTCTCCAGCTCAAATTTCCTGCCAAACAGGTACTGGTGCATTTTCTTTACCGCAAATACACATGCGAGAGCCTCCTTTTCTACCATCCCGTAGCCCCTTTCTGCCTGTGACAGACTTCTGGAGGCATAAGCTACCGGCTGTAACTGATCCTTGGCATTGACATGCTGCAACACACACCCGACTCCATAGGACGACGCATCGCACGTTAACACAAGTTTCTTACATGGGTCATATAGTGTTAACAGATTGTTGGAACATAACAAATTGCGTGCTCTATTAAAAGCCCTTTCCTGGCTGTCCCCCCAGACCCATTCGCGACCTTTGCGTCGGAGCACGTGTAGCGGCTCTAGCAGCGTGCTCAATTTGGGAAGAAAGTTACCAAAATAGTTCAGGAGCCCCAGGAACGAACGCAGCTCCGTCGTGTTACGGGGTCTGGGTGCTCTCTGGATCGCTTCCGTCTTGGACGCAGTAGGGCTGATCCCGTCTGCTGCTACCCTCATCCCCAGGAATTCTACCTCTGGAGCTAAGAAGACGCACTTCGCCTTTTTCAATCGCAGACCTACCCAGTCCAGTCTGCGTAGCATCTCCTCCAGGTTGTGGAGGTGTTCTTCAGTATTGCAACCCGTAATGAGGATGTCGTCCTGAAAAACCACCGTCCCTGGAATCGACTTGAGGAGGCTTTCCATATTTCGTTGGAAGATCGCGGCGGCCGAGCGAATCCCGAACGGACATCTGTTGTACTCAAACAACCCCTTGTGTGTCGTGATGGTGGTCAGCTTCTTCGACTCACTCGCCAGCTCCTGGGTCATGTAAGCTGAGGTCAGGTCCAATTTTGAAAAAAGTTTGCCACCGAATAGCATCGCAAAGAGGTCCTCCGCTCTCGGTAGCGGGTACTGGTCTTGGAGTGACACCCGATTGATGGTGGCCTTGTAATCGGCACATATCCTGACCGACCCATCCGCCTTGAGCACCGGCACAATCGGGCTCGCCCAGTCACTGAATTCGACTGGCGAGATGATGCCTTCCCTCAGCAGGCGGTCCAATTCGCCTTCTATCTTTTCCTGCATCACGTACGGCACCGCTCTGGCCTTGTGGTGTACTGGCCTGGCATCCGGGTTTGTGTGCATCACTACCTTGGCCCCCATGAAAGTGCCAATGCCGGGTTGAAATAATGAGTCAATTTTGTCCAGGATCTATGAGCATGATACTCGCTCCACAGAGGAAATTGCATTGACATCGCTCCATTTCCAGTTCATGACAACAAGCCAACTCCTCCCCAGTAGTGCGGGACCGTCCCCTGGGACAATCCAGAGTGGCAGTCTGTTCTCCGAATCTTTGTGGGTCACGACTACCGTGGCGCTGCCTAGCACCGGAATGATCTGCTTTGTGTAAGTCCGTAGCTGTGCGTCAATCGCCGATAATTTTGGCCTCCTGGCCTTGGATGCCCACAACTTTTCGAACTGTTTAATACCCATCAGGGACTGGCTGGCACCCATGTCTAACTCCATTGATACTGGGATGCCATTGAGGAGCACTTTCATCATTATCGGTGGCGTCCTGGTGTATGAACTGTATACGTGCTCCACATGAACTTGCTGAACTTCAGCTTCCAGCGATTTCCCCCAGTGTCAATTTCTGCAGGTATTTTGCTCATCTCTGCAAACTCCGGCTGAGTGTGTGCCTCCACGCCTTCAGCATGAGTTGCGGTTTGAAACAAAAGGTCCCTTGCCAGTCGATCGTCCCTGACTGCCCCTGTTATTGTCCTTAAGTGTACCATTAACAGGTGTTGATGGCCCCATTACTGGCCGCATTGTCCCTTGCAATGGCGTGAATCGCTGTTCAGCTTGCCATTGTCTCTGTCGAACTCCCCCTCTGGGTTCGACTACATGTTGGGGCATGCCCGACTGCCCTTGTCTGCCTGGAGAACTGTGTGCTGCTTTAACAATGTTGAATCTCTGACCCAACCATTCCTTAACACAGTACCTCTCGTCTGTTCTGCTAGTGGCCATGCTCGCGTGGTTTAAATCCCAGTTTCTTGTCGCCATTGATACGTCCTTACTATACAGTATAAATGCACATGAGGCCCATGCTTGAGAGAAGGTCAGTCTGTGACCTGTCCTTTATTCCTTAGCACTCAAGTGATGAAGGTGGGTGGAGCTTCCCCTTTTATATCTGAAGGTCCAGGTTCGGAGTGTCTCCTACCTTGTGGTCAGTGTTCTCACGGTGTACAACTTAGGTCAGTTTATACATGGGTTACAATGCTGGTTGAATACATGACAAGTACCGCCTCCTTAGTGATTGTGATTGTGTTAAGTTCCTCACCCCACCCCCACACCCCCCCGCCCCCATAGCCCCTTGACTATCCACTGTTGGAATATTGTTAGTGTACTCTACCATAAAGACTGATACAAAATATTTGTTCAGAGTTTCTGCCATCTCCATGTTCCCCATTACTAATTCCCCAGTCTTCTCCTCTAAGGGACCAACATTTACTTTAGCCACTCTTTTATTTTTTATATACCTCTAGAAATTCTTACTATCTGTTTTTATATTTTGTGCTAGTTTACTTTCATAGTCTATCTTTCCTTTTCTTAATCATTTTTTTCGTTGTTCTTTGCTGGCTTTTAAAAGCTTCCCAGTCTTCTGTCCCCCCACTAGTTTTGGCCACTTTATTTGCCCTTGTTTTTAATTGGATACCGTCCTTTATTTCTTTCGTTAGCCACGGATGGCTATCTTTTCTCTTGCATCCTTTCGTCCTCACTAGAATATATTTTTCTTGCGAGTTGTGAAATATCTCCTTAAATGTACACCACTGTTCATCAACCGTCCTACACTTTAATCTATTTTCCCAGTCCACTTTACCCAACTCTGCCCTGATATCTTTATAGTCGCCTTTATTTAAGCTTAGTACGCTGGTTAGAGATCCAACTTTCTCACCCTCCATCTGAATGTGAAATTCAATCATGCTATGATCACTCATTCCGAAGGGATCCTTTACTCGGAGATTGTTTAATAATTCTGTCTCATTACACAGGACCAGATCTAAGATAGCCTGTCCCCTGGTTGGTTCCATTACATACTGCTTAAGGAACTGTCCCTTATGCACTCTATGAACTCCTCCTCAAGGCTACCCTGACCAATTTGATTTGTCCAATCAATAAGGAGGTTAAAATCACCCTTGATTATTGTTGTTCCCTTTTTACAAGCCCCTACTATTTCCTGGTTTATGTTCCGACCAAGTACTGCTCGGGGGCCTATGGACTATGCCCACCAGTGACTTTTTCCCCTCATTGTTCCTTATCTCCACCCAAACTGTTGCAACACCCTTATCATTTGAGCCAATATAGTTTCTTACTATTGCAGTGATTCCATCCTTTATCAATAGAGCTACCCCACCTCCTTTTCCTTTCTGTCTGTCCTTCCGGATTGTCAAGTATCCCTGAATATTTAATTCCCAGTCCTGGTCACCTTGCAACCACTTCTCTGCAATGGCTATCAGATCATACCCATTTGTCTCAATTTGTGCCGAAAACTCATCTATTTTGTTACAAATGCTACGTGCATTTGGACAAAGTGTCTTTAAGTTTGTGTTTTTACACATTTTTTCCTGCTTGTTTCCTCTCTTCTTCAAACTCACTTTCTTTATTTTTGCTTTCTAATTCCAGCTTTACTCCCCTCCCTACTGAATCTATTTTCAGGTTCCCATCCTCCTGCCAAGCTAGTTTAACTCCCCCGCCCCTCCCCCCCACCGCCAACAGCACTAGCAAACCCCCCTGTGAGGCTATTGGTCCCGGCTCTGTTGAGGTGCAACCCGTCCGGCTTGCACAGATCCCACCTCCCCCAGAAGCGGTCCCAATGCCTCAGGAAACTAAAGCCCTCCCGCTTGCACCATCTCTCCAGCCATGTATTCATCTGCTCTATCCTCCTATTTCTGTACTCACTAGCTCGTGGCACTGGGAGTATTCCAGAGATTACTACCTTTGAGGTCCTGCTTTTTAATCTCTCTCCTAGCTCCTTAAACTCTGCCTGCAGGACCTCATCCCTCTTCCTACCTTCATTGGTACTGATGTGGACCACGACCTCTGGCTGTTCACCCTCTCCCCCCAGAATGTCCTGCAGCCGCTCAGTGACATCCTTGACCCTGGCACCAGGGAGGCAACATACCACCCTGGAGTCACGTCTGCAGCCGCAGAAATGCCTGTCTGCTCCCCTGACAAACGAATCCCCTGCCACTATAGCTCTTCCATTCTTTTTCCTCCCCCCTCCCTGTGCAGCTGAGCGACCCATGGTGCCGTGGTCTTGGCTTTGGCTGCACTCCCCAGAGCCACCATCGTCCCCACCGGTACTCAGAACAGAGTACCGGTTGGAGAGTGAGATGGACTCAGGGGACTGCTGCACTACCTGCCTCGTCCTCCTCTTCTGTCTGGCGGTCACCCACTCCCTCTCTGCCTGCACACTCTTAAGCTGTGGGGTGACCGCCTCCAGAAACGTGCTATCCACGTTGCTCTCAGTCTCATGGGTGCACCGCAGTGACTCCAGCTGCCGCTCAAGCTCCAAAACACGGAGCTCGAGTTGGTGCAGCTGGAGACACCTCCTGCACACATGGTCACCCCGCTGCGCGAAGGATGTGCAATCCACGGGACTGAGCTACCCTGCCATCCCTCTAGTTACACTCGCAACTATCGAGTAGAACTAAATTCTAAACCTTCGCACAACACACCAACCCGCTACTCAGCAAATAATCGATTTAATTAACTGGCTTTCCTTAGATAATAAAGATCACATATATTTACTGGCAGATCCTACTTACAACAATGCCAAAGGTTTCCTACTGAAAAGGAAAAGAAAAAGAAAAAGATTCACCAATCCACCAGCCAATCACTTACCCGCTTGGCCGTACGTCACACTTTGATTTTGATTTCTTTTTAACTTTTTGTCCCTGCACCAGCTGGTTCCTCCAACTGCCGTGCCCTTTTTATGAGCCTCGACCTCCCGCTCCCGCTCCTGTGGATCCTCAGACTGCCGCGCCCTTTTATCTGGGCCTTGACCTCCCGCTCAAGTTCCTGTTCCTGTGGCTCCTCCGACTGCCGCGCCCTTTTATCTGGGCCTCGACCTCCTGCTCCCGCTCCTGTTGATGTGGCGTCAGTAATGTATTGGGTATGTTTTTGGTATGTATATATCTGTACCTATTCTTGATATCACATGTCTAACTCATCTCTTTATTCTCCCACAGGTCCATCAAGAGACCCCCCACCCCCCGCCACTGTCCAGGAGGAAGAGGAAAGAAAGAACAGATGGTGGGTTGAGAAAGCACAGGAGATCCATCGTCATTATAGGCAGTTTCTCGGAATCGAGGAAGACTTGCTTCCACTCTTAGGATGAGTCCTCAGGTGGCTGTACAGTCCAATACGAGAGCCACAGTCCCTGTCACAGGTGGGACAAACAGTCGTTGAGGAAAGGGGTGGGTGGGACGTTCTTTCCGCTGCCTGCGCTTGATTTCTGCATTCTCTCGGCGATGAGACTCGAGGTGCTCAGCGCCCTCCCGGATGCACTTCCTCCACTTAGGGCGGTCTTTGGCCAGGGACTCCCAGATGTCGGTGGGGATGTTGCAGTTTATCAGGGAGGCTTTGAGGGTGTCCTTGTAACGTTTCCTCTGCCCACCTTTGGCTCATTTGCCATGAAAGAATTCCGAGTAGAGCGCTTGCTTTGGAAATCTCGTGTCTGGCATCCGGACAATGTGGCCTGCCCAGCGGAGCTGATCAAGTGTGGTCAGTGCTTCAATGCTGGGGATGTTGGCCTGGTCGAGGACGCTAATGTTGGCGTGTCTGTCCTCCCAGGGGATTTGTAGGATCTTGCGGAGACATCGTTGGTGGTATTTCTCCAGCGACTTGAGGTGTCTACTGTACATGGTCCATGTCTCTGAGCCATACAGGAGGGCAGGTATCACTACAGCCCTGTAGACCATGAGCTTGGTGGTAGATTTGAGGGTCTGGTCTTCGAACAATCTTTTCTTCAGGCGGCCGAAGGCTGCACTGGAACGTCAGAACCCTCATGGACAACTCCAACAGTGACAGGTCGGAACGCCGCAGCGCCATATTTGCCCGGGAACTTAGACGCTTTGATATCGACATCGCCACCCTAAGCGAGACCCGGCGGGCAGGGGAAGGCCAGCTCAAGGAACAGGTGGAGGTTACACCTTCTTCTGGAAAGGGAAGCAGGAGATCCAGCAACTAGCCGACAACCACGACATGCATGGATTCTTCAGTGCAGTAAAGACCACCTACGGACCAAGCACCCAAGGTCCTAGCCCATTGCGGTCGAGGAACGGAGAAGTTTTAATCAAGGACAGAGAGGCAGTCAGTGCTCACTGGAGGGAGCACATTGAAGATCTCCTTAACCGAGACTCAGTCTTCGAAGTGAGTGTACTCGACTCCATCCCACAGCAGGCTACGCATCACCATATCAGTACAACCCCAGCACTGAAAGAGGTTGAAAAGGCCATTTGACAACTGAGGAACAATAACGCCTCAGAAGCGGATGAAATCCCCGCTGAAGCACTAAAACATGGCGGCGAAGCACTACTGGCGCAAAAACATGAGGTCATCTCTCTTATTTGGAAGGAGGAGAGCATGCCAGAGGATCTCAGAGACGCCGTAATCATGACCATCTTCAAGAAAGGAGATAAGTCCGATTGCGGTAACTACAGAGGAATTTCCCTGCTGTCCACAAGGAAAGGTATTGCAAGAATCCTCCTCAACCATCTTCTCCGTGGCAGAAAAGCTCCTTCCAGAGTTGCAATGCGGATTCTGTCCACTAAGGGGTACAATGGACATGATCTTCACCGCGCAACAAATTTAAGAGAAATGCAGGGAACAACACCAACCTCTATGCATGGCCTTCTTTGACCTGACAAAGGCCTTTGACACTATCAACGGTGAGGGATTATGGAGTGTACTCTTCAAATTTGGCTGTCCTCCGTTTGCTTCATGATAACATGTAAGCCGTGATCCTAACCAATGGATCCACCAAAGACCCAATTCATGTATGAACCGGGGTGAAGCAAGACTGTGTCATTGCATCAACGCTCTACTCGATCTTCCTTGCTGCAATGCTACATCTCACCGTCAGCAAGCAGTGGAGATAATCTATAGAACGGGAAACTGTTCAACCTCCATCGCCTTCATTCCAGATCCAAGATCATGCAATCCTCTGTCATTGAGTTACGATATGCAGATAACACTTGCGTCTGCGGTCACTTGGAGGACGAACTCCAAACCATCGTCAACACGTTCAATGTAGCGTACGAGAGCATGGGTCTTACACTAAACATCCGTAAAACAAAGATGCTCTATCAACCTGCCTCCGTTACACAGCACCGACCCCCGGTTATCAAAATCCATAATGAGGCCTTGGACAACGTGGACCCTTTTCCATACCTCGGGAACCTTACTGTCAACAAGGGCAGACATTGATGACGAGGTCCAACACCGCCTTCAGTGTGCCAGTGCAGCCTTTGGTCACCTGAGGAAGAGGGTGTTTGAGGACCAGAACCTTAAAACCGACACAGAGCTCATGTTCTACAGAGCAGTAGTGATACCTGCCCTCATATATGCTTCTGAGACATGGACTATATACAGCAGGCACATCAAAGCACTGGAGAAGTACCATCAACGCTGCCTCAGGAAGATCCTGCAAATCTATTGGCAGGATAGACGCACCAACGTCCATGTTCACACGCAGGCCAACATCCTCAGCATCGAAGCATTGACAATGCTCGAACAGCTCCGATGGACAGGCCACATCATCCGTATGCCTGATACGAGACTCCCAAAGCAAGTGCTCTACTCGGAGCTCTGACAGGTCAAACGAGCCCCAGGTGGGTAGAGGAAACGCTTCAAGGACACCCTCAAGGCCTCCTTGAAGAAGTTCAACATCCCCACCGACACCTGGGAATCACTGGCGCAAGATCATTCAAAATGGAAGGGAATAATCCATGAGGGCGTCCAACATTTTTAGTCTCTTCGTCGGGAGCAAGCAGAGACCAAGCGCATACGGCAGAAGGAGCGCATGACAACCCAAGCACTACAAAAAACCAACCCTTCAACCAACGTACTTTCAACCACCGTGTGTCCAACCTGCGACAGAGACCGTAGTTTCTGCATTGGACTTAACAGTCATCTGAGAACTCATTTTTAATGTGGAAGCAAGACATCCTCGACGCCGAGGGATTGCCTATGATGATGATGTTTTTGGTGGTTTTCTTTTCAGATTTTCTTTTTGCCACGGAAGCCTCTCTTAGGGCGTTCCAAGGCCGGCTGTTTAGCTCGGGATTTTCAGTTTTTCAGCTGCCCTAGTGGTCTAAAAGAGGTGTGCAATGCCTCCCTTAGCGCTCCACTCCACACTCAAGGCCCAGCTGGTGAATTTTGCGGCTGGAGACACAAACCATTTCCCAACGCAAAATTTAATGCTCCGCCTGGATTAACGCCGCAACAGAGCTGCGACCGAATTTCCACCCCCAGAAAGCTAAATCTGTGCTGACAATGCAGACAGCAACAGCATCTGCCTTAGGAAAGTGACCAGATGTCTGAGAGTTTTATTGTACTTTTCATGCCGTGCACTAATGAACTGGATCAATGGACACTCACCTTCCACCTCAGCTTCACGACATGGTTCCGAGCAGCGTGATTCCCGTGCTCATCCACGGAAATGTAAAGGTTAGGTTAAAAAGACTCCTAAGGGCCTGACAAGTACCTCATAATGAGCTAAATTACCACTGCTGCCCGGGTTGCTGCCCTGATGGCAAATGCGCCCGAGGGAAAGGCTTGTGGGGGCAGAATGACGGCAGGTTCCCGACCCTCCTCCAATCCCGCCTGCACCGACGCCAGAAAATTCTGGCCATAGTGTAGTGCCAGGAGGTTAAAGTGATGGAATAACAATTAATTCAAACAGTTAGGTGAGGAATGAGATGGACAAATGGGAATAATAGCAATTCTATAACTCACTCACCATACAGTCCTTTCCTGGCAGGGTTCACTATGGACAGATCATTGCAGGGACTTCCACCAATCACCAGATCAAATGGTCCCCATTCTAATAGCTGAAGGACAAAAATTATTTAAAATATAATTTCAAGCCACAATTATTGAGTTATTATTAAATACAACAGCCAAAATATTAGTTTAATTAGAAATAGCTGACTAAACTGAACTATTCAGGGGTTCTACTACCACATGGATCATATTCTCTGATCTTATGACATGGCAGCACAACAGGCTGGTGCTCAAACACGGTGTGCCTTAGTATAGTAGGACATGGTTTCACAACCATGATTCCCCATATTCTCCAAATCCGAGCTCTACCATCAGCAGAGGGGTACCCAGGAATGAGGAAAATTGCTAGATATGTCAGAAAGAACTGCTCACATACAACTCATAGCAGCGCATCAGGAGTGGTTTGGAATTGGTTGGCTCTGTCCTCTTCGCTACAAATATGTGTGAAGTGCATTATGGGGTGCAATGTTGAGAGGAAAAAAATAACGTTTAAAAAGCAGGATGAAAAATGTTTTTAACAATGATGAATCTATGTATGAATCTAACTACTTGCCTGCCTTTCTACTCCATGGCACGTCATGTTCAAGTACCACAACGTTTTACCACCATGCCCATATAAGTACAGTTTCTTATTAAACCAAAAACACTGTTAGTCTGTATTGTGTTTCCAAAATCAAGATAAAACTTTTATCATCATTTTTTCTTCCTGGTATGAACTCTTGTTTTTCATCAGAAGAAACACAAGCTTAGTCTGATATCAATCTCTGTGGCCGAAATGTGCATTTGGATTGACTGATCTGCATCAGTCAGCTACCATTGGTGGAATATAAAAATTAGCAGCGAATATTTCAATTGATTTTCACATTTCTTGAACCAATTGCTCTCCAAAATGGAGGCAGGCATTCACAAAGCCAGAGACCTCTGTTAATTAAAGAGGCAGCTTTCAAATTATCAATTACCTCACATCTCTCACGCTATAGGCTTGAGTTCCTGGAGCCTCCAACACTTTAATAAACCAGATGAGAAGGGATGAGCTTCAAACCAAATCTGAAATCCAAATAACTCCAATTTGGAGCAACTTGGATTATTTTAGATTTGGATTCAGTGTATCCAACTAATTTATAGTTTGCTCTTTTTAATTCAAAGACATTTAATTTGAATTATCAGTTAAACTGATTTTTTTTTCCAAACAAAAAGGCAAGTGCTGTCATAATCAATTAGATTTTTTTTGTGTGGAAAACAACTTGAAATGACAGGAATAGACTGTACATAAAGTTACCTCGGCCCTAAACTCTGGAATTCCCTCCCTAGACCTCTCTTTCCTCATTTACATCGCTCCTTAAAATCTAACTCTTTGACCAAGCTTTTGGTCACCTGTCCTTATGTGGCAAATGTTGTTAAAAAAAGAGCCTTAAAAAATTGAAGTTGCAACCTGGATCAGATAATAAAAATTGTGTATTTTTAAAATACTTGTAAAACCAAATCTATTTATTAGTAAATACTAATCTGTATTAAATTTACTTCCAGATTCTGATGCATGGAATCAGTATTCAAAAGTGTTCACGTACATGTCTGCGAGTAACATTTCGAACATCTCCCACATACATGATCTTCCCTTGGTGTCGGACCATACCCACTGTGATGGAATCGTCACAGACCTCGGATGCAATGTAGCGTTCCACTTGGATCCCGAGATCCCTTAGCACTAGCAGCCCTGCAATTAGACAAATATAGTTTAACCTAGAAAGAATAAAAAAAGGTTCCATCTGCTGTTTAACTCGTCTTTCATTGAGAAATGATGTAAAGATAATGCTCATTGACACAGAAAGTCCTGGTAAATACACACTTTGCCAAACATTGTTTTGGCTCAGTCACCATTTCTACAGACCACAGCTAGACAAGGTGTATCAGCCTTCATTTATTCTTCTAACAACTGAAATATTAAATTGCAAAATATTTTACCATTATTATATATATTTTTAGTTCACTTTAGAAGCTCTGATTAAACATCAGCCTTGTGCAAAAGTCGAATTGCTACTATCTGTTGGCAAACTTAAGACAATGGATAAACAACATTATTCAAGGAGCTACCTTTAGAAATCCTAAGATATTAGCAAAATCCCTATGTTCAGATCCAATCTTAAATGTCAACGAAACTGATATGAATGATACAATTCATTATATCTGCTTTTTATGCTTGTTTTGAATTTTTTGTCGTTTAGCTGTATTGCTGATTTTCAGTTATAGTTCAGGTCTGGTTTGTGGAGTAATGACCTAATATTATTGATACAACAGCTGAATAAGGACCATTTCTGAATGAACATTCTTTATGCTTGAATGAGGCAATTTTTCATGTTGTTTCATTATTTAGAATTAAAAAAAAAATTAATCTAAAAAAAAAGTACAAGAACTATTAAATTAAACCACAGCATCAACAGAACACACATTGGCAGTGGGACACAATTTTCATATGATTTGGAAGCACAATTAACAGAACCAACTAACAATTTTGTTGATCCATGGAAATAAAACCTACCTCTTTGACCAAGCTTTGGTCACCTCTCCTTCTTTAGCTTGGTATTCATTTTTCTGCTTTTTTTTGCTGATTATGCTTCTCAGAAATGCCTTGGATGCTTTTCTGTGTTGAAGCTGATAAATACATTTAAGTTGTTGTTCTTGTTGAATATTAGTTCGTGGTATAAAAACTGTATACCATTGTCTCACCAACATGTCCTCTGAATATTGCCAATGTTTTTAAATTGAACTTATATCAACATTTATTCATATTACTCACCTGGCAAAAACTCTTAAGGTAAGTTCAAATGCTTGCTGAAAAAAGTCTGTCCTCCAATAATTAATTGAGTATATGATGTTGCATTAGTGTCAAAACTTGAGGCCACCTACTATATTAGATGCACTTAAACCACTTTGGCCTTAAATCCAGTTTAGAGACAGAGGTTTGTTCTCATAGCTGATAAGGTTCCCAACGAGAAAAGAACTTGGTCATGTCCAGCCTTTCCTATTCCTCATAATTCTAGGTGCGCATCTCAAAAACACTAAGGAAACAATTCAATGCTAGTCTACGACCTGCTCTGAGAAATGCTACAAATGAAAGTACTCAGTAACAGTCCAGTATCCACTGCAAGTACAGCGGTAAAAGAAAGTATTCAGAATGCCAACATTCTATTCGAGACTGAGCCAACGGGCCCAAATTTGCCCCTCCGGTTTTCTCGGCACACTTACCTCGGCATCGACTTTCTGCTCCCAAAACGCGCTGAAAATGTAGCTCCGTATTCTCCCCACTCTGTGGACCATCCTAGGCCTTGGCGTGGCGTGGCAAAAGCAGTGGGGGGCGGAGCTAGGGCCATGCTGCTGAAACAGAGCCGACGGGGGGCGGGGCTAGGGCCCAGCGTCTGTAAGAGTGCCAGCAGTGTTGCGCATGCGTGTTGGAGCGTTCGCGCATGCGCAGCAGCTCCTCCCATGATTGTGATTAAGATGCCTGCAGCGTAGGACCCAATGCATCCCGGCCCTATCCCGGGCTGAGTGGCCTGCTGCACAGGCCGGCCGCTGCTTTCCCGCGCTGAGGGCTACAAGAAACAGGTTGGTGGGTGGAAGAGTTTTGATGTGGGGGGGAAGAAAGAATCTTCAAAGATTTTCCAGTACTTTAACATCTAGCTATCTTTACTAAAAATTCCCTATCTGCAGTATCTTACAGCTTACCCACTACTGCATAGAATTCTAAAATATTACTAATTATCAGAGTCACACTACGCAATGCTGAACACCAAAATTTAAGTTTACATTTTGACATGCTTTTTTTATTAACATAGGAGCATAGAAAATAGGTGCAGGAGTAGGCCCTTCGAGCCTGCACAACCATTCAATAAGATCATGGCTGATCATTCACCTCAGTACCCCTTTCCTGCTTTCTTTCCATACCCCTTGATCCCTTTAGCCATAAGGGTCATATCTAAATCCCTCTTGAACATATCTAACGAAATGGCATCAACAACTCTCGGCGGTAGAGAATTCCACAGGTTCACAATTCTCTGAGTGAAGAAATTTCTCCTCATCTCGGTCCTTATCCTTAGACTGTGTTCCCTGGTTCTGGACTTCCCCAACATCAGGAACATTCTTCCTGCATCTAACCTATCCACTCCTGTCAGAATTTTATATGTTTATATGAGATCCCCTCTCATTCTTCTAATCTCCAGTGAATACAGGCTCAGTCGATCCAGTCTCTCCTCATATGCCAGTCCTGCCATCCCGGGAATCAGTCTGGTGAACCTTCGCTGCACTCCCTCAATAGCAAGAATGTCCTTCCTCAGATTAGGAGACCAAAAATGAACATATAAGTCCAGGTGAGGCCTCACCAAGGCCCTGTACAACTGCAGTAAGACCTCCCTGCTCCTATACTCAAATCCCCTAGCTATGAAGGCCAACAAGCCATTTGCCTTCTTCACCGCCTGCTGTACCTGCATGCCAACTTTCAATGACTGATGTACCATGACACCCGAGTTTCGTTGCAACTCCCCTTTTCCTAATCTGCTGCCATTCAGATAATATTCTGCTTTCCTATTTTTTTGCCACCAAAGTGGATAACCTCACATTTATCCACATTATACTGCATCTGCCGTGCATTTGCCCATTCACCTAACCTGTCCAAGTCACCCTGCAGCCTCTTAGCATCCTCCTCACAGCTCACACACCACCCAGCTTAGTGTCATCTGTAAACTTGGAGATATTACACTCAATTTCTTCATTTAAATCATTGATGTATATTGTAAATAGCTTGGGTCCCATCACTGAGCCCTGCGGCACCCCACTAGTCATTGCCTGCCATTCTGAAAGGGACCCGTTTATCCCGACTCTCTACTTCCTGTCTGACAACCAGTTCTCTATCCATGTCAGTATATTACCCCAATACCATGTGCTTTGATTTTGTACACCAATCTCTTGTGTGGGACCTTATCAAAAGCCTTTTTAAAGTCCAAATACACCACATCCACTGGTTCTCCCTTGTCCACTCTGTTAGTTACATCCTCAAAAAATTCCAGAAGATTTGTCAAGCATGATTTCCGTTTCATAAATCCATGCTGACTTGGACGATCCTTTCACTGCTTTCCAAATGTGCTGCTGTTTCATCTTTCAATAATTGATTCCAACATTTTCCACACTACCAATGTCAGGCTAACCGATCTATAATTCCTGTTTTCTTTCTCCCTCCTTTTTTAAAAAGTGGTGTTACACTAGCTACCCTCCAGTCCATAGGACTGATCCAGAGTCGATAGACTGTTGGAAAATGATCACCAATGCATCCATTATTTCTAGGGCCACTTCCTTAAGTACTCTGGGATGCAGACTATCCGGCCCTGGGGATTTATCGGCCTTCAATCCCATTAATTTCCCTAACACAATTTCCTGACTAATAAGGATTTCCTTCAGTTCCTCCTTCTCACTAAATCCTCGGTCCCCGAATATTTCCAGAAGGTTATTCGTGTAGACAGAACCAAAGTATTTGTTCAATTGATCTGCCATTTCTTTGTTCCCCATTATAAATTCACCTGATTCTGACTGCAAAGGACCTATGTTTGTCTTCACTAATTTTTTCTCTTCACATATCTATAGAAGCTTTTTCAGTCAGTTTTTATGTTCCCTGCAAGCTCCCGTTCACACTCTATTTTCCTCCTCCTAATTAAACCCTTTGTCCTCCTCTGCTGAATTCTAAATTTCTCCCAGTCCTCAGGATTTTTTTGGCCAATTTATATGTCTCTTCCTTGGATTTAACACTATCCCTAATTTCCCTTGTTAGCCACAGTTGAGCCACCTTCCCCGTTTTATTTTTACTCCAGACAGGGATGTACAATTGTTGAAGTTCATCCATGTGATCTTTAAATGTTTGCCATTGCCTATCCACCATCAACCCTTTAAGTATCATTCGCCAGTCTATTCTAGCCAATTCACTTCTCATACCGTCGAAGTTACCTTTCCTTAAGCTCAGGACCCTAGTCTCTGAATTAACCATGTCACTCTCCATCTTAATAAAGAATTCTACCATATTATGGTCACTCTTCCCCAAGGGGCCTTGCACAACAAGATTGCTAATTAGTCCCTTCTCATTACACATCACCCAGTCTGAGATGGCCAGCCCTCGAGTTGGTTCCGCGACATATTGGTCTAGAAAACCATCCCTAATACACTCCAGGAAATCCTCCTCCACCATATTGCTACCAGTTTGGTTAGCCTAATCTATATGTAGATTAAAGTCGCCCTTGATAACTGCTGTACCTTTATTGTACGCATCCCTAATTTCTTGTTTGTTGCTGTCCCCAATCTCACTACTACTGTTTGGTGGTCGGTACACAACTCCCACTAGCGATTTCTACTCTTTGGTATTCCGCAGCTCTACCCATACAGATTCCACATCATCCAAGCTAATGTCCTTCCTTCCTCTTTAACCAGCAACGCTACCCCACTTCCTTTTCCTTTCTGTCTATCCTTCCTGAATGTCGAATACCCCTGGATGTTGAGTTCTCAGCCTTGGTCACCCTGGAGCCATGTCTCCGTAATCCCAATTATATCACATTCATTAATTGCTGCCTGTGCAGTTAATTCGTCCACCTTATTACGAATACTCCTCGCATTGAATCACAGAGCCTTCAGGCTTGTCTTTTTAACACACTTTGTCCTTTTAGAATTTTGCTGTAATGTGGCCCTTTTTGATTTTTGCCTTGGGTTTCTCTGCCCTCCACTTTTACTTTTCTTCTTTCTATCTTTTGCTTCTGTCCCCATCTTACTTCCCTCTGTCTCCCTGCATAGGTTCCCATCACCCTGCCATATTAGTTCAACCCTTCCCCAACAGCACTAGCAAACACTCCCACTAGGACATTGGTTCCGGTCCTGCCCAGGTGCAGACTGGCCGGTTTGTACTAGTCCCACCTCCCCCAAAACCGGTTCCAATGTCCCAGGAATTTGAATCCCTCCCTCCTGCACCACTCCTAAAGCCATGTATTCATCTTAGCTATCCTGCTATTTCTACTCTAAGTCTAATGTTTTAAATTTCTAAACCTAGTCAGGATAATTCTTTGGTGCTGCAGAAGTCAAAATCCAATGTGGTGTGATGCCGCACACGAATCCATTAGGCGAGAGCGTTGGTGCTCTTGATCTATTATTTACAAAGAAACTCCTTGCTCAAGTTTTCCCTGTACTTCAGCCTTCATTACAAGTTCATTTTTATTCTTGTCAAAACCCTATACTCAGTTTAATCAGGCTGATAGCACCTACACCCTGTCCAGTCTCGCTGCTTGGGATTTTTAAAAAAACTAGCATTCCTATCATAACACTGTCATTTGGAGACTCCCTGCGCTAATTTCTTAACTCTCCGCAAAGGTTTTCTGTGCGACCACAAACGCTGGCCTTAGTTAGTTTTTAGCAACTATTAGCTGTCCAAACTGGCTTAACTGGCCAAAACAAATGTAGGTGGCTGGTAATACTCCCTTTTGAAAAAAAAACTAAAAAAAATTCTAACTAACTCACTTACACTTGCGCAAATTAAATGTGCAGAATGGGGATTTTTAAGATACTCCAGAAAAATCAAGTTGCTCCAAAAAAAACGGAGCAACGCCTGGAGAAATTTGGGCCCAATGTAACAGCACATAGTGAGAGTATTGATGCAGACTCCACCCTGATCATATCTTACTTTATCTAGCATCATCCATCATCTACAATGCACAAGCCAGGAATGTGATGGAATACTCTCCACTTGCCTAGATGAGTGTAGCTCCAACAACACTCAAGAAGCTCAACACCTTCCAGGATAAAGCAGCCCACCAATCACCTTAAACACTAATTCCCTCCACCACAAGATGCTCTGCAGCAACTCACCAAGGCTTCTTCACCTCTCAAACCCACGACCTCTATCGCCTAGAAGGACAAGGGCAGCAGGCACATGGGGAACACCACCACCTCCAAGTTTCCCTCCAAGTCACACATCATCCTGACTTGAAAATTATATTGCCGTTCCTTCATTGTTGATGGGTCAAATTCCTGGAACACCCTCCCTAACAGCACTATGGAAGTACCTTTAAGCACACGGACTGCAATGGTTCAAGAAGGCAGCTCATCACCATCTTCTCAGGGCAATTAGGGATGGGTAGTAATGCTGACCATGCCAGTGACACCCACATCCCATGAATAAAAAATATAATTGGCTGACACAATGTAGAATTTAAAATTAACTTTTTCATCAAGATCAGCCTTGTTTATCCAATTGTGGACCAAATCCACTCCAATTAAAATAAACCACCACTTGAGTAAATTGTCCACACTGGAACCTTCCCATTAGCTTGAACATTTGTCATATGCATGTTCGAGTACTTCAATGATATTAGGAGAGTTGGTAACATTACATGACAGGTTTCTCAATTCATGTTGTTTTCAATAACACATTTGATATTCCAGAATCTGGAGTTCAGAGGATCAAAGGTTTTAATGTTAATGCTTGTTTACAGTACAACAAACCCATTCAAAATATTTTTGCAACTTCACTGTTAAATATCTTCTTCCTACACAGAGCTGCAAGAGTATCCCATACATAGTTTTTGAGTATGGAATGATTTGCCGTAGGGAGTAGTTGAGACAGAGACCACTGTACCTTCTAAAGAAAGATTAGGTAAATATTTGAAGCAGAGCATTTGAAGTAGACTATTGCCAGAGATCAGAACAGCAGGATTAGTTCTGGATTGCTCAAGCAAAGAGCCGGCACACACACACAATGGCCAAATGGCCTTTTTCTTTGCTGTAAACTTTTTGGCCACTATTTTCGCCACGATTGGGCGGCATTTTTTGGTGTGAAATCCTCCTTTTGCAACTTTGGCAAAAGTTTGTGTGCCGGCACCCACTGTCAGCGGCAGGTTTTTTTTGGCACTCGATGATGTCATAACTCGATCGGACGTCATTTTTGGCCGTCTTTTCACAGTTAAGTGATTTTCCCCGTGTGTGTTTTTTTTGAGGGGCGCAGTGGCCAAAAGCACCGCAAAAAAACCCCTTGTGTTAACTTAAGGAAATCGGCACGACGCACAAGATGACGTTAGAGCAAGGCAAAGAAGACAAATTAAAACAAAAATGCATGATTATTTTTTCACAGAGAACTCTGAAATTGGAGCAAAGGAAAAAGATTTTTCAGAGGGAACTATTTCATGGATTTTCATCTGTTGGCCCCCCTCCCCCCCCCTGCTGCAGTCTCTGGCCAAAAGGACTGCTCCCCATCCCCCCCGCTGCAACCCCAGGCCGAATGGCCCTCCTGCACCCGGTCCTGTTGCAACCCCAGGCTGTGGAACTTCAACTTGCAGGGGGAACGGGATCTGGAGCTATGGGGGGGCCATTCGGCCTGGTATTGCAGCAGGTACAGTGGGGAGAGCAGTCCTTTCTGGCCGGGGTTACAGTGGGAGAGTGGGCTTCAGCTGTCAGTGTGTCTCTGATTGCCCTGGCAACCTCAGCTTTTCGCGCATGCCCACAGAGTTTTGGACGCACACTTAAAGCTCCGCCCCCAGAAGTAACTGGGTAGTGCGGTGCCAAAATTAAATTTTACTTTGGGGAAAGTACGTTACTGTACGTGGGCACCAAAAATCGGCAAAGTGGAAAATAGGGGCCATATAGTCTATAAAGCATTAGGTTTTAATTTCTGGTGGCTAATATTATGAACACACCTGCTCCTCCTGGCCCCACAAAATATATTTTAGCACTTACCCTTTCTGTTGCAATGCCACATTTTATTGAGTGGAGCGTCCGTGGTAGATGCTCCACCCAATATCAGTTAAAATATAATTGGGGTCATATGTACACCATAGGACCCTGATTAATAGATTAATGAGGCTCCTGCTTCACTTAGATAGGCGCCTTGGCTGACAGTAGCGAGCCTCGAGAAAATGGTGGTTGAGCCGGAATGGGGCAGTATGTCCACCAGCATTTTAACTCCATGGCTACCCCATTAAAATCTCGCCCATCATCATTTTTTCTGGATCTTTCTATGTAATCTTTCTTGTTTGCCCTTCTGCCTTCCATGTCTCTTTTGCCCTTTCTGTCTTCCTTTGCCTTCTCTCTCTTTTATCAATGGGAAGTGGTTCGGTGAAGCTTATATCCAGGCCTGCAAGACGATAGTAGCACTGTCTTCTCAGGCTGCAGGTGTGGCTGGAGAGTGGGTAAAGGCCACATTTTGGGGTGATTCACAAAGGGGAACAACGGAGAGTGGGGTTCAGCCAGAGCCACTGATCAGCAGGTGGGTGTTGTAAGTAATTGCTGGAAGTTGGGGAAAGGGTTTGGACCAGAGGTAGCAGTATCAGGTGGTGGGATCAGGATGCTGACTGGGGGACAGGTACAGAGATGGCAGGAGGTGATTGCATTGGGTGGGAGTAAGGGCGAAGAAAAGCAAAGTGAACGGGTTGGCACACTAGAACATTGAACCACAGTGGCACCTACCTTAGAGATGCAAATTCTAGAAGATGTGAGGAATGAAAGGTAAGTACAACACAAGCATATTGGAAACTTGAAGCTTAAGCGTCTTATGATATGAACTTCCTATAAGCAAAGGAAAGGTGCACCTTATATAAAATGTAAATATATTTGTTGTGTTTTGGGATTTTCAAACATTTTTCATGCAAAGAATTATGATTTATATTGAAATACTGGTTTTATTTAAAGTGAGTTCACAAACGTTTAAAATTCAATTTTACACCATATGCTGGGAGCAATGTGACACAGAGGGGATTGGTATGTGAATAAGCTGACCCGAGAGGTAATTAGCAACCACTGAAATTGTTACCAGTAATGATCTGGGAGAATAATTAATTCATTATCTTGCTTCCGATAATTCCATTAGAAATTTACCCGAGGCTGGCAGGAAATGAATAAGCCTCCACCAGGGGGAGGTGGGTTGGTCGTCTGTTTAATTGGCAGTTCTATTGAACAACTCTTGGACAGGAAAGGGATCAAAGATTGACATAGGGAACAAAAGAAAAGTCATACCTGGAAGACAGGAGGAATGAAAGATAAGTACAACATAAGTATATTAGAAATTTAAAGTTCAGGGTCAGCTCCAACAAAAACTGCTGAGTGAGGCGGAAGGGGACATATCTTTAACAAAAAAAGTTCACCTCGGCTTAGACAGCTACTCAGGTTTCAGAGAAAAGGATTGTCTAAGAAACGTGAATGATATTTAGTACACTAAAAGAATCAGTTCGACATAATTTTCTTATTTATAAAGTGGGACTGAAGTTAAGCTGCATTAAGGTGAAATTTGTTTCAACTGTTAATCTGTATAATCACTGACTGACAGTGAAATAAAGCAATTTAATGATTTGCATCTGGCCTTGTTTCACTAAAGAGCGAATTAGTTTGCCTTTCAGAAGATTGGAGAAACATATGTCAGGGCATGTGCAAGGATCAGAATATCCAGTTCATTTAACAAGGTGGTCTCGCTGTGAGGGGTATGGGTCTGCTTACAGGACAGACTAATGATGCTAATTCAAGAGAATACCTAAGGCATACCCCACATTTGTAATAATATTATAGACAGATACAATTCATGTAGCATTGCTCCCTTTACTCAGAATGTGCATTCTTCTGAAAATATTAAAGGTGAAAATTGATTGTATGCTTTTTGAGAATATATTTACATTGTTAAGGAGTTAGCTTCAAAGTGTACCAGGTTTTAGTCAGATGTTGAAAGAACACATGAATTTTAGTTATTGCCACTCGTTCCCTATCAGGTCTCCTTGAAAGGATAGGCAGGTAAGCTGTTCCCAGGAGTCTTGAGATGGATGCCAGGAATTGCACAATTTTCTCTCTCCATGAGAATGCACCTTATCTCCACAATTTTCTCCTTTTCCCTCATGAAAGCATTCATTCTTTGCTGGTGATATGGTTCCATGCCAATCACTGTGTGGTGCTTCCCCCAAATGGCTATTATTCAAGTGTGAGCCAACAGTCAATTTTGTCATATATCCAACAATGGGGGCACCACACTCGAATCCAATCTTGTCTCACCCATTATCCACAGATATGCATTTTAAGCAGAGGGCTACTGAATAATTATTAGGAAAGGGAACCCCTGGATGATTTTCCTCTCTGCAATATGGGATCTAACAGAAATTGTAATCCCCCACTATTACGTAGGTGAAATCAACTAAGTTGGCAATAGATTGGTGATCGAACTGGAGACCTTCTTGATCCGCACGGCTGGGGTACTTATTGAACAAGCTTATTGAGGCATCTGGTGTGATGCCTTTAGGGTCACTTCATTAGGCCTGCCTGAGTTCAGGAAATCATTATGTGGAAATATCATGGTCGCAAACTCATTTCCTACAACGTTTGCAGAATTTAGTTCACAAGTGGGCTGTGCTGCTTGGCTGTATTTCAGTCAGCACACGGTACTTAGTTATTCACTTAAGGATAAAATCCATTCTGGAATTGTAACTGTGAACAAATTGATACCATTATAGATATTTTTGTTTATTTGTGCATAAAGCTTCGAACTGCAGTAATTACCTGTGTTTTTAAAGATTAAGGCAGTGTTATTTTGTCATTGTTTTGTATCAATTCCTATTTGGGGAACAGTCAATAAACACCTGCAGACTTTTTTCTAAAAAAAAAATCAGCATATTACTTTTATTTTTATATACACATTCATTGACCAATGTATATATTATTAAAACATTTGAAGGGCTGGAAATTCGGTTGAAGGTTTTTTAAGGCGCTAATGTTGGGCGGTGGCTAAATTTAGTGCCGGAAAATGGTTTGCGACGGCAGCCAAAAAATTCAGTGGTTGCGTCCTGACAGTTGAGTAGAGCACTAAGGGAAGTGTCCACACATCTCTTAGAGAGCTAGACCAGAAGAATCAGAACAAAACACACAAAAAAATTCCCTAAACATTAGTCACCCCAAATAAAGTTAAATCACAAAAAAAAACCTAGCAATCACACTTACCTCATGCAGTCATTCTTTCCCATAGTGCCCGGGACAGCTCTACACAGGAGCTTTCTCTGGCGGTGTCACTGTGGGGCGCCACGGATGCAGCGCAAACCAAATGTTGTATCCGTGTCACTACCAGGGGCATTGCACGCTGGCGCGATGCTCCCGGGCGATACTCCTCAGCGCCGCTGGTACTGGCACACTAAATTTGCGGAGCGGCGTGAATTCCGGCGCTCGGGGCTGCAAACCTTTCAGCGCCCCTGTGGCGCTATCCAAAAAAATTTCGAGCCCTTGGAATCAGATGTATTATGACATGATTACAAATTGCTGCGAAGTGCAAAAACTATAGAGCTGTAATAGTGGAGGATTTCAACTACCCTAATATTAATTGGGAAAAAAGTAGTGTGAATGGTACAGAGGGTGCGGAATTCCTAAAATGATTTCAGGAAAACCTCTTTAGCCAGTATGTAACAAGACCAACAAGGGAGGGGGCGGTTCTGAACTTGGTTTTGGGGAATGAAGAGGGGCAGGTGGAAGGGGCATCAGTGGGAGAGCATTTTGGTGCTAGTCATCATAATTCAGTAAGATTTAGGGTAGTTATGGAAAAGGACAAAGGTGGATTAAGAAAAAAAGTTCTCAAATGGGGAAAAGCCAATTTTGCTGAACTGAGATGGGATTCACCTAAAGTGGACTGGAAATGGCTATTTAAAGGTGAACTAGTGTCTGAGCAATGGGAGGCTTTCAAGGAGGAGATCCTGAGGGTACAGAGCAAGTATTTTCTCTTAAAGAAAAAGGGTGGGGCTAACAAATCTAGAGACCCCTGGATATCAAGGGACATTCAAGGTAAGATAAAGAAAAAAGAGGGAAGCTTATGACAAATACCGAGAAAGCAATACTGCAGAAACTCTGGAGGAGTATACAAAGTGCAGGGATGCAATTTTAAAAAAATCACGAAAGCAAAGAGAGAACATGAAAGAAT
This sequence comes from Pristiophorus japonicus, assembly GCF_044704955.1. NCBI lineage: Eukaryota > Metazoa > Chordata > Chondrichthyes > Pristiophoridae > Pristiophorus > Pristiophorus japonicus. Next base: position 88,782,672 of record NC_091983.1, read on the forward strand.
GTTGCCAAGCAAAATTAGGGAAAACCCAAATATGTTTTATAAATACATTAAGAGCAAGAGGATAACTAGAGAAAGAATGGGGCCTATTAGAGATCATAAAAGAAATCTGTGTGTGGAGGTATGATTCTTAATAAATACTTTGCATCTGTTTTCACAAAAGAGAGAGGCGATGCAGACTTTGCAATGAGGGAGGAGTGTGAAATATTAGATGAGATAAACATAGCGAGAGAAGGAGAAGAGAAGGGGCTTAGCAGCTTTGAAAGTGGATAAATCCCTAGGACCGGATGAAATGTATCCCAAGCTGTTAAAAGAAGCAAAAGAGGAAATAGCTTAGGCTCTGAACATCATTTTCCAGTCCTCTCTGGTTACAGGTGTGTTGCCAGAGGACTGGAGGACTGCTAATGTTGTACCTTTGTTTAAAAAGGGAGAAAGGGATAGACTGAGTAATTACAGGCCAGTCAGCCTAACCTCAGTGGTAGGAAAATTATTGGAATAAGTCCTGAGGGGCAGGATAAATCTTCATTTAGAAAGACACGGATTAATCAAAGACAGTCAGCATGGATTTGTTAAGGGACGGTCATGTCTGACTAACCTGATTGAATTCTTCGAGGAGGTAACCAGGAGGGTCGATGAGGGCAGTGCGCATGATGTAGTGTATATGGATTTTAGCAAAGCTTTTGATAAGGTAATACATGGCAGACTGGTCACAAAAGTAAAAGCCCATAGGATCCAAGGCAAAGTGTAGAGGAACAAAGGGACCTTGCAGTGCAGATCTGCAGATCCCTGAAGGTAGCAGGCCCGGTAGATAAGGTGGTTAAGAAGGCATATGGAATACTTGCCTTTACTAGTTGAGGCATGGAATACAAGAGCAAGGAGGTTATGCTTGAACTGTATAAAACACTGGTTAGGCCGCAGCTGGAGTACTGTGTGCAGTTCTGGTCACCACATTACAGAAAGATGTGATTGCACTGCAAAGGGTGCAGAGGAGATTTACAAGAATGTTGCCTGGACTGGAGAATTTTGGCTATGAGGAAAGATTGGAGATGCTGGGTCTGTTTTCTTTGGACAGAGAAGGCTGAGAGGAGACCTGATTGAGGTGTATAAAATTATGAGGGGCATGGATAGAGTGAATAGGAAGGACCTGTTTCCTTTTGCAGATGAGTCAACAACCAGGGGGCATAGATTTAAAGTAATTGGGGGGAGATTTCGAGGAGATATGAGGGAAAATCTCTTCATGGGTGTCTGGAACTCACTGCCTGAAAAGGTGATAGAGGCAGAAACCCTCACCACATTTAAAAATATTTGGATATGCATTTAAAGTGCCATAACCTACAGGGCTACGGACCTAGAACTGGAAAGTGGGATTAGGCTGGATAACTCTTGATTGGCTGGCGTGGACACGATGGGCCGAAATGGCCTCCTTCCATGCTGTAAATTTCTATGATTCTATGACTATATGAGCAATGCAGAAGAACTTCCTGGGAAAAATTCTGAAGCAGCCAGAAATATTCCACACAAAATTTAAAACTCAGATGAACATCTTTTGGACAAAAAGCTAACTATTATGGTGCTAGCTACTTTAACTTTTCGGTAACTCAACGTAGGGTGGAATTGTTCTCAAAAATAATTTAGATAGTGAGGTTCCCTTGAACAATACCTCTGATAATAGTAGAGACAAATCTACATGCAACAAATAGCCCAGTGTATAACAGGAAAAGGAAAAATGTTTAATTTAAAACACCATTGAATGACATCATGTTAAATGATGTCAGCCAAGGCTCAGCATTTGCACTCTTGCCTCTGAGTCAGAAGGTTGTTGGTTCAAGTTCCACTCCAGAGACTTGAGCATGTAATCTAGGCTGATACTTCAGTGCAGTATTGAGGGACTGCTGCACTGTCGGAGGTGCTGTCTTTTGAATGAAATGTTATACCGAGGCTCAGATTGGAACATAGGAACAGGAGTAGGCCATTCAGCTCCTCAAGCGTATTGTGCCATTCAATGAGATCATGGCTGATCTGCATCTTAACTCCATCCACCTCCCTGGGCTCAGTATTCTATTATACCCTTGTCTAATTGAGTTAGTATCTATTGCTTTTTGTGGGAGAGAGTCCCATACTTCTACCACACTTTGCGTGAAGAACTGTTTCCTAACTACTCTCCTGAATGGCCCGGCTCTGATTTTAAGGTTACGTCCCCTTGTCCTAGACTCGCCCACCAGCGTAAAAAAATTCTCTCTGTCTACCCTATTAATTCTTTCCAAAATCCTAAAAAATTCAAATCGCCCTTCTATATTCCGGGGAATACAAATCTAGTTTATGTATTCTCACCTCATAATTTAACTCTTGGAGCCCTGGTAACATTCTGATAAATCTGCGCTGCACTCCTTCCAAAGGCAATATACCCTTTCTAAGGTGCAATGTCCAGAACTGTACAAAGTACTCTAGATGTGATCTAACTAGGGCTTTGTGTAGCTGTAGCAAAACTTACTCCACTTTATATCCTAGCCCTCCAGTTGTAAAGGTTAACATTCCATTAGCCTTTTTGATTATATTTCGTACCTGACCACTACAGTTTAGTAATCAGTGTACATGGACCACTGAATCTTTTGGATCGCCACTGTCCTGAGATTTTCAGCATTCTCAGTTGGATGTGAAAGATTCCATTGCACTTTTCGAAGAAGAACAAGGGAGTTCTGCCTTATGTCCTGACCAATTCTTATCCCTCAACCAACACCACTAAAAACAGATTATCTGGTCATTTATCTGAGTGCTATTTGTGGGACCTTGCTGTGCATAAATTGGCTACCACATTACCCTTCATTACAACAGTGACTATACTTCAAAATTAACTCGTTAGCCTTGAAGCACTTTGGGATGCCCTGAGCTCATGAAAGACGCTATATAAATGCAAGCTTTTTCTTCTTATCTAAGGTATTTAATAAAAGCTAATTAAGTATAAGTGGCATCGACACAGAAAGTAGACAGCAATTATTAGATGAGCAGAAAAATATGAAAAATGTATTAAAATACTTTGCATCTCAGTGGTTCCTACATATGGTCTCTAAGCTTTACATGCTACTTTTTTTTCCAATTGGCACCTAACTTACAGTTTTAGTATTTTCTGTTTCAGAGGTACAGCATTTTGTAGATACCTCATTCCAGGAAAAATCAGCACTCTGCAACCTAACTTAGAGGAAAAGAAAAACGTATTAAAGATTTCAAGAATTGCCTCAGCAACCACAGCGTTGAAATAGTGACACCAAAAATATCCCTACAATTGTCTATTTGTCAGTGAAATCCTCTTTGATTAAGCATTACTTCTTTAAATAATTAATATTAACTCATTAGTTTGACTAGTTATGTCACTGAAGTAGCTAATGTTTGATATTTTTTTACAAAGAGGTAGCGTCACCTTGCAAAGTTATTAGGGAAAAGCTTCTACTTTGTACTAACAAACATGATGAGTTAATATTACTTAATTTGAAAAGGGCAGTCCCATTCTAAAAATTATTTGTGTTATTTGCACCATGATTTACAGATTTTCCACCTTTTTTCCCTCCTCACAATATTAAGAATCATTCCTTAATCTAGCATTAAGCAAGTTAATTTTTAGGTAAGACTGTACAAATAGATTAACAGAGGAAGATTTTAGGTTGTACCACTTTTGCGGAAGATCACAACTAATTCAATGATCTACCACTTATGAGTTATGATGTGTTTCTCACAAGTGGTAAGAACGGTCTGTTGGATTGTTATTTTGCTTGGACTACATTTGAGCATTCATTGAAAATAGGAGTTTAAAAAAAAATTCTGATTTATCCACTGGAATTATTCAATATGGAGGATGGTGCACCATAACCTGTAATGTGCATTATGAGAAGGAGTTAAGTATATGTCTGATTTAAGTCTTCTTAGGCGGTCCCTCATATTGAGGATGACTTGCTTCCACACCAAAAAGGGATGAGTTCACAGGTGTTTCAATGAAGGACCCAATATTTCAGGTCGCGAACTATATGTTGAAGGGTGGAAGATGCCTGTGCGTGGATTTTTTTAACGTGTGGTGGCCGTTGCACCCCAGCAGAGTGAAAATAGCAACATACCACCTGGAACATTACAGAATAATTAAGGAGTTCTCATAATGTAAATAAATTATGAGATTTGTTATAGTTATTATCATATTCTGAAATTTATTTTCAATTTTTTCCCCCTCTAGTTAACCTTCTCCTTCCCATCGCTCCACCATTGGTTGCTATCCTTCAGCTGCCTAGCCCCATGTTTTGGAATTCTCTCCATAAACACCTTTATCTCTCCAACTTCCTTCTGTTCTATAAAGACCCTCCTTCAAGCCAACCTCTTTGAACAAGCTTTTGGTCATTCCTCTATATATCTCCTTCTTTGGCTGGCATTCATTCTTTTTAATTGTACCTCTGGAAAATGCTTTAGGATATCTTTCTACATCAAACAACAACAATTTACATTTATATATTATCTCTAACATAGTAAAACGTCCCAATGGGCTTAATTAAAGGTGATATATAAATTCAAATTGCTGTTGTTTCCAACATATTCATAACTTGTGCAGCTTATGTCATTGATCAAAATTTGCATAATTTTACAGAAAATAATTATTGGTCTTGTCATGTGATAGAAAGGGACAGTTGCTCCTCTGTCCATATTTCATCTACATTTACAACCTTGACAAATAAGCAGGACACTAGCAGGGATAGACTTCTTTAAATTTTAAAATCTCACAGAAGATGAATTTTTTTAGTGCTACCTCGAAATTATCTCATCAAGACAGGTGTCCTGATTTTTTCCAAACGTTATCATTATTTTAAATAAATGATCAGCTGACTATTTTTAAATAAATAGTATTTTTTAAAGAGAATAGTCTGACTTGTAAAAGTGCCAAACTCTTATTGTTTTAAGAAAAGGATGGGGATTTCAATTATTTTAGAGCAGCTTTGTCACTCTTGGTGATCCTACTGCCATTCTAAATACTACTATATTCTCGGCAGATCCTACATGTCCCCTGCCCTTTCCACCCTGCAGATCTCACAGAATTATCACTCAAAGCTAAAGTTGAAGTCTGTTATCTTGGTACGTAAAACATATAACAGTTGGGTTAAACTGGCATATAAAGGTCAGGTCTTAACCCTAGAATAATTAACAGTGAGAGGTGATGAATCTTCTCTGCTAGGAAGAAATTGGTTGGAAGAAATATAATTATAGTGCTCCGTAATTAATGGAATATTGTATGCTGCTCAGGAGTTGTAACAGAAATATCAGGGTATGTTCACATGTCAAGATGGGTTGATTCAAAGTCTGAAAGACAGAGTCAAGGCAGTTGAAAATGTAATGCCTAAATTCTTTAAAGTAAGACCTGTTCCCTCTGGCCCTGAAATTGTGAAACTTGACTCCCAACGTGGAGTCCCATTTGATGGAAGCGGACATTGGAGCCATTAGAGAAAGAGATGGAGAGGTTAGTGCATCAATTCACAGTACCTCCAATTTTCCAACCACTGATTTTAAGCTTTAATGCTTAAAACTGCTGGCTGGCATTCATTCTTTTTAATTGTACCTCTGCTGCTATAGAAAAATTTACACACACTAGAATCTGCTCCAATAATATACAATGGCCCGGAATTTGCAGTCACCAGCAAAGCAAATGAGTTCGTTGTTGGCCCCGAAGTATGCTTCACACAAGGATCTCGCGATCCCTGTGTTGGGAACTTTGGCTTTTCCAACCTTCAATTCAAATTAATGGAAGTTAGTGGGATCCCCTTGTGCGAACTGATGTGACGTTAACAGGCTGTCTAAGCAGCCAATCAAAATGCAAAACTCTCTCAGACAGCAAAAAAATTCTAACTTTTTAAAATGGTTAGAGAGAGCAAAACAAAATTTAGGGCTCTCACATTGGCAAACCTGAAATAAAGATGGACAAAATAAAAAAAAAAATGTAAACTTTTCTAAAGCGTAAATTTTTATTAAAATGGTCAAATTTCACACTCCACAAAATTACATTTGTTTAGCAGTAATAATGCTGTCAAAACCCCAGATACACCTAATCGCTTTGTGTCTAACTTTTAGCGGAGAATATAACAGTGTACTTATCGTGGAAGAGCCGAAGTTTGTCAGTTTCAATTATTTGGCTGATTACACAGATTGCCGGCTCTGTGAGTGGTTGGGGTTCTCAATCACTGACCATAACTTTGGAATTTCTGCAAACGCCTGCACAAGCAGCAAATCCCGAAGTTGCGGTCAGTTTCAAAGGCAGAATGATGGTGAACGCCCAACCAGAAATTCTGGGCTAATGACTAGGTAGAGCCTATTGCATGTGTACCTATATTAAATAATGTGTGAGGACTTGCGGAGCCAATAAAGCGACCATTAATCGATAGATGTAGATCAGTTCCTAAATCTAAGCTTGCAAGTTTTGTCTGCCAATCTTGTGGGACAAAAGAGCACTGTCAAATCTCACACAGCCCTATCAATACATTGTGTTAATGATAGCTATAAACAGTATCGAACTGTTAACAAGCAGGTAAGGTTGCACCTGTACAACAGACTTCCCTGGGGAACTGAATGCAGCCATACCATTTGAAAGAACTAAGGGTCAAGTTGTACAAGGGATAGATAAGGTAATTTACAATCTCAATCATGTTCAAGTAAATGGAAACATTGAGCAGGAGCACCTGCAAAAGCTGGAAAAGATTCCAGAGCATTCAGAAAAATATTGTCTTAAGTTACAGAAAGAGAAATGCAATTTTTTCAGACCCAAGTTACATATTCACTATGTTATGCAAGTTTTCAGACCAACCATAATTTACTTTCTGGATCATGTAAGATAATTTCTAAACTCACAACCAAGATGATTATCTGGCCTACGTGAAAAATATTTTAGTGTAGTTAAAATTAAAAGGTTTAACTCCAGCTGAAACCATTTGAAGATAATGAAGCTCATGTAAGCAACTGTAAATGTATCAGCCAACTAGAAATAATCCTGCTGTTACTCTGTATCATCCTTGGAAATGGGTGTATAAAGGATGACAGAAAGTCTGATTACACTGAAAATGCAGTTACTTTATTGTTAGTGCTACTATTCCAGATGTCCAGAGTATTAGTTCACAGAGTATGTGCTCACAGCTTCCAGCAAAACAGTTCGCTCCTTTGATTAACCTGAAAAAATTGTTCTCTTTTACTAAATGGTGTGATGTACATTAAAAGTATTATTCTACTTTGAAAGGTGAGGTGGGATGGCTTGCTTACATGCCAAGACTGAGAGATTTTCCTTATGGCATTGGTGATCACATCTTTTTATTCATATTAATTGAAACATTCTATTGTTGTAAAATCATCTCTCGAGTTGTTTCTTGCCAGTCAACGCTGAGACTTGTTTAAAAAGTAGCAATGGGACACAGATAAGTGGTCCCACATAAGAGATTGATGTGCAAAATCAAAGCACATGGTATTGGGGGTAATGTACTGGCGTGGATCGAGAATTGGTTGGCAGACAGGAAGCAGAGAGTCGGGATAAACGGGTCCTTTTCGGAATGGGAGGCAGTGACTAGTGGAGTGCCGCATGGTGCAGTGCTGGGACCCGAGTTCTTTACAATATACATTAATGATTTGGATGAAGGAATTGAGTGTAATATCTCCAAGTTTGCAGATGACACTAAACTGGGTGGTGGTGTGAGCTGTGAGGAGGATGCTAAGAGGCTGCAGGGTGATTTGGACAGGTTAGGAGAGTGGGCAAATGCATGGCAGATGCAGTATAATGTGGATAAATGTGAGGTTATCCACTTTGGTGGCAGAAACACGAGGGCAGAGTATTATCTGAATGGTGGCAGATTAGGAAAAGGGGAGGTGCAACGAGACCTGGGTGTCATGGTTCATCAGTCATTGAAAGTTGGCATGCAGGTACAGCAGACGGTGAAGAAGTCAAATGGCATGTTGGCCTTCATAGCTAGGGGATTTGAGTATAGGAGCAGGGAGGTCTTACTGCAATTGTACAGGGCCTTGGTGAGGCCTCACCTGGAATATTGTGTTCAGTTTTGGGCTCCTAATCTGAGGAAGGACATTCTTGCTATTGAAGGAGTGCAGCGAAGGTTCACCAGACTGATTCCAGGGATGGCTGGACTGACATATGAGGCGAGACTGGATCAACTAGGCCTTTATACAGTGGAGTTTAGAAGGATGAGAGGGGATCTCATAGAAACGTATAAGATTCTGACGGGACGGGACAGGTTAGATGCGGGAAGAATGTTCCCGATGTTGGGGAAGTCCAGAACCAGGGGACACAGTCTAAGGATAAGGGGTAAGTCATTTAGGACTGAGATGAGGAGAAACTTCTTCACTCAGAGAGTTGTTAACCTGTGGAATTTCCTGCCACAGAGAGTCGTTGATGCCAGTTCATTGGATATATTCAAGAGGAAGTTAGATATGGCCCTTACGGCTAAAGGGATCAAGGGGTATGGAGAGAAAGCAGGAAAGGGATACTGAGGTGAATGATCAGCCATGGTAATATTGAATGGTGGTGCAGGCTCGAAGGGCCGAATGGCCTACTCCTGCACCTATTTTCTATGTTTCTATGTTTCAGATAACAAAAGGCGGACATGGTACTTGATATAAATTGCAGAATTCTTCACTCTGGCTAGTTCAGGTAAAAAAAAGTAGAGGGAAGGAGAAGGCACAAAATGACTCATTGTAAGAATGATTAAGAAATGGAGTTCTTGTCTTATGAGGTGAATATAAACCATTAAACACTGAAGGGGCATTTGGGCCAACTTCAGTGAATGAGGTTGGTGCTTCAAGCAAGCAATCAGAAAATGATTTCTGGTTAATGGCCTCAGGCAATCTTGTGAAAACAAGACAACTAGAGATAAGGGAAATGATGACCCCACTGATAAGCACCTCGAAACATCTTTTCCACAGGTGAAATTCATGAGCAAATTGTAAATAATGAAAAACCCTTGAAAAATAATAATGGCCCATAATTTGCTGTCAAAATAACACTGCGGCTAATGGCGCTCACCGTTATTTATGCGCAAATGCTACAACTTCAGACGAGGGCAGATGAGTGGTTAAACGTGGAAATCCAAAAGCTGCTATCCATGATGCACCACTCCATCATTAGTTTTGCAAAAATGGCATTTCGCTGTCTGCCTCACCATTGAAATGCATTGATTGATGTAAAATTGTTGTATTTGAGCGGTAGACACGAACTAATCTTGTCACAAAGGGCTGGAAATTCCATTTTTGGTTGTAGCGATATTTTTCCAGTAAAAAATACCGCTATGACTCCGGAACCGCTACAAGGCCTAATATTCGGGATAAAATGCGCCCAGCGGTAAAAATTGACGTTGCACGAGGATTCGTGGTGCAAACCGCAAATTTTCTGCAACTTTTCTCCAAGGCTGATACCACTGCGAGTTGGGCCGAGGAAAGGGGGGAAAACACCAAAAAAAATTGCAAAAAACAAAAAATAAAAAATCAGAAAACATTCACAAGACACTTAACTATGGAATCGCTGCAAAATAATTAAAAAATAAAAACTTTAACTTACCTTTTTTGCAGGTCTTCATACCTACCGTGTTCCAAGGGCTGCAACGCAGGTTTTTCCCGGGCCTTTTTTTTCGTCCTATCTACGGGTGCGCTGCGAGCCAAATTTCTGGCGAAAGCGCTATTTCAAGTCTTGCACGCCAGCGGTCCGCTCCCCAGCAGTACTTAAAAACTGCCGGCACACGACTTCTCCGAATTTCCTGGTTCGCCGTTTTTCGCCCAAAACGGCGAAATATCGCCGAAAAACCGGGCGCAAGATTAGGGAATTTCAAGCTCAGAAGAGTCTTATGCATTTTAGTCTAAATACCCTTTTATCAACGTGATAATTGTTAATTACTGCCAAACAACCTCTCTGACACTGAAAATTAAGTATTAAAAGTATGAAGTCTCATTCCTTCAGGTATTAATTGTTGTTGTAGATTTCAAAAACATAAAATTAATTTTTACTTTAAACTTATCCATCCTGTCTCATTTTTCTATCTGTCTTAATCCAATCTTACGTTTCCTCTCTTTATTTCTCTTTCTATACCCGATTTGGCATTGAATTCTCCCACTCTAATTTATACTTTCTTCCTAGTCCTTGTGCTGTTAATTTCATAATCCTTCAATCTGATTAGTGAAGGAGATACACAATCGCTTGCCCTGTTCACACAGGTTCCACATACCCAGTCTCCCTCGCTGCGATGTTATCAGCTCGCACTTTCAGCAGCTTGCCACGTAAAACATTTAAAAATCTAAATGTGCAAGGATAGGTCCAACTAACGGCAGATACTGTTAGATTCACTCTTACAGCAAATTATGGCCCATTGTATAAATGTACTAATTAGCACAAGGTACTTATCGATAAACGAGGCCATTCAGCCCATCTTAAATCATACATCCAGAAAGGCCTATCTATCCAACAACATCGATCAATCCAACTCCTGAGACTTAAGCACATAATCTCGGCTGGCACTTGAGCGCAGCACAGAGTGAGTGCTTCATTGTCAGAAGTGCTGTTTTTAATGGAGTATTTTTTCGATATTAGTCGGTTTTGAGCTGGTCTATGTTCATGTTTGATGACTGGGTAAGAACTCACTGCATCTTATGCTATTTCAGCCCAATCATTTGTAAAGCTATTGTTGTGGGTAAAGTTATTAAATTTGTGATGTGCGACCATTGCTGATACAATACTTCATTGCACCGCGAGCCATGTTCTGAAAACTCCTATGTTTCAAGGTAATTTGTTAGGCAGCAAATTGTCTTTACTTGGCTAATTTCTGGCAATAATTTTATACTACTATAATTCCACAGGCTTTTCAAATCCACACAATTTAATAAAGAGAAGATTTCAGGTTAACTGATAACATCTAAATTCAACCATTTCATGGTGACCATATCTGAGGAGAGTAAAATGATGCTGAAGGAAACCAACTGGACAAGATCAGCAAAAGGATGAGGGCAAGTTGTGGGATTTACCTGTTCAACCTGGAACAATTGGAGAAATAAAACAGCTGTTTTTAACCTGACTGTAACATTTTTAGCATTCTTTTCTATAGAAATTTGAAACCTTTGAAATGGAGGAAAAGTTGGGAAGAATAGTGTTTATAAAACTCCTGCAGAATTCGAGGGTACCGAAAAGTAGGTGGTCAATTTTATACATAAAAATCAAAAAGGTATGCAGTTTATCATTGAATATATACATTTGGCTGTATACATTACCTGTGGCTATGCCATCAAAAAGTGACAGTACTCGAACGGGTTTTCTCTTCTCAGCAGCGATGGGTGCATACAACCTTGGTGGGTCCTGAAAATTTAAACAAATAAAAATATTAAAAGAATTTCAGAGAAATCCCTGGGCACACTAGATTACACTCGTGAATCTCTCATGGTCAAGTTAATTTCTTTATGAATTGCAAATAATTGGCTTTCTTTCTCTTTTTTGGAAATGTGAGGCAGAAATTTGCACAGACAGGTGTGATGGACAAACTCCATAACTAGATGTGGCCAGGGATGGTGTACCCTTGAGTTTCCGTCATCTCTATGAGGATCTAGTGTGTCATGGTGTCATACACAGGCCCAGGGAGCAGACGTCGTGTATTGCGTGAATTATGCCATCGTCCGTGGATCTCAGTTGAATTCTGTGATGGGCAGCTTATGAACATATAAATATAGAATAAAGGACAGGAAATTACCAAACCCATCATTTCAGCCTGTCCCAATCAGACCATCAATTCACCCCGAGTCACACACCTTCTGGGAGAAAGAAGGGTGAGAGGGTTTTATGGACTCTCATCACCCACACCCACTGGATGCGAGTGGCAAACACTTTGGCAAAAAAAACTCTGGATATTTCTTCTCCAGTCCCCGAAGGAAATCAAGCACACTCCAGGAATCTGCAGTAACTGATATCAAATAATTACAGCTAATCCTCACGTAACCTCTACAGCTCAGGATGTCTTCTGCTCTAAAGAATTTTTAAAGGCCTGTAACAGATCCATACTTACCGCACATTCTGGAAGTCTATTCCAGAAGGTCAATTTATCTCTGCGAGAAGAAATATTTAGTGGCATATAACCAAACTCACTGCTTTTTCATTCTGTATTGACGATTATGAGTCCTCTGCCACGTTGCTCAAATAATCAAACCACCTGAAGAGAATCTATTCCCTTCATATTTTAAAGATCTCAAAGTGAAAAAAGCCTTAGTACCTCAAGCCTCATCATCATAGGCAGTCCCTCGGAGTCGAGGATGACTTGCTTCCATTCTAAAAGTGAGTTCTCAGGTGACTGAGGAGTCCAATGCGAGAGTTACAGTCTCTGTCACAGGTGGGGCAAACAGTGGTTGAAGGAAAGGGTGGGTGGGGAACATGGGTTGACGCACGCTTCTTCGCTGTCTACGATTGGTTTCTGTTTGTTCTCGGCGATGGGACTCGAGGTGCTCAGCCCCTCCTGGATGCTCTTCCGCTATTTTGGATGGTCGTGGGCCAGGGATTCCCAGGAGTCAGTGGGGATGTTGCATTTTATCAAGGAGGCTTTGAGGGTGTCCTTGAAGCGTTTCCTCTGCCCACCTGGGGCTCGCTTGCCGTGTCGAAGCTCCACGTAGAGCGCTTGCTTTGGGAGTCTCGTGTCGGGCATGTGGACGATGTGGCCCAACCAATGGAGCTGGTCGAACGTGGTCAATGCTTCGATGCTGGAGATGTTGGCCTGAGTGAGAACACTGATGTTGGTGCGCCTATCCTCTGAAGGGATTTGCAGGATCTTGTGGAGGCAACGTTGGTGGTACTTATTATTAGGCGGGAAATTGTGTTAGGGAAATTGATGGGATTGAAGGCCGATAAATCCCCAGGGCCTGATAGTCTGCCATCCCAGAGTACTTAAGGAAGTGGCCATAGAAATAGTGAATGCATTAGTGATCATTTTCCAATAGTCTATCGACTCTGGAACAGTTCCTATGGACTGGAGGGTAGCTAATATAACACCACTTTTTAAAAAGGGAGGGAGCGAGAAAACAGGTAATTATAGATCAGTTAGCCTGACATCAGTAGTGGGGAAAATGTTGGAATCAATTATTAAAGATGAAATAGCAGCACATCTGGAAAGCAGTGACAGTATCGGTCCAAGTCAGCATGGATTTATGAAAGGGAAATCTTGCTCGACAAATCTTCTGGAATATTTTGAGGATGTAACTAGTAAAGTGGACAAAGAAGAACCAGTGGATGTGGTGTATTTGGACTTTCAAAAGGCTTTTGACAAGGTCCCACACAAGAGATTGGTGTACAAAATCAAAACATATGGTATTGGGGGTAAGGTACTGACCTGGATAGGGAACTGATTGGCAGGAAGCAGAGAGTCGGGATAAACAGGTCCTTTTCAGAATGGCAGACAGTGACTAGTGGAGTGCCACAGGGCTCAGTGCTGGGACCACAGCTCTTTACAATATACATTAATGATTTAGATAAAGGAATTGAGTGTAATATCTCCAAGTTTGCAGATGACACTAAACTGGGTGGCGATGTGAGCTGTGAGGAGGATGCTAAGAGGCTGCAGGGTGATTTGGACAGGTTCGGTGAGTGGGCAAATGCATTGCAGATGCAGTATAATGTGGATAAATGTGAGGTTATCCACTTTGGGGGCAAAAACACGAAGGCAGAATATTATCTGAATGGCGGCAGATTAGGAAAAGGGGAGATGCAACGAGACCTGGGTGTCATGGTTCATCAGTCATTGAAAGTTGGCATGCAGGTACAGCAGGCAGTAAAGTAGGCAAATGGTATGTTGGCCTTCATAGCTAGGGGATTTGAGTATAGGAGCAGGGAGGTCTTATTGCAGTTGTACAGGGCCTTGGTGAGCCCTCACCTGGAATATTGTGTTCAGTTTTGGTCTCCTAATCTGAAGAAGGACGTTCTTGCTATTGAGGGAGTGCAGCGGAGGTTCATCAGACTGATTCCCGGGATGGCTGGACTGACATATGAGGAGAGACTGGATCAACTGGGTCTGTCAACTAACAGAAGTTGACACAACCCTTAAAAAGCCGACAACTCAAGAAAAGTCTTGAACATGTGAAAACTAGTTACATTGAGCATAAAATCTGTTACGTCTATGACTTTTTCCAGTACTAAAGAAAGATCATCAACCTGAAATGTTAACTCTGTTTCTCTCTCCACAGATGCTGCCTGATCTGTTGAGTATTTCCAGCATTTTCTGTTTTTATTTCCTGACTTGTATTGGAGGAAGAAGAAATATGGCCGTGGGGGGGGTGGGAGGGGAGGTGATAGATGTGAATTTCCTTGGAGAATGTTGGAATTAACTGAGGGGAAGCAGAGAGAAATTATGCCAGTTTGCATGAGGGGAGCGAGATAAGCGTATGAGGGAGAAGGCAATCGAGGACTAAGATGATAGATTTAGATGAGGAAAGATGGGAGGAGGCTCAAGTGGAGCATAAACGGCGGCATGGACTGGTTGGGCCAAATGACCTATTTCTGTGCCATATATCCTAATTAATCCTATGTATTCTCAGTCCCACTCTTACTTGAGTCTGACTGCTATTGCACTAGACCAGTCTTCTCTCTCTTCTCAGTACACTTCCAGTACAAATGGCACAGATTTAGGTCTCTGTACTCCTGTTCTTGTCTACAGAATACTGAGGCCATCATCCCTACCACTAGCACAGGGAGTGGTGCGGAGAGGAGATAGTAATCCTGTCCTGTGCATTATCAGTTGGGTAGGACCCAGAGTTGGGAAGTGCAAACCTATCTGCACCGATTGACACTCCAAAACTTTGATGGTTGACATATATGCTGACCACTGTGCAAGTGCAAATTGTTAAGATTATTTTTATTGAATGAAATTAGGATATTTCCACGCCATAGGAGGCAGGATAATTTCAAATTTAGATTGTCTTGAGCCAAGAAGTCTGTTAGGTTGGCTGTATCATTATATAGGAACAGGAATTGGCCATTCAGCCCCTTGAGCCTCTTCCGCCATTCAATTAGATTATGGCTGATCTATATCTTAATTCCCTCTAACCGCCTTTGGTTCCACAACTCTTAATACCCTTACCCTAACATAAATCTATCCATCTCAGTTTTAAATTTTCAATTGACCCAGACTCAGCAGCAGTTTTAGTGGAGAGGGTTCCAGATTTCCACTGACCTTTGTGTGAAGAGGTGCTTCCTGACATCACCCCTGAACGGCTGAGCTCTGATGATAAGATTATGGCCTGGACTCACCCGCCAGAGGAAATGGTGTCTCTCCATCTACTTTATCAGATCCTTTAATCATCGCAAACACCTCAATTATGTTATATGTCGGCAGGTCTTTGAAAAGATAGCATTTGAAAATAATACTCACAAATTCCTGGTCATGGTTATTGGCAAAGAACTGTTGGAGCCGGATTGGCCAATCGTCTCTCCGCCTCAGCAGCCCAAAGATTCCTTTGTGATTGCACATATAACAGTTCCAGGGGTCTTCCTTAATAGCTGCCTGTGCAGCACCTGGTCCAACCAATAGGTCCACACATTCCACACAGAAGCACCTACATGAACAGAAAATAGAACATCATCTCCGTGTTTGGCGACAAGATTGAGACTGAGTGACAAGATTGTTGGACCCTGCAGCTGTAGGAGTAAATAAACTGCTGGCGCCAATACTTTCAGCAAAAGAATTTCAATGAAGGTTTTCTTAGTTATTTAAGAACAAGGCCAACATAATTGAAGTAATAAACTTATCACCCGACCCAAATCCACCCTCAGTATTAAAGTTTACCAACCCAGGAATATATGATGGGATCAGAGGTGCAGATATATGACACTTCTCAACAGTGAGACTGAATAACACCTAATTCCCATGAAAGCAGCAGGAAATTAGAAAATTTGAGAATTTCTGTTTTCTACTGAATGTATTACATTGCAATATGGCTTTGCACATATTAGTGTTGATTCTTACAAAATAATAATGTACTTTTAGCAAACGTTCTGTGCAGAACCAAACCTAACAATTGCTTGCAAATTACAGAGTGCTGTTATCATACAAATGCACATAACAAATTTCTCTGTCTGCTATTTTAACAGGGGCCACCTTTTGAAGCCACGGGTTGAATTTTCCTCTGTGCCAGATTTACTGGCAAAAGTGCGTCACAACTCCATTTCTACCTGCTGCTGTCACCATGGCACTTCTGATCCCATCATATATTCCTGGGTTGGTGAACTTTAATATGGAGGGTGGGTTTGGGTTGGGTGATAAGTTAAAATCTGAAAAATTTCAAAACCGACCCCAACCTGCCCACTGGTGGTTTTAACAGAGGTTACAGATAGTGCGGGGGGCGGGAGGGGGTGGTGGCAGGCAATCAATTGACTCTCAGTAGGCAGGTCAGTCAATAAAAGCTTTTAAGGAGGTTGTGGCCTCCATTTTAACATGCTTTTTATTTCCCGGGCCTCGGCAAATCTGGCAGGTGAAAGGAGCTGAGAAGAGCCAGATCCATCAGGTGAGGGCCTTTACAGCACTCCTTGTGGGCAAGGACAAGCAGGAGTGTTTCCTCCAGTGCCCACAAGCTTACCTGCTTCCCTTCTCGTGATCGGGTGACCCTCAACCTCCACGATCTCTGACCCCACTCTGTTCGACATGCTTTCCCCCGCTCCCCATAATCGGTAGATGCTTCCAACCACAATCTCTCACCCCCCTGAACATGAGCCCTCCCGACCACAATCTCTTTCCCCGAGTACAAGGCACCTCTCCCTGCGATCTCCCCCTCCCTCCCTCCTGCTCTCTGCTCCTCAGCTGCAGCCTTGTGCTTTCCCGCCAGCCAGCTTGGTGTAAACAAATTTAAAAGAATATCTGCAGGTCGACGAGGAAACCCGTACTTCTGGGTTTCCTGTCTGGAACTCCTCCCCCACCCGGAAAATATTCGGGCTTTGGTGTTGGACAAATATGATGGAGAGGCAGGTAAACTACAGATATTGGGCCTCGGGCTTCATTTCAGTATTGCCGGCGAAGCATACAGAGCCCACCAGTGAAGCGAACTCCACTTCAGCACTTCAGGCAAGTGTTGTTGGGGATCATTGTCTGGGGGTCAGGATTGGGTGTCGGCAGAGCTGGCCAGGGATCCGGGATCGGGATAAGAGGCCGGGGAGAAGGAGCGAGAGTTGGTAAAAGAGGCCGAGTGCGATTGAGGATCAAGAGAAGAAGCTGGGTTGGTTAAAGTCGAGGGAAGAGGCCGGAGGGACGTTCGGGAACAAGGAGCGGAGGCGATTGGGAAGGGGGTTAAATATGGCGTTGGGCGAAACAGGAGTGCTTTCATTCACATAAGTTACTTACCTTGTTTGTTGTTGACAATCCCTAGGGCTGATTTCCGTGAGTGCAGCCTGCGATAGCACTGGCTGCCTCAGGACAAACTAGTCTTGCAGAGGAGATCTCAAGCAAGTGTTAGCTCCCTAATTTGTGTATGTAAAGAAAGGACCTAGCGCCTGCTTCAGGCATGGGTAAAGGACGCCTCTTGTTTGTCCTTACCTAATATGGCGGGCAGCGAACCTCTGGACAGAAATGCGCACATGCTTCCTGTAATGTATACACCTGTGAGTATGCTCACAGGTTTGTAGAGCTGTTGAGTTGGGAGTAGCTTCATCAGTCACGTGATGTTCACCAGACTCAATAAAACCCCAGCCAGTTGGGTTCGGGGGATCCATGATGAGACAGGTGGTTGTGAGCCTGGTGGATGAACTGCTAACGTGTAGTGTGATTGTTAAACCTTTGCAAATAAACCAACTAGTTCTTAATAGCAATGTGTTGCTATGAATTCTTAATCAAAGAACCCACGAAGCAAATACATTACAAAATGGCGACTAGGATGGGAGTTTCTTCATGAAGACAATTTTGGTGGAATTTCCTTTTATGAGAAGGCAAATGCAAGCAAGCACAGCAAGGAGATATACCAGCAACATGATTCCTGAATGAGTGTCTGGTAGTACCATTTTTTTTTGTGAATACTGAACAGTGTTGAACTTACAAAAAGAGCTTGTGGAAAGCCATTTGGAGTAATTGCAAATACATTACACTTCTTGCCCGCCATATTGGGGCCTTACTAGTCAAGTCGTGCCTGAAAAACAGGCTCAGCATGGACCAATTTCTAGGCTATAGTCTATCACGGGACCAAAATGGTCCCATTGCCCTCATGAGAAGGGTAGAAGGAGCAGTAGCAGGGATTTAAACTAATATGGCAGGTGGGTGGGGAAAGTCTCAGTTTGAGAATAGAGAGGGTGATCAGGATTATTAAAACTATTGGAATAGAAGTAGAAAGCTTTGCTGAAATAAATAGTGAGAACATTTTATCAAAGGAGATAGAGAAAGATATGGGTTATATGCGATATAAAGGCATGGTTGTAGAAGGAATATTAAAAAAAGAGAAAACATTCAACATTCCAAAAAATTGAGTCAGGATTTATTGGTAAGAAAGTGGATGCGTAAAGCATGTGGACTGGGAATTTAATATTCCTGGTTATAACATTTCAGGAGAAATAGAGGGGTTTCAGGAAGGAATGCCCAAGAGTGGGGCCTAGCTGGCTGAAACTGTGACCGTCAGTGGTAGGACGAAGAGAGAATATGGGGTCGGAAATGCAGCTTTGGTTGAACAGGACACTGAGATTGCAAACAGTCTGGTTCAGCCTGGGACAGTAGTTAGGGAGGAGGATTGTGTCGGTGACAAGGGTACAAAGCTTGTGGTGGTCTTCCCAATGGTTAGCTGGATAAAGTTACAGGTCATCTAAGACTGGATGTCAGACAAGCAGTCTGACAGCATAAAGGCATTGGAGGGTTTAAAAGAAGTGGTGGAGAAGTTGGGCTGGGATATACATATATGAAAGCAGACCCCTTCCTTGCAGATGATGTCACCAAGGGGCAACATGTAGATGAAGAAGAGGAGGAGTCACGGATGGATTCTTGGGGACTCCAAAGGTGACAGTGCTGGATTGGAAAGAGAAACCATTGTTAGAAATGCTCTTGCCACGATCGGATGGATAAGAGAGAAACCAAGCAAGGGTAAAGTCATGGCAACACCAAGGATGCTAGCCATGCTACACTCCCACCTAAAATATTCTGGAAATGCATATCAGGCAATTGCACACCCCGTACATTAACTTTAAGGAGGAGAAAATTTACCCTTAAATGCTTTAATCCAGTAACGTAAAAACAGGAACTGGCTGAGAATGGGCAAAAGACAGTTGGGTCCCATTCTCCTGGGCCATGTGCTGTTGCCCCCATTGCTACCAGACCCCAAAATGCCCAATACTTCTAGAATTTGATCTCCAATGCTCTGAGCCCATTCCTATTGCTCCCAGACTCTGGGACCTCTCTCCTTAGTGCCCACATATACCCTCTCTCAGTGATGCCAGACCCCAGGCCTGCTCCCTCTTAAAAGTCCATCATGTATTAAAAATAGTATTATTACTTTGATACTCGATTTAATTAATTCACAAAATTAATTTCAAAGTCTATAGATATGTGAAGAGAAAAAGATTAGTGAACACAAATGTAGGTCCCTTGTAGTCAGAATCAGGTGAATTTATAATGGGGAACAAAGAAATGGCAGACCAATTCAACAAATACTTTGGTTCTGTCTTCACGAAGGAAGACACAAATAACCTTCAGAAATACTAGGGGACCGATGGTCTAGCGAGAAGGAGGAACTGAAGGAAATCCTTATTAGTCAGGAAATTGTGTTACGAAAATTGATGGGATTGAAGGCCGATAAATTCCCAGGGTCTGATAGGCTGCATCCCAGAGTACTTAAGGAAGTGGCCCGAGAAATATTGGATCAATTGGTTGTCATTTTCCAATATTCTATAGACTCTGGATCAGTTCCTATGGATTGGAGGGTAGCTAATGTAACCCCGCTTTTTAAAAAAGGAGGGAGAGAGAAAACAGGGAATTATAGACCAGTTAGCCTGACATCGGTAGTGGGGAAAATGTTGGAATCAATTATTAAAAATATAATAGCAGCGTATTTGGAAAGCAGTGACAGGATCGGTCCAAGTCAGCATGGATTTATGAAAGGGAAATCATGCCTTGACAAATCTTCTAGAATTTTTTGAAGATGTAACTAGTAGAGTGGACAAGGGAGAACCAGTGGATGTGGTGTATTTGGACTTTCAAAAGGCTTTTGACAAGGTCCCACACAAGAGATTAGTGTGCAAAGTTAAAGCACATGGTATTGGGGGTAATGTATTGACGTGGCTCAAGAACTGGTTGGCAGACAGAAAGAAAAGAGTAGGAATACTCAGAATGGCAGGCAATGACTAGTGGGGTACCACAAGGTTCAGTGCTGGGACCCCAGCTATTTACAGTATACATTAATCATTTAGACAAAGGAATTGAATGTAATATCTCCAAGTTTGCAGATGACACTAAGCTGGGTGGCAGTGTGAGCTGTGAGGTGGATGCTAAGAGGCTTCAGGGTGACTTGGACAGGCTAGGTGAGTGGGCAAATGCATGGCAGGTGCAGTATAATGTAGATAAATGTGAGGTTATTCACTTTGGTGGCAAAAAAACAGAAAGGCAGAATATTATCTGAATGGTGACAGATTAGGAAAAGGGGAGGTGCAACAAGACCTGGGTGTCATTGTACATTAGTCATTGAAAGTTGGCATGCAGGTACAGCAGGCGGTGAAGGCGGCAAATGGCATGTTGGCCTTCATAGCTAGAGGATTTGAGTATAGGAGCAGGGAGATCTTACTGCAGTTGCACAGGGCCTTGGTGAGGCCACATCTTGAATATTGTGTACAGTTTTGGTCTCCTAATCTGAGGAAGGACGTTCTTGCTATTGAGGGAGTGCAACGAAGGTTCACCAGACTGATGCCCAGGATGGCAGGACTGACATAAGAAGAAAGACTGGATCGACTAGGCTTATATTGACTGGAATTTAGAAGAATGAGAGGGGATCTTATAGAAACATATAAAATTCTGACGGGATTAAATAGGTTAGGTGCAGGAAGAATGTTCCCGATGTTGGGGAAGTCCAGAACCAGGGGTCACAGTCTAAGGATAAGGGGTAAGCCAATTAGGACCGAGATGAGGAGAAACTTATTTACTCAGAGAGTTGTGAACCTGTGGAATTCTCTACCACAGAAAGTCGTTGAGGCCAGTTCGTTAGATATATTCAACAGGGAATTAGATGTGGCCCTTATGGCTAAAGGGATCAAGGGGTATGGAGAGAAAGCAGGAATGGGGTACTGAAGTTGCATGATCAGCCATGATCATATTGAATAGTGGTGCAGGCTCAAAGGGCCGAATGGCCTACACCTGCACCTATTTTCTATATTTCTATGTTTGTGAAACTCCCTTTAAAGTAGGATTGTGCATGCAGTTTTGCTCTAATTGCACAATCTGAGTATATCGTAAGGAATACTCCATTACAAAATCTGCTGTACATATACTCATGAGGGGACACCTCAAGAAACTAAAAGACATTACTGGAGTATAGTTTAGTGTACTATTTGTGCCATTAAGCTACACAATACTTTTTTCTACTGAGGAAGGTTCTTTAAGAGAACTTCTTCTATGTTGTGTATATATATGACAATTTGCCTTGTGTCCCAATATAACCTAATTCCTAATCATCTGTATATATCATTTAAATATAAGTACATACTGTGGAGATTTAAACCTGTAACAATCTGGCAATGAGTGACATTCCCACATTCAAATAGAATGAAGATGTAAATTTCAATGTACAGTTTTACTGCGAAATAAGATCATTGTTAATATTGGACGACATATCCTGGATCATAAGGCATGTGGCTTTCTCCCGAGTAGTCTGTCACAACCTTTAAAAAGTGGCACCAATGTTAGATTCTCTCAATGGCAATATTATGCTTCCTATGTCTTGGTAACAAGAACTGAGCACGGGACAGAGGATAGGGTCTAACCAGCGCCATATAAAGTCACATTGTGTTGCAACAAGTATCCAATAAGTTGATTTTGCATTCTGCATTTCGTCTTCTCCTTTTCCCAGTTGTAAAATCAAAATTGCTCGTACCTGCAACAATTATTGTTTCCGCACATGAGTACCTCCCTGCCCCCACAGCAGATGGTACAGTAGGACTGGTAACCGTCATCATCGTACTGGTATGCACACTCCAAGAAGCAATTCTGAAAACAACCACAACATGATTAGGAATTTCACAATCAAATGTTTCCGTTGTACTTTCTTTAGCCTTTGGCTGCACCTCAAAATGTGAGCTCGTGCAATGGTGCTGGCTCTCGGATTATCTGTGTCACTCAGTGGTTGGAGCATAACTTCAAATGGCTTCACTCACACATCTGCAAATTCTTTCACCACATTAAGGTTTGATTTAACACCAAATTATATTTGCCATTTTCTTTTAAAATATCTGACCAAATAATAGCATTCTGTTGGGATAGACTGGTGGCTTTGATGTAACAATATGCCACGTGATAGAGTTTTAGGATATGGGTTCAGGCCTGCTAACCTGCTGGGGTATCTGAGGTAGTAAGTGGAGACAAGGTGCTTCCCAGCAGGGAGGGAGAATCGGAGGTTAAGTAAATCTGTGGTGCTCTCAAGCACTTCCTAGAAGCCAACTCAAAGAGTGACATTGGTAGAGGCCTGAAACAGGCTACCGGCCCGTCCTCTCAGTCAGGAAATGGTGGGCGATGACCTAGAGAAAGGAAAAAAGAGGACTGAAAATAGATAATAATACTCTTAAAGGGATATGCCCATCGTGGTGGTGGAAAGGGGAGTGGATGTATTTTACATGTGTGTGGCCCACAGAGATAGGTTTGAAACTACTGCAGAAAAATAATCAAAAATAAGCAGAAAACGTGCCCAGTTTGTCCCAGAGGCAGTGATTTGACACAAGCAGATGCAAGATAGACATGAAGAAGGGAAGAAGCTTACACATCACGAGTACCTTTCCCTTTTCACCTTACATTTCACATCTGTTTCAATCAAGTGACTGTCCACGACGATCTATGGAAAATGCCCACAACTAATGATTAGTTTTGAATTATTCTTGTTTTAAGCCCAATACTGTGTGGCACACACTGTGGTGGGGAAGTGGAAGATACTTTCCATTTAAAGTACTTCCTCCCCCCCTCCAATATATTCCCCATTAACCCTTTGAGTACTCGCTGTCCTTTGCAGATTCACAATATGTACCTAGGGCCCTATTTTCAAACCTTTTGCTGCTTTGAAATGTGATTCGCAGAGCGTTTGTTTTGCGCAAGCTATGCTTGCCTAGGTTTCATTGTTTTCCTTTTGTCTGGGGCAGAGCGCATTGCAGTTGCACAAAAAAACTTCTGCAAAGATTTTCTGCAGTTTTTGGTGGCAATTCCCGTAGGATTATCGCACTGAGGATGCGATATTCGAATTCCATAAACTGCCGCAAATTGTCAGGTTTGCGTGAAAATGACTTACCCCAGTTTTAACTTGCCGTAAGCCCTGCAGAAACAAGAAACATACATTAAAATAAAAAAAAATGCGAATTTGTTTTACAAATGACAAGGCATGTGTATGTGTCTTGGGAAATAGAACAACGCACAAGAAATAACTTCTCACTCAGTGGGGTCATCTTCCCAACTGTTAGTGGTGTTTGGAGGGGCTGCCATTGTCTTCCATTTCATTTTCCCGCAAGATTTTCATGGTTCACCAAGATTAAGAAGCGCCATTTTTGGTTTTCTCCAATAACATAATTGATACATGATAGTGCACAATGTGTCACTGAGCTAAAACTGGATTTATCAAGGTGCAACAGTGCGCAACTTTGAAAACTTCCCGAAAATCTTCAAAAGTAAAATTTGACAGATGTTCTGCAGTGCATCTCTGCAAACTGAGCAGCCATTGCGCAAACAAAAATGCAAACTATTGAAAATAGGGCCCATCACAATTCACGTAACGTGAACATGTATTGTTGAATAGTATAAGATAAATCAGAGAGCTGTGTGAAAGCCTGCATCAGGTCTTTGTTCACATTTTTATCCAAATAAACCAAAACTTTAATAAATTGTTATTTCGATTCACATAAACCTAATATATTCAACAGTTCTCAAAGGGTTTGTTTCGCTTATAACAACTTCTCCTCCACATGTTCTCCATCCAGAATATGCTACAACCTGTGAAAGTTCCTTAACTCTATATTAGTGGAAACAGCATAACCCACAATTTGGGTGAACTCTGCCTTATATTTGTTTGTATAATAAGACTAAAATAAAGCAGATTTGCACCCAGATAAACTGAAGCTATTATATTATACATATTTTAGTAAAGCAGATCTGAAATGGCCATGCACCACTAAAAGAGGTGGGAGAATCCCACATGTTGTGACATTTTCTCCAATTGCCGTTGGACATCTTGCATCTGCTTCACTCAAATAACTGTTTCCTGGGCTCGACAGATACCCTCTCTGATAGATAGATGCATGTGTCGATTACGATGTTAATACTGGATAATGTCTACATCTGTGTTTCCCCAGTGAGGTGTATTTCAATTGAGTTAATGCCTCCATCAAAATAGAAGACAATAGAATTCAGTATATGTGCGTGATAATATTGTGCAGTGTAATATCCATATCAAGTATTATATGCCTGTACGTCTATCCCCAGTGAGTTATTCTCTATCTATGGGCCCAAATTTGGCCCTCCGTTTTTTTTCGGCATACCTCCGAGCCCCCCGCTGACATTTTACATCAGAAGCAGCGTCAAAAAAAATCTGTGCAATCATGGCCGATTCTTGGGCCGTCTGTGGAGCTGGCGTGGCTCAGAGGATAGAGAGTGGGGCGGAGCTAGGTCCCGGTTCTGAAAACAGTGCCGGGACCTCTGCACACACGCGCTAGCGTCTGTGCGCATATGCAGTAGCTCCTGACAGGCCGTTTCGGCAAACGCGTGCTGCAGGCTGTGTGGGAGGGGCCCGAAGCACGCCAAGCCTACCCTGGCCGAATGGGCTCCCTCATCGGCGGCCCGCTGCGTTCCCTAAAGTAGGAGTTCTATATTTTATTTGTTATTTACTGATTGATTTTGGTGCTTTAGGTGCAGGGTTCCTTCTATTTTTTTATTTGTTATTTATTACTTTGGTCTTGGTGCTTTACATAGAAACATAGAAAATAGGTGCAGGAGTAGGCCATTCGGCCCTTCGAGCCTGCACCGCCATTCATTAAGTCATGGCTGATCATTCACCTCAGTACCCCTTTCCTGCTTTCTCTCCATACTCCTTGATCCCTTTAGCTGTAAGGGCCATATCTAACTCCCTCTTGAAT
This sequence comes from Pristiophorus japonicus, assembly GCF_044704955.1. Lineage (NCBI taxonomy): Eukaryota > Metazoa > Chordata > Chondrichthyes > Pristiophoridae > Pristiophorus > Pristiophorus japonicus. The sequence continues at coordinate 88,807,969 of NC_091983.1, forward strand.
ATATCCAATGAACTGGTATCAACAACTCTCTGCGGTAGGGAATTCCACAGGTTAACAACTCTGAATGAAGAAGTTTCTCCTCATCTCAGTCCTAAATGGCTTACCCCTTATCCTTAGACTATGTCCCCTGGTTCTGGACTTCCCCAACATCGAGAACATTCTTCCTGCATCTAACCTGTCCAGTCCCGTCAGAATTTTATATGTATCTATGAGATCCCCTCTCATCCTTCTAAACTCCAGTGAATACAGGCCCAGTCGATGCAGTCTCTCCTCATATGTCAGTCCTGCCATCCCGGGAATCAGTCTGGTGAACCTGCGCTGCACTCCGTCAATAGCAAGAACGTCTTTCCTCAGATTAGGAGACCAAAACTGAACACAACATTCCAGATGAGGCCTCACTAAGGCCCTGTACAACTGCAGTAAGACCTCCCTGCTCCTATATTCAAATCCCCTAGCTATGAAGGCCAACATGCCATTTGCCTTTTTCACCGCCTGCTATACCTGCATGCCAGCTTTCAATGACTGATGTACCATGACACCCAGGTCTCGTTGCACCTCCACTTTTCCTAATCTGCCACCATTCAGATAGTATTCTGCCTTCGTGTTTTTGCCCCCAAAGTGGATAACCTCACATTTATCCACATTATACTGCATCTGCCACACGTTTGTCCACTCACCTAACCTGTCCAAGTCATTCTGCAGCCTCTTAGCATCCTCCTCACAGCTCACACCTCCACCCAGTTTAGTGTCATCTGCAAACTTGGAGATATTATACAATTCCTTCATCTAAATCATGAATGTATATTGTAAATAGCTGGGTCCCAGCACTGAGCCCTGCGGTACCCCACTAGTCACTGCCTCCATTCTGAAAAGGACCCGTTTATCCCGACTCTCTGCTTCCTGTCTGCCAACCAGTTCTCTATCCACGTCAGTACATTACCCCCAATAACATGTGCTTTAATTTTGCACACCAATCTCTTGTGTGGGACCTTGTCAAAAACCTTTTGAAAGTCCAAATACACCACATCCACTGGTTCTCCCTTGTCCATTCTACCAGTTACATCGTCAAAAAATTCTAGAAGATGTGTCAAGCAAGATTTCCCTTTCATAAATCCATGCTGACTTGGACCGATCCTGTCACTACTTTCCAAATGCGCTGGCTGCTATTTCATCTTTAATAATTGATTCCAACATTTTCTCCACTACTGATGTCAGGCTAACCAGCCGGCTGTGCAGGCTCGAAGGGCTGAATGGCCTATTCCTGCACCTATTTTCTATGTTTCTATAATTACCCGTTTTCTCTCTCCCTCCTCTCTTAAAAAGTGGTGTTACATTAGCTACACTCCAGTCCATCGGAACTTATCCAGAGTTGATAGACTGTTGGAAAATGATCACCAATGCATCCACTATTTCTAGGGCCACTTCCTTAAGTATTCTGGGATGCAGACGATCAGGCCCCGGGGATTTATAAGCTTTCAATCCCATCAATTTCCCTGACACAATTTCCTGCCTAATAAGGATTTCTTCAGTTCCTCCTTCTCAGTAGACCCTCGGTCCCCTAGTATTTCCGGAAGGTTATTTGTGTCTTTCTTCGTGAAGACAGAACCAAAGTATTTGTTCAACTGGTCCACCATTTCTTTGTTCCCCATTATAAATTCACCTGAATCTGGCTGCAAGGGACCTACGTTTGTCTTCAACAATCTTTTTCTCTTCACATATCTATAGAAGCTTTTTCAGTCAGTTTTTATAAACATGAGAACATAAGAATTAGGAACAGGAGTAGGCCATCTAGCCCCTCGATCCTGCTCCGCCATTCAATAAGATCATGGCTGATCTGGCCATGGACTCAGCTCCACTTACCCGCCCTCTCCCCGTAACCCTTAATCCCCTTATTGGCTAAAAATCTATCTATCTGTGACTTGAATACATTCAATGAGCTAGCCTCAACTGCTTCCTTGGGCAGAGAATTCCACAGATTCACAACCCTCTGGGAGAAGAAATTCCTTCTCAACTCGGTTTTAAATTGGCTCCCCTGTATTTTGAGGCTGTGCCCCCTAGTTCTAGTCTCCCCGACCAGTGGAAAGAACCTCTCTGCCTCTATCTTGTCTATCCCTTTCATGATTTTAAATGTTTCTATAAGATCACCCCTCATCCTTCTGAACTCCAACGAGTAAAGACCCAGTCTACTCAATCTATCATAATAAGGTAACCCCCTCATCTCCGGAATCAGCCGTGTGAATCATCTCTGTACCCCCTCCAAAGCCAGTATATCCTTCCTTAAGTAAGGTGACCAAAACTGCACGCAGTACTCCAGGTGCGGCCTTACCAATACCCTATACAGTTGCAGCAGGACCTCCCTGCTTTTGTACTCCATCCCTCTCGCAATGAAGGCCAACATTCCATTCGCCTTCCTGATTACCTGCTGCACCTGCAAACTAACATTTTGGGATTCATGCACAAGGACCCCAGGTCCCTCTGCACCTCAGCATGTTGTAATTTCTCCCTATTCAAATAATATTCCCTTTTATTGTTCTTTTTCCCAAGGTGGATGACCTCACACTTTCCGACATTGTATTCCATCTGCCAAACCTTAGCCCATTCGCTTAACCTATCCAAATCTCTTTGCAGCCTCTCTGTGTCCTCTACACAACCCGCTTTCCCACTAATCTTTGTGTCATCTGCAAATTTTGTTACACTACACTCTGTCCCCTCTTCCAGGTCATCTATGTATATTGTAAACAGTTGTGGTCCCAGCACCGATCCCTGTGGCATACCACTAACCACCGATTTCCAACCCGAAAAGGACCCATTTATCCCGATTCTCTGCTTTCTGTTCGCCAGCCAATTCTCTATCCATGCTAATACATTTCCTCTGACTCCGCGTACCTCTATCTTCTGCAGTAACCTTTTGTGTTGCACCTTATCGAATGCCTTTTGGAAATCTAAATACACCACATCCATCGGTACACCTCTATCCACCATGCTCGTTATATCCTCAAAGAATTACAGTAAATTAATTAAACATGATTTCCCCTTCATGAATCCATGCTGCGTCTGCTTGATTGCACTATTCCTATCTAGATGTCCCGCTATTTCTTCCTTAATGATAGTTTCAAGCATTTTCCCCACTACAGATGTTAAACTAGTACCCAGCAAGCTTCCTCTCATACTTTATTTTCCCCATCCAAATTAAACCTTTTGTCCTCCTCTGCTAATTTATAAAATTCTCCCAGTCCTCAGGTTTGCTGCTTTTTTGGGCCAATTTATATGCCTCTTCCTTGGATTTAACACTATCCTTAATTTCCCTTGTTAGCCACGGCTGAGCCACCTTCCCTGTTTTATTTTTACTCCAGACAGGGATGTACAATTGTTGAAGTTCATCCATGTGATCTTTAATTGTTTGCCATTGCCTATCCACCGTCAATCCTTTAAGGATCATTCGCCAGTCTATTCTAGCCAATTCACGTCACATACAATCGAAGCTACCTTTCCTTAAGTTCAGGACACTAGTCTCTGAATTAACTGCAGTGTTCCTTCTATTTTATTTGTTAGTTAATTGCTTATTGCTTTTTGTGCTTTTTTTGGTGCTTGGTGGTGCTTTAAAAGTAATTACTTGCGCCGATTCCTTAACTGTAAGTAAGGTCTTTCTGTGCGGACAAAAGTGGACACAAGCGCTGTCCTAAGTTATTTTAAGACAACTTTTTTCTGGCCAAATTGGCATAAAAGGTGTAAGTGGCTGGGAACGCCCCCTTTTGAAAAAAAAATGACCTAACAAAAAACCTAACTAACTCACTTACACTGGCGCAAATTAAATGGCCATATTTGCAACTAAAAAGATACACCAGAAAAATCAAGTTACACCAAAAATTGGGAAATGAATATACCCAACTAGCAGATTACCTGTGGTATTGATCATGATAAGTCAGAGGATATGTTGTTTTAGGACAATAGAGGTGTTATCAACATAGTATAACAAAGAAAATATGATGGAAGAGTGTCACAGAAAATGTGAGTTGTCTGCTCGACTTTTAAGATATTGGGACGAAAATTGCGGCCTTGCCAGATGAATACAAAGTGCGTACGGACCTAGTGAGGTCTCGCAAAAGTCGGTTTGCGGGGTGCAATGTGCATGCTCCGAAAACCGGCTTTTCCGATCTGTCAAAATTTCTTCAGACAGATCCAACACATCTCCGCAGGAAAGATATCCGCGCCACAGAGATTGGGCTATTTCCCAATTCATGCCCAGCGAATGTCCTTCAAACTTTTATGCCTGGTAAAAGCAGGCGCATAGCTTACTTTTACCAATGTAACATTTTTAAAACATAGAAAAATTGAATTTAATCATTCATATTTATGTTAAAAACCTTGTCCATTAAAGTAAGTTTATTTTTAACCCTATTAAAACACATTAAAAAAAAAATTCCAAAACGTTTTTTTTTCCAAAACATTTAATTACAATTAATTTTAAATATGTGAAGTGTTTTTTAAAAATGTATTGTGCAGTGCTTCTTGTTTTATGGGGGCGGGGTCGGGTATTCTCATTGATAGTAATGGGAACTCGTACAAACAGAGTTCCCATTTTTATCAATGAGAATACTACCGAGTGATTGGTGGTCCAAACCTGCATGATTGCAACATAGACGTCTGTATGTGGAAGACAGATCCCCATACGCTGCGCAGCGAATGAAGGCCTCAGACTCCGGAATCGTACGTTCCTCTGGGACCAACAGGTAGTTTCATAGATTTATTTCAGGTTGGATGCTTTCATATGAAGGAAGCCTCCGACCGCAACTTTTGGCCCACTATGGATATGTCCTGGTGAATATTTTTTCCATATACCTGTATATGTCCATCTTTAGTAAGGTTTCCGGACTTTCACTTCTCCCAAATAAAAAATTGTTTCCCTTAATTTGTGTCCACACATATGTTTTCCTAACTCTGAGCCTCACCCTTATGTTAATGGAAGACACATTTGGCGCAGAGTGATTAATTCCAGTCAGTATTCTTCCCATGTGAGGAAAAAAAAGGCTTTCTTAAAATGGGATGACTCGATGTTGTACCACTCAAGTTACAAACTAGTTGGGTTCAAATTCAAATCCCAGCTTTGACTGACAACTAATCTCACAAACTCGTGGAATGAGTTCCACCAATTATTCTTCAGAGAGATGGGTGGAAGTCTTTACAGCAGCAGGGTGCTCATCACAGGATGAGGATAGAGATAACTGCATCCAAATGGGGAAGGAGAAATTCTAGGCCAATATTGCATGTCTAATCTGCCGGCAGCAGTACACATTTAGAAAATTCAGGCCCAAGCAACCACAGGTTTGCTGACTATTATGGTCAACAATTATAAGTGCCACATGACTGAATTTCCACTGAGCACTTCTGGAAGGCAAGACATCCCACAGGCAGCATGGACTCTTCCTTATAAGCACAAACAAGTTACAAACATTTCTTGGAAGCTGCATTATTTCAGTATGGTGTAGCTACTTTACATTACTTGGCTACATCCATTGAAAGGACTTTATCAATACACACCCTCTTGGCTTATCCTTTAGGCACATTCTCCTTTCTCCAATGTCCTTGATTGCTGATGCACAAATATTGTAGAATTAATGAATCTGGCAAATGGATACTGAACCATCCTCCACATAACCAATAGCAGCGCAGACTCACTCTTTCATGGGCCATTCATCCAGTGGCCAGAACTATCAGTTCCCTGATAGCTTTCTATGGGCCCAAAATTGGTGGATATACCGCCCGCGGACCGCCGACATACTGCCCAGAATCGCAAATTGATTGAAAAATACCAACATTCAGCCCGCATACCGCCCGGTGGGAAATTCATCAGCGACATACCGCCGGGCGGTATGCATACCATCCGTCCACACAGAGCATCCCACAGATTGCCCAAAAGTCCAACATTGGTAGCATACCACCGACATATCACCGGAGCTGCACACCGTCTGAAGAAAGGTGGTTTTATGCCGATGGTATGTCGGCGGTATGTAAACTACAATGTGCCTTCACCCCCACCCACCCCCGCCCACCCAGCGATCTATTTATCTCCCCCCAACGATCTAGTCCTCCCCCGGAGATCTAATCCTACCCCCCCAGCGATCTATTCCTCCTCCCAGCGATCTATTTCTCTCCCCCCGCAGAGAGATCTAATCTCCCCCTGGAGATCTAATCCCCCCTCCCAGAGAGATCTAATCAACCCCAGAGATCTATCGCCCCCCCCGGAGATCTAATTCCCCCGTGATCTATTCCTCCCCCCAGTGATCTATTTCTCTCCCCCTCCCCTCCCCAGCAATCTAGTCCTCTTCCTGAGATCTAATCTCCCCCTGAGCGATCGAAACCCCCCCTCCCAGGAGATCTAATCCCCTCCAGAGATCTATTCTGCCCCCCCCCCCCACCCCGACACAAAACACAAAAATAAATAAAGAAACAAATAACAATGTAAGTATTATAAATAAATCAAAAACACTGCACAAAACAATTAAAAATCTAAACTTACCTGGAGACACTTACCTGCGATCCGACGTCGGCAGTCTCTGGCCTCTGGACTGCTCTTCTCAGGGTTGGGGGTGGGGGTGACGGAGGTCGATGGAAGAGCTCGCATGCGCAGAACTCGGAACCCGAAGAGTCCCGAATCCCAGACAACTTACCCTGCACTGCCGGAGTAGACCGTCCGTCGCACTCCGCTGACGCACCGCTCAGGACCGCCCGGACCGATGTTGCCAGCACTCCGTCCCAGTGGTACCCGGCGGTATGAAACGACATACCACCGGCATACCGCTGAGAAATGGGCGGATGACCAATTTCAACCCCTATATCTGCTGAACCTAATTTCACACATAATCCATGCTTGTATCATGATACAAAATTGCACCGTGATACAAACATGTGGACACGTGTGCCGTAATGTTGATGCAATAACTGTCGTGTAGGTGAGAACAATAAATATCAGGTTGCCTGCATAAGGGAATAGTGCATGGACAGGACAGGAGGCTCTCAAAATTAAGCTTTTTTTTAGGCACAAGGACACAAAAAGGGATGCTTTAAAAGCTTTTGAATATAATTTTTAAAAATGTATAAGAAACTGACTACTGTATACCTATATTTTACATTTGTCGATATGCAAATGAGTTTGAGTGAAAACTTTAAAAAACTACTTCTCAAAAGTAGTGCAATTTTGGGCGCAATCTGTGGCCAGATCGCCAATTGTGGCTGAAACAGAAACTCCAGGTCAGACAATCTAAATGTTCTTGAATATACACAGCCTGAAGAGTTTAATTGTTTGGAGAAAGAACTTTGCAGATCAGAGTGTGCTTGTAGATTTCAGACTGCAGGTCAAATGAATCTGACTTTAAGTCACTGCCATTCTTTATCTTTTTCTAAGGTTGGTTTACATTTGTAATAATGTCTGATATCTGGAGTGTGACAGAAGTCTGCTGGATGCAAGACTTTTATATCTATCTATATCTTATTAATAATCTTTCCACTAGGATTCTCCGATGGGAAATTGGTAGAATATTTGGAGAAATGGTGTAAATAACACAGACATGTGTGACTTGGTGCAACATTTTGTGCATATATTACTGGTATTTCTGATGAAGAATCAGAGATTATATTGTTGCAATGGGTTGCACATCTCAACTAAAAGAATTTAGGGCGGGGGTGGGGGGCGGCGGGGGGCGGGGGGGGTTGCGGGGAAAGAAATCCTGCCCAGAGACAGTGAAACAAGTGTTTTTGGAAGGAGGAGGAAAATAAATAGTATTTTTCTTTCCCATTCAGGTATATAGATAGCACAGTTACATAAATATATTTCTTCATGTAACATGGGTGAACACAGCTCTTCATTCTCAATGGCTGTTTACGGTGTGGCTTTTATAGTGAAGGCCAAGAAACATATAAAACTTTAGTTGAATCATTTTATTAGAATCTTTAGGGTAAAAATTCGTGGTGCCAAGAGAGATGCCGGTGTCACCAGCAACTCAGGTTGAAGGCCGCTGAAAATAGACAATTTGCTTCCCGAGAAAAATTCACGCTGGGGACTAAAGATTTTTAGCCCAGTGCTACCCTACTGTGTAACGCCCTCCTGCGGGCATGGAAGGCGAAGTTCCCATTCTGAAGTAGCATTCCAGCTTCTAACAGCCTCTGGAAGCGAGGCTATGGAGTTTGCCAAGAATTGTGGACATTTAAAACAGCTATGAATTAAAGGGGTAATGCGTTCAGAATTAATAAAAATTAAAATGGAAGGGAAAAAATGCAGTTTCCAGCCCTTACTGCCTTTTAAAAAAAATCATCATTAAAAAGTCCCAAATGGGAGTCTTCGACACTTAAAGCTGAAGTCTTCTATAGACATATAAATAATAAACGGGTAGTAAGAGGAGGAGTGGAGCTGATTAGGTACCAGAAAGGAGACCTACGCATGGAGGCTGAGGTACTAAATGAGTACTTTGCATCTGTCTTTACCAACGAAGAAGATGCTGCCAAAGTCATAGTGAAAGAGGAGGTAGTTGAGATACTGGATGGGATAAAAATTGATAAAGAGGAGGTATGAGAAAGGCTGGCTGTACTTAAAGTAGAAAAGTCACCAGTACCAGATGGAATGCATCCTAGGATGCTAAGGAAATTAAAGGTGGAAATTGCGGAGGTACTGTCCATAATCTTTCAATCCTCCTTGGATACGGGGGTGATGCCAGAGGACTGGAGAATTGCAAATGTTACACACTTGTTCAAAAAAGGTGTAAGGATAAACCCAGCAACTGCAGGCCAGTCAGTTTAACCTCGGTGGTGGAGAAGCTTTTAGAAACGATAATCCGGGACAAAATTAACAGTCACTTGGACAAGGGTGGATTAATTAAAGCAAGCCAGCATATATTTGTTAAAGGCAAATCATGTTTAACCAACTGATTGAATTTTTTGATGAGGTAACAGAGGGTTGATGAGGGCAATGCGGTTGATGTGGTGTACATGGACTTCCAAAAGGTGATTGATAAAATGCCACTCAATAGGCTTGCCAGCACAGTTGAAGCCCATGGAATAAAAGGGACAGTGACAGCATGGATACAAAATTGACTAAGTGAGTGGAAACAGAGAGTAGTGGTGAACGGTTGCTTTTTGAACTGGAGGAAGGTATACAGTGGTGTTCCCCAGGGGTGGGTACTAGGACCACTGCATTTCTTGAGATATAGTAAAGATTTGGACAGTGAGGAGGATAGGGATAGACTTCAAGAAGACATAGACAGGCTGGTGGAATGGGCAGACACATGGCAGATTAAATTTTACGCAGAAAAGTACGAAGTGATACATTTTGGTAGGAAGAACAAGGAGAGGCAATATAAACTAAAGGATATAAGGAGAGGCAATCCAAACTAAAGGGTGCAATTCTAGAGGGAGTGCAGGAACAGAGAGACCTGGGGGTATCTGTGCACAAATCATTGAAGGTAGCAGGACAGGTTGAGAAAGCGGTTTTAAAAAGCATACAAGACCCTGAGCTTTAAAAATAGAGGCTTAGGGGCTGAAATTATCCTGCGCTGTGTTTGGGGCGGTTATTTTGCTAAAAGTGATTTTTTTTGCGACGGCGTGGATTTGAGCTCTTTGATATAAAAAAATGTTGCCTGCATTAATGGTGCGTTCCCCCGGTGCTCATGGGGCGTGACGCTCAGTGCCGCACTGATGATGTCAGCACGGCGCGAACATGTCACGTCACAACGTCCCTCACTTTCTTTTAAAGGGAAGGGCCGCTACGAACTCTGGAGCCTCTTTAGTGGCGCCCACTCGTGCTGGTCTGCATGGTGGCGGCCCGGCCACACTATTGGCTGCCATTGTCAGGCTGACTGAAAAATAAAGATGGCGGCCGCCACGCCAACACTTCCCCTTGAAGGGCGGCCGGGACTCCACAGCTTCTTGCACCGAGAAGCTGTCGATGACATCGCCCCATGCCGACCTCACGTACCGCAGGACAATTTCCCCCGAGGGCCGGAAAGGGGTCGGCACAGGCCGATAAGGGATCGACGCGCCGCTGTGCTAATCGTAGGGCACGGCACAAACCACTTTTTGCCGGCGGAGCCCCGGGGGCAATTATGCGCGGGTCGATGTGGCCGCTGCGCCCACACGCTAACTGATTAGTGCTCCATTAGCGCTGGCCAGCAGCGCTAACTAGCCCTGTGCAAAGGGACAGTTTCGGCCCCATAGAGTACAAAAGCAAGTATGTTATGATTAAATTTATAAAGCCACAACTGGAGTATTGTGTCCAATTCTGGGCACCGCACCTTAGGAAAGATGTGAAGACTTTAGAGAGGATGCAGAAAAGAAGGCCCTCCAGAAAGAACAATGTGGAACCACATCACCACGGCCATCACTGCCAGCAGTGTCACCCCCACCACCTGGCTTTAGTGCCCAAAGAACGTCGGTGAATGCATCTTCAAAAACCGTCTCCTACCAACTGAATCACTAGCCTCACACACTGCTCAATGCACGACCCCTCCCCGCAATCCCTCACCTACCAACAATCTGTACCAATCACGAGGCACATCTCTCATTCCTAGCCTCACCTCACCACCTTGGAGGAGACGGAGCCTTTGGTCAGTGGTGGGCAGAAAGGATACAAGATGCTGGTATCCTCAAACTATACTGGACCAGCCACATAAATACTGTGGCTACAAGAGCAGGCCAGATGATGGGTATTCTGCAGTGAATGTCTCACCTCCTGACTCCCTAAAGCCTTTCCACCATCTACAAGGCACAAATCAGGAGTGTGATGGAATACTCTCCACTTGCCTGGGTGAGTGCAGCTCCAACAACATTCAAGAAGCTCAAAACCATCCAAGACAAAGCAGCTATCTTGACTGGCACCCCATCCACCACCTTAAACATTCACTCCCTCCACCACCGGCGCACTGTGGCTGCAGCGAGCACCATCGGAGCAGGCCGGGGAGCGGAAGGAGCAGTGTGGCGGCCTAGCCCAGCAGTTTGTGCAGCCCCTGGCCTGCGAGCACCATCGGAGCAGGCCAGGTAGCGGAAGGAGCAGTATGGCGGCATACCACTCCTGGGAGCAGCACGTGCTGGAGCAGGAGAGCATCGGTAGTGAAGAGTGACGTCATCAAGGTCCAGGTCGGTGATTGGAGCGTGGGTAGGTATTGCAGGAGCGGCGAGAGACTGTAGAGGGACGTGTTCGGGACCCAGGAGAGGCGCAAATTCGGGGCCCAGAAGAGGCGAGGGCCCAGGGGCAGCAGGGGCCAGCCCACACTACGATATGTGTGTGGACTAGGTCTGTGCAGCAAAGCAGGTCTCCAGTCGTCTTGGTTAATCCTTGCTACTGGACCAAGACCTAGCTTTGTCAAGCCCGTGTGGTGGCTGGTATACAACGGTCACCACCGTTAAAAAAATCCAAGCACAGGCATCTTCCACCCTTCAAGATTTAGTTCGGATCTGGAATTTTATATTCATCATTGTAACACCTGTGAACTTTTTGACGTGGAAGCAAGTCATCCTCGATTCGAGGGACTGCCTATGATGATGATGATGATGATGATGAGGGGATGCATACTGTCTACAAGATGTACTACAGCAACTCGCCAAGGCTTCTTCCACAGCACCTGCCAAACCCACGACCTTTATCATCTAGAATGACAGTTGGTGATTTCAATCTCCCTCTCAATTCACCATGCTCTCTCTCCTCTGAGTTCACTCGCCTCCTATCCTCCCTTAATCTCTCTCTCCATGTAAACTCCCCAACCCATATTCATGGCCAGCCCCTCGACTTTACCATCTCTCGTGGCCTCGCTACTCCCATCGTGTCAATCGCAGATAAGGCTCGTGGCGAGACTGTTCGTAACCATAGTGTCATATCTGACCCTGAAATGAGCTTTCGACCACATCTCCGCAGCATATTAAGACCACCTATTTCCACCTCCGTAACATCGCCCCTCTCCAACCTTGACTCAGCTCATCTGCCGCTGAAGTCCTCATCCATGCCTTTGATACCGCTAGACTTGACTATTCCAACATGCTCCTGGCTGGCTTCCCACATTCTGCCCTACGTAAACTAGAGGTGATCCAAAACTCGGCTGCCCGTATCCTAACTCGCACCAAGTCCCGCTCACCCATCACCCCTGTGCTCACCCATCACCCTTGTGCTCGCTGGCCTACATTGGCTTCTGGTTAAGCAATGCCTCGATTTCAAAATTCTTATCCCTGTTTTCAAATCCCTCCATGGCCTCGTACCTCCTTTTCTCTACAATCTCTTCCAGCCCTGAAACACCCCGAGATGTCTGCGCTACTCTAATTATGCCCTCTTGAGCATCCCTGATTATAATCGCTCAACCATAGGTGGCCATGCCTTCTGTTGCCGAGGCCACAAGCTCTGGAACTCTCTGTCTAAACCTCTCCATCTCTCTACCTCTCTTTCCTCCTTCAAGACTCTCTTTGACCAAGCTTTTGGTCACCTGCGAAAGTTTCTACTTATGCAGCTCGGTGTCAAATTTTTAGGCTCATAATACTCCTGTGAAGCGCCTTGGGACGTTTCACTACATGAAATGCGCTATATAAATACAAGTTGTTGTTGTTGTAGAAGGAGAAGGGCAGCAGTCGCATGGGAACACCATCAACTACAAGTTCCCCTCCAAGTTACACACCATCCTGACTTGGAATTATATTGCCGTTCCTTCATCGTCGCCAAGTCAAAATCCTGGAACTCCCTCCCTAACAACACTATGGAAGTACTTTCACCACAAGGACTGCAGCAGTTCAAGAAGGCGACTCACTACCACCTTCTCAAGGACAATTAGGAAAGGACAATAAATGCTGGCCTCGCCAGCAACACCACATCCCAGGAACGAATATTTTTAAAAACGGGTGTAGCACTCCATGACAGCAGTAGGATAGGTGTAGGCACACACAAGGCAGTCATTAAGAGAACTCATAAGGATGATGAGTTGCTATCTTGATGTCAAATTGGATGGATAGATGTATAAAGTTGATTGGAAAATTTGCTTTGTGGTTTCTTTTACTTCAGCATCTTGGCCAAGAGGAGATATGAAGGTCAGTAACAGAGGGAAGGTAAGGTGTGAGACTCGTTACCTGGAAGAGTGGTGGATGCAGAAACCCTCACTACGTTTAAGAGATGGTTGGATGGGCACTTTAAGTGCAGTAACCTGCAGGGTTACGAACCGAGAGCTGGTAATTGGGATGAGACCTTTTGTTGGATGGCGCAGATATAATGGTAAGTACTGTAGGAAATAAAATACGGCCAGGGTGATCTCCTGGACTAGTTTCGATCGCCTGGATTTTCTCAGATTTTTTCTCCCTAAATTGGCCTGGGTTTTTTTATCTGGTTTTTGCCTCTCCCAGGAGATCACATGGCTCCGATTGGTGTGGAGTGCAGAATGTTTTAGTATAAGGGGTGTTGCAGTGGTGTGAGGAGGACTGGTTGGGCTGGGCGTTCTTTGCCTTTCCATTATTGTTCGTAGGTTTATATGTAACCTTCAGGGCTGGTGACCAAGGGCCTTGTGGCTCTATGTCGGCCGGTGCGGACACGATGGGCCGAAATGGCCTCCTTCTGCGCTGTAAATTTCTATGTTTCTAATGTTAAAAGGGGAACTAGGGCCCGCAGACGGATGATTCTATCCTGTATATCCTGGCCAGAAAGGGGCATCCTTCTTTCTGCTTCCTACTTTTCTGTTTCTTCCTCTTCCCTCTGCGAGCGGATGCTGTAAATCTGAAATAACAGCATAAAATGCTGGGAATACTCAGCAGGTCAGGCAGTATCTTGACCCGAGTCGTGAAATCTATTTCTCTCTCCACGGATGTTTCTTGACCTGCTGAGTATTTGCAGCATTTTCTGTCTTATCAGAGACTGTCCTTTACCACCTGAGGCCTTGGAAGTGTCCAGCAGCACTCCCACTTAAAAATTGCAGCAGCCACTACTTCAGTAAAATCAAAAATAAAGTCCAAAAACTTAAATGCAAACTTAGCTGAAAGATGTGTGTGTCCCTTTAAGATGTAAGGTGTGGGACTAATAAGGTGCTGACAGTGCCTCTGTGAGTCTGCTTACATGCTGGGTTGACCTTGCATGCTTAGGACCCAGTGCTGAACTCAGTGCTAAGGTCAAAGTTGGTCATGGTGACATTAAGTTGACGTTGCACACTGGGTCGAAGTTTGCCGTGGTGACGTTGACTGACTCACGTCACCACTCGCTCATTTCTCTTTGCAGGGCGATACTTCTTAATGGTAGCATTACCAGACCTTGGAAAATGGAGGACATCATGGGACCCGCCACCAGCTGGCAAAAGAGCAGCGGCCACCCTCTTCTCGCTACTTTTTGCTGGTAAAGGGTGGCGTAAAGCCCCCGAATCTTTAGTCTTTACCAACAGTGTTGTGTATTTGTAAAGCATGCACTCCCATGTTCCACCACCAGGGATCGCATCCCCTGAAGTCCCAAGGGATGCCGGCCTCTAAGGCCTGTTCCTCACTCTGGAGTGTCTTAATAAAGACTGAGGTCACTGTTACTTTAACCTCCCTGTGTGCAGTCTCATCTGTGTTAGGAACACAATAACTGGTGACGAGTATACGAATCCAACGCAAAGATGCAGCAAACTGTGGGCATCCTGGAGAAGTTCTCAGAGGGTGAGGTCTGGAAAGCCTATGTCAAACGGCTAGACCAGTATTCATAGTCACCGAGCTGGACAGAGAAGGAAGCGCTGCAAAAAGGAGAGTGGTCCCCCTCACGGTCTGTGGGGCACCAACCTACAGCCTCATGAAGAATCTTCTGACTCCGGTGAAACCCACAGATAAGTCATATGAGGAGCTGTGTACACTGGTTTGGGAGCATCTTAACCTGAGGGAGAGCGTGCTGGTGGCGAGGTATCGGTTCTACACGTGCCAGCGATCTGAAAGTCAGGAAGTGGCGAGCTACGTCGCCGAGCTAAGGCAACTTGCAGGACAACGTGAGTTTGATGGCTACCTGGAGCAGATGCTCAGAGACTTTTTTGTACTGGGCATTGGCCACGAGACCATCCTACAAAAACTTTTGACTGTAGAGACACCAACCGTCAGTAAGGCCATTGCGATAGCACAGACGTTTATGTCCACCAGTGATAACCCCAAACAAATCTCTCAGCACACAAGTGCTAGCAATGTTCATAAATTAACTGGAACTGTGTTTGCGAGCAGAAATGAACAGGGCAGAAACCACGAGTCTGCAACTGCCAGCAGGCCTCAGGTGACCCAGATGATTCAGAGTCCCCAACAAAGGATGAATGCAAGGCAGTTCACACCATGTTGGCATTGTGGAGGCTTCCATTCAGCCTATTCATGCCACTTCAAAGGGTATGTTTGCAAGATCTGTGGAACAATGGGGCACCTCCAACGAGCTTGCAGATCTGCAAAACTTGCTAACCACCACGTGGCAGAGGAAGATCGGTCCATGGTGGATCAAAGCAATTTCGAGCCTCAGAGAGAGGAGGCAGATGCCGAAGTACACGGGGTGCACACATTTTCGACGAAATGTCCACCTATAATGCTAAATGTAAAATTGAATGGCTTACCTGTAGCCATGGAACTGGACACTGGCGCTAGCCAATCCATCATGAGTAAAAAGATGTTTGAGAGACTGTGGTGCAACAAGGCACTCAGACCAGCCCTGAGCCCCATCCACATGAAACTGAGAACGTACACCAAAGAGCTCATCACTGTCCTGGGCAGCGCCATGGTCAAGGTCACCTAAGAGGGCATGGTGCACAAATTGCCACTCTGGATTGTCCCAGGCGATGGCCCCACACTGCTTGGAAGGAGCTGGCTGGGCAAAATCCGCTGGAACTGGGATGACATCCGAGCGCTATCACATGTCGATGAGGCCTCATGTACCCAGGTTCTTAACAAATTTCTTCCCCTTTTTGAGCCAGGCATTGGAAACTTTTCTGGGGCGAAGGTGCGGATCCACTTGGTCCCAGAGGCACAACCCATTCACCACAAGGCGCGAGCGGTACCTCACATGTTGAGGGAGAGAGTGGAAATCGAGCTGGACAGGCTGCAACGCGAGGGCATCATCTTCCCAGTGGAATTCAGCGAGTGGACCAGCCCGATTGTTCCAGTACTCAAAAGTGATGGCATGGTCAGGATTTGCGGCAATTATAAAGTAACTATTAATCGTTTCTCACTACAAGACCAATCGCCGCGACCTAAGGCAGACGATCTATTTGCGATGCTGGCAGGAGGCAAGACGTTCACCAAGCTCGACCTGACTTCGGCCTACATGACGCAGGAGCTGGAGGAGTCTTCGAAGGGCCTCACCTACATCAACACGCACAAGGGACTGTTCATCTACAACAGATTCCCGTTTGAATTCGGTCAGCTGCAGCGATCTTCCAGAGAAACATGGAGAGCCTACTCAAGTCGGTACCACACACGGTGGTCTTTCAGGACGACATATTGGTCACGGGTCGGGACACCGCCGAACACATACAAAACCTGGAGGAGGTCCTCCAGCGACTGGATCACATAGGGTTGCGGCTGAAGAGGTCGAAATGCATCTTCATGGCAACAGAAATGGAGTTTTTGGGGAGAAAGATCGCGACGGACGGCATTCGGCCCACAGATGCCAAGACAGAGGCTATCAGGAACACGCCCAGGCCACAGAACATCACGAAGCTGCGGTCGTTCCTGGGACTCCTCAACTATTTTGGTAACTTCCTACCGGGGTTAAGCACCCTCTTAGAACCCCTACATGTCTTATTGTGTAAAGGTGAGAACTGGGTATCGGGAAAAAACCAAGTAATTGCTTTTGAGAAAGCTATAAACATTTCATGCTCCAACAAGCTGCTTGTATTGTATAACCCGTGTAAAAGGCTTGTGCTAGCAGATGATGCGTCGACGTACGGAGTCGGGTGTGTATTACAACAAGCTACCGTCCCGGGTAAGTTGCAACCTATAGCCTATGCCTCCAGGAGCTTGTCTAAGACCGAGAGGGCCGACAGCATGATTGAGAAAGAGGCATTAGCGTGTGTGTTCGGGGTAAAGAAAATGCATCAGTACCTGTTTGGCCTCAAATTTGAGCTGGAAACCGATCACAAGCCCCTCATATCCCTGTTCGCTGAAAACAAGGGGATAAATACTAATGCCTCAGCCCGTATACAAAGGTGGGCACTCACGCTATCAGCATATAATTATACCATCCGCCACAGGCCAGGCCACAGAACTGTGCGGATGCTCTCAGTCGGCTACCATTACCCACCACGGGGGTGGAAATGGCGCAGCCCGCAAACTTGTTGATGGTCATCGAAGCGTTTGAAAATGATAAATCACCTGTCACGGCCCACCAGATTAGGACTTGGACCAGCCAAGATCCTCTGCTGTGCGTGGTAAAAACTGTGAACTGCATGGGAGCTGGGCCAGCACCCCGTTGAAATGCAAGAGCTAATCAAGCCGTTCCAGCGGCGAAAGGGCGAGCTGTCCATTCGGGCAGACTGCCTGTTGTGGGGTAACCGCGTAGTGCTACCCAAAAAGGGCAGGGAGACGTTCATCCCGGATCTCCACAGCACACACCTGGGTATAGTAATGATGAAAGCAATAGCCAGGCCCGGTATCGACTCTGACTTAGAGTCCCGCGTACGGCAATGCCGTGTGTGTGCTCAGTTGAGCAACGAGCCCAGAGAGGCACCACTAAGTTTGTGGTCTTGGACCTCCAGACCATGGTCGAGGATCCATGTCGACTGTGCGGGCCCGTTTCTCGGTAAAATGTTCCTGGTGGTGATGGATGCTTTTTCAAAATGGATTGAATGTGAAATAATGTCGGGAAGCACCGCCACCGCCACCATTGAAAGCCTGAGGGCCATGTTTGCCACCCACGGCCTGCCTGGCATACTGGTCAGTGACAATGGGCCATGTTTCACCAGTGCCGAATTTAAAGAATTCACGACCCGCAATGGGATCAAACATGTCAACTCGGCCCCGTTTAAACCAGTCGCCAATGGGCAAGCAGAGCGGGCAGTACAAACAATCAAACATAGCCTTAAATGATGGCTCACTCCAAACCCGCTTGTCCCTAGTAGTGCTCAGCTACCGCACGAGACCCCACTCGCTCACAGGGGTGCCCCCGGCTGAGCTACTCATGAAAAGGACACTTAAAACCAGACTCCCACTGGTTCACCCCAACCTGCATGATCAAGTAGAGAACAGGCGGCAGCAACAAAATGTAAACGATGGTCGCGCCACTATGTCACGGTAAATTGATCTGAATGACCCTGTATGTGCTGAACTATGGACATGGTCCCAAGTGGATAGCGGGCACAGTGATAGCTAAAGAAGGGAGTAGAGTGTCTTAGTCAAACTAGATAATGGACAAATTTGCAGAAAGCACCTGGACCAAACGAGGCTGCGGTTTACAGACTGCCCTGAACAACCCACAGCAGACATCACCTTTTTCGAGCCCACAACACACACCCAAAGGATCAATGACACCATCCCGGACCAGGAAATTGAACCCATCACGCCCAACAGACCAGAAAGGCTAGGCTCACCCAGCAGCCCTGCAGGGCCAACAACACGCCAGCCCAGCGAGGGCATAGCCAGCACACCAGAACAGATATTTGTACCGAGGCGGTCCACCAGAGAAAGAAAGGCTCCCGACCGCCTCACCTTGTAAATAGTTTTCACTTTGACTTTGGGGGGAAAGTGATGTTGTGTATCTGTAAAGCATGCACTCCCATGTTCTGCCACCAGGGAGCGCATCCCCTGAAGTCCCAAGGGATCCCAGCATCCCTTGGGAGCACTGTATATAAGCCGGCCCCTAAGGCCTGTTCCTCACTCTGGAGTATCTTAATAAAGACTGAGGTCACTGTTACTTTAACCTCCCTGTGTGCAGTCTATCTGTGTTGGGAACACAATAAACAGTACTTTGCATATTTAAGCAATTTTTTTTTGGTAAGTGAGTGGGCAAAAATTTGGCAGATGGAGTATAATGTTGGAAAGTGTGAGGTTATGTACTTTGGCAGAAAAAAATCCAAGAGCAAGTTATTATTTAAATGGCGAAAGATTGCAAAATGCTGCAGTTCAGCGGGACCTGGTGGTCCTGGTGCATGAACCACAAAAGGTTAGTACGCAGGTACAGCAAGTGATCAGGAAGGCCAATGCAATCTTGGCCTTTATTGCAAAGGGGATGGAGTATAAAAGCAGGGTAGTACTTGCTTTGGAGGCAGTTCAGAGAAGGTTTACTAGGTTGATTCCGGAGATGAGGGGGTTGATTTATGAGGAAAGGTTGAGTAGGTTGGGCCTCTACTCATTGGAATTCAGAAGAATGAGAGGTGATCTTCTCGAAACGTATAAGATTATGAGGGGGCTTGACAAGGTAGATGCAGAGAGGCTGTTTCCACTGATGGGGGAGACTAGAACTAGATGGCATGTTTTTCGAATAAGGGGCCGCCCATTTAAAACAGAGATGAAGAGAAATTTTTTCTCTCAGAGGATTGTAAATCTGTGGAATTCGTTGCCTCAGAGAGCTGTGGAAGCTGGATCATTGAATAAATTTAAGATAAAAATAGACAGTTTCTTAACTGATAAGGGAATAAGGGGTTATGGGGAACGGGCAAGTAAGTGGACCTGCGTCCATGATCGGATCAGTCATGATAGTATTAAATGGCGGAGCAGGCTTGAGGGGCCGTATGGCCTACTCCTGTTCTTATTTCTTATGTTGTTATGTTCTTATGGTAGATACACTACAGTATATAGTAATCTAAATTAACTCAGATAAAGTGAATAATTCTTGTCTTATCTTTTCTTCGATATTTTATGCAACCTTCCTTCAAATTTTGGTTACTTTCACTGTGCAATAAATTGCTTCCCTGGACCTTCTCATTTCGGTAATTTCCCATTGGAGGGCGCAGGACCTACAAAATTCTACCACAGCGTGAATGGCCAGTTTGCTGTCAATCATAAAACAATTCTAAAAGTTGTGCACGTCGCTTTGTACCCTGGAATTTGTACCCTGCTAGCTTGAGCCTCTTCAGCTAACACTGATGGGTGTGACAACATGCATGAACTCAGTCTTCTCACACAAATACTCAAAGGAAAAATAGAAAAGACCATCATGTAGTTAATTTTAATAATGGTCAAGAAATTCCTCCGAGCTACTCCCACTTTGCTGATGTTACTTGGCCAAAGATCTGATGGTAACCCTGTTTGGTAATGTGAAGTAATGTGGGTGGAGTGGGAGCAGCTCCAAGGAAATTCCCAGCCTATATTTTCCTAAATTTTTGGTTTATTTTAATGTCCTTATTATGTTACATACGTTACTCCCCGTAGTAAAAAAAAGATGATGGCTGAAAGGATTGAACAAATATTTGGAGCAATTTCATTCCTTTCTCCTTTCTTGTACTGGTTGAGTTTGCTGACTGGTTATACTTGAATCATTGTTTTTGTATGTCCTTAGTGGGTTCTTCATTGGTCATTTTTACTAGTTGCGTTCTTCGCCTTTGATTCATGCATTCCGTAACTCTCCAATTCCGATTTGTTTATATAAGTGTTTTATAAATGTGCAGTTTGAGCCAATCAATGGCAAGAAATTAAATATTTACATATGACATTGAAGTGTAATGCGCAAACAAACTGTGCACTCCAGACAATGTTAAGATGTACACATTTGGATCAATAGGTAGCCAAATAGATAAATAAACAGACAGACACAGGTACAGATATATCTCCAGTAATTCCAATGTTGAGCAATCACCTTTTGAACCGAACAGAAGCAACTAAAGATTCTTGGGGATCAATGATTCATTGGTTGACTTAGCATGAGTTTTCTGAAGATAAAACTCTTCTCCCACCAATTTTCCCTTCCTGGTTGCACTTTATTTATGAACATAATTAGTCCGCTGATTTTTCTGGATTGCTGCTGAAGTGAATTGGTAAGAAAACATGGCTGAATTTAACTTTTAGCAATGGCGGAAAGTGGGCGGTAGCATACTGGTCACATGTTATACACCCCGCCCAATTTTCCTTTCTATTGCCTTCCATTAATAATGGGTGGCCAATCTGCTACTGCCTGTATTCTGCCACCGCTGAAAGTTAAAATCAGCCTTAACTTGTTTAACTTTTTCTGACCATTTTTCTTAAGGCTTCACTAATTAGTTTTGCAACAAGGAGCTGAAGTTCTGCTCCACTGACAACAGGACTGCAGCCATGTCTGTTGCGGCACCCAGGAAACATGAATGATGTGCTTGGGCAGAGATAGGGCCAGTTTCCTAATGATCCTATCACTCCATCACAAAAAAGAGAAAATCAGGTGGTGCGTCAGTTGTTATACTGACCCATCACCTTTTAGACCGGCCAGCCCCCAACCCTGAGTAAGCCCTTGGTAAGATGGGGTTGAATCACAAACCTGGATACAGCCTTTGCTCATGCTATTGTCAGATCGACAATAAAAAGTGTTGACTGTATTGCTGCTCTAAATCATCACCAGCAATACCAAAAACCATAAGAAAAGACAGATTTTATCTTACCTTACAACTTTGGCACATGCCTCCGATGAAGAGAGGGTGCTCAAGAGAAATATTTTGACTTCCACAGGCAAGGCAGATATCTGGAAACATTGAAGAAAAAATAATTAGCTTAAGCTAAATTTATTTTTGTTGTATAAAGTAATTTCTTAATGAAATATGAATGTATTTACCTTCAATGTTTCTGCTATTTTGCCGCACATCATAGACTAGCCGCTCTGGAAAACAAGACATTTATTAAAAAAATATGGTTTATGTTTCTGAAATTCTCTTTAGTTATCATTGCTATAGAATTAAAACACTTTTCCACTGTCACCAACTAGTGTAAGCATCATACACTCCCATACGATGTTTAAACCCACATACACACTGTCAATTAGATACTGGGTGACCAGCATTAACCATTTGAGCCGAGATTTTCCATTGGCTTGAAGTCCAACTGGAAATAATACAGAATGAAATTCATGCCCACCTGATATCAAGTAAATTACACAATTTACCTGTGTAATTTCTGAGGCAATGTCTAACTTAAATATTTGGGATGAGCTCCAGGGATCAGGAATGCCACTGGTGTAAGCTTGTCCATTGTAGGATGTGAACTCCTGAGGATTTAAAGGCATGCAGCAGCTTAAAGGGACTGGCAATCTGGAAAACTGATTGGGAAAAGAGCAGAAAAGTCTGTTGAAAGTAATATCTGTAAAGCCTGCAGGAGGAGAGAACCCCCCCCCCCCCCGCCCCCACCAGCTATGTAGCTGTGGAAGTGTTGCTGAACCAAGGCAGGCAGAGGAAGGAGGCACTGTTTGGAACAGAATGATGTCGGTTCTCGAGGAGAGCTGCTCAACGACAATGGAAGGAAGTGGCTGAGGCAGTAAGTACCAATTCAAACACCCCGTCACCGGAAAAGGTTTATCGATCAGCTATCGGTGCTGGGAATTCCCTTAGAGGGTTCTCCCACCCCACCATTATAACTTCAGCAAAAGGGTAAGGTCACCTGCATGAACCCCCCTCTCCATGTGGTGACCTGATAGCACATGCCACAGCTCCAGCGTACTCTCCTTACTGCTTCTATTGTGGTTGATACAGCTCCCCCACCTCATCTGCCCACAATTGGGTCTCTAGAATCACCCCAGTGCCTCCGCTCCTCACTCACCCTCTCTGAAGGCAAAGAATAAATTCTGCCAACATTTTTTTTTAAACTCTCTGCTATAACCGGTACTGAAGTTGCAAATCCTTCCACACCACTCAACTAAGAATTTCAGCAGAAGTACTCACCAATTTTGTTTGCAGCTGCTTGTCCCTTTAAAGCAGGCTCTCACTTTCCAATTCTGGCGTTTACCACCCAGGATTACTGGGTGGACCCACCCCTCGGTCCTACTTCTGTTTTAGCTACCTATTTGAGTCATAGGACCACAATTTGCAAAAGGTTATTAGCCTACTGTTGCGTTCAGTCAGCTACCCAAGTCGCCTAAGTTGAGGACCCCTCACAAATATGGCGCTGGCAGCATTGCCAACAGACATGGGGTGGTAAGTCTTTTACCATGATTTTTTGGGTATTGCCGCCCCATTTCCACTGGGTAGGAGGCCTCAAAATTCACCTCGGAATCTAATTGTGGGCACATGCCCTCAAAAGAACACAAAATACTAACAGATGAGGGAGGCCATTTATTCCATCTTAATTTATCCATTCAGCAAGACCCTACCTTACCCAAATGTTGCAAGTAATTGATTCCAGATTTTGCCTCCACTAGTTTATCTGAAGTCCATTCTACGTGGTAATCATTCTCTGCATGAAGTAGAACTTCCAGACAGCAGTCTTAAAATCACATTTTACTCATTTCACTTTATTCACAGTTTAATTTAAAGTAGAATTCCAGATTTACCTTTTTTATTCCCTTAACAATCTTCTTTCCAGGCTGAAAAGCTGAAGTCTCTCCAGTCTTTCCTCGTATTTGAGACCTCTGTCACAAGGGATCAGCCTCATCGATCCTCTCTGGACAGCCTCCAATGCTTGAATGTTTCCCTCGTTTCTCAGCACTCAAGCTGCGATCTGACCAGAGCGCCGTACAGTGTGATGATGATTTCATCTGACTTACATTCTACTGTTTTGTCAAAATAGTCTATCATTCTATTGGCTCAGCTGATTTCTGCTTTGGTTGGACCTGTTAAGCATTGAGTCTACAAAGACTCTTTCATCTTCATTCATAGCTATTTAAACACGATTCATGGAATATGTGTATGAATATGTGGGCCACCCACTTTTTTCTTCCTATCTGCAGAAGTTTGCATTTGTCTGCTTTGAACTTCATCAGCAGTTGTCCACTCACATATTTTGTTTAAATCATTCTGTAACTTCTGGGCTGTCTCCTATTGCCCCATCTAGTTTGGTATTATCTGCAAATTTAAACAATTTGTACTGCGGCCCGAAGGACAGTTTGCTTCTTCCATGAATGCCACTGCTGTACAGGTCTGTGGTGCTAGATTGGGGAAGGTTGCCTTCTGCTGGTCTCAAAAGCATGAAGGCTGGATTACAGATAAGCATTACACAGAGCTTCATTGATCTCATTGGCATAATTAGGTCTGCTTTCCAGTAGCCATGTGCCAGCAGTGCGCAGTACAAGTGACATGGTAGGAATGAGTATGCATATGACGACGAGATTCAACACAGCCTCCAGTGCACCAGTGCAGTCTTCGGCCGCCTGAGGAAAAGAGTGTTCAAAGACCAGGCCCTCAAATCTGCCACCAAGCTCATGGTCTACAGGGCTGTAGTAATACCTGCCCTCCTGTATGGCTCAGAGATATGGACCATGTACAGTCGACACCTCAAGCCGCTGGAGAAATACCACCAATGATGTCTCCGCAAGATCCTGCAAATCCCCTGGGAGGACAGATGCACCAACATTAGAGTCCTCGACCAGGCCAACATCCCCAGCATTGAAGCACTGACCACACTTGATCAGCTTCGCTGGGCAGGCCACATTATTTGCATGCCAGACACGAGACTCCCAAAGCAAGCGCTCTACTCGGAACTCCTTCACGGCAAACGAGCCAAAGGTGGGCAGAGGAAACATTAGAAGGACACCATCAAAGCCTCCCTGATAAAGTGCAACATTCCCACCGACACCTGGGAGTCCCTGGCCAAAGACTGCCCTAAGTGGAGGAAGTGCATCCGGGAGGGCGCTGAGCACCTCGAATCTCGTCACCGAGAGCATGCAGAAATCAAGCGCAGGCAGTGGAAAGAGCGTGCGGCAAACCAGTCCCATCCAGCCTCTTCCCTCAATGACTATCTGTCCCACCTGTGACAGAGACTGTGGTTCTCGTATTGGACTGTTCAGCCACCTAAGGACTCACTTCAGGAGTGGAAGCAAGTTTTCCTCGATTCCGAGGGACTACCTATGATGATGATGATGATGGAGTATGCATATAGTGTTGTCTCACAGGATGGCTGTGCACACAGGCTTTCCAGTCAGCCTTCTATAAAGCCTGCACATGGATGAAAGGAAGCAGAGGTGCAGCCTGCAGCAGGTGCATCACAAGATTTAGCTGTCATGAAATGAGGGCCACCTTAGTTTCCAAGGTTCCTATTGGCAATCAGCACTCCAGTCACTAAGGTAGCACAAGACTAGGTGTAAGAGTTTAAACATTGGAAAGCGCACAGATATAATTAGCCCTGGCTGTATAGGCTAACCTTGATATTCTGGGGGAAAGAGTGCTAGCACAGAAGACCAGCTTAAACTGAAGGCATTGTGTGGTTGTGCTATGGTATGCTGCCGCTCAGAAATGAACCGCATATTAAGAAATGAGCCGCACAAGAATTCTTTCTTGTTGACGTAAGTTTAATCATTGAGCAACAGAGCACGTATGACCATATGGGAGCAGTCAGTGATTCTTTGCCGAATCCAGCCATTAACATAATGGTGTTTGTGGTAGAGGTAGGTTGGTCTGCTTGCGACATATAGACAAAGGCCAAACAGCAGAGGTCAGTGCACTGAGTCTATAAAGTGCATGCCTGCAACTCACCCCTTCATTGTGAAAATGTCAAAGGCCTAGAAATTCGAGTTGTTTGCGCCTCCCGGGGCAATTCTATGGGAATTTAGCGGCAGCATCATCACCATGCACAGCGCCCCATTAGCGCCATGGACCCTAAATTAGGTATTGCCTCTTGAAGCTGAGCCGAGTGAAGCCAGTGGCAGCTTCAGGGGATGCGTACAGGGCAGCCTGCCACTCACGGGGCGCAAGTTAAAGGGGAGGTGCGGGGCATTACAAAGAAAATTCAGCCGATTTTACCGAACGCTCCATTGACGCTTTGAACGCGGGGTCAGTGCCGTGATTGGTTAGACTGGCACTTTGCTCAAGTGCCGAGCTGTTGGCACAGCACCCCTGCCCCCCGGTGATCCAGGGCGGCCTCTTTCATTACTGCAAAGTTTGCAGCTTTGGCCCTTCCCTTTAATTAAGGGAAGAGCCCCTCCTACGAGGCACTACGTCACGACCGTCCCTCTACTGCCTCAGAAAGGAAGTGGAGCGCGTTATTTTGCACTCCACTTCCTTTCGTAGACGGTAACCTGAATTTAGCGAGCGGGAAGCCTTCCGCAAAATGTCCCACCTCCCAGATTTTACCACCCCCCAAACGGGGCGCAACAGAATTTTTCCCCCAAAGTCTTCATAATAGGTGTTAAAATGAGAAATGTTGCAACATGCTTCTTTAATTATATAGGTTATATGCTCTGAGAATGTATTTGAATACACAAAATTAATTTCCCATATTTTATTTTTCCTGAAGGGGTTATGATCAATGTGTGCTTGCAATCCGTCTCATGCTTGTTACCCAAACTAGCTGAACAACAGGTTCATACCTCGAGTTCGTTCATCTATGATTTCTTTGACTTTTAGCTTCTCTGTGCTTCTTCTTGCTTTTTTGGCTGGGGGAGGCGGAGGGTAAGCAGTAGCTTCAGGCTCCACCCAACTTTCTGTATAAACCTCTTTGTAAGGGTTTCGCTCCTCTGAAAACCAAAGAACATCTTTGTTACTAGATACAGCACAAGATTCTGGAAAGACTAGAACAGACAATATTGCACAGCTATGGATTCTTGACAGATTTGGTGATATTCATAACCATGTGGGTAAAATTCAACTTCAAGAGCAGAAGTGGATTGGCTGCCTGATTTTCCTTTCCACTGAAGTGATTGGGCAGGCTATTTTGAGCCTCCGCGGAAGTTGAATTTTATCCTCCACATAAGTATAATTTTCTGATTTGATGATTGGTTAAATAGTTACTGTAATTGAAGGCACAGTCTGTCAATAGTCTAGAAATCAATCTTCAAATTTGGTTTAGATATTGTGTAATTTTCCATTTATGTTATTCAATCCCACTTAATAGATTTTTATATTTCCAAACTTTTCTTCTTTTAAGACAGTTTTGGAGGACTGAGTGCAAATCCAGCGCAGACTGGGATGAATGTTTCCTTTCTCTGAAAGCTGTAGGAGTCCCATATGGAAAGAACTTGGGCAGTTTGAATCCAGTTGATGATGAGCATGGGGCAATAGCAAAAAGTGTCTGTAATTTGACAGTAGTTGTTGTTGAACTGACTATCTCAGTCAGAAAGGCTGCATGATGGCAGGTTGTGAAATGTCACACTGGTGCAGCAGGGAATGCTCGTTTGAGGTTGGGCGGTGGGGTAAAGCTATACCTTGGATCCAACCATGTTACATGTCACCTGGGAATGTTTGATGCTAAATTTGGATCACGTAAAGGACAAAATTCTCATCTTTCTGGTGGCTGTAAGGGTCCTATGCAAATTCATTTGGTCAGTCTCAACCAAGCTCTTTTGTGGACATGGGACCACAGCAATAAAATTGGCAATCTTAATCAGAGAAGGAACAGCATTGCTGGTGTAGAAACTGGAACAATGACACACACCGATGGACTGGGGTGCTCTTCTATGCTGGGGGTTGAGGCACACAGTTGCAACACAGTAACATCTCTCATCATAATGAACATATAATTCACTGTGGCAATGAGAAATTAGCTGCGGAACCAACAGTACAAAGAAGACTGCTGCATCAGGCACTAATTCAAGATACCTTATTCTTCAGCAATTTCACTCAGTTAATAGGTATACTGGCCATTCCACTGATTCAACTATTTAAATGCTTCCAAGTTGCAGTTCAGAACTAATTAATATTTCTTCCATCGAATGATGGTTATTTCACATCCCAACACATTTGTGGCAACGATGTCATTTACATGAATGAAAAATTTCTACATGCAGATACTTGACAATGAAGTTGGACTTTGCCCAATCTATGCTCGATCTTACCTTCTGGTGGTTCCAAACCCTTTGGCCCCAAGGGCAGAAATCCTTCCAAAGCCCATTCGATCATCTGTTTGGTTTGGACTTCCACACCTTTGGCAGTATCTGTCTCATCATTCCCAGATTGTGTTGGAAAGAGTTTTCCTGCTCTGTTGCTTGCCACCTAGTTCAAATTAGTAAATTGAAAAGTTAGTGGTACTTTTGGTACTTTGTACTTGAAAGTACAGCTTACATCTCTGAGCAAGCAACTCTCAGATACCAACACACATTGGGGGAGAAATTCGGTTGCGCCTCTGTTGCAGTGTTAATCCAGGCGGAGCGGTATTTTAGCGCCTTGAAAATGTTTGCGCCTCTCGCCCAAAAATTTGTCAAAAACGGTCGAAGAGCTGTCAGCGCTGATAAATCAGCTGTTGCATACCAGAGCTGGGGGTGCAATAACAAAAGTACATTTTGCAGATCCATTGCGTATGCGCGGAACTCCGAATCAGATCCTGGGGAAAGTCGAGACTTAAAGGCACGGCATAGTAATGCACCCATTAAAGTTTTAGAAATGACTTTTTCACAAGCTGAACTGTTATGTCTGTCTGCCGCTGCAAACTCAGAGGCTCACACACTGCTCTGTGTAAACGTTGCATTGACTGTGACCTCCCCTGGACCTGATGGCCTGCATCCTAGGATCTTAAAAGAAGTGGCTGCAGAGATAGTGAGTGCATTGGTTGTAATCTACCAAAAGTTTCTGGATTCTGGAGAGGTCCCAGAGGATTGGAAAACCGCAAATCTAACGCCCCTATTTAAGAAAGGAGGAAGACAGAAAGCAGGAAACTATAGACCAGTTAACCGAACATCTGTCATTGGGAAAATGCTGGAGTCCATTATTAAGGAAGTAGTAGCAGGACATTTAGAAAATCATAATGCAGTCAAGCAGAGTCAGCATGGTTTTATGAAAGGGAAATCATGTTTGACAAATTTTCTGGAGTTCTTTGAGGATGTAACAGCAGAGTGGATAAAACACTACCAGTAGATGTTGTGTATTTGGATTTCCAGAATGCATTCGAAACTGATACGCTCATAATAAAGGATGAAACTGAGTACTGTGTACAATGAGCAAGTGTGACCTTAGCTCCTTTAATAAAACTCCAGAGTGCAGGTACCTCGTGGGTGGTCTGCTTATATACAGTGCTCCCAAGGGATGCTGGGATCCCTTGGGACTCAAACAGGTAGGCCCTCTGGTGGTAGTGTGCTACAGGTTACAAGGGGTTAAATACATAACATCACTCCCTTGTAAAGTTAATAGTACACTTAGTTGCAGGGTGAGACGATCTGGGGCTTTTCGCTCCCTTGGCGATCGTCTCGGTACAAATTCGGGTGTGGGTGAGTTGGTTAGTTCTTCACTGGGCTGCTGGGCAGCCAGCCTTGCCGGGCTGCTGGGGATGGTGAGTTCGGCTTCGTGGTCAACTTTGATGTCAGTTGTCACTTGTGTGTGTGTTGGAGAGTCAAAGTTGGTGGTGTCTTCTTCAGGTTGTTGGTAGCTGTTGGTGAACCGCAATTTGATTTGGTCCAAATGTTTTCTGCACGTTAGTCCATTGGCCAATTTGACCTAAAACACCCAACTCTCCTCTTTGACTATGACCGTGCCAGCGAGCCATTTGGGACCATGTCCGTAATTGAGTACAAACACAGGATCATTGACCTTAATACTGCGTGACAAATTTGCACGATCATGGTACATAATTTGTTGATGCCGCCTGCCCTCCACGTGATCATGGAGATCAGGGTGGACAAGAGAGAGCCTTGCTTTGAGCGCCCTTTTCATGAGCAGCTCGGCTGGGGGAATCCCGGTGAGCAAGTGGGGTCTGGTGCGGTCGCTGAGCAGCACTCAGGACAGCCGGGTCTGCAGGGAGCCTTCCAACACGCGTTTCAAGCTTTGCTTGATGGTCTGAACTGCCCGTTCTGCCTGGACAATGGATGCGGGCTTGAACGGGGCATATGTGACGTGCTTGATCCCATTGCGGGTCATGAATTCCTTGAATTCAGCACTGGTGAAACACGGGCTATTGTTGCTGACTAGAACATCAGGCAGGCTGTGTGGCGCAAACATGGCTCGTAGGCTTTCAATGGTAGCCGTAGACGTGCTTACAGACATTATTACACATTCAATCTATTTTGAATAAGCATCCACAACAACCAAGAACATTTTGCCGAGAAATGGGCCCGTATAGTCCACGTGGATCCTCGACCACGGTTTGGAGGGCAACGACCACAAACTTAGCGGAGCCTCTCTGGGTGCATTGCTCAGTTGAGAGCAAGTGTTGCACTGGCGCACGCATGGCTCTAAATCTGAGTCGATGCCGGGCCACCATACATGGAATGTGGCTATAGCTTTCATCATTACAATGCCTGGGTGGGTGCTGTGCAGTTCTTGGGCAAGACCATGCGATTGCCCCACAACAGACAGTCCGCCTTTAGGGACATTTCATCTTTGCGCCTGTGGAATGGCTTAATCGCCTCCTGCATCTCCGCTGGGACACAGTTTTTTACGAAGGACAGTAAAGGATCCTGGCTGCTCCAGGTCCTGATCTGGCGGGCCGTAACGGAGGACTTTTCATTCTCGAATGCCTCCATGACCATGAGCACGTCCACTGGCTGTGCCATTTCCACCCCGGTGGTGGGCAATGGTAGCCGACTGAGGGCATTAGCGCAGTTGTGTGTGCCCGGTCTGTGGCGGAATACATAGTTCTGTGCCGACAGCGAGAGCGCCCATCTTTGGATGCGGGCAGAGGCATTGGTGTTAATCCCTTTGCTCTCAGAGAACAGCGAAATGAGCGGCTTGTGGTCAGTTTCAAGCTAAAACTTGAGGCCAAATAAGTACTGGTGCATTTTTTTTACCCCGTAAACGCACGTCAGAGCCTCTTTTACAACCATGCTGTAGGCCCTTTCGGTCTTGGACAAACTCTTAGACGCATAAGCAACCGGTTGCAAGATCCCCGATTCGTTAGCCTGTTGTAACACACACCCGATCCCGTATGACGACGCATCGCAAGCTAGCACTAATCTTTTACAAGGGTTATACAGGACAAGCAGTTTGTTTGAACACAACAGATTTCTGGCTTTCTTAAAGGCAGCCTCTTGTGAATTCCCCCATACCCAGTCGTCTCCCTTGCGCAGTTGCGCATGTAGGGGTTCTAGCAGGGTGCTCAACCCAGGTAGGAAATTACTGGACTAGTTAAGGAGTCCCAGGAACGACCGCAGCTCCATCACGTTCTGTGGTCTCGGCGCGATCTTGATGGCTTCCGTCTTGGCGTCGGTGGGTCTGATGCCGTCTGCCGCGAATCTTTTTCCAAGAACTCGACCTCCTGCGCCAGGAAAACACACTACGAGCGTTTCAACCTGAGCCCCACGCGATCCAATCGACTAAGAACCTCTTCCAGATTCTTCAAGTGCTCAATGGTGTCCCGACCTGTAACCAGTATGTCGTCCTGGAAAACCACGGTGTGTGGGACTGACTTTAGCAGGCTCTCCATTGGAAGATTGCCGCGGCATTCCGAATCCCGAACAGGCACCGGTTATAGATGAACAGACCTTTGTGCGTGTTGATGCAGGTGAAGCATTTCGAAGACTCCTCCAGCTCCTGCGTCATCTCGGCCGAGGTCAGGTCCAGCTTGGTGAACATCTTCCCTCCAGCCAGGGTCGCGAATAGGTCGTCTGCCTTGGGTAGTGGGTACTAGTCCTGTAGCGAAAACCGGTTAATCGTTACTTTATAATCCCCACAAATTCTAACCGTGCCGTCCACTTTAAGTACCGGGACAATCGGACTAGCCCATTCATTGAATTCCACCGGCCATGATGATGCCTTCTCGCTGCAACCTGTCCAGCTCAATTTCGACTTTCTCATGCATCATGTACGGTCCCGCCCGTGCCTTGTGGTGGATGGGTCGCGTACCAGGAACCAAATGGATCTGCACTTTCGCCCCCGAGAATACCTGGCTCGAACAACAATGGGAACTTGCTCAGATCCTGGGCATATGAGGCATTGTCGATGGACGAAAGCTCTCGGATGTCATCCCAGTTCCAGCGGATTTTTCCCAGCCAGCTTCTGCCAAACAACGTGGGGCCATCCCCTGACACAATCCACAGCAAGAGTTCGTGTACTGCTCTGTCATAGGAGACTTTGACTGCTGCACTGCCAATTACAGGGATTAGTTCCTTGGTATGAGTCCTTAGTTTGGTGTGAATGGGGCTGAGCTTGGGCCTGTGTGCCTTTTTGCCCCACAGGCCATCAAAGGCCTTTTTCCTCATTATGGACTGACTTGCACCCATGTCCAGTTCCATAGATACTGGAATACCGTTTAGTTCAACTTTCAACATTACTGGTGGACATTTCGTAATGAATGTGTGTACCCCGTACACTTCTGCCTCCTCGGTACGAGTCTCCAATTCAGCCTGATCCACAGTGGATCGATCTTCCTCTGCAACGTGGTGGTTTGCAGGGCTTGCAGGGTTTGCAGTGCTTGAAGCGGCACTGATGGGGCCGATGATCACTTCCACAACGCCAACGAGGTGTTAACTGCCTCGCATTAATGATTGATAATGGCTCTGGGTCATCTGAGGTCGAGCAGCAGCAACTGGCGTGTACATTCTGCCATGTATATTTCTGCTCGAAACCGACGTTACTTTATGCACAGTACTGGCCGAAACTTCTTTACTCTGCGAAATCTGTTTGGTGTTGTCGCTAGTGGACATAAATGCCTGGACTATCGTTATGGCTTTACTTAGGTTCGGAGTTTCTACAGTCAACAGTTTGTGAAGGATTGTCTCATGGCCAATGCCCAGTACAAAAAATCTCTAAGCATTTGTTCTAGGAATCCCTCAAACTCACAATGTCCTGCGAGGCGCCTTAGTTCGGCGACATAGCTCGTAACTTCCTGGCACTTCGATCGTTGACACGTGTAGAACCGATACCTCGCCATCAAAACACTTTCCTTAGGATTTAGGTGCTCCTGGACCAGCGTACACAATTCTTCATAAGATTTCTCTGTTGGTTTTGCCGAAGCTAGGAGGTTCTTCATGAGGCCATAGGTTGTTGCTCCACAGACAGTTAGGAGAATCGCCCTTCGTTTGGTAGCGTTCTCGTCTCCTTCCAGCTCGTTGGCAACGAAGTATTGGTCGAGAGTCTCCACGAAGGCCTCCCAATCGTCCTCTTCTGAGAACTTCTCCAGGATACCAACTGTTCTTTGCATTTTCGCGCGGTTGTTCGTTACCTCGTCGCCAATTGCTATGCTCATAATAAAGGATGAAACTGAGTACTGTGTACAATACATCCCTTGGGACTCCAACAGGCAGGCCCTCTGGTGGTAGCGTAATACAGGTTACAAGGGGTTAAATACATAACAGGTGAGACATCTCTGCGTACAGTTTTGGTCTCCGTATTTAAGGAGGGATATACTTGTATTGGAGGGTTTTCAGAGAAGGTTCACAAGGTTGATTTGTAAGATGAAGGGTTGTCATATGAAGAAAGGTTGAGCAGGTTGGGCCCATACGCATTGGAGTTTAGAAGACTGAGAAGTGATCTTATTGAAATGTATAAGTTTCTGAGGGGGCATGACAGGGTAGATGCAGAAAGGATATTTCCCCTCGCGGGGGAATCTAAAACTAGGTGGCATAGTTTCAGAATAAAGGTCGCCCATTAAAAACGGAAACATAGGAACATAGAAAGTAGGTGCAGGAGTAGGCCATTCGGCCCTTCGAGCCTGCACCACCATTCAATATGATCATGGCTGATCATGCAACTTCAATACCCCATTCCTGCTTTCTCTCCATACCCCTTGATCCCTTTAGCCGTAAGGGCCACATCTAACTCCCTTTTGAATATATCTAACGAACTGGCCTCAACAACTTTCTGTGGTACAGAATTCCACAGGTTCACAATTCTTTGAGTGAAGAAGTTTCTTCTCATCTCGGTCCTAAATGGCTTACCCCTTATCCTTAAGACTGTGACCCCTGGTTCTGGACTTCCTCAACATTGGGAACATTCTTCCTGCATCTAACCTGTCCAATCCCGTCAGAATTTTTTATGTTTCTATGAGATCCCCTGTCATTCTTCTAAATTCCATTGAATATAAGCCTAGTCGATCCAGTCTTTCTTCATATGTCAGTCCTGCCATCCCGGGAATCAGTCTGGTGAACCTTCGCTGCACTCCCTCAATAGCAAGAATGTTCTTCCTCAGATTAGGAGACTAAAATGCACACAATATTCAAGGTGTGGTCTCACCAAGGCCCTGTACAACTGCAGTAAGACCTCCCTGCTCCTATACTCAAATCTGCTCGCTATGAAGGCCAGCATGCCATTTGCCTTCTTTACTGCCTGTTTTACCTGCATGCCTACCTTCAATGACTGATGTACCATGACACCCAGGTCTCGTTCCACCTCCCCTTTTACTAATCTATCAACATTCAGATAATAATCTGCCTTCCTGTTTTTGCAACCAAAGTGGATAACCTCATATTTATCCACATTGTGCTGCATCTGCCATGCATTTGCCCATTCACCTAACCTGTCCAAGTTCCCCTGCAGCCTCTTAGCATCCTCCTCGCAGCTCGCACTGCCACCCAGCTTAGTGTCATCTGCAACCTTGGAGATAGTACATTCAATTCCTTCGTCTAAATCATTAATATTTTTGTAAATTGCTGGGGTCCCAGCACTGAGCCCTACGGCACCCCACTAGTCACTGCCTGCCATTATGAAAAGAACCTGTTTATTCCCAGTCTTTGCTTCCTGTCTGCCAACCAGTTCTCTATGCACGCCAATGCATTACCCCCAATACCATGTGCCTTAATTTTGCACACTAATCTCTTGTGTGGGACCTTGTCAAAACCCTTTTGAATGTCAAAATACACCACATCCACTGGTTCCCCCTTATCCACTCTACTAGTTACATCCTCAAAAATTCTAGAAGATTTGTCAAGCATGATTTCCCTTTCATAAATCCATGCTGACTTGGACCGATCCTGTCACTGCTTTCCAAATGCGCTGTTATTACATCTTTAATAATTGTTTCCAACATTTTCCCCACTACCGATGCCAGGCTAACTGGTCAATAATTCCCTGTTTTCTCTCTCTCTCCTTTTTTAAAAAGTGGAGTTACATTAGCTCCCCTCCAATCTATAGGAACTGAACCAGAGTCTATAGAATGTTGGAAAATTACTATCAATGCATCCACTATTTCCAGGGCCACTTCCTTAAGTACTCTGGGATGCAGACTTTCAGGCCCTGGGGATTTACCGGCCTTCAGTCCCTTCAATTTCCCCAACACCATTTCCTGACGAATAAGGATTTCCCTCAGTTCCCCCTTCTTGCTAGACCCTCGGCCCCCTAGTATTTTCAGGAGGTTATTCGAGTCTTCCTTCGTGAAGACAGAACCAAAGTATTTGTTCAATTTGTCTGCCATTTCCTTGTTCCCCATTATGAATTCCCCTGATTCTGACTACAAGGGACCTACATTAGTCTTCACTAATCTTTTTCTCTTCACATATCTATAGACGCTTTTGCAGTCAGTTTTTATGTTCCCTACAAGCTTACTCACATACTCCATTTTCCCCCTCCTAATTAAACCCTTAGTCCTCCTCTGCTGAATTCTAAATTTCTTGCAGTCCTCAGGTTTGCTGCTTTTTCTGGCCAATTTATATGCCTCGAATTTCTTCTCTCAGAGGGTCATGAATCTTTGGAATTCTCTACCCCAGAGAGCTGTGGAGGCTGGGTCATTGAATATATTTAAGGTGGGGATAGACAGATTTCTGAAAAATAGTGGAGTCAAGGATTTATGGGGAGATGGTAGGGAAGTAGGGAAGCTTCTATAGATATGTGCAAAGAAAAAGATTAGTGAAGACCAACGTAGGCCCCTTGCAGTCAGAATCAGGTGAATTGATAATGGGGAACAAAGAAATGGCAGACCAATTGAACAAATACTTTGGTTCTGTCTTCACTAAGGAAGACACAAATAACCTTCCGGAAATACTAGGGGACTGAGGGTCTAGCGAGAAAGAGGAATTGAGGGAAATCCTTATTAGTCAGGAAATTGTGTTAGGAAAATTGATAGGATTGAAGGCCGATAAATCCCCAGGGCCTGATAGTCTGCATCCCAGAGTACTTAAGGAAGTGGCTCTAGAAATAGTGGATGCATTGGTGGTCATTTTCCAACATTCTATCGACTCTGGATCGGTTCCTATGGACTGGAGGGTAGCTGATGTAACACCACTTTTTAAAAAAGGAGGGAGAGAAAATGAGTAATTATAGACCAGTTAGCCTGACATCGGTAGTGGGGAAAATGTTGGAATCAATTATTAAGGATGAAATAGCAGCGCATTTGGAAAGCAGTGACAGGATCGGTCCAAGTCAGCATGGATTTATGAAAGGAAAATCATGCTTGACAAATCTTCTCGAATTTTTTGAGGATGTAACTAGTAGAGTGGACAAGGGAGAACCAGTGGATGTGGTGTATTTGGATTTTCAAAAGGCTTTTGACAAGGTCCCACACAAGAGATTAGTGTGTAAAATTAAATCACATGATATTGGGGGTAATGTATTGATGTGGATAGAGAACTGGTTGGCAGACAGGAAGCAAAGAGTAGGAATAAACGGGTCCTTTTCAGAATGGCAGGCAGTACTAGTGGGGTACCGCAAGGTTCAGTGCTGGGACCCCAGCTTTTTACAACATACATTAATGATTTAGACGAAGGAATTGAATGTAATATCTCCAGGTTTGCAGATGATACTAAGGTGGGTGGCAGTGTGAGCTGTGAGGAGGATGCTAAAAGGCTGCAGGTTGGCTTGGAAAGGTTAGGTGAGTGGGCAAATACATGGCAGATAAACTAATGTAGATAAATTAGAGGTTATTCACTTTGGTGGAAAAAACAGAATATTATCTGAATGGTGACATATTAGGAAAAGGGGAGGTGCAACGAGATCTGGGTGTTATGGGACATCATAGAAACATAGAAACATAGAAAATAGGTGCAGGAGTAGGCCATTCAGCCCTTCTAGCCTGCACCGCCATTCAATGAGTTCATGGCTGAACATGCAATTTCAGTACCCCCTTCCTGCTTTCTCGCCATACCCCTTGATCCCCTGAGTAGTAAGGACTTCATCTAACTCCCTTTTGAATATATTTAGTGAATTGGCCTCTGTGGTAGAGAATTCCACAGGTTCACCACTCTCTGGGTGAAGAAGTTTCTCCTCATCTCGGTCCTAAATGACTTACCCCTTATCCTTAGACTTTGACCCCTGGTTCTGGATTTCCCCAACATTGGGAACATTCTTCCTGCATCTAACATGTCTAAACCCGTCAGAATTTTAAACGTTTCTATGAGGTCCCCTCTCATTCTTCTGAACTCCAGTGAATACAAGCCCAGTTGATCCAGTCTTTCTTGATAGGTCAGTCCCACCATCCCGGGAATCAGTCTGGTGAATCTTCGCGGCACTCCCTCAATAGCAAAAATGTCCTTCCTCAAGTTAGGAGACCAAAACTGTACACAATACTCCAGGTGTGGCCTCACCAAGGCCCTGTACAACTGTAGCAACATCTCCCTGCCCCTGTACTCAAATCCCCTCGCTATGAAGGCCAACATGCCATTTGCTTTCTTAACTGCCTGCTGTACCTGCATGCCAACCTTCAATGACTGATGTACCATGACACCCAGGTCTCGTTCCACCTCCCCTTTTCCTAATCTGTCACCATTCAGATAATAGTCTGTCTCTCTGTTTTTACCACCAAAGTGGATAACCTCACATTTATCCACATTATACTTCATCTGCCATGCATTTGCCCACTCACCTAACCTATCCAAGTCACTCTGCAGCCTCATAGCATCCTCCTCGCAGCTCACACTGCCACCCAACTTAGTGTCATCCGCAAATTTGGAGATACTATATTTAATCCCCTCGTCTAAATCATTAATGTACAACGTAAACAGCTGGGGCCCCAGCACAGAACCTTGCGGTACCCCACTAGTCACTGCCTGCCATTCTGAAAAGTATCCATTTACTCCTACTCTTTGCTTCCTGTCTGACAACCAGTTCTCAATCCACGTCAGCACACTACCCCTAATCCCATGTGCTTTAACTTTGCACATTAATCTCTTGTGTGGGACCTTGTCGAAAGCCTTCTGAAAGTCCAAATATACCACATCAACTGGTTCTCCCTTGTCCACTTTACTGGAAACATCCTCAAAAAATTCCAGAAGGTTTGTCAATCATGATTTCCCTTTCACAAATCCATGCTGACTTGGACCTATCATGTCACCATTTTCCAAATGCACTGCTATGACATCCTTAATAATTGATTCCATCATTTTACCCACTACTGAGGTCAGGCTGACTGGTCTATAATTCCCTGTTTTCTCTCTCCCTCCTTTTTTAAAAAGTGGGGTTACATTGAAAGTTGGCATGTAGGTACAGCAGGCAGTGAAGAAGGCAAATGACATGTTGGCCTTAATAGTGAGAGGATTTGAGTATTGGAGCAGGGAGGTCTTACTGCAGTTGTACAGGGCCTTGGTGAGGCCACACCTTGAATATTGTGTACAGTTTTGGTCTCCTAATCTGAGGAAGGACATTCTTGCTATTGTGGGAGTACAATGAAGATTCACCAGACTGATTCCCGGAATGGCAGTACTGACATATGAAGACTGGATCGACTAGGCTTATATTCACTGGATTTAGAAGAATGAGAGGGGATCTCACAGAAACATAAAAAATTCTGATGGGATTGGACAGATTAGCTGCAGGAAGAATGTTCTCGATGTTGGGGAAGTCCAGAACCAGGGGTCACAGTCTAACGATAAGGGGTAAGCCATTTAGGACCTAGATGAGGAGAAACCTCTTCACTCAGAGAATTGTGAACCTGTGGAATTGTCCACCACAGAAAGTTGTTGAGGCCAGTTCGTTAGATATATTCAAAAGGGAGTTAGACGGCTAAAGGGATCAAGGAGTATGGCGAGAAAGCAAGCATGGGATACTGAAGTTGCATGATCAGCCATGATCTTATTGAATGGTGGTGTATGCTCGAGGGGCCAAATGGCCTACTCCTGCACCTATTTTCTATGTTTCTCTGTTTCTAAGTGGACTTGACGCCAAGATCAGATCAGCCATGATATTAAATGATGAAGCAGGTTCGAGGGACCAGATGGCCCACTGCTGCTTCTATTTCTTATGTTCTTATGTTCTCCGACGGAAGTGCTTCCTCATCCCTTTATGTAGCCATCAGTTAACAACTCTGCAAGCTTGTATTGACTGTTTTTCAAGACTTTGTTATTGGCGAGCGTTAAATGAGACAGACGCACTGAATTTACCGACCGGGACGCAAGCGTGTGCGTTGCACTCGGAATACGTCATGATCAGAGTGATCGTCAGCAGCTAGGCTCTAATGGTTTGCGCCCCCGGTGTGCCTCTAATGAATTTTCTGTCAGGGCGCTAAAAGGTGCACATGGTCGCTAAGCTCTACCGCTCGCATTAACGCCCCCTCTGGTCGCTAACTAAGGCTATACACAACGAAAAATCCAGCCCATTGGGTTACAACAGTATTTGTATGAAGTTAGCATAAATCACAATGTCAAATCATTTGTAAAAACAATTTCCTTCACATTGTGGTTTTATCAAATAATGAACAAATTATTCAGCCTACTCTCATTATCATAAATAACAAGGCATCAACAGGTATATATATACATGGACAAGACACAAATGTAGGATTAGTTTTCTTAGTTATAGTTTGTGGTGTACATGAAAGAATTCAGGTTCAGGTTCAGGTCCACACCAATGGTTCCTGCATCATGAGTTTTTCACATCACAGTGCAAGGAAGCTATGGAAGATTAATGTGAAAGGTAAGTCAACTTGTTTATTTTTGTGTGCCTCTTCGAGCAGATGATTAATTAAGTAAAGTTAGGTCATTTATTGTGTTTACAAAGAGAAACATTCAACTGTCCATTTTTTAAAGAACAAACACACCTTTCTATAGCTTTTCACTGAAAAAAATGTTAGAATTGGAATGAAATTAAAAACTTTTGGTTGAAGCTGGGAGTTTATCAATATTAAATAGAATTCACCCTGTTCGTGTGGTTGAGAATGGACTGTGCATAAATGAACAGTGATATAAATTTATATTAGTACATTGTCAACATGTAGTCCCCTCAACTTTTTATGGAGAATATTTTCTTTCCATTCATGCTCAGCAAAGAAAAATGATGAGTGAAATTCTGAGATCTGATCTTGACCACACATCTGTACGTATGGTGATTTCCTGCAATTTTCATTCACTCAATACAGTCTCACCCACATGTGTACAATGCAGTGATCCAGCTTCACTAATATTGCCTTGCGCACTAATTCAACTATCATGAATGCCTATCCTTTGATTTGCTAAGACATTACTCTTTGCACACAGTTGAAATAAAATACAACCAAATGTTATAGTCTAAATGTGATGAGTGAATGCCCTCATGTATTTCACACCAGTGCTTCCTCTTGTGACAGTGCACTGGGTAGATTTTCCTAAGTTTCTATCCAGGTACACTGGATCACCTGCAAATGTTAGAACATTAGGTGGGTCAGGGCACACGCTTGTAAAGAAGTCTTTCCGACTTTGCTCCATTTAAATCAATTGGGAGAAAATACGTGGTCCTTTACTGGCGTACATTCTGGCCCATCCTGTTAGATTATATTCACTGCACCCAGGCGTTCCAGTGGTCCTGGACATAGACCCGGGAAAATCTCCCCTTATGAAACATTTGTTCTAGAACTAACCTATTGCTCCTTCTAGGTGCTCTGCCAGTGGCAGGAGTAATTAAGGTAGCTGTCTCCTTGGTCTCCGTGGTAACCTCTTGAGTTTGAGGTGGCCTGTGCCTCTTCAGGTTTGTTCATGAGATGGCCAAGAACTTGTTCTGCCAAGTCCACTGCTGTAATGGTTGGCTGGTCCTGCCTAATTTCCAGCACATCCATTGCCATTTAAAAGAGATGGCTGGGGATGGCATTAGCCTAGCAGTCAGCACCCTTGCCAACTCAAGCTGTATCCCTGTTGCTGGGCCTCCCTCATTTCTAGTGGTTTGTCTGAGAGCATACTTCTGGTCAACTGTGAGTGTAGTAAAACTCTGTGCATAATGGCTCTCTCCATCTGATCCTCCAGTGCGTTGAAGTTTGAGAAGAGAGTTTTGTGGCGATTGGAGCCAAGACCTCCATAACAGCAGTCTGAGTGTTCAAAAGGAATACTTCTGTGTGAAGGACCTCTGTCACTGAAGGCTTGACTGCAATTGGTTGGAGAGTTACCCTGTGCTTATGCTGGATTACAGTTCAATTAAGTGGTCGTGCATAGTCGCAGAGATGTAGGTAGTAGTCTTTTCCAGAATCACAACCAAACTTTGTAGGGTGTTTATAGGGTGAATTCCAGGAAATCACCATATGTACAGATGTATGGCAGTCAATGTTTGAAGGATGATAGGACCCTTCTTTTAAATACAGGATTTGTGAAGACCAAATTGCAGCTGTACAGCTTAGGAAGGAGAGGAGCTGGTCTTCTAATCATCAGGTTCCTGCCCCTCCACTGCTGCCACGTGCTTCTGCTTACTCATGCTCTGTGATTTGTCCAGTGCACCCTTTTGCTAATTCTTTCTTCTTTATTGTAACGTGCTCTCATTTATGACCTATAACTGTGTAACATGTTCTGCTCCCTGCATTCAATAAGCTCCATGTTGCAGGCCCAATCCAGTTTGCTGTGAATAAATAATGTGGCTGATTCTGGAAAATTCAGCAGGATGGGCCGTTCAGGATAGCACTCTGGTCTTCCTGCTTCAGTGCTGGAACTTCCTAACACTTCAGGTAAAAGTCGAAGCAGACAGACAATTATTTGTACTGAGACCAACTCAATCAAAATGAACACAT
This sequence comes from Pristiophorus japonicus, assembly GCF_044704955.1. Classification (NCBI taxonomy): domain Eukaryota; kingdom Metazoa; phylum Chordata; class Chondrichthyes; family Pristiophoridae; genus Pristiophorus; species Pristiophorus japonicus. The sequence continues at coordinate 88,849,696 of NC_091983.1, forward strand.
TGAATTTAGTGCCATATTATTATCATAAACAGGCATTTAAAGTACATATTAATGAAGGAATCTCATACCTGCAGTACTTCAAAAATTGCTTTCCTATACATAGGCTGTTTGCTATAGGTTGGCTGGTGAAAGGCAGTAGAAAAAGAACTCAAAGGCATCAGCTTTTCTACACAGACCTGTCAAACCAGAGAAGACTGAACTCAGTGGTATTCACAATCATTGAGAGAAGTACATATGACCTTTCATTAATACACGTCAAGACCGACATATCTGAGAGAAGGAGGGGAGGTAGAAAGAAGGGAAAAGAAAACAGATATATTTATATAGCACTTTATCATGTCTCTCAGAAACACCTCAAAGCACTTCACATACAGTGAATTATTCTTACATGCAAAGACTGTTGTTGTGTCAGCAAATGCAGCAACCATTTTGCCGACAGTAAAATCCCACAAACAGCAATGAGATGAATGGTCATTTAATCTGTTTTTAATGTTGTTGGTTGATGGAGGAATGTTATCTCGCGCGCAGGAGAACTCATTCACACACCTCAGAAACAGAAGTATTTGAAACACTTTGTTCACAGTCCTCAAGAAAAGCATTTGGGACATCTCATTCCCACATGTCAAGGGCAGGAATACCTGCAATATTTCATTTACACACCTCAAGTACAGGAGAACTTGAATTATTTAGTTCATAAATATCAAGAACAAGAGAACTTAAAGCAGCATTTCCATATTGTGATCAGACTTTTCCTGTATGCTTTCCCCTATTTGCCCTGTATATTTTGGGTGGCTTGCCTGAATATTTTAATATACTTGAGTTAGAGTGCAACTAGAAAAGAGTGAAAACATAATAACAGGTCTCAGATTCATCTGCATCTAATCGTCTGCTCAAATTTGTTGTGTTTTCTTATGGGCTCGTAGCACAAAAATATTAATCTAAAAGGTTACGTGTACCTTCTCTTACTTACTTCTCTTAGTTTCTTTTTTTTGGTGTTCGCCTTTGATTTTATTCTGCCTCCTCTTCCCTAAATTTCTGTCTCCCTTTACTACCCCTACTGTTCCTCTCTCTGCCTATTCTTTCTTCTCTCCCTTTTATTTCTTCCTTATCTCCCTTTGCATGGCTTTCCTATTTATTTCTCTGCTTCTCCGATTTCTGTTTGTATCTCCTGTTCGCCCAGCTTTTCCTTTAGTTTCTAGAAAGCAATCAGGAAACCTGGGAGAATGTGTTGCTTGCAGGCCATGCCGAATTTAACGGCAGGCCCTGATTAACATTTCAAATCTGTGTTTCCTGCCCGCAGCCATAAAAATGGATCGGGATTGGAGGATGCTCAGGGTAAGGAGGGGGCGGTGGTTGGAGCCGGAGGAGCTTGGGGGAGTTGGTCAGGGGCCGGAGGGGGAAGATCGGAGGATGGAGGTCGGAGGATGGAGGAGAGATCAGGGGCCTCTGGGAGGGGAGGTCGGGGGTGATCAAAGGCCTTGTGAGAAGTATCGGAGGCCTTGGGGATGGGGAGGTCAGGGGTGGGGGGGGATTGGAGGTCTCATGGGAGGGTGGGAAATCGTAAACCTCGGGCGGGGGGGGGGGGGGCAATTGCAACGTGTGGGTGAGGCACGGGTGCTGGATCCAGCAGCTAAGTGGAAAGGCATTTACCTCCTCACCTTACTTTAGCTGGCAGGTTCCCAGAGGCCCGGGAAACCCGACTCAGCAGTTAAACTTATAATGGTGGATCACCATGAGGCACGCCAGCCTCATTATAATATTTAAATGGGCGACCCACCTCCTGGGAGAAGGTTGACTGCCCACTCTCCAGCCCACCTCCGCTAAAACCGGACGTGAACAGATTGAAGGTGGGTTGGGGTCGGGATTCAATATTTTTAACTCTTTAGCCTCCCATCCAACAACGCACCCGTTGTTTGAGGTTAAAATTCTACCCCTGGTCTCAGCTCAGTATTTCCAACATCGACACAGCTGAGATCAAGAACTCACTAGTATTGGGGATCAGGACTTATATTTCCATTTTGCCATTCTGCAGCACCACACGTTGGTGCTTCAATGCTTTGCTACCATACTGATTCATTCCATGATGCAGGTGTTTCTAGAAATATGTTGCTATGTTAGATTTTTTTTTATCATCACTGCGGAGCTGTTCCACTTTGAGGACTGGAATGCTAGCTTCCTACAAAGCATTGTTGAATGAACAGAAGAAAAATAGTGATACATAATGATGTTTTAATCATGGTATTTGAAGATTAGATGACTTTGAGGGGGTAACAGAGGATTTTTTTAAGAGTCTAGATTACAAAGAATCTTCAATGAGCTCAAATATTTCTATTCTCACAGTCACAGTAAGAAAGTATAGGCAAGTTTTTTGAAAGCCAAGATATTTAACTTACAACAGAAAATTTGCCATCTCCAAACCACATCACCCATCGTGTTCCTTCAGCTGCCCGACTTCGGCCAGTCATCCACCAGGATACAATACGACCAGGCCACCAGGAGAATCCCCTCAATTTCCCCCAAACCAGTTCACCAATGCCGAATCCTCGCCCATCCTGGAAATTCAGATGGAAAATGTTAATGAAGGAATTTGGTATTTCATTGCACAATACGAGAGGTGTGAGGATTGAGTACCGGGATTAAACCGTCTTCTGAACCAATACTTCACAATGAAGGAATATTGCAACACTTCACTATTTTGGAAGTTTTGTTCTCATCCATTAGTTTTAATAGAAGGAGAATTTGCAGGGCTGACTGACGTTCATGCTTGAATTCTCCAAGTTCACTTCTGACAGGTGAAAAGCTGTGCGTCAAGAACACAAACTTGTACAAGTACTCCTTATGTACGAATCTCTATAATCTCCAGTTCTGGTTCCAAACAGATACTATCTCAACCTTTCTCTGAAGGATCTACTTTTAAATATTACAGAATCATAAAAATTACAGCACAGATGATGAGATCATTCAGCTCATCGCACCTGTGCAACAACAAAAACGTATAATTATATAGCACCTTTAAAGTAATAAAACGTGCCAAGGCACTTCAAAGGAGCGTTACCAAAAAAAAACTAATTTTGACACCGAACCATGTAAGGAGATAGTTTTTCAAATGGAGTTACCAATTCCCTACCCATTAGTCATAAGAGGCAAGCTTTTGAGCACTATATCAGTGGCTGGCTTTCCTCCTCCACTTCAAGGTGCTGGGCCTTGCCAGGGGTGCACCTGCACTGGGGGAACACCTGTCCCATTTAAATGCCCTGAATGCTAGATTTGGCTGGACCACATAAAGCACTATCGTGTCCTGGTCTTGTCTGCTAAAATTGCTCACTATTCCAGGATCATCCTAGAATGCAAAAATAACCCTCGGCTTCTTTTCTCTACTGTAAACCGCCTTCTTAAAACCCTCTCCCTGTCTCCTCCACCCTCACCTCCAACAACAGCAACCTCGAAGGCTCCCCCCTGCCCTCGCCCTGAACTCGCATCTTTCTCTAGTTTCTCTCCTATCTCCCATCATGCCCTCTCCGAGCTCATCTTGTCCATGAGACCCACCTCCTGCTCCCTCGACTCTATTCCCACTAAACTGCTGACCATCCAACTTTCCTTCCTGGCTCCCATGTAAGCTGATATTGTTAACGGTTCTCTCTCCTCAGTTATTGTCCCCCTCGCCTGCAAATCTGCCTTCATCACCCTTCTCAAAAAATCAATCCTTGACCCTTCCTTCCTTGCTCCACCTTCAACCTTCCTTTCCTCTCTAAAATCCTTGAATGTGCCATCGCCTCCCAAATCCAGGCCCATCATTCCCGTAACTCCATGTTTGAATCCCTCCAATCAGGTTTCTGCTCCTGCCACAGTACTGAAATGTCTCTTATCAAAGTCACAAATGACATCCTATGTGACCATGACAAAGGTTAACTATCCCTCCCCGTCCTTCTCAACCTGTCTGCTGTCTTTGACATGGCTGACTACACCATCTTCCTCCAACACCCCTCCACCCACCATCGACGAGCTGGGTGAGACTGCACTCACTTGGTTCCATTCTTATCTATCCAGTTGTAGCCAGGGAATCACCTGCAATGGCTTCTCTTCCCACCCCCCAACTGTTACTTCTGGTGTCTGCCAAGGTTCAATACTTGGCCCCCTCCTATTTCTCATCTACATGCAGCCCCTCGGCGACATCATCTGAAAACATAGTATCAGTTTCTACATGTATGCTGACAACACCCAACTCTACCTTATCACTACCTCTCTTGACCCCTCCAGTGTCTCCAAATTGTCAGACTGCGTATCCGACATCCAGTACTGGATAAGTAGAAATTTCATGAATAAAAAATAGTGGGCAGTAAAGGACCCATACAATCATAAGTTTTTCAGTACAGGAAGAGGTCATTCTGCCCATCATGTCTGTGCCAGCTCTTTGCTAGAGTAATCAAAAGCTTATCCCACTGCTCAGTGCTCTCCCCAACCATTGCTTAGTGCTCTCTCCAAAGCCCTGCAACTTCCATTATTTCAAAATATTTGTTCAATTTTCCCATTAAAGACACAACCATTCTATGCTCCAATAACCCTCTGTCTAAAGAAACTTCTAACCTCTCTCTTCCCTCCTTTCGTGTCAATTTTAAACTGACGACTGCTTGTCACTAATTCCCTAGTAGGGGAAAGCCTTTTCTTACCCTCTCTATATCCAAAGTTTTTATAATTTTAAATCCTACATTAAATCTCCAATTAGCCTTCTCTGCTCCAGAGGAAATAGTCCCATTATCTCAAGTCTCTCCTCCTTACTATAGTTTTCCACCTTGTCATTCATCATCCAGGTGAACCTTGGCTGTATAATCTCTATGGTATTAATGTACATTCTGTAAAGGGTTGCCCAAAACTGCACACAGTAATCCAACCAACGTTTTGTACATATTTATGTCCTTACTTTTATATTCTATGCCCTTATTTATAAAACTTAAAATACTGTTGGCCTTTTTATGGCTTTATTTATAAACCCCTTGGTCTCTTTTCACCAACATCCTTTTGCCTCTTTTCACTGATTGCATACTCCCATTCTTTCTATTTCCCTTCAAATTGTATTACCTTAGATTATCCACATTAAACTGACCCGGCACAGAGCGCTGGGAAACTTCACTCAGCATCAGGCACCAATCTGAACACTTCTCTTTCCTGTCAAGAACCACTCTTTATGTGCAGAATTTCAGGCAACTCCTAATCTATTCTGCTAATTCTCCGATAATACCACAACATCAAATTACTTTCTAAGGGCTCAATTTTCCCCAATGCCTTTTTTTGGCGTATTTCAAGAGTTACGCCCATTTGTTTTGGCCCTGACTACTCCAAAAAAATAACATGAAAGTTTCCCCGTTCTAATTTTTTTAATTGGCACCATGCAGCCTGTCCTTTAACTTCAGGGGTGCAGCTGAATGTCTGCACCAAAAAAAAGGATGTCCCCTTCTTCTGCGCATGCACGAAAAAAAAAAGAAGTTTTTTACATGACTGCTATGGGCGCGCATGCCCAGCACACCTCCCGGTCTGCATTTGGCATTTTTAAAGAGCCAGTTGTGTGTGAGAACTTTAATTCTCAGTGCAAAAAATTGGAGCTGCAATATGCAACGCGGGTCAAGGACCAAGAATTTCTCACAAGAGGAAGTGGAGGCACTAGTTACTGTAATTGAGGCCAGATGGCACGAGCTGGACACCAGCTGAGGTCACATAAAAGTTTCATCAAAAGAAATGAAGAAACACTGGAACCAACTTGCACAAGATTACTGGTGCAATGGTGACCACCCCGAGGTCTGGAGGCCAGTGCAAAAAGTGGCAGGACCTTGGTCAAGTAGTTAGTGTAAGTAATATTTTCATTTATTCAATGGAATTGCAATTGTAAATGTGATCATCTGTATGTTCCACTCAGCAGAAAGACACCCTCTCTAAAAAATTATATTTTCAGCTTTGCAGAGGAAGGTGGCACACAACAAAAGAGAGAGCACTCTAACAGGAGGAGCCCCGGCAAATCTGCATCCACTGACACTATTGGAAGACAGCGTCACTGCTTTGATGGGTCCTACCTGGAGAAAAGCAACCACCACCGAACAAGCTGGGCTTCATTCCAGGGAGAGGGTAAGTCCTGCAAATTCCAAAGTCTGGCTTTGCTAAATGTTAAGTACTGTGTGGGCTAGCCATGCATCGGTTCATGGGGATGTTTCCGTCAGCTACGCTTCGGTTGATGCAATGTGTTATCATTCATCATGATCCTTTCAATGAGCCTGTTGCCTGCACTGTGTGAGCCTACTCATGCCACCCTGCCCTGTCCTCTGCTGCTAACCACTGGTCTGTTCTGTTATATTTGGCAGAACTTGAGGCCAACCCTGAGGAGGCTGAAGTCGATGCAGAAGAAGATTCAGACGCGGACGAGCCTGAAGAGGAGAACATCTTCCAATCCCACCTTCCAGACCAAGAGCATGGGGGTGAGGAGGAGGGACAGGGGGAGGGGGAGGATGAAGCCCCCACTCGTACTCACTCTGGAGGAGGTGTTGGTGCCGCCCATTGAGGTGCCAGCCCCTTTCCTGAGAGGTACTAGTGTTGGGACATTCCATGGTTTCTCACATTCTGAAGCTGCGGGTTCCAGTGGGATGCAGCAAGCCACACCCAGGGCCCCACCATCTGAGGATGTGAGTCTCAGTGGGATGCAGTGATCCACACCCAGGGTGAGGAGGGGAAGGTGAGCTCGACAGCACTCTCCTGAGCCGCAGGATGTAACAGATGTGGTGCAGATGATGGCAATGAGTGGGGAGAGCACTGACCTTACGCAATCACTCTTTGACACCATCAGTGGGGTGAGTGATGAGGTATCGGCACTGTCGGGAGAAGTAACAACACTCTCACAAGAAATGGGAACACCGTCTGGACACATTAGGAATGGAATGTCACAGGTAGTTGATACACTGTCTGTGAACATGAGGGAGGGAATGTTGCAGGTAGTTGAGATGCTGTCGGGGCACATGAGGGAGGGAATGTCGGAGGTAGCTGCTGCAATAAGGGAACACGCTCAGATCCCGCGACCAATGACGGAATCCACTGCCGCTCCCACTCTAATCCCCAGACCGCCTCTGCCGTTGTGCTCCGGGTTCAGGTAGTTGCATGGTTTCCTCATCCTCCTCCTCGTCATCTGCATCTTCCTCATCATCATCAGCCACTCTCACCTCAGGTGGGTATTCTACTATCAGCTGCTGCTGCCTCATGATGGCTAAGTTGTGCAGCATGCAGCAGCCAAGAGTGAACTGACCGACAATCTCAGGGGAGTATTGCAAGTAGACTCCGGAATGGTCCATGCATCTGAAACGCTGCTTCAAGATGCCAATTATCCTTTCTATTATGCTGCATGTCGTAATGTGTGACATGTTGTATTCCCAGTCAGCTTCTGTCCGGGTTATGCGTACGGGCATCATGAGCCAGGTGACGAGGCCGTACCCTTTGTCCCCCAGCAACCAGCTCTGCCCATCTGGCGGCTGCTGAAACATGGCAGATATAGCGCTCTCCCGTAGGACGAACGCATCATGGGTGCTCCCAGGGTATCTCGCATCCATGATGTGATGCATGTCGTCACAGATGAGCTGCACATTCATGGAGTGGAAGCCTTTTCTGTTCCTGTACATCTCGGAATCCTCCAAAGGTGCTCGCAAAGCGATGTGGGTACAATCAATGCAGGCCTGCACCTTGGGGAAATCAGCAATCTTGGAGAAACCCACAGCCCTGTCTCACATTGCCATGGGGAACTTTATGTAGTCATTCCTCTGGGCATATAGTGCAGCAGTCACCTGCCGAATGCAGATATGTGTTGCATGTTGAGAAATGGCGCACACATCCCCAGTTGTGGCCTGAAATGATCCAGATACATAAAATAAAAGTGCAGCTGTAAACTTTACTTCAACTGACAAAGCAGTCCTCCTGACGCTTCTAGGGTGCAGATCTGCTTTTATTAACTCACAGATCTCGGTTACAACTTATTTGCGGAAATGCAGCCTTCTCACACAGTCTGCATCACTCAGGTGCAGGTATGAATGCCTGTCTCGCTATACCCGATGTGGGTAAGGCCTCCTACCCATCATCTTACGTGCTGAGGTTCCTCAGGTGATGATGCCCAATCAATCTTCACCTCCGCACCTCCAATCATGCAGAAGGCTTGCTTGAGGTATGGCATTGTCAATATTGCCCCCATAATTTAATTGTAGCTTTGCAAGAAGCTCAAAACAGCAGGACAAAGCACTCACACCTTCTTTCCTCTCTCTCTCTCCCCAAGGTAGACGACCTAGTATGGACCATACCCTGATCTGCACATGCGCAGTAGGCTTGCTTAGAACGGGAAGCTAGGCAGTCAAATAAGAAACAATGTCTAATGCAATTCTTTAATTTTAGATTTTTTTCAAAGTACCACCCCACCATTGAATGTCTCCTCACCAGGCTTGAGGGTCGGCCGAACACAGGGGCTCCCTTGCCCGAACACAGGGGCTCAGCTTCCACCCCCCCCGACCCCCCACTAACCCCCCGGGTTTCTTTTGAAGCTGCTGTATAGCCTAAGGGTTCTCATCCCTTCAGTTCTGTTATTATATATGGACTTGTATTTACTCTGTACAGCCACCAGAGGCCTCATCCCCTGGAATCCCAAGGAATCCCATAATCCCTTGGGAGCACAGGTATTTAAGGAGGCTTCGCAGGTTGGAGAGGCACTTTGGAGACCTGCAATAAAAGACTACGGTCACACTTTACTTTGAGCTCACAGTGTTCAGTCTGACTCTTTCTCCATACACAACAACTGGCGATGAGATACAGATAGCGAACCCAAAGATGCAGAGAACAGTGCGCATCCTGGAGAAATTCTCGGAGGGAGATGATTGGGAAACTTTTGTGGAGCGACTCGACCAATACTTCGTGGCCAACGAGCTGGGTGAGACTGCACTCACTTGGTTCCATTCTTATCTATCCAGTTGTAGCCAGGGAATCACCTGCAATGGCTTCTCTTCCCACCCCCCAACTGTTACTTCTGGTGTCTGCCAAGGTTCAATACTTGGCCCCCTCCTATTTCTCATCTACATGCAGCCCCTCGGCGACATCATCTGAAAACATAGTATCAGTTTCTACATGTATGCTGACAACACCCAACTCTACCTTATCACTACCTCTCTTGACCCCTCCAGTGTCTCCAAATTGTCAGACTGCGTATCCGACATCCAGTACTGGATAAGTAGAAATTTCATGAATAAAAAATAGTGGGCAGTAAAGGACCCATACAATCATAAGTTTTTCAGTACAGGAAGAGGTCATTCTGCCCATCATGTCTGTGCCAGCTCTTTGCTAGAGTAATCAAAAGCTTATCCCACTGCTCAGTGCTCTCCCCAACCATTGCTTAGTGCTCTCTCCAAAGCCCTGCAACTTCCATTATTTCAAAATATTTGTTCAATTTTCCCATTAAAGACACAACCATTCTATGCTCCAATAACCCTCTGTCTAAAGAAACTTCTAACCTCTCTCTTCCCTCCTTTCGTGTCAATTTTAAACTGACGACTGCTTGTCACTAATTCCCTAGTAGGGGAAAGCCTTTTCTTACCCTCTCTATATCCAAAGTTTTTATAATTTTAAATCCTACATTAAATCTCCAATTAGCCTTCTCTGCTCCAGAGGAAATAGTCCCATTATCTCAAGTCTCTCCTCCTTACTATAGTTTTCCACCTTGTCATTCATCATCCAGGTGAACCTTGGCTGTATAATCTCTATGGTATTAATGTACATTCTGTAAAGGGTTGCCCAAAACTGCACACAGTAATCCAACCAACGTTTTGTACATATTTATGTCCTTACTTTTATATTCTATGCCCTTATTTATAAAACTTAAAATACTGTTGGCCTTTTTATGGCTTTATTTATAAACCCCTTGGTCTCTTTTCACCAACATCCTTTTGCCTCTTTTCACTGATTGCATACTCCCATTCTTTCTATTTCCCTTCAAATTGTATTACCTTAGATTATCCACATTAAACTGACCCGGCACAGAGCGCTGGGAAACTTCACTCAGCATCAGGCACCAATCTGAACACTTCTCTTTCCTGTCAAGAACCACTCTTTATGTGCAGAATTTCAGGCAACTCCTAATCTATTCTGCTAATTCTCCGATAATACCACAACATCAAATTACTTTCTAAGGGCTCAATTTTCCCCAATGCCTTTTTTTGGCGTATTTCAAGAGTTACGCCCATTTTTTTTGGCCCTGACTACTCCAAAAAAATAACATGAAAGTTTCCCCGTTCTAATTTTTTTAATTGGCACCATGCAGCCTGTCCTTTAACTTCAGGGGTGCAGCTGAATGTCTGCACCAAAAAAAAGGATGTCCCCTTCTTCTGCGCATGCACGAAAAAAAAAAGAAGTTTTTTACATGACTGCTATGGGCGCGCATGCCCAGCACACCTCCCGGTCTGCATTTGGCATTTTTAAAGAGCCAGTTGTGTGTGAGAACTTTAATTCTCAGTGCAAAAAATTGGAGCTGCAATATGCAACGCGGGTCAAGGACCAAGAATTTCTCACAAGAGGAAGTGGAGGCACTAGTTACTGTAATTGAGGCCAGATGGCACGAGCTGGACACCAGCTGAGGTCACATAAAAGTTTCATCAAAAGAAATGAAGAAACACTGGAACCAACTTGCACAAGATTACTGGTGCAATGGTGACCACCCCGAGGTCTGGAGGCCAGTGCAAAAAGTGGCAGGACCTTGGTCAAGTAGTTAGTGTAAGTAATATTTTCATTTATTCAATGGAATTGCAATTGTAAATGTGATCATCTGTATGTTCCACTCAGCAGAAAGACACCCTCTCTAAAAAATTATATTTTCAGCTTTGCAGAGGAAGGTGGCACACAACAAAAGAGAGAGCACTCTAACAGGAGGAGCCCCGGCAAATCTGCATCCACTGACACTATTGGAAGACAGCGTCACTGCTTTGATGGGTCCTACCTGGAGAAAAGCAACCACCACCGAACAAGCTGGGCTTCATTCCAGGGAGAGGGTAAGTCCTGCAAATTCCAAAGTCTGGCTTTGCTAAATGTTAAGTACTGTGTGGGCTAGCCATGCATCGGTTCATGGGGATGTTTCCGTCAGCTACGCTTCGGTTGATGCAATGTGTTATCATTCATCATGATCCTTTCAATGAGCCTGTTGCCTGCACTGTGTGAGCCTACTCATGCCACCCTGCCCTGTCCTCTGCTGCTAACCACTGGTCTGTTCTGTTATATTTGGCAGAACTTGAGGCCAACCCTGAGGAGGCTGAAGCCGATGCAGAAGAAGATTCAGACGCGGACGAGCCTGAAGAGGAGAACATCTTCCAATCCCACCTTCCAGACCAAGAGCATGGGGGTGAGGAGGAGGGGCAGGGGGAGGGGGAGGATGAAGCCCCCACTCGTACTCACTCTGGAGGAGGTGTTGGTGCCGCCCATTGAGGTGCCAGCCCCTTTCCTGAGAGGTACTAGTGTTGGGACATTCCATGGTTTCTCACATTCTGAAGCTGCGGGTTCCAGTGGGATGCAGCAAGCCACACCCAGGGCCCCACCATCTGAGGATGTGAGTCTCAGTGGGATGCAGTGATCCACACCCAGGGTGAGGAGGGGAAGGTGAGCTCGACAGCACTCTCCTGAGCCGCAGGATGTAACAGATGTGGTGCAGATGATGGCAATGAGTGGGGAGAGCACTGACCTTACGCAATCACTCTTTGACACCATCAGTGGGGTGAGTGATGAGGTATCGGCACTGTCGGGAGAAGTAACAACACTCTCACAAGAAATGGGAACACCGTCTGGACACATTAGGAATGGAATGTCACAGGTAGTTGATACACTGTCTGTGAACATGAGGGAGGGAATGTTGCAGGTAGTTGAGATGCTGTCGGGGCACATGAGGGAGGGAATGTCGGAGGTAGCTGCTGCAATAAGGGAACACGCTCAGATCCCGCGACCAATGACGGAATCCACTGCCGCTCCCACTCTAATCCCCAGACCGCCTCTGCCGTTGTGCTCCGGGTTCAGGTAGTTGCATGGTTTCCTCATCCTCCTCCTCGTCATCTGCATCTTCCTCATCATCATCAGCCACTCTCACCTCAGGTGGGTATTCTACTATCAGCTGCTGCTGCCTCATGATGGCTAAGTTGTGCAGCATGCAGCAGCCAAGAGTGAACTGACCGACAATCTCAGGGGAGTATTGCAAGTAGACTCCGGAATGGTCCATGCATCTGAAACGCTGCTTCAAGATGCCAATTATCCTTTCTATTATGCTGCATGTCGTAATGTGTGACATGTTGTATTCCCAGTCAGCTTCTGTCCGGGTTATGCGTACGGGCATCATGAGCCAGGTGACGAGGCCGTACCCTTTGTCCCCCAGCAACCAGCTCTGCCCATCTGGCGGCTGCTGAAACATGGCAGATATAGCGCTCTCCCGTAGGACGAACGCATCATGGGTGCTCCCAGGGTATCTCGCATCCATGATGTGATGCATGTCGTCACAGATGAGCTGCACATTCATGGAGTGGAAGCCTTTTCTGTTCCTGTACATCTCGGAATCCTCCAAAGGTGCTCGCAAAGCGATGTGGGTACAATCAATGCAGGCCTGCACCTTGGGGAAATCAGCAATCTTGGAGAAACCCACAGCCCTGTCTCACATTGCCATGGGGAACTTTATGTAGTCATTCCTCTGGGCATATAGTGCAGCAGTCACCTGCCGAATGCAGATATGTGTTGCATGTTGAGAAATGGCGCACACATCCCCAGTTGTGGCCTGAAATGATCCAGATACATAAAATAAAAGTGCAGCTGTAAACTTTACTTCAACTGACAAAGCAGTCCTCCTGACGCTTCTAGGGTGCAGATCTGCTTTTATTAACTCACAGATCTCGGTTACAACTTATTTGCGGAAATGCAGCCTTCTCACACAGTCTGCATCACTCAGGTGCAGGTATGAATGCCTGTCTCGCTATACCCGATGTGGGTAAGGCCTCCTACCCATCATCTTACGTGCTGAGGTTCCTCAGGTGATGATGCCCAATCAATCTTCACCTCCGCACCTCCAATCATGCAGAAGGCTTGCTTGAGGTATGGCATTGTCAATATTGCCCCCATAATTTAATTGTAGCTTTGCAAGAAGCTCAAAACAGCAGGACAAAGCACTCACACCTTCTTTCCTCTCTCTCTCTCCCCAAGGTAGACGACCTAGTATGGACCATACCCTGATCTGCACATGCGCAGTAGGCTTGCTTAGAACGGGAAGCTAGGCAGTCAAATAAGAAACAATGTCTAATGCAATTCTTTAATTTTAGATTTTTTTCAAAGTACCACCCCACCATTGAATGTCTCCTCACCAGGCTTGAGGGTCGGCCGAACACAGGGGCTCCCTTGCCCGAACACAGGGGCTCAGCTTCCACCCCCCCCGACCCCCCACTAACCCCCCGGGTTTCTTTTGAAGCTGCTGTATAGCCTAAGGGTTCTCATCCCTTCAGTTCTGTTATTATATATGGACTTGTATTTACTCTGTACAGCCACCAGAGGCCTCATCCCCTGGAATCCCAAGGAATCCCATAATCCCTTGGGAGCACAGGTATTTAAGGAGGCTTCGCAGGTTGGAGAGGCACTTTGGAGACCTGCAATAAAAGACTACGGTCACACTTTACTTTGAGCTCACAGTGTTCAGTCTGACTCTTTCTCCATACACAACAACTGGCGATGAGATACAGATAGCGAACCCAAAGATGCAGAGAACAGTGCGCATCCTGGAGAAATTCTCGGAGGGAGATGATTGGGAAACTTTTGTGGAGCGACTCGACCAATACTTCGTGGCCAACGAGCTAGATGGGGAAGACAGCGCTACCAAACGAAGGGCGATCATGAAGAATCTGCTCACTCCAGCGAAACACACGGAGAAATTGTACGACGATTTGTGCACACGGGTCCGAGAGCATCTGAACCCGAAGGAAAGCGTTCTGATGGCGAGGTACCGGTTTTACGCCGATAAAAGGTCTGAAGGCCAGGAAGTAGCGAGTTATGTCGCCGAGCTAAGACACCTTGCAGGACATTGCGAATTTGAAGGACATTTGGAGCACATGCTCAGAGACTTTTTCGTACTTGGCATTGGCCACGAAACCATACTTCGCAAACTTTTGACTGTAGAGACCCCAACCTTGAGTAAGGCCATAGCGATAGCCCAGGCATTCATTGCCACCAGTGACAATACGAAGCAAATCTCTCAGGACACAAGTGCTGCTACAAATACTGTGAACAAAGTGATGTTGTTTTCGAATCATAACGTACAGGGCAGGTCACACATACCTGTAGCTGCACGTCCGCAGATGTCTCAGAGTCCACCATCAAGGGTGATGAATGCAAGGCCATTAACACCTTGTTGGCGCTGCGGGGGTGATCATCGTTACCATTCATGCTGATTCAAAGAGTACATTTTCAAGAGCTGTGGAACAATGGGACACCTCCAACGAGTGTGCAGGCAAACTGCAAAGCCTGTTAAACCTGCAAACCACCATGTTGTAGAGGAGGACAGATCCACGGAGGATCATGACGAACCAGAGCCTCAGACCGAGGAGGCAGAGGTATATGGGGTGCACACATTCACACGAATTGTCCCCCGATAATGCTGAATGTTAAACTAAATGGACTCCCAATGTCAATGGAGCTGGACACGGGCGCGAGCCAGTCCAACATGGGCAAAAAGACTTTCGAAAGGTTGTGGTGCAATAAGGCCTCAAGGCCGGTCTTAACTTCAGTTCGCACGAAACTAAGAACTTACACGAAAGAACTGATTCCTGTAATCGGCACTGCTACCGTAAAGGTCTCCTACGTTGGAGCGGTGCATAAGCTACCACTCTGGGTGGTACCGGGCGATGGTCTCACGCTGCTCGGCAGGAGCTGGCCGGGAAAGATACACTGCAACTGGGACGGCGGTCGAGCGCTATCGCCCGCTGACGACACTTCGTGTGCCGAGGTCTTAAACAAATTTCCTTCGCTGTTCGAACCAGGCATCGGGAAATTCCAAGGAGCAAAAGTGCAGATCCACCTAATTCCGGGGGCATGACTCATCCATCACAAGGCGAGAGCAGTACCGTACATGATGAGAGAAAGGGTAGAGATTGAGCTAGACTGGCTACAAAGAGAGGCATCATTTCACCGATCGAGTTCAGCGAGTGGGCCAGTCCTATTATCCCAGTCCTCAAGGGAAATGGCACCGTCAGATTCTGTGGCGATTACAAAGTAAGTATCAATCGTTTCTCCCTGCAGGACCAATACCCACTACCAAAGGCCGACGACCTCTTTGCAATGCTGGCGGGAGGAAAGACGTTCACGAAGTTGGATCTGACTTCAGCCTACGTGACACAGGAACTGGAGGAATCATCGAAGGGCCTCACCTACATCAACACGCACAAAGGTCTTTTTGTTTATAACAGATGGCCGTTTAGAATCCGATCAGCAGCGGCAATATTCCAGAGAAACATGGAAAGTTTACTGAAGTTGGTCCCGCACACTGTGGTCTTCCAGGACGACATCTTGGTCACAGGTCGGAACACAGTCGAGCACCTGCAGAACCTGGAGGAGGTTCTTAGTCGACTCAACCACGTGGGGCTCAGATTAAAACGCTCGAAGTGCGTTTTCCTGGCGCCTGAAGTGGAGTTCTTGTGAAGGAGGACTGCGGCGGATGGCATCAGGCCCACCAACGCGAAGACAGAGGCAATCGAGAACGCACGGAGGCTACAGAACATGACGGAGCTGCAGTCGTTTCTGGGACTCTTGAACTACTTTGGTAACTTCTTTCTGGGTCTCAGCACACTGCTAGAACCACTACATGTCTTACTATGAAAAGGGGGCGCATGGGTTTGGGGCAAAAGCCAAGAAAATGCCTTTGCAAAAGTGAGAAAATTGTTATGCTCAAACAAATTGCTTGTGTTATATGATCCATGTAAGTGTTTGGTACTAGCATGTGATGTGTCGTATTGCAACAAGCTAATGATTTCGTGAAACTGCAACCGGTTGCTTATGCATCCAGGAGTTTGTCTAAGGCTGAGAGAGCCGACAGCATGATTGAGAAAGAAGCGTTAGCGTGTGTCTATGGGATAAAGAAAACGTTTGGGCTAAAATTAGAATTGGAAACTGACCATAAGCCACTTATATCCCTGTTCTCCGAGAGTAAAGCGATAAATACCAACGCATCAGCCCACATCCAGAGATTGGCGCTCATGTTGTCTGCATTCAACTATGCCATCCGCCACAGGCCAGGCACAGAAAACTGCCCCAATGCTCTCAGTAGGCTGCCATTGCCCACCACGGGGGTGGAAATGGCGCAGCCCGCAGATCTAGCCATGGTTATGGAAGCATTTGAGAGTGAGCAATCACCCGTCACTGCCCAGCAGATCTAAACCTGGACAAGCCAGTATCCCTTATTATCTCTAGTCAAATGCCATGTGCTTCACGGTAGCTGGTCCAGTGTCGCAATGGAAATGCAAGAAGAGATAAAGCCATTCCAGCGGAGCAAAATGAAATGTCTATACAGGCAGACTGTCTTCTGTGGGGCAAGCGAGTAGTGGTCCCCAAGAAGGGCAGAGACACCTTCATCAATGACCTCCACAGTACGAACCCAGACATCATAATGATGAAAGCGATAGCCAGATCCCACGTGTGATGGCCCGGTATCGATGCGGACTTAGAGTCCTGCGTTCATAGATGTAATATATGCTCGCAATTAAGCAATGTACCCAGGGAGGCGCCGCTAAGTTTATGGTCTTGGCCCTCCAAACCGTGGTCTAGGGTACACGTCGACTATGCTGGCCCGTTCTTGGGTAAAATGTTCCTTGTGGTTGTAGACACATACGCCAAGTGGATTGAATGTGAGATAATGTTGGCTAGCACATCCACTGCCACTGCTGAAAGCTTGTGGGCTATGTTTGCCACTCATGGCTTACCCGATGTCCTGGTGAGTGACAACGGGCCATGTTTTACCACTGCTGAGTTCAAAGAATTCATGATCTGTAACGGGATCAAACATGTCACATCTGCCCCGTTTAAACCAGCGTCCAATGGTCAGACAGAGAGAGCAGTGCAAACCTTCAAGCAAGGCTTGAAGAGGCTAGCTGAAGGCTCACTGCAGACTCGCCTATCCCGAGTCCTGCTTAGCTACCGCACAAGATCACACTCACTCACTGGGATCCCACATGATGAAAAGAGCACTTAAGACAAGGCTCTCGTTCGTTCACCCTGATCCATATGAACAGGTAGAGAGAAGGCGGCTTCAACAAAGTGCATATCATGATCGCGCAAATGTGTCACGCGAGATTGAAATCAATGATCCTGTATTTGTATTAAATTATGGACAAGGTCCCAAGTGGCTTCCCTGCACAGTCGTGGCCAAAGAGGGGAGCAGGGTGTTGCGGGTCAAACTTTCAAATGGACTCATTCACCGGAAACACTTGGACCAAATCAAACTCAGATTCACGGACTATCCTGAGCAACCCACCTTGGACCCTGCCTTTTTTGATCCCCCAACATACAGACCAGTGGCAACCGGCACCACAGTTGATGACGAAACAGAACCCATCATCCACAGCAGCCCTGCAGGGCCCAACACACCAGGCAGCCCAGCAAGGCCAGCTGCACAGCAGCCCAGCGAGGGCCCAACAAATGATTCAACAACACCAGCTTTCACGCCGAGACGATCAACCAGGGCAAGAAGGGCCCCAGATCGACTCACATTGTAAATAGTTACACTATTGACTTTGGAGGAGAGTGTTGTTATATATGTGGACTTGTATTTACACTGTACACCAGAGGGCTCATCCCCTGGAGTCCCAAGGGATCCCATAATCCCTTGGGAGCACAGGTATTTAAGGAGGCTTCACAGGTTGGAGAGGCACTCTAGAAGACCTGCAATAAAAGACTACGGTCACACTTTACTTTGAGCTCACAGTCTGACTCTTTCTCCATACACAAGTTCGACTTCCACCAGCCCCCCACCCACCCACCCCCCCGCTCCCCCCCACCCTGCCAGACTTCTTTTGAAGCCAAGCCCCGAGTCCCTGTGTCCGGGTTAGGGAGCGATTCTGCCGGCTGACACACCAACCCTCGAGCCCGGTGAGGAGACGTTCGGTGGTGGCGTAGTACTTTGAAAAAAATCAAAAATTAAAGAATTGCATTAGACTTCCAATTTCTCCCTTTTGCCTCTGAAAAAATTAAGCTTCATGATGCATATTCTTTGCCTTCTTGACTCCTTCCAAAACTTCGTATAAAAACAATGACATCTTTCTGCGCCGGTTTTTTTATGTGTGCTGGTTTTTCTTAAGTGCCCAGAAAGTTTTTTGGAAGTGGTCTTTGGAAAAATGTAAGTTGGCCAAACTTGCTTAAATATGACAAACTTGTGCCGACATCAGGTTACACCCCCCTATGACGCAAAAAATCCTAACCTAAAAAAATCGTAACTAACTGAGTTACGCTGGTGCAGAAACTTTGGGGAAACTTGGAAGTTTTAATTTGCTAAAAAAAAAAATGGGGCACGCGAAATAAACGGCACACATAACTGGGGAAATTTGAGCCCTAAGAGCTGTGTGAACGTTTATCAGAAGCTTCCCAGAAATACTAGTAGATACTATCCATTGCACTTACATTATCTAATGTTTACATCACTTCCTCAAAAAATTCAATTGAGTTAATAAAGCATTGCCTGTGTCTCCTAAAGCCATTAACTGTGGTACTCTAAATTTTTGTTAATAGTATCTCGTAACACTTTCTCTCTTCACAAGTCTCTCTCCATGCTGCAGCCACTGGGGTAGCACTTCGTAGGAGCACTCGGACAGGCAAAGGCGCACACAGAAGACAGGTACTAAGGGAATGCACAAAGGGTGATTAGTTGACCTCTTTATGTAATATTGGACAGATTGATGCATAAAGTTGATTTGGAATATTTGTTTTGTGGTGGCTTTCATTTCAGCATTGTGGCTAAGAGGACACTGTGATGGTTCATATCAGAGGGATGGTAAGATGTGGACCAGTTATTGGTGGATGGGGAATTGGGGTTGTGTTCACTGGAACCACAGTTGGATGAGTCGATCATGGACAGCCCTGGCAGAAAGGGACTGTCTGGGTTGTTTCCTGCCTTCCACTTCCTTCTTGTCCTTTTCTGCTTCTTCCTCTGCCTTCTCCTCCTTCCTAGCTGTTCGCCATATGCCTGGTGGTAAGGGCTCTGCCATCCTCATCGCGGGATTGTGAAGCATGCAGCAGACCACAACAAATCTTGAAAGTCATTCTGATGGAGTACTGTAAGGCTCCTCCAGAGCGGTCCAGGCAGCAGAAATGTTGCTTCAGCACTCCTATGGTCTGCTCTATGATAGAAACATAGAAAATAGGTGCAGGAGTAGGCCATTCGGCCCTTCAAGCCTGCACCACCATTCAATAAGATCATGGCTGATCATTCAGCTCAGTACCCCTTTCCTGCTTTCTCTCCATACCCCTTGATCCCTTTAGCCATAAGGGCCATATCTAACTCTCTCTTGAATATATCCAATGAGCTGGCATCAACAACTCTCTGTGGTAGAGAATTCCACAGGTTAACAACTCTCTGAGTGAAGAAGTTTCTCCTCATCTCAGTCCTAAATGGCTTACGCCTTATCCTTAGATTATATCCCCTGGTTCTGGACTTCCCCAACATTGGGAACATTCTTCCTGCATCCAACCTGTCCAGTCCCGTCAGAATTTTATATGTTTCTAAGAGATCCCCTCTCATCCTTCTAAGCTCCAGTGAATACAGGCCCAGTCGATCCAGTCTCTCCTCATATGTCAGTCCTGCCATCCCGGGAATCCGTCTGGTAAAACTTCGCTGCACTCCCTCAAATAGCAAGAACGTCCTTCCTCAGATTAAGAGACCAAAACTGAACACAATATTCCAGGTGAGGCCTCACCAAGGCCCTGTACAACTGCAGTAAGACCTCCCTGCTCCTATACTCAAATCCCCTAGCTATCAAGGCCAACATACCATTTACTTTCTTCACCACCTGCTGTACCTGCATGACAACTTTCAATGACTGATGTACCATGACACCCAGGTCTCGTTGCATCTCCCCTTTTCCTAATCTGCCACCATTCAGATAATATTCTGCCTTCATGTTTTTGCCACTAAAGTGGATAACGTCACATTTATCCACATTATACTGCATCTGTCACGTGTTTGCCCACTCACCTAACCTGTCCAAGTCACCTGCAGCCTTTTAGCATCTGAATGTCATCTGAAAACTTGGAGATATTACACTCAATTTCCTCATCCAAATCATTAATGTATATTGTAAATAGCTGGGTCCCAGCACTGAGCCCTGCGGCACCCCACTAGTTACTGCCTACCATTCTGAAAAAGACACATTTATTCCGACTCTCTGCTTCCTGTCTGCCAACCAGTTCTCGATCCACGTCAGTACATTATCCCCAATACCATGTGCTTTAATTTTGCACAACAAAAGCCTTTTGAAAGTCCAAATATTCCATATCCACTGGTCCTCCCTTGTGACACTAAGCTGGGTGGCGGTGTGAGCTGTGAGGAGGACGCTAAAAGGCTGTAGGGTGACTTGGACAGGTTAGGTGAGTGAGGAAACGCATGGCAGATGCAGTATAATGTGGATAAATGTGAAGTTATCCATTGGCAAAAACAGGAAGGCAGAATATTATCTGAATAGCGGCAGATTAGGAAAAGGGGAGGTGCAACGATACCTGGGTGTCAAGGTACATCAGTCATTGAAAGTTGGCATGCAGGTACAGCAGGCGGTGAAGAAGGCAAATGGTATGTTGGTCTTTAGCTAGGGGATTTGAATATAGGAGCAGTGAGGTCTTACTGCAGTTGTATAGGGCTTTGGTGATACTGTGGAATATTGTGTTCAGTTTTGGTCTCCTAATCTGAGGAAGGACGTTCTTGCTATTGAGGGAGTGCAGCGAAGGTTCACCAGACTGATTCCCGGGGTGGCAGGACTGACATATGAGGAGAGACTGGGCGTGTTGTCACTGAAGTTTAGAAGGATGAGACGGGATCTCATAGAATCATATAAAATTCTGATGGGACTGGACAGGTTAGATGCAGGAAGAATGTTCCCGATGTTGGGGAAGTCCAGAACCAGGGGACATAGTCTAAGGATAAGGGGTAAGCCATTTAGGACTGAGATGAGGAGAAACTTCTTCACTCAGAGTTGTTAACCTGTGGAATTCCCTACCGCAGAGAGTTGTTGATGCCAGTTCATTGGATATATTCAAGAGGGAGTTAGATATGGCCCTTATGGCTAAAAGGGATCAAGAGGTATGGAGAGAAAGCAGGAAAGGGGTACTGAGGTGAATGATCAGCCATGATCTTAATGAATGGTGGTGCAGGCTCAAAGGGCCGAATAGCCTGCTCCTGCACCTATTTTCTATGTTTCTATGTCCACTCTATTAGTTACATCCTCAAATAAATTCTAGAAGATTTGTCAAGCAGAATTTCCCTTTCATAACTCCATGCTGCCTTTCACCAATCCCGTCATTGCTTTCCAAATGTGCTGATATTTCATATTTAATAATTGATTCCAACATTTTCCCCACTACTGATGTCAGGCTAACTGGTCTATAATTATCCGTTTTCTCTCTCCCTCCTTTTTTCAAAAGTGATGTTACATTAGCTACCCTCCAGTCCATAGGAACCAATCCAGCGTCGATAGACTGTTGGAAAATGCTCACCAATGCATCCACTATTTCTAGGGCCACTTCCTTAAGTACTCTGGGATGCAGACTATAAGGCCCCGAGGATTTATCGGCCTTCAATCCCATCAATTTCCCTAACACAATTTCCCGCCTAATAAGGATTTCCTTCAGTTCCTCCTTCTCACTAGACCATCGGTCCCCTAGTATTTCCGGAAGATTATTTGTGTCTTCCTTCGCGAAAACAGAACCACAGTATTTGTTTAACTGGTCCGCCATTTCTTTGTTCCCCATTATAAATTCACCTGAATCTGATGTTTTGTGTGGCAGCATGGCTCTCATTGTGCACATGCTGGCCACGTGTAATTGAGCTGCAGAGTAGAGTCATGAGCCAGGTGGTCTAGGGATAGAGCAGCCACCCTCTGGTTTTTCTTGATGTCTCAAAGACTGAGGGAACAGCAAACCGACACAGAATAAAAGCATCGTGACTGCTGCCAGGATACCAGGCATTCGTCATCAAGATGTGCTGAATATAGTCGCACACCAACTGCACATTCAGCAAGTGAAAACCTTGGCAATTGTGGTACATATAAGAATTTAGATGCGGTGCCCGCAAACCACGTGCATGCAGTCGATGGATCCCTGCACCCTGGGGTGGGGTGGGGGCGGTGGCGGCAGTGGGTTAGCCCTGATAATAACGATTAAGGACAGTAGTGAAAAAGGATCTTGGCTCGGAAGATCAGGAAGTAGAATCAGTATGGATGGCGATAAGAAATATGGGGCATAAAACACTGGTGGGAGTAATATATATCAGTAGCTACACCGTTGGATAGAGTATCAATCAAGAAATAATAGGAGCTTGTACCAAAAGTAATGCAATAATAGTGGTGGACTTTAATCTCCATAGAGACTGGGCAAATCAAATTGGCAAAGGAAGTCTGTAGGATGAGTTCATGGAATGCATTCAAGACAGTTTCCTTGAACAAAAACTTTGTGGAACCAATCAAGAAACAGGCTATTTTAGATCTTGTATTGTGTCATGAGACAGGGTTAGTTCGTAATCTCATTGTAAATCATCCTCTGAGGAATAGTGAAATACTTAAGGGCGAAACAATAAGCCAATTACAAAGGAATAAGGGGTGAGTAGGCTGAAGTGGATTGGGAAATTAGATTAAAAGGTATGACAGTAGATAAGCAGTGACAAACATTTAAATAAATATTGCTAAAAGTGGAGAAAATAGAATATGAGAGTAAACTAGCAAGAAGTATAAGAACAGATTGTAAGAGCTTCCACAAGTATATAAAAAGGAAGATAATAGGAAAAGTAAGCGTTAGTCCCTTAGAGGCTAAGTCAGGAGAAATGATAATGGGGAAAAGGGAAATGGCAGAGACTTTAAACAAATATTTTGTATCTGTCTTCAGAGTAGAAGACACAATAAAACTTACCAAAAATAGTAGGGAACCAAGAGGCTAATGAGAGTGAGGAACTTAAAGTAATTAAGATCAATAGAGAAAACAAGAACCTTAAAGCCGACAAATCCCCTGGACCTGATGACATACATCCTAGGGTTTTAAAAGAGGTGGCTGCAGAGATAGTGGATGCACTGATTGTGATCTTCCAAAATTCCCTAGATTCTAAAACAATCACAGCGGATTGGAAGGTAGCAAATGTTCCCCCGCTATTCAAGAAAGGAGAGAGAGGGAACTACAGATCAATTAGCCTGACACCAGTCATCGTGAAAATGCTGGAATCTATGAATAGGGTAACAGTGCATTTAAAAAAATCATAATATGATTAGGCCGAGTCGACATTCTTTTATGAAATGGAAATCATGTTTAACAAATTTATTAGAATTTTTTGAGGATGTAACTTGCAGAGTAGATAAAGGGGAACCAATGAAAGTAGTATATTTGGATTTCCAAAAGGCATTTGATAAGGTGCCACATAAAATGTTGTTATGCAAGATAATGGCTCATGGGGTTGAGAGTAACATATTAGCATGGATAGAGGTTGACAGACAGAAAACAGAGAGTAGGGACAAAAGGGTAATTTTCAAGTTGGCAGGCTGTAACTAGTGTGGTGCCATAAGGATCAGTGCTTGGGCCTCATCTATTTACAACTTATATAAATGAATTAGATGAAGGGACTGAGTATAATGTATCCAAGTTTGCAAATGATACAAAGCTAGGTGGGAAAGTACGCTGTGATGAGGACAAAAAGAACCTGCAAAAGGCTATAGACACGTTAAGTGAGTGGGCAATAAGGGATGGAGTATAATGTGGGGAAATGTGAGGTTATTCACATTGGTAGGAAGAATAGAAAAACAGATTATTTTTTAAATGGTGAGAAACTATAAATGTTGGTGTTCAGAGAGATTTAGGTGTCCTAGTACAAGAATCGCAAAGGGGTCAAAATTGCGTAGCGTTCCATTTGGGTCAATAACATTTCAGGGTGCGCAAAAGTATTGCCGGGCGGTAAAGATTTGATTCTGCTGGGAACCTCCGCTTTAGCTCTCCAAGAGGGAAGTGGAGTGCTAAATCACCACCCGTAGCACCGAAAAATCGGGCGTTGCAGAGCCGAATTCTTTGCCCATAGTGTTATGCGCCGATGCGTCAATACTCAGCACCACACTATAAAGGAACCAACATTGCACATTGGTCCCTTAACCAAATAGCACGTGGCTCTCACCATGATCATATTTCGGTATTGTATTAGTTATATTTTGTTGAATTTGAAGAACTGAGTATGATGCCTGTCACACAATTGCTAAGCAACCTGGTCAACTTATATCAGAGGATAAAATAATAAACTTACTTCATATTCTGCTTCCTCATCTGTCATTTTGGAAGTGTCCTTCTCAGCTGTCTCATTTGTAATGACTGTAGGTTGTGGAGTTGGTACAATGCTGGGAGGTGCTGGATCAGTGGACTGCTGGGAAGTGATTGTGCTTGTTTCTTTCTCTTTCTGAGCCGGGGTCTCTTCCTGTGCATCCATCACAGCTACAAGTTTTGCCCTTTTCTCAGCCTGCAGGTAGGAGAGGGTTGGCAGTATGGGGAAGGAAGGGCATAAGTTAGAAGAAATATAAATAAGTGTGGGCTTTAACAAATATTTCTACCACTGAAGGAGAAATATATTTATTTTGTACTTTCTAACTTAGAACTACTTAGTAAAATATAACTTTTACTAAACCTTTTTAACTATAGTACATAATTGGCTAAGAAATTAATTCCATTGATACAAGTATTTTTCTAAAAGATATCACCATTTAAATTGTGGATTGTCCAAAGGTTTCCAACTGTTTTCTTTTGAAAAAAGAAAACATGTGGGACAAGCATTTCTGTTTGTTTAAAAATATTCATCAATGAAGCAATAAAATGGTAAATCAATCAGCTATGCCACACACAAACAAAAAATGCTGGAAATGCTCAGCAGGTCAGGCAGCATCTGCAGAGAGAGAGAAACAGAGTTATCATTTCAGGTCAAGGACCTTTCGTGTGAACTGCAAAATATTACAGATGTAACAGGTTTTAAGCAAGGCATATGGCAGAGAAAGGGGGATCCATAGAATCATAGAATGGTTACAGCATAGGAGGCCATTTGGCCCGTCAAACCCATGCTGGCTCTCTGCAAGAGCACGTCAGCTAGTCCCACTGACCCGCCCTTTCCCCATAGTCGTGCAAATGTTTTACCTTCAGGTACTTATCCAACTCCCTTTTGAAAGTCCCGATTGGATCTGCCTCCACCACCCTCTCAGGCAATGCATTCCAGATCCTAACCATTCACTGTGTAAAAAGGTTTCTCTCATGTCGCCTTTGGTTCTTCTGCCACTCACCTTAAATCTGTGTGCTTTGGTTCGCGACCCTTCCGCCAATGGGAAGGGTCGACTCTGTCCAGACCCATCATGATTTTCAACACCTCTATCAAATCTCCTCTCAACCTTCTCTGCTTCAAGGAGAACAACTCTAGCTTCTCCAGTCTATCCACGTAACTGAAGTCCTTCATCCCTGGAACCATTCTTGTAAATCTTTTCTGCGCCATCTCTAAGGCCTTCACATCTTTCCTAAAGTATGGTGCCCAGAATTGGACACAATGCTCCAGTTGAGGCCGAACCAGTATTTTCTAAAGGTTCATTATAACTTCCTTGATTTTGTACTCTATGCCTCCATTTATGAAGCCCAGGATCCCATATCCTTTTTTAACCGCTTTCTCAACCTGAGCTGCCAACTTCAATGATTTGTGCACATATACCCTCAGGTCTCTCTGTTCATGCAGCCCCTTTAGAATTGTACCCCTTTAGTTCACATTACCTCTTCTCGTTCTTCCTACCAAAATGTATCACTTCACACTTTTCTGCATTAAATTTCATCGGCCTCTCTATGTTCTCTTGAAGTCTATCACTCTCCTCACTGCTCACTATACCGCCAAGTTTTGTGTAATTTGCAAATTTTGAAATTGTGACCTGTACACCCAAGCCCAAGTCATAAATATATATCAAGAAGAGCAGTGGTCCTAGAACCGGCCCCTGGGAACACCACTGTGTACCTTCCTCCAGTCCAAAAAACAACCATTCACCACTACTCTCTGTTTCCTATCACGTAGCCAATTTCATATCCATGCTGCCACTGTCACTTTTATTCCATGGGCTTCAACTTTGCTGGCAAGCCTATTATGTGGCACTTTAGCAAATGCCTTTTGTAAGTCCAGTTACACCACATCAACTGCATTGCCCTCATCAACAATCTCTGTTACCGCATCAAAAGACTCCATCAAGTTAATTAAACATGATTTGCATTTAACAAATCTGTGATGGCTTTTCTTAATTAATCCACACTTGTCCAAGTGATTGTTAATTTTCTCCCGGATTATCATTTCTAAAAGTTTCACAACTACCGAGGTGAAACTGAATGGCCTATATTTGGTGGGTTTATCCTTCCACGCTTTTTTGAACAAGGGTGTAACATTTGCAATTCTCCAATGCTCTGGCACCACCCCTGTACCTGAGGAGGATTGGAATATTATGGTCAGTAGCTCCAGCTCTGCAATTTTCACCTTTCCTTCCCTCAGCATTCTAGGATGCATTCCATCCGGTCCTGGTGACTTATCCACTTTAAGTACAGCCAGCCTTTCTAGTACTTCCTTTTGATCTCTTCTAGTATCTCAACTACCTCCTCTTTCACTATGACTCTGGTAGCATCTTCTTCCTTGGTAAAGACAGATACAAAGTACTCATTTAGTACCTCAGCCAAGCCCTCTATCTCCATGTGTAGGTCTCCTTTTTGGACGTTGATCGGCCCTACAATCTGTTTACTATTTATTTTTGGATTCCCTTTTATGTTAGCTGCCAATCTATTCTCATACTCTCTCTTTGCCCCTTTTATTTCCTTTTTCATTTCCCCTCTGAGCTTTCTATATTCAGCCTGGTTCTTACTTGTATTCTCAACCTGACGTCTGTCATACGTCTTTTTCTGCTTCATCTTACTTTCTATCTCTTTCATCATCCAGGGAGCTCTGACTTTGGTTGCCCTACCTTTCCCCCTCGTGGGAATGTACGTGGATTGTACCTGAACCATCTTCTCTTTAAAGGTTCGATTGCAGTTTTGCCTGCCAATCTTTGATTCCAATTTACCCAGGCCAGATCCATTCTCAACCCAATGAAATTGGCCTTCCTCCAATTAAGTACTTTTACTCTAGATTGGTCCCTGTCCTTTTCCATAGCTAATTTAAACCTTATGAGACTGTGATCACTGTTCCCTAAATGTTCCCCTACTGACACTTGCTCCACTTGACCCACCTCAGTCCCAAGAACCAGATCCAGCAATGCCTCCTTCCTTGTTGGGCCAGAAACATATATATCATGAAAGTATGGGATGGGAGGAAGGATGGACCACAAAGACTGCAGTGGTTCAAGAAGGCAGCTCACCACCACCTTCTCAAGGGATGGGCAATAAATGCTGGTTTTGCCAGCGGTGCCCACATCCTGTGAACGAATAAACAAAAACTTCCACTCCCATTTCAGTATTCCAAAGGGACCATTCCCTCCACGACACCCAGGTCCACTCCTCAATCACCCCCAAAGCCCCCTCCCCTTCCCATGGATCTTTCCCGTACAAGCGCAAGTGATGCAATACCTGCGCTTTTAACTCCTCCCTTCCCACCGTCCAGAATCCCGAACACTCCTTCCAGGTAAAATAGAGATTTACTGGAACTTCTTTCAATTTAGCATACTGTGTTCATTCATAACCTCTGCCCCCATTTTTTCGGGCGACAGCTGTTGATATTCACATATAGACTTCTTCTAAACCCATCTTTTGTTTCTTTATTTGTCCCATTACCATCCCCTTTTGCCTTGCACCCATCATTCCTTTTGACATTAAATCTCTCCTGCCTTCTACCGTATCACAGACCTTCCCTTTTGATCTTTCCTCACATCCTGCCTTTCCCTGCCTCTGTACTTGCTTAAAATCTGTTACATCTGTAACATCTTCAAGTTCTGACATCAGGTCATCGACCTGAAATGTTAACTCTTTTTCTTTCTCCACAGATGCTGTCTGACCTGCTGAGTACTTCCAACATTCTCTATTCTTTATTTCAAATTACTTACATCCGCAGCATTTTGCTTTTGTTAGGACAAATGCTGGGTGCCTACAATATCCCAAAGGTCAGGTTCATCTGAAGTGGAAATTTGGCTGAGCAACTCTCAGACGTTCTTGCATACCTCCAGGTGGAAGGTTATACAGTGTATTGCAGAGAGTTAGGATTATGCAACTTACCTACCTCTTGTCAGATAATGGTGTACTAGATATGGTGATGTGGTGGGCTTTCATCTCTGGGACCTGGTTCAAATTCGGCCCAGCCCAATAAGCTTCTTTAAAATGAGCATGAGCAATCTCAGCTTCTCTCCTCGTAGGAAATTAATGGTAATTTAGGACTAACTGGCATCAAGTTGTCTGCCTTAGTTGGAAAGGCCATGATGTTTCATGTGGGAAATATAAATTCCATAAAGGATGCGCTTAGGAATTGGGGTTGAAGTTATTCTTGGGGCAGAATAGAGGGAGGTTTACTGTGCATTCAACCAGACTATACCTGACCTGACTTGATGCTTTGGGTCCCCATAATGGAAAGTACTCCATTCCCAGCACTAACACACCCATCGTCTCAATGACCAAAACATTGACAAAATATGAAAAAAAAAAGATCATGTGGAAGGGAATCTGAAAGCTGGAGTGGAGAAGAACACATAATTTGAAGTCAAATGGAGCTATCCATAAAGTATTTGTCAGTGTAAATATGTTAAAAATGGCTGTTGCATAATTACACAAAATACTCAGTAAATCTGGAAATGAATGTAAAGCACAAATGGGACCTTATTAATTAAAAGGTAAGTGTCTTTTACTGGTGCACTATTTGTAGTGTACACAATGTGCTGAAATTTATCATTAAATGTTATTTTGGGCAAAGTGAGGCATCACAAAACAGCATGGAATTGCCATACACACAAACAATCCATAAAACACACAAGATTCCCTGTATTATTATTTGGGAAACAGCCTGCTCTGGAGGGCTATTCATTTAAAGGTATCAAATATCAAAATACCCACCTGCCATACCTACCCTTTAAATCAATGCCTTAAATTTAATTTAAATAAGAACAAGTTATCCCACCAATCTGCTGCTGTTGATCCCCAAGAAAGATATAGTAAATACAGAAGTGACCCACTGTTCTGCTGCTGCATTTTGTTGTCAATTTTTTGGGTGTGTGTAGCTATTCTGCTTTTACATTGGCTATCTTTTTTGATTTCTTGATATGCTTCAGAAGATCCAAACTTTAGAAATGCAACGATTTCTTCAAAGTTCCTCTTTATTTGAAACCTGTTTTCATGAAAGTGCCAGTGATGATTAGACTGTGGACGAGCCACTAGCAGTCTAGTTTTCCTGCTATGTTAAAGGTCATTGCGCACTGCCATCCTCTGGTACCTCACCCAAGTGGCCATTCTTCGTCTCTGAGCTTAGACAGTGAGTGTTGGCAGGTTACTGAACTGTGAAGGAGCATCCCAGCTGAGCCTGATCCTAACTTCCACTCACCTACACTTTCCAACAGGTGCCACATGACAGAAACTCTGGATGAGTATTTTCCCGCTTCGTAGTCCAACGCACTCTGCCTTAGATCAGCTAAGTCAGCACATACCAGGGATCGAACCTGAGGCTTCCTGGTCTATATGGCTTAGCTTGAATTTACTGAAGTCAGTCATTGTAAAAATGAAATTACAACATTTTATGATGTAACAGCACTGGAAGGATTATTGTCTAACTAGGTGCTAATCTCTGAAAATGAGACCATATTTATGAGACATCATTACTAGACACTAAAATGTCACTAAATTAGGTGAAAGAGATAGTCATCACAAAAGTGATATTTATCTCCACATAGAGCTTCCGAAAAAGGATGGAACACATGGGGGAGCTATCTGTGAATTTGACTTTAGACTTCTGTTCCCTACCTGTATGTTCTTTGGTGGAGAAGTCTGTGAGCAGCTGACCAATTTTCACAGATGTTAAAGAATTTCATTAGAAAGAAAAATGCAGAATAGTCATTTACAACGCTTGGAAATAAAAGGAGCTGCTTGATAAAGGTGTTTATGGCTTCAAGCAAAGACTGCATAATTGTCACCTTATTTAGTGTTGGATGGGGAACTATCATTTCTCAATCAATAAATATTAGATATGGTCTAAATCTGCAATATAAAATGTATTTACTAGGTTAGGTACAAACTAGATGGCTTCTGTAAGCATAGCTCAATGAACAATTGAAATTACTTTCTCTGCAACCCTCTGTTCTGAACATTGACTTCAGTAACTTCAGACTTTAGTTATATCTTCATTTTCTAATGAATTTTAATTAATTAAAAGTTTTCCACTTTTTGTTTTCTTCCATTTCCCAGTCCTCCCATTTTCTTAGATATTTACAGTTTTTTTCTTCAATTATTTAATGCTTCTGTCTATTACTTGACTGAGATGATGTGTAACATCCTTTCACTGTTCCACTCGGGTTTGCTCCCTTTCTTTTTATTTTTTATATATTCTCCTTCCATTTCCTGCTGATATTAACATGCCTGCATGCCTCTCATGTTTCAGTTCCGAAGACGGGTTCGCATCCATAAAGTTAACTTGTTTGTTCTCTCCACAGATGATGCCTGAGCTACTGAGTGTTAGCAGCGTTTTCTGGTTTTAATCAAAGTAATTTGACTGACATCAAAGAAAAACATTTATATGTAATGTACCAAAACTTTCTACTAAAAATTCAGATCATCTCATTGGTCACTCAAATCATATATGGAATGATCGACAGAGCATGCCTCTTATCTTACATGTTAGTCTTGTTACCCTAGCACTGTGCTGAGCATATTGAAAATTCATGTAGGTAACACGGAAGATGGTGTCACTATTGCTCTAAAGGCTGAGCAGAAGTAGAACACAATTTTTAAAGAAATATTTGTATCAGCAATGGTTGTTTTAATCATTTATATTTGTTTATGTGATGGGATGATCAGAAATTTGGTTTCAATACAGCATTTCTCCATCTAAAGTAGATGTCTACCAGACATACAGAGATTAGTCATTAAAAAACCCTGCAAATGCTGGAAATCAGAAAAGACAAGTTAATGTTTCAGGTGCATATCTTCATGACTTCTTATGAAGGATTAACCTGTCTTTTCTCTTTACAGATGGTGACAGACCTGCTGTGTATTTCCAACATTTTCAGTTTTTATTACTTTTATTTGTGCCTGAACAACGAGGTTTATAGCAGATTAGAACCAGCTATATGATAGATTAAAAAGAATGAGAAATACTATGGTAGTTTGTCAATTGTGGCTACCAAGGTTTCATTTTGGAAATATTTGAAATGGAAAAGATTAAAGTGCTGAACATTTTTTGTTACCACGGGGAACTGGCTAAGTTGACAGAAAACAAATGTGATTAAGCATCACATTGGAAAATAGCTTTCAACAATAACTTGCACAAATAGGATCTTAAACGAGAAGGGAGTGGAGAGGTGGAGGGGATCAAGGGAGGGAATTCCAGGACATTGGGTGTAGGCCGCTGAAAACATGGCTGCCATTAGCATGGAGAAGGGGGATGCATATGAGCTTAGAGTAAAAGAACAAAGTGTCGGTGGGGATGGGTGGGTGGGGGGGGGAGCTTGTGATTATAAGGTTGGAGGTAGATATTTTGTTCTATGAGAATGGCTAAATTCCTGTCCAAACCTCATTAATAGTTCCCCAGAACCCATTGTGTGATGCTGTTCTTCAGGTCAATTGCTGCATTAACCATACATACTATATTATGTAACCCCACCTTTCAATTCACATAGAATACTCGCAGCCAAAAATTGTTTAGTATTGTATTGCACATCTGTGAAGCGAGTTAAAGACTAATATTAAATATTACGGCATAAATGGATTTCAAAAAGCTCTGAAGGTGTCGAGCCTCGTACCAGGATGTGGGGACATCAGTGAGCCTCACCGAATTTTCCATCCATTAATCAGAATGAAGAGAAAATCCAACAGGGCCCACTGACGTTGCCATCCAAAATCCCGGTACATGCTCCTAGTGCGCAAAGTTCTGCACTAGGAGTACAAATTCATAAAATATACAGTACAATCAAAAGTAAAGCCACAGTTATACGTATAAAAGAACTGTAACACATATGACTTGAACATTAATATAACAGCAGTTCAATGAACATTCGGCAGGATTGTGACCACGCTTTCTGTTATTGCAAAGTTATTAAGTTAAACATGTTTCAAACCCTAAACAATTTCATGCGTTGCACGCTACAGTTATCATTTGTAATGTTAATGTAAAACTGTGTCAAAGAAAGCGAAAAATGTTCCTGCAAATGCATCATTCCAAACTTCATTGTTTGAGAGTGATTAACTTTAATGATAGATGTTATACGTAGTATTCAATTGAGAAGTCTTGCATTGACATGAAGAATGATGTAACAGAATTATATTTAGCCACTAGGTGGAGATAAAGTTACATATTTTGAACAATGAGACAACAAGAAGTTTTATTTTGAAATCATGCATTTTTAAAGAAAGAGGACATAAAATTATCAGGTTAATTATTGCAAGAGATACCTCTAAAATGTTACGCTATCATTTGCTGGCTCAGCACTGAAGACACTGTTACATCCTTGCAGAGATGGGGCTGGAGTCAGTGAGATGTGGGGGGAGGGGGAGGGCGTTGGCGGAGCCTAGGTACAGTATTACTGGCAGATTTATTGGCCCGGATGTTCCGTGACCTATAAACGCATACTCACCAGTGCCTCGCAAGTTCCAGGTTTACGCGAAAACCCGGAACTCGCGATCTGTCAAGAGTTTACTTGACAGATCCTCCGCATCCCCGGGAAATGGACATTCGCTGACAGAAAGCTATTGCCCAGTCAATGCCCATGAAACTCTTACGCCTGGTAAAAGCAGGCATAAAGTCTTCTTTCACCAGCGCAAATGTGAAAATAAATATAAAAATAATTTAAAACAATTATTTTAAGATTCAAAAACCTGCAAAATAAGTTTGTGTTATTTTTGGTCCCTTAAAAATGTTTACATTTATTTTTCAAAAAAATAAATGTTTGTTTTAAATGTTTAATGTAATTGTATTTTAATTCGTTTTAATCATGTAATGATTTTTTTATTTCAAGGCTGTGTACATGTATTTTTTGGGTGGTTCCTATTGGGGATTCCGTACATAAATGGAATCCCCATAAGCATAATGGGAACATCCTTTCTGATTGGTTGGGCCGGCTCACGTAATCCCAGGGGTGTTTGCGAACCATATGCCTACACGTAGAGGCCCTGGAATGCGAGTCTTCGTGGATCCAGGACCATCAGTTAGGTGCGTATATTTATTGCGGTTCGGAGGCATCCGCCCGCGGGAAGCCTCCGACCGCAAATTCAGGCCCAATTATTTTTACTCACAGTAAGTAACTATAGAAATAATGAGCAAAAAAACCTCTAACATAACGAATGATTTCACACATTCAACCAGCTAAGAATTCCTCTGGTTACTATGTGCAACAACCTTGTAAGTGTGTCTGTTCACGATTTCAAGTGAAATCAGAAGCACAATTTAAAGTAATCACCTTACGATTTCCCTCAACAAAGGAAATTTTCATTAAACTTGACTTATTGCTACACAGAGTGGCCAGAGAAATGTGATTCTAAAGTTTTCATTAATGGTCTAAAGTTTGAGAAGTGGTCATGCATTTACAGCATAACACAACACAAACAATGTTTCACTCATAAACACTCCATACTTTGAAAGTTACAAAATACCCTGAAATACTCATGAAAAAGAACGGCGTGTTATACGGATCGCCCCACTTGTGCTGTCACTTTCAAACATTTGTCTCTCTTTTCCTTCTCTTTTTCATCTCACCGGTTTTCTTTCCTCTTTCCTGAAGATGCTAATTCATTGCTGAGTTATATTCATTTGTGAGTCTCACCAGTGAGTGTCAGCAGGTTACTTGACAATAATGGAGGGAGAAGGGCATCACAGCCAAGCTGGATCCTGCCCTCATCGAACATCAACTCACAAGAACTTCCAGCACAGGTCTCTGGATTGCGATCAGTAGCGGGAACTGTGGCTCATTTTACCCTTTTTAACCCAATGGACACTGCAGTGGTTTGCAATGCCCTTACCACTGCCTGGATGAGATAAGCTAACTCCGCATTAGAACATAAGAAATAGGAGCAGGAGTAGGCCATATGGCCCCTCGAGCCTGCTCCGCCATTCAATACGATCATAGCTGATCCGATCATGGACTGAGGTCCACTTCCCTGCCCGCTCCCCATAACCCCTTATTTCCTTATCGGTTAAGAAACTGTCTATCTCTGTCTTAAATTTATTCAATGTCCCAGCTTCCACAGCTCTCTGAGGCAGCGAATTCCACAGATTTACAACCCTCTGAGAAAAGAAATTCCTCCTCATCTCTGGTTTAAATGGGCGGCCCCTTATTCTAAGATTATGCCCCCTAGTTCTCGTCTCCCCTATCAGTGGAAACATCCTCTCTGCATCACCTTGTCGAGCCCCCTCATAATCTTATTCATTTCGATAAGATCACCTCTCATTCTTCTAAATTCTAATGAGTAGAGGCCCAACCTACTCAAACTTTCCTCATAAATCAATCACCTCATCTCCGGAATCAACCTTGTGAACCTTCTCTGAACTGCCTCCAAAGCAAGTATATCCTTTCTAAATATGGAAACCAAAGCTGCACGCAGTATTCCAGGTGTGGCCTCACCAATATCCTGCATAACTGTAGCAAGACTTCCCTGCTTTTATACTCCAATCCCTTTGCAATAAAGGCCAAGATTCCATTGGCCTTTCTGATCACTTGCTGTACCTGCATACTATCCTTTTGTGTTTCATACACTAGGAACTCCAGGTCCCGCTGTACTGCAGCACTTTGCAATTTTTCTCCATTTAAATACAGGTTGAGCGTCCAAAATCCGGAGTTCCGGAATCCGGAATGTTCCGGAACCCAGACCAATTGGTGGCAGGGTCGTCCAGAATCCGTAAAATGTTCTGGAATCCGGATGCACTGACTCTGTCGCCTCCACTCGCCTCGCCCCACTGCCCTTACCTCAGGGCCTCGCCGCTGCCCGACCTCAGACCTCACCTTGCCGCTGTTGACCTTACATCTCCGCCACTCACCGTACCCCGCCCGCCGCCGTTGCCTTTACCTCGGGGCCTCCTCACCGGCCTGCCCCTACACCTCATCTGCGATGGGGCCCGCCGACCCAAGCACTTCCTTGGCGGCGGTGCCCGCCCTAATAGCTCCACCTCGGTGGGCCCCTCCCACACACCTCCTTCGTGGTGAGGCCCGCCCAAACACCTCCTTGGCGACAGGGCCTGCCTGAACAGCTCCACCTCGGTGGGCCCCGCCCGAATACCTCCTTGGCGGCGGGCCCTGCTCTAACAGCTCTAGCTCGGCGGGGCCCGCCCAAACATCACCCCAGCGACGTGGCCCGCCCTAACAAATCTGCGGTGGCTGGGCCCCACCCGACAAACTACTGGATGGGGCCGGCAGCCCGAACAGCTCTTTGGAGAGCCACCCCTCCCTCGCGCCCCCCCCTCCCCCCCCGATTTCTGACGTTCCGAAATTCGGAAATACCCAAACCTGGGCTTGGGTGTTTCCGGATTCGTGACATCAGAAAGACGTTCCAAAGTCCAGAAAAAGGCAAAATCTGGAATGGCCTCAGTACCAAGGGTTCCGGATTTGGGACGCTGCACTTGTAATAACTTGCTCTTCGATTTTTTTTCTGCCAAAGTGCATAACCTCACACTTTCCAATATTATACTCCATCTGCTAAATTTTTGCCCACTCACTTAGCCTGAATATGTCCTTTTGCAGTTTTTTTGTGTCCTCCTCACACATTGCTTTTCCTCCCGTCTTTGTATCATCAGCAAATTTGGCTACGTTACACTCAGTCCCTTCTTCCAAGTCGTTAATATAGATTGTAAATAGTTGGGGCCCCAGCACTGATCCCTGCGGCACCCCACTAGTTACTGATTGGTTCATTCTCGTGTTGGCATTTATTCCGAATCTCTGTTTTCTGTTAGTTAGCCAATCCTCTATCCATGCTAATATATTACCCCCAACCTCGTGAACTTTTATCTTGTGCAATAACCTTTTATATGGCACCTTGTCAAATGCCTTCTGGAAGTCCAAATGCACCACATCCACTGGTTCCCCTTTATCCACTCTGTTCGTTACATCCTCAAAGAATTCCAGCAAATATGTCAAACATGACTTCCTCTTCATAAATCCATGCTGACTCTGCCTGACTGAATTATGCTTTTCCAAATGTCCTGCTACTTTAATAATGGACTCCCAACATTTTCCCAATGACAGATGTTAGGTAACTGGTCGAAAGTTTCCTGCTTTTTGTCTGCCTCCATTTTTAAATATTTGGCAGATGGAGTATAATGTTGGAAAGTTTGAGGTCATGCACTTTGGCAGTAAAAAAAATCCAAGAGCAAGTTATTATTTAAATGGAGAAAGATTGCAAAGTGTCGCAGTACTGCGGGACCTGGGGGTACTTGTGCATGAAACACAAAAGGATAGTATGCAGGTACAGCAAGTGATCAGGAAGGCCAATGGAATCTTGGCCTTTATTGCAAAGGGGATGGAGTATAAAAGCAGGGAAGTCTTGCTACAGCTATACAAGGTATTGGTGAGGCCACACCTGGAATACTGCGTTCAGTTTTGGTTTCCATATTTACGAAAGGATGTACTTGCTTTGGAGGCAGTTCAGAGAAGGTTCACTAGGTTGATGCCGGAATGAGGGGGTTGACTTATGAGGAGAGTTTGAGTAGGTTGGGTCTTTACTCATTGGAATTCAGAAGAATGAGAGGTGATTTTATCGAAACATATAAGATTATGAGGGGGCTTGACAAGGTGGATGCAGAGAGGATGTTTCCACTGATAGGGGAGACTAGAACTAGAGGGCATAATCTTAGAATAAGGGGCCGCCATTTAAAACTGAGATGAGGAGAAACTTCTTCTCTCAGAGTGTTGTTAATCTGTGGAGTTCTCTGCCTCAGAGAGCTATGGAAGCTGGGACATTGAATAAATTTAAGACAGAAATCGACAGTTTCTTAAACGATAAGAGGATAAGGGGTTATGGGGAGCGGGTGGGGAAGTGGAGCCAAGTCCGTGATCAGATCAGCCATGATCTTATTAAATGGCGGAGCAGGCTCGAGGGGCCGTATGGCCTACTCCTGTTCGTATTTCTTATGTTCTTATGTATAAAGACTGATACAAAATATTTGTTCAGAGTTTCTGCCATCTCCATGTTCCCCATTACTAATTCCCCAGTCTTGTCCTCTAAGGGACCAATATTTACTTTCGGCACTCTTTTCCTTTTTATATACCCGTAGAAAGTCTTGCTATCTGCTATTGGCAGCGGATTGAAGCTTTTTGATCTGTGTGGCTCAGCTAATCTC
The DNA here is from genome assembly GCF_044704955.1 of Pristiophorus japonicus. Classification (NCBI taxonomy): domain Eukaryota; kingdom Metazoa; phylum Chordata; class Chondrichthyes; family Pristiophoridae; genus Pristiophorus; species Pristiophorus japonicus. The sequence continues at coordinate 88,887,428 of NC_091983.1, forward strand.
TGGATAACCTTGCTGATCTATCAGGGGAAATGCCTTCTTCTCAACTCTGACTGGATGATCCCAATCTACCTTAAGGGTTAACTCTCCAACCAAGGCGCAGAGCAGCATTCTCAGGGAGCACTGGTCAGGAAATTGCGGCCGGCACTGCTTAGGTTATAGAAGTGATTTGTTGGTTAAACATTCCCTGTAAGTGCCACTCCTCACTTTGAACATCTGATGAGCGAATCACCCTGTTCATTCTTACCCAATACTTGCTGCCATTATGTTCAATCATTCAGTTAGTGACACCAAGATGGTATCCTTAGTAACAAGATTATGACATCATCAAGGCATCTCATGGCAACAACCAATCAGAAATGCCCTGATAATACACACAGGAATTTGTGCGATTACTCTACGCACCCCTGCTATATGCGTTGGGTGACAAAATTATTTACTGAAACAAAGTAATCCAGTAGATTAATGGTTTAGACACTGTACCTCAGTCTGGGGGAGGGGGTGAAGATTCACACTTCGGGGAAAATATGACATTCTTTCCATCTCACCCCACGGTAAGAGTGCTTCCTCTTGGCTAAGCAATGGAGTGGCATTCAAGTGACAGGCATCAATGGGGTCTGCAGCCTTTTTACTCACCCTCCTAGTAGGAGAAGTATACATGGAGGTGAGAGACTAAAGTGAAGGAATAAGAAGACAAAAACAGGAAAAATATAAGTAAATGAAAAGAACACCCATTATGGAACGGGGACGACATTAATACATTTTAGGTGTTTCTTACCTACAATTATAAATAACTATATACTAGCATAACTAGAAGTTCTGCCATTGTGACATCATCTTTTTGGGCTACATTGATTAGCAGTCAACCAAGTAACAAGCTAAACTGATTTCAGTTCTGACAAAGGGTCATCAACCTGAAACATTAACTCTGTTTTTCTCTCCACAGATGCTGCCTGACCCGTTGAGATTTCCAGCATTTTCTGTTTTTATTTCAGATTCCAGCATCCGCAGTGCTTTTGTAAGTTGACTTCACTCTGCTTATGCCTGGCTTTCAGAGAAGCCCAAACATATTCTTTTTTAAATTCTGAACCATTGTGCAATGTATCTTTTCAGTTGATCTTTTGCTCATAAATTTCTCGTCTTGTCAGGATGTATAACACAAAAGAATTTTCTAACATTCCTGCAATTTTGTTGCACCATTTTAAGGATGATGATTAATGCGTTGTATTAGATTGTCCGATGATAGCTGCAATTAAGCCTGTACCTTTGTTGAAACTTTTTCTAGTGGTGATGGTGGAGGGGGGGCTGGGGATGGGGGAGGGCGGGGGGAGGGGGATGGGCAGCGGGGAGGAGTGAGACAATCATATGAAGTGGCTGGTTCTATTTGAAGATACAAACTGGTCTAATACCAGTTCATAGTAGAGCTGTATGACTGCAAAGCCCAGTATTGTAACAGAATTTTTGTTACTCATCTTTACATCTTATAATGGATCATTCCTGGTTACCAAAATGGTGGTGTCATAAGAACATGAGAACGTAAGAAATAGGAACAGGAGTAGGTAATTTGGCCCCTTGAGCCTGCTCCGCCATTTAATATCATGGCTGATCTGATCATGGACTCAGCTCTACTTCCCTGCTCGTTCCCCATAACCCTTTATTCCCTTATCATTCCAAAATCTGTCTATCTCACCTTAAATATATTTAATGACCCAGCCTCCACAGCCCTCTGGGGCAGAGAATTCCACAGATTTACAACCTTCTGAGAGAAGAAATTTCTCTTCATCTCAGTTTCAAATGGGCAGCCCCTTATTCTGAGACAATGTCCTCTAGTTTTAAATTCCCCTATGAGTGGAAATATCCTCTCTGCATCCACCTTGAAGAGCCCCCTCATTATCTTATATGTTTTGATAAGATCACCTCTCATTCCTCTAAACTCCAATGAGAACCGAGTCAACCTATCTTCAAAAGTCAACCCCCTCATCTCCGGAATCAACCTAATGAGCTTTCTCTGAACAGCTGCCAGTGCAAGTATATCCGTCCTTAAATACGGAGACCAAAACTGCACGCAGTACTCTAGGTGTGGCCTCACCAATACCCTGTACAGTTGTAGCAGGATTTCTCTGCTTTTATACTCCATCCCTCTTGCAATAAAGGCCAAGATTCCATTGGCCTTCCTGATTACTTGCTGTACCTGCATACTAACTTTTTGTGTTTCATGCACAAGGACCCCTAGGTTTCTCTGTACTGCAACTCTTCGCAATTTTTCTCCATTTAAATTAGAATTTGCTTTTCTATTTTTTCTCCCCAAGTGGATAACCTCACATTTTCCCACATTATACTCCATCTGCCAAATTTTTGCCCACTCACTTAGCCTGTCTATATCCTTTTGCAGATTTCTTGTGTCCCCCTCACAATTTGCTCTCCCACCCATCTTCGTATCATCAGCAAACTTGGCTACATTACACTCGATCCCTTCATCCAAGTCACTAATATAGATTGTACATAGTTGAGGCCCCAGCACTGATTCCTGCAGTACCCCAGTAGTTACTGTTTGCCAACCGGAAAATGACCCATTTATCCTAAATCTCTTTTCTGTTAGTTCGCCAATCTTCTATCTATTCTAATATATTACCCCCAATCCTGTGAACTTTTATCTTGTGCAGTAACCTTTTATGTGGCACCTTATCGAATGCCTTCTGGAAATCCAAATACACCACATCCACTGGTTCCCCTTTATCCATCCTGCTCATTACATCCTCAAAGAACTCCAGCAAATTTGTCAAACATGATTTCCCTTTCATAAAACGATGTTCACTCTGCTTGATTGAATCATGCTTTTCCAAATGTCCTGCTACTGCTTCCTTAATAATGGACTTCAGCATTTTCCCAAAGACAGATGTTGGGCTACTTGGTCTATAGTTTCCTGCTTTCTGTCTGCCTCCTTTTTTTTAATAGGGGTGTTACATTTGTGGTTTTTCAATCCACTGGGACCTCTCCAGAATCCAGGGAATTTTGGTAGATTACAACAAATGCATCCACTATCTCTGCAGCCACTTCTTTTAAGACCCTAGGATGCAAGCCATCAGGTCCAGGGGACTTGTCTGCCTTTAGTCCCATTATTTTACTGAGTACTCCTTCTTTAGTGATAGTGATTGTATTACATTCCATCTTCCCTATTGCCCCTTGATTATCCACTATTGGGATATTTTTAGTGTCTTCTACCGTGAAGACCGTACAAAATATTTGTTCAAAGTCTCTGCCATTTTCCTGTTCCCCATTATTAATTCCCCAGTCTCATCCTCTAAGGGATCAACGTTTACTTTAGCCACTCTTTTCTTTTTTATGTACCTGTAGAAACTCTTACTATCTGTTTTTATATTTCTTGCTAGTTTGCTTTCATAATCTATCTTCTCTTTCTATTATTTTTTAGTTGTCCTTTGTTGACTTTTAAAAATTTTCCAATCCTCTGGCCTCCCACTAGTCTTTGCCACTTTGTATGCCCTTTTTTTCAATTTGACACCATCCCTTATTTGCTTAGTTAGCCTCGGATAGTTATCCCTTCTCTTACAATCTTTCCTTCTCATTGGAATATATTTTCATAACAGATAATCATTTGTTGATTGATTAGTTTCCTCCTGGCCAGATATTGGCAATCTGTGTAATCACTCGAGGTCACACTAATAACATACAATATATCTTAAAAATTATTTTTCCTCCTATTTAAGAATACCTGCCTTTGTAACACTGACACACCACACCTGATAAAATACACACTGTAATTCCATCATTAACATAGAAACCATGCTAAAGATCCTAGCTTCTGACACAATCTTTACATGATTCTAAAGAAAAGTTCTGACAACTTTTACTTTTCAATTATATTACATGGCTGTGCATTTAGGTATTTGTTAAGGATCACAATTAATGTGACAGATTAGTGACTGACTACAGTTGCCAACATATCTGTGGTTTTTGAAAAACGTTCCCATAGTGATGGAGAATGAACACAGTAACAGTGTCTGCTGTTACCTAAGGACACAAACAATCTGATCTCATGGCAGTCTGCACTGGTGCTCGACTTTACATATCAAATTCAAATGACTAATCATTGCTTGACTTTGCCAATGTTCACCTATTATAAAAATGAAATCTAATAACAATGAATAAAAAAGCACTAAATGCTGGACTTTAAATTGGGCAACGACTTTGTTTGTATTCCCACTTAAGGCTAAATATCTATTGATCAAAGTACTGCCTTTTGAATAAAGTGGGCTAAAATAAGGTACTGATTTACTGAATGGTGTCTCTCATGATAACCATAAATATAAAAATGTGCTGAAGCACGTACAAAACATTTGCATCATGTGAGCTTATTACAGTGCCTTGAGCAGAGTAGCCACAGTCTGAATTCAATCATTTATAACGCAGCTAGGCCTGCAACCAGTTTCGTGGTCAGTTTGTCCAACTGGCACAAAATGGAATTTCTACTCTCGGCGCGTTCATATGTGCGTGTGCGTGTATGCTCGTGTGCGTAAAGTGAATAACAACTTGAAAAAATGCATGGCAAGTGGGTAAGGTTACCTACCAGCGGCATAAACTTTGAAAATCTACCCTAATAACAATCTGCTTGGAGAGATTCAGGAAAAATATTCCTACAAATGCTATAATATAACTCTTTTCTCATAACTATCGACATCTGAAGCCTTTCTGTGCAATAATGATGAATAACCTAGAGCCGGTTTTATTGCTCTAATCTGCCAGCGGGGAGCATTGCTGGCAGTGCCTATCGGAAACTGAGCAGGTGCTGCACATAATGTTTCTGATGAATGACTGGAAATCGTAGGTAGCACACACCTGAATTTCCAATATGTGCATCTGGCAGGCAAAGTTCCCCACTGGCAGGGAAGATTCATAAAATGACCTCCTACCACAGCTCCCCATGTGTCACAATTGCATGAAGCGATGACTGCAGCAAAATCTGCTTCAAAGCTACGCCAAGTGCTCTACCCTGATAAACCCCTTCCTATTTCCGAATTTCCTCACCCTGAGCACAGCATAAACATCAGTGATGCCTATCTAACCACACTTTCCCATCTAAGAGAGAAAGGAACTCTAGTGCTTTGTGCAAGAGAATACAAGTAAAATAGGAAAGTGTCAGGCATTGGGCCTCTGGGAATTAGAGTTTCATCTTCTCAGTTGGACATGTTGCGATACACCTGTGTCTCAGATTTTAGAAATGGTGATCACACAAGTGGGATCTAGACAGCTTATTAAAGGGGCTGAGAAGTGAGAGCTTGCTCTCAGATCCCAGTGAGAGACAGAACTGGATGGAGCAAGAGGTGATCTAGAGGGAAGTGAAAGCAGGAACTCACCAAATGTTGGCAGTCTGATAGTGACGCTGCTCCTGAGACAAACTGGAATTAACTGAAATATGACATGAAGTCTAGAAGGTGGAGCAATTAGAAAAAATAACTTGAACTTAACACATCAATTATGGAACAAACCCCTAATACTTGGACATCAAAGTGTACATAAGTACAATCAAACAATGAGCAAAGAAGAAAAGGAACTTAAAAATGTGGAAGCAACTATACAAATAAGAGAATCGAGACAGAGGCGCTGAGGATGGGAATTTAATATAATAAGTAGAGATCCAGTGAAGTGAAATTGTATGGTGCAGGAAAACGATAAAAAGGATTATACTTCATCAAGGCTCCCCCTGCCTGCAGTGTGCATTTGTAAAATCAGTCCTTAAGTTTCAGTTTTGTTCAGCTGTCCGCGTTCTTGCCTCTGATCCAGAAAGTTGTGGGTTTATGATCCACTTCAGGACTTGAGGACATAATTTAGGCTGATACTTCAATGCAGTACTGAGGACTGCTGCATTGTCCAAGGTATCATCTTTCAGATGCGAGATTAAACCAAGGCCTAGTCTGCTTCTTCTCTTGGTTCACGGGCATTACTTAAAAGAAAAGCAGGGCATTCTCCTGGTGTTCTGGCTAACATTGCTCCCGAACCAACATCATCAAAAAGCAAATGGACTGGTCATCCTTCTCACTTGTTGTTTGTGGGATCTTGTGTGCAAACTAGCTGCTGTGTTTCTTTACATAACAACTTCAAAAGTAATTTGTTGGTCTTGGGATGTCCAGAGGATGTGAAAAATCACTATACATGTTCTTTTTTTCTTCACATTATTGCCGAAGCTATGGGCATATTGCTACTGTGTTTCTCAGGGTGTACCCTTTTCCTGGAGAAAAGACCCATGAGTGATTACATAGAAACATTAGAAAATAGGTGCAGAAGCAAGCCATTCGGCCCCTCGAGCCTGCACCGCCATTCAATAAGATCTTGGCTGATCATTCAACCTCAGTACTCCTTTCTTGCTTTCTCTCCATACCCCTTGATCCCTTTGGCCGTAAGGGCCATATCTAACTCCCTTTTGAATATATCTAACGAACTGGCCTCAACAACTTTATGCGGTAGAGAATTCCACAGGCTAACCACTCTCTGAGTGAAGAAGTTTTTCCTCATCTCGGTCCTAAATGGCTTACCCCTTATCCTTAGACTGTGACCTCTGGTTCTGGAACTCCCCAACAATGGGAACATCCTTCCTGCCTCTAACCTGTCCAATCCCGTCAGAATTTTATATATTTCTATGAGATCCCCTCTCATTCTTCTAAACTCCAGTTGATCCAATCTCTCCTCATATGTCAGTCCTGCCATCCCGGGAATCAATCTGGTGAACCTTCGCTGTACTCCCTCAATAAGCAAGAACGTCCTTCCTCAGATTAGGAGACCAAAACTGAACACAATATTCCAGGTGTGGCCTCACCAAGGCTCTGTACAACTGCAGTAAGACCTCCCTGCTCCTATACTCAAATCCTCTACCTATGAAGGCCAACATGCCTTTTGCCTTCTTCACCGTCTGCTGATCCTGCATGCCAAACTTCAATAACTGATGTACCAAAACACCCAGGTCCCGTTGCACCACCCCTTTTTCTAATCTGTCACCATTCAGATAATGTTCTGTCTTCCTGTTTTTGCCAGCAAAGTGGATAACCTCACATTTATCCACATTATACTGCATCTGCCATGCATTTGCCCACTCACCTAACCTGTCCAAGTCATGCTGCAGCCTCTTAGCATCCTCCTCACAGCTCACACTGCCACCCAGCTTAGTGTCATCTGCAAACTTGGAGATATTACATTCAATTCCTTCATCTAAATCATTGATGTATATTGTAAATAGCTGGGGTCCCAGCACTGAACCCTGTGGCACCCCACTGGTCACTGGCTGCCATTCTGAAAAGGACCCGTTTACTCCGATCTCTCTGCTTCCTGTCTGCCAACCAGTTCTCGATCCACGTCAATACATTACCCTCAATACCATGTGCTTTAATTTTGCACATCTCTTGTGTAGGATCTTATCAAAAGCCTTTTGAAAGTCCAAATACACCACATCCACTGGTTTTCCCTTGTCCACTCTACTAGTTACATCCTCAAAAAATTCTAGAAGATTTGTCAAGCATGATTTCCCTTTCATAAATCCATGCTGACTTGGAACGATCCTGTCACTGCTTTCCAAATGCGCTACTATTTCATCTTCAATAATTGATTCCAACATTTTCCCCACCACCGATGTCAGGTTAACCAGTCTATAATTCCCTGCTTTCTCTCTCCCGACTTTAAAAAAAAGTGGTGTTACATTAGCTACCCTACAGTCCATAGGAACTGATCCAGAGTCGATAGAATGTTGGAAAATGATTACCAATGCATCCACTATTTCTAGGGCCACTTCCTTAAATACTCTGGGATGCAGCCCATCAGGCCCTGGGGATTTATCGGCCTTCAATCCCATCAATTTCCCTAACACAATTTCCTGACTAATAAGGATTTCCTTCAGTTCCTCCCTTTCGCTAGACCCTTGAACCCCTAGTATTTCCGGAAGGTTATTTGTGTCTTCCTTAGTGAAGACAGATCCAAAGTATTTGTTCAATTGGTCTGCCATTTCTTTGTTCCCCATTATAAATTCACCTGATTCTGACTGCAAAGGACCTATGTCGGCTTCACTAATCTTTTTCTCTTCACATATCTATAGAAGCTTTTGCAGTCAGTTTTTATGTTCCCTGCAAGCTTCCTTGCATACTTTATTTTCCCCCTCCTAATTAGACTCTTTGTCCTCCTCTGCTGAATTCTAAATTTCTCCCAGTCCTCAGGTTTGCTGCTTTTTCTGGCCAATTTATATCCCTCTTCCTTGAATTAAATACTATCCCTAATTTCCCTTGTTAGCCACAGTTGAGCCACCTTCCCCATTTTATTTTTACTTCTGAAGTTCATCCATATAATCTATAAATGTTTGCCATTGCCTATCCACTGTCAACCCTTTAAGTATCATTTGCCAGTCTATCCTAGTCAATTCACGTCTCATACCATTGAAGTTACCTTTCCTTAAGTTCAGGACCCTAGTCTCTGAATTAACACTGTCACTCTCCATCTTAATAAACAATTCTACCATATTATGGTCACTCTTCCCCCAAGGAGCCTCGCACAACAAGATTGCTAATTAGTCCCTTCTCATTACACATCACCCAGTCTAGGATGGCCAGCTCTCTAGTTGATTCCTCGACATATTGGTCTAGAAAGCCATCCCTAATACACTCCTGGAAATCCTCCTCCACAGCATTGCTACCAGCTTGGTTAGCCCAATCTATATGTAGATTAAAGTCGCCCATGATAACTGCTGTACCTTTATTGCACGCATTCCTAATTTCTTGTTGCCATGGATTGGATGGAAGAATGAGAATAGAAAGTTGAAAAGGGCTGAAAAATATTACTGGAGTACGGTGACCTGAATCCATGCTACTGATGAGAACAAAGATAACGGAAAGATCATAGTAATCATTTCATTCCCATAAAAATGCCCAGACATCTATAGCCAAACCTGCTGTGACTTTTTAAAAAAAATTCTTGTGATATGGACATCGCTAGCAAAGCCATTATTTATTGCCCATCTCTAGTTGCCCTTGACAAGATGGTGGAGAGTTTTTTTTTTGAACTGCTGCAATCCATGTGGTGAATGGTGTCAGAGAGGAACTACTGGGATTTGGACCTAGCGACGATGAAGGAACAGTGATAAAAGTGCATGTCAGGATGTTGTGTGACTTGGAAGGGAACTAGGAGGTGATGGTGTTCCCATGTATTTGCTGCCATTGTCCTTCTGGGTTGTGGAGGTCACGGGTTTAGGAGATGCTGCGAAAGAAGCCTTGGTGAGTTGTTGCAACGCATTGGCAGGTAGGGTAGCATAGTGGTTATGTCACTGGACTAGTATTCCAGAGGCCTGGAGTAATAATCTCGAGATGTGACCACTGTGGGAATTTAAATTCAGTTAATTAAATAAATCTGGAATTTAAAAAAAAGGCTAATATCAGTAATGAAGCTACCAGAATGTTGTAAAAACCCAACTGGTTCACTAATATCCTTTAGGGAAGGAAACCTACCTTCCTTACCCGTCGGGTCTACATGTGACTCCAGACCATCAGCAATGTGGTTGACTCTTAACTGCCCTCTGAAATGGCTTTGTAAGCCACTCAGTTGTACCAAACCGCTACGTCAAAGTCAGCACTGTGGGATTACCTTGATCAGAAGGACTGCAGAGGTTCAAGAATGTGGCTCACTACCACCTTCTCAAGGGCAATTAGGGATGGGCAAAAATGTCAGCCTTGCCAGTGATGCCCACATCCCATGAACAAATACATTTTTTTAAAATCCTGTAGATATACACACCGCAGCCACAGTATGCTGGTGGTAGATGTTTAGGCTAGTGGCTGAGGTTCCTATCTGGCTGCCTCTTGTTGGAGAGATCATTGCCTAGAACTTGTGTGGTGCGAATGTACTTATCGGCCCAAACCTGGATGTTGTCCAGATCTTGCAGCATACAAGCACAGGCTGCTTGATCTGAGGAATTGCGAATGGAGCTGAACACTGTGAAATTATCACCAATCAGCTCCATTCTCTTGAATGGGGTCATGAGAGAATGAGCTAGGTCTGAGAGGGTATTTGGGGGTGGGAGGAGGGGATGGGTAGATAAGAGAGAAATTAGAAAAAGGGCTAGGGAAAGGGAATCTTGGGAGAAGTTTGGCTTGGTGGGCAAGTGGAAGGAGGGATATTACAGCAGCAACTGTATGGCCTCAATCTTTATGACAAAGAGGTCCATGAGTTCCTTGCATTTGTTGGTAGGGGTAAAGGTGGGCGGGGGTCAGTGCGGTGGCGGGCAGAGGAGAGGACTTTAAGGAGACGGTTGGTATTGAAGAAAAGGAGTTGGGGTTATCTTTGCTTTCCAGGATGATCCTGAATTAGCAAGAGGAAAGCAAAAGTTTGATATGGTCCAGTCACATCTAATGATGGATGGTTAAAGCAGTTGGCCTTTTATAAAAAGTAGTATTCTGTGGTGTCACTGTGAGGATGATTAGAACTAATGTGACTTTGCAATATGAACCAGTCACCGAGGAACATCAGAACTGGTGGGGAAGCACTCCCAAAATTTACGCACAAAACTGCCATTGTCTTAAGAGAACCACAAACCGGCTGAATTGATACCCATTGTATAATGTCTTAATGGTGTTAAATGTATACAATTTAGGATCTTGAGCTACAGCCAGTTAAATTTGGCAAAGGAAACTTATCCTACAAAATGTTGCAAAATTTCTACTAATGCTGTTGGGAGAGATCCAAATGCAGTTCTCTCATCCAGAATATAGACCATGGCTGATCTTTATGTGTGAGAGTTGGCCATAATGAAAGGTCAGAAGGAAATAAGTGATTTAGGTAGTAGAGAAAAAACCCGAGTTCCCACTGAGAGCTGAGGATAACAGCCCTGATTTGGATTAATGCAGGAACTGATTTGTGAGATGATGTAAGTTCTGTATTAGCTGAAACATACAGATCGTAGCTTTCTGAAAATAAATTGAGTCAGGAATTATTCAATTGAATCTATCAATGTAAAGTTTTCCTCCAAATATTAACAGAAACCCAGAGTGAACCACGCCAAGTCAAATCTGGAGTCCATTAGCTGGCTAACTTTATGTATACAAAAACAATTGGTTCAGAGTAACATGCACTGTGTACTCAATGCTATACAATACCATGGAAACATGAAGAAGGACAACAAGTAACCATTTCCAGTGCAAAACTCAGTAGCGTCCATAAGACTTATGTAAATATAGAAATCTAGGTCCTCAAATGACACCGTGTGATACCAGAGTATGGATGATAAATCTGTTCACCTGAAATTCCGCTCTCCAATATTTTACTGTATATATGGACCACTTATTTTAAACAATGTAAAAGGGTTTGAAGCATTTGCATCTTACTAATGCATGTTGTAGTTTCAGGGCTATAATCAGTGACTGGAAAATCAGGAGCACTGTAAATCAGGCACAATGAGCTCAGTATTTGATTCCCCAAATTGTACTCCTGTTAAGCGAGACTCTGTGCCAGGAACTATAGGGAAAGGCCTTTGTTAAACAATAAGCCATATAGTTTTAACACAAGGCCTTTATTAGCACTGCAAATACTGGGATTGCCCTGGCTCTGTATATTTCTGGCTTTCTTTCCAGCAAAAGAAACAATGGCAAAGCTGTTTGACCATGAGCTGATGAGGTTTATTACCAAAACAGCCTGTTTCCAGCTCCATTACATCAGCTGCTTGTGGCCCCACCTCACCTGACTGTCAAACCTGGAAATAAGAAGCTGGCATCAGTAAAAGTGATCATGAACCTGTCAGACTGTTGTTAAAAACCCAACTGATTCATTAATGTCCTTTGGGGAAGGGAGCCTGCCACCCTTACCCAGTCTGGCCCATACGTGACTTTAGTTCCACAACAACTGGGTTGACTCTTAACTGCCCTCTCAAATGGCCTAGAAAGCTTATTAGTTGTATCAACCCACTACAATGGACTGCAGCGATTCAAGATGACCCATTCTTGGGGCATGTAAGGATGGGCAATAAATGCTTGCCTTGTCAGCGACGCCCACATCCTGATAATGAAAAAAAATTTAAATTATTCTCTGTATGCTAGTCACATCCAGGCCTGACTTCTATAAAAATAAACCCTCACCTGCTGCCTGGCTCCTCCCTACACAAGCCCCAACTCATCCAACATTCTGCAACCCACATCTTATTCTTTACTAAATCCTGTCCACAAGTCACACCCACTCGTTGACCATCAATTGCCTTCCTGTTTCCAGAAGCAGCAATTAAAAAAATCCTTAAGCAAACAAATAAACTTTTTAAATATACTGTCGCACCCAGTAAAATGGTTGTCAATGTGAGAGAAAATTACATTGGTTTTGTGTGGAGATTGAGAGCTCCATTGTGAAACGTTGTGATGTGGATGGCCCGAGTTTTGAAGTTAAATGTTGTGGAGAAACTAGAGAGCCCATAACATTAAAATAATCATTCTGAAACATCCATAATAGCTATGACAGCGGCAGTAATATTTAGAGATGAAGAGGCTCGTGTGGGGAGGGATCGAGCGAGGATGGCAATATTCTTCTAAGATAATGCAATATATATCAAACCTGCATCATCTCGCCATCAACTTTCTGCACCACTACCGACTCTCCTTCCTACAGCACAATCTCGAACTGTCTACACTTCAAATTGCTTCTTGACTTCACTCGCCTGTTTTAGTCAGTGGTTCACCGATGCTCCGTGCTGGTCCCATCCTGTTCATGTTGGCTTTGTCCTTCCATGGGACCCAAGACTTTGACCCTGATCTCCCTACATGTTGGCTCAATTTTGCCCAAGCCTGTTTTCTGGTGTATTGCCAGAGTTACGCCCGTTTTTCTAGGCCAGAAATACACCAGAAGTATTTTGCCAAAGTTTCCCCGATGTATAATTCAGATTTGGCGGCGCGCAGCATGTCCAGTCACCTCGGGGGGGGGGGGGGGGGGGGTGGAGCTTGCTGTCTACGCCGAAAAATCAATGCCGCACCTTTTGCGTATGTGCGGGGAAAAAGTGACGTTTTTGACATTATTTCAATGGACACGCATACGCAATACAGCTCCGGGTTGGCAATCGGCCATTTTTAAAGAGCTAGTTGTGTGTGTGACAACGTTGAGTGCTGTGCAAGAGCATTGGAAAAATCGGAGCCCAGCACCCTACGGGTTCTGATATTCCTCATGCGATGACGTCGAATCAATTGTCTCCTACGTAGCACCATGATGCAGGAGGCTCGCACAAGGTATGGCATTGTCAGTATTGCCCCCATAGCTAAATTTAACTTTTGCAAGAAGCTCAAAACAACAGGAAGGCAAGCAGGACAGGTTCTTTGTTCTCTCTCCCCAAGGTCTGTACGGATGAACCACAGCCAGGTCTTGTGACTTCTCCTCTTCAAACACCCCCCGCCCCAAACTCATTGCAGTCTTATGTCTAATGCAGCAGCCTTCCGATCGCCACCTCCCTCCCCGGGCTCAGTGCAGAAGCTTTCCGATCGCCACCTTCCCCCCAAACCCCCCCGGGCTTGTTTTCCAGCTGAGCCTCGAGCCCGTGTCCAGGCGCGGGGCCAATTCTGACGGCTGATACTACGACCCGCCAGCCCTGCTTGAAGACGTGTGGTGGTGGCGTGAGTAAAAATAAATGAAAACTTCAGAAATCCAAGAAACTTCCCTGTACTCCGTTGAAAGGTAAAAAAAAGTTGAACTTTATTATGGATATTTCAAGTGTTAGAGACTCCCTCCAAAAACTTCGATGAAAAGCAATGGCGTCTTTCTGCGGCAATTTCTCAATGTGCGCTGCTTTCTGTTAACTCACCAGAAGGTTTTTCGGAACTGGCCAGATACGCTGACCAAGGATTAAAAATTTGGGGGCAAACTGCGAAAAATGATGAAAACTGACACAGACATGAGGGAACAGACTATGATGTCAAAAAAACCTAACCTAGAAAAATCGTAACTAAAGCAGTTACGCTGGCGCAAATTCCAAAAGGAAACTTTGAATTAAATACGTATGCCAGAAAAAAAACGGCGCGCACACAAAAACAGCACAAATGACCCGGGAAAATTGAGCCCTTACTACTATATTTAAATAGGCCTATGTAACCTAAACTTTTCCCGTGTCCATTCGCGTGTGCACTTTGATCTGGATCCTTGCCATTGAATACTTTTCCATTTTTTCACCCTCTTTTCTTTTCTCTTTATCCCTCTCTAATTGTTCTCTCCGGTCATCATGCCTCCTTTCATCTCTCCTTTCTTGGATACTCTGCCCTCCTAAATCCCTACCCCAATCCTGCATTATTCTTCGACCTTCTTACTCTCCTGCCACCATCCCAGGCTTGACTCTCTCCTAGACACACCTGCAGCTTCCTTCTGTGCTTCTCTTGGCATCCTATGAAGGGCCCATTGAGGTACTCGTCGCTGCCTCCTTTCGAGCAGCAACCTCAATTGTCGCAGCCTACTCTCTTGGTGACCTTCCCGCTCACCGTGCCCACTGGGGGCTAATCTTGCCAATCTCCTTCTCCAACTCATCCCCCCCAGCACTGACCCTGTGGACGCTGGCAGTGGGGCAGCCATCAATGACCCTCTACGCATCTCCCTCCAGAATGTCAGTTCACTTGCGAACAAGGCACTTGCGTCCTAGAGCTTATCGTGGTTGACGGCATCAACATCATGGCCTTGACTGAAACTTGGTGGGCAATGACACATCACCCTTAAATGAAGTCCCTGCCTGGCTATACCTTCCACCACTTGCCCCGCTCAGACCGACATGGTGGTGGTGTGGCTCTCATCAGCAAATCACCCCTTGGTCTATCCTCCTACTCCTCCGGCACTTTCTGCTCTGAGCATCTCCCCCTATTCCACCCCTCTCACCTCTCATTTAAAATTCTCGTTCTGTACCGCCCACCCAAGTACCATTAAAATGTTATTACCGATATTTCTTCACTACTTTCCTCCCTCGGCCTCTGCACCGAATAATTTCTCACCCTTGGTGATTTCAACCTCCATCTCAATTCAGCATGCTCTCTCCTCTGAGTTCACTCGCCTCCTATCCTCCCTTAATCTCTCCCTCCATGTAAACTCCACAACCCATATTCACGGCCACCCCCTCGACCTTGCCATCTCTCGTGGCCTCGCTACTCCCATCGTGTCAATCACAGATAAGGCCATCTCCGACTATTTCCTCGTATCTTTCCACCCACATCCACCTTCCACGCCCCACGCCAACCCTACCTTCTACTGTGTCCGCCCCTGGAAAAAAAACTCTCCCAACTTTCTTACAACTGCAATTATGAACTCCCAATTATCCAGCCTTTGGCCCTCCATTCACCATGACATTTCTGCTCAATCACACCCTCACCACCACCTTTGATGCCCTAGTCCCTGTTAAAACAATTACTCTCTTACCCTGGCCATTCCCCCTGGTACAGCCCTGATCTTCGCTTCCTTAAGTCCAAGGGACGCAGACTTGAACAGATATGGCGTCAACTGGTTTAGCCATTCACCGCCAGATCTGGCTGGAACACATAAAGCATTATTGGGTAATGCTCTCGTCTGGCAAAATTGCTCACTTTTCCAGAATCATCCTGGAATGTAAAGATAAACCCCGGCTTCGATTCTCCACTGCTGTCTTTTTAAATCCCTCTCTCCAGTCTCCACCCTCACCTCCGACAATAAGTGTGAGGAGCTCATGGACTTCTTTGTCTCTAAGATTAAGACCATACGTTTGGTCACCTCTGTCTCTTCCCTACCTTCCCCTAGCACACCGGGCCAAACTTCCTCTAAGGCTCCCCTGCCCTAGCCCTGACCTCATACCTTTCTCCAGTTTCTCTCCATTCTCCCCTCATGACCTTTCTGAGCTTATCCCGTTTATGAGACCCACTTCCTGCTCCCTTGACTCTATTCCCACCAAACTGCTGACCACCCAACTTCCTTTTCTGGCTCCCATGTTAGCTGACATTGTTAACAGTTCTGTCCCCTCAGGTACTGTCCCCTCTCCTTCAAATCTGCCGTCATCAGCCCTCCCCTCAAAAAGCCAACCCTCGAACCCTCCGTCCTTGCAAACTACCGCCCCATCTCCAACCTCCCTTTCCTCTCCAAAACCCTTGAATGTGTTGCCGCCTTCCAAATCCACGCCCATTTTTCTCGCAATTCCACGTTTGAATCCCTCCAATCCGGTTTCCATGTTTGCCACAATACTGGAACAGCTCTCATCAAAGTCACAAATAACATCCTTTGTGACTGTGACAAAGGCAAACTAACCCTCCTCGTCCTTCTCGACCTGTCTGCAGCCTTTGACACAGTTGACCATTCTATCCTTCTCCAACGCCTCTCCACCATTGTCCAGCTGGGTGGGACTGCACTCACCTGGTTCCATTCTTATCAATTTAAATGTAGTCAGTGAATCATCTGTAATGGCGTCTCTTCCCGCTCTCGCATCGTTACCTCTGGTGTCCCCCAAGGATCTATCCTTGGTCCCCTCCTACTTCTCATCTACATGTTGCCCCTTGGCGACATCATCCGAAAACACAGCGTCAGTTTCCACATGTACGCTGATGACACCCAGCTCTACCACACTACCACTTCTCTCGACCTTTCCACAGTCTCTAAATTGTCAAACTGCTTGTCCAACATCCAGTTCTGGATGAGCAGAACTTTTTTCCACGGCGCCGCGTCACCATGGCCCTCTCCTTCACTTAAAGGGGAAAGCCTGCGTGATTGTTTAAGTTCGGTCCACTGGACCACCAGTGAGGGTTTTGGCTGGGCCAACGGCCTGGTACCCAAGAGGGGGTACCAGGTCACCTGATGGTGGCCGCCTGAACCCAGGAGCATAATTGTCGGGCCAACATGGTAGTCGGCCGGCAAAAAAAAATGGCGGCAGTGGCAGCAGCAGTAGGTCCTCCCCTTTAATGGGGGCGGCATCACCATTTTACAAAGACTAGAGCCTCACTGCACTGGTAGAAAAAAGTAGCTTTTGGCACCGTGTGGTGGGACCAAGATTTTTTCACTGGAATTTCACCATTGGGGGTGGGGGGGGGGGACACATCAGCGCTTAGGATGGATCGGCAGCAGCGGAGCAGTAGGGGGCGGAGAACGGGTCACCGCCGGGATACCAGGGGAGCAGAATTTTTTAAAATGGCAGCCATTACGTGAGAAATTTTTAAAAAATTTAAATTTAAAAATCAATCAATAAATAAAAAATTTAAAGTTTCTACTCACCTACTGCAGCACCGGAAGCCTTCCAACAGCCTGCTGAAGAGCTGCTCGGGCGAGGCCCAACCCCAAGGAGATGCCAGTCGGGCGGGCCCCGTCGCCGTCGAGGACTTCAGGAGATGCTGGGCGGACCCTCCACAGAAGAGGTAAGGACAGTCAGGCCACTCGGCCTGGGATAGGGGCGACGTCCCTTCGGCCAGGGATAGGGTCGGCGCCTGGAGACAGGACGCACAGGGAGTGCCAGGAGCTACTGTGCACGCATGCAGCTGCCGGCACTCATTTTGGCACAGGGCTGTAGCTCCGCCCCCAGCAGCTCCTGCTGCGCCGCGCTGAGCTGCAAACGGATCTACAGATATTGGAGAATCGCGAGGTGAGTATGTGGCGCTTTTTCTGTTCTACAAATTAGGTGGGCCTCTCCGACGTGCGCCGTTCTAGCGGGGTTCCGAAACTTGAGTCCTATGATTCTATTCTGTGAAATTAGCCCTCTTCAAGTACAGGTCCAATTGCTTTTTCAAAGTTCCTATGGAATCTAATTGCACCACCCTTAAGCTAGTGGATTCCAGATCTTAACAACAAATTTCTCCTTACTTCCTCTCTAATTGTTTTGCCAACTATTTTAAATCTATGATCTCTGGTGACTGTCCCTACTTGCTATATCAAACCCCCTCATAATTATGAATAACTCTGTTATGTCTCCCCACACCTCTGCTCTATTGAGAACAATCCCAGCTTCTTCAATCTCTCCACATAACTGAAGTCCCTCGTACCTGATATCATCTTGGGTAATCTCCTCCTTACCCTCTCCAAAGCCTGGGCATCCTTCCTACAGTGTGGTGCCCAGAATTGTACACAAAACTCCAGCTGAGGCCAACCAGTGATTTGTAAAGGTTTAGCAGAAATTCCATGCTTTACTATTCAAGGCCCCTATTTATAAAACCATGTATCCCATACAATTTCTTAACCACCTTCTCAATTTGCCCTGCTGCCTTCAAAGATTTGTGAATATGCAACCCCAGTTCCCTCAGCTCTTGCATCCCCCTCAAAATAGTACCATTTAGATTACACTGCTTCTTCGTGTTGCTCTTCCCAAAATGCATCACTGCACACTTATCCACATTCAGTTGCATGTATCTGTCCATGCATCAGTCTGTCTATACCCTCTTGTCTGCTACTACCCTGCTCACTATTTACTACCTTGCCAAGTTTTGTATCATCCGTAAACTTCCAACCTGTACTTCCTATACCCAAGTACAAATCATTTAAGATCAAGAAAGCAATGGTGCTAATATTGACTCCTGGGGGGGCGCACTAAATAGTTCTCTGCAGCCAGAAAAACATCCATTCTCCACTATTCTCTGCAACCTATCCCTCACCCAAGTTACCACCGTCCCTTTAATAGCATTCTATTTCTGAATTGTGAATTCTGAATTCTGTTGTGTTGGGGTTATAATGGATTTCCCTTAGCAGCAAGCTTCAGATGAAAGTTTTTGAAGTGACTTTTTGAACTACACCCCCCATACTGAATTTAATATATAACGAGTTGATGATCTGTGGAGTTGAACAAGGGGATTCAAAGCTCAGGGCACTCCAGATCAAGCAATGTTAGAGGACAGGAGGGTAACTGAATTGGACTAAGAAGGGGGAAGGAGGCAGTTGGGGGATGGAGGAAGGTTAGGGTGTGAGGGAGATGGCAAGCGAGGGGTGAAGAGGCGGAAGGGAGGAAAGGGAAAAGAGGGAGTGGGCGAGGAGAGTTATGAGGGAAAGAGGGAGTGGAGGGGAGAGGGAGAGAAAGGGGAAAGAACAGTTCAATGTTGGGAAGGGAGCTCTAAATACTGAAAGGCTATTTATGGGGAAGGCATTATCTGGAGGTTGGTCAGATGGGGGCGGAGAGAGGGGGGGTGGGGGGAGCTGGCCCACTTCAGAGGGAGCCAGTTGTACTGTTTTATGATCTGCTGAAAGGACAGGTGTAGCCACATTGCAATATAGGAATAATACTGCCAGTGACAGCCACCACCACCCTTAAACTTTATACCCCTGACACCAGGCTAGCATTGCAGTGTCAGCCAATGTGCTGCCGACAGAAATATTCATCAGGTGACTGATGTATAAGTCAGCATAGCCGAAGTGTTAAGCTCCTTAAATACTGAAACACAGAAGCAGCATGACACTCCTGCCTAATTCCACCGTGCTGCTGCATTTTCCATAGATGCCAGCTATGTGGCCATCCAGTCAGTCAGTTCTTGCTCCTCGACTATCATCACCTGCTCCTCCTCACTTATATGCTCTGGCTCATCTGGTGCCACCTCCTCAAGCTCACTAATTGCATTCTCTGGAATATGTGTAGCTGTGCTGCTGCTTGCAAAATTTTGTGAGAGACACAAGATGCTGCCTTGTTCTGGGTAACTGGCAATGCCAGCAGGCTGTTCTTACAGGCCTACAATGGTAAAAAAAAGGAACAATAATGGCTACAAACCAAGCCGACATTGCAAGGTACAGTGTGTGATATTTGCTTGGTTGTATGCTTGCCTATATGGGAAGGGGGGCAGGGCATAACTGGTCCTGATCTTGGGACCAACCTGTGGTCGTCTTCCTCTATTCGCACGCTGTTATGTGTAAGGATATCCAGGGTGGTCTTCTCTAAGAGAGCTAATTATTTGTGCTTTTAAGCCTTTCTCCAGTTCATGCCTGTTCCCTTGTATTATGTACCATCTTATACAAACAGAGAAATATAACGGAGATGTAAATTAAAGAGGCGGAGCAGATACAGTGATAGACATATGTCTAGTCTGCAGCTCATGCATCATGCAGGTAGGTTGAGGAATAGAATCACAGAATAGTACAGTGCCTAGATTTAGACACAATACTCCAGCTTGGGGCCAACCTAATGTTTATATAGGTTTAGCATAACTTTGTGGATTTGTGCCCTATGCCTCTATTTATAAAGCCCAGATCCCATATACTTTATTGACTGCTTTGTTAACTTGTCCTGCCACCTTCAAAGATTTGTGCACAAGTGTTCTTGCACCTCGCTTTAAAATTGTGCCATTCAGCTTGTATTGTCACTCCTCATTCTTCCTATCAAAAAGGATCATATCACACTTCTCTGCATTAAATTTAATTTGCCATGTGTCCGCTCATTCCACCAGCCTGTATGTTCTCTTGAAGTCTTTTACTATCTTCCTCACTGTGTACTACACTTCCACGTTTTGTGTCAACTGAAATTTCGAAATTGTGCCCTTTACCCCCACGCCCAAGTCATTAATGTGTATCAAAAACAGCAATGATCCCAGGGGAACACCACTGTTTACACCCCTCTAGTCAGTAAAACAGCCATTCACCACAACTTTCTGTTTTCTATCAATTAGCCATTTTTGTATCTATGCTGCCACTGCCCTTTTTATCCCATGGGTTTCAATTTTGTTAACAAGCCTATCAAACAACCTTTGAAAGTCCATATGCACAACATCAACTGCACTGCCCTCATCCACCCTCTCTGTAACCTCATAAAAAAAAACTCAATCAATTTAGTCAAACATGATTTTCCCTTCACAAATCCGTGCTGGCTCTCCTTTATTAGTCCATGGTTGTCCAAGTATTTGTTCATTTTCTCCTGGATTATTGGGCCTCAATTTGCCCAGGAGTTTCTCTGTTTTTTTTGGAGCAACTTGATTTTTCTGGAGTATCTTAAAAATCCCCATTCTGCACATTTAATTTGTGCCAGTGTAAGTGAGTTAGTTAGGATTTTTTTTACTTTCGATTTTTTTTTCAAAAGGGAGCGTTACTAGCCACCTAGGCCTGTTTTGGCCATTTAAGCCAGTTTGGACAGCTAATAGTTGCTTCAAACTAACTTAGGCCAGCGTATGTGGCCACTTGTGGTCGAGCAGAAAACCCTTGCGGAGAGTTAAGAAATCAGCGCAAGTAGCCAGAGATGGGGGAAGCGGAAAGGAGAGGACCTTGCAAAGCACTAAACACCTTCACAACAACCAATACAGATCTTGTACTGTAACTTTTGCATAATTTACACATTCCACTATATAAAGCTTCATAAAATATGCACCATTTAATATTATTTATATCAGAAGACAAGGGTTTCATAAAACCATTTATGAATCAAATATTTTGCTCGCAGGGCTATATTAATGCAAGTTGTTATCTTGTGTCATTACACCATCATGAGGTAATGATTGTGGGTGGTGCAATGATAGGAGTAATACAACTGACCTTGTTGTCATCGGATTAGGGAGCGGAACATCAACCAGGGTTCCAGCTCCTCGTCGCTATCCATTGAGCCTGCTGGAACTGTTCTATGTGTCGAGGTCAGGTGAAAAGTGGAACGGGCTGTGATGTCCCTCGTGGTCACATAGCCTGCCTTTCTCCGATTACACATGAATGAACGATGGTCACTTGCGCAAGGTACCCGAGGGTGCCCATGCAGTTACTCCCCAATAAAGCACCCGTGGGTGCTGATGGAATGTTCCCAACAGGGTATCTATGGGCATCCATACAGTTATTCACTAAGAATTGGTGGGATTTAAAAAAAATTGACCTAAGTTATGATTACTACCAAAACAAAAGCCACGACCAGATATTTGCTGGTACTGAGAGACCAAACATAAGGAAAGTTTTCTCTGGTCATTCTCACCTCTTAACAGCCAGTTGCATTGTGTCATTGA
Organism: Pristiophorus japonicus; assembly: GCF_044704955.1. Lineage (NCBI taxonomy): Eukaryota > Metazoa > Chordata > Chondrichthyes > Pristiophoridae > Pristiophorus > Pristiophorus japonicus. The sequence goes on from NC_091983.1 coordinate 88,909,303, forward strand.
CAGAGACTTTTTCTAAATCATTTAAAAGAAACTTTCCTCCTTCCCTCCCTCCCGATCAAAACTCTTCCCCCCCGATCAAAAATTTCCCCGCATCAACCTGTTTCTTGTAGCCCTCAGCGCGGAAAGACAGTGGCTGGCCTGTGCGGCAGGCCACTCGGCCCAGGATAGGGGCGAGACGCGTTGGGTCCCACGCTGCAGGCACGCATCATCACAATCATGGGAGGAGCTACTGCGCATGCGCGAACGCTCTACTGCGCATGTGGACAGCTGCCGGCACTCTTTTAGGCACAGGGCCCTAGCTCCGCTCCCCAATGGATTCGCCACGCCGCGCCAAGCCCCGGGAGGGTCGGCAGAGGGGCCAGAATACGGGGATATTTTTTCAGCGCGGTTTTGAGTGCAGGAAGTCGGCGCACCTCATGTAAGTGCGCCGTAAAAAACAGAGGGCCAAATTTGGGCCCATGGTTTCTAAAAGATTCCCCACCACCAACATTAAATTGTCAAAATGAATTTATGTTTGTCTCCCTTAGAATGCTTTCAGTTGCACTCTGCAGGTGGTATGTGTGTTCTGCTGAAGTATAGGTATGCAGGAGATGCACAGAATGAGCTGTAAGTATCTGTGTTACCAATGCCTACAATCAATGTGGAACATGTTGCTAATCAACATTTTATGGCATGCAACCATGGTCATCTACTCAGTAAATTATACTGTTGGGTAGCCTTACCTTGCCTGATTCAATAAGGTTTTGCCGTCTTTTTCTGCAACTGACCCAAGCTACTGCAGGTAGTGAGCACTGTGTTGACCTTGCTGCCACCACCTGTACTGCTGTCTGCTGGGAAGGGTGCCCTTGAATGTTAAATAAGACAACGCTCCTTGCATCCACTTCATGCAGGAGCATTTCCACTTCACCAGTTGGGTGCTGCGCTGCTCTGCCACTTACCCATGGATTCTGTTTCATACGTCCGTGTAGGATTTGTCTTGCCTTTATTTTTGTCTCTTGCTTTTTCCTCCTATAGATCATTTGCAAAGGTTGCCAAATATTTAAAATCAATCGACAGCCTTTATAAAAGTTTCATTCTCGCCCAGCTGTGGCTTTAAATGAACACATCCTTTCAATTCGCAGTCTTGCAGAATCTTCCTACTTCCCACCCTGTTGAGCAAGCTCCCACTTGCAAATAGACACAAAGCCAGAAGAAGAAATTATTTAAACTATCCAGTCTCACAAAATAGTACAAGGTCAGACTTTGCAGTATTCACGAAGCATTTTGCTCAATATTCCTCTGCACTAGGACCAGAAAGTTTACTCTTATTTTTCTACATAGTACATTTATTTCTTTATTTCAAAAGAAGACAAATAAGGGGTTAACTGGGTGGCACTTTATCCCTCAGTCCCTTCGGCTGGAATTTTAACCGAAAAAACAGGTGTGTTTGGAGCATGGGAGAAGTTACATTGTTAAAAATGGGAGTGCAGACCTGATCGCGCCTCCAACCCGCCCACTTCCAGTTTTAACAGAGGCGGGACAGGGGACGGGTGAGCAACCCGCTCCCAGGAGGCAGACCGTCAATTTAAATATCATAATGAAGCTGGAAGCCACTTTTTTAACCTCCATTTTGTTTTTAACTGCATGTGGACGGGTTGCACACAATTTGTGAAACCCGGCAGTTAAAAGACGGGGACTGCTGGATCCAGGAGGTAAGTGGCTTTATATCTACCTCCTGGATCCAGGGTCCCTGCCTAACCCACCCTCCACGATTGGAGACCTCAACACGCCTCCCCCCTCCAATGATGATGCTGAGGCTAGCCACGATCGACTCTTCACCCACTCCGATCCTTCACCTGGCCCGGGTCCTTGCTCCCCTTCCCCCAATCCTTCCCCCGACCCCGGACCTCGCTCCCCCTTCCCCCCGATCCTTCCCCGGCCCTAAGTGCTTGCTCCCCTCCCCAAATCCTTCCCCTGGCCCCGATTGTCTCTCTCCACCACATCCCCCTCCCCTCCACCCTCGATCCATTGCCCGGCCCTCACACAAACCTTCTCTCTTTGCTTCGTGCGGCCACAGGCCTACCCGCACGCAGCCAGCCAGCCTCTCAATCTGGCTTGCTGCAGGCAGGAAACCGAGGCTTCACATGCAAATCTGGCCCTGCCATTAAAGTCAGCAGGGCTTGTGGGAAATCCGACCTCCCGACCGCATCAGAACCCACCCGCCGCAACCCGCCTATCATCGTAACCCATGTATAAGCTGACCTAAGTTGTACACCTTGAGAACACTGACCACAAGGGGGTGAACTTGTGGGAGACACTCCTAACCTGGACTTTCCGGTATAAAAGGGGAAGCTCCACCCACCGTCTGCCCCTTGAGGTCTTGGCAATAAAGGTAACTGGTCACAGAGTGACCTTCTCTCAAGTATAGGCCTCGTGTGCATTTATACTGTATAGTAAGGACATATTATTGGCGACGAGAAACTGGGATTTAAACCACACGAACATGGCCACTAGCAGCACAGAAGAGAGGTACTGTGTTGGTGATGATTGGGACGACTTTATTGAGAGACTACAGCAAAGTTTTGTCACTAAGGAATGGCTGGGACAGGATTCGGCCGACAAACGCAGGGCTCATCTCATGATGGTTTGTGGATCCAGAACGTGCTCTCTGATGAAGGAACTTCTAGCGCCAGAGAAGCCGGCGGACAAGACGTTCGAAGAGCTCAGTAAGTTGATCGAAGAACACCTTAAACCGACGAACAGCATGCACATGGTGAGACACCAGTTTTACACGCACCGGCGGCGAGAAGGGCAAAGCGTTCCTGACTTCGTGGCAGATCTCCGGCGACTGGCGAGCCTATGTAAGTTCCCAGATGCATGCAGAGCGGAGATGCTGTGAGACTTTTTTATTGAGGGCATCGGGCACGCTGGGGTTTTCAGGAAACTGATTGAGACCAAAGACTTGACCTTGGAAGCGGCGGCTCTGATAGCCCAGACAATTATCTCAGGGGAGGAAGAGACCAGAATGATTTATGGCAAAAATCGTGGCTCAAATGCGGCAAATGACCAGGGAGTCAACATTGGTAACACAGTTCTCGAGGCAGACAAGGGCAATCGGACATGCCCCATCATGCAGTCGAACCCAAAGGGGGAATTCAACAGAGACAATGGCTTGCTGAACGGCGATTCATGCCATCGCAATGGACAATGCGACCAGTAATGGGGCCATCAACACCTGTTAATGGTGCGCTTAAGGACAGTTACAGAGACAGTCAGAGACAATCGACTGCTAATGGACCCTTTGTTTCCAACAATGGGGCCTGTAGCTCATGCTGGAGGCAAACACCCAGCCAGAGCTTGCAGGTATCAGCAATATACCTGCGGAAACTGCAACGTCAGCGGTCACTTGGCGCGTATGTGCAGGAAGCCTGCAGCCAGGTTGATGTACGAGGAGGACGGGCCCGATGTAAGCCCTACGAGGCCAAATGAATACTGGGGGAAATCGCTGGAAGCTGAAGTTCAGCGAGTTCATGTGGAGCACATATACAGTCCATATACCAGGACGCCACCGATAATGATGCAAGTGCTCCTCAATGGCATCCTAGTATTAATGGAGCTGGACACGGAGGCCAGCCAGTCTCTGATGAGTATCAAACAGTTCGAAAGGTTGTGGGTGTCCAAGGCCAGGAGGCCAAAATTATTGCTGATTGACGCACTGCTACGGACATGTACAAAGGAGATCATTCCGGTGCTAGGCAGCGCCATGGTAGTCGTGACCCACAAAGATTCGGAGAACCTTGTCCCGGGGGACGGTTCCGCACTACTGGGAAGGAGTTGGCTTGCTGCCATGAACTGAAAATGGGACGATGTCAATGCAATTTCTTCTGTGGAGCGAGTATCATGCTCACAGGTCCTGGACAAATTTGACTCATTATTTCAACCCAGCATCGGCATTTTCATGGGGACCAAGGTAGTGATTCACATAAACTCGGACGCCAGGCCAGTACACCACAAGGCCAGAGCGATGCCGTACGTGATGCGGGAAAAGATAGAATGTGAATTGGACCGCCTGCTGAGGGAAGGCATCATCTCGCCAGTCGAATTCAGTGACTGGGCAAGCCCGATTGTACCGGTGCTCAAGGCGGATGGGTCGGTCAGGATATGTGGTGATTACAAGGCCACCATATATCGGGTGTCACTCCAAGACCAGTACCCGCTACCGAGAGCGGAGGACCTCTTTGTGACGCTATCCGGTGGCAAACTTTTTTCAAAATTGGACCTGACCTCAGCTTACATGACCCAGGATCTGGCGAGTGAGTCGAAGAAGCTGACCACCATCACGACACACAAGGAGTTGTTTGAGTATAACAGATCTGCGTTCGAGATTCGTTCGGCCGCCGCGATCTTTCAGCGAAATATGGAAAGCCTCAAGTCGATTCCAAGGACAGTGGTTTTTCAAGACGACATCCTCATCACGGGTCGTGAGACTGAAGAACACCTCCACAACCTGGAGGAGGTGCTACGCAGACTGGACCGGGTAGGGCTGCGACTGAAAAAGGCGAAGTGCGTCTTCTTAGCTCCAGAGGTAGAATTCCTGGGGAGGAGTGTAGCAGCAGACGGGATCAGGCCTACTGCGTCCAAAACGGAAGCGATCCAGAGAGCACCCAGACCCCGTAACACGACGGAGTTGCGTTCGTTCCTGGGGCTCCTGAACTATTTTGGCAACTTTCTCCCCAAATTGAGCACGCTGTTAGAGTCGCTACACGTGCTCCTACGCAAAGGTCGCGAATGGGTCTGGGGGGGGGGACAGTCAGGAAAGGGCTTTTAATAGAGCACGCAATTTGTTATGCTCCAACAAACTGTTAACGTTATATGACTCGTGTAAGAAACTAGTTTTAACGTGTGATGCGTCGTCCAATGTGGTCGGGTGTGTGTTGCAGCATGTGAATGCCAATGGTCAGTTACAGCCGGTAGCTTATGCCTCCAGAAGTCTGACCCGGGCAGAAAGGGGCTACGGGATGGTAGAAAAGGAAACGCTAGCACGTTTATATGCAGTAAAAAAAATGCACCAGTACCTGTTTGGCAGGAAATTTGAGCTGGAGACAGATCACAAACCCCCAACGTCCCTTTTGGCCAACAACAAGGCCATAAATGCGAATGCATCGGCCCGCATACAGAGGTGGGCACTTACGTTAGCCGTCTATGACTACACAATTCGGCACAGACCGGGCACTGAAAACTGTGCCGATGCACTCGGCAGGCTACCACTAGCCATCACTGAGGGGGCAGCTGAGCATGATGCTGAGATGGTCATGGCTGTTGAAGCTTTCGAAAGCGAAGGCTCACCTGTGACAGCCCGTCAGATTAAAGTCTGGACAAATAAAGACCCGCTACTGTCTTTAGTTAAGAAATGTGTCCTGAATGGGGACTGGGCAACCACGTACGGGGCATGCCCTGAGGAGTTTAAACCGTTTCATGGGGGAAGGATGAACTCTTGATTCAGGCCGATTGCCTACTGTGGGGAAACCGAGTAGTCATGCCCCAGAAGGGCAGAGAGGTGTTTATCAGAGAACTTCACAATGAGCACCCAGACATTGTCATGATGAAGGCAATTGCCAGGTCACATGTTTGGTGGCCAGGGATAGATGCAGACCGGAACTTTGTGTTCGCAGGTGCAACACGTGTGCTCAGCTGGGCAATGTACCCAGGGAAGCCCCCCTTAGCCCCTGGTCCTCGCCCGCCAAGCCATGGTCACGCATCCATGTGGACTATGCAGGTCCTTTCATGGGAAAAATGTTTTTGGTTGTCGTAGACGCCTACTCCAAATGGATTGAGTGTGCCATTTTAAATTCAAGCACATCCTCTGCCACGGTAGAAAGTCTACGGGCAATGTTCGCCGCCCATGGTCTACCGACGTCTTGGTCAGCGACAACGGCCCGTGCTTCACAAGCATTGAATTCCAGGACTTCATGGCAGGCAATGGAATCAACCATGTCAGAACGGCACCGTTCAAGCCAGCCTCAAACGACCAGGCGGAACGAGCAGTGCAGATAATCAAACAGGGGATGCTCAGAATCCTAGGGAGTTCCCTACAAAGCCGCTTATCACGCCTCCTGTTGGCCAATAGATCCCGACCACACTCGCTCAAGGGGTTCCACCCGCAGACCTGCTAATGAAAAGAACGCTTATACACCCTACTATGAAAGAAATTGTTGAGAGCAGGCATCAGTCACAATGTGACTACCATGACAGGAATACGAGGGCGCAATGTATTGATGTCAATGACCCTGTTTTTTGTCCTTAATTACGCTGCAGGGCCCAAATGGCTTGCAGGCACTGTGATTGCCAAAGAGGGGAATAGGGTTTTGGTCGTTAAACTTACCAATGGACAAATCTGCTGCAAATACGTGGATCAAACTAAAAGGAGGTTCAGCAATCCCATAGAAGAAGCAGAGGAAGAACATGACGTAGAGTTTACTCCACCACAGGTGACCGAACACCGGAACCAAGTGGAGGAGAGCCCAGTCCTGTGGGCAGTCTGGACAGGCCTGAGGCACCGCAAACAGCAAACACTCAGGCCAGCGCCCAACAACCGGAGCCCCAACTCAGGCGCTCTACAAGGGAGCGTAAACCATCAGAGAGACTTAACCTGTGAGCCCAATAAGACTTTGGGGGGAGGTGATGTCATGTATTCAACTGTCATTGTAACCCATGTATAAGCTGACCTAAGTTGTACATCTTGAGAACACTGACCATAGGGTGCGAACTTGTGGAAGACACTCCTAACCTGGACTTTCCGGTATAAAAGGGGAAACTCCACCCACCGTCTGTCTCTTGAGGTCTTGGTAATAAAGGTAACTGGTCACAGAGTGACCTTCTCTCAAGTATGGGCCTCGTGTGCATTTATACTGTATAGTAAGGACATATTTCCACCCTCCTCCAGAAAATTCCAGCCTTCATCTCTGCAGCTGAGGTTCGTACCCAGCACAGACTAATGGGAGCTACAGTCTTTTTTTCTCTGATGGTTGTAAACGTTCTAAATGAAATGAATATGGAAATGGATTAATTCACACTCGTGGGTCAGTCTTCTGATATTGCGGTCATGACATTTGTTGAGTTGAACAGAGACAGTTTGCTATGCTGCATCTCAACTGGGAACATTTACTGTAGATAAAGGGTACTGAAAAGTATTCCATTCTGCAGCACTGACATCTATTACCTTGGTGAACAGAAAAATGCACAAAGCAAAATATACATTTAAAGCAGATAAATACATTTGTTTGTTGGGAAGGTTATCAGAGTGATTTTATGATTAACTGGTAGACAGTCATCAATATCAACACAGTACTTGCCTCGAGGACGCTGCCAAAACACAATTATATATTAATCAGTAATTGAATAAACTACTGCGAGAGGAAAATTGTTGAATTGAAACTGGAAAGATACAGAATAAGATTGGAACAAAAGCAATTATTGTTGTCGACTGGACAATTTACAAGTTTGACTGCAGGTACATAACAGCATCTCATCACAGGTTTAAGAGGCCAGATTCAGAGAAGGTGCTTTACCGACACAGTTAACTCAGAAATGAACAATAATCTATAACAATGCGGTTTTGCTCAATAATAATCTACATCTCATCACAGATTGTGACTGCAATTTAAAGGTGAAGTCTGCTGAGTACAAAATGTCAAATTTTGTTGCGACTCATTCTCTAACTTTAGCACCATATCCAAAAACTGAAGCTGTTCCCAGGCTTGAAATTCCTACAGTTTTACACCACAGACCCAGGAATATCAGGGTTCTTATATTTTTTTCAGAGTGCTTTGCAAAAAGAAGTATGCTCTCCGTGGTTCAGGGTGTTCTATCAAAACCCTCATTATATTTTCACCAAATACTGCCGTGATGAAAAAGGTATGTGACAGGCAGAATTTGGGGGAAATTAGTTCCCAGCTGTTTTGAATAGGATCACTGGCCACCTATTTCCAGGCCCGCTCACAGATTGATTCAGGCAGATCTCAAGCAGTCAGTAGGAAGTAGTTTAAATAAAAATGTTGGCTGCCTACTGTCCCGTTTCCCAGCGTGAACGGGGAAGTAGACAGATGGAAGTTGGCCCCAATGTGTCTTCAAGAGTAAAGATGGAAAATAAAATTGGAGGGGAATTTTTTTTGGAGTTAACTAATCTACTAATGAATAAATGGGTGATATATATTTGCTTTAAGTGTTTACGTTTCAAAACATATGCCCTTTTTTGATTAACATGTGCCATTGCTTTTATTCTTTGTGGTTTTTTTCTCACAGCTGTTACTAATCGGTGTTACAATATGGTCTGTTTTAAACAAAATTATGTCATTTTACTTTGATAAAGGCTTTGAGAAAACGCAGATGCCATTACTTACTAGGGGCCTCCTTGAATCTAACATAATATTTCTGCATTTTCTCACTGATTTGACATACTGAACATTCTGTCAGAGAATGTTAACTGATTTGAGATTTATCGGACTCTTTTGAGAGCTGACTAAATTTGTTTCTGGTTTCTTAGGCAGTACCTGGATAAAGTAGCATTAAAAAAATAAATGAATGTGTCTCATGTGGCTTGCCTCCTTCAGCTGGAAGTGTGGTGAGCTGACTTATGTAGTGTTGTGATGATATTCCCCTTCTGATTCAGCCAACAGAAGGAGTGTTGGTGCAGGGCAAGCTGGCCTATGTCCCACTCGGCAGCTTGACAGAGACAGCCTAATATGATCACATGTGGCTGAGTTAGGACATGAACCCATGACAGTACAGGCAAAATTTTACAACTAAGCACATGACTATTATATGCAGAATTACAGAAAAGTAAGTAGCTAAAAGCACGCAGTGTTCAGGATTATCCAAATAAACCTTACAGCTGCAAATAGTTTGTAGTTTGCATTGCAGTAAAAACAAGGAGGCCGCAATAGACCCCTTTTTAAGGTCGGTAAGGCCTTTCCAACTGAGGCAGGCGGATGGTCTGATCCATCCGAAATTGCCCCTTCGGGTACGCGCGACCTCTTGCCACCCAGCAGCGACCCCTTTCGCCCCATGAGGGAAATTGCCCCGTGGGAGCGGAGCCGACGCTGCCGCTTGGTGCCTGTGACCACCATGTTATTTTAATTGTTGGCTGACTCTTAAGTTGGCCCGACGATGGCAGCCACCCGACACTCCTTCTTGGGTGCTGGGCCATGGCCTGGCTGAAGCCCTCTCTGGTGGCCCAGTGGGCGCCACTAAAGTGGCTGCAGAGTTCGCAGTGGCCCTCCCCTTTAACTGAAGGGGTGGGACGTTGCTACACGTCAGCATGATGCGGCACGTCCACGTCGCGCTGACGTCATAAGCATCGCGCTGATGACACCGCCCGCCTTCCGCCCGGCTCTCAATTCACTTCTGCCCCTCTGCCACCCCAAACACCGCCCTGATGATTTTCAAAAGTCAAAAGAGGCCAATTTCGCTCTATTCTCCGCCCCATCGATTCTGGCGGAGAATATTCATTTAATTCAAATGGGCAATTTTGGCCCCAAGACGTCTAAAATTCCCCATTAGTGATCAGTATTGTGTAAAGTCAGCACAAAATAAAATTTTCTGTTTTGTACACCCTGCTATTTTTCATCAACATTAGTGACAGGACATATTTCAACCCAAAAGTGGCCGTGTAGTTAACAGTCTATGATTCGTCTTATTGCTGAGATGATGATATTTGAATTCCCTGTTGTTAAGTCAATGTCATAATGAATCATGCCTTTTACTAAAATAACAATGTCTTGGCCCCATTAGAAGTTGCTATATGTATTCCCTGTGTAAAGATTTAGGGCTGGATTTTCGAGAGCTTTGCGACCGGGTTTTCGCCGCGATTTGACCCTCTGCGCGAAAACCCGGTCACAAAGCCCGGGCGGGATCCTTGGCTTCCTGTTTGCAGTGGCGCTTCTAAGTACGGCTGGGGAGAGGTGCGCTGACGTGCAATGACTCCGATTGCGTTTGCGATCGACTTTCAGTACTCTCCCGACCCGTTTGCCGTGCCTTGAATAGCGACAGGTCAAATCTGTCGGTGCAGCCCTGCCAGCAGCGGTAAGTACGAAAACCTTCAAAAAAAGCTAAGTTAAAGTTTAAGTTTATATTTTTGAATTTTTTTGCAGCGATTAGTTAAGGGTCTTGTCAATGTTTTTTGGAGTATTTTTTTTCCCTTTCCCAATGCCTCTCTTGCAGCGCAAACGCCCCGGACTAAAATTGCCGAAACTCGTGTTTTGCACCGCAAATGCTTGTGCAATGCCTCCCTTATTGATGCAGACGTAAAGGCCGAAAGTTCGGCCTAAAAACCGTAGTGCAGCAAAAACAGTGATTTTCATGTATCGCTACCATTTTCACCGAAAAACCCCAAAAGCTGAAAATCCAGCCCAAAGAAAAAATATTTCACTAAACTTTCAATGTTTATAATGCAGGTTGGTAAAAGATTTTTTTAAAGTTTAAACACAGAGGAAAATATACCCCGTAGTGGCCTAGCAAAAGCCGACAAGTAGCATAAGCTAAATAACAGCTTCTTAACATAAGTCCTCACAGTGTCTGAAAAATAAACAGGTACCAGAATTTCATCTGTTTAGGTAAGATTTAACAGCTGCTTTTAATTTCAATTACCAACAACCACTAACACAACCAGAGCCCATTAAAAGATTGCAGTGCTGGAAGAGTTATTGGGGCAGATTTTACAATGGGTATGATGGCATACTCAGAGGACGGCACCATACCACCTTTGAAATTTACCGCAAGCTCACGATTTCTGCGCTAAATCCCAAACTTTTCACGAATTATGTGAAACCCGTCCACCGGCAGTTAAATTCAAAATGGAGGAGAAAATAGAGACTTCCAGCCTCATTACAATATTTAAATTGAGGTAACGTTCCTTGGGAGCGGGTTAGCTGCCCACATCCTGTCCCGCCTCCTGCAAAACTGGAAGTGGACAGGTTGGAGGCGGGATCAGGTCGGGAATCCCATTTTTAACAATTTAACTGCCCCCATGCTTCAAACCCACCCATTGTTTGATGGGAAAATTCCAGCCTTTGCGTATCATAATATATACACTCCACCCAAAACCATGTTGATCAAAGTGACAAAGCATGCATCCAAAAAGGTGGCAAATTTGAGTGACAGACAGCTTTGCACTTGAACTTATGCCAAGCTGTTTGTGAGGCAGTGTTGCTATTTGTGCTGTGGGTTTGTTAAAAAAATGTTGTTCCCACTAAAGGTTCTTCATCTAACGCATCATCCTCTAATAGCCTTCTTCATAATGCCAAATGTTTTATGTAACTTGATCAGAGAATAGTTACATGCTGATACCAAGCACATAAAATTTACTCCTTAATCTTCAGTATGGTTATGTTGTTCAAGCAGTTGAATGCTCAACACTTAAGAAGAACATTTTTTCTTCAACTCTCAGGGTGGCCAGTTCAAATTCACCTCAGTTTTGTTCTTTTAAACAACTCTAACCCTTCCATTTGTTGTTGTTCAGAAGTCTTTGACGGGAGCAGGACAAGTTGATAAGGCTGTTAATAAGCATGTGGGATACTTGGCGTAATAGATAGAGGCATAGAGTACAACAGCAAAAAAGTTATGCTAAACCTTTATAAACCACTGGAGAAGGACTTCAGCTATGTGGCGAGACTAGAGAAAGTGGGATTGTTCTCCTTGGAGCAGACAAGGTTAAGGGAAGATTTAATAGAGGTGTTCAAAATTATGAAGGAATTTGCTATAGTAAATAAGGAGACATTATTTCCACTGACAAGAGGCTCAGTAACCAGAGGACACAGATTTATGATAATTGGCAAAGAAACAGAGGGAAGATAGAGGAGAATTTTTTTTACACACGAGTAGTTGTGAATTGGAATGCACTGCCTGAAAGGGTGGTGGAAGCAGCTTCAATAGTAACTTTCAAAAGGGAATTGGATAAATACTTGAAAAGGTAACATTTACTGGGGAATGGGGAAGAGCAGGGGAGTGGAACTAATGTGATAGCTCTTGCAAAGAGCCAGCACAAACCTGATGGACTGAATGGCCTCCTGTGCTGTATGATTCTATAAAAAGTGCTGAGTTCTATCTTTGGAAAGGGAGAAAAATTGAAAAGTTACACCTCTTCTTGTCTGATTGTCGAACATTAATTACCATTATGAAGAAGGCTATCCACCATGCTCGTTATATCCTCAAAGAATTCCAGTAAATTAGTTAAACATGATTTCCCCTTCATGAATCCATGTTGCGTCTGCTTGATAGCACTATTCCTATCTAGATGTCCCGCTATTTCTTCCTTTAATGATAGCTTCAAACATTTTCCCCACTACAGATGTTAAACTAATCGGCCTATAGTTACCTGCCTTTTGTCTGCCCCCTTTTTTAAACAGAGGCGTTACATTAGTTGCTTTCCAATCCGCTGGTACCTCCCCAGAGTCCAGAGAATTTTGGTAGATTATAACGAATGCATCTGCTATAACTTCCGCCATCTCTTTTAATACCCTGGGATGCATTTCATCAGGACCAGGGGACTTGTCTACCTTGAGTCCCATTAGCCTAAACAGCACTACCCCCCTAGTGATAGTGATTATCTCAAGGTCCTCCTTTCCCACATTCCCGTGACCAGCAATTTTTGGCATGGTTTTTGTGTCTTCCACTGTGAAGACCGAAGCAAAATAATTGTGTAAGGTCTCAGCCATTTCCACATTTCCCATTATTAAATCCCCCTTCTCATCTTCTAAGGGACCAACATTTACTTTAGTAACTCTTTTCCGTTTTATATATTAGTAAAAGCTTTTACTATCTGTTTTTATGTTTTGCACAAGTTTACTTTCGTAATCTATCTTTCCTTTCTTTATTGCTTTCTTAGTCATTCTTTGCTGTCGTTTAAAATTTTCCCAATCTTCTAGTTTCTATTGGCCAGGACACCAAGAGAACTGCCCTGCTCTTCTTCAATAGTGCCATGGGACTTTTTACATCCACCTGAGAGGGCAGATGATTTAAGGTCACAGCACCTCCCTCAATATTGTGCTGAAGTGCCAGCCTGGAGTACTTGCTTTGAATCTCTGGAGTAGGACTTGAACCTACAAACTTATGACTCAGAGGCGAGGGTGTTACCACTGAGCCAAGGCTTGTGAGACCAAATGCAAAATCTAGAGCTGCATAATGCCAAGACAATGAGAGCACCCATCAGTGAATTAAAGGAGCTATCCTACTTACTACTTTCTGTTCATTTTTTAATGTCTATCTAAAACAAACAAAACAAAAAACAACATAGATAGTTTTTTTGGGAGAATCTCCTCTGCATTTTATTTCTTTAGAAATGACTTATTCTGAGTGAGTTTATGTGTATTGAGAGAAGAGAGCAATTGGCCTTCATGGCTTGATCCTGTCTGGTTTTTTCTTGACATGAATGGAGGCCTCTGTGTTTATGCTGAAAAATGCTTTGTTAAAGTTACACTAGGTTTGATGCTGGCTTGCTCCATTTCCTGGCACCATCGCTGCTCTCTACAAACCTACTGCAAGTTATTATTTAAATGGAAAAAGATTGCAAAGTGCCGTTGTACAGCGGGACCTGGGGGTACTTGTGCATGAAACACAAAAGGATAGTATGCAGGTACAGCAAGTGATCAGGAAGGCCAATGGTATCTTGGCCTTTGTTGCAAAAGGGATGGAGTATAAAAGCAGGGAAGTCTTGCTACAGCTATACAGGGTATTGGTGAGGCCACACCTGGAATACTGCGTGCAGTTTTGGTTTCCATATTTACGAAAGGATATACTTGCTTTGGAGGCAGTTCAGAGAAGGTTCACTAGGTTGATTCCGGGGATGAGGGGGTTGACTTATGAGGAAAGGTTGAGTTTATTGGAACTCAGAAGAATGAGAGGTGATCTTATCGAAACGTATAAGATTATGAGGGGGCTTGACAAGGTGAATGTAGAGAGGATGTTTCCACTGATGGGGGAGACTAGAACTAGAGGGCACAATCTTGGAATCAGGGGCCATCCATTTAAAACAGATGAGGAGACATTTCTTCTCGCCGAGGGTTGTAAATCTGTGGAATTTGCTGCCTCAGAGAGCTGTGGAAGCTGGGACATTGAATAAATTTAAGACAGAAATAGACAGTTTCTTAAATGATAAGGGGATAAGGGGTTATGGGGAGCGGGTGGGGAACTGGAGCTGAGTCCATGATCAGATCAGCCATGATCTTATTGAATGACCTACTACTGTTCCTATTTCTTATGTTTATGTACTGTCATGATTACTTTGTATTAAATCACATACAAGTACAAGAGAAACATGATTTGTGTTGCAAAGTCCAGAATTCCCTCTGCATCGCAATAAATTATTAACTGAGACCCACAGAGTTTCATAACTCTCACTATGTATGTAATGTGAGATTCTAACCATAACACCAGCACTGAGCTACCCTCCTTTTCAGATGGGCCTCACTGAAGAGCATACTGTACCAGATGTGTGACATTTTTATACATAGCTTCAAGGAGTGTTTGAAAATGACTTTATGGCCAAAGATTTGAGATATATAGGAGAGTCCCAAAATGGGTACAATATCCGTGGTGTGCTCGGAGCCACCCACCCAAGATCTCAGTCGGGAGAACGGAAACATTTTCAAGTTTGGGCTTCATTTAAATTTTCCGCAGCACCAAACTGATGAGCTGCGGACGTCAAAAGCGCGTTCCACTGCAGCTCATCAGTTTGGTGCAGCGGAAAATCAGCGGGCTTCTGAATAGGGTCAGCCTGTGGGTCTGGGGGGGCGAATGCAAATCTTGGTGGGGGTAGAATGGCCAACAGAAGGCCGGAAGATTTTGGGAATGTTCCTCCTTGCCCCGAAAAAAATCTTAAAATTAAGTGAAACTTACTTTTTCTGAGAGGCTTACAGCGGTACTTTAGACTGCATAACTCCTGGATAAAACCTGCACTTCACATGCTCTACCCATTTCTCCATGCAAATGGCAATCGGGTCCTATAACCAGTGTAGGACTCTGATTTGCATATTTAAACAGCTCCCCGCTGGCTTTGACTGGGAGTGCTAGGTGATCATTTAAAGTCCTCCCTGAAAATTGCACTAATAAAACGGAGACAAGAGTTCAAACGTACCACGGCAGCTGGGGAATTTAAATTCAATTAAATAAATCTTGAATAAAAAGCAAGTAACTATGAAACTACCAGATTGTCGTAATAACGCCTTCTGGTTCAATAATGTCCTGTAGAGAAGGAAATCTGCCGTCCTTATTGCCTATATGTGACTCCAGACCCACAGCAATGTGGTTGAATCTTCACTGCCCTCTGAAATGGCCTAGCAAGCCTCTCAAGGGGAATTAGGGATGGGTAATAAATGCTGGCCTTGCCAGCGATGCCCGTGAATGAATTAAAAAAATTAAGCAGGCAAATGGGTGTCTAAGGTTTCCACCTAAATTTTCTCTGCCAGTCACCCATTTTCAGGTAAGAAACTGAGAATCCCCCCAGAGTTTTTGTTCTAGTTGGCAAGTCATTGGATACTGACTGCCACAATAGCCCGATATCAATTGGGAGACGCGCTGGGAGCGGGAATCCGATATCGCATGGGAAACCCAGAAGTATGTTTAGTGCGTCTGTCAGTGGCTTTCTAATGCAGCCACCTCGTTATAATTTTCGTTCTGGATTTCCTATCCAATCAGTGACTGCGGATGGGATGAGGATTTACATGACACGATCTGAACTCCAGTAATTAAAGGGCCAATTTGGAGGAGTTGGGTAGAAGAGAAGAGGAAGTTCCCGAATGTATTCTGGACATTCACAGGTCTTGCCCCAGTTGACTGATTTCTCACTTGATGTACTGCTGGGGGCTGAGGGGAGCTAGATGGACATACTGCTCCTCAGCAATGGGACGAAGAAACCTGTGGCAGAAACAAAGAAGGCATGGCAGGAAGTTGCCCAGGAGGTCCACAGCAGGAGCCTAGTGCCACACTCCTGAACGTAGTGCAGGAGGCAGTTTAATGACCTAACCAGGTCAGGAAAGGTGAGCACAGTTGCGTATCCGTCTCTATCTTGATGTGAGCATCACCCAACAGTTCTGTCTTCTCAAGCATTCTCCATCACACCACTCCTCACACCCACTTACCTTGAAGGTGCACTCGTTCTTCTCTGTCTATTCTCTTCCTCACATCCACGACTATCCATCCACCACTGCCACTCACCCTCATCCTTATGCAATTTGATGCCTCACCCTCACCAAATGAGCATCCATCGGCT
The DNA here is from genome assembly GCF_044704955.1 of Pristiophorus japonicus. Taxonomy (NCBI): domain Eukaryota; kingdom Metazoa; phylum Chordata; class Chondrichthyes; family Pristiophoridae; genus Pristiophorus; species Pristiophorus japonicus. Next base: position 88,925,543 of record NC_091983.1, read on the forward strand.
GAACATGCCATTACACTTTATTGTTTGCCTTGTTGTAGGAGAGGTGAGCACAGAACACCTCCAGCCGTCTCACAACTAACAACTGCAGAGGAGGAGGCATTGGCGATCAGTGGAGTTTTTGGCGTGCCTAGCCATTGGAGATGGGGAGCTCTCAGCTACCTGGTGACACAGTCATGTTCACTTGAGTTCAACAGTGAGTGAAATAGGATCATCTTCATAATGATAACTTGCAACATTCTTTCCTTACCAGTTCTTATTCATGTCTTTTATCTCTGATAGGGCCTTAGCGCATGCAATAGGAGTTGCTGGAGGTCACGGATGACAATTCCTCCAAAGAGCTGAATCTTACTGAAAGTGCACCATCATGAATTCATGCAGACCATGCACCAGTTCAGATACTCGCACTTTGATGGGACCAGTGAGAGAGATAATTGAGTTTTCACCTGGTGACTCACTTCACAAGTGAACAAAAGCAGATGGTGGTGGCAGAGACAACTGTGGAGAGCCCACATCGGAGGGCATAGCCCTCTCCAAGCCCTGGTCAATTGGACGCAGATGTTGTATCCAGGGGCAGTCAATGAAAAGGAGAATCATTGAGCAGCAGCAGATAATGTGCGATGCACTGACAGGCCTTCCCAGCACCCTCACCATGTTTGTACACAGAATAGAGGAGCCCACCTCAATCATGAGTGGGTTGATGTCGCAGGCCATTGAGATGATGTATGCTTCCATGGATAGAGTAGCCAGTGCCGTGGAGTATCAAACGATCCAATCAAATGAGTCCATGCATGCCTTGAACAGCTGTGGGTGCATTGCCATCATTACTTCCTCCTCCTCATCTAGTCTGCTTCTAGGAGACTGCAGATGTCTGCCACCACCTGACGCGGCAACCTGAGCCTCCTGAGACACTGCTGTTCAGACATGTAAAGAAAACTGAGCTGCTGCCTGTAGACCCTGTTTCGCGGGCAATGCCTCCTGCGAACTGTACCCGTCTGCTGCTGCCCCCCTCTCTCCTGTGCAGCTAAAGGTCTGTGTAGGCAGCTGGTGCTGGAGCTGCTGCTGGTCATAATGCTCCTCATCTGAGGTCCAATCTAAGGCAGCCAAAGCACTAACCATCCTGATGTGATATAACAAACCTCCAAAGTGTAGAAAGTAAATACTCAGTAAAAGTACTGTGAACACCCTTTCCCACTAACAGATAAAAAAGCAGCTGTGGGTACTGAGTATTTATTGTCATACTTCCATGAGATGGATTGACCCCCACAATTGCCACTGTGTTCTCGCCTTGCTTTCACTGGCGAGTTTCAGGAAACCTAGGAAACCCGTGGGCCCGACGTTAAAGTCAAAAGTCTGTGTAAATATCACTCTAATTGAACATATGTTAGTTGGCAACGCACCTGTACTGAAGGGGCTGCGAGCGCGCAGCCTAACACACGGAGGTGAAATGTGGAAGTTGGCGGGCTGGAGCCAGCTTCCTGACCTGCTGACAATTTCCCTGGTTTTAACCCCCCGACCCGCTCCCAAACCCACACGCTTCTCCATGTTAAAATTCCCTCCTCTATTCCACTGTCTCTTGAAGGATGTGGCTACTTTTATCTACAGCCCCAGGGACCACAAATATTTTATGGCAATGACATCAGAACAAGTCAAGGAAACTATGGTACTGAAAATTAAATGTCACCATAACCTGATCATATTATTGATAAAGTAGTCCAAGAATGATTAACTATTTAGCTATTTTTAAATCATACTGAAAGAGAATTCAGTATTTTAGCTACAGAGTGAATTACTACCTGTCTAGAATCAGTACCAGTTATCCATGGAGTATTGCATTTTGTCATTCTATCAGCTATATAAACTGGTTGCATTACAAATTGTAGAAGCCTATGAAGTAACAGATAATTACTTTTACAGATTAAACTGTACCTGTATTTTTTCAGATTCCTATTAGGTCACTCCCAACTCTAAGTTTAAAGGGAAAATAAATTGCAACAGTAGTGAACCCTATAACACACCAGCATGTGATGATATTATTGGAAAGTGCTCGGTTTATTTTCGAGATTGAATTACTGGAGACGACTTCCATGTGCTTACTCTTGTTCTATTCTTCCAAAAATAAATTATAAAAGAAAAGAAAACCACACACAAAACACAAAGAGGATGAACTCAACAATCAAAAAATCAAAATATTAACAAGTATTCTCCTACCCCAACTATAATGTTGAACCTGGCCTCAATTATTATGCCGAACCCAGATCCAACATTGAAAAGAATGCTGTCACTTGCAAAGCTCATATTGGTCTACAAAACTGCATCTTTTTGCAACTTGACTGCAAATGGCTCTCTGATGCAGCGAATTCCACAGATTTACAACCCTCTGAGAAGAAATTTCTTCTCATCTCAGTTTTAAATGGGCGGCCTCTTATTCTAAGATCATGCCCTCTAGTTCTAGTCTCCCCCTTCAGTGGAAACATCCTCTCTGCATCCACCTTGAATCAAAGTAGATTAATTTGAATCAAAGTAGAAACCAAAAACCAGCAACACAGCGCCCAGTGCTAAAACATGCAAACTCACAGGCTGCTCACAAACTGCCATTATGTGCTTGTGTCAAAAACATTTGATACAGAACCAAAACAGACAGGTAACTGGGAGAAGCAGAGACCTATTAATCTGCATGTTCACTGCACTCAGGTAAAGATCCCTAGAAGAAAAACAACTACAAATCAGATCTTACAACCATCTATAAAATAGTTCATAGTTTGAAATTTTTTTCAGCCTATGACCTCGTAATGAGTAAAAGTAAAGACAAGAAAATGATGTACGTTTACATTAAAAGCAATAAATCTGTACTGTACTTTCTTTGACAACCTTTTATCTCAGAGATAAGAACTTGCTCTCATTCAAAAAAATAAACTATCAACATCTTGTTGACCAGGAATAATCAAGCCACAATTAGGTCAGAGTGAACTGTGTGAACAGTGTCAACTCCTCTCCCTTAAAAGCCTGTAACGTACCAACTATTAGAACATCAAGGAGGTGCAGTTTTAGTAGAATCCAAAGATTCCCTTGTTCCTTGCACGGGTTTCTTGACCCTGCCCCCATCTCCTCCCCCACCCGCCCCCAGCACCCTCCACCTTTTGCCAATGGAGACAAGTTTTCCCATCTATTAATAGCCAATGCATGGAAAATCTAAACCACACATTATTTGGAAGAGAACATGCACTTAATTGATTTCCTCTCCCATTAAAAAAAAACTTCTAAATAGTAAGAATCACATTCACAAACATTGTCTTGCTTGAATACTGCACTCCACTCATGTCAGCTCCATACCCTCCTATCAGTACTACACCTTGAAAAAGTAGCAGACTTGTTGAAGATGAACAGTATTTTCCCAGATTTGTTTTTTATTGCCTGTGGCTGTTTTTTTTTTTACTGCTGCTGTCTCTGTATTGATGCCAGCAGGAGTGGGATATTTATGTGGCAAGGGCCTAGCTGTGGCTCTGATCCGTTAATTTGCTAATGGCAGTTTTGGCGCCACACAGGAATTGTCCACAAATCGGAAAATGGGTCCCTCTTTCAAGGACAGGCTCAGAGATAATGAAAGATGGAGTACCCAGGATTACAGCCTCACTAAATCGAAGGTTGCTGCTATTTCTTTCTCCCTTGCCTTATCTCTGAACCTCTTCCACCAACCACTACATCACTGTCACAGGCAGACAAAATATTAACGAGGAGAAAGAAGCATTTTTTAATCAATCCAGGAGAAACTCTCAAGGAAGATTGTTTTATTTTGGGCTGCCTTAGCATCCCAGCCAGTGCTCCCATGAGTAAGAAAGAACTTGCATTTATATAGCGCCCTTAATGACCTCAGGACAGCCAATCAAGTACAATGAAGTAATTGGGTGTTTACCTTGCTTCATTTTATTCTACTATTGGCTTAAACATAATAGTTTTTTTAAAAGAAAAGTCAGCAGCAGCAAAAAGCAGAAAATTGTTTAGAGTTTTTCAAAGCCTCCTACCATTCTCCACACCAGCAACATATATAAATCCATTTGCTGAAAATGCCCTAATTAGAAGGTTATGTTCAAAACATTGTAATGAAAACAAATCCCAATGAAAGATGGATTTTTATCATTTTGAAATTAAATGGACTTTAAAAAAATATATAAATCATACTTTTTCACTGATTAGGCCACAGGCTCATAAAAAAGGGCATTAAAGGTGTGGTTTACACCATCCACTGGTACTGCACAGTTACACTGCTGCAATGTGAACATCTAATTTAAAATTTTGAAATTTCAACACCAGGCGTGACACTTTCATAATATAATGCCATTTGAAAACTAGCATTATGGTATATTAATGTGTGTACACATACATCTACTTTTTATTTCCTTTTAAATCAAATTATGTCAATCTAGAAAACAGAACTAGGATAAGAGTGTCACAAGTAACCTATTTAATATGCGTCTTTCAAAAATCTGGTATGAATTGAAGTTTTGGAAAATTAATGCAAACAATGATTGAGATTTTAGCAACTTGCTCAGTTACATAACTTGACTTTTAAACCACAAAACAAATCTGCCGCCAAGTTCATACGTAACTGGGATATAAATTCAAAGAAAGAATAATTAAAAATAAACCTTTTTACTTTATATCATCTTTACAATTAAACATATGGGAAATAACATCTCAATAAACGCACATTTTCCATAATTTGCCATCTACCTGTGTAGCAAGAGTTATTAAGCACGTCTGTTTTGTTTTCAGTTTCCCCAGGAGATTTATAAAGCTTTCTCCCTCCCCCCAAGTCAGTGAGCGTATGCCTGCACGTAAAGACTCCTGCAGCTAGCATGTTTAGCAGGATTTGTATTACAATAGTATAGGAAGTGCAGGACAAAAATATCACAGTGCTATATAAACTAGTAAATAATGGACATACCCATAAACCAGGTACAGTACATCATTTTTTTTTTAATCCAGTGAGTTTTGCCCCCCTCTTCCAGAGTAGAAGCCCAGAAACAAGCTGATATTTCCTTTGTCTGAAACTCAAGATCACATGATTCTAGTTAAGCACTCTGGTTGGCTAACATCCGAAAAGCTGGCAAGGAGCCAAAGACTGCTGAATGCAGACTGAACAGTCGGTATATATTTTTTCCCTTTCCCTGTTGCTTTTAAACCCTGAAACTATCTGTACAGCAGTTACAGACCTATAAAATCAAAAGCTAAATTGTTAGACGAACTGAGACATATGTTTATTTTGGGCAACACAGTATCTATAACAATACTGACAGATTTTCTCTGTGTTTCTGCACCATTTCTTCTTCGTAGACTTATTTATTGCCTGGTCGGGTCCCTTCACTGCAGGGGCCCATATAACACACACACGCACATAGGCTTTGGAGGAAATAGGCCGTACTTTGGTTACCATGACAGCAGGTCATTATCGAACTGGGTGCTGTTTAGTGTTTCAAATTAATTTTTGAAGGAGACAATTTATGGCTTGAACAGAGGAGGCCAAGTGCATTTTATGCTAAGAATGGAAATGAAACATCGAAATAAATATCAGAAGATTTTAAGTAGATGTATGTTTTTTCTATATACCTGTAACTGAACTGTCTGTGACAAGCCCAGACTCGCATACACTGCAGCAAAAGAACCCTTTGTCTGTTTGCTGGGTACATTAATAAGATTCTTACTCTTAGAATTTATACTTTTTCCCTTTCTCCCTGATAATTATAATGTTGATTATGGAAAAAGACTTTACAATACCACACGAGTGGTTCTGTCTTTCCAAAAGAACATAAGAAATAGGAGCAGGAGTAGGCCATTTGGCCCCTCGAGCCTGCTCTGCCATTAAATAAGATCATGGCTGATCTAAAAGTTCAAGCTTCACCACTATAATGATCAAGGAGTTAAGTAAAGTAATCAAAACAATGTACTAGGTATTCAGGATTATTATTAGTGAACAATGTCTGATATCAAAACAAAGATTTTACTTTAACCAAATATCACTTTCTCACCATGCGTCTGAATAAATGAAAGACTCAAATACAGTAATCCAGGAGTTTTTAAGCTTTTAGTCATTGTGGGCTACTTAGATGCTTACCATGGAGTCTCAAGGGCTGAAAAGCTTAAAAGAAATGTTTCAATTAAGTTACATGTATCTCAAGCTGCAGATACCAGCATATCTAAGTGTTATGATTTAAGATGTATCCATCAATGAGGCAACTGAACTAAAATCAGTCCTCTCCAAACTTCCAGACCCACAACATTCAAACAGGAATAATTAGTGACAAATATAAGCACAAGTAGGAACCGAATTGCCTCAATTTCATGGGCTGGAATTCCAGGGTGCGTGGGCACATGCCATAATTTGGACACCCCAGAAGCAGTCAATCTTTGTATGTAATTTCTTACATGATAAAATGGCCAATCTGATCTGGTGATTATTTAATTTCTGATTAACAGTGGAAATCCATACTCAGGATCTACACACCCAAATGAAATATTAAATAATATTCTTGACAATGAAGAAATAAATCATATTACTTTTAACAGATGTGATACCAATATTCCTTTCTATAGGGGACGTAACTAGGCATTCTTTTTTGGCCTGTGAGGTAAGCCATTGTTCCATTATCATGAGGCCGGGCACACTGCCCATTTTCCGTTCTCTCATTTTAGTTGCATGTAAAAGTATATCACAAAGTGAATATTGCTTATTTACTCATTTGGGCTTGAGGTAAAATGCGTTATGAAATGCATGCTTATTTGCAATGTGTATGGACCCAAGTCTTGAATCATAACACACATATAAATAGGTGTTGCTGCCAAGTCAAGCCCTGGACAATGGAAGACAATGAAAGAAAAACAAAGTGGGGTTGTGTATTTGTACTGCACAGGCCATCTTGAATCTAGCTTGTTTGAACAGTTAGCCAGCCTTACCAATCAGAGGCACCTTGAGATGAGTGTCTGCTCTGAAGCTTGTGCAAGCACTCTCTTATTGTCATCCAGTATGTGGATGAGACCTCACACTGAATATTTAATTTATTCAAATCTCAAATATCAGAGTAAATGGCCAGGTGACGTCAGCTCCCAGAAACACTCAAACTGCATCATTGATGCACAATGTGGGCGTGTTCTGGATTTCCAGAATATGTTATAGTTTTGACGTCTTGTGCAAGGATTTTCCAGTGAAAACCAGGATAGCGAATTATTGGAGTGCAGATAACAGAGGTTCTACTATTTTGAGAAGTAATTTGTTTTGTTTCGACATTTTTCAGATATAGTTGAATTTATAAACAATAGCCAAAATGGGAATTGGGAGGGCGGGAGCCGAGGCAAGTGCGAAAATGAGCTGATATCAGCAATGTGAGGCCTGGGAATTTTAACTCCCAGGCCTTATCTGCGTGCCCCAGGTCAGTTAGCCACCCGCAATGGGTGGGAAGCAGCAGCTGTCCAGCAGGCAGGAGTGGAATGTCAGACAGCAAGAAGCCGGGATTGAAGAGACGGTTATCGGCCCAAATATAAATTACGGAGAGGGGGTCTCGCATTCAGGTAGGAGAGATAGTCTGGCAAGGAGAAGCCTAAACTTTTCTTGTAAACTTTAACTTTAAGTAAAGTTTAAAAAGTTAGCTCTTTAGGCTTCTTTTAGCTCCGGCTCCCCTTCCCGCTAACTTCACCTGACAGGAAAGCCACAACAGCTTTTCCTCTCAGGCCACCAGCTAAAACACCAGTCTGCATACTTAAAGAAGGACCCTGACAGCTTCAGGTGGGTGTCCTTCCTGCCTGCTCAGAAGCAGCAGGTTAAATAGAAAACAGTGGAAACAAAGCAGGACATCGGTGGGCAAGACTCCAGGCCAATTTTAACTGTCTGCCAGCTCAGTTTCTGCTGGGCAAGCAAGGTTAAAATAACCCCTAATTAGTGATTAATGACAATCATTTCACACTAAATTGTTGCTGCTTTTAACTGTGCCAAGGAGTGGCACAAATCAAACAAGGCAGGTTTTCCAGTTCTTCAAACTGCCAAGTAGGGATATGCCCTTTACTGAGGCAACCAAAAAATGTTGCTAGCTTTATTAGAAATAAGTGCAAGAATTAATTGAATAGGTATCTTTCCGGAATGGTCTGATCAGTGAAGCTGTAAGCCTACTTCAACCAGCTAGCTGGGTAAGCTATCTGGTGGAGTCAATGTCCGATCAGAGAAAAGGTTGATTAGATTACATAAGGGTGGGGGGTGGGGGGCGCGGGGAAGGGCTTGTTGCTAAAGCTATCAAATAGAGGAACTGGGTGAATATGGATTAGAAAAGCCTGGAATTTGGACCTACGAACCTTGGATTAAATGTATGCTGTGGGTAGTGTTAAGAGTTATGGTATGTATGCTACAGTTAGCTTCAGCAGTTTTCAGCTTGTCTTAAAGTGAGAGACATGGGAACGTTTGCTTTTAACTGACCCAAACAATCAGTGGCAATGGGCTTCAACAGGTTCATAAAGAAAGAAAAATAACTTGTATTAATATAGTGCCTGTCATGACCGAAGGATGCCCCAAAGTGGAGTACTATTTATGCTTCCAGTAACAACTTCCATTTTATTGTGCCTTTCAGAATGGCAGGCAGTGACGAATGGGGTGCCACAAGGTTCCCCCCCAACTATTTACAATACACATTAATGATTTAGACGAAGGAATTGAATGTAATATCTCCAAGTTTGCAGATGAAACTAAGCTGGGTGGTAGTGTGAGCTGTGAGGAGGATGCAGGGTGACTTGAACAGGTTAGGTGAATGGGCAAATGCATGGCAGATGCAGTATAATGTGGATAAATGTGAGGTTATCCACTTTGGTGGCAAAAACAGAAAGGCAGATTATTATCTGAATGGTGACAGATTAGTAAAGGGGGAGATGCAAACAGACCTGGGTGTCATGGTACATCAGTCACTGAAGGTAGACATGCAGGTACAGCAGGCAGTAACGAAAGCAAATGGCATGTTGGCCTTCATAGCGAGAGGACTTGAGTATAGGTAAGGGAGGTCTTACTGCAGTTGAACAGGGCCTTGGTGAGACCATATCTTGAGTATTGTGTGCAGTTTTGGTCTCCTGATCTGCGGAAGGACGTGCTTACTATTGAGGGAGTGCAGTGAAGGTTCACCAGACTAATTCCCAGGATGGCGGGACTGACATATGAAGAAAGACTGGATCGACTAAGCTTATACTCACTGGAATTTAGAAGAATGAGAGGGAATCTCATAAAAACATATAAAATTATGACGGGACTGGACAGGTTAGATGCAGAAAGAATGTTCCCAATGTTGGGAAAGTCCAGAACCAGGGGACGCAGTCTAAGGATAAGGGGTAAGACATATAGGACCGAGATGAGGAGAAACTTTTTCACCCAGAGAGTGGTGAACCTGTGGAATTCTCTACCACAGAAAGTTGTGGAGTCCAGTTCGTTGGATATGTTCAAGAGGCCCTTACGGCTCAGGGGATCAGGGGGTATGGAGAGAAAGCAGGAGTGGGTACTGAAGTTGCATGATCAGCCATGATCATATTGAATAGCGATGCAGGCTCGAAGGGCCGAATGGCCTGCTCCTGCACCTATTTTCTATGTTTCAATGTTTCTATTATAAAATATCCCAAAGGGCTTCACAAAAGTAAACACTGGACTTTGAGCCATGATAGGAGAAAGGTTAGGTGAGGTGATTGAAGACATCTGGTCAAAGAGGCAGGTTTTGTAGAGGTTGTTGAAGGAATGAGTGTAAGTGGCAAGGTGGAGTGGTTTTAGAAGAGCAAAAGATGTTCAGCAAACTGAAAGTGTTGAAAAATGTTTTTAAAGCACACAGTGCTGGAAATTTCAAATCAAAAAAGAAATGCTGGAGTTAGAGAGCAGGTCATGATTGTCTGAAAAGGATAAAGATGGGTTCATGTTTGGGGTAGAGATCAAAAAATGATCAATCAAATAAAACAACAAATCCCAAAGCATCCTTTCTCTGTGTAAGCTATATACGGTTGATTTATACACCTCTTGCAAAATCCTACCAATTGGCATGAGTATTTCAAAGCCTTCAGCAACATCACCAATAAAGGTCAGTGTCATTAAAAGATAGTTTTTAAAACAATTATCTGCTGGCGTAGACCTGACAATCTGCACCCAATTCCCTTGTACTCAAATTGTGAGTTTGTTACTACAGGTATACAGGGCTCAATTTTTTACATGGGCCATTTTTGGTGCAGTTGAAGAGGGACGTCTGAATTTTTTGTGGGCCGACTGCACCAGAAAAGAAAGTTCTGAGTTTCACCGGAATTAACTTTGAATTTGGAGAGGCGCACATTGCCCTTAAGCTCTGTGGGTGGAGCTTAAGGCCCATGCAAAAACTGATGTTGCCAGGGTAACGAGGGTCGCTCTGAAGGGCTGAGGCTGGGAACAGAAACTGACCAAGGGCTGAGGCTAGAAACTGCTGACGAAGGGCTGAGGCTGGGTTGGAAACAGAAAATGACCCTGCTGTCATCCTGGGCCGAATGCCCCCCTCCCTCACCACCCGCCCCCAGGCGGAAAGGACCCCACACCGGTCCACACCTATCCTGGGCCAAAAGGACCCTGCACCGGCCCGCACCTATCCCGGGCCGAAAGGACTCCGCAACTCCCTCTCCCCGGCCTTCAGCTCAGCTGAAACAATGGCATCTTCTCTCTGCTGATTTTTTCTTCTCTGCGCCGATTTCCTTAAGTGTAGAGAAGGTTTTTCAGAGGGTGCGGTGCGCCATTTTAGAAAAAAGTTGTACTTGGCCAAACTCGCTTAAATGGCCAGAAGTGGCACACCCGGCAGGTTCTGCCCTCAGTGACGTCAAAAATTCCAGAACTAAATAAATCGGACATATCTACTTTAGAACGGCGCAGAAACTTTGGCGAAACTTGCAGATTTTAGTCTGCTCCCCAAAAAAACTCGTACATCAAAAAAATAGCGCAGAATGGTGGCCAAAATTCAGCCCATAACCTCCTGGTAATCCAAATGGGTCAGATTACTGGAGGATCTAGTGGTGGTATTATTTTGGAAAGCTTCCAGGCTCCTTCTTCACCTCCAGAGGCTCTGACATGCTGGTTATTGGGAATCTGGATTAGAATTGGGCTCTAGAGATGAAATCATACCCCAGAAATGTTGATGTAACACACATGTTGCTGCTTTTATTATAGACCTAGATTTGCATAAGTTATGTATGCCTTTAGTGAAGTGAAGGTGCTGGTGTGGGGTGGGGGGATTTTGGTTGCCAAAGTGCTTGGGGAGGTGCCCATAAACAAGGTGGAACAGGCAAGTCTGTGATGACTTCGGACAATGGGGAGAGATGAATCAAGGCAGAGTCTTAGGGAATTCCAGAGAGCAGTGCCATGATTGCTGTAGGCCCCACTACTAATGAAACATTGGAGGGAGAGGAGCATGAACAGCAGTCCAAACTGAGAAGAGCAGTGTGTTGGAATGTGTGGCTGCAGGAGGTTGAGTTGCAAGGTCATGTAGAGATTTGAAGACAAGGAAGAGTATTTTGAAGTCAATGCAATGAGAGATGAGGAGCCAGGGAGGTCAGAAAGGACAAGGGTAACAGGTGATCAGGACATGGTGTGGTATAGGATGTGAGGAAAGGAACTCTGGATAAGTTGCCAAGTTTGTGTAGGGAACATTTCAGAAGGACAGTGGCGACAGCTGCGGAGAAATTAAACCTTGAGGTAACAAAGTATTTTTACAAATTACAAATATTAGACTTGTACTTTCAAATTGAAGGTGGACGAGGAACTCGTTCAGGAGGAATGAAAAACAATTCCGATTTGCATTACAAGGGAGAAGCTAATTGGAGCATTGTGTCGTTTCTGGCTTGCCACTAATACTTTGCTCTACACTTGAACATGTGCTACGATATGCCAGTGTTCGGAATGTGCCAGGTCAAAGGTTAAACAATTGCTAGTGTTGTGTGTTGCCGTAAGGTGTTTAGGTTAGATGGTTGGGGCAGAAACTGTCTCAGGATAATTAGCATGACAGACAGACAGTCACAATGACATGATAAAGTGTTTTTTTATGACTGTAACCTGAAAGTCATTAGATTTAAATTCATGTGGAGACATTATATCAAGAGCCCATTCCTAAATCCTTTGAAAGGCATAGCAATATGCATCAAAATCAAATCAACGTACTGACAACACTGAGTATTACCAAAGCACGAACCATGTGAATACTTAGTAATCTGGGTAGTTAATATATTAATGACGTTCTCTGACCCAAGAAGTTGTTAATCATTCCAGAAATCAGCTTCAGCTCCTTCCTCTCTTGGTCTTCCCTGCAAATTCATGCTCAACCTCTGCCTTGTAAACAGTATATAATAGAATCAGATTTTGTTCAGGAAGAGCTATGAAGATATTACTAAGTGGAAAGGGTCCAGAAACTGTGTGACTTGGGCAGCAAGGTGGGGCAATTGGAAGATAATTTGGAACAGCACCTTGATCCACCAAGTTTTCACCCCTTTTAAAATCCCCAGCATATTGCACTTTGGGAAGGTTGGCGCAGGCGCTTCTGCCGTTTCTCGTTACGTCACTCAAACAGTTTGTGTTATTTTTAGGGATATTCCTGGGCTTCCCTGGGAAGTCGGCCTGAAGCGCTCCAGTAAATCCAGCAGGACCTTCATCTGCCAAGAGCAGGCACTGGTCTCATTCTGCACTCAACAAAGGCCTCTGCATCAGCAGCAGTCAGTAATTGATTACCATTAAACAGTGGTCCCTGAATGACCCGAAGGTTCGATCTGGGCCTTAGGCTCCCCCTCTTGGAACAGCAGAGTGCCCCTCTGAAATTGGCTGCCTTCATGGATCAACATCACTGTTATGAAGGAATGGGCGCTCAAGTGGAGTATTTAAATGACCTTGTCCCCAGGATCGGGGCGGGATTAGTGGTGGTTAAAACAATGGGAAGAAGTTCTGTACCTCCACACAGCTACAGGGGCAATGATGCTGTGGTATTTCTGTCCTAAGAAGTTAAAATACTTCTAACAGAGTCCAAGGAATGCATCTTCTGAGAAGAAGTTGTAAAACTGTGAACCAATAACAAAATGCATAAGGTATTGTTTTCAGACAAAAATTGTTTGGTGCAACTTCATTTGTTTGCACACGAGACAGAACTGAACCGAAGTGTCAGCTGATGTGCACAATCCATAGAGTCATAGGGGCCGAAATTGCCTCTTCCGATAAAGCCTCTGGCCGCTCGAAAGCGGCTGCCATTTTAAACACTGCCCTTCCTCAGGGTCGGAGTGGTGTAGGGGACCACTCCCACTGTTTCCCACCTCGGCGTTCACCCTTACTGACCGGTGGCGGCCCCATCCTGAAATTGCCCTGCGGGAAATATTCCTGTTACGGAATTGCCCAACGGGAGCTGTGCTGCCACCGGTCGGTGCCCCTGACAGCATTTTCTGTCGGCACACTTCTTGTTGGTCGGCGCGTGGCTGCCCTTAAAGGGGACGTGACGTTGCCGGCAATGCCATTTTATTTTTTATTGTCGGCCGACTGCCAGGTTGGCCCGACAATTATGCCCCCGGGTTTGGCTGGGCTGCCCACAGAGAACCTGGCACACCCTCTTGGGTGCCAGGCCGCTGGTCCGGCCGAAAATCTCCCTGATGGCCCAGTGAACCTGTGTGAAAAATATGCAGAGCTCACAGCGGCGGGGAGGGACGTTGTTACGCGTCAGCGCAGTGCTGATGACTGGTCAGGGCGGCCGACCTACTGCACGGGCACTTCCATCCTTCAGTCGCCACAACATCCGCCCCGGCCGGAAAAAAACTTCAAAGTGCTAAATATCCGGCATGGGCTGTGGCGGAGAAACACTTAAAAAAACGGAGGGTGCGCCCCGTTTCGGGCGGTGGGCAATTTCGGCCCCATTGAGTCATTACGGCATAGAAGGAGGCCATTCGGCCCATCGAACCCATGCCAGCTCTCTGTGGAGCACTCCAGTCAGTCCCCTTCCCCCGCTCGATCCCCGTAGCCCTGCAAGTTTATTTTCCTCAAGTGCCTATCCAATTTTCTTTTGAAATCATTGATCATCTCCACTTCCATCACCCTCGTCGGCAGCGAGTTCTGGAGTGGAGCCTGAATTCATAGCCTTCTGATTCTGAGGTGAGAGTAATACCAACTGAGCCAAGCTGTCACTAAAGCCATAAAACTACATAACTTTCCATGAATGAAGTTATGGCTATGTTCCAGGTATTGAGCATGCTTGGATTGCTCTTTCAATGACTGAATATGTTGTTTGTCTTAGTAAGTCTCTATTCTGTTTCACAATGTTAAGTGTTTCAGTTAACTTAACAGATGCTATTGGACAGAATGTACTTGCATATAATTGAAGTCAAAAAGAAATATCCAGCAAGAGACCTGTTCAACTCTGGAGGGTTTGTGCCAACATTCCTACACCTGCTACACCAACGTGGGAGCATGGGGGATGGGAAAGCAGTGTCTCATTAAGAGACATGGACAGCTGGATGGCATACAGGCTGTTCTTGTATGCCATCTAACAATCAATTCAAGAGCCAGAGCAGGTCACTTTTGGCTTGGGACACATGAAGAAAGTGGTGGGAGTGGGTTGCAAACGGTGGAAGAATTTGGTGATAGCAAGAATTTCACTGGCAGGTATAAGGTAAGTAATCACCAGATTGGAATTTAGCTTTGTCTCGTAACATAAATGAAACTGCAAGGTAATTGGCAGTTAGCAGATAACAGACAATCAGCTGTAGAAACATAGAAACATAGAAAATAGGTGCAGGAGTAGGCCATTCGGCCCTTCAAGCCTGCACCACCATTCAATATGATCATGTCTGATCATTCCCTCAGTACCCCTTTCTTGCTTTCTCTCCCTACCCCTTGATCCCCTTAGTCGTAAGGGCCATATCTAACTCCCTCTTGAATATATTCAATGAACTGGAATCAACAAGTCTGCAGCAGGGAATTCCACAGGTTAACAACTTTCTGAGTAAAGAAGTTTCTCCTCATCACAGTCCTAAATGGCCTACCCCTTATCCTAAGACTGTGTCCCCTGGTTCTGGACTTCCCCAACATCTGGAACGTTCTACCCGCATCTAACCTGTCCCGTCCCGTCAGAATCTTATAAGTTTCTATGAGATCCCCTCTCATCCTTCTAAACTCCAATGTATAAAGGCCCAGTTGATCCAGTCTCTCCTCATATATCAGTCCTGCCATCCCGGGAATCAGTCTGGTGAACCTTCGCTGCACTCCCTCAATAGCAAGAACGTCCTTCCTCAGATTAGGTGGTAAAAGCTGTGAGCTAGATGCTGATTAAGCAGTTGTAATTTGTTTGACTCTCAAAAGGTATATATTGGGCATTAGTTTGCAAAAGCACAGAACTTGCAGACAATCGCAATTGGAATGGATTGCAAGCAGAGTAGAAGAATTTGGTGATAGTAGGAATTTGGGGGAAGAGGACGTGTGGTTTCTCACGTCCAACTCAAAAGGAGGAATGGAGCCACAGAACCCGAGGATTCTAAGTTAAGCATCTAGAGATCAAATATTTAGTCCTTTGTCCCTGAATTAGCGGCCAGCAGCGAAGCGAAGGTGATTGCTGCTGGCCCTGAAGTACAATCCACACAAGGATCTCGCAATCCTTGTGTCGAGAACTTCGGGTTTTCTGACCTTGAATTCAATTCAACAGAACTTATTGGGAATCCTCTTGTTCTAACTGCTGGGACATCAACAGGCTGTCTTAGCAGCCAATTAAAAGGTAGAATTCTTACAGACAGCAAACAAGGAAGTGAGTAAGGCCTTAAAATTCTCACTTTAAAAAAGAGTTAGAGAGCAAATGAAAGATTGGGGATCCCTCATGGGGGAAAAGGCAAACCGAATGTCAAGATTTACAAACTTAAAAAAAAACACTTTGAAAAATGGCTTGACATTTTTGAAGTTGAAATTTCTCCTTTTTGTGCCGCCCATTAGCACCTCCGGGGGCATTAATGGGGCGCGAAACATTTTTCGTCCCAAGGGGGCACTACGGGCTCCCTGGAAATTGCCCCGAAGCCCGTGAGGCTGGCACGAGCGGGTGTCAGCATCAGCCTCGTGGGTCGCGAACTGGGCCGACATCCGCTCGTGGGGCGGAAGTTAAAGGGGAGGTCGTGCACTCCCCACACCGCCATCTCGGCTTTTTTACCGACTCACCGGTCGGCTCCAAATCGTGTCTCCTTGTGCGGTCTGGGCTGCCATTGTGCAGCCCGGTACTCCGGTTTGGGTGCTGGTCTGCAACCCCGGTACCACACTGCTCTGGTGGAGGCCATGCAGCGTGTGATCATGTCCCGTTAGCGCTACTGGACCCGCCGCAAGAGGAAGTGGAGCACGCGATATAGCGCTCCACTTCCTCTGAGGGGCAGTAAGGCCAATTCTGCGGCCGAGGCAGGACCTCCGTGTCGGGCGCAGGAAGTACATCTCGAGTAAGTTACCACCCCCAATCGGGGTGCAGGGTAATTTCCGTCCCCGCCCCCCTCCCTCCAATATTTATTAAAATTAACAAATTTTGCACTGCACAAAATTCAAATTAGTTTTCCAGGTCCTGAATCTTTGTTTAGCAGTAAATACACTGTTTAAAAACCCAGATAGACCTAGGGGCAAAAGTTGTCCCCTTCCTTAGCTCCATTACCATGTCTAAGAGGCGGTAATAGAGCGGATGGGCCTCACCGACCAGGGGCAGATGGATTGGCGACCCTTCCTAAATTCCCCCGGATCGGGAGCAGCGGGAACTGATTTCCGTTCTGTCGCCGACCGGCGGCAACCCCCTTTCCGACCCCCACAGGAAATTGCCCCAGGTGGAATGGCCCCGCCATTCATAAGAACATGGACCTATTTCCATCTGCAGAGAGGTCAATAACCAGGGAGTTAAAGTAATTGGTACAAAGATTAGAGTGGAATTGAAAACTTTTTTCACCCAGAGGATGGTGGGGTCTGGAACTCACTGCCTGAGAGGGTGGTAGAAGCAGAAATCCTCATCACATTTAAAAAGTACTTGAATATGCACTTGAAGTGCCGTAACCAACAAGGCTATGTTGGCCTTCATAGCGAGAGGATTTGAGTATAGGAGCAGGGAGGTCTTACTGCAGTTGTACAGGGCCTTGGTGAGGCCTCACCTTGTGTGCAGTTTTGGTCTTCCAATCTGAGGAAGGATATTCTTGCTATTGAGGGAGTGCAGCGAAGGTTCATCAGACTGATTCCCGGGGTGGCAGGACAGACATATGAAGAAAGACTGGATCGACTGGGCTTATATTCACTGAAATTTAGAAGAATGAGAGAGGATTTCATAGGAACATATAAAATTCTGACAGGATTGGACAGGTTAGATGCAGGATGAATGTTCCCGATGTTGGGGAAGTCTAAAACCAGGGGTCACATTCTAAGGATAAGGGGTAAGCCATCTAGGACCGAGATGAGGAGAACGTTTTTCACCCAGAGAATTGTGAACTTATAGGCCGAATGGCCTGCTCCTGCATATATTTTCTATGTTCTATGTTTCTATGCTACGGACCAAGAGCTGAAAAGTGGCATTAGGCTAAATAGCTCTTTTTCAGCCAGCACAGACATGATGGGCCGAATGGCCTCCTGTGTTGTAAATTTCAATGATTGTATGAAAGGGAGGAAGAATAAGAAATAAAAAGGACAGAACAATCTGAGAATGGTTCATCCAGTTTGCTCGCTAGCACCTTCACATGGTCAGTTTAAGAGGAACATTAGCAGATGTTGCAAAATGTGAAGAGTGTGAAGAAACTATAGTAAGGGAGAAAATACAAAGAAGTAGTTTCACTAATTAAAGAAAGCACTGACTGCCTGTGACTTTTATCAGTAAAGATATGCAGTAAAAATTCTCTTTAAATGATTGGACACTAAGGATAATACACTGTTAGTAATAAGGGGGCCAACTTTCGGCCTGAGTTGCCCCTGTTTTTTTGGAGCAACTGGTTTAGAATGGAGTATCTTAGAAATTTGAATTCTCGGCATTTAATTTGCTCCAGTTCTAGTCAGTTAGAACAGTTTCACTTTGGAACAGAATTTTTTTTTCAAAAGGGGGCATGTCCGGCCACTTACGCCTGTTTTCAAAGTTTCGGCAGTGAAAACTTACTCCAAACTAACTTAAAATAGAGTAAGTGAAGATTTTTGTACGTTCGAAAAAACCTTGTCTACACTTTAGAAAATCAGGCGTAGGTTACAAATTAGGCGTAGGGAATGGGGGGGGGGGAGTTTAAAGGGAAGTTTACAAACATTAAACACCTCAGTTTTACAAATAAAGAGCCATCATCAATAATGAATGCTAAATACATCAATAAATCAACCAATAAATCAATAAAAAAAAAATTAAAAAAATGTAAAAAAATTTCAAAAATCAATAAATAAAACATTTTCTCCTTATCGACTGCAGCACCGGGAGTCCTCCAACAGCGTGCTGAGACGGCCCGCCCAGTGTGTCTCTGTCAGTGTCTCTATCTCTCTGTCTGTCTGTGTGTGTGTCTCTCACTCTCTGTCTGTCAGTGTCTATGTTTCTGACAGCGAGGGGAGGGGGAGAAGTGGGGGGAGGGGGAGAAGGGGGGAGGGGGTGGGGGGGAGAAGGGGGTGGGGGGAGGGGGAGAAGGGGGGTAGAGGGGGAGAAGGGAGTGGAGGGGGAGAAGGGGGGTGGGGAGGAGAAGGGGAGAAGGGAGAAGGGGGAAGGGGGACAAGGGGGGGAGGGGGAGAAGGGGGAGAGAGGGGGAGAAAGGAGAGAGGAGGGAGGGAAGGAGGGAGGGAGCGAAGGAGAGAGGGAGGGAGGAAGAGAGGAGGGAGGGAGGGAAGGAGAGAGGAGGGAGGGAGGGAAAGAGAGAGGAGGGAGGGAGGGAAGGAGAGAGGAGGGAGGGAGGGAAGGAGAGAGGAGGGAGGGAAGGAGAGTGAGGGGGAGAAGGGGGGGAGGGGGAAAAGGGGGGAGGGGAGAAGGGGGAGGGGGACAAGGGGGGAGGGGGACAAGGGGGGAGGGGGAGAAGGGTGAGAGAGGGGGAGAAGGGAGAGAGGAGGGAGGGAGCGAAGGAGAGAGGGAGGGAGGGAGGGAGAGAGGAGGGAGGGAGGGAAGGAGAGAGGAGGGTGGGAGTGAAGGAGGGAGGGAGAGAGGAGGAAGGGAGGGAAGGAGAGAGGAGGGAGGGAGGGAAGGAGAGAGGAGGGAGGGAGGGAGGGAGAGAGGAGGGAGGGAGAGAGGAGGGAGGGAGGGAAGGAGAGAGGAGGGAGGGAGGGAAGGAGAGAGGGAGAGGGAAGCAGGGAAGGAGGGAGGGAGGGAAGGAGGATGGAGGGAAGGAGAGAGGGAGGGAGGGAAGGAGAGAGGGAGGAAGGGAAGGAGAGAGGGAGGAAGGGAAGGAGAGAGGAAGGAGGGAGGGAAGGAGAGAGGAGGGAGGGAGGGAAGGAGAGAGGAGGGAAGGAGAGAGGGAGGGAGGGAAGAAGGGAGGGAGGGAAGGAGAGAGGGAGGGAGGGAGGGAAAGAGGGAGGGAGGGAGGGAAGGAGAGAGGGAGGGAGTGAGGGAAGGAGAGAGGAGGGAGGGAGGTAAGGAGAGAAGAGGGAGGAAGGAGAGAGGAGGGAAGGAGAGAGGGAGGGGGGGAGGGAGTGAGAGTGAGGATGGAGAGAGAGGAGGGAGGCAGAGAGAGTAGGGAGGGAGAGAGAGGAGGGGGGAGAGAGGAGGGGAGAGGAGAAAGGGGAGGGGGTGGGAGGGAGAGAAGGAGGCTGAACAGCCGGGCCCAAGACTTCGGGCTTTATTTACAGGTAGATGGCTTCGGGTCTCGGGGGGGTCACAGGGTGGGGTCGCGGAGGTCCGGGGTGGGGGGGGGGGGTGTGGGGGGGAGAGTCGCGGAGGTCGGGTCGGGGGGGAGCGGAGGTCGGGTCGCCAGCGGGGGGAGCGGAGGTCGGGTCGGGTCGGGTGGGAGGAGCCTTATCCACGCAGCCCCAGTGAGGCCATTCGGCCAGGGCTATGGGCTGCGTGCTTCGGGCCCCTCCCACAGTTTCGGGCGCCTGGAGCTACTGCACTTGCGCACCCACTGTCGCACCCAGCTCCAGAGGACCTGCAGGGAGCCGGAGAATAGGTAAGTTTTTTTTAGGCGCAGCCCGAAACTTGGGCCCAAGGAGTCATTTGAAGAGGCATGCAAACATCTGACAACAAGGCTACAAGTCTTGAAATGGAGGTTGTACATGAATCATATTTGTTTGTGCTTGCAAATCTATGTGAACAAATGGTATATGAATTTTCACCACACAGACAGCCATTGCTCCTCACCTGTATTGGGGGGCTCTCAATATTATTCCGATATCAGCCATTATTGAACGGGATCAATCTTTCTTCCCTGTTGGAAAGCACTTTATTTGTAATGCCCCTATGGCAGCAGAGCTGGGATCAAAACTCAGCGTGTGCAGGAAGTGTAGGATAAACTGACAAGTTTTGCCCACTGTGAGTGTAAATTTGCAACTTTGGCACATGCTCCTATAATTTTACATTCATTAAAATTAGTGTGTTGGAGTGCTCTGTATGGGCTCCCAGCAAGCAAAGCTACACACCTGGAGCGTACATTTGTACAAATTATCCTTGTGTCATGACCCGGCTAAAAACTGTTTACAGGAGTCAAAAAGAAAACTTAATAATAACCAGTTGATAAAAAAATAAAATAGAAACAAATGAAACATTTAAAAAAAATTAATCACAAAGGTATTCAGAAAGGAAGAAATGGAGCTCTCAGGATCTGTCTAGAAGTCTTATGTGACACTTTAAAAATCATTACAGGCGCAAAGGGCAAAACGGCCTCTTTCTTGCCGTAATTGTTTTGATTCTACGGGGGGACTTTTAATCCCCCAAAAAAACAGGTGGGTTTGAGTCGGGTGGGATGTTAAAAAAAAAATCTGAAACCCAATCCCAACCCGCCAACTTCCAGTTTTAATGGAGGCGGGACAGGCGACCAATCGCTCCCAGGAGGTGGGCCCTCGTTGTAAAGTCCTTACTCTACCGTATGAAACCACACGAGGCACATTCTGGGGACCAGGTCACTCTGTGACCGTAACTCTTTATTCACAGGACTCGAAAGACGATGACCCTGCGTGGGACCTCCCAATGATAATGCCATTGACTCTCTTCCTCCCCCCACTTTTTCCAGGAAGATAGTTCATGTTTAAGATATGTCCAGCAACAGAGCAGATTCATAGGCCCCGATATTAGCGGGAAGGGAGTGAGGTGCATTGGCATTATCATCCTCTTCAACATAATACCTTGAAGATCCATTTTAATACAAAGTCAACCAGCCCATCTCAAACCTTCCTTTCCTCTCCAAAATCTATGCCCATCTTTCCCACAACTCCATGTTTGAATCTCTCCAATCACGTTTCTGTTCCTGCCACAACACTGAAATGGTGCTAATCAAAGTCACAAATTACATCCTCTGTGACTGTGGCTGTAGTGCATTATCCCTCTTAATCCTCCTCGACCTGTCTGCAGCCTTTGACACATTTGACCACATCCTCCTCCTCCTCCAATGCCTCTCCTCCAGTATCCAGTTGAGTGGCACTGCCCTCACCTGTATCCAACGTTCCCTGTAATTGTTTGGGGGGGCCGCAGCCCCTTTAATGCACCGGCTGCGTGGAAACTCTGGAGCGCTGCGCAGCTTAAAGGGAATGTTGCCTGTAGCCTATAATCTGTTCTTGCCTATCTAATCTTTGCCAAAGAATCTCCTGCAATGGCTTCCCTTTCCACCCTCACATGTTTACATTTGGAGTCCCTTGAGGATCTATCTTTGGCCTCCTCCTATTTCTCATCTACGTGCTGCCCCTCGGCGACATCATCCAAAGATCCATCAGGTTCCACATGTACACTGAAGACACCCAGCTCTACTTCACATCCACCTCTCTCGACCCCTCTACTGCTCAGTTTTGGATGAGCTGAATTTTCCTCAAATTAAACATTGGGAAGACCGAGGCCTTTGTATTTAGCCCCCGTCACAAACTTCGTTCTATAGCCACGCATTCCTTTCCCCCCTCCCCTTCACTGGGCACTATCTCTCAGATTGAAACAGACTTGGCGTCCGATTTGACCCTGAGCTGAGCTTCCGACCCGATATCCCTCTCTCAACCTCTCCACTGGCTTTGTGTTGTCAGACTTCTTGCCCGGTGTCCATTCTTGGTTAAGCTGTGTCCATGCCCTTTGCCAGTCAACATCTGAGGCTGAATCAGATTATTCACAACCTTGACATCCTAGTCAACCGCCCGAAGCTGAGCTTCAATCAACTTCCATCACAAAGATCGCCTACTTCTCAACCTACCTGCCACTTAAACCCTCTATTACTCTAATGCTCTTCCTGGCTCGCCTTCCATCCTTCACCCTCTGTAAACTTCAGATGGTCTAAGACTCTGCTGCCCCGATCCAATCCTTCACCATGTCCTATTTGTGTATCAACCTGTCCTGGATGACCTACACTGGCTCCTAGTCCCCCAACACCTCAAATGTGTTTTTATATTCCTCCATGGCCTCCCCCCACTCATCAGTTCTTCTGACTGCAACCTCTTGTACATCTCCCCTCTACCCCACCATTGGCAACCTTGCCTTCAACCACTTAAGCCCCACAGTCTGTAATTCTCTCCTTAAAATCTTCTGTCTCTCCATCATGTTCTCCTCTTTTGAGATCATCCTTAAAACCCACCTCTTTGACCAAACCTCCTTTTTTCCTTATGCATCTGCGAAGTGCCTTGGAATACTTTTACTATAGTAAAGGTACTATACAAATGTTGCTGTTGTTATTGAGGAGAAAGTAAAGAAAGAGACAACAAATTGATGTTAACAACCAGGCCTAAATCCTTCCCCTGCTTTTACAACATAGACATAACAAAAATATGGGGAAAATGTAGAAACAAGGACAGAAAAAGCGAGGCAAGAACAAGGATAGAGAGAAAGAAGATAGGACAAAGGGTCATCGAACTGAAATGTTAACTTTGCTTCCTCTCCACAGATGCTACCTGACCTGCTGAGATTTCCAGCATTTTCTGTTTTTATTCCAGATTCCAGCATCCGCAGTATTTTGCTTTTGTGAAAGAAGATAGGAGCCGGAGGAAGTGAGATGAATATCATCATCATCATAGGCAGTCCCTCGAAATCGAGGGAATATACGAATGTCATGTTGACATTGCAATAAAGGCTGCAGTAGTGCTCTATTTTCACAGCAATGTAAGCAAAAAACACATTTTCACGATCATTGAGGTGCAGGATGGATGAGGAGCATCTGCTCACTGGTCTCCTGTTGCCGCTGTGATTTTTAATGATGGAAAACAGCTGCTGAAATAGTCAGTCCTTTTCAAACATAAAAATCAGAATGCTGGCGCATCCAAAATTTAGTTAAACTTAAGAAACTTACTTTTTAGTGGGGCTTTGCACCAGCTTCTTTAATCTATTGCCCATCCCTACCTATATAATAATTTCTGATAGGTGATTGACTGAACGCACTTCCTCATCTACTGACCAGGAGACACAACTGAGCAGGACAGCAAACTCAGATTAATGCACACACAGGCCATCTCCTGAACCTCACCTGATGCTTGCACTTTGGCATGGTAAACCATACGTATAGGTCTTAACACGAGCTGACACTTCAGCTATACAGCTGAATTGTGACTAAAATGTCCACACCTCATATTGGCCCAATGCCCCAGGGCAGGACTTTCCTCTTCCCTTTTACTGCCGACACAAATAAACGAATGAAAAAGTGAGGAGAAGTAGGATAAAACTTCCCAAAAAAATGAGAAGAAGAAAAGATGCAAATATATTTTCCCGAGGTATAATGTGCTTCTCTCCTGCAGTTTTCTGATTGGAAGGCTGGAACAAATAATAATGGAGGAAAATGGCAGCCACCAGGGGGTGCTGTAACCAAGGTCTTGTTCAAAACCGGAGCACATATGTTAACCATCAGGCCTGAATCCATCTCCTGCTGTTGTGACACTAAACATACATACTACTGAGGCCCGGATTTCTAAAATGATAACCGTGTAAGAAAATGGTTAAAAAACGTCAAGTCACAGCTAATTTTATGGAAGAACATACCACACATTTTTCAAGAGATAGAAACATTAGTTACACGTATTAATTACTGGACCATTTCTCAGACAGAATAGGGGGGTATAAACTTTAATTCGCCAGGATAGGCAGGACAGTGGCGGATTAAGTTGTAAAAAATGGGGAAACTCGCCACGAGCGCACTTATATCGACTTAGCCAGGGTGGATAATCAAAATATGTTAATGAGGCTGCGTGCTTCAGAATTTAGCAGCTGTTTGGATTTTTAAAAATATTCGTTCCGGGCTGTGGGTGTCGCTGGCAAGACCAGCATTTATTGCCCATCCCTAATTGCCCTCGAGAAGATGGTGGTGAGCTGCCTTCTTTAACTGCTGCAGTCCTTGTAATGAAGGAACTCCCACAGTGCTGTTAGGCACAAGTTCCAGGATTTTGACCCAGCGACAATGAAGGAACAGCGATACACTTCCAAGTCAATGTGGTGTGTGGTGTGTGACTGGAGGGGAACCTTGCAGGTGATGGTGTCTGCTGCCCTTGTCATTCTAGGTGATAGAGGTCGCAGGTTTGGGAGGTGCTGCCGAAGAAACCTTGGCGAGTTGCTGCAGTGCATCTTGTTGATGGTACACACTGCAGCTATGGTGCGGATGGAGTGAATGTTGAAGATAGTGGATGGTGTGTCAATCAAGCGGGTTGGTTTGACCTGGATGGTGTTGAGCTTCTTTAGTGTTGTTGGAGCTGCATTCATTCAGGCAAGTGAAGAGTATTCCATCACACTCCTGACTTGTGCCTTGTAGATGGTGATGGTGGAAAGGCTTTGGGGAGTCAGGAGGTGAGACACTTGCCGCAGAATACCCAGCCTCTGAACTGCTCGTAGCCACAGTATTTTTGTGGCTGGTCCAGTTGAGTTTCTGGTCAATGATGGCCCCCAGGATGTTGATGGTGGAGGATTCGGTGATGGTAATGCCGTTGAATATCAAGGTGAGGTGGCTAGACTCTTGCTTCTTGGCGATGGTCATTGCCTGACACTTGTGTGGCACGAATGTTATGTGCCACTTATCAGCCCAAGCCTGAATGTCATCCAGGTCTTACTGTATGTGGGCATGGACTGCTTTATTTTTGGAGGAGTTGCAAATGGAACTGAACAGTGCAATCATCAGCTAACATCCCCACTTCTGACCTTATGATGGAGGGAAGGTCATAGATGAAGCAGCTGAAGATGGTTGGGCCTAGGACACTGCCCTGAGGAACTTCTGCAGCGATGTCCTGGGGCTGGGATGATTGACCTCCAGCAACCACAACCATCTTCCTTTGTGCTACATATGACTCCAGCCAGTGGAGAGTTTTCCCCTGATTCCCATTGACTTCAATTTTACTAGGACTCCTAGCTGCCTTACTCGGTCAAATGCCGCCTGATGTCAAGGGCAGTCACTCTCTCCTCACATCTGGAATTCAGCTCTTTTGTCCATTTTTAGACCAAGACTATAATGAGGTCTGGAGCTGAGTGCTTCTGGCGGAACCCAAACTGAGCATTGGTGAGCAGGTTATTGGTGAGTAAGTGCCGCTTGATAGCACTGTCGACGACACCTTCCATCACTTTGATGATGATTGAGAGTAGACTGATCGGACTGGATTGGATTTGTCCTGCATTTTGTGGACAGGACATATCTGGGCAGTTTTCCACATTGTCGGGTAGATGCCAGTGTTGTAGCTGTACTGGAACAGCTTGGCTAGAAACATGGCTAGTTCTGGAGCACAAGTCTTCAGCACGACAGCCGGAATGTTGTCGGGGCCCATAACCTTTGCTGTATCCAGTGCACTCAGCTGCTTCTTGATATTACGTGGAGTGAATCGAATTGGCTGAAGACTGGCTTCAGTGATGGTGGAGATGTTCGGAGGAGGCCGATATGGATCACCACTCGTCACTTCTGGATGAAGATGGTTGCAAATGCTTGTCTTTTGCAGTCACGTGCTGGGCTACGCCATCATTGAGGATGGGGATATTCATGGAGCCTCCTCCTCTCGTTAGCTATTTAATTGTCCACCACCATTCACAACTGGATATGGCAGGACTGTAGAGCTTTGATGTGATTGCTTAGCTCTGTTTATAGCATGCTGCTTCCGCATGTAGTCCTGTGTTGCAGCTTCCCCAGGTTGGTACTTAATTTTTAGGTCTGCCTGGTGCTGCTCCTGGCATGCTCTTTTGCACTCCTCATTGAACCAGCGTTGGTTCCCTGGCTTGAAGGTAATGATAGAGTGTGGATATGCCAGGCCATGAGGTTACAGATTGTGGTGGAATACAATTCTGCTGCTGCTGATGGCCCACAGTGCCTCATGGATGCCAATTTTTGAGCTACAAGATCTGTTCTGTATTTATCCCATTTAGCATGGTGGTAGTGACACACACTACGATGGAGGGTATCCGCAGCGTGAAGCCAGGATTTCATCTCCACAATGACTGTGCAGTGATTGTAACGATATAATTTATAGCACCCTCTAGCTTGGAGGTATCGATATAATGTATAGCGCCCTCTAGCTCGGAGGTATCGATATAATGTATAGCGCCCTCTAGCTCGGAGGTATATGGAGCTGTATTGAGAGAGAGAGGGTCTGTGAAGGAATGCCATCTTAAGCACGACATGGCTGTCTGAGATCTCCCAAATAAATGGAGTTAAGTTGAACTAAGAGTGTTCAAGAGACTACAAAATACATGGGGCTAGAACCTCCATTATTTTGCATGCTTAACATCCATTTAACGCCCATTTTACCGCTGAAATGACATATAATGGCCAGATATCGCCCATTTAGCCACAAAATGGAAACTGACGCCCATTTTTCAGAAATTTATCGCCAAGCGTTACTTTCTTCATGTGTTTAACGCCGGGAAAAAATACCGCCCGCCCACTTTCTTGGGGCAGAATCATCAGAATGGGCGAAATCAACGCGCATAATATCACCCAGCGTTAATTTCTGCACTGATTTAACGCTGAGATTCAATAATACCGCCCGCCCACTTTTGTTTGTCGTAAAGAACATATTTACCGAAACTAGCGGCCGTGAGACCGCCCAGCGACACTTTCACCACCTCGCACATATATCACCCACAATATCGCCCGCCCAAAAAAACGCCCAGTAAAAGTGGAACTAACCCGAACTAATCACAGCGTTATGGACGCCATGTTCTACATCACGTATCTCATCCTTTAAAAGGCTGCTGTGCTTCAACCTTGGGGGAGTTCGGATGTACTCTGGAGGTCGTTGGAGTTGATGTGAACATCTGTACAAACACCTTGACCATACTGTGACTGATCGGAATTGAATAGGTGTCTTCGTCGGGACATTATTTGTTTGTGATCAATTGGTGGAAAACAGAACTACTGCAATGGGGCCTGTCCTTTCTCACCCTCTCTTGGTGACCAGTTACATGCAGCAGACTTGAGATCACTGAAGGTACGCTCCACAGCATTATGTGCCCAATGTAAGTCATGCCAGACTGATGAGGAGGACCAGACGTTACACCCCCTGCAAGTACAGGGAGAAGCACTCTTACCTCGACTTGTCCGACACCTCCTGCCTTCGGAGACTGCGCTTCCACAAAGAGGTTATCACCGAGGTATGCCAGCTGATATGGGCAGATCTGCAGCCTGCCATCACCATCAGTACTGTACTGTCTGTCGAGGTCAAAGTCACCGTGGCACTGTCGTTCTATGCCTCAGGTTCTTTTCAGGCCACAGCTGGCGACATTTGCCGACTTTCTCACCATGCCACATATTGCTGCATCAGACAGGTCACTAAAGCCCTGTACGCACGCAGAAGGTACTTGATCAGCTTCCCTATGACCAGGGAGGCACAGAGTGAGAGGGCTCTAGGATTCTCCAGAATTGCAAATTTCCCCAAGGCGCAGGAAGCAATAGACTGTGCGCACATCGCGATGCAGGCACCTTTTCAGGATGCAGAGGTTTTCAGGAACTACAAGGGATTCCACTCCCTGAATGTCCAACTCGTTGTCAACCACCAGCAACTTTTTCTGGCAGTGAATGCTCAATTTCCGGGCAGCATCCATGATGCTCACATCCTGCGTGAGAGCACTGTATCTGACTTGTTTAACTATCAGCCTCAAGGTCAATGCTGGATGCTTGGTGACAAAGGATATGGCCTCGCCACCTGGCTGATGACCCCCTGCATGACACTCACACCGAAGCCGAGAGACAATACAATGAGAGCCACAGAGCCACTCGCAATATCATGGAGAAAACCACTGGATTGCTTAAGCAGCGCTTTAGATGCCTGGACCACTCAGGAGGCGAGCTCCAATACCACACTAAGCAGGTAGCTCAATTCGTGGTGCACAACTTGGCTATCAGGTGGGGATAAGAATTGCCTGATGAGTCTGACAGTCCACTTCACCAGAGAGAGGAAGAGGAGGACGAGAAGGCGGATGCTGACATCGGCCCAGACAATCAGGCTGACGGTGAAGCCATGCCCCCGCCCCCCTGAAGACCGCATGAAAGGGCCCATGGTGGCATGATAGCTGCAAGAGCCTTACGTCAGGAGCTTATCAATGAGCGTTTTGCCTGAAGGAACGTTGGTGTTATTTACAAGGCTGACCCACTGCTGGGTATGCAGGTGGTACATCAATGGTGGACATCACCTTGGTGACAGTTAAAAGTTTAAGTTGATTGAAGTTAAGTGTGATTATACCCTTTGATGTTAAGGAATCACTAGCGTGTAACGGTGCAGTTATGTGAGCCAATGCGCATCAAGGTTTTGTTAAATAAAAAACATTTAAACCGAACATTTGTCTGAAATCATCAGTATTTCTGTAAAAAACAACCCTTCCCCCGCCCCGGCTTCTCCTCCCCACCTCCACCCCTTCCTCCTTCCCCATCTGACTCCAAGCTGCCTGGCCGAGGAGCTCTTCATTGGGGGGGGGGGGGGTTGCGGCGGGATGCCGGCCGAAACGCTGCTTGGATGGATACAGGAGAGGATGGTCCTGAGGTGGGAACATGCTCCGAGCCAGAAGCAAGATGTTGCTACTGGCTCTCACATGTGGTTGGCAATGGGGGTGCGGCACCTTAGGGTGCAGTGCCGTGCTCCAGGACCACTGGGAGTCCTCTGCCACCAGTGTTCCTGGCTACCAGCTCCAGGGCCTCCACCATCCCTTCCATGTTATATCTTATTTGTTGGACAGAAACTTGGTGCCAACTATGTTCTTGGTGCTTAGAAGGCTTTTTGCTGCTGATGAATCTCCCTTGTGCCTCCCACAACAGCCAAACAAGCCACACACCACAGCCACATACGCCTTCAGTCCCTCTAGCTACCTCTCGGTCTCCTCTTCTGCGCATGTCATGATGATCCTTGACCTCCTGAATCGCGGGAATCGAGCGTTGCCATGCCGTTGCTAAAGACGGCGACACTTTACGGCAGAAGGTCAGCGAGATTTAATGCTACCGCCTATTTCATATCGCTCGCGGTAACGGCCATTTAAAAAAATGGAGACTAGGTGCTTTGAGAATGGGCGAAAAGCCGGCAATCTGAAAACCCTTTTTTACCGACCATTTTTGGCGATAAGCACAAAAGTGGAAAATCGAGCCCATGGGTCAGAAGCAGAGACTTCTGATCTTTCGGTGAACACATCTACGACCGAAATATTGGAACTGTAAGACTTTTCGAGCCGATCGAAATCGACATTGTGCAGTGCAGAGCGTGCTTCCTACACATCGTGCGTGGATCCGTGAAGGGCGATAAATAGTCATAAGCTTGTAAAATAATCTAGAAGCATTAGTAAAGTAAACTTAAAGTGGCATGTTACTGTAGAGCCTCGATTGGAAAAAGTATTTCTACAATTACATGGCCACGATATTTTACTCTTAGACTTGTTCTAGTCCTCTGAGTTTGTTACATATATGTATACAGTTCAAATGCCCAAAGTCCTAAACTATCATGACCACCATGGTGCTAACTCTCACGCACATTCCTCTCCCACCTCTGTTGCAGGTGACTGGTGATTTGAAAGCCAACTGAAAAAAACTCAAACAGCTGTGGCACAGCTATGAAATTATCATGAATGTTGTGGAAAAACCAGATAGGGTTGCAACGTTTATCACTGCCATTGACAGTGATGCCCTAGATATCCACAATGATCTTATCGACAAATCAGAGGAAGACAAGCAGGAAATTGAGATTATTTTGAAGCTCTGGGAAGAGCACTGTAAAGGTAAAACCAACTTCATCTTTGAACGGTATCAGTTTAATAACTGTGTATAAGGGAACAAGCGGTTTGACAGATATCTCGTGAAAGAGAGAGCTAGCATCGTCATGCGATTTCGGCAATTTGAGGGATGATTTCATCAGAAACCGCATAGTCTGCGGGATATCTGATAACACTCTGCGTAAGAGGCTGTTGCAAGAATCAAGCCTAACACTCGATAAATGTGTGATGCTCTGTAAAGCTACAGAGGCCATGGTTGCACAAATGAAATCCATGAAGCTCACTAAAACAGACTCTGAAGATATCAAAGCTGTTAGACAGAAACCCCAACCCACAAAGAAAGAATTCACAGACAAAGAGTTCATGAACAATTGCAGATATTGTGGCAAAAGAGATGAGCTGTCAAAAACTAAATGCCCAGCATATGGGAAGCCAACTGGACAGGTTGCGGCAAACTAAATCACTTTTCTCAAAAGTGCAGACAGTGGATCGAGGCAGAAGTCTACACATAACCCTAAATATAAGGGCCAGCCAGAAGTTCATGCACTATATGAAGAAAGTTATGATTCTGATTTTGAAGTCATGACTGTAAAGATGCTTGGTAAAGTTTATCGCACAATCAAGGACAAAACTGACAGAATAAGATTAATAAGATTATTGCTACTTTCTCTATTAAAGGTCAAATAGGTTGTAGGACTACATTCAATGTGCTATCTCTTAGATATCTACCTAAAGGCTTGAAGGTAAAAGAATCTAAGACAACACTGTCACTATATAAAAACCATGCAACCATTCCAGTGGAAGAAACTTGAAATGTGCCACTGGAAAATGCAAAAAAACAAGCAAAAGTACGTTGTACCCTTTGTGATCATTGAGGGCGAAAGTTCATGCACTGCTCAACAGCTACAACTGCTAAAAGTGCAGCATGAGAATATTGCAGTGGTAAAAGAACCACGTGAATCTCAAACTACGAACAAGGCAAACGTCTTCCTAGTATTAAATTGATGTCAACAATGCGTATCCGGATGTGTTTAAGGGACTTGGACACATGCCAGGGACAGTTCACCTTAAACTTAATAAATCAGCGACACCAGCTTTAATGCCACCCAGACGGGTTCCAATAGCAATCAAACAAACGCTAAAAGAGGAACTCGATCATATGGAAAAATGACAAATCATCACGAAAGTAGTTGAACCGACGGACTGGGTATCCAGTCTATTGACTGTACAAAAACCAGATGGAAAGATACGAATATGTATCGACCCTCAATATCTGAACAATGCCCTGAAACATGGACACCATCCACTTCCTGTGATCAATGACATCTTGCCACAGATGTCAAATGTAAAGGTCTTCACTTAAGCAGACTGCAAGGAGGGTTTCTTACAATGTGAATTAGACATAGAGTCCTCCTACCTCATGACCTTCCAAACTCCATGAAGGCGATATCAATATAATAGAATGCCATTTGGCATCAGTCCTGCCCCGGAAATCTTCCAGCAGAAACTAGACCAGAACCTCGAGGATCTAGATGAAGTCTACAAGATTGCAGATGATATCTTGATCACTGGATGCAGTGAGACACTTAAAGAGGCCAATCACAATCATGATGCAAACTTATGCAAATTCATGCAGAGAGTGCAGAACATCAAACTAAACTTTGATAAGTTCGAATACAAGAGCTCCCAAGTGAAATACATATCGTCAAGTGATGGACTCAAAGATGACCCAAGCAAAGTAGTCACAATCAAGAAGACAAAGACTGTGGTGACTTCTACATGAACCTTCTCATCTGGCGAAGGCCTTGATAATTCGTGAGCACAATGCTTACTCGGTTGCCGCACAAAGACAAACATCCTAATCGCAAATGAACTACTCAAATCAAGAATCATACATGACGTCATCGTCAACAAAGAAAGGAACCATGCCAAACAAGCACAATGCTACCGCACTTCCTACACTGCAGGAAGGAGAAATAGTGAGACTCAAACGCGAGAAAGCAAAGAGTGGACAAAAGCTCAGGTTCAGAAACAAGTCGTCAACATTAGATCATTACAGAAAATGGCCGTGAGTATCGCAGAAATAGGAAACATCTGAGAGAGCGCTGAGACATTCATCGAAACTCCAGAGATCTCAGTGACACCCATAGACAATCCGCTGCCAACTAACATGCAAACCAGCACTTCAATGACAACACGTGAAAACAGGGATTATGTTGCCTGATATTTCCCCTCCGAGCACTGATAAAGGGACTAAAGCGATCAGTGCACAGGACACCACTGAAACAACCAGTTTGAGGCGAAGCAACAGATGGAGTACTATGTACAGAAATAAGAAATCATGGACACTGGACATTTGGATAAAGAATTAATCAGACAGGAGGTTTGTTGTTGCTAAACTTGTAGTTGTTTAATACATAAGAACATAAGAAATAGGAACAAGAGTAGGCCATACGGCCCCTCGAGTTTGCTCCACCATTCAATAAGATCATGGCTGATCTGATCACCTGATCATGGACTCAGCTCCACTTCCCTGCCCGCTCCCCATAACCCCTTATCCCCTTATCCCCTTATCGTTTATGAAACTGTCTATTTCCATCTTAAACTTATTAAATGACCCAGCTTCCACAGCTCTCTGAGGCAGCGAATTCCACACATATACAACCCTCTGAGAGAAGAAATTTCTCCTCATCTCTGTTTTAAATGAGCAGTTTATTCTAAGATCATGCCCTCTAGTTCTAGTCACCCCCATTAGTGGAAACATCCTCTCTGCATCCACCTTGTCAAGCCCACTCATAATCTTATACATTTCAATAAGATCACCTCTCATTCTTCTGAATTCCAATGAGTAGAGGCCCAACCTACTCAACCTTTCCTCATAAGTCAAACCCCTCATCTCCGGAATCAACCTAGTGAACCTTCTCTGAAATGCCTCCAAAGCAATTATATCCTTTCATAAATATGGAAACAAAAACTGCACGCAGTATTCCAGGTATGTCCTCACCAATACCTTGTATAGCTGTAGCAAAACATTCCTGTTTTTATACTCCATCCCCTTTGCAATAAAGGCCAAGATACTATTGGCCTTCCTGATCACTTGCTGTACCTGCATACTATCCTTTTGTGTTTCATGCACAAGTACCCCTAGGTCCCGCTGTACTGCGGCACTTTGCAATCTTTCTCCATTTAAATAATAACTTGCTCTTTGACTTTTTCTGCCAAAATGTATGACCTCACACTTTCCAACATTATACTCCATCTGCCAAATTTTTGCCTATTCACTTAGCCTGTCTATGTCCTTTTGCACAGTTTTTGTGTCCTCCTCACACATTGCTTTTCCTCCCATCTTTGTATCGTCAGCAAACTTGGCTACGTTGCACTCAGTCCCTTCTTCCAAATCATTCATATTGACTGTAAATAGTTGGGGTCCCAGCACTAAACCCTGCGGCACCCCACTAGTTACTGGTTGCCAACACGAGGATGAACCATTTATCCCGACTCTCTGTTTTCTGTTAGTTAGCCAATCCTCTATTCATGCTAATATATTACCTCCAAACCTGTGAACTTTTATATTGTGCAGTAACCTTTTATGTGGCAACTTGTCAAATGCTTTCTGGAAGTCCAAATAAATCACATCCACCTTTTCCCCTTTATCCACCCTGTTCGTTACATCCTCAAAGAACTCCAGCAAATTTGTCAAACATGACTTCCCTTCATAAATCCATGCTGATTCTACCTGACCAAATTTTGCTTTTCCAGATGTCCTGCTACAGCTTCTTTAATTATGGACTCCAACATTTTCCCAACCACACATGTTAGGCTAACTGGTCTATAGTTTCCTGCTTTTTGTCTGCCTCCTTTTTTAAATAGGGGCGTTACATTTGCAGTTTTCCAATCTGCTGGGACCTCCCCAGAATCGAGGGAATTTTGGTAAATTATAACCAATGCATCCACAATCCCTGCCGCTACATGTACTCATAAAAAGTTAACTACCCATTTATATTGAAGCTAACTTTAATTCATTTTTGTTTTTTACAATAGGAAAGGTGTAACGAGATAATGTATAGAGCCCTCCAGCTAGGAGGTATAAGGAGCTGTATTGAAAGAGAGAGAGAGAGAGAGAGAGAGAGAGGGTCTGTGAAGGAACACCATCTTAAGCTCCACATGGCTGTCTGAGATCTCCCAAATAAATAGAGTTAGGTTGAACTAAGTGTTCAAGAGACTATAAAATACAGTCATCACTGCTATCAATGCTGTCATGGAGTGATGCATCTGTGTTAGGTAGATTGGTGAAGACGAGGTCAAATAGGTTTTTTCCTCGTGTTCGTTTTCTCACCACCTGCTGCAGGTCCAGTCTGATAGATGTGTCCTTCAGTGGCTTGGTCAGTAGTGGTGCTATCGAGCCACTCCTGGCGATGGACATTGAAGTCCTCCACCCAAAGTATATTCAGTGCCCTTGCTACCCTCAGTGCTTCTTCCAAGTGGTGTTCAACATGGAGCTCCAGACTTCATCCCCATGATCTCAGCTCCAGACCGCCTCCGTCATCCCACCCCCGCACCCCCCACACCCCAAAACCCAGGATCACTACCCTCCCAGTGATCTCTCCTCTCCTGCTGCGGACTTGTACAGCAGGTTTTCTCCCCAGGCTGTTGAGCAGAAACTAAGTACAATTCTAATGCAGTCGTGCTGTTAAATTCAGCAGGACACCCCCATTACCATATTTCCAGGTTTCCTGGTTGCTTACTGTTGACCCACTCCCGAGAACCTACAGTTGAATCTGCAAAAATCGGAGCCAATGGTTTGATTTTCAAACATGCCCAGGAGGATCTGCAGAAACACATTTCTCCATTCATAGCTGGTGCTCACCCCTCAGACTTGCTGCTATCTTACTGCTCCAAAATAAGGGGCCACGGGCTGAGGACGACACCGGATCCTCGGGTAACAGTTTGTAGCTCCGAGATGCCGAGATTGACCGCTGTTTGAATTCTGCTTTGTGGGGCCCACATGCAGCACAGTTATCACTGGCCGCATTGATGGCATATCTCAGCTGGATTTTCGGGGGAGTCTGGCAACCCTCTCGCCCCAGCCACACTCCCAAAACTGATGTCAGAACAGAGAGGGATAGGTGGAAGAAGCAATACAGCGATAAAGGGTAGAAACCCAACCACCAGTTTTCAGCCCCTTGGCTCATGTGATGCCTGACTTCTGCTCTAAAAAGGAGCAGATGTTCTAGGGTATATCTTTGCATTAAATTCAAGGCTAATTTCACATAAATGAATAAGAAAACAGTTATGATGTTCAAGTGAAGGTTTGTTCTGTGGCGAACTCTGTAACTACTGTGCCTGACATGGAAACCATCAATCAATCAATCATAGACAGTCCCTCGGAATCGAGGAAGACTTGCTTCCACTCTTAAAATGAGTCCTTAGGTGGCTGTACAGTCCAATACGAGAACCACAGTCCCTGTCACAGGTGGGACAGATAGTCGTTGAGGGGAGGCGTGGATGGGACTGGTTTGCTGCACGCTCTTTCCGCTGCCTGCTCTTGATTTCTGCATGCTCTCGGCGATGAGACTCGAGGTGCTCAGCGCCCTCCCGGATGCACTTCCTCCACTTAGGGCGGTCTTTGGCCAGGGACTCCCAGGTGTCAGTGGGAATGTTGCACTTTTTCAGGGAGGCTTTGAGGGTGTCCTTGTAATGTTTCCTCTGCCCACCTTTGGCTTGTTTGCCGTGAAGGAGTTCCGAGTAGAGCGTTTGCTTTGGGAGTCTCGTGTCTGGCATGCGAACGATGTGGTCTGCCCAGCGGAGCTGATCAAGTGTGGTCAGTGCTTCAATGCTGGGGAAGTTGGCCTGGTCGAGGACGCTAATATTGGTGCATCTGTCCTCCCAGGTGATTTGTAGGATCTTGCAGAGGCATCGTTGATGGTATTTCTCCAGCGACTTGTGGTGTCTACTGTACATGGTCCATGTCTCTGAACCATACAGGAGGGCGGGTATTACTACAGCCCTGTAGACCATGTTGAGGGCCTGGTCTTCAAACACTCTTTTCCTCAGGCGTCCGAAGGCTGCACTGGTGCACTGGAGGCGATGTTGAATCTCATCGTCAATGACTGCTCTGTTTGATAAGAGGCTCCTGAGATATGGGAAATGGTCCACGTTATCCAGGGCCACGTCATGTATCTTGATGACTGGGGGGCAGTGCTGTGCGGCAAGGATAGGCTGGTGGAAGACCTTTGTCTTACGGATGTTTAGTGTAAGGCCCATGCTTTCATACGCCTCAGTAAGTACGTCGACTATGTCCTGGAGTTCAGCCTCTGTATATGCACAGATGCAGGCGTTATCCGTGTACTGTAGCTCGACGACAGAGGTTGGGGTGGTCTTGGACCTGACCTGGAGATGCCGAATGTTGAACAGGTTCCCATTGGTTCTGTATTTTAGTTCCACTCCAGCAGGGAGCTTGTTGACTGTGAGGTGGAGCATGGCAGCGAGGAAGATTGAGAAGAGGGTTGGGGCGATGACACAGCCCTGTTTGACCCCGGTCTGGACGTGGATTGGGTCTGTAATGGATCCGTTGGTAAGGATCACGGCCTGCATGTCGTCGTGAACAGGCAGAGGATGTTGGCGAATTTTTGGGGGCATCCGAAATGGAGGAGGACGCTCTATAGATCCTCACGGTTGACAGTGTCAAAGGCCTTTGTAAGGTCGAAGAAGGCCATGTACAAGGGCTGGTGCTGTTCTCTGCATTTTTCCTGCAGCTGTCGCGCTGCAAAAATCATGTCTGTTGTGCCCCGTAGGGGCCAAAATCCGCACTGTGACTCCAGGAGGAGCTCTTCGGCCACAGGGAGAAGACCGTTGAGGAGGACTCTAGCTATGACTTTCTCAGTGGCTGATAGCAGGGAGATTTCTCTGTAGTTGCCGTAGTCGGACTTGTCCCCTTTTTTAAAGATGGTCACGATCACTCCATCTCTGAGATCTCCCGGCATGTTCTCCTCCCTCCAGATGAAGGTGATGAGGGCAAGTTTACATGCCATCAGTGCCTCTCCGCCATAGAAACAGCACTTGCTTGAATCCCATTTAATATTATTAAAGTGTGATGACTCCATTTTATTTTCTCTGTAGTTTCACTTAACTTCAGGACAGAGATTGCAATATTTACCTCTTTAAATAATGGTTTATGTTCACACATATCCTGTCTATCACACACATCCTATGTCGCACTGCTTTGTCACATTTAATTACAGGCAATTTTATTCTAGGTTAAAAAAAATCCAAGCTTTTCATCCTTGCTTCTAACTTTAAAAGAAATTAAAATCCAATTGGTCTGAGCCTCTGTTTATTTAATAGTAATTAGACCTTTTGACCGTAAAGTAGCAAAGCTTCACCTTAACAGCAGAACAGTATAGAAAGATAGAAAATAGGTGCAGGAGTAGGCCATTTGGCCCTTAGAGCCTGCACCACCATTCAAATGATCATAGCTGATCATGCAATTTCAGTACCCCATTCCTGCTTTCTCTCCTTATCCCTTGATGCCTTTAGCCGTAAGGGTCACATCTAATTCCCTTTTGAATATATCTAACGAACTGGCCTCAACAACTTTCTGTGGTAGAGAATTCCACAGCTTCACAATTCTCTGAGTGAAGAAGTTTCTCCTCATCTCGGTCCTAACTGGCCTACCCCTTATCCTTAGACTGTGACCCTGGTTCTGGACTTCCCCAACATCGAGAACATTCTTCCTGCATCTAACCTGTCCAATCCTGTCAGAATTTTATATGTTTCTATGAGATCCTCTCTCATTCTTCTAAATTCCATTGAATATAAGCCTAGTCGATCCAGTCTTTCTTCGTATGTCAGTTCTGCCATCCCGGGAATCAGTCTGGTGAACCTTCGCTACACTCCCTCATTCGCAAGAAACGTCCTTCCTCAGATTAGGAGACCAAAATTGAACACAATAGTCCAGGTGAGGCCTCACCAAGGCCATATACAACTGCAGTAAGACCTCCCTGCTCCTATACGCAAATCCCCTCGCTATGAAGGCCAACATACCATTTGCCTTCTTCACCGCCTGCTGTACCTACATGACAACTTTCAATGACAAATGGACCATGATATCCAGGTCTCATTGCACCTCCCCTTTTCCTAATCTGCCGCCATTCAGATAATATTCTGCCTTTGTGTTTTTGCCCCCAAAGTGGATAACCTCACACTTATCCACATTATACTGCATCTGCCATGCATTTGCCCACTCACCTAACCTGTCCAAGTCACCCTGCAGCCTCTTAGCGTCCTCCTCACAGCTCACACCGCCACCCAGCTTAGTGTCATCTGCAAATTTGGAGATATTACACTGAATTCTTTCATCTAAATCATTAATGTATATTGTAAATAGCTGGGGTCCCAGCACTGAGCCCTGCGGCACCCCACTAGTCACTGCCTGCCATTGTGAAAAGGACCCGTTTATCCCAACTCTCTGCTTCCTGTCTGCCAAGCGGTTCTCTATCCACATCAGTACATTACCTTCAATACCATGTGCTTTAATTTTGCACACCAATCTCTTGTGTGGGACCTTGTCAAAAGCCTTTTGAAAGTCCAACTACACCACAACCACTGGTTCTCCCTTGTCCACTCTACTAGTTACATCCTCAAAAAATTCCAGAAGATTCGTCAAGCAGGATTTCCCTTTCATAAATCCATGCTGACTTGGACCGATCTTGTCACTGCTTTCCAAATGCGCTGCTATTTCATCTTTAATAATTGATTCCAACATTTCCCCACTACTGATGTCAGGCTAACCGGTCTATAATTACCCGTTTTCTGTCTCCCTCCTTTTTAAAAAAGTGGTTTTACATTAGCTACCCTCCAGTTCATAGGAACTGATCCAGAGTCGATAGACTGTTGGAAAATGATCACCAATGCATCCACTATTTCTAGGGCCACTTCCTTAAGTACTCTGGGATGCAGACTATCAGGCCCCGGGGATTTATCGGCCTTCAATCCCATCAATTTTCCTAACACAATTTCCCGCCTAATAAGGATTTCCATTAGTTCCTCCTTCTCACTAGACCCTCGGTCCCCTAATATTTCCAGAAGGTTATTTGTGTCTTCCTTCGTGAAGACAGAACCAAAGTATTTGTTGAACTGATCTGCCATTTCTTTGTTCCCCATTATAAATTCGCCTTAATCTGACTGCAAGATACCTACATTTGTCTTCACTAATCATTTTCTCTTCACTTATCTATAGAAGCTTTTGCAGTCAGTTTTTATGTTCCCAGCAAGCTTCCTCTCATACTCTATTTCCCCCCTCCTAATTAAACCCTTTGTCTTCCTCTGCTGAATTCTAAATTTCTCCCAGTCCTCAGGTTTGCTGCTTTTTCTGGCCAATTTATATGCCTCTTCCTTGGTTTTAATACTATCCTTAATTTCCCCTGTTAGCCATGGTTGTGCCACCTTCCCCGTTTTATTTTTACTCCAGACAGGGATGTACAATTGTTGAAGTTCATCCATGTGATCTTTAAATGTTTGCCATTGCCTATCTACCGTCAACCCTTTAAGTATCATTTGCCAGTCTAATCTAGCCAATTCACGTCATATACCATCGAAGTTACCTTTCTTTAAGTTCAGGATCCTAGTCTCTGAATTAACTGTGTCGCTCTCCATCTTAATGAAGATGGCCACTCTTCCCCAAGGGGCCTCGCACAACAAGATTGCTAATTAATCCTCTCTCATTACACAACACCCAGTCTAGGATGGCCAGCTCTCTCTGTGCTGTGTATTACATGGTTTTATACTTCTATCCTTATCAAATAACTCACCTAAATTAATGTTTGCAAGGCCAGAGGACATCCATTAATATATATAAAATGTCATCACTCTTTCCTACAAGTGAGCGCGCCAGGGATCAAAGCTTGTGCAATTTCTCTGCACCTCTTACAATCACCTTGCAACTGAGCACAATGACATCAGTACACCACATCACCCAGTGCCCATTTTGCTACTTTTCAATGACTTTTCAGTTGGAGCCAGATCTGAACTGAATCCGGTGCGAATGTGCTGGAAACAGAAATGCTCTTAAAATATGATATTCAGATTCAATTAAGTGCATTTTTACAGGTCTTGATGTTATGCAAATTAATCTATTCTCAAAGAAATAAGTAATTCTATTGAAGACCATTTTCTAGGTCATCTCTCGTTTTGAGACCTCTTCCCATTTGAGGATGTATTCTGACAGTTGTCATTAAAGAGCCACCGGTGAAAGAATATCAGTTTCACAGTTTTGTTTGTGGCAACAGAGCACAGACAGTTCAAGTTCAGGATTTATTAAAAATACAGATAATGGTGCTGAGGAACCTTTGTCCAATTGAATCTACACACAGGAACCCCTGATTTGCAGCCACTCATTATAAAGCTTTTCACTGGATATCGGGCAACACATCTGAATTCGTCAGGAAATAAAAACAAGATTGTCCTTTTCAGGTTTTAATAATTATCCATTCTCCACAAAGATGTTTTATCTAAGCATGTTCTGTTGTACAGTGCTGTGATATGCAGCTGAACAGTACTGAATTATTTTCA
This sequence comes from Pristiophorus japonicus, assembly GCF_044704955.1. Lineage (NCBI taxonomy): Eukaryota > Metazoa > Chordata > Chondrichthyes > Pristiophoridae > Pristiophorus > Pristiophorus japonicus. The sequence goes on from NC_091983.1 coordinate 88,966,369, forward strand.
TTCTTCTATGAAAGGGACAGTTTCGATTGACTTTGCTTTCAGAGGCTGAATTTAAAATGAATTAACTGAAGCAGTCTCCCTGTTATTAGAATTTTAAGGGGTTGCAGGTGCAGTAATTATGTATCTAAAGAAACCACTTTTAGACTAGATTTGCAGGTCTACTAAAAGGAGGATGCAATAGAACATCAGCCAGAGTTCCCAATCCTAATCCCTGTCCAGTGACCCCTATTGGAAAATGCTTGACTGTGGACGTCAGGCGAAAGCCAGGTCAGGCTTGGCTTTGACGCCTCTCCCAGCACAACATTAACTAAATTCGGTTACGAAGAATTGCTACTTGAGTCAGATTTCAGAGTCCTTGGAGTCATAAACCAGCACAACTTAAAAAAATATTTTTTCATTGGTGGCCCTTAAGGATATAAAAAAACATGGAATAAGAATGGCCCTTCAGCCCATTACATCCTTTGTTTTCACAGAACAGATATGATCTACTCTCGCATGGATTCAACACCACTCAGGGAGAAATTGGCCAGCCTTGCGAAGGTTTTTTAGGGGATATTTCCCCTTTTTTGCCAGTAAAAGGTACTCACCTAAATTGGCCAAAGTTAACGAATGGCGATTTTGAAATATCGTTAAAAAGCGGATCGACCACATGCATCTCCAAAAAAAACGCACCGCTTAAAACTGACCGTTCGGCAAACCCGTACTCAGGGTAAAAGAACATCCCCTGAGAAAAACCCCAGAAACAGCGGTAGGTATGAAGACCTACAAAAATAAGTTGAGCTTTTATTTTTTAATTCTTTTTCAGCGATTCATTAGGTAAATGTATCGTGAATGTTTTCGGATTGTTTATTTTTTGATTTTTGCAATTTTTTTTTGTGTTTTCTCCCCTCCCAGGGTGGTGATTTTTGGCTGTGATAGGTCTCGGGCTAAAGTTGGCGAGGAGCGCGGTTTCCACCGCGAATCCTCGTGCAACGCCGATTTTTACTGTCGGGCGCATTTTTTTTTGGCCAATTTTATCCCCTTAAAAAATGACAACATTTTTAGTGGCATTTTTGCCACTAACGGAAAAAACCCGATATCGACAAAAAATGAATTTCTAGCCCATTGAATCTCCCGATGAAAGGTTAGGTGAATTTTCTTGCTCACCTCTAAAGATACATAAAGCAAAACCGTAAACGATCTATCTAACCTTGCATCCTTAACTGGTTGCCTTCCCTTGCATTACATGTTCATGATCCCAGCAGCTCAGGAACTCTTGTGTTTCACAGAGCATTGAATCAACCTTGCAATCCTCAATACTATTCCTAACCCTGTATTTATCCAGTTTCTTGGAAGGTGTTAATTGACACTATTTCAGCTGGTTTTGTTGGAAGTCAATGAACAAAAAGAGGATAAAATTCAGAAGTGATGGCTGGTAAAAGCTCTTGTAATCCTATATAAGTAAAAAATAACATTCAAATGTCATAAAAATGCTTTTGGTTTAAAGTTTCCAGGACATAAATTCTTCCTGCCTTGGGCTATGATGGAGTAAGACCACATCATTAGAACGTCTGAAGAAGGTTAATGGAGTCATCTAAACCTTCACAAACATGGATACATAACCTGCATTTCTGACATGAGCTATCTTCTTCACTTTGACAGAAATGATTATTTCAACAATAATCTGACAAAACTCATCCTCTAGGATAATTAAGGTCATGTTGTTTTAAAGGAAATTCAAATCATCCAGTTTCTTGAAAAACATCTGTAGGCAGAATAAGATTAAAAAGTGTTGATATGCAGTAAGTTATTATGGAAAATAAATACTTTAAAGGGTCATGGTCATTATCTGTGACGATAGCATGTGTGGGTGGTACTTTTCACTATTGTAGGTGCCGATGGGAGGTGCACTTGCAGCATAGGCCTGAGCCAGTAGACACAAAATGGTTTTCACTAACCATAGATGCCTTGTTTTCTATTCATTAAAGTATGTCTCAAGTGTTTTGTAAAGATGTGTCTATAATTGTAACAATTTTCACGAGGATATGGACACTTGGGAGGGGCAAGAAACATGTAAATTTATCCATTTTTATCTATTTGCTTTTGAGAGAGGGCAGTAAATAAAATATACTCTTGAACTAAAAAGGACGGTGATGATAGCTTCTAAAGTATAACATACTCTGTATATCGTAATTTCCCTTACATATAGAACCATAAAACATTACAGCACAGAAGGAGGTATTCGGCTCATCCATGCTGGCTCTTTTCTGGAGCAATCCATAATTAATCCCATTATCCTGTTATCTCTTCAAAGCCCTGTATCTTTCTCTGCTTCAAATATTTAACCATTTTCCCCTTAAGGATGGAATGGTTTCTATCTCAATAATTCCTGTGGAAAAGCATTGCCTGCTCAAATAACCCTGTGTAAAGACATTTCTCCTAATATGTCTCTTCACTTTCTTAGTGACATGCTTCTATCAATTGGCTATTAGATTTGCTTTCATTACAATAGATAGTTTTTCCTGTGATCATTTTTGTGAAAACTCAGCAAATTTACCACTTTGTGCTCAACAACAACTTGCATTTATATAATGCCTTTTAACAGAAATATCCCAAGGCGTTTCAGAGAAGTAATCAGAAATAAATGGTTGGCAAGACAAAATAAAGGATATTAGGGGTGACTAAAAGCTTTGCCAAAGTGGTGGGTTTTAAGGAGGGGCTTAGAGGAGGTGGAGGTTGGAGAGGAGGGGGTGGTGAGGTGGAGGGGCATAGTGGGGAATTCTAGAGGATGGGGCATAGGCAGTCAAAAGTACAGCTGCCAATAGTGGGATGAAGTTAGGGGAATGCACAAGAGGCCAGAGTTGGAGGAATTGACATTTCAGGAGGGGCACCATAGGACAGGAAGAGGTTCGAGATGAGGACAGGCAAGGCCATGAAGAGATTTAAACATGAGAATCAAAATCTTAAATTGGAGACATTGGCAGACTGAGGATCGGTAAGAGTGCCAAGTGAGGGCAATCTCACTGAGCTGGACAACAGAGGAAAGCCACGGGGAGAGGATGTGTGGTCAACCATATCAAAAGCTGTAGAGCTCAAGGAGGATAATGCACTACGGTCGCAGTCACAAAGAACGTTATTTATGAAATAAATAAATGTTATTTATGACTTTGGTTAGGGTTATTTTGGCTTTGTGGCAGGGACATAAACATTGATTAGAGAGATTCAAACACAGTTGTGGGAAAGGGGCACAGATAAGGGAGGCAACAACATGTTCAAAGACCTGAGAGAAAAGAGGTTAGAGTTGGGGCACTAGTTTGCAAAGACAGTGGGTCAATGGTGATTTTTTTTTTGAGGGGGAGAGTGATGACTTCAGCTTTGAAAGGCAAGGGGACAATACCTGAGGAGGGGGAACCATCTACAATAGCAGCTATCATGGGGGCCAGGAAAGAAAATTGAATGGGTCTCGTGGCCAAGATGTGCTCAGTGTATGAAGGGCGATGGGAGAGAAGTTAGAGAAAGAATCAGACTAATCTTTCTGATAAAATGATTCATGGAAAAAAGTTCACCTGTAGGCCTATATTTATGGATACTCTTGATATTCACTGAAATTCAACAAAATATTTCACCATAATCTAGGTGATGGTTAGCATTATCTCAGGTGTAAACCCCTATATCTATGCCTGTTCGCCATGTTAAGTTCAATTTAGCAGTGAATATATGTACAGTGTAATAGAGATGGGAAATAATGAATGCCAGCCTGGGGCTTTCACAATTTAGCAGGGGTTGGCACTGCAAATAAGTGCCAATGAGTTTTGCTCAGCATTCAATAAATACAATGGTACAATTACCTTCAACTATGAATGCAACTGTAGCAACACTGCTTAATCTTTCCATGCTGTAATGTAACTGTGATTCACTCTAAAAAAATAATTTCTTCGTGAAGGGTGCACTCAATTTGTTTGGCTGCTATACAGTGGTTCTTTTGCAGTCATACTTCATGTCTTGAAATTCCATCTCCCAGTCTCCCCTGTCTGAGAGGCCCCACTTACAAGCCAACTATAAATTCAGAATTTGCTTCCAACATATAGATCTTGGAAAGAAATAGAATTCTATAATACTGTCCTGACGTTGCAAGTTCAGAACCGGAAATGACCACCTCTTGATGCCAAAGTCAGCTTATTGGTAGCTTGATTTCCTGTGCACCATTTGCCCATGGTACAGCCTGCGACACATGTTTGTTCCAAGGCAAATTCACAGACCACGATGTTCTAAATTTAGGTGAAAGTTCAAATTTGGAAACAAAAGATGCCACTTCTGTGATACCCTCCAGCAAACACAATGCAAATGAGACTACTGCTTGTCTGTGACACTGCAGCTATGTTTGCTGTGCCCAAGAGAAATCGACACATTGGACAGGATCTGGCCTCCCTCAAATACATTTTACCATATTTATTTTTAACCACAAACACACACACACAATATCTGGGGAATGATTGCAGAACTCTGTCCTGACAGGATTAGGAATGCTTCATATAGATGTCTAAATGAACAGACTCAATCAGCAGTGCGGTCAGGAGATGGTGGTACTAAAAGCTCTTCTCTGTTGGACTTCATAGGAGGATTGTACAGCCGCAGATTTTCTGTCTGTTGTCACGTGAACATTTTCTGACCAATTTTTTCCAAACTTTAAAATTTAATGGGTGGGATATGTGGTAGCATAGCTCTCTAAGGGGGAGAGTGTTCAAGCACTTCACTGGGAGCCTCCACTACACTGTCCTAATGGTGAACTACAACAGGGACTGCTGGTGGCCTAGGACTAGGCTTCATGCCCTTCGCTCCTGTCATGTATGTAACCACAATGTAACACCACTGTATTGCTGTATACACTCAACCTCGATGCACACCTTGACCACAAGAGGTGAACTTGTGGGAGACACTCCTTACCTGATCATACAGGTATAAAAAGGGAGGTCCCACGCAGAGTCATCGTCTTTGGAGTCCTGTAAATAAAGAGTTAAGGTCACAGAGTGACCCTGTCCTCAGAATGTGCCTCGTGTGGTTTCATACTGTAGAGTAAGGACTTTACATTGGCGACGAGAAACGGGAATTCACAACCCACAAGAATGGCCACCGGTAGCACAGAGGAACGGTACTGTGTTGGGGAAGACTGGGACGATTTTGTCGAGAGGCTTCAGCAAAGCTTCGTTACGAAAGTATTGCTGGGGGATGCAGCAGCCGACAAGCGAAGGGCTCATCTTTTGACCAGCTGCGGACCAAAGGCTTACACACTCATGAAGGACTTACTAGCACCCGAAAAGCCGGCGGACAAAACCTTTGAAGAACTTAGCAAATTAATCGGGGAGCACCTCAAACCGGCGAGTAGCATACATATGGCCCGACACAGATTCTACACCCTCCGACGTCATGAAGGACAGAGCATACCGGACTTCGTAGCGGACCTCCGGCGTTTGGCCAGCCTCTGTAAGTTCACAGACGCCTGCAGCGGGGAGATGCTAAGGGATTTCTTTATCGAGGGCATCGGTCATGCGGGAATTTTCCGCACATTAATTGAGAACAAGGATTTGACCTTGGAAGCAGTGGCGTTGATAGCTCAAAACTTTCATGGCGGGGCAGGAAGAGACGAAAATAATATACGCGCGCAATTCTGCCTCTAACACGGCGATGGATCAGTATGTCCTTACTATACAGTATAAATGCACATGAGGCCCATGCTTGAGAGAAGGTCATTCTGTGACCAGTAACCTTTATTTGCTAGCACTCAAGTGATGAAGGTGGGTGAAGCTTCCCCTTTTATACCTGAAAGTCCAGGTTAGGAGTGTCTCCCACAAGTTCACCACCTAGTGGTCATTGTTCTCACAGTGTATGACTTAGGTCAGTTTATACATGGGTTACAATGATGGTTGAATACATGACAAACATCTTCAATGCGACTCAGAGCCCCGCAGGCAAGCAGGGGCAGTCCGACACTCCCCAGGCAGCAATAGACCCCAGAGCAGGACTTCAACAGAGACAATGGCAGGCTGAACGGACATTCACGCCATCACAGTGGAAAATGCGGCCCGGGATGGGGCCATTGACACCCACTAATAGGGTACTTAAGAGCAGTCAAAGGGACAGTCAGTGCGGAATGCCTGGCCATAATCCCTTTGTTCCCAACAATGGGAACTTTAACTCATGCTGGAGGTGTGGGGGAAAACATTCAGCCAGATCTTGCAGATTTCAAAAGTTTGTCTGCAGGAACTGCAATCTCAGTGGCCACTTAGCTCGAATGTGCAGGAAACCTGCAACCAGACTAATATATGAGGCGGATGGACCAGAAGAGGGTTCTTTGAGACAGGATGACTTTTGGGGCAAATCGATGGACGCCGCGGTTCAGCGGGTCCATGTGGCGAATATTCACAGTTCATACACCAAAACGCCACCAATGATGAGGAGGGTTTTGTTGAACAGTATTCCAGTACGCATGGAGCTGGACCCTGGGGCCAGCCAGTCACTCATGGGCGTTTAGCAATTTGAGAAGCTATGGCCACTTAAAGCCAGTAGATCCAAATTAGCACGTATTGAGACACAATTACGGACTTACACTAAAGAAATCATTCCCGTGCTAGACAGTGCAATGTTGGCTGTCACACACAATGGGTTAGTGAATCGGCTGCCGCTCTGGATTGTCCCGGGCAATGGTCCCGCACTGTTGGGGAGGAGCTGATTAGCCGAGATGAACTGGAAATGGGGGGATGTTCACGCAATGTCATCTGTGGAGCGAAGTTCATGCTCACAAGTCCTACAACAATTCGATTCACTATTCCAACCTGGCGTCAGGACTTTCAAAGGCACTAAAGTAGTGATACACATCACCCCGGACGCCAGGCCAGTGCACCACAAAGCCAGAGCGGTGCCGTATGTGATGCGGGAAAAGATTGAGAGCGAATTGGACCGGCTGATGAGAGAGGGCATCATCTCGCCTGTTGAATTCAGCGACTGGGCGAGCCCCATAGTTTCCGTCCTACAAGCAGATGGCTCTGTCAGGATCTGTGGCGACTACAAGGCCACCATGAAACGGGTGTCCCGACAAGATCAATACCCGCTCCCGAGAGCGGAGGACCTCTTCGCCACGCTGGCAGGTGGCAAGCTGTTCACCAAGTTGGACCCAGGAACTGGCCGACGAATCTCAACTACTGACCACCATCACCACGCACAAGGGACTGTTCGTTTATAACAGGTGCCCGTTTGGCATTCGATCAGCGGCTGCGATCTTTCAAACAAACATGGAAAGCTTGCTTAAATCCATTCCTGGAACAATCGTATTCCAGGACAACATCCTCATCACGGGTCGAGACACCGAGGAACACCTCCACAACCTGGAGGAGGTGCTATGCCGACTGGACCGGGTAGGCCTGTGACTCAAGAAGTCTAAATGTGTGTTCTTGCTCCTGAGATTGAGTTTCTGGGCAGGAGGATTGTTGCAGATGGGATTTGGCCCACCGAATCCAAAACAGAGGCGATTCGACGAGCACCCAAGCCCTGCAACGCATCGGAGTTGCATTTATTCCTGGGACTGTTGAACTATTTCGGGAACTTTCTGCCGAACTTGAGCACGTTGTTGGAGCCGCTACACATGCTCCTGCGTAAGGGTTGCGATTGGTTTTGGGGGGACTGTCAGGAACGGGCTTTTGATCGGGCGCGAAACCTACTTTGTTCAAACAAGTTGTTGACCCTGTACTACCCCTGCAAAAAAATTAGTTCTGACATGTGATGCATTGTAATATGGCGTTGGGTGCGTGTTGCAGCAGGGCAATGCTGAGGGTCAACTACAACCTGTTGCTTATGCCTCCAGGTCGCGCTCTCAAGCAGAATGGGTATATGGGATGGTCGAGAAGGAAGCGCTTGCATGTGTCTATGGTGTAAAAAAATGCATCAGTACCTCTTTGGTAGGAAGTTTGAATTAGAGACGGACCACAAGCCATTAACATCCCTGTTGTCAGACAGCAAGGCTATCAATGCCAACGCATCTGCTCGCATACAGCATATAGGTATAAAAAGGGAGGTCCCACGCAGGGTCATCGTCTTTGGAGTCCTGTAAATAAAGAGTTACGGCCACAGAGTGACCTTGTCCTCAGAATGTGCCTCGTGTGGTTTCATACTGTAGAGTAAGGACTTTACAGCTCCAAGATAACAGAAGGTATCTACCCTGGGAAGGGCCAGCAAGGGTGAAAACATCCAGCTCTGTTCCAGGTTCACATACCTTTTAAAAATCCCTTTACTGGAAACAACGGCACTATATTCTGTTTATTTATGGATATATTAACTTGTTTTGCCTGAAGTTTTAAAGAGAGGAGAATGCCTGTTACTGTGAGTTTTTTGTGCCGGGCAAGCCAGTTTTAACACAGTAGAAAGCATAGCTTAAGAAAAGTGACTATTATGTACTCAACTGCACCTATTTAATCATCTGAGGAAAAGTTCTGTTTAAACATTCCTTGACCGCAAAAGATAATCAATCAAAAATACCTATAGCAGCTCTTACATTTGTGTATCCTAGTCCCTGCGTTCCTGAAAGTGTGGGTCTTACACAGCTGGCTGAAAGTCGAATGTAAAGGTGCTGGGACTGATTAAAACTGGCTGCCAGGAAAACACATTTTTAACAGGTCTTCCAGGCTGCTAGTTTCAGCGAATCCCAGCGGTTTTACATTCCCCTTGCAATCAGCTTGGACTTTGAGTGCAAAACTAGAGGAAGTGACCAGACATCACTTGAAGGTTTGTAAGACCTCAAAATTTATGAAAAGGCTTATTAATTCACCAACCAATGAAGGGTAAGCACAAACTCAGGATTATCAATTGAAGAGTGATACCCTTTCAAAATCTTTCATAATTTTGAAATCCTCTCTAATAGACCTTTAAGCGTCTCTGTTCTAGTGAACTTTTTGCATTTCCTTTCATAACTATTTCAATCCTCCAGCAAATTGTTTTTGTACCCTTTTCATGACTTATATCCTTCAGTATATGGGGCACCCAGAACTTTTGCAACACTACAACTTTGGTCTAATCATTTTCTTGTACAAATTGAACATAACTTTCTTGCTTTTGTCTTAAAATAACCAGAATCCCAATTGCCTTTTTGTGGCCTTTTCTATCTGGACTTCCAGCTTTAAAAATCTGTGTATTTCCATTCCTGGTTCTCTCTGTTCCCCCACTCCTTAATAATCTTACCAGTTAAAGTATACTACCCAAAATATACTGTTTCACATTTTTCTGCATTGAACTGCATCTGCCACCGAACTGTCCAATTTGCTATTCTACTAAGTGCTCCTACTCATTAATTACTTTGTCAGGGGTCGGGCGGGATCAAATCTTTAGTTTTACTTGAGATTTGTTAATATTCTGGTCACTTCCTCTAGTTTTGCACTCAAAGTCCAAGTTAAAAAGATAGCTAACAAATATAATCGCCTATGCTTCTCAAATGTTTTGAAGATCATGTCTTCATAACAAGTTCAGCTTTGTAAATCTCTCCTTAATGGTGCAAACAGTGGTGGTATAACTAAATGCAAAACAAGAGTCCAGACAGTATGAAGCCATTATCTAAATGATCTCTTTCCACCACGGCTGTCCTGGTTTCCAGAATACACTGAGCTCACTACAACCCCGCATCACTGAAAATATCAAGTCTCCAACAAGTAGTAGGCTAGAAGATTAAATATAATTTGTTTATGGAAAAATAGAATCTAATGTCTGAAACCATAGGAGGAAAATGTTGAAGATTTTAACTGGAACCTAAACAATTTAAAATCTTTTCTGTTGTTTTAACTCCATTCTTTATTTAAATGGCTAGCTATTTTGAATAATTTCAGGACATCTTACCTGAATGAGTATCCACATTTTGTCACAATGGGACAATGTAAATAAGACTTTATTTTGCTGCCAACTTACTGGAAACCATTCCCTGTTTTTTGTTTGCTTACTTTCAAATAAGCAAATAAATTAGACAAAATTGTACCAGAAAAATGCAATAATCTGTGTAGCACTTGCAGCACTAAACTACAGTAACTCCACAGGTTCAAATTCATGTTACTCTACTTCTGCTCAGATTTATGTGGGATTTGCAAAGAAATGTAGCTAAGATACAAAGATCTAAGCCATGCAGGTACAAAATACAAATCATAAGCCATGTGTCTACTGGTATTCCCTGCTTCCTCCACTTCCCTGTTACATTTATGAGACATCCAAAGTGGAATGTGAAATTATTCTTGATCTCCGCCTACAAAGTGATGATGTCATCTTCAAGCAAAGCAAATCTGCAAGTAATGAGCGTTAACATATACTCCAGATTTTATTTGAAGGTTGCACTTCAGCCAGGTTTACACCAGAATGGAATCATAGTGGAGTAAGAGGTATCATGTAACAAATACAATCTAATGAATAACACAATACCTTGGTGTTATGAACCTTGTTGTGCCCTTCTACTGATCATGTGATCAGTGTACCTCTAATTGCTTAGACCAAAATGCTTGCAATTGGTACTCACTGACATCACCCTTTTCCACAGCACGAGGATCCAGGGAAGCTCTGCATAGTCACCAGAAATGTCCACGTTCAATTAATTAAAATTTTACATAAACTTTTAAAAAGCAGTAGGAAGAAAAGGGAATTAAAATATATTAATACAACGTCTTGGCGGAGGGAATTTGTGATGTCTTTGAACCCCCTTGATCGTGTCAGTGCCTTGTAAGTCCTGATTGCCTATTATTTGACATGTAAAGACAAAGGATGTGAAGATTGTCAACTTATGAGTTTATCTGAAAACAAGAGTTAAAGTACAAATTTCAAATTGCCATTTTATTTAAATGCTAACTGAGAAGTGCTGGGATCTTGTGCTCCTAATGATGGGCAAGTTTTACATAGAAACATAGAAAATAGGTGCAGGAGTAGGCCATTCGGCCCTTCGGGCCTGCACCACCATTCAATAAGATCATGGCTGATCATTCACCTCAGTACCCCTTTCCTGCTTTCTCTCCATACCCCTTGATCCCTTTAGCTGTAAGGGCCATATCTAACTCTCTCTTGAATATATCCAATGAACTGGCATCAACAACTCTCTGCGGTAGGAAATTCCACAGGTTAACAACTCTCTGAGTGAAGAAGTTTCTCCTCATCTCAGTCCTAAATGGCTTACCCCTTATCTTTAGACTCTGTCCCCTGGTTCTGGACTTCCCCAACATGGGGAACATTCTTCCTGCATCTAACCTGTCCAGTCCCATCAGAATTTTATATGTTTCTATGAGATCCCCTCTCATCCTTCTAAACTCCAGTGAATACAGGCCCAGTCGATCCAGTCTCTCCTTATATGTCAGTCCTGCCATCCCGGGAATCAGTCTGGTGAACCATCGCTGCACTCCCTCAATAGCAAGAATGTCTTTCCTCAGATTAGAAGACCAAAATTTAACACAATATTCCAATTCGTAACTTCTACTCACCTCCTTCTTCCATTTTGCTAGCCACTCATCTCTCTTTCTTTTGCTGATATAATAGGGATCACCAGCCTGGAAAGTTATTCGCTGCATAGGTCTCTGACGCAGGCTACTCTCCCACCCTGATTGGCCACGACGTCGCCCCCTTGTTCCCTGTTCAAAAGGATAAATTTTGTTGACAATAATATAAAACATAAATCTGTTATTCAACATTTATTCATTTCTAACTTCAATACCATGTTAACAATTACTGAGCGAGAGTATGGGCTCTAAGTGCTAGGAGCAGCTAGGTTCCTGTTCAATGGAAGTGAAAGTGCACATCAAATTACAACTGGTCAAGAACATTTTACAAAGGTTTACACTGAATGTTGCGCTGCTCTGAAAAGGGATTAGCCAAACATGTTCGCTTGGATATTTTATTTCATAAATGTGGAGCGTTTTAGATTTTCCTGAGCTGTGGCAGACAAAATTGAAAATAAGGTTAAAATCTCTTCCAAATTATAGAAAAATAATGTGAGCACTAGAAGGTGAGGATTTTGCTTGGGGCTTTTTTGTAAAAAAAAATTAGGTTGCAGGATTAAGATTTTGTTTGGTCAGCTATCCCATGAAATGTAGGTATTTAGGGCTCAATTTTTCCCAGTGATTTGCGATGGTTTTTTTTGAGCAGGCTGCTCTTTTTGGCCTAAGTGGGGAAACTGTTTTTTCCAAACAGTTTGCAACAGTGTAGCTCAGTTAGTTACAATTTTTTTAGGTCAGTTTTTTTTTAGCCAAAGGGGGCGTAACCAGCCACCTATGGCAATTCTGCCCATTTAGGGATGTTTGGCCAGCTGAGAGTTACTCCAGTTCTGCTTAGGCCAGTGTATGTGGCCTCGCCAGGAAAACCTTCCGGAAGATTAAGGAAATCGGCGCAGGAATGGAAATCGGGGCAGCAGATGCCTGGACACACTAAAAGAATTGAAAAAAAGAGAGCGAGAGAGATAGAGAGAGACAGTCGGGAGGTAAGTTGCTGCTATGTGTTTTTCAATTCTTTTAATGTGTTGGGAGCTGGCTGTATGCTTCACTTTCCAGCCTCAGCTCACATTGTGTCCCTGGTTACCCTGGCAGCCCGATCTTTTTGGCACAGATCAAGGCTCCACATCAAAACTAAAGGTCGGGTTACGCCATGCCAAAATGAAGTCCAACAGGGAAAGTTAGAATATTTTTTTTTGGCGTACTTAGGCCCCCAAAAATCGGATGTAACTCTTCAAGTAGGCGAAAAAAATGCTTTGGGGAAAACTGAGCCCATAGATCTTAGTGACTTCAATGCTCACTCCTCCTGGTTACTTTCTGACCATTCTGATCCACCCACAAATGGACTTTTGAAATCCCACCTAGTAGAAGACAGTATGCATCTTATTAATGAAGTGCCAGCCTTCTTTCACTTTAGGCCTCAATATTTTTTCTGGAAGTTAAAAGTATACTTGTACAGTTACAAAGTAGCAACAGTGACATGATTGGTGTATGAATGAAGAAAAATGCCTCTTGATACCCAATGTTTTTTGATGCAGATTATGAATAAAACACAAACTTGCATCATTGGCTCTACATATAACTGGCATAGACTATTTTTGATGAAATGCGACAGTTTTATACAGAGCTACACATGAACAGATTGTTGTCATAAGTGTGATCAGACGTTTCATATCTCTGATTAACAAAAATAGGTGAATGGCATCCGGATAAAAATTTCAGGTTATTCTAATGCATGCTCTGGTGTAAGAATGTAAAAATTACAGAACTTATTTAATAAAAACAAGTATGTGTGTGTATTCTCTGGGCTAGAAATTAGCCAAAAAGTGCTATGACCGTTCTTTGGCACTATTCGCAGTGCTGTTTATTTTTTTATCGCCGAAATACCGCTATCATTTTAGCTTGCAAAATTCGCCAAACGGAATCCGGCCTTTCACAACTAAATTTGTACGCCCGAAACAAAACTACCGAACTTTAAAAAATTGGACCTTCTGCGCATGCACAAAAAAAAATTTGGCCGATTTCGTTTCCTTCCAATTTTTAAAAAATTTCCCCGCAATTCTGGTCAGCTGTCAGGGTGCGCCCGCGCATACGCAGTACACCCAGGGCTGAATAAGCCATTTTTGAGGGTTACATTGAAGAGGTTGATCGACGGGATAATACAAAATTTAGGGTGAATTTAGCAGGAATAGGGTAAGAAAATACACTCGTGATGCTAATGAGGCCCTCATTACTGCTATAGAAAGCAGATGGCGGGGATATGAATAAGCAGGGTCATTCTAAATTCCCCCCAGCCATTGTAAAATGATTGTGGAAAAATGTGGCAGAGGAAGTTTCCTCAGTGGATTTCTTAAAGAGGGACCACAAACAATGTCAAAAAAGGTGGAATGACCACTGCAGGGTTGTCAGAGTAAGTAATATTTTTATTGATACACTCCCATTACTTAAATTGTAAATGTGACACATATTGGTATCATCAGGCTTAGTGTTGCACCTTATTTGCCATGAATGATCGTCACACGTTATTAAGACTGCTTTTTGACATCTTAAAAGATGTTTCTGCACTGTGATGTCTTCCCCATGAACCACCTGCAACTACCAGGGCCATTAAACACAGGACTGTATTAAATGCACACAGTATGGTATAAGTGCTTTGATGACTATCTGTGTGTGCCACAAGAGCAGGAGGTCTCCTCTAGTAACCATTTATATTGTCATATTTGCAGGGAAAGTTGTAAGGTGTGTGAGAGGGGGGATCAGTGCCTTTACACACCATCTCACAGTCCCATCTCATGTCCATTTGCATTGTCATCTTTGCAGGGAAAGTTGTCCGAGAATCGCCGGGAGTAACGACGCACAGGCAGCGGTCCACCACAAATAATACCATTCACCGACCTCGAGGAATGCATGGCGGGTCTCGTTGTGCCTCACCAAGGTCAACTACCCGTGGAGATGCTGAGCCCTCATTTTTGAGTGAGGGCAAGTCCTGTAAAATCCACGGGCTGGGTTCAGGAAGTCTGATATACTGTCTGTGGGCTAGGGTTCGGGCAATGTGATGCAGTGTCTGTCGACAACATATAATGCAGTAGTGGTGGTCATTCAAATGAGCCTGCGCTATGTGACCTAACTCATGTCACCCTGCCCCCCTCCGCCCCCCGCCCCCTGCTGACCAGTTGTCTGTTGTTTTTTATTTTGCAGATGAGGATTCTGACCTCATGCAGTGAAAACCCTCACCTCGGATGATCCTATGGGGGTGGAGGACACAGATGTTAGCTACGCCGAGGAACCTCCACGGATGGAGGAAAAGGAGGAGGACGACGATGATTTGGTGTAGGGGGTCCACGCAGGCACAAACTACTTTAGCTGCGGACACCAGTTCATCAGAGGAAGTCACCACATTCTCTGGCTTTTCAGCATCCGAGGGCTCGGATCCGACAACAACAAACACCCAGGATTGAATCCCGTATGCTGTCTCTGCGGAGGCTGAGTAGGCAAAGCCGGTCTGCTGAAAGGCAGGCAGACGCACACCTGGATTTGGTGAGACTGTCTCGGGAGAGCATCTAGCTCGGCCGACAGCTCCTCTAGGTCCTGGGTTGGATCTCCAGCAACATTGCCGCAATATCTACAGACATGAGGGAGGGCATGTTGCAAATTGTAGCTGCAACAAGAGAGAACACCGAGGCTGTCAATGCCACTCAGCAATTGATGGTATGGATTCTTGGCACTCGAGTCCCCAGTGTCATGCCACCCAGACTGACAACACCAGTGAGAGGTGAGGCTGAGCAAAAGGCTAGCCATTCAGAAGCTGGACCTTCCACAGCCTGAGCTTCTCCAGGGGTTCCAAAGGTGTCTCCTACATCTTTCCTCCAACAACAGTAGTGCCCTGTGCACGTTGCTGCAAAACCTCTTGGACCGAACATGGGTAGGGGCAGGGGCAAGGGCAACAATCGACAGGGGTGGGGAGCGGGGGCAGGGGGGTACAGCTAAAGGATGTTAGGTGCAGGGTTGTTTTGCTGTTGTTATTTTATAAAACTTTGCAAAAGTTTTACCATTGCTGTTGCGATAAAATTTCATTTCAGTTAATAAATTAAAGTTTCAAACTTTAATGTAAAAATGTTTAATAAATTTTATAATGTTTTATAAATTGTTTTTTTCACCTTAAACATTCTTGTGCAGTGTCTCATTTGCAAAATAAGAGGGGGAACAGTCAACATGGTGGGACAGAGTGGCCAGTCAATGATGAAACGTGCCGTTCAGCCTTCATGCAAAGCGATGAATTATGAACTGCTGACGTAAGGCTTTTGCAGTGGCGAAAGCTCCACGAGGCATGGGTTCGTCAACAAGCTCCTTGTCGTCCTCTTCCTCCTCTGTTCCCTCTCTCCTGAGGTGGTCCGGCAGTCCCCAGTGGCAAATCCTGTCCCCTCATGATGGCTAAGTTGTGTAGCATGAAGCATATCACAGTGATCTCAGAGACCTGCTATGGGGAGTATTGCAGGCAGCCTCTAGAGTGGTCCAGGCATCAGAACAGGAGGTGGGTGGGGTGGGGTGGGGTGGGGTGGCTTGACCCATCCACCTCCACGGAGGTGTGTGGGGGACCTGACCCATCCACCTCCATGGCACGAACCTGGTATTGCAGTACTTCCAGGAACGGTGCAGTGGCTCTAGGCCTTTTGGCTAAGAGCATTGGCGCAGAGTGATCCTTGGCATGTGCAAGGTGACCTCTGGCGTTTGTGATTTGACAAAGAATTGGAACGATTGGCTACGAATTTATTAAAAAAAAAAAAAAAATCAGAATCGCTTCTCGGCCTTTTGGCTAAGATCATGCGTAACTGACCTGACAGGGGAGTAGCCACCATGACCTCCGGGTGGTTCTCCCTGGATCAGGAAGGTATATGCTTGCTTTTTTGGAAACAGGAGGTGGGTGGGGTGGCTTGACCCATCCACCTCCACGGAGGTGTGTGGGGGACCTGACCCATCCACCTCCATGGCACGAACCTGGTATTGCAGTACTTCCAGGAACGGTGCAGTGGCTCTAGGCCTTTTGGCTAAGAGCATTGGTGCAGAGTGATCCTTGGCGTGTGCAAGGTGACCTCTGGCGTTTGTGATTTGACAAAGAATTGGAACGATTGGCTATGAATTTCAAAAAAAAAAAATCAGAATCGCTTCTCGGCCTTTTGGCTAAGATCATGCGTAACTGACCTGACAGGGGAGTAACCACCATGACCCCAAGGTGGTTCTCCCTGGATCAGGAAGGTATATGCTTGCTTTTTGGAAATAGGAGGTGGGTGGGGTGGCTTGACCCATCCACCTCCACGGAGGTGTGTGGGGGGCCTGACCCATCCACCTCCATGGCACGAACCTGGTATTGCAGTACTTCCAGGAACGGTGCAGTGGCTCTGGGCCTTTTGGTTAAGAGCATTGGCGCAGAGTGATCCTTGATGTGTGCAAGGTGACCTCTGGCGTTTGTGATTTGACAAAGAATTGGAACGATTGGCTACGAATTAAAAAAAAATCAGACTGTCTTGAGCACTCCAATTGTCTTTTCCACGATGTTGCGTGTGGCTATATGGTTGTTATTGTAGCGATGGTGAGCTTCTGTCTGAGGGTTGCGGAGGGGAGTCATGAGCCAGGTGGCGAGGCCGTAACCTTTATCCCCCAGCATCCAGCTCTGGCCTTCTGGCTGAAGCTTAAACAGGTATGAGACACTGCTCTCACGCAAGGTGAAAGCATCATGGATGCACATTGGAAATTGGGCATTTACTGCCATGATGCGCTGAGTATGGTTGCACATGATCTGTATATTCAGTGAGTGGAATCCCTTTCAGTTCGGTAAACCTCTGGATCCTCTAAAGGTGCTCGCAGGGCGATGTGCGAACAGTCAATGGCAGCCTGTACCTTGAGGAAGCCAGCAATTCATGCAAAACCTATAGCCCTCTCATTCTGTGCTTCCCTGGTTATTGGGAACTTTATGAAGTCCATCCTGCGTGCGTACAGTGCAGTAGTCACCTGGCGAATGCAGTGATATGTAGTGTGCTTCGAGATGGAGCATATGTCCCCTGCTGATGCCTGAAAGGAGCCGAAGGCATAGAAGGCAAGTGCCGCAGTCACCTTCACCTCGACGGGCAGTGCAGTCCTCTTCCCGCTTGTAGGTAGTACATATGCCTTTATGAGCTGGCATATCTCTGTGACCACCTCTTTTCAAAAGCGCAGCCTTTTAATGCACTGTGCCTCAGACAGGTGCAGGTATAAGAACATAAGAAATTGGAGCAGGAGTAGGCTATACGGCCCCTTGAGCTTGCTCCGTTATTTAATACGATCATGGCTGATCCGATCATGGACTCAAGTCCACTTCCCTGCCCGCTCTCCATAACCCCTTATTCCGTTATCGTTTAAGAAACTGTCTATTTCTGTCTTAAATGTATTCAATGTCCCAGCTTCCACAGCTCTCTGAGGCAGCAAATTCACAACCCTCTGTGAGAAGAAATTTCTCCTCATCTCTGTTTTAAATGGGCAGCCCCTTATTCGAAGATTATGCCCTCTAGTTCTAGTCTCCCCTATCAGTGGAAAAATCCTCTCTGCATCCACCTTGTCAAGCTCCCTCATAATCTTATACATTTCAATAAGATCACCTCTCATTCTTCTGAATTCCAATGAGTAGAGGCCCAACCTACTCAACCTTTCCTCATAAGTCAACCCCCTCATCTCCGGAATCAACCTTGTGAACCTTCTCTGAACAGCCTCCAAAGCAAGTATATCCTTTCGTAAATATGGAAACCAAACTGCAGGCAGTATTCCAGGTGTGGCCTCACCAATACCTTGTACAATGAGTGCTGCTCCCTGTAAACTCGTGGAGGATAAAGCCTCCTCGCCATACATCTGCGGGCTCTTTGATTAGGCTCATAATGCTCTTGAATAAATCTTCTTCCAGCTCTATGCTACACAGAAAAAACAGCCAGCAATAATGACAGAGATAGTATAGCCCCCATTCTTTTAAATGTCGTTAAAAACGAAGTATCAACTCACAAAAAGCTCAATATGTAAAACACAGCCTTCCCTCCAAGTCCTTTTATGTACTGAACTTGTGTTCGCTCCATTTTTTAAGATGGCATCGTTAGCGTCGGGTGCGTGGTGAGTCTGACCTTGTAAGACATGATTTTTTTTCAGGCGGGTTTTTGGGCGGCCGGTAAAAATGGCGATATTGCCGAATTTTGCAAAAACGGCGATATTGGAGCGTTGCACGATGACTGATGTCATAAAAAAAAGGCGGGCGATAATTTTTATCGCGGGCGCAAAACCGGTGACGAAACTTGCGAAATGCCGATAAATTTTTTACTGCCAAAGAACACGCATTTTCTGCACAAAAATGGTGGTAAAATGGGCGCAAACCTGGCGAATTTCTAGCTCTTAGTGTCTAAAAGAAACAAAGGAGTTTAAGACAATATTATAAACTCCAAGTTTTAAATGTTTATGACATGAATCCAAGATTGCCTTGTTTCATTTGACTGTAGTTCTAGCAAACTTGTTTTGTTGTAAATAAGATTGTTGGTCTGTTCTCCACTACTCTACATTGTGATACTTACATAATTTAATAGGGAGTGACACGAGCAGTGTGATGAAAAAAAACGGTTCTGCTAGTGTTCCATATACATATGTTGTATTTAATAGGAAAGAAGGGGTATTACCTCTACTTTTACTGATTCCTGCGGTGATGTGGTGTTTTCCTCAGATCCTAAAAAAGTGCAAAACAAATCAAAACATACATCATTCTATAGAATTGTATCAGCTGATATATTAGACTTAAGTACAAGATACATAATATAAGGCTACGGTTCTAGCCTAGGGTTATAGACAATTCAGCTTTATTTATAAACTTTATGCGATGTTATGCGCTCCTCTAGGGAATAGATGAACAGCAGATATTTTCCCAACTTTTCAGATTGATTGAGAGACCCATGAAATCTTCATTTCTTATTTTGACCAAACTGCATAATTTTCCTAGAATGAAGTATGGGTGACTTATGTAACCGAGGGCTCGTAGTTCCTTGATAAGTCTTCTCTATAACTTTTCATTACTTGTATGGGAATAATGCTAAGGGGGGGGGGGGGGCAAGCTCCCAACCAGTTAAAACTCCTTATTCTCCCCTTCCCCATTTATATCAGTCCACATGACAAGTCACAATGGGTTGCTTCTTCAAGACTTTAAGTAGCCTCTTACATAGTGAGATTGGCAGATGTAGAAGTAGGCCTTCTCAGTAGGGACAATGTGGTCGGATTTATATTATTACTGTGTATTCACAATGACATCGCTTTCCCAGAGTTCCAAGCAACAAAAAGATGTCACGATAACCCAGCTGTCCTAAATGATCAAGCACAAATATAGAGACATTTACCAGACGAATAAGAAACATCAGGGGGGAAAATCTAGGATTTAATTGCAGAATAAGTAATGTAATGAAAAAAAGTACAATCAATGTTTAGCGCCCTCTTAAAAGGGTGCCGTCCTCATGAAGTCATATTTGGAAAACTTTTTTTTCTTTTTTTTTACAAAAATACATTGCATTGACATGTCAAAATACATCACCACATTGTAATGAAAATGCCAAGCAGCCATATTGGCACCATTTCTTCCACAAACATTAAAAAAGCTGTCGGAACACTTTTTTATGAAAAGGTCATGGAGTTGTGGAATATGTTGCTAGAGAAGCCAACTGAAGTTCCCAGTATAAACAGGTACTAGATACAGTGGGGATATGTTTCCAGGAAGAGCAGGGATTGAGGAACACGGATAAAGAAGTACAACACTCAGATTTATACAGCACCTGTTACATCCTGTCCCAAATCCAATTAATTATTTTTGAAGTATGGTTACTGTTTTTGTAGGCATACTTTAGCAGCCAATGTGCACACAGCAGCAGTTAATTTGTTTTTGGTGGTGTTGGTTAAAGGAGGAATGTTGGCCAGCAATCTAGCAGAACTCCCCCATGCTTCTTCGAACAATGCTGTGGGATATTTTGCATCTATCTGAGCAGGCAGATTGGGTTGTGGTTTAATGTCTCATCTGAAAGATGGTAGCTCTGACAAGGCAGTGGTTGCTCAGTACTGCACTGAATTACCAGCCTAGATTATGTGCTCATGGAATGGGACTTGAAGCCACTATCAAAGATGAGAGAACGACCACTGAGCCAAGACTGACACTAGGCAGGTAGATAACACTCATCTATCAAAAAGGGTTGTGCTTCTGGCCTCAATTATGCTTTCCTGTTCTTAAAACTTCTTAAGACATTACCTCTAAGTGAATAAAGTCTCAGAAATTCTCACAGAATGAAATATCCAAATGAACTCATAACCATACAACTTATATCAACTGCTTTTTGCTTCCTAAATGTAAAATGGATGAGTTGTGGTTCAGTGGATAAATTCACTGCCTGTTGTGGTGCTGAGTAGGAAAGGCCGTGGTCCTTGCAGAATCAGCTGATTCTAGCTCGGGTGATAAAGAGAACAATACAATTGCTCTCAGAGAAACCTAACTGGGAAGGGTTCCTGCTGTTGTTTACCATTCACTGACCCCTGCTGGAAAGTGTACATATGTAGATATTAGATGTGAACAGCATCAAGCTCTTCTATGATTCCTCCTAATTGCCGCCTGGCACTCAATATTTGGGTTCACACAAAGAGTAGTCACTTGAGGGAAGTATTGGAGAATTGCTAGTGCCAATGAAAGTACATCCCAGAAAGAGTCATTATATTTAGGAGAAGACGAAAGAAAAGAGAGATGCAAGTTCTAAATGAACAGCAGCTATAGGCCCAGTAAAGTATGTTTTATATAATTTTTTTTACAAGTTTCCTTGTAGGCAGGAATACACCTCCGGGTCCGACAAAGAAACCTTGAGCCTCCCCTGCCTTGGGTTTGTCTCCCACTACCTCTACTTCCCAGACCAGGATTGCCCTCATTTACTTTGTGCTAGGGACTGTTCCCCATGGTCCACGGTGGCAGCCTCTTGCCGTCGATTTTAACAACCGGGCAACTACTTCCTGCCGACATTTCAACTGTTTTGGTCGGGAAGTCAGCACGTGGTATGTTAATGAGGCCCGGCTATTAAAATCAGCTGTACCACTCCTGGGTTGGCCGGCCACTCACTTTTCCGGGAGTTAAAATCAAACCCCGAGTGTCAGAACAGTAATGTTTGGAGCCACATATTAGAGGTGTAAATGTATATTCTAGCTCAGGCTTGACTTGCATGTGTCCACATTAAATGCCCATGTCCTCTGGTGCGAGATGCCATTTGCCAATCAGCAGCCGATTCAGTAATCCACACAATTTATAAATCTTGATTTACTGCAATGGAATGAAAGGATGTCCTAAAGCAAAGCTGCGTTTTTCATGTTTAAAAGCACACAGTATATATTGGGCCGAAAAGTGTGGCCTCTCCGGGTGCGTATGATGTGCACATGCACCCGAAGAGGCTTTGCAAATGTTGGTTCTCGGCGCGTGATGCACATGCACCGAGAACCAGCTTTTGCAACTGCCAAAATGTCTTGACAGATCGCCGCATCCCCAGGAGAAGGATATTCGCGGGCGGAGATTTGGGCTATTTGCCCAACTCTTGCCTGGCGAATGTCCTTCAAACTCTTACGCCTCAAAATAGCAGGCGGAAAGCTTACTTTTACCAGTGTAATAGTTTTAAAACATAGAAAAAATAAATGTTATTACTCATTTTTATCTTAAAATCCCGATCTATGAAGGTAAGTTTATTTTGAACACTATTAAAAAAATGTAATTCACAAAAATAAATTTTTCTCGAAAACATTTAATTTAATGCAATTTCTATTAATTTTTAAAAAGTGAAGTGTTTTAAAAATTATGTTTGTGTGGGCAGGAAAAAGAGTGGGAGAGCGACAGTGAAAGGGGATTCAATTGTAAGGGGAATAGATAGGCGTTTCTGCGGCCGCAACCGAGACTCCAAGATGGTATGTTGCCTCCCTGGTGCAAGGGTCAAGGATGTCTCGGAGCGGGTGCAGGACATTCTGAAAAGGGAGAGTGAACAGCCAGTTGTCGTGGTGCGCATTGGTACCAACGGTATAGGTAAAAAATGGGATGAGGTCCAACAAGACGAATTTAAGGAGCTTGGAGCTAAATTAAAAAGTAGGACCTCAAAAGTAGTAATCTCGGGATTGCTACCAGTGCCACGTGCTAGTCAGAGTATGAATCGCAGGATAGCTCAGATGAATACGTGGCTTGAGCAGTGGTGCAGCAGGGAGGGATTCAACTTCCTGGGGCATTGGAACCGATTCTGGGGGAGGTGGGACCAGTACAAACTGGACGGTCTGCACCTAGGCAGGACTGGAACCAATGTCCTAGGGGGAGTGTTTGCAAGTGCTGTTGGGGAGGAGTTAAACTAATATGGCAGGGGGATGGGAACCAATGCAGGGAGACAGAGGGAAACAAAATGGAGACAGAAGCAAAAGACAGAAAGGAGATGAGTAAAAGTGGAGGGCAGAGAAACCCAAGGCAAAAAACAAAAAGGGCCACTGTACAGCAAAATTCTAAAGGGTCAAAGTGCAATAAAAAGGCAAGCCTGAAAGCTCGGTGCCTCAATGTGAGGAGTATTCGGAACCCAGGAGAGGGCTCTGAGCGAGTTCGAGTGGGTGAGAGCTCAGTTGAACAGGACCACAAGAAAGAATGCAAAAGGCAGGAGGCAACAGAGCAGAGTAGCACTGGGGTAAGTGTAAACCGCAAGGTAATAGGAGGGACAATATGTATGAATATAAAGGGGCTGCAGGAGGGGTCAAAACTAAAAATCATGGTTTCAAAACTAGTATTAAAACACTCTACCTAAACGCACGCAGCATTCGAAATAAAGTAAATGAGTTGATGGCACAAATCATTACAAATGGGTATGATTTGATGGCCATTACAGAAATGTGATTGCAGGGTGGCCAAGACTGGGAATTAAACATACAGGGGTATCTGACAATTCGGAAAGATAGACAAGAAGGGAAAGGAGGTGGGGTAGCTCTGTTAATAAAGGATGATATCAGGGCAGTTGTGAGAGACGATATTGGCTCTAATGAACAAAATGCTGAATCATTGTGGGTGGAGATTAGAGATAATAGGGGGAAAAATTCACTGGTGGGCATAGTTTATAGGACCCCAAATAATAACTTCACGGTGGGGCGGACAATAATCAAGGGAATAATGGAGGCATGTGAAAAAGGAACGGGAGTAAGCATGGGGGATTTTAACCTACATATCGATTGGTCAAATCAAATCGCACGGGGTAGCCTTGAGGAGGAATTTATAGAATGCATACGGGATTGTTTCTAAGAACAGTATGTTACAGAACCTACAAGGGAGCAAGCGATCTTAGATCTGGTCCTGTGTAATGAGACAGGAATAATAAACGATCTCCTAGTAAAAGAGCCTCTCGGAATGAATGATCACAGTATGGTTGAATTTGTAATACAGATTGAGGGTGAGGAAGTAGTGTCTCAAACGAGCGTACTATGCTTAAACAAAGGGGACTGCAGTGGGATGAGGGCAGAGTTGGCTAAAGTAGACTGGGAACACAGACTAACCGGTGGCACAATTGAGGAACAGTGGAGGGCTTTTAAGGAGCTCTTTCATAGTGCTCAACAAAAATATATTCCAGTGAAAAAGGGCGGTAAGAGAAGAGATAACCAGCCGTGGATAACCAAGGAAATGAAGGAGAGTATCAAATTAAAAACCAATGCATATAAAGTGGCCAAGATTAGTGGGAAACTAGAAGATTGGGAAAATTTTAAACGACAGCAAAGAATGACTAAGAAAGCAATAAAGAAAGGAAAGATAGATTACGAAAGTAAACTTGCGCAAAACATAAAAACAGATAGTAAAAGCTTTTACCGATATATAAAACAGAAAAGAGTGACTAAAGTAAATGTTGGTCCCTTAGAAGATGAGAAGGGGGATTTAATAATGAGAAATGTGGAAATGGCTGAGACCTTAAACAATTATTTTGCTTCGGTCTTCACAGTGGAAGACACAAAAACCATGCTAAAAATTGCTGGTCACGGGAATGTGGGAAGGGAGGACCTTGAGATAATCACTATCACTAGGGGGGTAGTGCTGGACAGGCTAATGGGACTCAAGGTAGACAAGTCCCCATGTCCTGATGAAAAGCATCCCAGGGTATTAAAAAAGATAGCGGAGGTTATAGCAGATGCATTCGTTATCCAAAATTCTCTGGACTCTGGGGAGGTACCATCGGATTGGAAAGCAGCTAATGTAACGCCTCTGTTTAAAAAAGGGGGCAGACAAAAGGCAGGTAACTATAGGCTGGTTAGTTTAACATCTGTAGTGGGGAAAATGCTTGAAGCTATCATTAAAGGAAGAAATAGCGGGACATCTAGATATGAATATTGCAATCAAGCAGACACAACATGGATTCATGAAGGGGAAATCATGTTTAACTAATTTACTGGAATTCTTTGAGGATATAACAAGCATAGTGGATAGAGGTGTACCGATGGATGTTGTGTATTTAGATTTCCAAAAGGCATTCGATAAGGTTACAAAAGGTTACTGCAGAAGATAAAGGTACGCGGAGTCAGAGGAAATGTATTAGCATGGATCGAGAATTGGCTGGCTAACAGAAAGCAGAGAGTCGGGATAAATGGGTCCTTTTTGGGTTGGAAATCGGTGGTTTGTGGTGTGCCACAGGGATCGGTGCTGGGACCACAACTGTTTACAATATACATAGATGACCTGGAAGAGGGGATAGAGTGTAGTGTAACAAAATTTGCAGATGACACAAAGATTAGTGGGAGAGTGGGTTGTGTCGAGGACACAGAGAGGCTGCAAAGAGATTTAGATAGGTTAAGCGAATGGGCTAAGGTTTGGCAGATGGAAGACAATGTCGGAAAATGTGAGGTCATCCACCTTGGGAAAAAAAACAGTAAAAGGGAATATTATTTGAATGGGGAGAAATTACAACATGCTGTGGTGCAGAGGGACCTGGGGGTCCTTGTGCATGAATCCCAAAAAGTTAGTTTGCAGGTGCAGCCGGTAATCAGGAAGGCGAATGGAATGTTGGCCTTCATTGCAAGAGGGATGGAGTACAAAAGCAGGGAGGTCCTGCTACAACTGTACAGGGTATTGGTGAGGCCGCACTTGGAGTACTGTGTGCAGTTTTGGTCACCTTACTTAAGGAAGGATATACTAGCTTTGGAGGGGTACAGAGACGATTCACTAGGCTGATTCCGGAGATGAGGGGGTTACCTTATGATGATAGATTGAGTCGACTGAGTCTTTACTCGTTGGAGTTCAGTAGGATGAGGGGTGATCTTATAGAAACATTTAAAATAATGAAAGTGATAGATAAGATAGAGGCAGAGAGGTTGTTTCCACTGGTCGGGGAGACTAGAACTAGGGGGCACAGCCTCAAAATACGGGGGAGCCAATTTAAAACCAAGTTGAGAAAGAATTTCTTCTCCAGAGGGTTGTGAATCTGTGGAATTCTCTGCCCAAGGAAGCAGTTGAGGCTAGGTCATTGAATGTATTCAAATCACAGATAGATAGATTTTTAACCAATAAGGGAATTAAGGGTTCGGGTAAGTGGAGCTGAGTCCATGGCCAGATCAGCCATGATCTTGTTGAATGGCGGAGCAGGCTCGAGGGGCTCGATGGCCTTCTCCTGTTCCTCATTCTTATGTTATGTTCTTATGTTCTTATTTGATTTTAGGGGTATTCGCATTGATAGTAATGGGAGCTCAGAGCTAGGCTTTGGACGTTTGCGGGAAGCCTCTGAGTACAATTTTTGGGCCATTGATACAGGACCTTGTTATATTTACTGCAGATAATTTAACATAAACCAACAGTAATGATGTATCCTCTTCTGTAATATCATCATGACACATGGATGACATGAAATGCACTAAATGCCAATATCTATTCATCATAGAATGCTACAGCACTGAAGGAGACCATTTGGCCCATCGTACTAAGAACAGGACTTGTCTGTTTATAATCACAAATGTGCCTGAGGCATGTAACCTGGTTACCAAGG
The DNA here is from genome assembly GCF_044704955.1 of Pristiophorus japonicus. Taxonomy (NCBI): domain Eukaryota; kingdom Metazoa; phylum Chordata; class Chondrichthyes; family Pristiophoridae; genus Pristiophorus; species Pristiophorus japonicus. The sequence continues at coordinate 88,992,881 of NC_091983.1, forward strand.
CGGCATATAAGCAGCTTCTAGCCAGTGTTGTCCACTCTGACAGCAGCACTGCGGAATGAATTGGAACACTAAGTAGCAGATCACTTTGGATGCCAACCAACCAGTTATGAATTAGGCCACATCTATCCCCAACGTCAGTAGAGCTCACTACTTTTGTCATTGATTAGAAGCCTGCTGTAATCCATTTCGTTGCTGGTGTCGACATGGAGAAAAGATATACATTAAAAAGATTAAGAGCAAAGAGAAACAGAAAGGAGCAAAAAGAAGAAAAAGGAAGTCAAATAGTCAAGAGAGAGATACAAAAAAGGAACGTGTGTGTATGTGTGTAGCACACAAATCGGATCACCAACAAACACAAATCCAAATTTCTTTCATGAGCCTTTAGCACTCTTGTAAAAATTATAGAAGTCATTCATAATTTGAATAAACATTAAATTGTTCTTTATAATGATAAGAACATAAGAATTAGAAGCAGGATTTGGCCAATACGGCTCTTCGCGCCTGCTATGCTATTCAATAAGATCATGGCTGATCTGTGACCTCAACTCCACTTTCCTGCTCTATCCCCAGAACTCTTAATTCCTCTGGATTCCAAGAATCTATCTATCTCAGCCTTGAATATACTCAACGTCTGAGCCTCCACAGCACTTTGGGGCAGAGAATTCCAGAGATTCACAACCTACCTTTACCCCTTGTTCTCGACTCTCCAGCCAGGGGAAACAATCTCTCAGCGTCGACACCATCAATCCCCCTCAGAATCTTATGTTTCAATGAGATCACCTCTCATTCTTCTAAACTCCAGAGAGTATAGGCTCAACCTACTCAATCTCTCCTCATCGGACAACCCCCTCATCCCAGGGAATCAATCTGGTGAATATTCGTTGAACCGCCTTTAAGGCAAATATATTCTTCCTTAAATAAGGAGATCAAAACTATACACAGTACTCCAGGTGTGGTCTCATCAGAGCCCTGTACAATTGTAGCAAGAATGATAGCAAACAACAGATGTATGTGGCTGCATTACAAGCAGACAGTTAACACAATTGTAGGAGTTCAAATTATACAATTGCTTGGAGAGATTACACTTATCATCTGAATCCCAGGATTGTTATACATTCCCAAGGAATAGTTACTTTATATAAAGCATATACTTAGATCTCAGCTTATGCATTTAAGATAACCACTGACACATTGGTTGCTGCTGAGATGGTTGGCACAGAGTTCATAAAGTATCATGAATTGAGATCAGGTTGCATAGTGTTTAAAATGAAAAAAAAGAAAGACTTGCATTTATATAGCGCCTTTCACGACCACTGGACGTCTCAAAGCACTTTATAGTTAATTAAGTACTTTTTAAAATGTAGTCACTGATGTAATGTGAGAAATGCGGCAGCCAATTTGCACCCAGCAAGCTCCCAAAAACAGCAATGTGATAATGACCAGATTATGGGCCCAAGTTTCGAGCCGTACCTAGAACGGCGCAGTCCCGACCTGGATGCCCGTTTTTCGCGCCACAAAGTGCGCCTAAAAAAACCTTCCAGATTCTCCAGCTCTCTGCAGGTCGTTTGCAGCTCAGCGCAGCGCAGCAGGAGCTGTAGGGAGCGGAGCCAGGTCCCTGCGCTGAAAACAGTGCCGGGACTTCTGCACATGCGCGCTACAGTGGGCGCGCATGTGCAGTAGCTCCAGGCGCCCAAAACTGTGTGGGAGGGGCCGAAGCACGCAGCCCCTAGCCCTGGCCCAATGGCCTCACTGGGGCTGCGTGAATAAGGCTCCTCCCACTGCCAGCTCCTGCTTCCTCCCGACCCGACTCGACTCCCGCTTCCCACCTCTGGATCGGACCCAACACCGACCCGACTCCCGCTTCCCCCCCGCGTCCCCGGACTGGATCCGACCCGACTCCCGCTTCCACCCCCCCCCCACCCCGCTTCCGGACTGGACCCGACACCGACCCCCCCCCCCCCCGCCCCCGGACTGGACCCGACCTGACCTCCCTCCCCCCAACCTGACCTCCCTCTCCCACCACCTCCCAGACCCGCGCTCCCCCCGACCCGACCCAACGCCACCTACCTGTAAATCTGGTGCTGGGGACGGGCCCTGCCCGAAGTCTTGGGCCCTGCCCGAAGTCTCGGGCCCAGCCCGTTCAGCACCCCCCCCATCTCCTTTCTCCCCCTCAATCTCCTTTCTCCCCCCCCATCTCCTTCCTCCCCCCCATCTCCTTTCCCCCTCCCCCTCCCCTCCTTCTTCTGCTCCCCCTCTCCCCCATCCCTCCCCCTTCTCCCCCATCCCTCCCCCTTCTCCCCCATCGCTGCCCTTCCCTCCCTCTGCTTCCCCCCTCTCTCCCTCTACCCCGCTCCTCCCCCTCCCCTCGCTGTCAGAAACACAGACACTGACAGACAGAGAGTGAGAGACACACACAGACAGACAGACAGAGAGATAGAGACACTGACAGAGACACACTGGGGGGGGCATCCCAGCACGCTGTTGGAGGGCTCCCGGTGCTGCAGTCGGTAAGTAGAAAATGTTTTATTTATTGATTTTTAAATTTTTTAAAAATTTTTTTATTAATTTTTTTGGATTGCTTTATTATTTGATTTATTGATGTATTTATCATTTATTATTGATGATGGCTCTTTATTTGTAAAACTGAAGTGTTTAATGTTTGTAAGCTTCCCTTTAAACCCCCCCCACCCCCCATTCCCTACTCCTGATTTGTAACCTACGCCTGATTTTCTAAAGTGCAGACAAGGTTTTTTCGAGCGTACAAAAATCTTCACTTACTCCATTCTAAGTTAGTTTGGAGTAAGTTTTCACTGCCGAAACTTTGAAAACAGGCGTAAGTAGCCGGACACGCCTCCTTTTGAAAAAAAAATTCTGTTCCAAAGTGAAACTGTTCTAACTGACTAGAACTGGAGCAAACTAAATGGCGAGAATTCCGATTTCTAAGATACTCCGTTCTACACCAGTTGCTCCAAAAAATCAGGAGCAAATCATGTCGAAACTTGGGGCCAATGTGCTTTAGTGATGTTGGTTGAGGGATAAATATTGGCCAGGACAATGGGGAAAACTCCCCTGCTCTTCTTCAAAATAGTGCCATGGGATCGTTTATGTCCACCTGAGAGGACAAACGGGGCCTCGGTTTAACATCTCATTTGAAAGACGGCACCTCCAACAGTGCGGCGTTCCCTTGGTACTGTACTGAGTGTCAGCCTAGATTTGTGCGCTCAAGTCCTGGAGTGGGACTTGAACCACAACCTTTTGATGCAGAGGCGAGGGTGCTTCCAACTTAGTCACTGGCTGACACAAAGATTATTTATTCAAAGATACTGATTATAAATTTTGATGCAATTTATTTTGCCTAGTTTCACTATGCAATCATTGTCAAAAACTCCTTATTTTCTTTCTTCACTTTATGAAAATAGCAAAACTTAAGATTCCGAGCTAACTGTGATTTACACAATGGCTGGAATTATACCGGTGCTGCGAGTGTGAGTTTGGAACTGGGCCAGCTGTCAAAATGGCAGTGATTGACAGTGGGGCAGAAGTCTGCTTTCAGCCCGCCTCCATGTCAGTTTCCCAAGTACCGAGTCTGCCTGTGCTTCACAGACCTGACACTAAGCGGTGGGGGAGCCAATTGAAATCATTAACTACTTATGTAAAGGTAGGTAATTACCATTTATCCAGCTTTTTTATGAGCTTTCCAGCGCTCGAAGATCACGTCAGATAACTCTCCATTGCTGTGAATAGTTGACAGCTGCAAAAGTGGTAAAGAAGCTACCATTTCATAGTTGTTCAATTTCCAATTTTAGTAGCTGGAGCCTTCATAGAAACATAGAAATTTACAGTGCAGGAGGCCATTTCGGCCCATCGTGTCCGCGCCGACCGATAAAGAGCCGCACGACCCTTGATCAGCAGCCCTAAAGGTTACATATAAACCTATGAACAATGACGGAACGGCAAAGAGCACCCAGCCCAACCAGTCCGCCTCACACAACTGCAACACCCCTTATACTGAAACATTCTACACTCACCCCACCCCATGTGATCTCTTGGGAGAGGCAAAAACCAGAAAAAAAAATCTGGGAAAATTCCTCTCTGACCCATCCAGGCGATCGAAACTAGTCCAGGAGATCACCCTGGTCGTATTCTATTTCCTGCAGTATTTACCATTTTTTCTGCACCGTCCAACAAAAAGTCATCCAGTCTAATCCCAATTACCACCGTCCAACAAAAAGTCATCCAGTCTAATCCCAATTACCAGCTCTAGGTCCGTAACCCTGCAGGTTATGGCACTTCAAGTGCCCACCCAACCATCTCTTAAAAGTGGTGAGTGTTTCTGCATCCACCACTCTTCCAGACAATGAGTTCCAGATCCCCACAACCCTCTGTGTAAAGAAGCCCCCTCTCAAATCCCTGCTAAACTTTCCACCAACCACCTTAAAACTATGCCCCTACATAATAGACCCCTCCACCAATGGCAATAGACCTTTACTATCCATTATGTCCAGGCCCCTCAATATTTTGTACACCTCAGTGAAGTCTCCTCTCAACCTCCTCTGTTCCAATGAGAACAAACCCAGCCTGTCCAATCTGTTCTCATAATTAAGATTCTCCATTCCAGGCAGCATCCTAGTAAATCTCCTCTGCACCCTCTCTAGTGCAATCACATCCTTCCTATAATACGGCGACCAGAACTGCACACAGTACTCCAGCTGTGGCCTAACCAAAGTATTATACAATTTAATCATAACCTCCCTGCTCTTATATTCTATGCCTCGGCCAACAAAGGCAAGCATTCCGTACGCCTTCTTAACCACCTTATCTACCTGGCCTGCTACTTTCAGGGATCTGTGGACAAGCACATCAAAGTCCCTTTGTTCATCTACACTATTAAGTGGCCTACCGCTTAATGTGTATAACCTTTCCTTATTAGCCCTCCCAAACCTCACACTTCTCTGAATTAAATTCCATTTGCCACTGCTCTGCAGAAGATAAAGGTACACGGAGTCAGTGGAAATGTATTAGCATGGATAGAGAATTGGCTGGCTAACAGAAAGCAGAGAGTCGGGATAAATGGATCCTTTTCGGGTTGGATATCGGTGGTTAGTGGTGTGCCACAGGGATCGGTGCTGGGACCACAACTGTTTACAATATACATAGATGACCTGGAAGAGGGGACAGAGTGTCGTGTAACAAAATTTGCAGATTAGTGGGAAAGCGGGTTGTGTAGAGGACACAGAGAGGCTGCAAAGAGATTTAGATAGGTTAAGTGAATTGGCTAAGGTTTGGCAGATGGAATACAATGTCGGAAAGTATGAGGTCATCCACCTTGGGAAAAACAACAGTAAAAGGGAATATTATTTGAATGGGGAGAAATTACAACATGCTGCGGTGCAGAGGGACCTGGGGGCTCCTTGTGCATGAAACTCTTTTGAGTTCACCTGTGAAAACATAAAAACAATAAACGGTGCCACCCGACCTGGGTGACACTCCAGACATTTTCAAGGCCCTTTTTTTCCCCCCTTTTTTTTTTGTTTTTTTTTTGTGTTTTTCTTTTTTTTTTTTGGTTTTTTTTTTGGGGCACTAAAATCACAATTTTCCCCAGTGCCCCCTATAAAAGGGAAGGGGGACACTAAAAGCACCGGCAATTAAAACAAATTAAACTTTAAAACGTAAAATCAAATTAAAATTTGGTTGCCGGGCGTGATGATGCACTCCAGTCCCTCCGGTGCCCACCTCTCGCGGAAGGCCGCGAGCGTACCGGTGGACACCGCGTGCTCCATCTCCAAGGACACCCTGGACCGGATGTAAGAGCGGAAGAGAGGCAGGCAGTCAGGTTGAACGACCCCCTCGACCGCCCGCTGCCTGGACCGGCTGATGGCACCCTTGGCCGTGCCCAGGAGCAGTCCTACGAGGAGGCCTTCGGACCTACCCGCTCCCCTCCGCACAGGGTGCCCAAAGATCAGGAGAGTGGGACTGAAGTGCAGCCAGAATTTCAGGAGCAGCCCCTTCAAATAGTGGAACAGGGGCTGCAACCTCGTGCATTCAATAAAAACATGGAACACGGACTCCTCCAGACCGCAGAAATTGCAGGCGGCCTGGGAGTCCGTGAACCGGCTTAAAAATTTGTTGCACGGCACTGCTCCGTGCACCACCCTCCAGGCCAAGTCCCCGATGAATAGTGGGAGGACCCCTGCGTAGAGTGCCCTCCATCGGGGACCCCCGCCTCCTCCGGACGGCAAGATGGTACGCCATGGCGTGTCCGGACGGCCGGCGAGGATGGCAAAGTTGAGGGTGTGCAGGAGCAGCCCGTACAGGAAACCCCTCCGCGCGGAACTGAAAGGCACGGAGGGGATTTCCCGGAGGCGGCTCAAGTTGTGAGGCGCCGGCCCCCGAGGGAGGTTCCGGGGTTTGGCGCCGATGAGGAATTCCGTCCGGACGGGGGTCAGTTCGGACGGGATCTCCCCACGTGCTTCCTTGTGCATGAATCCCAAAAAGTCAGTTTGCAGGTGCAACAGGTAATCAGGAAGGCGAATGGAATGTTGGCCTTCATTGCGAGAGGGATGGAGTACAAAAGCAGGGAGGTCCTTCTGCAACTGTATAGGGTATTGGTGAGGCCGCACCTGGAGTACTGCGTACAGTTTTGGTCACCTTACTTAAGGAAGGATATACTAGCTTTGGAGGGGGTACAGACGATTCACTAGGCTGATTCCGGAGATGAGGGTGTTACCTGATGATGATAGATTGAGTAGACTGGGTCTTTACTCATTGGAGTTCAGAAGGATGAGAGATGATCTTATAGAAACATTTAAAATAATGAAAAGGATAGACAAGATAGAGGCAGAGAGGTTGTTTCCACTGGTCGGGGAGACTAGAACTAGGGGGCAAAGCCTCAAAATACGGGGGAGCCAATTTAAAACCGAGTTGAGAAGGAATTTCTTCTCCCAGAGGGTTGTGAATCTGTGGAATTCTCTGCCCAAGAAAGCAGTTGAGGCTAGCTCATTGAATGTATTCAAGTCACAGATAGATACATTTTTAACCAATAAGGGAATTAAGGGTTATGGGGAGCGGGCGGATAAGTGGAGCTGAGTCCACGGCCAGATCAGCCACAATCTTGTTGAATGGCAGAGCAGGCTCGAGGGGCTAGATGGCCTACTCCTGTTCCTAATTCTTATGTTCTTATGTATGCCCACCTGACCAGTAGATTGTTATCCTCCTGCAGCCCATGACTTTCCTCTTCATTATCAACCACACAGCCAATTTTAGTGTCAGCTGCAAACTTCTTAATCATACTCCCTATATTCAAATCTAAATCGTTGATATATACCACAAAAAGCAAGGGACTCAATACTGAGCCCAGTGGAATCCCACTGGAAACATCCTTCCAGTCACAAAAACATCCATCAATCATTACCCTTTGCTTCCTACCTCCGAGCCAATTTTGGATCCAACTTGCCACTTTGCCCTATATCCTTTGGGCTTTAACCTTCACAACCAGTCTACCATGCAGGACCTTTTCAACAGCCTTGCTAAAGTCCATATATACTACATCGTACGCACTACCCTCATTGACCCTCTTGGTTACCTCCTCAAAAAATTCAATCAGGTTAGTCAAACACGATCTTCCCTTAACAAATTCGTGCTGACTGTCCCTAATTAATTCTTGCCTATCCAAATGCAGATTTATCCTGTCTTTCATGAGTTTTTCCAATAGTTTTCCCACCACTGAGGTTAGGCTGACAGGCCTGTAATTACTCGGCCTATCCCTTTTTCCCTTCTTAAACAAGGTACTACATTAGCAGTCCTCCAATCCTCCGGCACCCTGCCATATCCAAAGAGGACTGGAAAATGATGGTCAAGGCCTCTGCTATTTCCTTTTTTATTTCGCTCAACAGCCTGGGGTGCATTTCATCTGGGCCTGGGAACTTATCTACCTTCAAAGCTGCTAAACTCCTTAATACTTCCTCTCTCACTATATTTATTTCATCCAGAATATCACATTCCTTCTCTATAACAGTATCTGCATTACCTCTTTCCTTTGTGAAAACAGATGCAAAGTTTTCGTTAAAACCCTACCAACATCTTCCGCCTCCACACAAAGATTACCCTCATGGTCTCTACCCTTTCTTTAGTTACCCTCTTATTTTTAATATATTTATAGAACATCTTAGGGTTTTCCTTAATTTTACTTGACAAGAATTTCTCGTGCTTTCTCTTAGCATTCTTAATATCCATTTAATTTTACCTCTTAAGTTTCTATATTCCTCTAAAGATTCTAAAGTATTTAGCCGTTGATATACGACATAAGTGTCCCTTTTTTTCTTAATCCTCCACTGTAAGTCCCTAGACATCCAGGGGGCTTTAGAATTATTTTTCCCAGCCTTTTTCTTTAAGGGCACATGTTTGGCCTGAGCATTCCGGATCTCCTCCTGGAATGCCTCCCACTGTTCCGACACTGATTTACCCACAAGTAGCTGTTTCCAGTCCACAATGGCCAAAGCATTCCTTAACTTAGCAAAATTAGCTTTTCCCCAATTCGGAACTTTTATTCCAGGCCTATTCTTGTCCTTATCCATAACCAACTTGAATCTGACTGAATTATGGTCACTGGCATCCAAGTGCTCTCCCACTGATACCCCTTCAACCTGCCCAGCTTCATTCCCCAAAACTAGATCCAAGACCGCCCCCTCTCATGTTGGGCTTGCTACATACTGAATAAAAAAATTCTCTTGAATGCATTTCAAGAATTCCGTACCTTCACATTAAATTTGTCCCAATCAATATTTGGATAGTTAAAATCCCTTACTATTACTACCCTTTGGTTTTTGGACGTCACAGCAATTTTCCTACATATTTGCTCCTCTCCCTCCCACTGTTTGGGGATCTATAATACACGTCCAGCAGTGTGATCGCCCCTTTTTTATCTTTCAATCCGACCCATGTGGCTTCATTCGATGATCCCTCTAACATATTATCCCTCCTCACCGCTGTAATAGTTCTTTAATCAGTACCGCAACCCCGCCCCCCTTTTTACCCCCTTCTCTATCTTGTCTAAAAATCCTGTAGCCAGGAATATTGATCTGCCAAACCTGCCCCTCTTTCAGCCATGTTTCTGTAATGACTATAATGTCATACTTCCAAGTGTCTACCTGTGCTCTTAGCTCATCCGCCTTATTCGCTATACTCCTTGCATTAAAGTATATACCATTCAGCACAGGAAGACCTCCTTGCTTACTACACACTAAGCCCTGTTTCCTCTGTCTTACAGATACACTTTCTAGATTCTTGCTATCCAACTTCTGATTTACTTCCCTCCCTTTTGAATTCATTCTCAGGTTCCCATCCCCTTGCCAAGCTAGTTTAAATTCTCCCCAACAGCATTAGCAACACTCCCCGCTTCAGGAGTTGAAATACGCTTTTCAGCTTTATGGAGGTTTGAAGTGTTTGCAGTGAACGCTCTATCCAGTGTCACCTCCTTGGAGCAACCTCTCTGACCACTGACAGATCGCTTCTCAAATTCAGCTGCCATTTATTCCATCAGCATCGGAGCCCTTGAAAAAATCTCACCTTGTTCCTCAGAATCCCACCACGATCAGCCCCAACACAAAATCACCAGACACACCAGCATCATCAGCCACACCAGTAGCACCAACAACAGCACCAGCCTTCTCCACAATCACCAGATGCTGCAAAGGACACAGGGCATCAGCACCAGACCACATTGCTGCCAGGGATGGCCTCACCATGACCAGATTGACTTCACTTGACGCTTTATACCCTAGCTGCCACATGATGCGGCAGGTTAGCACCACTCAACACCAACACCATCCCTACAATGTCCAAGCCATTCTTTTCACACTCATCACCATTGGGGGGGGGGGGGTGGTACCGTTATGTCTCACCATTCACTGCAACTCACTAAGCCATTTCCAAAGGTGCACACAGATATATCCAAGAAGGCAAAGTGTTGAAAATAAAGATTTCAATGTTTGACGGCACATTAACACAAACTTTACATGAACATTGCATAAAAGACCCAAGTGCCTACCCTTGTGTGTTGTTAGTTGGTATGATTGGACTAGGATGAGGGTGCGTGCAAGGGCTGGCTAGTGAGATGGGGATGTGATAATGTAGATAGTGAGAGAGGGATGGGTGGAGGTGCAAGATCAGTTGGTGTAAGGATGTGCAGGAGTAGGGTATGGAAGGCAGAGTGATGGGGATGTGATGAGTGGCACAACAGGATGAGATTGAGTGTGGCCTTGCAGGAACGTTTCGTGATCTACTGAGATCATTGAAAGGTTTGTGCTACTGCAGCCAGCTCCTCCTGACCACATCGCTGCTTGTACCCTCCTGTACAAAGTGCATCCAGGCTGCGTTGGTGTCCTGGGGAGCTCTGTTCTGTCCACGAGAAGGGAAAAGAACCTTACTGCGTGCTGTGACTCCCTCCATAAGCAACTGGAGGGAGTCATGGGAGAGCCTGTGCAGTGCTTGTCTGCAGCACCTCAATGCTGTACAACACTGACAGCACACTGTCCAAATGTATGTGGGCATGGTCCTTTTAAGGAAACTGGGTGATGATGCGTCATCAGATGACATCATCAGAACCACTTCCTTTTAATTGGCCAGGAACCTCGCAGGGTGGGTTTAACAAGCCCCATCAGGGGAAAATCGTGGGGGGGAATTGATAATGACCCAGGAGTGGGGTCACAGCCCACCCCGGACATTGCCCGCTTTTCTCCCGCCTGGCCTGTTAGGAAAAATGGACTGTGGGATTGTGTTTGCAGATTGCTTCCTTCCTTCCTCAATCTTCTTAACATGTCAGTTGCCATCAATACCATTGACCACGTTGTCCTCCTTGAATGTCTCTCCTCCACAGTACTACTATCTCATGGTTGTATTTCTATTCGTTAGTAGAGCAATAATTATAGAGTTGATTCTGCAACCCAATTCTCATCTAATAAAGTTCCATGCTGGAAGTGGAGACTCACAAAGATACCTTCCTCCAAAAGCTTCTCTTCTCTTGTCCCCATGGTCACATGTGGTTTACTTCAGGGTTTCAACCATGGGCATTCCTCGTCATCATTTATATGCTAGCCCCTGGCAATGTTGTCCAGAAGCATAATATCAACTTCTACATGATGATTCTCAGCACAAGCTCTTTGCCTGCTCCATCAATTCCAAAGCCATCACTACGATTTCCAATTGGCTGTTTCACATTAAGACCTGGATGAGACATAAGGGCTGAAATTGTCCTTTCCCAAAGGCCCGTTAGCACCTCCGGGCGATAAGGACTTTTTGCCCGGGGGCAGGTGGCGAAGGCAACCTGCACGGAATTGCAACCGGGATGGTGGCGGCGAAAACAGCTCATGGTGGTGGCGCACACAATGATGATGTCATCGTCATGCGCACAAACCCTTTATCACCCCACGCTGACCCCTTTTGAGCCCCATGGGCGAAATTGCTCCACGGGAGCGAGTTTGTCATGGGCCAATGCCACTGAAAGCTTTGTAGGTCGCAAAGCAGTGGTGGCTACGGCCCCGTCTGCCCTTAAAGGGGAGGGCCCTGCGCCGCGGCTGCCATATTTGTTTTGGCAGCCGCGGCCCAACATTGTCAGCTGCTGGTTCGGCCAGGCCACCAACATGCAGCCTGGCCGAAACCCTCCCTGGTGGTCCAGTGGACGCCAAGAAAGTGGCTGCAGAGTTCGCAGCGGCCCTCCCCTTTAAAAGGGGAGGGGCGTTATGATGCATCAGCATCGCACCGCGCTTCCGTCCCTCTACCGCCCCCCTCCGGAGGCAAATTAGGCCTTCGATACCGCCCTGCAGATTTTTTTGATTAAAAGACCCCAATTCCAGGACATTTAGCTGCCCATCTCGCCGGGTGCTAAATTTTCATTTAATTCAAATTGTGCGCCCCAAACGGGGCACGGGGCAATTTCACCCCCATAATGTTCTCCAATTGTTGGTAAAACTGATGCTATCCTCTTTGGCTACCACATGCACCTCTAATCTTGATTCTAACAACCTCACCAGCTGCCCAGAGGTGTAAAACCTTAAAACAGTGCTTAACCCCAAGCTCAGTTTCCTCCACCACATCCAATCCATAACCAAGATAACTTTCATTCATTACTGAGTCATCACTCGTCCCCAACCCTACACGTCCCCTTCTGTTGGCTTTATTAACTTGTGGCTCATTTTTTCCAATGCTGTTGATATTAATAAAAAAATATATTTTTATCTATGTCTGAGATCCTTGAAATTGAGGAATTCAGTCATGTTCACCTTAGTGTGATAATTTCTCCTCAACATCTCTAGCAGAATAACAGAATACAGCGAGAGAATTAAAGGGACAACTAAGCATTAATTCAATGATGCATAATTGAAAGTATCACTGCTGGGAAGAATTCACTTTCAGTCAGCAGTGAAAAGTCAGGAGGTTTCTACTGCACAAAGCAGTGTTGTATACTGGAAAGCTTATTCCTTCTCCTGCTCTGTATTTTGTAATACTGATAGGAGTTCTACCTATTGCCTGGATTCCATCCAACAGCAGCACAGCTGTAAGTACAGTGCAAACAGGGGACTATATGTACATGGTCCTTAGAATTCAGTAGCTCTCGGAGCTCACACTGATTTTATTTTAAATTACATTCTAACCTTCTAAAAACAGTAAATATTTTTGGTATAAATGTATTTTTTTATTTTATCAATGCTGAATTACTTCCAAAAATTACTTGCACTACTTTTGTTTATTTTGTGAAAATGGCAAAATATAGATTTAGATTGAACACTGGTGAAATCTGAATTTTCAGTTTGCAAAATGGGTACCTGATTTTCCACCTTAGCTTGCACACTTTGAAGTGTAACATTGGGTGCTTTCATATCCAACTTACAGTATAAGAAAATAGGAATAAGATAGAGCCTTTCATACATCAATGTCAACCTGTCTCTTTCAGTACCTTTCAGGATCAATTTTATCTCTCTCCTGCATTGGCACCAAGCCCAGATCTCTCCACTGCCTGATGAATTAAGAATATGCTGTTTTGCCTTTCAGTGGTAGAACTGAGTCAGCATATACTAAATTGGTTAGTTTCACAAGTTAACAACTCTTAAGTTGTTCATCTACATAACAACAGTGTCCTGCTTTGCTGCTAGCTTCATCTGTGGAGCACGGGCAGGTATAGCAGGAGCGGTAATGTTGGGGCGCAGGAGTGGCGAGAGATTGCGGAGCGATGTGATCGGTGCCCAAGAGAGGCGTGAGTTCGGAGCCCAGAAGAAGCAAGGGCCCAGGGGCAGCACGGGCCAGCACACACTGCAATATGTGTGCGCTCTAGGCCCATGCAGCAGAGCAGGTCTCCAGTCGTCTTGATTAATCCTTGCCACTGGACCAAGACCTAGCTCTGTCAAGCACGTATGGTGGTTGGTGTGCAAGTCATCCTCGATTCAAGTGACTGCCTATGATGATGATGAGCTTCATCTGGTTCTCCTTATCCACCTGCTCCTTCAGAAGGATTCTCTGCATTGTGAAGTTGTATAATGTGCAGTAGACTACTATATTCTTTGGTACCCTGGTGGACTTGTACTGCAGTATGTTCTCAGATTTTTTCCAGAAAGCTGAATCATTGCTTCACATGCAGATAATATGCTGCACGAATATTTTAATGTCCACAAGTGCCTCTTGATATCACTGTTCACTTCATGTTGTAGGCTGTTTCAATGTAATCATGATCCAGGGGTGAATATTTGTCCATAATATCCAAAGATAATTACAGATGAGGAAGGCCATTTATCCTATCCAAGTTCATCCATCTAGACAAAAACCCTAGATTGGCCCACTGCAGCACCTAAATGTTTCTTAAGTATTTCCAAGGTTTATGCCTCCCTGGTCTGTCCTGATCCCCTGATATTTTACTGGGAAAAGACAACAATCCCTAGTCTATGCTGAGTCCCCAGTGGTTTACTGGGAAAAGGCAACAATCCCTAGTCTATGCTGAGTCTCCAGTGGTTTACTGGGAAACGACAACAATCCCTAGTCTATGCTGAGTCCCCAGTGGTTTACTGGGTGAAGGCCCCAATCCCTGGTCTGTCCTTATTTCCAGATGGTTGGCTGGGCAAAAGTCAAATTATCTGACTGTCCGTTCCACTTGCGATCACTTTTTCTGTAAAGAACTTCCTGTTTCAGGCCCATAATTTGATCAACCTTAGAAACTGCCGCTGAAACCCTCATGCATGTCTTTGTCACCTCCAGACCCGACTATTCCAATGATTTCCTGGCTGGCCATCCACTTTCCATTTTTCAGAAACTTCAACTCATCCAAAACTCTCCTATTCTGCACCAAATCCCACTCACCCATCACCACTCTCAGTTCCCAAACACATCCAATTTAAAATTCTCATTCTTGTGATTAAATCCCTTCATGACCTTGCCCCTCTCTGTCGCTCCTCCATCCCTACAATCTCCCCACTCCCTGATCTCTTCATTCTTCTGACTCTGGTCTTCTGTACATCCCCCCTCACCCCCTCCCCTCCACTGTTGCCCCACCATCGGCAGCCGTGCCATCAGCCGTCTAAGCCACAAACTCTGGAATTCCTTCCCTGAAACTCTCTGTCATTCCACTTATCTCTCCTCCTTTAAAACCCTCTTTAGCCACCTCTTTGACCAAGCTTTTGGTCACCTCATCCCAATATCTCTTTCTCTGGCTTGGCATTCATTTTTTCCTTACACCTCTGTGATGTACTTTGGCCCATTTATTTCTATGTTAAAGATGCTTTATAAATTAATATCCATGTTGTTCTAGTAAATTTACAATTTACTAATTTAAACCTGTGTACCCTTGTCCTATTTTCATAACTTAATTTAATGAAATATTCTGGATTTACCTTTTCCATACCCTTAATTATCTGTCTGCCTTCTGTGAATGCATTAAAATGAAACGATCATAAGTACTGCAAGGCAAATAGCTCTTAATTTCCATGATTTCAAATGGTCATAGATGCAGATGGCACCTGAAAACTCATGCAATAGACCCCCTTTCAATACTCGAAAGCGTTGGCATTTGATGTTGGGTCCTGGATGAGTGCTATCAATAATGCTTACAATTTGTAGAATGCTACCACATGGAAAAAATGCAGTGCTCTATCACGCTGCTGCTTGCTTTATATCAGGAAATAGGAATGAGTTCGCTCTGGTGGACAACACATCTGTCAGCTCTTTTGTATGCACCAATGCACTGCTGATTGATTTGACATGTTACCCCAGTGCTGAATTGGAATGATCTGAAGACATTAAAGTTCAGTGCTGTAGTTACCTTTACAGCCACTGTGAGAGCTGTCCCTGTGGTTGATCATGTCTCAAAATGAGGGTTGAGGATTTGACATAATTCTGTCACTGCTTCCCTGGTGAATTGGAGCCTGCAAAGGCTGACTTCCTCAGGCATTCCCAGGTACCTGTTCCTGGATCTGCAGACAAAGCTATAATTGGTAAGGCCGTGTGCAGGCAGTTCACCTCTGGTGTAAACATAGCTGGCTCTCATCCCTCCTCAGATCCTCACGGTTCACCTCTAAAACATGGTGCACTCACCGCCCGCTGCCGCCAACTGCCGCCGAGTTTTGTGGGCGGTCTCTCCTCCGAGCGAGTTTGGAGGAGGCCTCCCGCTGGCGGGGAGGGAAGACCGCTGGGAACTGCCCGCTGACGTCCGCTGGCGCGCAACTCACGTAGGTGTCCTGCCGCCCACTGAGCTGACAGTTTGGTCCGGGCGGGAGTCCGGTGCAGCAGGGGGAAGGGCTGCCGCGTGGAGGCAGGTCTAACCACAACCCTAAGTAAAAAGACCTGCAAAAACAGGTTAGTGAATTCTTTTCTTTTCCAGCGCTTCAGGTGGATGGGGTCCCCTAAAGGTTCCCCCTCCCTGGGCCCGACTCAATCCTCGGTGGTACTTTGCCGAGGATTGCATTTGGTGCCGATATTAGGAGATCCCGCCCCCTGCCGCCCAGATTCATGGTGTAAGTCGTTTTTTTTGCCGCCGGGCGCTCTTTTCCACGAATCTCCCGCCCAAAGTACCGTCAGGTATCTCAGCGGTCCTTTGGGCGGCATTTGGGCAGAACTTGGCTTCCAACAAGTTCGGGGCCATAGAGAAGCAGAAGTACATATTCTAAAATTTGATTACAGCAACCAAAATTGCAATCATCAGAAATTCAGAAGTGGAAAAGGTAGGCAAAAAAAGGACAGCAGAACTAATGTACAAAGCAAAATTGCATAAATGTAAATTCCAGGAAGTAAAGTTCCAGCAAATCCATAAGAAGTCAATCTCCTGAAGGCCAGAACGAACCTTCCATTCATCACCCATTTTATACAGGCTATTGCAGCACATAGAGGATTCCAGGAAAGAAAAGCAGAAAATCTTGCCATGGGGTACTTTATTCACATTTGCATAAATCCCAGCACTTAATCAAGCTCTCGCACATTTAATGCAAGAACATTTTAGAATTGAATCAAAGTCCCGAAGGAAATGAGGCTTGGTGTAAATTGGGCAGGGATCGTATTGAAGGCGTCCCTGCCTGATTTCCCTGCCTGTGCTCGCACATTCCACACCAGTGAGACTCAGCACGGCAATCAGAAAATTGGCCCCGGTCCCTCTGTAAAATTGCCAAGTGACTAATTTTCTTGGAGGAGCAGAGGATTGTATTTCTTAAAGACCTCATTTACTGGAGTGTAAGGAAAGATTTCCTTGGGTCTGCATTCAGGGTAACTAGATTAGTTGGGTGCAGTGAATAATGAAAATCAGCAAGTCAGAGCACACACAAGGGCCACAATTTCGGCAACAATGGCGAGACTGGTTTGGCCTGCATTTGTGGTATGTTGGGAACACGCTCCCGGCTCCATCCCACTCTCTCAACACAATTTTCCCTTGATTGGGCTTGTTAAGCCTGCCCTGCGAGGTTCCCAGCCAATTATCAGGAAGCGGGTCTGATGACGTCATTTGATGACTCGGTATCAGCCGGTTTCCTTAAAGGGACCATGGCCAACTTTTTTTGACAGTTATGCTGTCAGTGTTCTACAGCATTGAGGTGCTACAAACACTGACAAGTACTGCACAAAGGTGCTCGGCTGCATCCAGGCTCTCCCATGACTCCCTCCGGATGGTTATGGAGGGAGTCATAGCATGCAGGGACGTTCTATTCCCTTCCAATGGGCGGAAGAGAACTCCCTAAGACACCAACGCAGCCTGGTTGCATATTACACAGGAGGGCACAAGCAGGGATGTCGTCAGAAGGATCAGGCTGTAATGGCGCAAACTTTTTAATGATCTCAGTAGATCACAAAACGTTACTACAAAGCCACATTCAACCTCATCCTGCAATGCCGCTCATCGCATCCTCAACACTCTGCATTCCCTACCCTACTCCTGCACATCCTTACTCACACCAACTTACCTTACACCTCCCCTATCCCTCTCTCTATCTACATTATCACTTCCCCATCTCACTTGCCACCCGTCACACTCACCATCATCCTAGTCCAATCATACCAACTAACAACACAAGGGCGTAGGTACTTGGGTGTTTTAGCCTATGTTAATGTAGAGTTTCTGCTAATGTGTTGTCCAACATTGAAATCCGTATTTTGAACACTTTATGTTCTTGGACAGATTTGTGTGCACCTTTGGAAGTGGCTTAGTGAGTTGCAGTGAATGGTCAGACGTACGGGTGCCCTGCACAATGGTGATGAGTGTGAAAGGTATGGCTTGGGTATTGCTTTATGGTGCTGGTGTGGGGTGGTGCCAACCCGGCGCATCATGTGAAGTAAATCTGACCATGGTGAGGCCATCCCTAGCCTCCCGGGCAGCAATGTGGTCAGGTGCTGATGCTCTGTGTCCTGTGCAACATCAGGTGATTGCGGAGAAGGTTGGTGTTGTTGCTGGTGATGCTGGTGTGTTTAGTGATGTTGGTTTTGGGACTGATCGTGGTGAGATTCTGAGGACCAAGGTGAGATTTTCTCAAGGGCACCGATGCTGCTGGCAGGTGAGGTTGAGAAGTCAGGAACGATCTGTCAATGGTGAGAGAGGTTGCTCCAAGACGGTGGCAGTGAATAGAGAGTTCACTGCATATAGCTCAAATGTTTCTTCCAAATCCTGAAGGCTTCAGCTTCTTACATTGGAAAGTGAACAGCTGTGAAATGGTAGCTTTTATACTACTTCTGCAGCTGTCAACTAGCCAAAGCAATAGAGAATCACTAAGAACCCGACACACTTACCTTGTGTGAAATCCGCGGGACGGCAAACTCCTTGAGAACTTGGTAAAATAGTAAGTGCCTGGGTAAAATCCTTTTAAATACCTTTAAATTACCTCTTAAGCATCTTAATTGACTGGCCCACCGCTTGGTGTTGGGTCTGCGATCCGCAGGCAGACCCGACAGTTGAGAAACTGACACGGAAGTGGGTACAGAACGGACTTCCGCACCATTGTCAATCAGGGCCATTTTGACAGTGGGCCCGCCTCCAAACCTGCACTTGCGAGACTGGGAAGATTCCGGCCATGGCATGTAACTCGCTTCACTTTCCTTTCACTAACTGAAATGGAGGGAGAATCGGATGAATTCCTTTGCAGGCATACACTCCGACCTGCCCCTTTTTTCGGTAATCACTGTGCCCAGGGAATCCAGTGCACTTGGGCACTGACTCAAGAAAAGCTCTCCTGTGTGCACTGTCTTCATCTATTTCAGATTCCAAAGTCTGCAGCTTATGGGTTGGACTGGGGTGACACAAAACAAAAGAATTGGCTCAGAACCTGCATGCTTCTAAAGGTTGCTGTCTTTACAGGCCAATCATGAGCTGTTGCCCCACCCCTACCCAAATTATGCTAAGTATTTGCTGTGTAGTCCTTGATTTGTTTTTAACCTCATTATCTGCTTTATACTGTTAAAAAATACATTAGGCATGGATGTATTCAGACTTCAATATGGTTCATTAAAATTAATGAACAATGAATTTTAAAATTCTGAGTTACACAAGGAACTGCCAACTTAGTGAGTGCCATAAAGTCTGAGTCTATTAGTTTTACAAATGGATTACAAATTGCTTTATAAGTTATTTGTTGCCAAGTTTCTTTCTGGCTGTGAGATGCCTCATTAATCTTAACGGTGCAGAGGCTAAGGCTAAGCCTCTCCCTCAGCACGGGCAGTGAAGTGATGGTTCTGATCAAAGCCACTTAAAATTCAGAATCCTTCATAGAAGGAATACTCAAAGATAAGGCCAATATATCGTGTTACCCTCAAAGAATACTTTAATGCCTTCATTTAAAAGTAAAATTAAGTAATCACCAAATTACATAGCAATAACGAGCAAAGTGATGGGAAAGCTCACATTAACTATTCATTCGGAGAACTGTGATAGCATTAACTAACATTTCAAACAACTGAACAAAATTTATAATTTTCAGTCGGTCCAAAAAAGTAATAATCATCTTGCACACATACAGGTACAAAGATTGTATGTTATCAAATTACTGCACCAAATTTGCACATGCTGAAATTGCAGCATCAACCTTAGTGACGAAACATCACATCACAGTTGTCGAACAGATCGCCAGTTAATCTGTGAAAATGTATTAAACATCGATGCTTACCACACTGGTGCACTTTTTGATGTAGATTGGTAATGAAACTCATTGGCTGTACCAGGGAGTAATTTTGAAGGAAGCAATCAGAGAGCCAACGTCAGGCAGACCAAGGTTTATTCACCCACAATATTCTCACTAAATGTAACTTGGATTCAATATAGAGCTTAAAATTACACAAAATTCTCCAGAAGAATACTGTAGCTATACTTGCAATTACAGAATTTGGTTTGACTCTTGCCTGACTGGTCTCCTCTCAAGGATGCTGAGACTCATACCCCATTTATATTACAGAATCGCTTGACTTAGAAGTGGTCCTGTAACAATGTGTTTGTTCCTTCTCAGTTAAATCCATCATGGTGGATTTTCATTTTCCTTGCTGGGGAACATTTAGGGCTAGAAATTACGTAGCATCCCATTTGGGGTGATAACTTTTGCGGGAGCACAAAAGTATTGCCGCTGCTAACGCAAGTGAACTTCCGGTTGAGCGCTCCAGGAAGGAAGTGGAGTGCTAAATCAAGTGCTACCACTTCTCTTGGAGCGCTAAAGCTGGCAAGAGGGACGATTGCGTTACAATGCTGCACAATGTTCAATGCAATGCTGCTGGGATCGGACATTCTTTCTTTAAAGGGAACGGCCATTGCTGCTGGCTCTGCATTGAATCAATTTCCCTCATTGCTGACAGCAGCGGCGATCCACGACGATCAGCCCCAAGCACTCGAAACAGAGTGCAGGGCTGATGAATTGTGGTCAAAGAAAAGGTTTAAAAAAAAACGCAGAGCGGGTTCCAGAAAGATTTTGCACTTACCTCGCTGGTGGTCCCCTTAAATACCGCTCCCCAAGCGGCCAGCCTGCCTTACAACGCCTTCTGCAGCTGCTGGTGTTGACGCCCAGCGATGCTGCAGGGGGCAGAACCGAAGTTCACATCCGGGGCGGTACCGGGGCGGTACCGGGGCGCTGCGCACCGGATGATGTCACGATTTCTAGGGACAGGAGATCGTGGCCTTAGGGGTTACTGCAGCCACAAACCTGCATGGCAAGTTCGCGGGCATCGGTACTCTCGCCACACCCGGTTGCAGAGCCAGTAGCGCCCCGTTATCGCTCCCCGGAAGCGCAAAGGTGGCCAATTTCTCCCCCTTAGTTTCTAGGTACATCTAAAAGGATAAGGGAGAAGAGAACAGACGTGATGGGTTCCACTAACTCCCTAGGGCTTCCTCAAATTATGTCAAAGGAACTGCTTGTGAAGTAGGCACAAGCCCAGCATTGCAATGCTAATGAGGCAGGAGGAAGTGTTCCTAGCCTTCTGCCTTATTTTGTGTAAGTATTGAATGCTCCAGCAGAAGGGTAACTGAATAAACCTGGCAGTAGGGCATCAGCCAAGACACCCATGGACCAGAGCATATGCAAGGGTCCCAGGGCAGCAGCAGCCAGAAGGTGTGGATGCCGGCAACCAGGAGGATAACGCCAGGACTCTCGCCTACTGTTAAGCTCCTGTTTCCTGCCTGTTTTCCGGTGCCTGGCTCAGCAAGGGTTGGTCATGAGCCAGATGTGAATCTAGGTCAACAAATGGTAATGCTGTCTTTCTGATGAGATGTTAAACTGAGGTGTATGTCTGCTCAGGTGGACATATAGCACTATTCAAAGAAGAGCAGGGTTCTCCCGGCCAATATTTATCCTTTAATCAAGATCAGTAAAACAGATTATTTGGTCATTTATTTCATTTTGTTGTGTGCAAAAGGGCTACCATGTTTCCCTACATTATAATTGTGATTATACTCCAAAAAGTACTTTATTGGCTGTGAAGTGCTTTGGGACAACCTGAGGGTGTGAAAGGCGCTTCAGAAACAGAAGCTCTTTTAAGATGATTCAGCAGTGACAGACAAAAGCTGCACAGCTGCTTTGAAGTCTTGAAGATAACTTTGTATTTTGCAGAGCTCTCTCTGACAGTGCTCTTGTTAAATGAATGTCATATTTATATCATAAGCTCAGTTAGTTCTTTCTAGCTACCTCCAAAAGATCTTCAGTTCATAGTTAAAGATCCCTTCTAAAAACAAATACAAAAGTCAACTTCAATTCAAAAACTAATTCTTCTGTTTAATTAGCATTCATTTAACACTAATGGTTCGACAAAAATGTGGGTGATAGAAATTAAGGTCATGCTGTCTGGACGTTCTGGATTGCATCTGGCTCTCTTTCGGCTGAAAGTATCTGATTCTATGGGATGGGGAGGTGTTTGCTGGAAGTTAAACATGTTCCATTCTCGAGTGCTGACATCATGTCATACACTGTTAAGTAAATTGACACATACATACTGGTTTTATTGTTCCCTTAGGCAATTAAAAAATTATAAGGGTATATTCAATGGAACTTTTTCTCCTCTGTTTATAGAAACA
This sequence comes from Pristiophorus japonicus, assembly GCF_044704955.1. NCBI lineage: Eukaryota > Metazoa > Chordata > Chondrichthyes > Pristiophoridae > Pristiophorus > Pristiophorus japonicus. Next base: position 89,014,875 of record NC_091983.1, read on the forward strand.
TAGAAACATAGAAAATAGGTGCAGGAGTAGGCCATTCGGCCCTTCGAGCCTGCACCGCCATTCAATGAGTTCATGGCTGAACATACAACTTCAGTACCCCATTCCTGCTTTCTCGCCATACCCCTTGATCCCCCTAGTAGTAAAGACTACATCTAACTCATTTTTGAATAAATTTAGTGAATTGCCCTCAACAACTTTCTGTGGTAGAGAATTCCACAGGTTCACCACTCTCTGGGTGAAGAAGTTTCTCCTCATCTCGGTCCTAAATGGCTTACCCCTTATCCTTAGACTGTGGCCCCTGGTTCTGGACTTCCGCAACATTGGGAATATTCTTCCTGCATCTAACCTGTCTAAACCTGTCAGAATTTTAAACGTTTCTATGAGATTCCCTCTCATTCTTCTGAACTCCAGTGAATACAAGCCCAGTTGATCCAGTCTTTCTTGATATGTCAGTCCCGCCATCCCGGGAATCAGTCTGGTGAACCTTCGCTGCACTCCCTCAATAGCAAGAATGTCCTTCCTCAAGTTAGGAGAGCAAAACTGTACACAATACTCCAGGTGTGCCCTCTCTTATCTCTTATATTTCAGCTGCTAAAACTTTCAGATATTAACGATAATTTGACGAGAATACAGCGGGCTAGAAATTCCATAATTAGTGCTATGACCGGTTTTTGGGTGATAATTGCGGCTTTTGAATTTTTTTTGCGTCAAAATGGCCGGAGGCCACAAATTTTGGCAAACAGTGACCAGAGATAGCGGTAAAATCCGGCTTTGCACAACTGCATTTGTGTGCTGGAGCTGAATTCAGTGATCTGAAAAGAAAAAAGCCCCTTCTGCGTGTGCGCAATTTTTTTTTCTGATTTCTTTCCCCCCCCCCCCCGTGATTCTGGTCAGGTGTCAGGGTATGCCCGTGCAGGTGCAGTACACCCAGGTCTCAATCTGCCATTTTTCACAGACAACAGAAGATGCAGCAGAGTAATCATAGCAGGCAGAGGGCCAGGAAATTTCGTTCTGATGCCAATGAGGCACTGAAACAGCAATTGACAGTACATAACAACATAAGAAATAGAAGGAGTAGGCCATTTGGCCGCTTGAGCCTGCTCCGCCATTCAATAAGATCATGGCTGATCTGATCATGGACTCAGCTCCCCTTCCCTGCCCATAACTCTTTACTCCCTTATTGCTCAAAAATCTGTATATCTCCACCTTAAATATATTCAATGACCCAGCTTCCACAGCTCTCTGGGGCAGTGAATTCCAGAGATTTACAACCCTCTGAATGAAGAAATTCCGCCTCATCTTAGTTTTAAATGGGCGGCCCCTTATTCTGAGATGATGCCCCCTAGTTTTAGTTTCCCCTATGAGTGGAAATATCCTCTCTGCATCCACCTTGTCAAGCCCCCTCATTATCTTATATGTTTCGATAAGATCACCATTCATTCTTCTGAACTCCAATGAGTATAGGCCCAACCTACTCAACCTATCTTCATAATTCAACCCCTCATCTCCAGAATCAACCAAGTGAACCTTCTCTGAACTGCCTCCAATGCGAGTATATCCTTTCTTGAATCTGGAGACCAAAACTGTATACAGTTCTCTAGGTGTGGCCTCACCAATACCCTGTACAGTTGTAGCAGGACTTCTCTGCTTTTATACTCTATCCCCCTTGCAATAAAGGCCAACATTACATTTGCCTTGCTGATTACTTGCTGTACCTGCATACTAACTTTCTATTGTTTCATGTACAATGATCCCAGATCCCTCTGCACTGCACCATTTAAATTATAATTTGCTTTTCTATTTGTGCTGCCAAATTGGATAACCTCACATTTTCCCACATTATACTCCAGCTGCCAAATTTTTGCCCACTCACTTAGCCTGTCTATATAGCTTTGCAGATTAATTGCGTCCTCCTCACAATTTGTTTTCCCACCCGTCTTTCTATCATCAGCAAATTTGACTACATTACAATCGGTCCCTTCAACAAAGTCATTAACATAGATTGTAAATAGTTGAGGACCCAGCACCGATCCCTCCGGCACCCTATTAGTTACTGTTTGCCAAGCAGAAAATAACTCATTTATCCCAACTTTCTGTTTTCTGTTAGTTAGCCAATCCTCTATCTGTGCTAATATATTCCCCCCAACCCCGTGAACTTTTATCTTGCACCTTATCGAATGCCTTCCGGAAATACAAATACATAACATCCACTGTTTCCCTTTATCCACCCTGTTCGTTACATCCTCAAAGAATTCCAGCAAATTTGTCAAACATGGTGGAAGTCAAGGCCCACCCAAGTGCCGCCCAAACGACAGCTGATGGCTGATGAGAGACAGGGCAGTACTTTGCCAGGAAGCTCCCTCTAAAAGAGATGGCAATGCCGTCCGGCAGCCAAATAATGGCTTACACCATCAATCTGGGTGACAGCAGATGGGAGCTCCCAATCTTGGCGGCAAATGCACTCCTCACCAAAGTGCCGCTGAGGATTGAGTCGGGCCCAGGGAGGGAAGAACACTGAAAAATAAAAATATTCACAATAAAAAAAACACACCTTCAGGGGACCCCATACAGGTAAAACCCTGAAAGAAATAAAATTAAAAAATGTTCAATAACCATTTTTTGCAAGTCTTCTTATTGACCTTCAGGGTTAGACCTGCCTCCACGCAGTGGGCCTTGCCCCTGCTGCCACCGACTCCCGCCGACTCCTGCCCGCACCAATATGCCAGCTCGGCGGGTGGAAGTCACTCACGCGATTTGGCCGCCAGAGGCCATCAGCGGGCGTTTCCCAATGATACTCCCCTCCCGCCGGATGCAGACCTGGAGAATCTTTCACCGAGGATAGAGCGGCTAAAAAACTCGCTGGCAGCCGGCAGCAGTGGGCGGTAAGGCCACCAATTTTGGGCCCCCTCATTTTCCTTTCATAAAACCATGCTGACTCTGCTTGACTGAATTATGCTTTTCCAAATGTTCTGCTGCTGCTTCCTTAATAATGGACTCCAGCATTTTCCCAACCACAGATGTTAGGCTAACTGGTCTGTAGTTTCCTGCTTTCTGTCTGCCTCCTTTTTCAAACAGGGCATTACATTTGCTGTTTTCCAATCCGCTGGCACTTCCCCAGATTCCAAGGAATTTTGGTAGATTACAACCAATGCATCCACTATCTCTGCTGCCACTTTTTTTAAGACCCTACGATGTAAGCCATCAGGTCCAGGGGACTTGTCCGCATTTAGTCCCATTATTTTGCCAAGTACTGCCTCTTCAGTGATCATGATTGTTTTAAGTTCCCCCCTCCCTATAGCCCCTTGATTATCCACTATTGGGATGTTTTTAGTGTCTTCTACCAATATAAAATAATTGTTCAAAGTCTCTGCCATTTCCCTGTTCCCCATTATTAATTGCCCCGTCTCATCCTCTAAAGGACCTACAGTTACTTTAGCCACTCTTTTCGTTTTTATATACCTGCAGAAACTCTTACTATCTGTTTTTATATTTCATGCTAGTTTACTTTCCTAATCTATCTTCCCTTTCCTTGTTATTTTTTAGTCGTTCTTTTTGGCTTTTAAACAGTTCCCAATCCTCTGACCTCCCATTAGTTTTGGCCACTTTGTATGTTGTTGTTTTCAATTTGATACCATCCCTTATTTCCTTCGTTAGCCACGGATGGTTATCCCTTCTCTTATAGCCTTTCCTTCTCATTGGAATATATATTTGTTGAGAGTTATGAAATATCTCCTTAAATATCCACCACTGCTCATCAACCGTCCCACACTTTAATCTATGTTCCGAGTCCACTTTAGCTAACTCGGCTTCATACCTTTGTAGTCTCCTTTATTTAAGCTTAAACAATCTGTATGTTCAGGAAGTGGAATCCCTTTTGGTTTTGGTAAACTTCTGGCTCCTCTAAAGGTGCTCACAGGGCAATGTGCATACAGTCAATGGCACCCTGAACCTTGGGAAAGCCAGCAATTCATGCAAAACCCACAGCCCTCTCATTCAGTGCCTCCTTGGTCATTGGGAACTTTACATAGTCCATCCTGTGTGTGTACAATGCAGTAGTCACCTGGCGAATGCAGCTTTGTGTAGCAAACTGCGAGATGCAGCATATGTCCCCTGCTGATGCCTGAAAAGAGCCGGAGGCATAGAAGGCAAGTGCCACAGTCACCTTCACCTCGACAGCAGTACAGTCCTGATGCTGCTGATCAGCTGTAGGTCTGCCTTTATCAGCTGGCATATTTCTATGACCATCTCTTTTCGGAAACGCAGCCTTTGAATGCACTGTGCCTCAAACAGCTGCAGATATAAGCATTGTTCCCAGTAAACTCATGGGGAGTAATCGCTTCTCCCCAATACGTCTGCGAGCTCTTTGATTATGCTCAAAATGCTCTTGAATAAGCCTTATTCCAACTCGATGTTGCATAGAAAAAGCAGCCAGCAATAATGGCAGAGATATTATAGCCCCCATTATTTTAAATGTCCCCAAATGGCCTTAAAAACCAACTATAAACTCTCAAAAACTTCCCTGTTCACAAATGCAGCCTTCCCTTCAAATCCTTTCATGCACTGAATGTCTGCTCCGTTTTTCAAGATGGTGCCGGGTGCACGTGGGTCCGAGCAGGTAAGACTTGATTTTTTTCTGCCGTGTTTTTGGGTGGGCGGTAAAAATGGCGGTATCGGCGAATTTCCTGCCCATGGCAATAGCGGAGCATTGCATGCCTATTGACGTCATAAAAAATGGTAAAAAAAACGGGCGGGCGATAATTTTTACTGCCGACGCAAAACTGCTGTCGAGTTTTCTGCCCGGGCACAAAATTTTGTGTGTGGCATTTACCGCCCCCCTCAAAAAAAATCACTTTTCCCACCCCGCCATGGCAATAAAACGGGCACAAACCTGCCAAATTTCTAGCTCACCGTTTCTGTCAAGTGAACATGTCTGCTTTGCAAGAAGATTTAATTACATTACCCGAGGTACATTTTGTTAATAAAATTACATTTTTGATATTGTAGAAGTATATTAATTCCAGATACTCTCACAGAGCTGAGCAATCTAGTATTTTTAAGTTTTACTTGAATTTATGGTAACCAGCATTTTTCAGTCTAAATTAATAAGTACATTCAGTTGAAATTTTCTTTTCGTTATCTGACTGGCCTATTCAGGTTGTCTCACCTACTAGCGAAATTAATGTTTCAGGTCGATGACCCTTCATCACAGTGTCTGAGAAAAGGTCATCAACCTGAACTGTTAACTCTGTTTCTCTCTCCACAGATGCTGCCTGACCTGCTGCGTAATTTCAGTATTTTCTGTTTTTATTTCAGAATTCCAGCATTTGCAGTATTTTGCTTTTGAAGTAGAAATGGTTCACTGGGATTAACATAATAAAATGAGCAAACACATTATTAGGGTGATCAGGCTGACAAAAATGCAGTGATTATCAGGAATAAACTTGAGGATGATCTGTACAACAATAATCGAGTTAACAGTAGTTAGCACGGATTCAAAATGGGAAAGTCCTGCTTGATCAACCTCCTTGATTTCTTTGAGGAAGTGAGAACCCAAGTGGTCTATGGTAGAATCTATGATGTGGTCTTTCTCAACTTCTAAAAGGTTTTTGATAAAGTTAAGTGCCATTACAAAGTAAGGCAGCTGAAACATTGACAGCAAAGCAATTTTCATCACACTAAAAAATGTAGTGGTCCAAGGAAGGTGAAGTTTGTCTTTATGGTTGGATTAATATCATGAAAAGTTATTTATTAAACTCAAAGCTATGGTGATTCAGGGTAAATCCTGGGAATGGATGATAGGCAGGAAACAATAAGTACTCATTAAAGGAGTTATGTTGAAGTGGAAGGAACAGTAAATGCAGTGCCTCAGAGTTGGGATAATTACTGTTTCGACAAATGACCTGGAGTTGGAAATTCAATGCAAAATGGTCAAATTTGCAGTTGAAACCAAACGAGGAGAAGCAGTGGAACTGGAGGAGGCAGAATGAGTTGGGACAAAATATCTAAATTGTCAGAACGATGGCACATAAAATTTAGATGGCACAGGAGGGCAGGAAAAAGAGTGGGAGAGCGATAGTGATAGGGGATTCAATTCTGAGGGGAATAGATAGGCGTTTCTGCGGCCACAACCGAGACTCCAGGATGGTATGTTGCCTCCCTGGTGCAAGGGTCAAGGATGTCTCGGAGTGGGTCAGGACATTCTAAAAAGGGAGGGAGAACAGCCAGTTGTCGTGGTGCACATTGGTACCAACGACATAGGTAAAAAAAGGGATGAGGTCCTACGAAACGAATTTAAGGAGCTAGGAGCTAAATTAAAAGGTAGGACCTCAAAAGTAGTAATCTCGGGATTGCTATCAGTGCCACGTGCTAGTCAGACTAGGAATCGCAGGATAGCGCAGATGAATACGTGGCTTGAGCAGTGGTGCAGAAGGGAGGGATTCAAATTCCTGGGGCATTGGAACCGGTTCTGGGGGAGGTGGGACCAGTACAAACCGGACGGTCTGCACCTGGGCAGGACCGGAACCAATGTCCTAGGGGGAGTGTTTGCTAGTGCTGTTGGGGAGGAGATGGGAACCAATGCAGGGAGACAGAGAGAAACAAAAAGGAGACAAAAGCAAAAGACAGAAAGGAGATGAGGAAACGTGGAGGGCAGAGAAACCCAAAGCAAAAAACAAAAAGGGCCACTGTACAGCAAAATTCTAAAAGGACAAAGGATGTTAAAAAAACAAGCCTGAAGGCTTTGTGTCTTAATGCAAGGAGTATCCGTAATAAGGTGGATGAATTAACTGTGCAAATAGATGTTAACAAATATGATGTGATTACGGAGACGTGGCTCCAGGATGATCAGGGCTGGGAACTCAACATCCAGGGGTATTCGACATTCAGGAAGGATAGAATAAAAGGAAAAGGAGGTGGGGTAGCATTGCTGGTTAAGGAGGAGATTAATGCAATAGTTAGGAAGGACATTAGCTTGGATGATGTGGAATCTATATGAGTAGAGCTGCAGAACACCAAAGGGCAGAAAACGCTGGTGGGAGTTGTGTACAGACCTCCAAATAGTAGTAGTGATGTTGGGGAGGGCATCAAACAGGAAATTAGGGGTGCATGCAATAAAGGTGCAGCAGTTATAATGGGTGACTTTAATATGCACATAGATTGGGCTAGCCAAACTAGAAGCAATACGGTGGAGGAGGATTTCCTGGAGTGCATAAGGGATGGTTTTCTAGACCAATATGTCGAGGAACCAACTAGGGGGGAGGCCATCTTAGACTGAGTGTTGTGTAATGAGAGAGGATTAATTAGCAATCTCGTTGTGCGAGGCCCCTTGGGGAAGAGTGACCATAATATGGTGGAATTCTGCATTAGGATGGAGAATGAAACAGTTAATTCAGAGACCATGGTCCAGAACTTAAAGAAGGATAACTTTGAAGGTATGAGGCGTGAATTGGCTCGGATAGATTGGCGAATGATACTTGAGGGGTTGACTGTGGATGGGCAATGGCAGACATTTAGAGACCGCATGGATGAACTACAACAATTGTACATTCCTGTCTGGCGTTAAAATAAAAAAGGGAAGGTGGCTCAACCGTGGCTATCAAGGGAAATCAGGGATAGTATTAAAGCCAAGGAAGTGGCATACAAATTGGCCAGAAATAGCAGCGAACCCGGGGACTGGGAGAAATTTAGAACTCAGCAGAGGAGGACAAAGGGTTTGATTAGGGCAGGGAAAATGGAGTACGAGAAGAAGCTTGCAGGGAACATTAAGACGGATTGCAAAAGTTTCTATAGATATGTAAAGAGAAAAGGTTAGTAAAGACAAACGTAGGCCCCCTGCAGTCAGAATCAGGGGAAGTCATAACGGGGAACAAAGAAATGGCAGACCAATTGAACAAGTACTTTGGTTCGGTATTCACTAAGGAGGACACAAACAACCTTCCGGATATAAAAGGGGTCAGAGGGTCTAGTAAGGAGGAAGAACTGAGGGAAATCCTTATTAGTCGGGAAATTGTGTTGGGGAAATTGATGGGATTGAAGGCCGATAAATCCCCAGGGTCTGATGGACTACATCCCAGAGTACTTAAGGAGGTGGCCTTGGAAATAGCGGATGCATTGACAGTCATTTTCCAACATTCCATAGACTCTGGATCAGTTCCTATGGAGTGGAGGGTAGCCAATGTAACCCCACTTTTTAAAAAAAGGAGGGAGAGAGAAAACAGGGAATTATAGACCGGTCAGCCTGACCTCAGTAGTGGGTAAAATGATGGAATCAATTATTAAGGATGTCATAGCAGCGCATTTGGAAAGAGGTGACATGATAGGTCCAAGTCAGCATGGATTTGTGAAAGGGAAATCATGCTTGACAAATCTTCTTGAATTTTTTGAGGATGTTTCCAGTAGAGTGGACAAGGGAGAACCAGTTGATGTGGTATATTTGGACTTTCAGAAGGCTTTCGACAAGGTCCCACACAAGAGATTAATGTGCAAAGTTAAAGCACATGGGATTGGGGGTAGTGTGCTGACTTGGATTGAGAACTAGTTGTCAGGCAGGAAGCAAAGAGTAGGAGTAAATGGGGACTTTTCAGAATGGCAGGCAGTGACTAGTGGGGTATCGCAAGGTTCTGTGCTGGGGCCCCAGCTGTTTACACTGTACATTAATGATTTAGACGAGGGGATTAAATGTAATATCTCCAAATTTGCGGATGACACTAAGTTGGGTGGCAGTGTGAGCTGCGAGGAGGATGCTATGAGGCTGCAGAGCGACTTGGATAGGTTAGGTGAGTGGGCAAATGCTTGGCAGATGAAGTATAATGTGGATAAATGTGAGGTTATCCACTTTGGTGGTAAAAACAGAGACAGACTATTATCTGAATGGTGACAGATTAGGAAAAGGGGAGGTGCAACGAGACCTGGGTGTCATGGTACATCAGTCATTGAAGGTTGGCATGCAGGTACAGCAGGCAGTTAAGAAAGCAAATGGCATGTTGGCCTTCATAGCGAGGGGATTTGAGTACAGGGGCAGGGAGGTGTTGCTACAGTTGTACAGGGCCTTGGTGAGGCCACACCTGGAGTATTGTGTACAGTTTTGGTCTCCTAACTTGAGGAAGGACATTCTTGCTATTGAGGGAGTGCAGCGAAGGTTCACCAGACTGATTCCCGGGATGGTGGGATTGACCTATCAAGAAAGACTGGATCAACTGGGCTTGTATTCACTGGAGTTCAGAAGAATGAGAGGGGACCTCATAGAAACGTTTAAAATTCTGATGGGTTTAGACAGGTTAGATGCAGGAAGAATGTTCCCAATGTTGGGGAAGTCCAGAACTGGGGTTACAGTCTAAGGATAAGGGGTAAGCCATTTAGGACCGAGATGAGGAGAAACTTCTTCACCCAGAGAGTGGTGAACCTGTGGAATTCTCTACCACAGAAAGTTGTTGAGGCCAATTCACTAAATATATTCAAAAGGGAGTTAGATGAAGTCCTTACTACTAGGGGGATCAAGGGGTATGGCGAGAAAGCAGGAAGGGGGTACTGAAGTTGCATGTTCAGCCATGAACTCATTGAATGGCGGTGCAGGCTAGAAGGGCCGAATGGCCTACTCCTGCACCTATTTTCTATGTTTCTATGTTTCTATGTTAATGAAAAAAGTGCGAAGTGCTGCAAAGAGGAAGGAAAAATAAACAATAATGACTTCATGAACGGTGTTCAAATGGCTAAGGATGAAGTTGATACAGACCTAGGTATCTTAGTAGATTCTATGCTAAATATGTTCAACAAATGCAGAGCAGCAATCAACAAAGCCAATACGATGTTGAGCCACAGCCAAAATAGTAGAATATAAGTCAGAGGAGGTAATGATCAAATTTTATAATGCCCTGAGTAGACCACAGCTTGAATACTGCATCCAGTTTAGCTCATCAAGAAATAACAGACACTCAAATGCTGGAGGCAGTGCAGTGAAGAGCTGTTAGGCTGATTCCCCGTGCCTGAGTTATGAGGAAAAACTAGATAAACTGTGTTTTCAGCCAAGAGAGGAGGTAGCTGAGAGGTATCCAATAGAGGTTTATGAGATTGTTAAGAGCTTTAGAAAAAGTTAACCCTGAATATTACTTTACATTGAATTGCTAAAGTAGAACGAGGGGACACATGCTCACAACTAGTAAAAGGTAACTTTCGGACTGATATCAGGAAATCTTTGTTCACACAGAGTGATCAGTTTGTGAAATGGAGGAAAAAGCTGTAGAATCATTTAAGAAACAATTGGATGCTACGGGAAGGGAGGGTGGGGTGATGGCATAAGATCTCTCTGGATGGATGAACTCTAGTGGGTTGAGTGACCTGCCATGTCCATAATCTTGTGATTGGAGTGTGGAAATCATGTGGGCCATGTCGCCATTACTTTTCTAGTCATTTGACTGACCCATGGGAACCTCATTATTATTACCATAATCAATTAAGTGTTTACCACAGATCAATCTGTGCTCTTTCATTCTGTAACCAGCATTCCCATTTGCTTTTTGCCTGGATTCACTACACTGAGCTGGGCTAGCCCGATGTCCCTGCCACTGCCGAGGGCTAAATTATAAGTAACAGTATTACCAGTAGTGGCTCTTACATCAGAGGATCCTATACATTTAACCACTTTTTGTGCTTTCTATTTTCAGACACCTATCTGCAGTAACTCCCCATTGGTGATACTTTACTCTGTTTCTGCAGCTAAACTCCTTTCTTACTTGCTCCACTAGTATTGCAAATGTAACACCCCTATTTAAAAAAGGAGGCAGACAAAAAGCAGGAAACTATAGACCAGTTAGTCTAACATCTGTCATTGGGAAAATGCTGGAGTCCATTATTAAGGAAGCAGTAGCGGGACATTTGGAAAAACATAAATCAATCAAGCAGAGTCAGGTTTTATGAAAGGGAAATCATGTTTGACAAATTTGCTGAAGTTCTTTGAGGATGTAACGAGTAGGGTGGATAAGGGCGAACCAGTGATTGCGGTGTATTTGGACTTCCAGAAGGCATTTGATAAGGTGCCACATAAAAGGTTTCTGCATAAGATAAAAGTTCACGGGATTGGGAGTAATATATTAGCATGGAGAGAGGATCAGCTAACTAACAGAAAACAGAGACTTGGGATAAATGGGTCATTTTTCGGTTGGCAAACAGTGACTAGTAGAGTGCCGCAGGGATCAGTGTTAGGTCCTCAACTATTTACAATCTATATTTATGACTTGGATGAAGGGACCGAGGATAATGTAGCCAAGTTTGTTGATGATACAAAGATGGGCGGGAAAGCAAATTGTGAGGAAACAAACAATCTGCAAAGGTATATAGACAGGCTAAGTGAGTGGGCAAACATTTGGCAGCTGGAGTATAATGTGGGAAAATGTGAGGTTATATGCACTTTGGCTGAAAAAATAGAAAAGCAAATTATAATTTAAATGGAGAAAAATTGCAAAGTGCTGCAGTATAGAGGGACCTAAGGGTCCTTGTGCATGAAACACAAAAAGTTAAAATGTAGGTACAGCAAGTAATCAGGAAGGCAAATGGAATGTTGGCCTTTATTGCAAGGGGGAAGAGTATAAAAGCAGAGAAGCCCTGCTCCAACTGTACAGGGTATTGGTGAGGCCACATCTAGAGTACTGCGTATAGTTTTGGTCTCCGTATTTAAGGAAGGATATACTTGCATTGGAGGTTGTTCAGAGAAGGTTCACTTGGTTGATCTTATCGAAATATATAAGATAATGAGGGGGCTCGACAAGGTGGATGCAGAGAGGATATTAAAACTAGGGGACATAGTCACAGAATAAGGGGCCGCCCATTTAAAACTGAGATGAGGAGAAATTTCTTCTCTCAGAGGGTTGTAAAACTATGGACTTCTCTGCCCTAGAGAGCTGTGGAGGTTGGGTCATTGAATATATTTAAGGTGGAGATATACATATTTTTGAGCGATAAGGGAATAAAGGGTTATCGGGAGCAGGCAGGGAAATGGAGCTGAGTCCATGATCAGATCAGCCATGATCTTATTGAATGGCAGAGCAGGCTTGCGGGGCCAAATGGCCTACTCCTGCTCCTATTTCTTAAGTTCTTATGTTCTTATTGCTACTTCTTTGAACATTAATACTCTCTCTCGAACTGTTTTGAAGAATTTCTCCACTGCTTTTCTCACATTACATCTAAAGTTGATCTCACTTTAGGAGATGATGTGGGCTGCTAGTCCCCTCGTTACTAAACCATGTTTGTACCCACAGCTGTCACTGTAAACTACAGTCACCACCACTATAACTGCAGGCATCACCAGGGATTCCAACTTCATCGCAGGATAAACGGCTCTATCGCCCTTCTAAAGTGTAAACCTATGTTGCTACTCCTGTTTCATCAAATACATAAGCAACACAAAAACAAGACATAAACAAAATAATCTTAAATACCAAAACAGAAGGCTTAAGAAATGGCAAATAAAAGAAAAGAAAATGAAGCGGAGGGCCAAAACGGTCCTCAATTTGGGGGAGGAGGGGAGGAGGGGGGGAAGGAAGAAATGCATGAAAGTAATATAGAAGATAAAAGTACAAGACACAAAGAAATGCAAGAAACACTTTTTTTTACTACAAACAACATTTTTATAGTTCTAGTTTATTTTGTTTACAATTTCTCCATGTAGTCCGTCTACTAGAACCACTTCACTGCCGTGAGTGATCAGTTCAATTGTGACTCATATTCATGTCTTTTTGACATACCTGCCTGTCTGGTTCAAACAAAAACCATGTGTCTAGAATAAACATGTTAGAAACATAGAAACATAGAAAATAGGTGCAGGAGTAGGCTATTCGGCCCTTCGAGACTGCACCGCCATTCAATGAGTTCATGGCTGAACATACAACTTCAGTACCCCATTCCTGCTTTCTCGCCATACCCCTTGATCCCCCGAGTAGTAAGGACTACATCTAATTCCTTTTTGAATATATTTAGTGAATTGGCCTCAACAACTTTCTGTGGTAGAGAATTCCACAGGTTCACCACTCTCTGGGTGAAGAAGTTTCACCTCATCTCGGTCCTAAATGGCTTACCCCTTATCCTTAGACTGTGACCCCTGGTTCTGGACTTCCCCAACATTGGGAACATTCTTCCTGCATCTAACCTGTCTAAACCCGTCAGAATTTTAAACGTTTCTATGAGATCCCCTCTCATTCTTCTGAACTCCAGTGAACACAATGTTTATCAGCATTACCTCCTGTCTTCTGATTACATGACTTTGAATTAGTATCAGTGTACTTTGCTTGTGGTGTTGCACCAAAAATAACACATCACCACTTTTTCATGCAATGACAAAGTTACTTGCTGGGTGCACACTCCTACAAAGATGGGTGGGAAAGCAAATTGTGAGGAGAACACAAAAAAATCTGCAAAGGGATATAGACGGGCTAAGTGAGCGGGCAAATATTTGGCAGATGGAGTATAATGTGGGGAAATGTGAGGTTATCCACTTTGGCAGAAAAAATAGAAAAGCAAATTATAATTTAAATGGAGAAAAAATGCAAAGTACTGCAGTACAGAGGGACCTGGGGGTTCTTGTGCATAAAACACAAAAAGTTAGTATGCGGGTACAGCAAGTAATTAGGAGGCAAATGGAATGGTGGCCTTTATTGCATGAGGGATAGTGTATAAAAGCAGAGAAGTCCTGCTACAACTGTACAGGGTATTGATGAGGCGTAGTTTTCATCCCCGTATTTAAGGAAGAATATAATTGCATTGGAGACGGTTCAGAGAAGGTTCATTAGGTTGATTCCAGAGATGAGGGGGTTGACTTATGAAGATAGGTTGAGTAGGTTGGGCCTATACACATAGGAGTTCAGAAGAATGAGAGGTGATCTTATCGAAACATGTAAGATAATTAGGGGGCTCGACAAGGTGGATGCAGAGAGGATATTTCCACTCTTAGGGGAAACTAAAATTCGGGGACATAGTCTCAGAAAAAGGGGCTGCCCATTTAAAACGGAGATGAGGAGGAATTTCTTCTGTGAGGATTGTAAATCTATGGAATTCTCTGCCCCAGAGAGCTGTGGAGGCTGGGTCATTGAATATATTTAAGGTGGAGATAGACAGATTTTTGAGCGACAAGGGAATAAAGGGTTATGGGGAGTGAGCAGGGAAGTGGGGCTGTAGCCATGATCTTATTGAATGGTGGAGCAGGTTCGAGGGGCCAGGTGGTCTACTCCTGCTCCTATTTCTTATGTTCTTATATTCTTATGTCTGGGCTGAAATCTGAGCTAATTCAAATTGACTCATGTGGATCAAGCTGAGGCAATACTAAGTTCAGGGCTTGATAGGCTCAGATTCCTTTTCAAAACTCACTGAATTCTTGCTTTAAAAGAGTGGATCAACTGGATAGTTGAGAAATCAGGCCATTTTTTGCTATTGCTATTGGGAATTCAATCACACTTCACTTGTATATGTAATTCTGATTGATTGTAAGGTGTTCTTCAAACCTAACAGAAGGGCACTTGAGCTCGGTTGAGGCTACTTGCTAATTTCATAACGATGATTTGATTGCGTACTGGCTCTGGATGTAGCCAGTTTAGTTCATATCTGCTGTGCAAGTACAGCAATGTCCCTCCATTCAATGCATTTCGATGGTGAGGTAGACAGCGACATGCCATTTGCGAGATGCTAACAGTGGAGCGGCACAACTCAGACAGCAACTTTTAGATATTCGCATTTAACTGCACATCTGCCCCTTGCCTGATGTTGCTGCATCATTCATGCATAAATACCGACGAGCGAGTGCCACTCACCTCACGGTTCGTTTGAGACAAAAATCTGGCCCAGTATCATAGGTCCCAAGTTTCCACACGCTACAAAACGGGTGCCCCTCCGAGCTGGGCGCCCGTTTTCCGCGCCGAAAATCACGCCTGAAAAAAAACACGCGATTCTGGAGCGCCCTGCAGCTCCATGGCAGCTTGGCGCGGCGCCTACCACTCGCGCTGATTTTGTAAGTGGGAGGGGGCGGGTACCATTTAAATTAGTTTTTTTCGTGCCGGCAACGCTGCGCGTGCGCGTTGGAGCGTTCACGCACGCGCAGTGTGAAGGAAACATTGGCACTCGGCCATTTTTGTAGTTCTTTGTAGCTCTTTAATTTTTGAACATTTTTTAATAAAAGCACATTGCCCTTCCATGATCAGCACTGAGGCTTCTTGCAGCAGTGAGAAGGCTGCAGGAAGCCTCAGAAGTTGAGGCAGCCGTTTCCCGATGGCCTCCCCCCCCTGCCGTCGGGAACGGCTGCCTCCTCCTCCCTGCCTCCCCCCCGCTGCGGTCGGTCGGGCCCTCCCTCCCTCCCGTTCGCGGGAACGACGCCACACTGCTGAGCTGACTTTAAGGCTTCCACCTCAAGTGGAAGGCTGCACAAATGCCTGCTTACTGCCTGCCTGCCCCTCCCTCCCTCCCATTCGCGGGAACGATGCCACACCGCTGAGCTGACTGAACCTGCCTGAAGCACTTTCACACAGGTAGGAAGATGGTTTATTTAATCCTTTCTTTGCTTATAAATGTTTATTCAGGTTGGATTTATTTGTATAATATTTGTATAAGTATAAATAAGGAATTATTATAGAATTTAATGACTTCCCTTCCCCCCCCCCCCCACCTCGTTCTGGACGCCTAATTTGTAACCTGCGCCTGATTTTTTAATGTGTAGACAAGGTTTTTTCAGTTCTACAAAAATCTTCACTTGCTCCATTCTAAGTTAGTTTGGAGTATGTTTTCACTGTGGAAACTTTGAAATCAGGCGTCAGTGGCCGGACATGCCCCCTTTTGAAGAAAAAATTCTGTTCCAAAGTGAAACTGTTCTAACTGACTAGAACTGCAGAAACAAAAATGTGGAGAATTGCGATTTCTAAGATAGTCCGTTCTCCACCAGTTGCTCCTAAAAATCAGGAGCAAATCACGTGGAAACTTGGGGCCATAAAGTGGTGAATAATCAAGTTGCTGGTTTCATCGCATGCTGCTAGCCTACACTTTGGGAAATGTTAGGGTATTATGGATTCCCTTAGAAATACATAAATATTTAGGAACTCTGAGATGAAATGTGATGTTGCACTAAAGTGGAAGATTGAAGAACAATATGGTTCAAAGTGTAAAGTCATATGTTACAGAGAATAAGTCTTGACAACTATGAGGGAGCATCAGCGGCAGGTCGGGGCAATAAAAGGAGCGGCGAGTGGTGACCATGGGCAGCGTGGAGGCAGGTCACTACAAGATACAGCGCGAGCTGGTGCAGGAAGGCGATGGCTGTGAAGAGTGATGTCATCAAGATCCAGGTCGGTGATTGGAGCGTGGGCAGATACAGCAGGAGCAGCGAGGTCGGGATGAAGGAGCGGCGAGAGATTGTGGAGGGACGTGATCGGGGCCCAGGGGAGGCGTGAGTTCGGGGCCAGGGGCCCAGGGGCAGCATGGGCCACCCCACACTGTGATACGTGTGCGCACTAGGTCCGTGCAGCAGAGCTGGTCTCCAGTTGTCTTAGGTAATCCTTGCCACTGGACCAAGACCTAGCTTTGTCAAGCCCATGTGGTGGCTGGTGTGCAACGGCCACCCCACGTTAAAAAAATTCACGCACAGGCATCTTCCAACCTTGAGGATGTAGTTCGGGTCCTTCATTGAAACACCTGTGAACTCGTCCTTTTTTTGGCATGGAAGCAAGTAATCCTCGTTTCAATGATGATGAGTCTGACCGAATTATTTTCCAGCATTGAGAAGCTGAGAAGCAAAACGACTTAAACATGTGTCAGTAACATTAGAGGAATAGCTTGGACTCCAATCCTTCAATTGGCCTATTTACATGAATATCCTATACAATAACGGTTAGTTCATTAGATGTTTAATTATCATGAACTTGCACATAAATCACATGGTAATAAAAGTAGGATTATTCTTTTAACAAGGCAACAGTTAGGTGACACGATGTCCAGTCCAGCCAGAAACACTGATGAGGCTGGAATACATTCATCTAAATAATAATATACATTAATATTAATACCTGATGGGTAGCTAAGGATTGAATGTTATGTAACAATGCTGCTCTTTGTTATACAAATGATTACAATTTGGGCTCTCCATTTTCCTTGTGCCAAGTGTAAAAGGCCAATCCCATTCGGAAGCCTTTGTTCCTCATGAACCTCATGTGCAATGGGGTGGGGAGAGGAGAGGGAGGGAGGGGGAGAGGAGAGGGAGGGAGTGAGGGGGAGGAGGAGAGGGAGGGAGGGAGGAGAGGAAGGGAGGAGAGGGAGGGAGGGGGAGGAGAGGGAGGGAGAGGGAGGGGGGAGAGGAGAGGGAGGGGGGAGAGGAAGGGAGAAGAGGGAGGGAGAGGGAGGGAGGGGGAGAGGAGAGGGAGGGGGGAGGAGGAGGGAGAGGAAAGGGGGGAGAGGAGATGGAGGGGGGAGGGAGAGGAGAGTGATGGGGGAGAGGAGAGGGAGAGGGGCGAGGAAGGGAGGAGAGGGAGGGAGAGGGAGAGGAGAGGGAGGGGGAGGAGGGGGGAGAGGAGAGGGGGGAGAGGAGAGGGAGGGGGGAGGGAGAGGAGAGGGATGGGGGGAGAGGAGAGGGAGGAGAGGAGAGGGAGGGAGAGGCAAGGGAGGGGGGAGAGAGGGAGGAGGCTAAACGGGCCCGGCCAACGAGAAGAAGCCGGGCCGAAGACTTCAGGCGGGGCCCACCCCCAGCAAGATGCCAGGCGGGCGGGCCCCGCCGAACACGTGAAGAGGGAGCGGAGTGGGAGCTGGGGGGCGGGGTGTGAGAGAGCCAGAGGGAGCGTGAGCTAAACGGGCGGGGGGGGGAAGCCGGAGCCACGGCCAGAGCAGGAGCTGGACGAGGGAGGTGCAGCCTGATCTTCGCCACCCCAGTGACTAGGGCTAGGGGTGGTGTGCTTCGGGCCCCTCCCACACAGCTTCGGGCGCCTGGAGCTACTGCACATGCACGCCCACTGTAGCGCGCATGTGCAGAGGTCCCAGCACTGTTTTCAGCACCGGGACCTGGCTCCGCCCCCCACAGCTTGTGCTGCACTGCGTCGAGGGCCTGGATCGACCTGAGGGAGTGGAGAGTACTGAGGTAAGTTTTCAACGCGGTTTTGAGCGCGGAAATCAGGCGTGGCTCACGGGGCTGCGCCGCTTTAGGCACGGCCCGAAACTTGACCCCATAGAATGGTTACAGCACAGAAAGAGGCCATTCGGCCCATCAAGCCCGTGCCGACTCTCTGCAACAGCACCTCAGCTAATCCCACTTTCCCCGTAACCCTGCAAAAAAATTTATTTCAGGTACTTATCCAATTCCCTTTTGAAAGCAGTGATTGAGTCTGCCTCCATCACCCTTTCAGGCAGTGCATTCCATATCCTAACCACTCGCTGCGTAAAGTTTTTCCTTATATCGCCTTTGGCTCTCTTGCCAATTACCTTAAATCTATGGCCTCTGGTTCTCGACCCTCTGCCAATGGGAATAGTTTCTCTCTATCTACTCTGTCTAGACCCTCAGAATTTTGAAACCCTCTATCAAATCTCCTCTCAATTTTCTCTGCTCGAAGGAGAACAACCTCAGCTTCTCCAGCATATCCACGTAACTGAAGTCCCTCATCCACAGCCTAATTATTGTAAATCTTTTCTGCAACCTCTCTTAGGCCTTTATATCCTTCCTAAATTGCGGTGCCCAGAATTGGACACAATACTCTAGTTGAGGCCAAACCAGTGTTTTATACAGGTTCATCATAATTTCCATGAACTTGACCATTCACAGCATCTTCACTCAGCCTCTATACTACTGCAGTCGGAAAAGACCTGAACTGAACTAATTAAGGCAGACAGTTATGAAACATTATACCCAAGGTTACTCTTTGGTGTAAAAGTTGTTGCCTTTATGGAATTTTTGTCATGTATCCTACATGGTTACTGTGTGCACTATTACAAGGTGTGCCACCAGAGGGCACCGCAGTGGGAGACTTGCACGCTACCTGTACAGGTGTACCTGGCCTAGTATAAAAGGCAGGCCACCATATGTGATCCTCACTCTGGAGTTATTAATAAAGGACTAAGGTCACTACAGTTCAAGTACAACACATTGCCTCATGGAATCATTATCAGAGCATCGAAAGACATAATAATTTTCACTAAGCAATCCGAATACGATTTATAAACAGAATACATTAATTGTAAATGTCACGTAGTTTGGGTTACAGTAAATGCGTTCTATAGTGGGGCGACTATGCAAATAATTTAAATGGAGGAAAACTGGCAGGGGTTATCTTTGCAGGAATGTGCCCCATTTTCTGATATCCATATATCCAAGGTAATCCAGAGTGCGTGGGCATAGACTCAGGAAAATCTTCCCTTGTCAATATAGCTTCAGGGTTTTTGCTTTCTATTTTGCTAAATTCTTGTGCCAAGAAAAAAATCAAAACATACTATCAAGTGCTCATTCCAAAATTAGACTCCCAACATAACCACCCACTTTCAAAATTAGACTCCCAACATAACCACCCACTTTCAAAATTATTGCCAAGTTAGTAAATGCTATTTATAAGCTTGGAAAGGCGTGACTGTTTGCATTCCTACCTGCGTAAGAAGCCAATTGAGGAAAGTCCATACACGATGCCATGCCTACTGATATGACCACACTAACCAAACAAAGCACAGAAATCCATCTATTTTCACAACCAAAGTCAACAATTTTGAAAAGGTTCTGTGTAATGCTTGGGCAGAGAGAACAGAGACATTCCATTTTTTTCATGCTCAAGTTTTGGTGTGACTTACACCATGTCATCCAACTATTTGTCACGATAATTTTACCACAAAGACTATGGGCTTGAACCTCCACTTTTGTGGTTATTGATTTCCAGTGTGGGCGATAAAAAAGGGTATTCAGATCGCCGGCTTCTCACCCATTCACAAATCACCTAGTCTCCACTTTTGAAAATGGGCGTTAACGCGAGCGATATAAAATGAGCGGTAGTGTTAAATTTTTTTGACCTTCTGCCGTAAAATGTGGCCGTCCTTAGCAACGGCATGGCAATGCTCAATTCCCGCGATGCTGGAGGTCAAGGGTCACCATGACATGTGCAGAAGAGGAGACAGAGAAAGGGAGCTCAGAGGGACTGAAGGCGTGTCTGGGTGTGGTGTGGCTGCTTTGGGAGGAAAGAGGGAGACTTTAGAGCTTCACAGCAAGTAGACAAACAAAAAGTAGCTGTTACCAGCCACATATTTGACCGAATTTGGCCTATAATGGAGAGAGAGGAGGAGGCATCACAGTACGCTGTGGAGACTGACACTGGAGAGAGCAGTGAGGTGGGGGAGGAGCGCATTGGAGGCCGCAAAAGAACCAGGAGGTTCTCGGACGAGGCAAATGCCTCCCTCCTGCAGGAGGTCGAGTTATGCTGGGGTGAGTTGACACAGAGAGGGCGTGGGAAGCCCACCCGAAAGGCATACCAGAGGATATGGATCGAGATAGCAGAGGTGGTCTCGTCGGCGAGCAACGAGGTGCATGAGGGCAACCAATGCCGAAAATGATGGAACGATCTTGTGGGATCCGCAAGAGTAAGTATTACATTGATTTACATGTACTTATGTATATTTATAATTTAATTTGTAACAGTCATGAGCGACTATCAGCAGATGTGAGGTCTTGCACTTTTACCAGGAATGTTTTACTCAAAGCCTGTGGTCACGGTATACATCTTTAGGTAAAGAATGATAATAATCATGATAATCATGATACATCTGTCGGTTATGTGTTGTTTCTGTATCTGTGACAGTACCTAGCAAAGATACCATGCAATGATCTCATGCCATGTCGTCCTGTCACCTTTTACAGAAGAAGCTATCGACGATGAGGTCCATGCAGAGGTGAACGGGTGGGGGCCACCATTCCCCAGCGACATCACAGAGATGGAGGAGCGAGTGCTCACACTCGTGGGGAAGCACCCCCGGACACATCTGCAAATCCTGAAGTGATGCCACGTGGGGGTAATATATGAGCATGGATAGAGGATTGGCTAACTAACAGAGAACAAAGAGTGGGATAAATGGTTCAGTAACTAATGGGGTGCCGTAGGGATCAGTGCTGGGACCCAACTATTTACAATCTATATTAACGACGTGGAAGAAGGGACCGAGTGTAACGTTGCCAAGTTTGCTGACGATACAAAGATGGGAGGAAAAGCAATGTGTGAGGAGGACACAAAAAATCTGCAAAAGGACATAGACAGGCTAAGTGAGTGGGCAAAAATTTGGCAGATGGAGTCTAATGTCGGAAAGTGTGAGGTCATGCACTTTGGCAGAAAAAAATCAAAGAGCAAGTTATTATTTAAATGGAGAAAGATTGCAAAGTGCCGCAGTACAGCGGGACCTGGGGGTACTTGTGCATGAAACACAAAAGGATAGTATGCAGGTACAGCAAGTGATCAAGAAGCCCAATGATATCTTGGCCTTTATTGCAAGGGGGATGGAATATAAAAGCAGGGAAGTCTTGCTACAGTTGTACAGGGTATTGGTGAGGCCACACCTGGAATATTGCTTGCAGTTTTGGTTTCCATATTTAGGAAAGGATATACTTGCTTTGGAGATAGTTCAGAGAAGGTTCTCTAGGATGATTCCAGGGATGAGGGGGTTGACTTATGAGGAAAGGTTGAGTAGGTTGGGCCTCTACTCATTGGAATTCAGAAGAATGAGAGGTAATCTTATCGAAACGTATAAGATTATGAGGGGGCTTGACAAGATGGATGCAGAGAGGATGTTTCCACTGATGGGGGAAATTTCTTCTCTCAGAGAGTTGTAAATCTGTGGAATTCGCTGCCTCAGAGAGCTATGGAAGCTGGGACATTGAATAAATTTAAGACAGAAATAGACAGTTTCTTAAATGATAAGGGGATAAGGGGTTATGGGGAGCAGATGGGAAAGTGGAGCCGAGTCCATGATCAGATCAGCCATGATATTATTGAATGGCGGAGCAGGTTCGAGGGGTTGTATGGCCTACTCCTGTTCTTATTTCTTAGTTCTTATGTTCTAAAGTTTACACCATTGCGTGATGTAAAGTCCATAGATGCCACACCCACTCATATCCGAACAATCATACATGATAGATGATTTCTAAAAGTGTCATAGAAATAATGCTGGCCTAATGAAAATCATTGCACTGCACAATGTGTTGATAGTCATGAAACGTGAGGTCTGTGATGATTTTGATAATGGTGTTGCTTTTGTCGTGTATATGCTGTGTGTAGCGCTGGACTCACCTTGTCACCCTAGCACCCACTTCTCCTCTAATAACCTCATTTGTGTTTTGCAGCTCAGCCAGCAGCGCGGCCCCAGGCAAGGCCACAGAGGCCAGAAGGTGGGGGCGCGGGACAGTAGTCGGCGGACGATCCTACTACATCTGGAGCTGAGGAGCTCCGAATGTCGCCCGTCAATCCACTGGGTCTGTTCTCCACGGATGAGAGCACGGACTTCGAAGAGCCTGCATCGCCACGCTCCAGAAGCCATTCCACCCCAAGGCCTCTGGTCCTCTGGTCATTCCCACCTCCACTCCGAAGGTACCGGCCCCAAGCACCTCTCCACAGGGCACCCCATTTGTCCGCAGGACGGTGCCAACACCGCGGAGGCCTCGTGCACGCGGCAGGTCTGTTCCACGAGCGCGACATGACAGCGGAGAGATGGTACAGTTGTCCAGGAGGACTGTAGTCATTGGTGACCAGCTCATCGAAGCATTGGGGGGCATATCCCGGCACCTCGCCACCATGACCGAGTACATTCCATGCATTGGGGGGCATATCCCTGGATGTGATAGTCAGTAACACTACTGCCACAGGTCTCCCAGTGGTCCCCGAGCACGGCACTCCACCCTTAGGTTCTGCACCATCATGAACGGCAGATGAGAGCAAGGACCAAGATCCTGCTTCTGCATCAGAGAATGTTGTCCCCTCAGCACCCCCCACTCCAGTACCCGTGCAACCATTGCATCTGCCTCCATCCCCCCCGAATGAAGCACCGTGGAGGTGCTGTGGAGCGAGGAGGGAAAGGGCTAGAAGTGGGGAGAAGGAGAGGGGGGAAGGAAAGTGAGGTGCATGTGTGCAGGTGATGACTGTGTTATATCTGCATCTGGGTGTATGCAATTTGTTGCAATGTATGGGGGCTGGGGACCATGCTCTTGCTTTGCCTTTGTATTCTGTGTTGCTGGACATGTTGAACATGTGATTTATGTCAATGGTGGAAAAAGTGGGGTGTGGGCGGGAGTTGGGTGTTATTGGTGTGATACATGATTTCAGACCAATGTTGGTAACAAATTTTTATTATTGAACATAACCTTGTTGCGCATTGTCTCAAATAGCTGAGCCATTACACACTGGTGATTCCTTGCCATGAAAGGGTTAAATACAACTTAACATCAATCAACGCAAACTTTAACTGGCACCAAGGTGATGGGCATCATTGATGTCTGAGCTGCACACACACAGCAGTGTGTAAGCATTGTCATTCACATCAGTGCTCTTTCAGGCAAATCTTTCAGATATCAGCTCCTCACGTAAGAGTGGCATTTAACAAATGCCAGCCACACCACTGGCATTCATTCCGGTTAGTTCCACTTTTTGTGGGTGTTTTTTTGGGCGAGCGATATTGTGGGCGATATGTGTGCGAGGTGGTTAAATTGATGCTGGGCGATCTCATGGCCGCTAGTTTGGGTAAATATGCTCTTTACGACAAAAAAAAGTGGGCGGGCATTAATATTGAATCTTGGCGTTAAATCTGTGTAGAAAGTAACGCTGGGTGATATTATGGGTGTTGATTTCGCCCATTCTGCTGATTCCGCCCAAAAAAAGTGGGCAGGCGTTAATATTTTTTCTCAGCGTTAAGCACATGGGGAAAGTAATGCTCAGCGATAAGTTTCTGAAAAATGCCCGTCAGTTTCCATTTTGTGCCGTGAACAAAAAAGTGGAGGTTCTAGCCCTGTGTCCCTTTTCAACATGAATTACTGTGGGAGAATGTTGGGCAGGTTTCAGTTAACACCAAATATTAAATTGCGGAGCTTTATTTTGAATTAGATGCTCGATTACTTTAGCCCCGTAGCGGAAGCTATAGACAGAGCTAAACGATCCCACAATCAATGGATCAGATCAAAGATCTGCAGTCCTGCCACATCCAGTCGTGAATGGTGATGGACAATTAAACAACTAAAGGGAGGAGGAGGCTCCATGAATATCCCCATCCTCAATGATGGCAGAGCCCAGTTCGTGACTGCAAAAGACAAGCATTTGCAACCTTCTTCAGCCAGCGGTGTGGAGTGGATGATCCATATCGGCCTCCTCCTGAGGTTCCTACCATCACAGAAGCCAGTCTTCAGCCAATTCGATTCATACCACATGATATCAAGAAACGGCCGAGCACACTGGATACAGCAAAGGCTATGGGCCCCGGCAACATCCCGGCTATTGTGCTGAAGATTTGCTTCAGAACCAGCTGCATCTCTAGCCAAGTTGTTCCAGTACAGCTACAACACTGGCATCTATCCGACAATGTGGAAAAATGCCCAAGTATGTCCTGTACACAAAAAGCAGGACAAATCCAATCCGGCCCTATCAGGCTACTCTCAATCATCAACAAATACTCGTCAATAAACTGCTCACCGATGTTCAGTTTAAGTTTCGTCAGGACCAGTTGGCTCCAGACCTCATTACAGCCTTGGTCCAAACATGACAAAAGAGCTGAATTCCAGAGGTGAGGTGAGAGTGACTGCCCTTGACATCAAGGCAGCATTTGACCGAGTGTGGCAGCAAGGAGCCCTAGTAATATTGAAGTCAATAGAAACCAGGAGGAAAATTCTCCATTGGCTGGAGTCATACCTAGCACAGAGGAAGATGGTTGTGGTTGTTGGAGTTGAATCATCTCAGCCCCAGGACATCGCTGCAGGAGTTCCTCAGGGCAGTGTCCTAGGCCCAATCATCTTCAGCTGCTTCATCAATGACCTTCCCGCCGTCATAGGATCAGACATTGGGATGTTCTATGATGGTTGCACAACGTTCAGTTCCATTAGCAACTCCTCAGATAATGAAGCAATCCATGCCCTAATACAGCAAGACCTCGATGACATTCACACCACACAAATACCAGACAATGACTATCTCCAACCAGCGAGAGTCTAACCACCGCCCCATGACATTCAATGGCATTACCATCACTGAATCCCATTACAACAACATCCTGGGGGTCACCTTTGACCAGATATTTAACAGCCACATAAATACTGTAGCAACAAGAGCAGGTCAGAGGCTGGGTATTCTGCGGCGAGTATCTCACCTCCTGACTCCCCAAAGCCTGTCCACCATCTACAAGGCACAAGTCAGGAGTGTGATGGAATACTCTCCACTTGCCTGGATGAGTGCAGCTCCGACAACACTAAAGAAGCTCGACATCATCCAGGTCAAAGCAGCCCGCTTGATTGGGATCCCCATCTACCACTTTAAACATTCACTCACTCCTCCACCTGCGTACCATGGCTGCAATGTGTACCATCTACAAGATTCACTGCAGTAACTCGCCAAGGCTTCTTCGGCAGCACCTCACAAACCTGTGACCTCTACCACCTAGAAGGACAAGGGCAGGAGGTGCATGGGAACACCATTACCTGCAAGATCCCCTTCAAGTTAAACACCATCCTGACTTGGAAATATATCACCATTCCTTCATCATCGCTGGTTCAAAATCCTTAAACTCCCTCCCTAACAGCACTGTGGGTGTACCTTCACCACACCGACGGCAGCTGTTCAAGAAGGTGGCTCACCACAACCTTATAAATGGGCAATAAATGCTGGCCTTACCAGCGACGCCCACATCCCAGCCCTGGAATGAATAAAAAAATAAAAGATCCTGGGGTTGAAATTGCCCTCTGCCCCATTTGGGGTGGATAATTTGAATCAAGTGATGATTCTTCACCTGAATCGACGGGCGGAGAATGATCGAAATTGCCCTCTTTTAAATAAAAAATGATCAGGGCGGACTTTGGGGCAGCTGACGGGTGGAAGTGCGCGGGAGAGGGCCGGAAGGCGGGTGGTGTCATCAGCGCTGTGCTGAGCACGCGAGCACGATACTGATGATATCAGCGCGATGCAGACGTGCCATGTCGCGCTGACGCGTAGCATCGTCCCTCCCCTTCACTTAAAGGGGAGGGCCGCTGCCAGTTATGCAGCCACTTTAGTGGCACTCACTGGGACACCTGGGAGGGATTCGGCCGGGCACGACCTCCGCCCACTTTTGGCGGCCTGGCCGAACCCGTGGCCGCCAGTGTCGGCCGACAATTAAAATAAAATGTTGGCCACAGTGGTGCGCCCTCCCCCTTTAAGGGCGGACGCACCACCCAGCCACTTGCAGATTCCCGCCAGGAAAAGCTGTCGGGGGAACCGACCAGCGGCGACTCCGCTCCTGTGGGGCAATTTCCCTCGCGGGGTGGAGAGGGGTTGCCGCCGGGGCTAAGGAGTCGGCGCATGCCCGACGGGGCGGGAACACGGGACGCACCGGAAACCTCCCTCAGCCACGCCCAGGCCGTGGGCAATTTCGGATGGGTCAGACCATCAGCCTGCTCCCGGTCAGAAAGGCCTTACCGCCTCTAAGAGGCAGTAATGGACCTTAAAGAGGGGGGCAATTTCGGCCTCCCTCAGTCTACCGGCTCACAGATAAGTGATATTAAAGAGGAAACTTACAGATGACTAATAAAGAAGAAAGTTTTATATCTACAATCTATTCCATGAAAGCCTTTTAACCCCTTCCAGAAGCAAATCTGCACAAAACCACTCTAACATGTAAAACCAAAGGCCTGGACTAGAGTCCATCGCAGTGCAATATCAATGCAGGAAGACATAAGTGAAGTATTTTTCAAATACCTTATATACTATCAAACTACCTCATGATGATAATTACCAAATTTTCAAGAACATCTAAGATACATGGAATTAGGATTTATTTGTTAAAGAAATTGATTGCTTGAAAACTTGGTTCATTAAAGAACTGTGCATATTTATCCAACAATGA
The DNA here is from genome assembly GCF_044704955.1 of Pristiophorus japonicus. Lineage (NCBI taxonomy): Eukaryota > Metazoa > Chordata > Chondrichthyes > Pristiophoridae > Pristiophorus > Pristiophorus japonicus. The sequence continues at coordinate 89,041,914 of NC_091983.1, forward strand.
CCCAAAAAACTAGTGGGATTTCCAGACTTTTGGGAGAATTTTAAGTGCCAGGAGCTTTCTGGCAGGAAACTGCTGGTTTCCTTTAGTTTCCCAGAAACCATGCGGCAATATTAGGCTACGACGACTTTGATTGCTTCATTAACATGCCGACAGTGCACTTCTCACCCACAGTGGATGGGATCTGGGCGGCTTTCCAGCGGGTATGTAACCTGGGAAATTTTAACTGCCCTTGTTTATGCAGGCAAGTAAGGTTAATATCCCTCACCCCACCATAACTTTTCTGCCCATCTCTTGGAAACAGTCTTTAAAAGAAAAGTAAATCGTTTGACCTATTACTTGTTGCATTTTTACACTCGGCATATATTGATTTAGTCCAAGATTTAACACGTTGAAATCAACATCTGAAAAAAATTCGACTGCATTATATGTATCTCATGGGCAAAACAATATTGTGTATGTGACTTTGCCCATGGGATATAATTAACAATTGTAAATATATTTTGTCCCACTAGTTTATTACTGAGTTTAGACTAGAGACAGCATTGCCAAGGGTAGAGAGGAAAGAAAGATTGGGCTGAGCGGCTGAAATGAAATTCCTTTGTACAAAGCTGAGCTTAATGCCATTTGAATACATGGTTGGAGTAATGTCATACAGAGGACATGTTCTAAAGGCCCCCTATCTATCTTCCATACAATTAAACGTCTTACATCTCGCATGCATGCATCATATCATGCCTTTCAAAGGCACCAAACTTGAAAATATGCATTGGTGGACAATATGCGAGGAGCTCCTCCCGGAGTCACAGTGCGGATTTCGTCCCCTACGGGGCACAACAGATATGATTTTTACAGCGCAACAGCTGCAGGAAAAATGCAGGGAACAGCGCCAGCCCTTATACATGGCCTTCTTCGACCTTACAAAGGCCTTTGACACTGTCAACCACGAGGATCTATGGAGCGTCCTCCGCCGTTTTGGATGCCCCCAAAAGTTCGTCACCATTCTCTGCCTGTCCCACGACGACATGCAGGCCGTGATCCTTACCAACGGATCCATCACAGACCCAATCCATGTCTGGACCGGGGTCAAACAGGGCTGCGTCATCGCCCTAACCCTCTTCTCAATCTTCCTCGCTGCCATGCTCCACCTCACAGTCAACAAGCTGGAGTGGAACGAAACTACAGAACCAATGGGAACCTGTTCAAACTGTGCCATCTCCAGGTCAGATCCAAGACCACCCCAACCTCTGTTGTTGAGCTACAGTATGCAGACGATGTCTGTGTCTGCACACATACAGAGGCTGAACTCCAGGACATAGTCGAGATATTTACTGAGGTGTACGAAAGCATAGGCCTTGCGCTAAACATCCGTAAGATAAAAGTCCTTCACCAGCCTGTCCTCACCGCACAGCACTGCCCTCCAGTCATCAAGATCCACGGCGCGGCCCTGGACACTGTGGACCACTTCCCATATCTCGGGAGTCTCCTATCAACAAGAGCAGGCATCGACGACGAGATCCAACACAGCCTCCTGTCGGCCAGTGCAGCTTTCGGCCGCCTGAAGAAAAGAGTGTTTGAAGACCAGGCCCTCCAAACTGTCACCAAGCTCATGGTCTATAGGGCTGTAGTAATACCTGCCCTCCTGTATGGCTCAGAGACATGGACCATGTACAGCAGACATCTCAAGTCGCTGGAGAAATATCACCAACGATGTCTCCGCAAGATCCTACAAATCCTCTGGGAGGACAGGCACACCAACATCAGCGTCCTCATCCAGGCTAATATCCCCAGCATTGAAGCACTGACCACACTCGATCAGCTCCGCTGGGCAGGCCACATAATTCACATGCCAGACACGAGACTCCCAAAGCAAGTGCTCTACTCAGAGCTCCTTCACTGCAAATGAGCCAAAGGTGGGTAGCGGAAACGCTACAAGGACACCCTCAAAGCCTCCCTGGTAAAGTGCAACAGCCCCACTGACACCTGGGAGTCCCTGGTCAAAGTCCGCCTTAAGTGGAGGAAGTGCATCTGAGACGGCGCTGAGCACCTTGAGTCTCAACGCCAAGAGCATGCAGAAATCAAGCGCAGGCAGCGGAAAGAGCGTGCGGCAAACCAGTTCCACTCACCCCTTCCTTCGACGACCATCTGTCCCAACCTTGACAGAGTCTGTGGCTCTCGTATTGGACTGTTCAGCCACCAAAGAACTCACTTCAGGAGTGGCAGCAAGTCTTCCTCGATTCCGAGGGACTGCCTATGATGATGATGCATCGTGTGTACAACAGGATGCAAAGCAGCAACTCACCAAGGTTAATTTAGCAGCGCCTCCCCGAACCATAAACTCTGTTTATCTCCACAGATGCTGCCTAACCTGCTGAGATTTCCAGCATTTTGTCTTTAGCCACCAAAATATATGTTCTCTACCACCATATTACACAAACATCATCATCTCCAAGTCACACACCATCCAATCTTGGACTTGTACTGCTGCTCCATCATTGTTGCTGAGTCAAAATCCGGGACTTCATTACTTATCACCAGCGTCACCACTAATTTATACCCTACAGATGCCTGATCTGTTGGGGGGTGCAGCAGTTCAAAGAGAAGGCCCAACATCACCCTCTCACAGGGCAATTAGGGATGGGAAATAAGTGCAGCCTTGCTATCATCTCCCATATTCCGAGAATCAATAATATATATTTTTTTAAGTCACCATGCCTGAAAAGTGTTAAATTTCAAAGTACCACCCCACAACAGGTCAGGCATCTGTAGGGTACAAATTAGTGATTGGCAGAAATTTCCCCCACATAAGACTGCTCTTCTGTTTGCAGCCTGGGTTGGGGATTGAAAATTTCCAGCTGCTGTAGACAAATTCTGTGTGTGTGAGAGATGCCTGAGGCTTGTTGCTATTTTCACCCAGCTCTTGTGGAATTAGAATATGAAAAGTGCACCACAACAATTCATGTCACCTGAAAATGTGGTGGAGAGGACCAGGGAGTTTTATCTCCTGGGGCAATATTGTATCTAACAAACATCATGGGAGTTGACATTTTCAACCTGCTTACGAGGAACTACAATACTCGGAGTGAACTGTGAATAACTGTGAAATGTGAGTGGCAGAAAAAAATGTTTTAGTGTTTTTTACAGTTTGAGCCATCAAATAAAAATTTTGAGCCAACTGTGTTACAAGAATGCGTATTTCTTTTATATAGCCACTGCTGCCAAAACTTGATACCTTCTCCTAGTAATTCTAGATCTGACTGTGATTATAATATCTGTGTCCATGATATTATTCACTGACCCACTGATCAATTTTTATGGAATCTCTTTGGAAATTATGGCAGCATGCTCCTGAAATGGCTGCTGGTTTCTGTGTTTTGTGCCTCTTCTAGGAAGTGGCTGAGGGAGAAGGAAATATTGCGATATGGGAATGAATCTGGTAAGAAGTGGGATGATAGCTTTATTGCCATGAGGGTATAACATATAACAACATAACATAACATAAAATATACATAACATCTTTGTTCCTGTGAAAACCTCATCATGTAAAAACTCACAGGACATCAGCTATTAATACATTAAAAATACTGGGGTAGAGTTTCCGCTCGGTTGCACTGTTTTTCGCCGCAATTCACCCGAAATTGGCATAAACCCGCAAAAGATCGTGGAATTTTGGGCATAAATTATGTTCTGCACAAATCGAGTTTCTGTGATCTTTTGCGATGGTTTCAAAAACATCGTGCTGGAAGCCGGTCCCAGCCACAAAACTGACCATGCCCTCAGGATAAATTAATCACCACTGGAAGTTTCCGCTAATTGTGCTCATTTGCAGACCCTTGAGGAGGCTCTAAAAATTTATCTGGTTCTTTTGGCTGCAAGAACTCGAATAGGGACGTTTTAAAAGCTTGTGAATGTCATTTTTAATTTAAAATTGGGTTACACACAGATGGTGAATTGACACTATGATTAAAAAGGTTTATTTTATGTGATAAACCCATTTTCAGTTGTATTAATCAAACTACACCAAGTTACCACTCTTAAATATATCAAGGAATACTTTTAAAAACATTTTTAAAAAAATGTTTTAAAACGCTGCCTGATTGCGCTGGTTCATGGCAGATCTTGCGTTTGGCAATATGTAAATGAGTTTGAGCGGAAACTTGCAAAAATAAGGCTCTCAAGACGGGTGCAATTTGCACCCGGATCGCCGATTGTGTCCACAGCAGAAACTCTACTCCCACTATGTCAGTGCATGCAGACACCTCACTCCAACTATTGCAGTTTGTTACAGATGCAAAGGAATCTTAAAATACTTGTAGCTTTTGACTTACAAGTTTAACTTCCACTCTGAAATTGAAAAGCCCAATGCCATCTCTGAAGCTCCCTGAACAATTCAACTCTGTTTCCTCAGCAATTAAACTTTGTGGCTTTAAAGTGAAACAACTTCACCTGAGCAGCAGAATAATACATGGTGCATTACACGGCATAAGACATCATCCAAAGTGCAGTATGCAATGCCATAGGAGATCCCTAATTAGATATAAAAAGCTTTGCAATACATTACACTTCAGGGGCCCAAGTTTCCACATGATAAAAAACGGGCGCCCCTCCGAGCTGGACGCCCGTTTTTCGCGCCTAAAACGGCGCTGGAAAAAAACCGAGCGATTCTGGAGCGTTCTGCAGCTCCTTGTCTGCTTGGCGCGGCGCCCAGGGGGGCGGAGCCTACACTCGCGCCGATTTTGTAAGTGGGAGGGTACTATTTAAATTAGTTTTTTTCCTGCCGACAACGCTGCATGTGCGCATTGGAGCGTTCGCGCACGCGCAGTGTGAAAAAAACATTGGCACTCGGCCATTTTTGTAGTTCTTTGTAGTTCTTTGTAGCTGTTTAGTTTTTGAACATTTTTTAATAAAAGTACATTGCCATCAGCACAGAGGCTTCTTGTAGCAGTGAGAAGGGTGCAGGAAGCCTCAGAAAGTTGAGGCAGCCGTTTCCCGACGACCCCCCCCTTTTTGCCGTCGGGAAATGGCTCCTCAATTTCTGAGGCTTCCTGCAGCCTTCTCTCTTTCCCGCCAGCCGTCTGGAACGGCTCCATTCCCTTCGTCCCCCGCGTTCGGTCGGCTCCCTCCCTCCCGCCCGCGTTCGGTAGGCTCCCTCCCTGGCTCCCTCCCTCCCGCCCGCCCGCGTTCGGTCGGCTCCCTCCCTCCCGCCCGCCCGCCCTCGGTCGGCTCTCTCCCCCCCCCGTTCGTCGGCTCCCTTCTCTCTCCCCACCCCCCCCCCGTTCGTCGGCTCCCTTCTCTCTCCCCACCCCCCCCCCCGTTCGTCGGCTCCCTTCTCTCTCCCCACCCCCCCCCCCCGTTCGTCGGCTCCCTTCTCTCTCCCCACCCCCCCCCGTTCGTCGGCTCCCTTCTCTCTCCCCACCCCCCCCCGCGTTCGTCGGCTCCCTTCTCTCTCCCCACCCCCCCCCGTTCGTCGGCTCCCTTCTCTCTCCCCACCCCCCCCCGCGTTCGTCGGCTCCCTTCTCTCTCCCCACCCCCCCCCCGTTCGTCGGCTCCCTTCTCTCTCCCCACCCCCCCCCGTTCGTCGGCTCCCTTCTCTCTCCCCACCCCCCGCCGTTCGTCGGCTCCCTTCTCTCTCCCCACCCTCCCCCGTTCGTCGGCTCCCTTCTCTCTCCCCACCCCCCCCCCGTTCGTCGGCTCCCTTCTCTCTCCCCACCCCCCCCCGTTCGTCGGCTCCCTTCTCTCTCCCCACCCCCCGCCGTTCGTCGGCTCCCTTCTCTCTCCCCACCCCCCCCCGTTCGTCGGCTCCCTTCTCTCTCCCCACCCCCCCCCGTTCGTCGGCTCCCTTCTCTCTCCCCACCCCCCCCCGTTCGTCGGCTCCCTTCTCTCTCCCCACCCCCCCCCGTTCGTCGGCTCCCTTCTCTCTCCCCACCCCCCCCCCCGTTCGTCGGCTCCCTTCCCTTCCCTCCACCCCCCCCCGTTCGGTCGGCTCCCTTCCCTTTCCTCCCTCCCACGTTCGGTCGGCTCCCTCCCTCCCGCCCGCGTTCGGTCGGCTCCCTCCTCCCCTCCACACCCACGTTCGGTCGGCTCCCTCCCCCCCCCGCCCACGTTCGGTCGGCTCCCTCCCCCCCCCGCCCACGTTCGGTCGGCTCCCTCCTCCCCCCCCCGCCCACGTTCGGTCGGCTCCCTCCCCCCCCCGCCCACGTTCGGTCGGCTCCCTCCCCCCCCCGCCCACGTTCGGTCGGCTCCCTCCTCCCCCCCCCGCCCACGTTCGGTCGGCTCCCTCCCCCCCCCGCCCACGTTCGGTCGGCTCCCTCCTCCCCCCCCCGCCCACGTTCGGTCGGCTCCCTCCCCCCCCCCGCCCACGTTCGGTCGGCTCCCTCCTCCCACCCCCGCCCACGTTCGGTCGGCTCCCTCCGCCCCCCCCCCCCGCGTTCGGTCGGCTCCCTCGTTTTGTGAGGCTTGCTGCACCATTCTCCGTGCCTGAAGCACTTTCACACAGGTAGGAAGATGGTTTATTTAATATTTTCTTTGCTTATAAATGTTTATTCAGGTTGGATTTATTTGTATAATATTTGTATAAGTATAAATAAGGATTTATTGTAGAATTTAATGAGTTCTCTTCCCCCCCCCACCTCGTTCTGGACGCCTGATTTGTAACCTGCGCCTGATTTTTTAATGTGTAGAACAGGTTTTTTCAGTTCTACAAAAATCTTCACTTACTCCATTCTAAGTTAGTTTGGAGTACATTTTCACTGTGGAAACTTTCAAATCAGGCGTCAGTGGCCGGACACTGATTCCAAAGTGGAACTGTTCTACCTGACTAGAACTGCAGAAAAAAAAATGTGGAGAATTGCAAATTCTAAGGTAGTCTGTTCTCCACCAGTTGCTCCTAAAAATCAGGCGCAAATCATGTGGAAACTTGGGCCCCAGCTGTCTCATTTTGTCACATGGCAAATTTCTGTGACACACTGAAATAGAAGTATTGAAAGGAGAAGGGAAACCAGACATTTCCTGACAGTTTTAGAGAAACTTCTCCATTAGCCTCAGAATGTAATTAACTCTAATGAACCTCGGGATGGATTTACAAAAATAAAATCTTGTGGCTAGGATATATAAACCATGGCCCGTGAGACAGATGTCACTCATGAGCCTTAGCACTCTAACCCTTGGAACCCAGGCAATTAGCTGTATTTAATTTTTATATTTCTTACTCACTGGTTTGTCCTGTTTGAATTTTGTGCATCTGTAGACTTGAAAAAGGTTGTGCTTATAAGCTGTTGCCTCATTGTTGGATAAATCCTAAATCAAGACACTTAAATTGGCTAGAATCTGCAGTTTGAAATATATGTAAAAATGGGAACATTGATTTAAACTTTCAGATGTGGCCTGTGAGGCTCCATGGAATGCAACTAAATGGCCTAACAAAATTAAAGTTTGGACTCTTGGGGAAAACAACTGATTACACATAGGTTCACCCTCAACAGCAGAATACATTTTGTCTGTGACATGGGCGAATGCCACAGTCCTTATAAAAGAGAGTATCGTCTGACTTACTGTGAGCAATTCCATGGGAGACCTGTCAGTATCGATTTATCCATGTCTATAATTATGAACATATTAAACAGAATGGGCCCAATTTTCCCCAACCCCTTTTTTCGGCACACTTGCCTTAAATGTGCCGACTTTGCGTGCTGGAAACGGCGCCGAAAAAAGTGGCCCCATCCTGCCCGCTCTGCTGAGTCTCCAGTGTCCCAGCGTGGCGTAGATAGTGAAGTGGGGGGCAGAGCAACAGCCCAGCGCAGAAAGCACTGCTGGCAGCTGCCCGCATGCGCAGTGAAGTCTGTGCGCATGCTGCTCGCCCTCCCAGCGTGTCCTTCAGGCTGTGAGCATGACCCGATGCTCGCAGCCCCTATTCCCAGCCGCACCCTAAACCCGACCAAGTGGTCTCCCCACCGACCAGCCGGCCGGCTGACTTCCCAGGCCGAGGTAGGACTTCAGTTTTATTTTTTATTTATTGATGGTTGTGCTTTGTTTAGTGAGGAGTGTTTTGATTGGGGGGTGGGGGGGGAGGAGGAGAGTTTTGGGGGGGGGGGGAGAGTGTTTTGATCGGGGGGCAGGGGGGAGAAAGTGTGTTTTGATTGGGGAGGGGGAACTTTAAAAAAAACTTGATTCTGGCATAAAGGTAGGACTTCTATTTTTTTATTTGTTATTGATCGACTGCTTATTACTTTTTGTGGTTTGTTTAGTGCTTTGTAGGTGAAGATCAGCTTCCTTGCATTTTTTATTTGTTATTGAATGCTTATTTTTGTTCTTTGTTTCGTGCTTTGTAAGTCTTGGTGCTTTAAATGTACTAACCTGCGCCGAATTCTTAACTGCCCACAATGTTTTTCAGAGCTGGACACATAAGCTGATCTAAGTTGATTTGGAGTAAGTTTTAGCTGGCTAAAGTGGCATAAATGGGCAAAACTGGCGTAAGTGTCTGGAAACGTCCCCTTTTGAAAAAAAAAACTGAACCAAAAAAAAATCAGACCTAATTGATTTACTCTGGAGCACATTTTTTGGGGAAAATAGCATTTTTAACTTACGCCAGAAAAAACAACTTACTCCAAAAAAATTGATGCAATTCATGGCCAAAATTGGGCCCTATGTGTGAACACATTTCCTGTCCGTCACAATTCAGATATCACACTCTAGGGGGTCAAGTTTCGGGCCGCGCCTAGAACGGCACAGCCCCGCGACCCACGTCTGATTTCCGTGCTCAAAACCGCGCAGAAAACTTACCTCGGTATTCTCCACTCCCTCAGGTCGATCCAGGCCCTTGGCGCGGCGCAGCACGAGCTGTGGGGGGCGGAGACATGTCGCTGCTCTGAAATCAGTGCCGGGACCTCTGCACATGCTTGCTACAGTGTGCGTGCATGTGCGGTAGCTCCAGGCGCCCGAAACTGTGTGGGAGGGGCCCGAAGCACGCCGCACCTAGCCCTGGCCGAATGGGCTCACTGGGGTGGCGAAGATCAGGCTGCACCTCCCTCATCCAGCTCCTGCTCTGGCTGTGGCTCCAGCTCCCTCCCGTTCAGCTCATGCTCCCTCTGGCTCTCTCACGCCCCCCCCCAGCTCCTGCTCCCCTGCCATCCGCTCCATCCCCCCAGCTCCTGCTCCGCTGCCATCCGCCCCCCACCCCACCCCCGCCAGCTCCCGCTCCGCTTCGGCTCCCCCCACCCCCCCCCCCCGCCCTTCAGGCCCCGTCCGCTCCCTCTACCTTCGGCGGGGCCCGCCCGCCCGGCATCTTACTGGGGGCGGGCCCCGCCCGGTCTTCGGCCCAGCTTCTTCTCGTCGGCCGGGCCCGTTCAGCCTCCCCCCTCTCCCTCCCTCCCTCTCCTCCCCTCCCTCCCTTCCTTTCCTCTCCCCCCTCCCTCCCGCCACCTCCTCTCCCCCCCCTTCCCCCTCCCTCCCTCTCCTCTACCCCCTCCCCCTCCCTCACCTCCCCTCCCCTCTCCCCCTTCTCCCCTCTCCCCTTCCCCTCTTCCCCCTTCCCCTCTCCCCCTCCCTCTCTCTACCCCCTCCCCCTCCCTCACCTCCCCTCTCCCCTTTCCCCTCTCTCCCCTTCCCCTCTTCCCCCTCTCCCCCTCCCTCTCCCTCCTCCCTCTCCTCTCCCCCCTCCCCTCCCTCTCCTCTCCCCCTCCCCTTTCAGCCCCCTCCATCCCTCTTCTCTCCCCCCCTCCTCCTCCCCCCCCCCTCCGCTGTCAGAAACACATAGACATTGACAGAGAGAGAGACACTGACACAGACAGGCAGAGAGAGAGACATACTGACAGATAGAGGATGAGAGACACTGACAGAGACAGAGAGACACACTGAGGGGGGGGGGGGGCCATCCCAGCACGCTGTTGGAGGCTCCCGGTGCTGCAGTCGGTGAGTAGAAACGTAATTTTTTATTTATTGATTTTTTAAAAAAATGTATTTTTAATTTTTACATTTTTTTTGATTGATTTATTGGTTGATTTATTGATTTATTTATCATTTATTATTGATGATGGCTCTTTATTTGTAAAAGTGATGTGTTTAATGTGTGTAAACTTCCCTCCCCCCCCCCCGCACCCCCCCATCTCTCTTCCTTACGCCTGATTTTCTAAGTGTAGGCAAGGATTTTCTGAGCGTACAAAAATCTACACTTACTCCATTCTAAGTTAGTTTGGAGTAAGTTTTCACTGCCTAAACTTTCGAAACAGGCGTAAGTGGCCGGACACGCCCCCTCTTGAAAAAAAATCTGTTCCAAAATGACACTGTTCTAACTCACTAGAAATGGAGCAAACTAAATGCCGAGAATTGCAATTTCTAAGATATTCCATTCTAAACCAGTTGCTCCAAAAAAATAGGAGCAACTCAGGCCAAAACTTGACCCCTAGATCTCACATTATGTTACAAATGCAAAACCATCTTTAAAGAAAAGAGCACTTACTTAATTCTGAATGTTTCCAAGCTGCAGCATGAAACTGACAAGCACTTTTCAATATGATAACTTTCCCATCAAACATATCAATCAAAAATCTCCAATTAGTGTTGGTTCGGAACCATCCTTCAGAGCTTTTCTCAGCAAGCATCTCCTTCTAAGTATTCATCATTTATCTACCCTCTTTGTAAAGACATTCTTTCAGCTTCACTTTTAATTTTTTTTCTGAAATGATTTCAATTTGTGCCCTCTTGTTGCCATCTCACTAGCCAGTGGAAATAATCTATCACTGATTACCTTAATCTTTCATCACTTTGAAGACACCCATCAGGTCATCCCTTAAATAGTCTCAGCTCCATTGAATAAAGCTCTCAATTTCTCACATCTCTCTTAAATGTAACCCCTCATCCCGAGCAACATCCTTGAGAATCTGTGTTGAACCTTTTCCATTGCCTTTATGTCCTTCCCATAATGAAGTGCCCAAAACGATACACAATACTCCAACTGCAGTCTAACTTGCGGTATTGTACACGTTCAACTGTACCTCCTTGCTTTTGTATTCTATGCCTCTATCTACAAAACCAAGGATTCTATTTGCTTTTTTTTTTATAACCTCAATTGTGGTACCACCTTTAACAATCTTTGTATCTGCACACCAAGGTCCTCTGGTCCTCTATTCTATTTATAATCTTACCATGTAAGTGTATTTCCTTTTTTTTTCCTGTGTCAAATATTTATAGATCGGAACTCCGAATGACATCCGTTTTTAAGCTTATGGTGTAGGTAACAAATGACATACAAAGTAAATGGCCACAAGGGACATGTGATCCAGGTTTCATGCAAGTTACAAGTTAAGTTTTTTCCATGAGGTGAAGTTAGCAGTGTTCCGAAGATATTATCAGTGCAAATAGTTTTGAACAGTAGCTGCCTTCTTTTACTGAGCCACATTTCATCAATGTTATTTTAAATCGTGGGAAACAAATGTAAAGTTTCTTGTTTCAGCCAAGGAAAAGAGTTCAATCAGAATAGTCTGTTTACACAATATTTCTGCATATCAATGTGCGCATTGATATTTCAGAGCTATTCTGCTTATTAAAATATGATAACTTTTTCAGATACTTCAAAAACTTTTCAATGTAATACACTTACTTGAGAAATTGAAAATATAATGGTGGCCAAAGTCTGCCCAATGGTGCTAGTAAAATCTGTTAACAACAACAACTTGTATTTACATAGCGCCTTTAATGTAGTGAAACGTCCCAAGGCGCTTCACAGGAGTATTATGCGATAAAAATTTGACACCGAGCCGCATTAATAGAAATTAGCGCAGGTAACCAAAAACTTGGACAAAGAGGTATGTTTTAAGGAGTGTCTTGAAGGAGGAAAGAGAGGTATAGAGGCGGAGAGGTTTAGGCAGGGAGTTCCAGAACTTGGGGCCGAGGCTACAGAAGGCACGGCCACCAATGGTTGAGTGATTATAATTAGGGATGCTCAGGAGGGCAGAATTAGAGGAGCACTAACATCTCGTGAGGTTGTGGGGCTGGAGGAGATCACAGAGATGGGAGGGGCGAGGCCATGGAGGGATTTGAAAATAAGGATGAGTGTTTTGAAATCGAGGTGTTGCTTAATTAGAAGCCAATGAAGGTCAGCGAGCACAGGAGTGATGGGTGAGCAGGACTTGGAACAAATTAGGACACAAGCAGCCGAGTTTTGGATTACCTCTAGTTTACGTAGGGTAGAATGTGGGAGGCCAGCCAGGAGTCCGTTGGAATAGTCATGTCTAATGGTAACAAAGGAATGGATGAGGTGCTTTATGTAGATAAAATTAAAACAGCTCCTCTCCAGGATACTTTGTCATTGTGTAAACCCACCAAACACTTTCTATTGTTGAAATGTGTATCGAAGCATTAACAAAGCAAGTTGACTAAAATATCCACCCTTCACCCAGTACTTCCTATAAAATAATGATTTGACATATAACACTAATAAGAGGTATGTTGAAGAAACATACAATCCCTGAAATTGCAAGTCTCTGGTCCCGGTACGAAGATTGGAGAACTGGGACTGAAGGTCACGATGCCCAATGCAGAGCACTCCTGATTTTCCAGCTATTAAAATTAATGAGCAGAAAATTGATAAGTGAGACTTCTATGGTTGCTTGTCCTGTCGAGTGAAACTCCAGGAAAAGGAAATACTTACACACCACAAGCGGAATCTCACTCAATAATTTCAGGGCTTTTTACTTCAACAAAGAAAATAAATAATAAAGTCATGTAAATATTTGATTCCTATAGCCAGGTTACTTGCAAGACATTATTACATAACAGCCCTGTTGAAGTATAAGGTTCACTCAGACTATGCACTAGCACTTAAATAAGGCACCTTAGTTAATTCTTACATTCATTTGAATATGGCCGACATAAGTGGTTGTAAAAGAACTGAGTTGTGTAGTGTGTCACAACATGATCTATTTCACCTTTGGCACCTGGATTTGAATGCAGCCGAGTCAGATAAGCCCTGTGCCTTACATTTCAATTGAGCCTTAGCAAGATTACATAACACAAAGGTCTTTTAAAAATACACTTCACTTGTCCAAAGCCTATTTATACTGTGCTGAGACACGATTCTATTGTAATTGTGTCACTGATGCAGAATCATGTCATTGGGTTACTGCAAGCTCCATTTGCTGCGGGACAGTATTATATTTTGTCACAGAATCCAGTATCCTGATACAATTCCAATTAAATTCCCAAAGGGCCCATCAATTCTCATGATCAATTTGATTTTCTGCCTCCATACATATGACTTATATTATGTGCTTCAACTCCAACCCAGCTGCTATGCTGTTTGACTATCTATAAAATGCCACCATAAATAACTGACATGCCACCATCAGCCTCTTGGGACTGTAACCTAATGGTAGAGGTATTGTGGCAAAAAAAATTCTGATCTGGGCTTTCCAAAGGATAGCATTCCTGTACTTTAACACTTTGTGTCACCTTCAGAAATGATTGCGACCTGTCAGTTTTGCTCTGTATTCTGTAAGTTGCTGAATATTCATCAACAACACAAAAAAAAGTCTTAATTTTTATGTTACATGATTTGCGTAACAGGTTCTGTAAAATTAATGGAGTAGAAATAAGTATAGATAGCGCCCATTTTTCGGGCGTAAAACAGTACAAAGCTACCAGTTTAGCAGTGGGATGGTCTATTAAATTTGTAGGGGCCCTTTTCTTCAGGTGTCCTGGGTGGATGCCTAAAACAATCATTAGATCCTTTAAATATGGAAATTAGAAGCCAACTACTTGTTGAAGGATCCCATTGAGAAATTAGTCAGCGATGATGCTCAGGATTCTTCTGCGTCCCCCGCCAACTCAAAGTAAATTTTAACATTTTCATTTTGTTAAAAAAAACCTATCCTGTGGAGCTGGATGGAGCAGGACTGCTCCTTTAACTCCACAGGTGTTGTGATTAGCTGAGGCCCAACATTAACGTCCTCGCTTGGGAACGTTGCCGCAGCTCGCACTGAGTATGCTGATGAGGCCTGAGGATCAATTTCCATTCATCCTTAGGCCTCTTGGTGTGGCCTAATTTGCGGAGTGCCAAGTCTGGGCCTGAAAATGGGCACCGAATCAAAATCTACTCCTATAAATCAGCCGTGGCTCAGTTGGTAGCACTCCTACCTGAGTCAGAAGGTTATGAGTTCAAGTCCCACTTCAGGGACTTGAGGATAAAATCTAGGCTGACACTCCAGTGCAGTATGGAGGGTGCACTGCATTGTTGGAGGTGTTGTCTTTCTGATGAGACATTAAACAGAGGCCCTGTCGGCTCTCTCATGTGGATGTAAAAGATTCCATTTCCGAAGAAGAGCAGTGAGTTCTCACTTGTGTCTTGACAAATGGTTATCCCTTAACCAACATTATTAAAATGGTTTATCTGGTCATTATTGTTGTGTTCCTGACACAGATGAGACCGCACACAGGGAGGTTAAAGTAACAGTGACCTCAGTCTTTATTAAGACACTCCAGAGTGAGGAACAGGCCTTAGGGGCCGGCTTATATACAGTGCTCCCAAGGAATGCTGGGATCCCTTGGGACTTCAGGGAATGCACTCCCTGATGGCGGAACATGGGAGTGCATCATTTACAGATACACAACAATTATCACATTGCTGTTGGCGAGACCTTGCTAGCATAACTTGGCTATATTACAACAATGGACATAATTCAAAAGTACTTAATTGGCCATAAACACTTTGGGGTGTCCTGAGTTCGTGAAAGGCACCATATAAGTGCAAGACTTTCTTTCTTCTGTTAACTAATGTCACAATTAACTCTCAGTTCAGTACTAGTGAACCCTTGATTATGTGCAACTCTTGCCCTGGAATTATTATTTTGGATATTAACTAAACATATGAAGGAGACACTGACCAATCAGTCTTTAATGGTAGTACTTCTGGGGCAAAGGCTTGATAATTGTTTGTTTTTACATATTTTGATAAAATGTTCACAATGTTGATGTTAAAGACTGGATACAATGCGACCAGATTTACAGAATAGTCATCAAAGTTTATTGAAGCATTCTGTGGAAGATTCTCAACTAATAATGGGAAAGAAAATAAACAGCCCTGTGTATGGAGACTTAACAGAAGCGTTTTGCCTCTGCACCATATTCCCATTAAAAAATAAAGTTTTCTACCATACACCTAAGATAATATTATTGTTGAAAATGCAAGTCATCTGTTTTTCTTTATTTTGGAGATATTGTCTAAATTGACAAACATAATTCCAGGTAAAAAGGAATAAAGCCTCACCTCAGTTGGTTGGTTAGTTCAGTGAGCTGAGTGAAACCTTTCACTATTAATCACAAAACAAAAAGCGTTCTCGCTCCTACCCCTCGGTCATACTCTGAAAAAAGTGACTCAGGTCTGGAATAAATGCATATCCTATAAGTATTTGCTCTCTCATCAAAATTAACATTATGCTGCATCTGAAATGCTGGAGGTTTTGCATACTCCAAAAAAAAAGGAGACTGGGATGAAGTGGACAGAGCATAAAGACAATTGAGGATCTTGGTCTCAAGTTAATATACACAGAATGGTCATCCTATGGTTAAATATTGGAAAGGGAGAGACAGGCATACATGAAAAGGAACATTAAGTCCATGAACTTGTTTCAGAACTTCCAGCCTGAGAAAATTTATGATGAGAAAGACTCAGCCAAGTGCTGAAGGCATGAGGCAAGGCCAAATCAGCCAGATAATCAGGCACTGCTTCAGGATCCGAGAATCTTTGAGGTCTAGATGACTTCAGATATGATTCTGAAACATACATGGAACACAAGACTTTACTCTTTTGTTTCCATGGACTTTTGGCAAGTTTCTTACATCTATTTTATCAACCGCCGAGGTTCAATGCTTGACAATGTAACTGGTGGGAATGAGCGAATCCATGGAGGGTGACGTCGGTGGCGGGTCCTGACCTCGCTGCTGGCTCCAGCCCACTCTGAAATTAATTTCTCTTGATTGAGCTTGCCCAGCGGGTTTCCTGTTCCCATTAGAGGAAACAGGTCTGGTGACATCATTTCATGACGCGTCATCAGCTGGTTTCTTAAAGGGACCATGTCCAAATTTATTTTGACATTTGCGTTGTCAGTGTCCTACAGCATTGAGGTGCTGCAAGCACAGCACAAAGGAGCAGGGCTACACCCAGGCTCGCCCATGACTCTCTCCATATGCTTATGGAGGAGGGGTCACAGCACGCAAGGAGGTGGAAGAGACCTCCCTAGGAGATCAATACAGTTTGGTTGCACATTGCCGAGGAGAGCACAAGCAAGGATCTCGTCAGGAGGACCTGGGTACAATGCCGCAGGAGATTATGAAACGTTAGTACAAAGCCAAACTCAACTTCATCCTGCTGTGCCTCTCATCACATCCCCATTACTCTGCCTTCCCTACCCTGCTCCTGCACATCCTTACTCATACTGACTTATCTTCGACTTCCACCCATCCCTCTCGATCTATATTATCATTTCCCATCTCACTAGCCACCCCTCACACTCACCCTCATCCTAGTGCAAACATACCAACTAACAACACACAAGGGTAGGCACTTGGGTCTTTTATGCAATGTTCATGTCAAGTTTGTGTTAATGTGCTGTCAAACATTGAAACCTTTATTTTCAATAGTTTGCGTTCTTGAACATATTTGTGTGCACCTTTGGAAGTGGCTTAGTGAGTTGCAGTGAATGGTGAGACATAATGGTACCCCCTACAATGATGATGAGTATGAAAGGAATTGTAGGAATGCTTTATGGCATTGGTGTGGGGTGGTGCCAATCTGGCGCATCATGTGGCAGCCAGGGTGTATAGCGTCAAGTGAAGTAAACGTGACCATGGTAAGGCCATCCCTGGCCTCCCGGGTGCTGATGCCCTGTACAGCATCATTTGATTGCGAAGAAGGTTAGTGTTGTTGTTGGTGCTGCTGGTGTGCCTGGTGCTGCTGGTGTTGGAGCTGATTGTACTGGGACTCTGAGGACCAAGGTGAGAGAGTATAAAGGGCACCCATACTGAATGGAATAGATGACAGGTGAAGTAGAGGTGACAGAAACGATCTGTTAATGGTGAGAGAGGTAATGAGGTCAGACTGGATGGAGACTTGTGTAAAAACTTGCAGTATGGTGAATCTGTTGTGCAAATCCAGTGAGGAACAGCTTGTGGCTGAGGGGAGATATTTCTGTAAAGTGGTAGCTTTTACTTGACATTTGAATCTGCCAACTCATCAGCTGAATCAATGGTCACTGACCTCCTGCCTCAGCTTCATAGATGTGGTCAAGCAAAAGCATGAAATACATTGGCAACCTGTCAACTTCAAAAGGTAAGTTTAAAACCATTGTTAAGTGGCTGTAAAGAAGCCACTAATCATTTAAATTGGCTCCCCCGCCGCTGCTCAGCGCTGGCAGACCCAACATTGGGAAAGGCAAGTGTGCATGATTTTACAGTGGGTTCCTGACCTGCTGTCAATCAATTTCCATTTAACTGTTGACCTACCACTGATCCCATCTGCTGATCACTGGCAAAATTCCGGCCACTGTGTGTGTGACTCTGATCAGGAATCAATGGTTTGTGATCTTAGCTGTTCCAACAGTGAGTGAAGTAACACTTATCATAAACTCTTTGTTTATTCAACTGGATACAAAATATACCAATAGACTAAATAATAAAGTAAATGTATTTGTGTAATTAAAATGTGTGTGTTACTCAATGGCCTGGATTTTGTGGTGGTAATAATGGCGAAACATTCAGCATTCGCCATCATTACCCCTCAGAAACTGCCAGAAACTTCAGGATTTAGCGCAAACACAGATAAAAGTGGAAATCCTGAAGGTGCGGTCTGTCATTCCCTGCTCCAACACAGGTTGCTCTGTGAAACTCCCCATAGCTGGGAATCACTTGAACTGACAAAAACTTCCCCTTTTATGATGGAATATCGCTGTGTAAACCCCCATAAACATTAAGCCTTGTTGAAAGAGGTGTAACTGGGTTTTTAACAGCGTACTGACTGCTGAACAACTGTTCTGGCCCTGAAAAATTAATTTTATATTGGTGAAATGTAAAATTTTGCTATTAATATGCTTAAGAATGACAAGTTTTTAATCTTTTTTTTTTAAGTTTCTTTATGATATTTCAGCTTCTACCGTACTATTTGTATACCCCAATCATTATTTTGCTCTCTGTAAAATTTATTAAAAGTAAATTATAATCTGTGCATTTTAATTCCTGGTTTGCTGTCTGTGAGAATTCTTCAATGTGATTGGCTGCTTGATGACATCATTGTTGCTCGATGCTTAGGATTCGCTTGATTTGCCGCCAGGTTCAAACAAAGGTTGCAACAGCTGAAATCAATGCCACAGAGCTCGCTTTGCCGCTGACCGCAAACTCCAGGGCAACATATTGTGGGTGAGAGGGTGACTGTTCAAAAAAGAGGGTGATTTTCACTCTAAAAATGAAAGCCTGTTGGAAGGCCTTGTATTTTGTGGGAGGCTTGAAGTTTCAATCTGCAAAGTTATAACAAGAGCTTGCATGTGTCAAAGATAGATAAAAACAAATTGTTCAGGCCAGAGAAGAAAGCAGCATTGTATTCCTGCTTTATTTTTTTAAATCATGTGATAGCAGCATATCTACCAGCATTACTTGCAAGTAGCAGAAACCCAAGGTTGGCAAGAAGGGTATTGGGAACAGGCCAATGAACAAATTAGAAAATAGTAGGAATGTGGTAATTTGTTAAGATTACCGTTGTTCCACACCTGGGGGTAATTTTAACCTAAACCGCCCAGTGTGAAACTGATGGCATCGGAAGCTGACTCAATTTTGCAAAATTCAAGTGAGTGGCCGAAGAGAGTCTTCCTACTCCTCCCCCTCCACATTAAGCACATAGAAACATAGAAATATAGAAACATAGAAACATAGAAATATAGAAACATAGAAATATAGAAAATAGGTGCAGGGGTAGGCCATTCGGCCCTTTGAGTTTGCATCACCATTCATTATGATCATGGATGATCATTTTTGCAACTTCAGTACCCCATTCCTGCTTTCTCTCCATACCCCTTGATCCCTTTAGCCATAAGGGCCACATCTAATTCCCTTTTGAATATATCTAACGAACTGGCCTCAACAACTTTCTGTGGTAGAGAATTCCACAGGTTCACCACTCTCTGAGTGAAGAAGATTCTCCTCATCTCGGTTCTAAATGGCTTACCCTTAGACTGTGACCCCTGGTTCTGGACTTCCCCAACATCGGGAACATTCTTCCTGCATCTAATCTGTCCAATCCCGTCAGAATTGTATTTGTTTCTATGAGATCCCCTCTCATTCTTCTAAATTCCAGTGAATATAAGCCTAGTCGATCCAGGCTTTTTTCATATGTCAGTCCTGCCATCGCTCGGTGGTCGCGTAACATGTCTGGGGAAGTCCTGTACAACCCCAGGAATACCACTAATTATGCCCTTGTAAGGCCCAATGGAACTCTCACCAGCTGAGAGTTGACATAAGTTCAGTTCAGGGCCGAGAAAAAGACTAAGATAATCAATCATGGAGGGGGCGATAACCATCACAATGGTAGCACTGAGCTCCTTTACCAGACTTTTGCTTTAGTCGTTTCATAGCAGTGGAGCCTTCTGGTAGAGCGGCTTTGTGAGTGGCCTCTGGGGCTTTAACTGGCGCATGCAGTTCACTCATGATCAACAAAGAACATGGACCAATTTACGGTGGTCGTGTCACCGGTCTCTTTAGGCGTGTGCTGCACCAGTACCATGCGATCCAATTTCTAGGCCTCTGAGTCACTATATTATGGATATAATGTGCAATCGTCTCCTATGCTGCCTTTTTCAAATTTGCCTCAGCTCTGTAATTTTCCAGACACAGTAATGACTTTGTTGCTCTTTTTATATTTTTTGCTAAGAGGGATGGAACTCCTTTGTTTCTCAGCCAGCTACTTATACTCTGATTATATTGCACAATAGGGCTCCAACTTTGGTCGCAATCTGACCTTAAATGTGAAAAATAATAATCCACCTGAGGCATGAGTGCTGGATTAGTGCCAATGTAAACTAGGCGCAGCTCAGGAGTTGGTTTCATTCTGGCTGTGATTCAAACACATGTTGTGTATCCACTATAACTTAGGCAATTCCACCAATACAACATTAGGACGTTCTTAAACGAATGCATAAGGTGTCAGTATTACTGAGACATTACAGCACAGCTTGCTGGGAACTGTTATGTTACAATCTTACAGTAGACTTCCGTAATATCTATTATATAAAGCACAAAATCTGCAGGTTTTGGTGGTTCACATGAAAATAGTAACAATAGTAATTGATACCTTGTAGCAAGGAGCACAAAACATGGCAGTAATTGAATATAAAAAGTTCAGATGACATCATAAGTAGTAAGACTGAACATTTGTTATTGATGTCGGGGCCAAATTACCTCAGGCTTTCCTCTGGAATCGAATTGTACCTCCAACATCATCATCATCATAGGCAGTCCCTCGGAATCGAGGAAGACTTGCTTCCACTCCTGAAGTGAGTTCTTTGGTGGCTGAACAGTCCAATTCAAGAGCCACAGACTCTGTCACAGGTGGGACAGATAGTCATTGAGGGAAGGGGTGGATGGGACTGGTTTGCCGCACGCTCTTTCCGCTGCCTGCGCTTGATTTCTGCATGCTCTCGGCGTTGAGACTCAAAGTGTTCAACGGCCTCCCGGATGCACTTTCTCCACTTAGGGCGGTCTTTGGCCAGGGACTCCCAGGTGTCAGTGGAGATGTCACACTTTATCAAGGAGGCTTTGAAGGTGTCCTTGTAACGTTTCCACTGCCCACCTTTGGCTTGTTTGCTGTGAAGGAGCTCCGCATAAAGCACTTGCTTTGGGAGTCTCGTGTCTGGCATGCGAACTACGTGGCCTGCCCAGCAGAGCTGATCTTGTGTGGTCAGTGCTTCAATGCTGGGGATGTTAGCCTGAACAATGACGCTAATGTTGGTGTGCCTGTCCTCCCAGGGAATTTGTAGGATCTTGCGGAGACATCATAGGTGTGTCAGCTGTACATGGGTCCATGCCTCTGAGCCATACAGGAGAGCGGGAATTACTACAGCCCTGTAGACCATGAGCTTGGTGGTCGATTTGAGGGCCTGATATTCGAACACTCTTTTCCTCAGGCATTCGAAGGTTGCACTGGAGGCGGTGTTGAATCTCCTCATCAATGTCTGCTTTTGTTGATAAGAGGCTCCTGAGATATGGGAAATGGTCCACGTTGTCGAGAGGCGCGCTGTGGATCTTGATGACTGGGGGGCAGTGCTGTGCGGTGAGGACAGGCTGGTGGAGGACCTTTGTCTTACGGATGTGTGCAGACACAGGCGTCATCCGCGTAGTGCAGCTCAACGACAGAGGTTGGGGTGATCTTGGACCTAGCCTGGAGAGGGGAAGGTTAATCAGCTTCCCACTGGCTCTGTTGTTTTGTTCCACTCCAGCGGGGAGCTTATTGACTGTGAGGTGGAGCATGGCAGCGAGGAAGATTAAGAAGAATGTTGGAGCGATGACACAGCCCTGTTTGACCCCGGTCCGGACGTAGATTAGGTCTGTAATGGATCCGTTGGTAAGGATCACGGCCTGCATGTCGTCGTGGAACAGACAAAGGATGTTGACAAACCTTTGGGGGCATCCGAAATGGAGGAGGACGCTCCATAGACCCTCGCGGTTGACAGTGTCAAAGGCCTTTGTAAGGTCGAAAAAGACCATGTATAAGGGCTGGCACTGTTCCCTGCATTTTTCCTGCAGCTGTCTCGCTGCAACGATCATGTCCATTGTGCCCCGTAGGGGACGGAATCCGCACTGTGATTCCGGGAGGATCTCCTCAGCCACAGGGAGAAGACGGTTGAGGAGAACTCTTGCGACAACTTTCCCAGTGCTGATAGCAGGGAGATTCCCCTGTAATTGTCGCAGTTGGGCTTGTCCCCTTTTTTAAAGATGGTCATGATCATTGTATCTCTGAGATCTCCCGGCATGCTCTCCTCCCTCCAGATGAGAGAGATGAGATCATGTATCCGTGCCAACAGTGTTTCTCCGCCATACTTTAGCGCCTCAGCAGGGATTCCATCCGCTCCCGTAGCCTTGTTGTTCTTGAGCTGTTTTATGGCTTTTCCTACCTTGTGCAACGTTGGGGTTTCACTGAGGTGGTGGCTGGTCGCATGCTGCGAGATGGAGTCGAGAACACTCGAGTCAAAGGCAGAGTCTCGGTTGAGGAGATCTTCAAAGTGCTCCTTCCAGCAGGCACTGACTGCCTCGGTGTCCATTATGAGTGTTTCCCCGTTCTTGGCCAGCAGTTGGGTAGGGCCTTGGGAGTTTGGACCGTAGGTGGCCTTGACTGCGATGAAGAATCTTCGCACATCATGGCTGTCGGCCCGTTGTTGTATCTCCTGTGCTTTCTCCATCCACCACCTGTTCTTTAGGTCCCGGGTTTTTTGTTGGACCTCAGCCTTGAGCCGTCTATAATGTCGCTTTGCTGTTCCTGAGTTGGGTTGTTGCTTGAGGCTCAGAAATGCCCTGCGCTTGCGATCTATTAGTTCTTGGATCTCCTGATCATTCTCATCAAACCAGTCCTGGTGTTTTCTGGTTGAGTGACCAAGTATCTCTTTGCAGGCACTGGTTATGGAGGCCTGGAGGGCAGACCAAGTGCTGTGGGCATTCAGCATCTCAGGGTCATCAAGGCACGCCAGGTTAGCTGTGAGGAGCTGGCTGTATAGGGCTCTCTTAGCTCAGGCTTTCCTCTGGACTCCCACTGTATCTCCAACAAGAATCCACCAGAAAAGCTTGGGAAAAAGGAAAGGTCCCAGATATGGCAAGTCCTGACCTTAGTTGCGATTTTCACTCAGCCTTGTGAGGGATGGAGTCTCTGGGGCCGAAATTACCCCCCTCCATAAGGTCCATTACTGTCTCTAAGAGGCGAGAATGGAGCAGAAAGGCCTTACTGACTGGGGTCGGACGGATGGGCCAACCCTTCTGAAATTATCCCCGGGCCGGAAGTGTCGGGAATGGGTTTGCGCTCTGCCCGAGTTCCTGCCGCATCGGGCATGGCGACCCCTTTCTGCCTGTTGCGGGAAATAGCTCTCTGTGGAATTTCCGCATGGGAGCGGCGCCGCCACCAGTCGTTTTTTTTCTGTTGGTACCCTTGTTGTGGCTGGGTGGTGCGGCCACCCTTAAAGAGGAGGTCGCATTGCCGATGACTCAATTTTATTTTTTTATTGTCGGATGACTGCCAGGTCGGGCCGACACTTATGTCCATGGGTTTGGCTGGGCCGCCAACAGGCTAGCTGGTGGCTAGCTAGTGGTTGACCAGACCAGGCATGCAGTATGAACTTCTGAAGATGCGTATTTTAAAAAAAAATTACAGATCCAACCCTGACATAGTGAGCTGTGGATGGAACTGTATTGGACAGGCCTGAGAGCCCCCGTGATGGTCGTCAAGAGACAGACTTTCCAGGACTATGTGCCCCAAATTCTGCCTATGGTGTTGCAGGTGCCCACCAGCTCCATGCACATTAGATGCCCTCTCACTGACCCTGCAAACGCTGACAGTGTTAGCATTGGAAGCAATGTGGGTGCAATACTGCCCGAACTGTCAGGATCACTTTCTGTGCAAATTCGGGTGCAGTATACTTCAGGTGCATTGTGCCTGTCCAGTGCCCATGAAAGAAGAAAAAAGCCCACTCGAATTTCTCAGGGAAAAAATCCCTAGTTTCCAGCAGCATGACTGCCTAACACTTGAATCTGACAGCACCATTTGCAGTGTGTTCAGTCAGGTCACAGCTGGGCTGCTGAATGTAGAGGCTCACAGCTCTGACGTTTTGTATTTGTTGGCATTTTTCACAACTGGCACTGACTGTCTCAAAATTGGAAGACATGCTACTTTCTCCTCACCCCCGCGATATTGTCCTGACACTTGTCCACATATTGCAAATTGTAGGTACAACCTTGGTCATTATTAGTTCATGAAGTGGCTTGGATCACACAAAAGAACCGTCTGTACGTAAATCCGTAAGATCCATTAACTGTCAGCATTTCGTTCCCCTGCCAAAGTACTCTTCCTGAGCCATTTAAGTTATTGCTGCCTCAGCCTTTTATCCACATCAACCTTAATTCATGTCATAATTCATCCCCTGTCAAATTTAAAGCAGACTCCTTCAATTAACTGTACCATGAGGCATGACTCAGCAGAATGTTTTCTGTACATATTCACGCAAACGCTTTGGCATAATAATACTAATTATTAACTGTTTCTTGAAAACAATACAGAGCCGTAAAACTATATTAAAAAAGGCAATTCATTTGTGTTCATCCTATAATAGCAAATAAAATCTTGGCAGTATGGACAGAGGAGCGGAGCACAAATCTCAGAAAGTGACTGAGTATGTAGCGAGCGCGGGTCTGGCCATGCCTGTAGCACTGTGTTTAACTCTGGTCACCACATTGTGAGAAAGACATCCAGTGATCTGGGCTTTGGAGACTTTGTATCCAAGGGCAACTAAAGTAATAACTAGTATCCGATACCTGAATTCTGAGGCTGCACTAGTTGAGAATGTTTACACTACTCAGGTGTGATTTAGAGGCCCAGCACATTAAATATTTGAGTCCTGAATCTCATGAAGACTGCCCAAATCTCCTGCTATTTTTAGTCATTTATATAATTTATCTGCAGGTCCACTGACCCCCGCCCCCACTCCCCGGACGTGTGTTTTATTTATCACATTATCAGAGGCATTCCTGTAGTGCACAGACCCAAGAGTCCTGCATGTCTTTCATACATTGCAACAAAATTCCTAAATGTACGACAAAGTGATGTTGTTTGTTAAAATTTACCCCTCTGCACAAGTCCATAAGGTCTTTTATACTTTACTTTTGTTCAGGCCTACCAACCATCATGGGGTTTCTGTGTGAAATTGCTGTCTCCTGCTTATATGCTGCCCCTTAAGAACTGTTCGACTGCACAGTTATTATCTTGCAATATTGGGATGGACACAGAAAAATTAATTGCAAGGCAGTGTTAAGGTTCTGAGTTCCTTGGCATAACATCTTCAGCTGCTTCATTAATTAACTTTTCTATGTCATAAGGTCAGGAATGAGCTGTTTGCCAATGATTCCACAGTGTTCAGCTCCATTCACAACTCCTCCAATAATGAAGTAGCACATGCCAGCCTACAGTAGGACCTGGACAAACTCCAGGCTTAGGCTGACAAATGGCAGGCAACATTCCTGCTGCATAAGTCTCCAGCAAGAAAAGGTCCGACTGCCTCCGCTGACCTTCAATAGCACCAGCATTGAATCCCCACCATTAACATTGTGGGGATTCACCATTGACCAGAAGCTTAACTGGGATTCCTCCACATTTCCAGCAAAGTTACAGCAGCAAAGTGGGAACAGCTCCGAGGAAATTCCAGGAATGAGCTGCTATATGTACTATCTACAGGATGCACTGTAGCAATTCACCAATTCAGCAATTACTTTGACAGCACCTACCAGCCCTGTAACCTCTAACACCAAGATGGACAAGAGAGGCAACATCATGGAAAAATCATCACCTCCGAGGTTCCTTTTAATCCACACATCATGTGACTTAGACATATATCACCATTCCTTCGCCGCTGCTATTCAAAATCCTCAAATTCACTACCAAACATCATTGTGGGAGCACTATGACCATAAGGACTGCAGCCGTTCAAGGAGAAGGCCCACCATCACCTCCTCAAGATACAAGGAATGAGCAATAAATGTCATGTTGACAGAGGTGCCCACAGCCGAAAATACATAAATAAAAGGTGGCAAAGGAAAAACTGCATCAAAAGATAATAAAGAAAAACTCTCAACAAATATATAATTAAGTTCAACTATCCACTTCTTTTTGTTGCATATCATATATGTACATACACACTTTTCCCTTACTCAGTTAACAGTACTTTCACTTCTGAGTCAAAACGATGCGGGATCCAATTCACATAATCTAAGCTGACATTTCAGTGCAGCACTGAGGAAGTACTGCATTGTCGGATGTGCATTCCTTCTAATGAGATATTAAACCAAGGTCCAGTCTTCCTGTTCCAGTAATTCAAGTGAAATTAAAAACACGGTTCAAAGAAGAATAGGGAGTTCTCTCAATGTCCTTTCCAACAATGCTGTCTCCATGTATCATTGAAAAAATATTAACTGGTCATTCACTTTACTGCTGTGCGTGGGATCTTTCTGTGCATAAATGACTTCCGCATTGGTCTTTACAACATTCACTGCACTTCAAAGTAACTTATTGCATGTGAAGGCAGGATTCCAGTATCTTTGGCTTTTTAAAAAAATGTAGGTTGTAAGACTACATGGCAGATTACTCATTATTGACATACGTATTGCTTTTGACTACCATTTTATAAATTAAATTCTACAGGAAAAACATCACGAGACTGATATAGACTGATTTTCAAAATTGCTGCAGGACTGACTCTATAAATATCTTGCAGTGTTCTAGGCCCCCACCAGCATATATACTTTGCACTCGTATAAAACTTTCTAGTTCAGGGATAGCAGGCCTTCTGTTGTACTGGCACTGTTCCAATAAACTGTAATGCTCTCCTATGATCCCAATCTAGGCCTCTTCTCCCTGCATTCCTTCAGCTAATAAATGGATAGACCCAAATGCTCAGTGTCATTTTGCTGTGAGCTATAGCTGTACGCTGCCTGCACAGCATGCACACACCTTTAACCTTGTGTTTGCAAGCATGATAGCCTTAAACCTCACAAGGTCAATACTAAGGAGTTGAATCTAATTTGCTGAACGTGGGCGGTGGAATGAAGGTTATATACTTTTGGAGGAGCAACTGAGTTCCATATTATCTGTCCGTCAACAGCCACTTTAAAGCTGTAATATATCATGAGACAACATGATGCTTTCAGTAAGGGCCTTATGAGTGTGCTAATAGTAAGTTCCACTGCCAGGAAAGGGGATGCTGGAGACTATGGATATGGTCTGCTGATAACAGTACACAGAATCTGAATAGCAGCTGCTGCTGGACTCTAATGATTCCATATGGTCTTCCAGGTCTCTTCAGAGAAAAAAATCAATTGTCAGAAACAAACTAGAGTTTGTGGGCTTCACTTATGTAAGTGGGAAGGGCTCCTCCAATGACGCACTGCGTTTCTCCAATAAGTAGATGAGCCGAACAGAAAAGTCTCAGCTTAGGTTCTCAATGGTGCCGAATCCATGGCCGCCATTCTTGGGTCGACTTCTGAGTCGGCCGAGAATTAAAATTAAATGGCGGCTGCATCGGTGCGCTCTCCCTTTTAAGAGCAGATGCGCCGACCAGCCACTGGCAGCTTCCCATCAGGAAAAGCTGTCGGGGGCACTGAACGGCGGCGGTTCCGATCTCAGAGGGCAAATTCCCTCGCAGAGCAGAAAGGGATCGCCGCTGGGTGTAAGGGGTTGGCGCATGCCCATCGGAATGGGAACATGGGGTATGGGGGAAATTTCAGATGCGTCTGACCATCTGCCTGCCCCCGGTCAGAAAGGCCTTAGCGGCCTCTTAGAGTCGGTAATGGACCTTAAAGAGGGAGCAATTTAAGCCTCTAAAATTTGAAAGCAAATGTAAGTCTAAAAGTCTCCAAATAAAAAGAATCTGAGCTTGAGTTAGAAAGGCTGGTAGCTGAAGAGAAAGCACAGCAGAGAGAAGCAAAGGTGAGAGATTTTCATCTAAATGAGCCTGAGTTTCAATTATTGTTTGAACAATTCAGAAAGGAGGAAGGGGTGAATGCACTTGTGATCATTATGGTCACTGCTGCACTCTTTGTCAAGTAAGAGGATACCAAAGTTTAGTCCACCCAATCAATCTCTTCAAGACTCCTCAATGCCGAAAAACGTTCAATGCCTTCACCAGATCAGCCAAGGTAAGAGACAGACATAACTGAAACTGGCACATCTGAGTTACTTTTATTATTTTACTGCAAATATTTTCAGATTTGGTTAAACTGTATCATAGTGGTAGTTACTGACAGTCTTGATATAAATCATTAGTTAGTTGACTGGCTTTTGAATTTATGTAACTTTAAAGTAAAGATTAGATTTAAAAATATATCTGCATTAAGTGAATTGTCATTTAGCAACAACACTGCAGTTTAAAGCATTTTTTAAATTAAAAATATACTGTGCAAGATAACACTCCCTTTTACAAAATAAGTGTAGCTTTAAAACGATTGAATTTCAAACAAAGCGTGTCCTTGGTATCAATTCTATAAAGCAAATATAAACATAAAATCTTCTGTTCGGGTGATAAAGTCTTGCTGATGGAATGTCATCTAAAAAAGCCTTTTGTAAACAGGGCCAATGACTCGTAGGATATAGCCCACAAGGAACTGAACTCAAATCCAATATACTGCAGCAATGGTGTGGTTGCTCAATGTGATGTAAGTAGGCAATGTCTGATATAAAACATTGTGGAAGACGTTTCATGAGAGACAACTGGTTCAGTGCACAGTGAGATAGATATCCACTTCATTGATGGATTAATGCCATATTTTTAAATGAACAGGCTCTTAAATTGCACTTTACATGAATGCATCTATTCAGAAATTATCCATCCAGTTATGTCTTTTGTGTTTTAATTGAATTTCTTATTTTTAAAGAAAGCTGCGTTGGAGCATGCAACAGTTGCATGTGAAAAGAAGGAAATGTAACACTGTGCAATACAACTTAATAAAGCAAACAGCTCCACCCAGCATCCTGAGCGTCATGTTGAAGTTGGCTGCACGAATACAGTTACAATCTGCAGAGTGAGGAGAAGCCCGAATGAGTAACAGATGGGATTGCAGTAAATGGATCGTTTCCAATTTTAGAGTATTCATTTCTGTCACCACTTGGTGCTGCTTTCAATTCAAGAATCTAATTAATAGCAAGTCTGACCTAGCATTCCATATTCACCCTTTTGATCATTTTCCCCCTCCCCCAAATAAGTCTGCATAAATTGTTGGTGATTAACTTTTAACAGAAAAAAAAAATAAAGTTTTTAAGCTTTTCGGAGCAATCCTCAGAGCAATGCTAAACACGGACAAAAATGCATCTGCAAATTTTGCCCAGATTGCATCATTTTTTTACCCACTTTTACATTTTTAAGAACATTTGCAAACAGACGTATGTCTTCTAATGTGACATTGCAATGGCACAGCAAAGATTGAAAATACTGAGGTGTGACCATCAACAAGATATCGAAAATGCATTTTAGGCAATAATGAGCAATGAGGCATGTATCAATTACCAGCACTAATGTTTGGTTTAGCCTTCAGTTTCAATTATGTCAAATCAGTGTGAACATGGTAATTTCCACAATCGAAACACACTTTGGAATTTACTATTGCTGTTAGAAACACCAGTTACCCCATGAACAGAAATTTTACTATAAAATAAAATTAAATCAGAAAATTTTATTACTTATTATTTTATAACATTTAGGTGCTGTCTTGTCTGCTGTTATCACCTCAGTTAAAGCACCATCATATGGGGTCAAAAAGGAGAAGTCTGTAAGAATTAGAATATAGGAAAACATGGAAAAAGAAAATACCACTTAGATCACCAAGCTCAGTGTTTCTACAGGCCATGTACAATCTTCCCATTTTGGGTGCTGCTAACAACTCGTGAAAGGCTGCTAGCTGTCAGCCCATCAAGCTGTGCCAGCTTTTTGCAAAAACAATCCAAAACTAATCGACTGCCCTGCTTGCTTCCCATAGCCCTGTATCTTCCTCTGCTTCAACCTATTATCTATCATGTAATCTACCCAACTTGATTGCCTGAGCAAATTATTCTGGATAATTACTCACTGATTCCCCCAAACCCCGCCCCCCCCCCCCGCCCCCGGCAGAATATGTATCCATTTTCATATCACTGTTTAATCCTGGCCTGCCATCCTCCAGAAAACATTCTATTATTACCAGCTCCAGCAGCACCATCTTTGTCTATTCTATCCCAATACCAACAACTTGCATTTATATAGTGCCTTTAATGTAGTAAAATGCCCCAAGGCCCTTCACAACAGCATTATCAAACAAAATCAAAAATCAAAAAGGGCCACATTACAGCAAAATTCTAAAGGGACAAAGAGTGTTAAAAAGACAAGCCTGAAGGGTCTGTGTCTCAATGCGAGGTGTATTCGTAATAAGGTGGATGAATTAATTGCGCAGGCAGCTATTAACGGTTATGATATAATTGGGATTACAGAGACATGGCTCCAGGGTGACCAAGGCTGGGAACTCAACATCCAGGGGTATTCAACATTCAGGAAGGATAGACAGAAAGGAAATGGAGGTGGGGTGGCGTTGCTGGTGAAAGAGGAAATTAACGCAATTGTAAGAAAGGACATTAGCTTGGAGGCAGGAAGAATGTTTTCGTTGCTGGGGAATTCCAGAACCAGGGGTCACAGTCTAAAAATAAGGGGTAAGCCATTTAGGACCGAGATGAGGAGAAACTTCTTCACTCAGAGAGTGGTTAACCTGTGGAATTCTCTACCGCAGAAAGTTGTTGAGGCCAGTTCGTTAGATATATTCAAAAGGAAGTTACGGCCAAAGGGATCAAGGGGTATGGAGAGAAAGTAGGAAAGGGGTACTGAAGTGAATGATCAGCCATGATCTTATTGAATGGCGGTGCAGGCTCGAAGGGCTGAATGGCCTGCTCCTGCACCTAATTTCTATGTTTCTAAAATTTGACACCAAGCCAGGTAAGGAGACAGCAAGACAAGTGACCAAAAGCTTGGTCAAAGAGGTAGGTTTTAAGGAGTGCCTTAAAGGAGCAGAGAGAGGTAGAGAGGCAGAAAAGTTTCGAGAAGGAATTACAGAGCTTAGGGCCTCGGCAGCTGAAGCCATGGCCACCGATGGTGGCACGATGAAAAGCGCAAGAGGCCAGAATTGGAGGAGCGCAGAGGTCTTGGAGGGTTGTAGTGCTGGAGGAGATTACAGAGATAAGATGGGGTGAGGCCATGAAGGGATTTGAAAACAAGGATGAGAATTTTAAAAATGAGGCGTTGCCTAAGTGGGACTCAATGCAGGTCAGCGAGTACAGGGGTTAATAGGTGAATGGGACTAGGTGCGAGTTAGGACACGGGTAGCAGAGTTTTGGATGAGTTCAATCCTGACATATACTTATGCTATTCCTTTCTGAAGGATCTAATCAATTTAGCTTCAATTGCTTATTGCTGTGAATCTCTTACATGGAACCTGCTGCTTTGTGGGGATAAACTTTTCTCGTAATCTCTAAAGAAATGAAATCATTTGCATTTGTATAGCATCTTATCACATCTCTCTGAATTTTCCCAAAGTGTTTCACGTATACAGTGAATTATTTTGAAATGCAAGTGTGTTGTCCGGTCAATAAACATGGCAGCCATTTTGCAGGATCATTAAAGCCCAATAAGGCCAGCCAGCACATAGGGCTTGTGGGAATGTGTGCATAAACTCATGCCTCGTTAGGGTGATAGAAATCATTTAAATTAGAGGACTGCCCCATTACGCAACTGGAGTGTCTGACCAGTGCTCATTCCCATCGGATGCTAGATATGAGGTCCAGGAAAGAATTTTTTTTTGACCTGGGTAGTCCTTTTCTTTCCCTACGGTAACCCAGAGATTGATTGCCATGATTAGTCAACAACTCTTCTGCACTTTTGTCTCAAAAGGCAGAATGCTCTGCCGCAGCCCTCAGCCTTCCAGCACTAGAAATAAATGCCAGCGCTCATGGGGCGGACAGCAGCCTTTCACTAGCTGCTAGCACTCCAAATTATAATTCCTGCTTCCCACCCCTCAGGCTCTCCCAGCATATCAGATGTTACAGGAATGCCAGCAAAATAATAATAGTAACAAGCTACATTACGGGCACAGTATTTGAGCACCCGCACATGGAGGACCTGAAGAGATTCCGACCCAGCAGCGCTGCATGGGAGCCATATTATCAGCCCCATAGAAACAGAGGACTCGAATAAGTCTTTCGCCAACCTTGAAATGGGAAAACCTGAATGCAAGAAAACATTCATTGGAGGCCACATTTCTGAAACATGTTTAATGGCAGGGATTTGCCACTTCTTCCTGAGACTGCACTATAAACACTGACACAATTCTTTCCATTAAGCAAGCATTATCAGCTTGCATAATTACAGCACAACTTAATTGTGTCAATGTTTATTTTTAAAATAAAATAAAAACAAAATCAGGATGTGGACAATTTGCTGCCATAGTATGTTAATTATTCGAAAAGTATCAGTTAAGGTTGCATGATACCCAGACATGTTAAAGTGTCCCAGAGAGGCTTTGTTTTTGATTAAATGATGCTGCTAGGCAATTTTTCAATAGGCACCACCAGGGAAGTTGTCAACTTTAATATTTTTGCTGTGTATTATGCAGAGATTTTATACTTCAACAATAGAGGAAAATCCAAACCAACTGGGATATCTAGACGAAATGCTGTTGAAATCATAGTTTGTACTTTCAAAGTTGGGGGAAAAAATCATACAAATTCTGAATTATTCATCATGACAACTTTTTGGAACAGGGCCACTCTCTAATACTGCTGTTTTTCAATGAACAAGTTAGATCTTGAACAGAATGTAATTTTACAATTTTCTTCTTTGAATACCCAGACCATACAAAAGATAATTATGAAACAGAATGTCATGTGACAAAAAGCTCTCCAGCACGAGAGTTTTCCTTGTGTCATTTCCGGGTCTGTTGTAGACTAAAGAGATTAATTGCCATGTTTAGTCAACAACTCCATGTATCATGTGGCTACCAGGATGGTAGATGGCGAACTAGATGCACCTTGCTCTTTCTTCGTCTAGCAATTCCTATGTTTCTATGTGAGCATACAGTGTAGATTCACCAGGATGATGGCAGGGATAGGAAAATAGTTTTGAGGAGAGACCTGGGATAGTGAAGCACAGAAGGCTAAGAAGAGATTAATAAAGATTATTAAAATTAAGAGTTATGATAGAATATATAGGGAAAGATTATTTTCTCTTTTTGTGGATTCGGCGACAAGGAGGTTATCAATTTAAAATTAGCACTAAGAGAGTGGAGAAAGAGGTTAGAAGCTTCTTTACATAAAGGGTTGTTGGATCATAAAATGCTTTGCCACAGGGAGTGGATGATGCAGAGACCATTACATCTTTTAAGGGAAACTTGGGTAAATATTTGAAGCAGAGAAATGTACAAGGCAGTAGGATTGGTTTGCATTTCTCTACGAAAGACCCGGCACAAACAGTGGGTCAACTGGCCTCATTCTGCGCTGTGAGCTTCTATGGTTCATCTAGATACTGCACCTTAGCAATGTTTTCCGCTGACATGTGGTCAGCTTCCACTAGTATGCCGATGACACCCAGCTTTATCTCTCCAATACCTCTCTTGACCCCTTGACTGCCTTTGTGTTTTCAGACTGGCTGTCCAACATCCAGCTTTGGATGAGTTTCAACTATCTCCAGCTGAAGACCGAAGCCATCATCTTTGGCTCCCACCACAAACAACACTCCATTTCCACTGATTCCATCCCACTCCCAGGTTAATCCCACAGGCTGAACCAGAGATTCACAACTTGGTCTTCTGTTCAACTGAATATCCTTTCCATCATAGCACCACTCCCATCTACCTTCACAACATCAACTGACTCCACCCCTTCTTCTGCCCCTCTGCTGCTAAAACACATATGCAGGTCTTCATCATCTTCAGACTCACCTACTGTAATTCATTTTTTGCTGGCTTCCCATCCTCCATAAACTCCACCTTATCGAAAATTCTCCTGTAGTTATGCTATTCCACACCAAGTCATCACCCAAAATACATGGCCTCCTTGTCACCAATACTCCTTTTCATCTTTAAAATCCTCAAAGGATTCATTTAAATCTCTTTGGAACCTCTTCTATTCCTATATCTTCTCCATCTCTCTAACTCTGGCCTCTTGTGCATGCCCCCCTCCTTTCACTCCACCATTGGTAGCTGTAATGTATACACCTATGAGTATGCTCACAGGTTTGCAGAGCTGTTGCCCCATGCTTCTGATCTTTGGGCATCCAGTGCAGAGGGGAGTGGACAGGTCAGAGGGCCTCCTCGTAGGACTGCTCCTGGGCCTGGCCAAGGTGGCCATTAACCGGTCCGGGCAGTGGGCAGTCATTCAGCCTGACTGCCTGCCTGCCTCTCTTCCGTGGCTACGTTCGTGCCAGGGCATCCCTGGAGATGGAGCAGGCAGTGTCTACCGGTATGCTCGCGGCTTTCCTTGAGAGGTGGGTACCGGAGGAACTGGAGTGCATCATCACCCCCGGCAACCAAATTTTAATTTGATCTAAATTTCCGTTAAAGTTTTATTTGCCAAAAGAGGCACTTATTTTAAAGTTACAATTAAAATAGTTGTAGAGCTGTTGCATTGTGAGTGGCTTAGCCAGTCATGTGATGTTCACAAGACTCAATAAAGTCCCAGTCAGTTGGGGCGAGGTCATCCACGATGAGGTATGCAGTTGTGAGCCTGGTGGATGAACTGGTAAATGGTTGTTAAACCTTTGTTAATAAACCAACTAGTTCTTAATAGCAATGTGTTGCTATGAATTCTTAGGCAAGAACCCATGAAGCAAATACATTACAGTAGCCAACTGTATCCTACTGTCTGGAATTCCCTCCATAAACCTCTCAGCCACTTTCCTACTTTAAGACCCTTCTTAAAATCACTTTGACTAAGCTTTTAGGCACACCTCCTAATCTCTCATTTGGCTTGGTATCAACTCTTATCTGTTTACGCTTCTGTAAAGTGCTCTGGGACCATTCACTACATTAAAGGTACTATGTAAATGCTTCTTGTTTGTTTTTTTTGCACCTATGTGGCGATTCCAAAATGGGAATTGCACCAGCAAGAGGAAGCTTGATAGTGCAGCAAAGGAGCTTGAAGAGTAGTAGCAAACAAAAACCTAAATAGCAAACTTTTTAGGCTGAAACAGGTAAGACCTCGTCTAGGCCTTCTCTTTCCATTTAAAGAATTTAAAAACCTCATCACCCATCTCATCAATCAAGCTTTTAGCCATCCTTCCTAATCTTTTCTTTCCTGGCTGAACATCTGTTTTCCATACGCTTTCTGTGAAATCCTCAGGATTTTTTTTTAATGTAAAGACACCATTATAAATGGATACTGTATACAAACAGATTTTCCATATTTTAAGAAGCAGCGAGTTATACTGCCAGCTCAGGATTTCTCTGTACTTGAGCAAAACTGTACTCTGTTTATGCGTGCTTCAATATGTGAACTGCGCTCTGCTCGGGAGTTTCGGAATGGTGATGAGATGATTACTGTCAGTGCTTTCCCAATATTAAAAATATAAATGGATTCTTTTGAGCTTTATAAATAACATTTTAAAAATTTACACTATAGCGTGAAGCCTTAAGACCATCTCACAATGCTTGCTAAAATTCAAACAAGATGAGTCACTTAGGTGATTCTAAGTGAAGAATGGCCTAATAATGTTTCACATAAGAATAAGTGATGGAAACTGTTTTGCAGACTGAAAGCCTGAAGGGTTAATTAATATTAGGTAGAAAGTGGCATGCTGGACGAGACATAGGTCTCATAACTTCAGAGTTAAAAGATACGTCTCACTGGGTTACCTCGGTTAAAGATACTCAGTATAAATTAAAATTAAAAATAACTGTACAGTTGTGCTAATGCATAAACAATTTCCTACAGGAAAGTGTAGCATTAATTAAAACACACGAAAGGTATATGACTGTTTAAACTGCCAGCTGCTTTCTTTAATTAAAGTCAGAGCATGGTCATAGTTCACAGCTGGCTTACACAAAAGGTACTTTAACATTCCCCAGGTCTCAAGTTACAGTAATAAGAATGAAATGGCATGGAACATATGAAAAATCTGTGACCAGGTTTAACCACATTTGTTTTAAGGATAATTCTAGCAAGTCTGTTGGATTTTCTATTAAAGGAACTGTTCTTCCAAGCTTTACAATTATCTCTTGGAGCAACTTGATTAGTGAAAATGAATCTGATATTAATGATTGCTGTCTTTAGAAAGCTTTGTCGGGTAGCAGGATCTCCGAAGTGCTTGCAGAGTCGCCTGTTCTTGGGATTATTCTCCTTCCTATGCCAAACTACTGGGGGAAATGGGGCCCTTCATGGGCGTAAGACTGCAGTGCACATGGATGAGATTGTCTCTGAATGAGGGAAGATTTGCAGGCTTCAATATACCAAGTAGGTGAGACACACCATATGATGTTGAGTACATAGGCTGTAGACAGAAGTTCTACTTCAATTATGTATATCTGGTGTGAAAGCTGTAATGTTTGTTTTATCATATTCTTTATCTGATTTTCATCTAGCAATATTGTAAGAAGATTACACAGAGTTCAGGGAGTAACCCTACTTTGAATATCATCCACCAGTTCTCACCTATCTGGCATTTTAAGAGAACCTACTTGCAGACCATTGAATCCTCTCTGGGACAGATGTCAGTGGGAGAAAAATTTGTGAACGCCAAGAGAATTGCTGGTGTCACCGGCAACTTGAATTAATGGCCACTGAAAATGGCCGCAGTGCTACTGGCCAAAAATTCATGCTGGGGGGGTTGGCGATGTGTAACACAGCGCTAACTTACCATGCAATACCCTCCTAGTGGCGTTAATGGAGGCCTCCGACCCGAATCTGTACCAATCACGAGACACATCTCCCATTCCTAACCTCACCTCATCCCCATGGAGGAGACAGTGCAGGCCATTCTTGGCAGGGGCATGGCTGAGCCCTTGGCCAGCAGCGTGGCTGAAAGGCTTCAAAATGCTGGTATATTCATACGTTATTCTCCTTCTGGCATGCACCTCTTGGTTTCCCACCCTCCCCTCACCACAACACCACCCTTGTGCCTTCCTCATTTCACATACCCAAGAAATGCAGCCTATCCAGCCAATGGGTGACCAAGAAGAGAGAGAAAAGAGTGAAGAAGATGAAGAAGATTGATTTGATACTCCTAGCCACTAGCTCCTCATGGTTGACCAGCAAGGCCATTTGCAGTGTACCCCACTGAAAGTCAGCAGCCTTCTACCAGCCATTCTGCAGCCACTGGGGTAGTGCTGTGTGACATCAGTAGGGTAGGCAAAGACACACAGAAGAGAATGCATAAGGGTGATGAGTTGATTTCTTGATGTCATATTGGATGGATAGATGTATAAAGTTGGATTAGAAAAT
Organism: Pristiophorus japonicus; assembly: GCF_044704955.1. Lineage (NCBI taxonomy): Eukaryota > Metazoa > Chordata > Chondrichthyes > Pristiophoridae > Pristiophorus > Pristiophorus japonicus. The sequence continues at coordinate 89,079,133 of NC_091983.1, forward strand.
TTGCTTTATGGCGGCTTTTATTTCAGTATCATGGCCAAAAGGATGCTGTGATGGTCAAAAACAGAGGGAAGGTTTGGAAGAATCATCGAAGTTTACAGCACGGAAGGAGGCTATTTTGGCCCATCATGTCTGCACCGCCAAAAAGAGGCTATCCAATCTAATCCCACTTTCCAGCTTTAGATAGCTCTGCCAAGAATGGCCTGCACTGTCTCCTCCATGGGGGTGAGGTGAGGTTAGGAATGGGAGATGTGTCTCGTAATTGGTACAGATTCGGGTCGGAGGCCTCCATTAACGCCATCAGGAGAGTATTGCATGGTAAGGTGTGGGGCTAATGTTGAAAGGGGTATTGGGGTTGTGGTCACTGGAACCGCAGGCAGATGATTCCATCCCAGATATCCTGGCCAGTAAGGTTCTGTCAGGGATGCATCCTTCTGCATCCTCCTCTTGTTTCCTCCTCTTCGGCTTCATCCTCCTCTATGTCTTCCCTCTGAGAGCGGATGCTGTAAATCTGAAATGACAGCTTAAAATGCTGCAAGAACTCAGCTGTCAGGCAGCATCTTGGCCGGAGACATGGAGCTGAAATTCAGAGTCTCAAAGAAACCCATTTGTGCCCGTTTGCAGCAGCCATTCTTAAAAATCGAATGGCCACTGCTTTAGGGTCAATTGGCCGACCTGACCCAAATTCAGGTTGGGGATTTTTCGGCCGAGACCCGATCCCACCTGATTCTGATAACTGCCGAAAGTGAGTCATCAGGGGTTGCACCACTAATTTTAATAAACAAAAATACTTACCTTCCGATATTCAGCTCCATCTGTCGATCCCCCGCCGCGTGATGCCCCCGACAGGTTTTTCTGCCAGTGCACCATCTCCGCACTGAGTGCGGCCCGGCAGCGCGGCGGCCCTTAAAGGGGAGGGACCACTGTCGCGGCCGCAAGGTAAAAATTTTTGCTGGCCAACTTGCCGATTGGCTGGCAAAATACTGCCCCCGGGTTCAGCCGGGCTACTAATGGGCAGCCTGGCATCCCCTCTTGGGTGCCAGGCTGCTGGCCCAGCCAAAATCCTCCCTGGTGGCCCAGTGGCTGAAGACTTAAAATAACAGAATCTCTCCCCTTTAACAGAGGCGAGAGAGCGTGGTGACGCACACACGTGTGATGTCACCACTACTCCACCGCTGATTGACAGCGGCAGAGTTCCTGTCCGACCGATTTTCAGCCACTCAGCCTGGCTTTACATCTATGACCCGTCCCCATTACGAGTCAAAGTCCTGAAAATGGCTCTTCCGACTGCATCGGAGCTCCCAGCGGTGAGTACCACTCTAAAAATCATAGGTGCGCCTTGGCCCCGTGAACTCTTTCTTTCTCCAAAGGCGATGCCTGACCTGTTGAGTATTTGCAGCATTTTCACTCTTCCTTTACTATCCGAGGCCTTGCAAGCATCGAGCAGCATTCTCTACACACTTAAAAAGCTTTTAACATCTACTGCAGCAAGCCACTACTTCAATAAAATCAAAAAACCCAATCCAAAAGCTCAACTGCAAACTCACCTGAAAGACGTGTGTGTCCCTTTAAGAGGCGCTGACAGCGACTCTGTCAGTCTCTTTACATGCTGGGTTTCTCTGGCGTGGTTATGACCCAGCGCTGAATTCAGCAGTAGGGTCGAAGTTGGCCGTGGTGACGTTCTGGTCGGCGTGCATCAGGACTCCGCCATTTACTTTTGCAGGGTGCAAATATTTACCGGCACACTGCTGGACCTGGGAAAATGGAGGACATCGCGAGAGCCACCAGAAGCTGGCGAAAGAGTGGCCACTGCCACTTTTTTTGCCAGTAACGGTTCGCGTTAAAGCCCTGAATTTTTAGCCAAGTATTCCTGACTCCTGACTTTTACATGTTTTCCTCTATCGCCTCTCCACTTCATTATCTTTAGTTCTATACAGTAGTTTGCTTGTGTTCCAGTTTCAAGATTTCTATGAAGGGTCTGGAAAGGAATCATTAACCTGTCTTTTCTCTTTGCAGATGGCAACAGACTTGATGTTTATTTCCAGCACTTTGTTTTTGTTTTTGACTTCCAGCATTTTCAGTTATTTTCCTTTCAGGGAGTGACCCTGGAGCATAATGCCAATCCAGGGATAAATCATTCAGAGGACAATCATTCATGTGGGAACAATCTAGGCAATCACAATTCAAGGATGCATAACACTCTAAGGATATATTACACAGTTTCCTTAAAATGTCTTTCCTTGACCCATCCTAGCAGTGAGAAACATTTTTACACCATTAGGAAAATTTCCTCTGACTTAAAAAAGAGAGTTTACTGCCATTTTACTGAGCTAAATCCACAGGCGATATTAAAGAAACGGGTGCGTAATCAATGAAATGATCAGTCTGCCTGCGATTTGTGCCAGCGTGAAGCGTGAGCCATTTTACATGTCGCAGGCAAGCTACGGGCATCAAGCATGTACCCTGCTGCAGCTCACCAGTTGTGAGAGGACAGTAAATTTGCTGGATCAGTCAGCTCATATACTACCTGGGAGGGAGGAGCTTAGAACAGGCTGGCAGTGGGCTGGCATTTTGTGGGGCCCAGGATGCTTGTTCTTCTCCTGCACCTATCAAAAACAAAATACAGTTTCCTGGGAGTGTTTTTGAGCGGCTCCAGTGGACCCATTAAGGACCGATGTTTAGGCCACTCAGCCCCTGGAAAAACTGGGTGGAGCCTGCATGGTGCACTTGAAAATTCCAAACGGGATCTCAACCGGTGACGATTCTCAATTTACACGTTTACTCCGCCTTTCACCAGCTCGCCCAGTTACATGCCCCCCTGAAAAATGCATCAGGCAGGCTTTGCACATTAATGGCACTCTCCTGATTTTCAATTGCTGGCTACCTGTTTTCAGATGAGAAATGGTTGGCCGACGTTTGAAAATCTCTCCCCTCGGATCATTCTATACAACTACAACATTAAACAGTGAAAAACTCTCATTGCCGCTTTTCGTGCATCAGCCAACTGTATATTAAAAATTGCAGCACTTGGCAAGCTGTGATGAAAACTGATAATAATGACAGTCACAGATTGACTAACGCAAATAAACCATTAACAAACCCAGTCGTGATATCTTCAATCAAGTTTTTGACAAAAGTTCCACATATAGCTTCCAACAGGTGCTGCACACAATGCAATTAAAACAAAATCTTTATTTCTATGTAACTGTTGGATCCTGTCATTATTTCAAAATTTACAATAAATTATAATGTACTGTGTTTTTCAGAAAAGCGTACCACCTTTCTAAAACAGTAATCAGTATGTCCTGCTCCTTCAGGTGGCCCTTTTTTCATTAATCATAATAATCCCAAAACCGGTCAGACAAGGATAATCACCCAAACCGGCAATTTCTTTGACGAACTGCTGTCTAGGTCACAACAGCTTTTGACAAACCTGTACAGAGTATCAAAAGAGCTGATCACACTATTGATACTAGTTAACACTGAGTGCATAAGGCAACAAAGGATACTTGCAGCTTTTAGTCTTGCATACAAACAAGATGGTGGATGGCTAGTAGACGGAGATTAGCTCTATGAACTCTGCACTGCACATTAGCAACTCATGAGACAGAGCGGGTAGCTACAGGAATCTCTTCAGGGAACAGGTCGAGTATAGCAATCCTTAAAATAGATGTACACCTTGTTCTGATACCCTTAATGGGCATTCCAGTTGATCAATTTCAATGGATGGCCTCTGGTCAATGGCAGTTATGAGATCTTCAGACAGTTAACCATTGGGTAACAGATGACTTTTGCTCTCACTAATATGACCTGAAACCCTTTTTTCTTCTATTTATGTCCCAACAATACCCTTCCAGATCAAAATCAAATACCAGCAGCCTTTGCACTTATTTCTTGGTATCAATTCATAGACCTTTTCCCATTAGGTAATTGCCTGGATCAGCGAGATCAGGAGCTTCAATGGTGCAAACTGCAACTGGCTCTCACAATTGGTGCCTCACTATAAAACTGGCTAAAACAATACAATTGTGCGAGTTCTTGGTGGTCAGTAGTCTTGAGTTTGAATTTTACTACAATATTGTGCTGAATTTATGCCAATAGCAGTATAGATTTGGCATGAAAATCATATTGTAGTAACCAGCAGCCAAACTGTATTCTGTCTCTAATGAAGCCCATCAAGTAAATAGCTTTAAATAGGAATAACTGCACCCTAGATCTCAGTCTTTGCCAATAACAGATGATATGTATTGAAACCACGCTATGTATTTACCCATGCATGGGTGTTTCCGGCTCTTCCGTTGCAACTTCCCCTCTGTGTGACAAAGAAGCCGGTGTTGGGCTTTGTGCCTGGGAACCCCCACGGATCAGAGTATCTGAGAGGCTAGTCAACAAGGCAAGTGAGGCCTGTAAAGCTAAATGCTACATTTTGCTTCCAGCCTCTCCAGTGATCTTCAGGTCTTGAGGCCCTCTGGCTATTGCTGTAGAAGAGGGTGCATCTGGGCCATGCCTTAGCCCACTAAATTTGTGAATTTAGAAGCCTGGATAAATGCTGTGCTATTGTCAATGATAATAGGGACATGTTGAATAATAACTTTGCGTCAGTACTTACAGTCGAGGAAGAGGATAGCATGCCAGAAATCTCAAGGGAACTAATACTGAATCAGGGACAGGGACAATAAAATTAACATAAGTAAAATAACAGTAATGAAGAAAATAATGGCACTAAGGAGTGACAAATCCTTTAGACCAGATGGTTTCCATCCCAGAGTTTTAAAGGAAGTAGGTGAGCACATTGCAGATGCTCCAACTATAATCTTCCAAAGTTCTCTCGATTCAGAAACCATTTCTTTAGATTGGAAAACTGCGCATGTAACTTAGAATGGCGAGAGAGGAAAACCAGGAAATTATAGACCAGTTAGTCTAATATCTGTTGTTGGGAAATTGCTAGAGTCTACAATTAAGGATAAGGGTGACTGAACACCTTGAAAATTTTCAGTTGATCGGAGAGAGCCAGTATGGATTTGTGAAAGATATGTCATGCCTGACAAATCTGATCGAATTTTTTGAGGAGGTGACTAAAGTAGTGTACAGGGCTATGTCTATGGATGCTATTTATATGGACTTCCAGAAGGCATTTGATAAAGTCCCTCACAAGAGACTGTTATCTAAGGTAGAAGCCCACGGAATTGAGGGCAAATTAATGACCTGGTTAGGAAATTAGCTGAATGGCAGGAGACAGAGAGTAGGGATGATGGGTAGGTACTCTAATTGACAGGATGTGACGAGTGGTGTCCTACCGAAATCTGTGTTGGGGCCTGAACTATTCACAGTATTTTTTAATGACTTCGGTGATGGCATGGAAAGTCATATATTCAAATTTGCTGATGACACCAAGATAGGTGGCATTGTAGGCAGTGTAGATGAAAGCATAACATTAGAAAGGGATATCGATAGATTAAGTGAATGGGTAAAACTGTGGCAAATGAATTTCAATGTAGGCAAAGGTGAGGTCATCCTATTTGGACCAAAAAAAGATAGAACAGGGTACTTTCTAAATGGTGAAAAGCTAAGAACAGTGGAGGTCCAAAGAGACTTGGGGTTCCAGGTACATAGATCATCAACATTTTGTGACAGATGCAGAAAATAATCAAAAAGGCTAATGAAATGCTGGCTTTTATATCTAGAGGACTAGAATACAAGGGGTAGAAGTTATGCTGCAGCTATACAAAGTCCTGGTTAGACCACACCTGGAGTACTGTGAGCAGTTGTGAGCAGTTCTGGGCACCACACCTTAAGAAGGATATATTGGCCTTGGAGCAAGGCAATGTTCTTGACCAGGTTAAAATTCCTGAAATCTGTGGATAAACCAGTAACTTAACTTCTCATTCTATTCATAAGATAAATGTGTTTATAATAAGATCATTTTTTTCAAACTTGGAAACTCAACATTTGGGCATTTAATAATTGCAATAGAGCATGCAGACATCGTTCAGTCCCCATTGTAAAGGTCATACATTCTGTTCTTAATTTTATATTTTGATCAGAAATTCCTATGTCCATATTTATAATGGAGACTGTCTATGCAAATTTGTTGCACTGTAATTATACCCTCCCACTGGGAGCGTCCACAAGGGGGAGGATGTAATAATCGCCCAACTGATTGTGCTGAACAACCTGTTTCCATGTGGTAATGTTGCAATTTCTGTATAAGTTTTATGTAATTACTGTTGGAATAGAATGCCTATTTTAATGCCGGAAAACAATAGCTATTCCACACCAACAATTACCCACACACAGAAACTATATGATTAGCTAGATAATCTTGATCTTTTGGTGATATTACGTGAGATAGAATTGTTGGCCAAGAGTCTTCGAACAGTACAGTGCAATCTTTAATGTCCACCTGAACAGACAGATAAGAAGTTGGTTTGATGTCCCATCTGATGGACAGCACCAATGTACTCTCTAAACCTCACGGCTCAGCATTGCGGTGGGAGATCATAGGGTAAATGCAGCACTCCCAATGGAACCTCTTTTTGCCCAGATTAGGAGATGTAAACTGACTGGTGGGAAGAGGGTTACTTTGATTGTAGAGTGATGTGGTGGGTGTGTGATAGAGAATGATTGGCAGTACTCTTGTTCCATGAGTGCCTAGGAATTTTGTGGCAGATTGCTAGGCCTTGACATCACTGTCTGGACCTGTGCTGCCCATTAACAGTAGCAACAGTTTTGGAGGGCAAGGTTTTCTCTATCATGTAGTTGTATGTATCAAGTGTCAGCTGTGGCTCAGTGGGCAGCACACTCGCCTCTGAGTTAGAAGGTTGTGGGTCAAGTCCCAATCCAGGAACTTAAGCACATAAACCTAGGCTGACACTCCAGTGCAGTGTTAAGGGAGTGCTGCACTGTCAGAGGTGCCATCTTTCAGATGAGATATTAAACCAAGGCCCTGTCTGCTCTCTCAAGTGGACATATAAGATCCTATGGTACCATTTCAAAGAAGAGCAGGGGAGTTATCCCGATATGCTGGCTAATATTTATCCCTCAATCAACATAACAAAAAAACAGATTACCTGGTCATTGCTGTTTGTGGGAGTTTGCTGTGTAAGTTGACAGCTGCGTTTCCCACATTACAATAGTGACTACACGCCAAAAGTACTTAATTGGTTGTAAAGTGCTTTGAGACGTCCAGTGGTCGTGAAAGGCACTGTATAAATGCAAGTCTTTCTTTCTTTTTATGTAATTTTAAAAATCCGAGACTGGGTTTTTATCCTTTCAAATAACTTGCTGATCTGCTTATAAGGCAGCTTGGAAGATCTTGACTGGAAACATTTGAGCTTGGGGAGGATGTTCATTTTGTGTACATACAATGGTAACTTTTGTCAGAGTCTACGTTGTAGGTGCAGATTAGATAAGCGCAGGTCTCACAAAACTGAACATGCGCGGGAGCTACGGAGGGGTGTCCTCCTGGACAGCTCTCAGTATACAAGAAAAATGACCTTGTAGAGCTCTTGGTGCTCAGAGATTATTTTCGCCTCAGGTACTTAAAGTCAGTTACAGACCACTTCAATAGGAATACTTTTATAATTCAATGGCAAAACATTGCAGATGTTGGAAATCTGAACTATAAGCAGAAAATGCTGGAAATATTCAGCAGGCCAAGTAGCATCTGTGGCGAGAAAGACAGAGTTAACGTTTCGGGTCAGCATCTTTCATCAGAACTGGAAAATATTACAGATGTAACAAGTTTTAAGCAAATGCAGGGTCATGGACAAGTGGGGGAGGGGAGAAGCTGAACGAAGAAAGGAAAAGTCTGTAATAGGGTCGAAGGCAGGAGTGATTACATTGCAAAAGGGATGATGGTGCAAGTCAAAAGCGGTGTTAATGGGACAAGTAAAGAAACAAAAGATGCGTCTAGAGGAGCTAGACAACGTGGACCATTTCCCATATCTCGGGAGCCTCTTATCAACAAAGGCAGACATTGATGCGGAGATTCAACATCGCCTCCAGTGCACCAGTGCAGCCTTCGGCCGTTTGAGGAAAAGAGTGTTTGAAGACCAGGCCCTCAAACCTATCACCAAGCTCATGGTCTACAGGGTTGTAGTAATACCCGCCCTCCTGTAAGGATCTGAGGCATGGACGATGTATAGAAGACACCTCAAGTCCCTTTTGCAATGTAATATATCACCAACGATGTCTCCGCAAGATCCTGCAAATCCCCTGGGAGGACAGGTGCACCAACATCAGTGTCCTCGACCAGGCTAACATCCCCAGTATTGAAGCACTGACCACACTCGATCAGCTTCGCTGGGCAGGCCACATAGTTCGCAAGCCAGATACGAGACTTCCTAAGCAAATGCTTTATGCGGAGCTCCTTCATGGCAAACGAGCCAAAGGAGGACAGATGAAACGTTACAAGGACACCCTCAAAGTCTCCCTGGTAAAGTGCGACATGACCACTGACACTTGGGAGACCCTGGCCGAAGACCGCCCGAGGTGGAAAAAGTACATCCAGGAGGGCATCGAGCTCTTCGAGTCCCAATGCAAAGAGCATGAAGAGGCCAAGCGCAGGCATCAGAAGGAGCGTGCGGCAAACCAGCCCCACCAACCCCTTCCCTCGACGAATGTCTGTCCCACCTGTAACAGGATCTGTGGCTCTCGTATCGGACTGTTCAGCCATCAAAGAACTCACTTTGGGAGTGGAAGCAAGTCTTCCTCGATTCCGAGGGACTGTTTATGATGATGATGAAAGGTCAACAGCAGAATAATTACCAGCAACTGCTCTCTGGTAATTATAGTGGTTATTGCAATGACTTTCTTACCCTGAAGCTGATTCCTTTTAGGTACATTCTTCAGGTAAAAACAGAAAATAATGGGAGCACTCAGCAGGTCAGGTATGACATTCTTCAGGTAGGCCAATTTATTCATTAAATATATTTCCAGTATTGAAGGGAACAACAGTAATGTAGAAGGATGAGTGTCTCGTATAGACAAAGACATCGCCTTTGGCACAAAGACAAAGCCTTTGTGCCAAGTTCAAAATTAGATAGTTTAAGCATACTGCCAGGATTTTCGCATCACAGTTTAACAAGGAAATAGGTCGGCAGGTTCACAGTTTAATGGGTTATATCTTTCTTGTACATAAGCAAGACATTTACTTCTTCACACACACTTGGACATGTGCTAATGTGAATCACATGCTGAAGCATCTCATTAACAGACAACCAATTCTGGAGCCAGCTTTTTGTGCAACTCTGCTGGGACTTTACAACTTTGCATGGCCTCTATTACTTAACTTCTGGAGATGTGGGAGCCTTGCTATTCACTATCCAGCGCAGGTCCTGATTGCTTGTTGCTGTCTTGGAGGCATAAACTTGGAGCTTATCTGATTCAATATCCTGCTCATATTTTGACTGTGAAGAAAATGCTTACTAATATTTCATTGTCAATTCCAGATTAGGAGGACAATATTCATAATAAGAGAACAAATATACTCTCTCTTGGTAGTCTGTCGTATCCAACAAAGACGATGTTGTGCTAATCATCAATGGCATGTGTCTTCAAGTGGCCGGAATTGGATGCACATAGTCTCTTGCACGTCAGACAAGGGAAGTTTGGTGTGCCTGATGCTGACAGTACTGCCACCTGATGTCGTATATCACTAATGTCCCGCAGGCATTAACATTGGCTTTCTTCGAAGGTCTGGCAAGCAGTCCTCCTGAAGGTTCGCCACTGGATTTTATTAGCTGCTGTATTCTCGAGGTCCTTTGGTCAGATGTCACAGTACTGGAGGTTAGCCTTGATGCAATCTTTATAGCGCTTGCGGGGACGCCCCTGGTGTCTTCGGCCTTCACAGAGCTCGCCGTGAAGAAGCTGACGAGGGATCCTTGACATCCATGCGGATGACATGTCCAGCCCACTGGAACTGGGCTCGCATGATCATCACCTCAATGCTAGTTGATTGTGCTCTCTCCAGAACCTCAAGGTTTGACACCCGGTCTTGCCAGCGTATGTGGAGTATAGATCTGAGACTGCGCATGTGGAAAGCTTCCAGCTTTTTGGTGTGTTGCCTGTAGGGTATCCAGGTCTCACATCCATAAAGGAGAGATGAGAGAACGACTGCTCTATACGCCAACAATTTAGTTGACAGTCGGATGTGGTGGTGACTCAACACCTTAGTGCGCAAGCGACCAAGTGCCTGGCTGGCTTTGCAGATCCTTGCATCAATCTCCTTGTCCAAGGACCCATCACTTGATATGGTGCTGCCAAGATACTTGAAGCTGTCCACTGTCTTTAGTTGTATACTGCCGATGGAGACTGTGGGAGCAAGTGCTGTGGTGCCAGGGGCAGGCTGATAGAGAACCTCGGTTTTACTAAGGCTGATGGTTAGGCCAAACAATTCTGTTGCCTCAGCAAATTTGCTGAGTCTGAATTGTAGGTCACTCTCCTTGTGTGCCATGAGGGCGCAGTCGTCAGCAAAGAGTGCCTCTAGGATGAGTTGTTTCCGTACTTTTGCAGCAAGGTAGCGGAAGTCGAACAGTGAACCATCTAATCGATATTTCAGGTAGACCCCAAACTCCAAGTCTTTTATGGCATAGTTCAAGACGCAGGTAAAGAATAGGTTGAATAGAACTGGAGCGAGTACACAATCTTGTTTTACTCCATTTGAGATGGCAAATGGGGCTGTGGGTGTGCCGTCTGAGAGCACTTCACCCGTCATGTTGTCATGAAACAGCTCAATGATGTGGACAAACTTCCTTGGACACCCAAGTTTCTTGAAGATTGACCACAGCGCTGCTCTGTTGATAGTATCAAAGGCCTTAGTGAGGTCAATAAATACAGCATACAGGTCCATGTTCTGCTCAATGCACTTCTCCTGTACGTGTCTGAGTGCAAAGATCATTGTGTTTCTGGAAGATTTGCTTCTGAGACACTAGCTATGAGTCGGTTCAGCACCATGCGGGCGATGATCTTCCCAGCAATGGACAGAAGCGATATTCCCCTGTCGTTGTCACAGTCTGCTTTGTTGCCCTTGTTTTTGTTGAGGGAAACTATCATAGCATCACGAAAGTCCTGTGGCATGTCTTCATCTTCCCAGATGCTGGTTATTATGTCATGAAAGGACAAATATACTATGGGTTACTAAATTGGCAGGGGATCTCTACGAAATAATATTTACTCGATGTCAGTAGTGGATGGTTTCCTCACCATTTTTATTTCAAGAATATTGTTAGGTAATCATATATCTCCTGAGGTGTTGTTCACAAGATGCTTACGTCCTGCAGCAGCCTACATGTGACAGTAGAGTAGTTGCAACTAAATTGTGGTAAGTAAAAAAGACCTGGAGGACTGGATGACAATCCATTCTGTATGTTCTGGAATCAACTTGACTGATATTTTGCCTTGTATCCTGAGTTGTGAGTGTTGATAAATTCTGAACACTGGTGAGGGTCCTGGACTCCAGACACCATAAAGTAGTTACTGTGTAGTTGAGTGGGTTGGATTACAATTCCTGGCCCTAGAATCAAACCCTCCACAGATTAAAGAGATAAAGTTATCTTGTTGGTGGCTTAATGAAGGTCGTGAGAAAGATTTCACAACATAATCCAATTTCACATTCTTTTTCAAAATAAAATTTCTGGTGATAGTTTGTTCAATTTATTTCTTTGGAGTTTAAAGAAACTAGAAGTATCTCTACTTAAACTAAAACAGTGGGACCTCCTGTGATCTCTATTTTTGTCTCAAACGAAAACAATAAATCCAACAAATCTGTTGAAAATGCAACAAAGTATAGGTTCTAATATTAGTCAACCTGATTATGATATGCCTATTTTAGAATGGTCTGCTATGGGATTAAGCTAAAATTCTGGGAATTGGTATATATCAAATAGCCTACTAATTATTTAAATAGGTTAGACCATGGGCCATGGTTGTAATTGAAAAATGGTTGTTGCCATTTATGAAGCAACAAAGATGCAGCAGATAAAATGATACCAATTGTAACACTTAATGAATTTATATCTTAATAATCTAAATTAATTGCTGTGTCAAGATCCAAGCTAAGTATTTTGAAGAACGCATTATGGCTATCCCAATCCATGTTGCCTGTGGGATGATGTAATGTTGCAGCAAAATTATATTTAGGCAAGTAAAAAATGCTCGTGTCATTATAGGCAGTCCCTCGGAATCAAGGAGGACTTGCTTCCACTCCCAAAGTGAGTTCTTTGATGGCTGAACAGTCCAATACGAGAGCCACAGACCCTGTTACAGATGGGACAGACATTTGTCGAGGGAAGTAGGTGGGACTGGTTTGCCGCGCGCTCTTTCTGCTGCCTGCGCTTGACCTCTTCATACTCTTTGCATTAAGACTCAAAGAGCTCAACGCCCTCCTGGATGTACTTTCTCCACCTCGGGCAGTCTTTGGCCAGGTTCACCCAGGTGTCAGTGGTGATGTCGCACTTTACCAGGGAGGCTTTGAGGGTGTCCTTATAACGTTTCCGCTGTCCTCCTTTGGCTCGTTTACCATGAAGGAGCTCCGCATAAAGCATTTGCTTCGGGGGTCTCGTATCTGGCTTGCGAACTATGTGACCTGCCCAACGAAGCTGATCGAGTGTGGTCAGTGCTTCAATACTGGGGATGTTAGACTGGACAAGGACACTGATGTTGGTGCGCCTGTCCTCCCAGGGGATTTGCAGGATCTTGCGGAGACATCGTTGGTGATATATCTCCAGCGATTTGAGGTGCCTTCTATACATCGTCCATGCCTCAGGAGGGCGGGTATTACTACAGCCCTGTAGATCATGAGCTTGGTGGTAGATTTGAGGACCTGGTCTTCAAACACTCTTTTCCTCGGATGGCCAAAGGCTGCACTGGCACACTGGAGGCGATGTTGAATCTCCACATCAATGTCTGCCTTTGTTGATAAGAGGCTCCTGAGATATGGGAAATGGTCCACGTGGTCGAGGGCTGCGCCGTGAATCTTGATGATTGGAGGGCAGTGCTGTGCGGCGGGGACAGGCTGGTGGAGGACCTTTGTCTTACGGATGTTAAGCATAAGGCCTATGCTTTCATATGCCTCAGTGAATACATTGACTATATCCTAGAGTTCAGCCTCAGAATGTGTGCAGACACAGGCATTGTCCGCGTACTGCAGCTCAACGACAGAGGTTAGGGTGATCTTGGACCTGGCCTGGAGGTGGCGTAGGTTAAACAGCTTCCCACTGGTTCTGTAGTTTAGTTCCAATCCAGCTCAACTCAACTCAACTCAACTCGGGAGCTGAAAAACAACATCACAGACGGCTCAAGGCTCAGGTCTAACAAAAAACCCGGGACCTAAAGAACAGGTGGTGGATGGAGAAAGCACAGGAGATACAACAACTGGCCGACAGCCACGATATGCGAGGATTCTTCACTGCAGTCAAGGCCACCTACAGTCCAAACTCCCAAGGCCCCACCCCATTCCTGGCCAAGAACGGGGAAACACTAATCAAGGACACCGAGGCTGTCAGGGCCCGTTGGAAGGAGCACTTTGAAGATCTCCTCAATCGAGACTCTGCCTTTGACTCGAGTGTTCTCGACTCCACCCCGCAGCATGCGACCCGCCACCAACTCAGTGAAACTCCAACGTTGCATGAGGTAGGCAAAGCTATAAAACAGCTCAAGAATAACAAGGCTACGGGTGCGGATAGAATCCCTGCTGAGGGGCTAAAGTATGGTGGAGAAGCGCTGTTGGCGTGGATACATAGAAACATAGAAAACATAGAAAATAGGTGCAGGAGTAGGCCATTCGGCCCTTCTAGCCTGCACCGCCATTCAATGAGTTCATGGCTGAACATTCAACTTCAGTACCCCATTCCTGCTTTCTCGCCATACCCCTTGATCCCCCTAGTAGTAAGGACCTCATCTAACTCCTTTTTGAATATATTTAGTGAATTGGCCTCAACAACTTTCTGTGGTAGAGAATTCCACAGGTTCACCACTCTCTGGGTGAAGAAGTTCCTCCGCATCTCGGTCCTAAATGGCTTACCCCTTATCCTTAGACTGTGACCTCTGGTTCTGGACTTCCCCAACATTGGGAACATTCTTCCTGCATCTAACCTGTCTAACCCCGTCAGAATTTTAAATGTTTCTATGAGGTCCCCTCTCATTCTTCTGAACTCCAGTGAATACAAGCCCAGTTGATCCAGTCTTTCTTGATAGGTCAGTCCCGTCATCCCGGGAATCAGTCTGGTGAACCTTCGCTGCACTCCCTCAATAGCAAGAATGTCCTTCCTCAGGTTAGGAGACCAAAACTGTACACAATACTCCAGGTGTGGCCTCACCAAGGCCCTGTACAACTGTAGCAACACCTCCCTGCCCCTGTACTCAAATCCCCTTGCTATGAAGGCCAACATGCCATTTGCTTTCTTAACCGCCTGCTGCACCTGCATGCCAACCTTCAATGACTGATGTACCATGACACCCAGGTCTCTTTGCACCTCCCCTTTTCCTAATCTGTCACCATTCAGATAATAGTCTGTCTCTCTGTTTTTACCACCAAAGTGGATAACCTCACATTTATCCACATTATACTTCATCTGCCATGCATTTGCCCACTCACCGAACCTATCCAAGTCGCTCTGCAGCCTCACAGCATCCTCCTCGCAGCTCACACTGCCACCCAACTTAGTGTCATCCGCAAATTTAGAGATACTACATTTAATCCCCTCATCTAAATCATTAATGTACAGTGTAAACAGCTGGGGCCCCAGCACAGAACCTTGCGGTACCCCACTAGTCACTGCCTGCCATTCTGAAAAGTACCCATTTACTCCTACTCTTTGCTTCCTGTCTGACAACCAGTTCTCAATCCATGTCAGTACACTACCCCCAATCCCATGTGCTCTAACTTTGCACATCAATCTCTTGTGTGGGACCTTGTCGAACGCCTTCTGAAAGTCCAAATATACCACATCAACTGGTTCTCCCTTATCCACTCTACTGGAAACATCCTCAAAAAATTCCAGAAGATTTGTCAAGCATGATTTCCCTTTCACAAATCCATGCTGACTTGGACCTATCATGTCACCTCTTTCCAAATGCACTGCTATGACATCCTTAATAATTGATTCCATCATTTTACCCACTACCGATGTCAGGCTGACCGGTCTATAATTCCCTGTTTTCTCTCTCCCTCCTTTTTTAAAAAGTGGGGTTACATTGGCTACCCTCCATTCCATAGGAACTGATCCAGAGTCAATGGAATGTTGGAAAATGACTGTCAATGCATCCACTATTTCCAAGGCCACCTCCTTAAGTACTCTGGGATGCAGTCCATCAGGCCCTGGGGATTTATCGGCCTTCAATCCCATCAATTTCCCCAACACAATTTCCCGGCTAATAAGGATTTCCCTCAGTTCCTCCTCCTTACTAGACCCCCCGACCCCTTTTATAACCGGAAGGTTGTTCGTGTCCTCCTTCGTGAATACCGAACCAAAGTACTTGTTCAATTGGTCCGCCATTTCTTTGTTCCCCGTTATGACTTCCCCTGATTCTGACTGCAGGGGACCTACGTTTGTCTTTACTAACCTTTTTCTCTTTACATATCTATAGAAACTTTTGCAATCCGTCTTAATGTTCCCTGCAAGCTTCTTCTCATACTCCATTTTCCCTGCCCTAATCAAACCCTTTGTCCTCCTCTGCTGAGTTCTAAATTTCTCCCAGTCCCCAGGTTCGCTGCTATTTCTGGCCAATTTGTATGCCACTTCCTTGGCTTTAATACTATCCCTGATTTCCCTTGATAGCCACGGTTGAGCCACCTTCCCTTTTTTATTTCTATGCCAGACAGGAATGTACAATTGTTGTAGTTCATCCATGCGGTCTCTAAATGTCTGCCATTGCCCATCCACAGTCAACCCCTTAAGTATCATTCGCCAATCCATCCCAGCCAATTCACGCCTCATACCTTCAAAGTTAGCCTTCTTTAAGTTCTGGACCATGGTCTCTGAATTAACTGTTTCATTCTCCATCCCAATGCAGAATTCCACCATATTATGGTCACTCTTCCCCAAGGGGCCTCGCACAACGAGATTGCTAATTAATCCTCTCTCATTACATAACACCCAGTCTAAGATGGCTTCCCCCCTAGTTGGTTCCTCGACATATTGGTCTAAAAAACCATCCCTTATGCACTCCAGAAAATCCTCCTCCACCGTATTGCTTCCAGTTTGGTTAGCCCAATCTATGTGCATATTAAAGTCACCCATTATAACTGCTGCACCTTTATTGCACGCACCCCTAATTTCCTGTTTGATGCCCTCCCCACCTCCCCAACATCACTACTACTGTTTGACCTCATCTCTTTTATCTGGAGGGAGGAGAGCATGCCGAGAGATTTCAGAGATGCAGCTATTGTGACCATTTTTTTAAAATGCTCGTGTATTGGAGAGTGCAATGGTTAGAATGACAAATTTTTCACCCTGCATTTTCTCCCTTCTGCTGCTAATACTGATTAACGTTGGACTGCAATTAGCCTGACACCAACAGTCCTCCAATCTCTTATCCAGGGGACAATTCTTCATATGTCAGGCTAGAAATTATCAGCAGATTATTTAACTGTAGGGAACATTAAAGACATGTCTAAACTATTTTAAGCTGAAGTTTCCAGCAGATTCACTGGATAGTGATCAAGAGCAGAATCCTTGACCAATTCCCTTCCTAACTCTCCCACTGCTGCCCAAGCAAGATCAGCTAACTTAGCCTAGACCAATGACCAATCTGAGACTCTCTTGATTTGTATGACTCAGAGCCGCACCAGGTGGTAAACGATCAGGGGCTGCCATCAAGCTAGAAACCCATGCACAGTGTCTGTATAGTACAGTTAATCATTGCGGTGTACAAAAATGAATAGGAGTTGAGAAAAAAAATGGAGAGATTATAACATTATCAGCCTTTCTTCAATAACAAACTCTTGTATTTCTGGCCCAATATCTGGAAAATATTAACCTTAGGTCAAGAAACCAGAGCCAATTTTAACTATAGTATTTATTCTATTAACCAGGTGGTTATTTTAGCTGTGGTTTTGTTTTCTTTCTGAATAGAAATAATTTAGTTTTTAAGGGCAATCATTAGCCAGTGTGAGGAAGCAGCTTGGTTGTTTTGAACTTTGACCTGTATGGATCGAATGCCACATTCAGGCCCAGTTTCAAGTGCTGTAATGTTACTCAGAACTACCATCAATGTGGAAATTGAAATAATTTACAGGCAGGCTAATATGTTGATCCAAAAGAACAAATGATTGAAATTAATGCTACCAATAGCTTTCATTGAATCAATTAGGGCCCAAATTACTATCTTTACAAAGAAAAATAAAACATTTTTCCTGTAATGAATGGTCCGCTAAGGAAATTACAGAAATATGCAACTTTGAAATTTGAAATTTCTGAAAATACGATTTGCACCTCTGCCAGAGATGAGTTTCTAGGCCCCTTACTCTTGTACCGCAACCCCGTTGCAATAAAGGCTAACATACCATTTGCTTTCCTAATTGCTTGCTGTATCTTCATGTTAACTTTGTGTGATTCATGTACAAGGACACCCAGACCCCTCTGAACACCAACACTTAATTGTTTCTCGCCTTTTAATGCTGCGTTTCCATTCTTCTTACCAAAGTGGATAATTTCACACTTCCCTACTTTGTACTACATCTGCCATCATCATAGGCAGTCCCTCGAACCGAGGATGATTTGCTTCCACGTCAAAAAATTCACAGGTGTTTCAATGATGGTCCTAAAATTCCAAGTCCGAACTAAATCTTGAAGGGTGGAAGATGCCTGTGTTTGGATTTTTTTAACGTGTGGTGATACTTGCACACCAGCCACCACACGGGCTTGACAGAACTAAGTCTTGGTCCAGTAACAAGGATTAACCGAGACGATTGGAGACCTGCTCTGCTGCAAGGAGTTAGTGCACACACATATTGCAGTGTGGGCTGGCTCATGCTGCCCCTAGGCCCTCGTCTCTTCTGGGCCCCGAACTCGCACCTCCCCTGGGCCCCGATCACGTCCCTCTACAGCCTCTCGATGTTCCTTCGCCCCGATCTCGCCGCTCCTGATCCACACTGCTCACGTTCCAATCACTGACCTGGACCTTGCTGACATCTGCTGTTGCTCTCCTGCTCCAGCACGTGCTGCTCCCAGGAGTGGTATGCTGCCACGCTGCTCCTTCCGCTCCCCGGCCTACTCCAATGGTGCTCGTAGGCCGGGGGCCGCACAGACTGCTGGGCTAGGCTGCTACACTGTTCCTTCCGCTCTCCGGCCCGTTCCGATGATGCTCCAGGGGATCTGTCACCTTCTTGCTCAATCACTTAACCGGTCTCCATCCCTTTTCAGTCTCTTTGCATCCTCCTCACAGCTTACTTTTACACCTAGCTTTGTATCATGAGAAAACTCGGATATATTACACTCAGTCCCCTCATCTAAGTCATTGATATAGACTGTAAATAGCTGACGTCAAGCACTGATCCTTTTGGCACTTCACTAATTACAGCCTGCCAATCAGAAAATGACCCCTTTATTCCTACTCTCTGTTTTCTGTCTGTCCACCAACCCTCTATCCAAGCTAATATATTACCCCAATCCCATGGGCCCTACTCTTGTGTAACAACCTCTTGTGTGGCATCTTATCAAATACCTTTTGAAAGTCGAAATACATCACATCCACTGGTTTCCCCCTTATCTACCCTGCTAGTTACATTCTAAAAAACTCTAAAAGATTTGTCAAAAACAATTTCCCTTTTATAAAACCATATTGACTTTGCCTAATCATAGTGATTTTCTAAGTTACCATGTCCTTAGTAATAATAGATTCTAGCATAGTGTGGCGGGGGGGGGCAGAGGGAGGAGGCAGAGATCGTGGGCCTGGAGGAACACATGCTGTGGGGGGGGAAGGTGGAGGGAGGAGGCAGAGATCGTGCGCCTGGAGGAACACATGGTGTGGGGGGGGGGAGGCTGAGATCACGGGCCTGGAGGAACACATGGTGTGGGGGGGGGGGAGGGAGGAGGCAGAGATCGCAGGCCTGGAGGAGCACGATGGGTAGGGACATAGAACCCAGGGGTTTGGTTAGGCAGGAACCCTGGATCCAAGAGTGAAGTGTAAAGGCACTTACCTCCTGGATCCAGCAGTCCTTGCCATATTTTAGCTGGCGGGTTTCAAGAGGAGTGCAAAGCCCAAGCAGCTCAAGTTAAATTAAAAATGGTAGTAAAAGAGAGGCTTCCAGCATTGTAATATTTAAATAACTAGTTTAAATTATTAATGTAATAAAGTATCAGCTATAGGTTCCCTGTTGTAAATACAGCCCCAAGCTTATACAAATCACTACAGGTGTTAAAGACAAAAGGAACACCTCCTTCCCCCTCTGCACCAAATTCTTACTCTCACCACTCTGTTGACATTGACATTGTGATCTGTGGTTATGTTCTGTGCCTTAGATGGTTTTGAATTATAAGGACAAGGACTTTAAGGACAACCCAATGAAATGACCTCTGTGGTCTTGAAAGCAAGCATAATTCCAAAAGTTTGAACTGTACAGTATTTTCAGTATTTACTTCAGTTTGGCAAGACCATGGGCTAGAAATTCAGTATTGGCCATTTTGAGGTAGGGTTTAGTGATAATTAGCGCCATCTACCGTAAAATTCAGTTTCATCACCCCTAGAGGGAAATAGAGCGGTAAATCAACCGTTACACACTTTTACAGCGCTAAAGCCGGCAAGCGGGTCGCTAAGGTCACAGTGATATTCATGGTCAGGAGCTGCGCATCAGACAGACCGGCGCCATCCGATTGTTAAAGGGGAGGTAATATGACGCTGCACAGCCTCATTCTGATCAATGCAGCCTGTGCACTGTTATTGAGAGGGAGAAGATGGCAGACGTGAAAGGTTACTAGCATGCCCATCACTACTCAGAGGCAGCCTTAGATGCTCTGCTCGGCGCAGTGGAGATGTGAAGGGTTGTCCTGCGCCCATCTGGCAGGAGGCCACTGCCAAATGTCTTTATGCATCCATGAAGGGAAGTGCAGATTACGTGTCGGCCAGGAGCACGGTGTCCAGAACCGCGACGCAATGTCTCAAAAGGTTCAACGATCTCACTCGGGTTGTCAGGGTGAGTACCGTTTTCATATACCTTACCATGTCATCATCTGAACCTCACTGTCTCACACAATGTATAGTGTGTGCAGTATCTCCTCATTCAGTATGTCTAGGGCCCCATGCTCTTCATTGGTGAAGACAGATGCAAGGTTAGGCTTTGCTTCCTCAGCCATACCATGGGCTCCATGCACAGGGGTCTCCTTTTGTTCCCTACTCAGCCCCACCCCTTCTCTTGCTACCTTTTCACTCCGTACATGCGTATGGAAGACGATAGCCTTACCTTTAATGTTAGCTGGGAGCCCCCAAATCCCAGCATTGACACACCAACTGTGCACAGCTATTGAGAGTTACATGGACATCTGACGACTTCCATACAGTAACAGCTGTTCAACTATGCAAGGCACATCTGACAGACAGATAGATGCACAATAATTCAGACATTCTGTTTGTTATTGCAGGCCAAGCTGGAGCATAACCGCCGGGAGCAGATGTTGTCTGGAGGAGGAGAGCCTGACCTCCAGGCCCTCATGGAGGCCGAAGATCACATGGCTGCCATCATGGGTGCACAAGTGGGTGCGGTTGCGGTGGGGGAAGCCGAACTCCCTGGGGAAAGTGACAGTATGTTCATGACCTTTCCCTCTTCTATCAGACCACTTACCTCTGACACCACAAGCCTTTCTCACTTTACATGTAACTGTCATCTCTCAACTCGTTGTTCCATTCCTGTCACCTCCCCTGCACGTAATCACTCTTTTCTAGCTTTGTGTTTTCAGATAATCAGGCAGAAGCCCAGGAGCCTGTCCATGAGTCCTCCACTTCCAGCAATGGGGGAGATGAGGACGAAGAGGACACTACTCTGCCAGTCACAGAGGAGCTGGCGGCCTCAGACAGTGGCGACACCACCTCGGTGGAGGAGGGCCAGTTAAGAACATAAGAACATAAGAAATAGAAGCAGGAGTAGGCCCCTCGAGCTTGCTCCGCCATTCAATAAGATCATGGCTGATCTGATCACGGACTCAGCTCCACTTCCCTGCCCGCTCCCCATAACCCCTTATCCCCTTATCGTTTAAGAAACTGTCAATTTCTGTCTTAAATTTATTCAATGTTCCAGCTTCCACAGCTCTCTCAGCGAATTCCACAGATTTACAACCTTCTGAGAGAAGAAATTTCTTCTCATCTCTGTTTTAAATGGGTGACCCCTTATTCTAAGATCATGCCCTCCAGTTCTAGTCTTCCCCCATCAGTGGAAACATCCTCTCTGCATCCACCTTGTCAAGTCCCCTCATAATCTTATATGTATCAATAAGATCACCTCTCATTCTTCTGAATTCCAATGAGTAGAGGCCCAACCTACTCAACCTATCCTCATAAGTCAACCTCCTCATCCCTGGAATCAACCTAGTGAACCTTCTGTAAACTGCCTTTGTGGGGTCTAAGGTGGGTAATGCAGCAGCAGCAAGCCAAGAGCTACACACTGTGCTAGCAGAATACATAGCGTTCACTCTGACTTGTGACCTGGTTACTCATCCCTTTAAATACCGGCACAGCAGCACCTCACGCAGGTATGAATGCCTGCTTTCATACCTGCGGCAGGCAGTAAGTGAGGCGCAAAAAATAAATTTGCATTGGGGCACTAGCGGGGCATTGCATGCGTACTCACATCATGATCTGCCTGATGCTAAAGGGTGAGGCGGTAATTGTTAGTGCCGCCGCTAAAAGTAAACTGAATTTTGAAGATGGCGCTAAAATCACCATGCCCGGGCGGTAAGCCATGAGTGATGCTTTACCGGAACTCCTACACGGCGAGCGAGCCCCAGGTGTGTAGAGGAAACATTTCAAGGGCACCCTCAAGGCCTCCTTGATAAAATGCAACATCCTCACTGGCACCTGGGAATTCCTGGCCCAAGACCACCCTAAGTGCAGGAAGAGCATCCGGGAGGGCGCTGAGCACCTCAAGTCTCATCGCTAAGAGCATGCAGAAGCCAAACTTAGACAGCGGAAGGAGTGTGCGGAAAACTAGACTACCCACCCACCCTTTTCTTCAACCATTGTCTGTCCCACCTGTGACAGAGACTATAATTCCCATATTGGACTGCACCTGAGAACTCACTTTTAGAGTGGAAGCAAGTCTTCCTCGATTTCAAGGGACAGCCTATGATGATGATTTACCGCCACACCGGAGTGCTAATGGGTGGGGCTAACCAAACGAATTTCTAGCCCTTTCTTTCCCAGTTTCCTTCCAGGTTGAAGTCTTTATTGAAAAAGCAGCCAGATGAACTTTATATGAATTTATTAACACATTTTTATGCCAATATTGCAGAGTAATTTCACCCACAGGCTACATGAGCGTGGAATTATCAAACTGAGCCCGAGTGGAATCAAAGGAGGCAGCCAGAAATTACAAAATTAGTTAACCAACATATGTGAGTGAATGAACAATGGCAGGTAAAACTTAATGCAGATAAATGTGAAATCTTGCACACAAGAGGCAAAAATGGGCAACATACAGACTCCATGAATGGTGTTCTCATAGTTAAGGATGACACTGAATCAGACGAAGGATTCTTAGAAGATTCAAAGCTCAACATATCCAATCAATGCAGAAGAACAATCAACAAAGCAAATAGAATGTTGAATTACATAACTTACAGAGATACATAAGTTAGTAAAAGGTATGGAAAAGTTTAATTCAGAATAGTAATTATATAGTACAGAATGAACAGCTATTGCGGACTTTGGAAAACATAAAGAGTAAACCATGCAACCAGCAATATGTGCATGCGGTTGATAAGAATAATGTCCAAGAAGTTGAATTGCAACATTGTTAAATTATACCAAGCATTTTACCTCTGAAGTTCACTTGCAGTTACCATGGACACCCAAGTTTAACTGGCAATAACTAAAAGAATGCAGCACCACTTATTGACATGGTCAGGAAATTACTTTACATGACAGTCAACCTTTAAGGATAGCTCCTGAGTTTCCACATTGTCCTCTGCTCCTCCAACAAAAGAAGCACCAGCTGGCATGAAGCAATTCTTTTATTTTATTCGTTCATGGGATGTAGGCATTGCTGGCATCTATTGCCCATTCCTAATTGCCCTTGAGAAGATGGTGGTGAGCCGCCTTCTTGAACTGCTGCAGTGCTCCCACAGTGCTGTTAGGGAGGAAGTTCCAGGACTTTGACCCAGCGATGATGAAGGAATCGCGATATACTTCCAAGTCAGGAATGTGGGGAACTTTCAGGTGATGGTGTTCCCATGCGCCTGCTGCCCTTGTTCTTCTAGGTGGTAGAGGTTACGGGTTTGGAAGGTGCTGATGAAGAAGCCGCGGCGAGTT
Source organism: Pristiophorus japonicus (assembly GCF_044704955.1). Taxonomy (NCBI): domain Eukaryota; kingdom Metazoa; phylum Chordata; class Chondrichthyes; family Pristiophoridae; genus Pristiophorus; species Pristiophorus japonicus. Next base: position 89,102,590 of record NC_091983.1, read on the forward strand.
GCTGCAGTGCATCTTGTAGATGATACACACTGCAGCCACGGTGCGCCAGTGGTGGAGGGAGTGAATGTTTAAGGTGGTGGATGAGGTGCCAATCAAACGGGCTGCTTTGTCCTAGATGGTGTCGAGTTTCTTGAGTAATGTTGGAGCTGCACTCCTGACTTGTGTCTTGTAGATGGTGGAAAGGCTTTGGGGAGTACGGAGGTGAGACAATTGTCACAGAATACTCAGCCTCTGACCTGCTCTTGTGGCCACAGTATTTATGTGGCTGGTCCAGTTTAGTTTCTGGTCAATGGTGACCCCAGGATGTTGATGGTGGGTGAATTGGCAATGGTAATGCCGTTGAACGTCAAGGGGCGGTGGTTAGACTCTCGTTTATTGGAGATAGTCATTGCCTGGCACTTACATGGCATGAGTGTTACTTGCCACTTATCAGTCCAAGACTGAATATCGTCCAGGTCTTGCTGCATGCGGGCATGGACTGCTTCATTATCTGAGGAGTTACGCATGGAACTGTACAATCATCACTTCTGATCTTTTGATGGAGAGAAGCTCATTGATGAAGCAACTGAAGATGGTTGGGCCCAGGACACTGCCCCGAGGAACTCCTGCAGCGATGTCCTGGGGCTGAGATGATTGACCTCCAAAAACCACAACCATCTTCCTTTGTGCTAGGTCTGACTCCAGCCAGAGGAGAGTTTTCCCCCCTGATTCCTGATTGCTTCCATTTTACTGGGGCTCCTTGATCTCACACTCAGTCAAATGCTGCCTTGGTGTCAAGGGCAGTCACTCTCGTCTCACCTCTGGAATTCAGCTCTTTTGTCCATGTTTGGCCCAAAGCTGTAATGAGGTCTGGAGCCACGTGGTCCTGGTGGAACCCAATTTGTCCTGCTTTTTGTGGACAGGACATACCTGGGCAGTTTTCCACATTGTTGGGTAGGTGCCAGTGTTGTAGCTTACTGGAATAGCTTGGCTAGAGGCGCGGCTAGATCTGGAGCACAAGTCTTCAGCACAACAGCCAGGATGTTGTCGGGGCCCATAGCCTTTGGTGTATCCAGTGTGCTCAGCCGTTTCTTGCTATCACATGGAGTGAATCGAATTGGCTGAAGACTTGCTTCTGTGATGGTGGGGATCTGAGGAGGAGGTTGATATGGATCATTCACTTGGCCCTTCTGGCTGAAGATGGTTGCAAACGCTTCAGTCGTGTCTTTTGCACTCGGGGTACTGGGCTCTGCCATCATTGAGGATGGGGATATTCATGGAGTCTCCTCCTCCCATTAGTTATTTAATTGTCCATTCATGACTGGATGTGGCAAGACTACAAAGCTCTGATCTGATCCATTGATTATGGGATGACTTAGCTCTGTCTATAGCATGCTGCTTCCTGTGTTGCAGCTTCCCCAGGTTGGCACCTCATTTTTAGGTACTGCTCCTCTTTTGCACTCCTCATTGAACCAGGTTTGGTCCCCTTGCTTGATATTCATAAGTCCATTGTGCTTTTATGTCTTTCCTTTTCAACATTTTTTGTGTTAAAACCCATTCTTCAATTGCAATTTAGTGCTCAAAATATTTCCTTCACATCTATCATTGAAACAGATCCTTATTATTGTTGTCTGAGACAAACTCAAGTGCAGAGTGAAACCTTCCAACCAGGACAAAGTTCAGAACGAGGAAAGTACACCACATGGAAAATGCACTTTACGTCAATAAGCCAATCTGAAAACAAATTTGCACTGGCACAGGTTGTGTTTATGTGCTTGCGCCAAACTGAAAATTCAGGGATTTTAATTTTTCTTGACAGAAGAAATTATGACTATAGCTTTACATAAAAACTTGTCTGTTATAGAACCAGGATTTCAGAAATAGTGGGCTGAAAGATCTCTGTAAATACTGGCGTTAAAAAAGTCAGAAATTATTTTGATGAATAGTAATAAAGCTACCATTCTTTTTTGGACTGACAAATACAGAAATATACACAATGGTAAAACCTCATCATCATCATCATAGGCAGTCCCTCGGAATCAAGGAAGACTTGCTTCCACTCTTAGCATAGGTGGCTGTACAGTCCAATACGAGAACCACAGTCTCTGTCACAGGTGGGACAGACAGTGGTTGAGGGAAAGGGTGAGCAGGGAGCCTGGTTTGTCGCACGCTTCTTCCGCTGCCTGCACTTGATTTCTGCATGCTCTCGGCGACGATACTCGAGCTCAGCGCCCTCCCAGATGCACTTCCTCCACTTAGGGCGGTCTATGGCCAGGGACTCTCAGGTGTCAGTGGGAATGTCGCACTTTATCAGGAAGGCTTTGAGGGTGTCCTTGTAACATTTCCTCTGCCCACTTTTGGCTCGTTTGCCATGGATGAGTTCCGAGTAGAGCGCTTGCTTCGGGAGTCTCGTGTCTGGCATGCGAACGATGTGGCCTGCCCAGCAGAGCTGATCCATTGTGGTCAGTGCTTCAATGCTGGGGATGTTGGCCTGGATGAGGATGCTAATGTTGGTGCGTCTGTCCTCCCAGGAGATTTGCAGGATCTTGCGGAGACATCGTTGGTAGTATTTCTCCAGCAACTTGAGGTGTCTACTGTACATGGTCCATGTCTCTGAGCCATACTGGAGGGCGGGTATTACTACGTCACTGTAAACCATGAGCTTGGTGACAGTTTTGAGGGCCTGGTCTTCAAAAACTCTTTTCCTCAGGCAGCCGAAGGCTACACTGGTGCACTGGAGGTGGTGTTGGATCTCGACGTCAATGCCTGCTCTTGTTGATAGGAGGCTCCCGAGATAAGTGAAGTGGTCCACGTTGTCCAGGGCCGCGCCGTGGATCTTGATGTCTGGGGGGCAGTGCTGTGCGGTGAGGACAGGCTGGTGGAGGACCTTCGTCTTACTGATGTTTAGCGTAAGGCCCATGCTTTCATACATCGACTATGTCCTGGAGTTCAGCCTCTGCGTGTGCACATATGCTGGCATCGTCCGCGTACTGTAGTTCGACGACAGAGGTTGGAGTGGTCTTGGACCTGGCCTGGAGACGGCGAAGGTTGAACAGCTTCCCACTAGTTCTGTAGTTTAGTTCCACTCCAGCGGGGAGTTTGTCAACTGTGAGGTGGAGCATGGCAGTGAGGAAGATTGAGAAGAGGGTTGGGGCAATGACGCAGCCCTGCTTGACCCCAGTCCAGACATGGATTGGGTCTGTGATGGATCCATTGGTAAGGATCACGGCCTGCATGTCGTCGTGGAGCAGGCAGAGGATGGTGACGTACTTTTGGGGGCATCCGAAATGGAGGAGGCCGCTCCATAGACCCTCGTGGTTGACAGTGTCAAAGGCCTTTGTAAGGTCGAAGAAGGTCATGTATAAGGGCTGGCGCTGTTCCCTGCATTTTTCCTGCAGCTGTCGCGCTGCAAAAATCATGTCCATTGTGCCCTGGAGGGGACGAAATTCGCACTGCGACTCCGGGAGGAGCTCCTCGGACACGGGGTGAAGACGGTTGAGGTGGACTCTAGCGACGACTTTCCCAGTGGCTGATAGCAGGGAGATTCCTCTGTAGTTGCCGCAGTCGGACTCGTCCCCTTTTTTAAAGATGGTCACGATCACTGCATCTCTAAGATCTCCCGGCATGCTCTCCTCCCTCCAGATGAGAGAGATGATGTTGTGTATTCATGCCAGCAGTGCCTCTCCACCATACTTTAGTGCCTCAGCAGGGATTCCATCTGCTCCCATAGCCTTGTTGTTTTTTAGCTGCCTTATGGCTCCAAATGGTAAAACAGACAAACTTTAATTCACAAAAGATCCTTTCTTCAGGTGATACAACGTCGCGGATTTTAGTGTGAAAGCTAAACTCATGTTTCATACAATTACAGCCTCTTTGAAAGCACTTTTTCAAGGTTGAGGAGGAGGGAGGAGGAGAGTTCTGGGTTCTGTGGTTTTTAAGCTTCTGCAAATTCCTTTAAATATGTTACTGTAAATAAAAGTAAATCCCTAAATTGGAACGACAGCGAATACCCTCGCCACACAGTTTGTGGAGGCAATGTTCAGATCATCATACACAATCATTAGAAATTACTTTAGCATTCAAAAATAAACATTTTAAAATGACATCTATCTCGGGTGTACAAGAAACATTAACATTGCAGTTTATCATACAGTATAAATACAAACTCTGAATGATTTCAGTTTTCTTTGGAATAAGTCCATGCTTGCTATAGACAGAGCCTTATTTACATTATGCAGTCCATTCTATAATGGCCCACACCCTCAACAGAATTCTCGTGACCTGCGGAAGCACAATCTGAGATGCCAAGGCTGTGCCTTTTGTATTTCTTTAAACTTCCTCATGATGGTAATGCCAACAATATTCTTGGAGGCAAATTAAAAATTAAAACAGATTTCTCCTGTCTTCTGGTAAAACCTTTTTGTTGCTTTTCATTCCCCTAGCTTGTTGGATTCCCCTATTACTGTAAACTGTAAATTTACATTATTTTCACAACTTTGAATAGAAAGAGTACTTTTAAGGACAGTATTATTGTTCTCTGTACACCTGTGTACTTGGCACACTGCACTTGTGCAATTCGGATCTCAGGTTTGTAAGTTATACAGCCTGCACGAAGGCCCAAATGGCACCGTTTTTTGTGGTGTACAAAAATAAACAAGACCTCATGATTTATGTTTTTAGGAGCTATGAGGAAAGGACAAAAAAAATTGTATCGGCTCCAAATCTTATAAACATTTACAATCCTGACGCAGTATTTAAAATTCCTGACTCATGTGGATCAGCAAGGGAATTAAGGAGTTCACTATCATGCTCCCCTAGAATGTTTTACAGAGCTCACACTGAGACCACAGCTGGCTGACAGGGATATTGTACAGAGCTCATGCTGAGAATTAAATCAGCTAGCAGGGGTGCGCTACAGAGCTCACAGTGAGACCCTTTGGGCTAGCAGAGACATGATACAGCACTCCCGCTGAGACTGCTATGAATTATGAGGGAGATTGTACAGAATTCAAAACATAAATAGAGATACATTACAGAGATACACTGAGAATCCAGTGACCTTGCATGGATGTTTTACACAGTATTTTTTTTTAACTACATTACAACAGTAACTACAATTCCAAAGTATTGGCTGTGAAGTGTTTCGTGGTATCATGAGAGACTCTGGGGCCAAAATTTAGGTGCATCAGAAAGCTGGCTCACCTATGAGTTTTTGACAGGTACTTACCGTGGGAACTCCTGGTACGGTAAGTAGATCCATTTTCAGGACTTTGATATTTTTTCAAAGTCCAACAGGAAATGGATCATAATGGGGGCGGGCCTCAGATTCAAAGCCAGGCTGACTGGCTGAAAATGGATCGCTCGGGGCCTCCACCGCTGTCACAGCGTGACTGCGTCACCATTAAAGGGCAGAGAATCTATCATTTTTTAACTTTGGCCACTGGGCCACCAGGGAGGGTTTTGGCCGGGCCAACGGCCTGGCACCCAAGGGGGGCTGCCAGGTTGCTTGTTGGCGGCCCGGCCGAACCCGGGGGCAGTACTTTGCTGGCCGATCGATTGGCAAGTTGGCCGGAAAAAATTTTCTCCATTGTGGCCGCGGCAGTGGGCCCTCCCCTTTAAGGGCCGCCGCGCTGCTGGGCCGCATTCAGTGCAGAGATGGTGCACCGACAGAAAAATCTGCCGGGGGCAACGCGCAGCGGGGGATCGATGGATGGAGCTTTAAATCGGCGTGCAATTACTTGGGCGGAATGGGGTCCAGACTGAAAAATCCCCGACCTAAATTTAGGTCGGGTCGGCCTGTTGACCCCAAAGCAGCGGCCGTTCGATTTTTAGGAATGGCCGCTGCAAATGTGCACTAACGGGTCTCTGTGAGACCCTGAATTTCGGGCCCCTCTATATAAAAGCAAGTTCTTTCTTTCCTTCTAGTATATGCTGAGAGACTGTGTTGCTTCCGAGCCTAGAACAGGATGAAATTCCGTGGCCAAGATTAATTTTCTAAATGAGTCTGGGTCAATGCATCCCCAGAAACATTAGACTTTTTAGACTGTATTTGCAAATTTTCCCAACAGTTTGGTGCCTACAACGCCAGCCAATTTACTCCTACCCTACCTATGGAACCCTAGTCCTCCAGAATAGAAACAGTAATATAAATATATAAATAAATATGAATGATATAATATTTAAAAACAAAATGTGTAAAATATTAAAAGCATTGGTCAAAATATAATTAAGCTAATATTTTTGCAAATAAAAAAATTTTAAAAGGAGAAATTGCCGCTGCTCTGAAGTACGAGCAGCTTAAACTATACGTAGGTGACCTATTGTTCCTCTTCAATTACTTGTGTTACAATTTGCAGCCAGTCTCATTAAACATTAATAAAAACATTATTTTGTCTGTTCAGGTATTTCGTACCGACAGGACTGGATGGATGTGATATGTTAGCAGGGTCTCTCCTTCTTCACGCCCAGGAATAACCCGCCCCCTGCACTACCTTCCCTTGTACTTGAATAGTGCTTTCTGCATTAGTGCTCAGATGACACTGGCAGCACTGCCAGCCGCATATACCTTCAAGCTGTGGATCCCACATCTCACATTTTTGAGTTGGGACGGCTTCACCTTTGCCTCTTTTTTCTCTCTTCCTTTGATCTCCTGCCAACATCCTCCACTCAAAGCAGCTGAGACAGGCTCCAGGCCTGTGCAAACATTATGTGTGCCAAGAACCCAGAGCCTAAAATGCATCTGTATACATAAATCTGTAACTTTCTCTTACACCATTAAAGCTGATAAAATAAGCCATTTAACTTTTCAGCCCTAGCCCTGCCTTACCGACAGCCATATCACAGAAGTCCAAAATCAATCCTCATTTCCAGCTGCCTTGCTGAGTTTGGAAGCCACCTCAAGAAAAAAATGGTCTGGATTTTACCAACCCCGACGGGTTCGAGGCGGACGACGTCCTTGGCAAATCCCGACCCCTCAGTTGTGTTGATCCGGGCCTCCAACATGATTTTACCTTGATTAGAAACATAGACAAAGAAACATAGAAAATAGGTGCAGGAGTAGGCCATTCGGCCCTTCTAGCCTGCACCGCCATTCAATGAGTTCATGGCTGAACATGCAACTTCAGTACCCCATTCCTGCTTTCTCACCATACCCCTTGATTCCCTTAGTAGTAAGGACTTTATCTAACTCCTTTTTTGAATATATTTAGTGAATTGGCCTCAACAACTTTCTGTGGTAGAGAATTCCACAGGTGCACCACTCTCTGGGTGAAGAAATTCCTCCTCATCTCGGTCCTAAATGGCTTACCCCTTATCCTTAGACTGTGTCCCCTGGTTCTGGACTTCCCCAACATTGGGAACATTCTTCCTGCATCTAACCTGTCTAACCCCGTCAGAATTTTAAACGTTTCTATGAGGTCCCCTCTCATTCTTCTGAACTCCAGTGAATACAAGTCCAGTTGATCCAGTCTTTCTTGATAGGTCAGTCCCGCCATCCCGGGAATCAGTCTGGTGAACCTTCGCTGCACTCCCTCAATAGCAAGAATGTCCTTCCTCAGGTTAGGAGACCAAAACTGTACACAATACTCCAGGTGTGGCCTCACCAAGGCCCTGTACAACTGTAGCAACACCTCCCTGCCCCTGTACTCAAATCCCCTCGCTATGAAGGCCAACATGCCATTTGCTTTCTTAACCGCCTGCTGCACCTGCATGCCAACCTTCAATGACTGATGTACCATGACACCCAGGTCTCGTTGCACCTCCCCTTTTCCTAATCTGTCACCATTCAGATAATAGTCTGTCTCTCTGTTTTTACCACCAAAGTGGATAACCTCACATTTATCCACATTATATTTCATCTGCCATGCATTTGCCCACTCACCGAACCTATCCAAGTCGCTCTGCAGCCTCATAGCATCCTCCTCGCAGCTCACACTGCCACCCAACTTACTGTCATCCGCAAATTTGGAGATACTACATTTAATCCCCTCGTCTAAATCATTAATATACAGTGTAAACAGCTGGGGCCCCAGCACAGAACCTTGCGGTACCCCACTAGTCACTGCCTGCCATTCTGAAAAGTACCCATTTACTCCTACTCTTTGCTTCCTGTCTGACAACCAGTTCTCAATCCATGTCAGCACACTACCCCCAATCCCATGTGCTTTAACTTTGCACATTAATCTCTTGTGTGGGATCTTGTCGAAAGCCTTCTGAAGGTCCAAATATACCACATCAACTGGTTCTCCCTTGTCCACTCGACTGGAAACATCCTCAAAAAATTCCAGAAGATTTGTCAAGCATGATTTCCCTTTCACAAATCCATGCGGACTTGGACCTATCATATCACCTCTTTCCAAATGAGCTGCTATGACATCCTTAATAATTGATTCCATCATTTTACCCACTACCGATGTCAGGCTGACCAGTCTATAATTCCGTGTTATCTCTCTCCCTCCTTTTTTAAAAAGTGGGGTTACATTGGCTACCCTCCACTCCATAGGAACTGATCCAGAGTCAATGGAATGTTGGAAAATGACTGTCAATGCATCCACTATTTCCAAGGCCACCTCCTTAAGTACTCTGGGATGCAGTCCATCAGGCCCTGGGGATTTATCGGCCTTCAATCCCATCAATTTCCCCAACACAATTTCCCGACTAATAAGGATTTCTCTCAGTTCCTCCTCCTTACTGGACCCTCCGACCCCTTTTATATCCGGAAGGTTGTTTGTGTCCTCCTCAGTGAATACCGAACCAAAGTACTTGTTCAATTGGTCCGCCATTTCTTTGTTCCCCGTTATGACTTCCCCTGATTCTGACTGCAGGGGACCTACGTTTGTCTTTACTAACCTTTTTCTCTTTACATATCTATAGAAACTTTTGCAATCCGTCTTAATGTTCCCTGCAAGCTTCTTCTCGTACTCCATTTTCCCTGCCCTAATCACACCCTTTGTCCTCCTCTGCTGAGTTCTAAATTTCTCCCAGTCCTCGGGTTCGCTGCTATTTCTGGCCAATTTGTATGCCACTTCCTTGGCTTTAATACTATCCCTGATTTCCCTTGATAGCCACGGTTGAGCCATCTTCCCTTTTTTATTTTTACGCCAGACAGGAATGTACAATTGTTGTAGTTCATCCACGCGGTCTCTAAATGTCTGCCATTGCCCATCCACAGTCAACCCCTTCAGTATCATTCACCAATCTATCCTAGCCAATTCACGCCTCATACCTTCAAAGTTACCCTTCTTTAAGTTCTGGACCATGGTCTCTGAATTAACTGTTTCATTCTCCATCCTAATGCAGAATTCCACCATATTATGGTCACTCTTCCCCAAGGGGCCTCGCACAACGAGATTGCTAATTAATCCTCTCTCATTACACAACACCCAGTCTAAGATGGCCCCCCCCCTAGTTGGTTCCTTGACATATTGGTCTGAAAAACCATCCCTTATGCACTCCAGGAAATCCTCCTCCACCGTATTACTTCCAGTTTGGTTAACCCAATCTATGTGCATATTAAAGTCACCCATTATAACTGCTGCACCTTTATTGCACGCACCCCTAATTTCATGTTTAATGCCATCCCCAACATCACTACTACTGTTTGGAGGTCTGTATACAACTCCCACTAACGTTTTTTGCCCTTTGGTATTCTGCAGCTCTACCCATATAGATTCCACATCATCCAAGCTAATGTCCTTCCAAACTATTGCCTTAATTTCCTCCTTAACCAGCAATGCTACCCCACCTCCTTTTCCTTTTATTCTATCTTTCCTGAATGTTGAATACCCCTGGATGTTGAGTTCCCAGCCCTGATCATCCTGGAGCCACGTCTCCGTAATCCCAATCACATCATATTTGTTAACATCTATTTGCACAGTTAATTCATCCACCTTATTGCGGATACTCCTTGCATTAAGACACAAAGCCTTCAAACTTGTTTTTTTAACACCCTTTGTCCTTTTAGAATTTTGCTGTACAGTGGCCCTTTTTGTTCTTTGCCTTGGGTTTCTCTGCCCTCTACTTTTACTCATCTCCTTTCTGTCTTTTGCATTTGTCTCCTTTTTGTTTCCCTCTGTCTCCCTGCATTGGTTCCCATTCCCCTGCCATATTAGTTTAACTCCTCCCCAACAGCACCAGCAAACACTCCCCCTAGGACATTGGTTCTGGTCCTGCCCAGGTGCAGACTGTCCGGTTTGTACTGGTCCCACCTCTCCCAGAACCGGTTCCAATGCCCCAGGAATTTGAATCCCTCCCTGCTGCACCACTGCTCAAGCCACGTATTCATCTGCGCTATCCTGCAATTCCTACTCTGACTATCACGTGGCACTGGTAGCAATCCCGAGATTACTACTTTTGAGGTCCTACTTTTTAATTTAGCTCCTAGCTCCTTAAATTCGTTTCTTAGGACCTCATCCCTTTTTTTTACCTATGTCGTTGGTACCAATGTGCACCACGACAACTGGCTGATCTCCCTCCCTTTTTAGAATGTCCTGCACCCGCTCCGAGACATCCTTGACCCTTGCACCAGGGAGGCAACATACCATCCTGGAGTCTCGGTTGCGACCGCAGAAACGCCTATCTATTCCCTTTACAATTGAATCCCCTATCACTATCGCTCTCCCACTCTTTTTCCTGCCCTCCTGTGCAACAGAGCCAGCCACGGTGCCATGAACTTGGCTGCTGCTGCCCTCCCCTGATGAGTTTTCCCCCTCAACAGTACCCAAAGCAGTGTATCTGTTTTGCAGGGGAATGACCACAGTGGACTCCTGCACTACCTTCCTTGCACTACTCTTCCTGCTGGTCTTCCATTCCCTAGCTGGCTGTGGACCCTTCTCCTGCGGTAAGACCAACTCGCTACACGTGATACTCACGTCATTCTCAGCATCGTGGATGCTCCAGAGTGAATCCACCCTCAGCTCCAACTCCGCAACGCGGACCGTCAGGAGCTTGAGGTGGATACACTTCCTGCAGATATAGTCGTCAGGGACACTGGTGTCGTCCCTGAGTTCCTACATGGTACAGGAGCAGCATAACACCCGACCGAGCTCTCCTGCCATGACTTAACCCTTAGATACACTTAAATTGGCAACAACATTGTTAAAAGTTACTCACTGATATATAAGAGAAAAAGAAGAGATTGGGCTTGTAAAGCCCGCCCTGTGGTGTTCCCGGTCAATTAAAAGGAAGCGGGTCTGATGATGTCGTCTGATGACGCATCATTAGCCGGTTTGCTTAAAGGGACCATATCCAGATATATTTTAACAGTTGTGCTGTCAGTGTTTTACAGCAGTGAGGTGCTACAAACACTGACAAGCAGTGCACAAATGTGCATGGCTGCACCCAGACTCTCCCATGACTCCCTCCATATGCGTATGGAGGGAGTCGCAGCACCCAGGGAGGTTGTCTTACCTTCCAATGGGCGGAAGAGACCTCCCCAGGAGACCAATGCAGCCTGGTTGCACATTGCACAGGAGAGCCCAAGCAGGGATGTCATCAGGAGGACCTGGCTGTAGTGGCGCAAACCTTTCAATGATCTCAGTAGATCACGAAACATTACTGCAAAGCCACACTCAACCTTATCCTGCTGTGCCACTCATCACATCCCCATCACTCTGCCTTCCCTACCCTACTCCTGCACATCCTTACACCACCTTACCATCCACCTCCACCCATCCCTCTCTCTCCATCTACATTATCACTTCCCCATCTCACTAGCCACCCCTCACACTCATCCTTATCCTTGACCAATCATACCAACTAACAACACACAAGGCACTTGCTGGTATAAAGTTTCTGCTAATGTTTGTCAAACATTGAAATCTCCATTTTGCAACACTTTGCCTTCTTGGACAGATCTGAGTTGCAGTGAATGGTGAGATATAACGGTACCCCACCCAATGGTGATGAGTGTGAAAGGAATGGCTTGGGCATTGTAGGGATGCTTTATGTTGCTGGTGTGGGGCGGTGCCAACCTGGTGCATCATGTGGCAGTCAGGGTAGACAGCATGAAGTAAATGTGGCCATGGTGAGGCCATCCCTGGCGTCCCGAGCAGCAATGTGGTCAGGTGCTGAGGCCCTGTGTCCTGTGCAGCATCAGGCGATTGCGAAAAGGTTGATGTTGTTGTTGGTGATGCTGATGTGCCTGATGATGTTGGTGTTAGGGCTGATCATAGTGGGATTCTGAAGACCAAGGTGAGATTTTTTCAAGAGCACCGATGCTGATTGAATAGATGGTAGCTGAAGTTGAAATGACAGAAGCGATCTGTCAATGGTGAGATAGGTTGCTCCAAGGCGGTGACAGTGGATAGAGAGTTCACTGCAAACACTTCAAACCTCCATAAAGCTGAAAAGTGTATTACAAATCGGCTCCAGATTCTTTGACTGGAAATTGAACTGCTGTGAAATAGTAGGTTTTATACCACTTCTGCATCTGTCAACTAGTCAAACCAATCCAGAGTTGTTGACGTGATACCCGAGGGACGTGAACTTCGTAAAAAACTTGGAAAAATCATTTGGACCTGGTAAAATGCTGCTTAAATAGCTTTAAACAGTTTGTTAACTAGTATAATTGCCTGACAGGTCGCTTAATGCCGGGTCTGCAAACCGCAGCCATCGCCCTTTGGAAATTCACAAGGAGACGGGCGCAGATCGGACTTCCGCCCCACTGTCAATCTCGGCCATTTTGACAGTGGGCCCGCCTCCAGACTCGCACTCGCAGGGCTGGTAAGTGCACTGGCATTTCAACTGAGCCGCAGTAAAAGACGGACAGTGAAAGCATCTTAGACCCAAGTTCCAAGCTGATTTTAAATTGCATGTGCAGACACAAGGTCCAAACACTAACTGTGTAAAATGCAAACACAGTTGACACGTATGCTTCAAGATGACCTAAATGAAAATCTTCTCCCAGAGTTGTGAATTTAATTACCAGGAAAGGAAGGCGATTGAAGCAGACAGCAAAAAAGTGTGAGAGAGACAATCTATGTTTGCAGGGAGAAAATAAGAACATAAGAAATAGGAGCAGGAGTAGGCCATTTGGTCCCTTGAGCCTGCTCCGCCATTCAATAAGGTCATGGCTGATCTGATCATGGGCTCAGCTCCACTTCCCTGCCCGCTGCCCATAACCCTTTACTCCCTTATCGCTCAAAAATCTGTCTATCTTCGCCTTAAATATATTCAATGACCCAGCCTCGACAGCTCTCTGGGGCAGAGAATTCCACAGATTTACAACCCTCTGAGAGAAGAAATTTCTCCTCATCTCAGTTTTAAATGGGCGACCCATTATTCTAAGACTATGTCCCCTAGTTTTAGTTTCCCCTATGAGTGGAAATATCCTCTCTGCATCGACCTTGTCGAGCCCCCTCATTATCTTATAAGTTTCAATAAGATCACTTCTCATTCTTCTGAACTCCAATGTAAATAGGCCCAACCTACTCAACCTATCCTCCTAAGTCAACTCCCTCATCTCCAGAATCAACCTAGTGAACCTTTTCTGAACAGCTTCCTTAAATACGGAGACCAAAACTGTACGCAGTACGCTAGATGTGGCCTCACCAGTACCCTGTACCGTTGTAGCAGGACTTCTCTGCTTTTATACTCTATTCCCCTTGCAATAAAGGCCAACATTCCATTTGCCTTCCTGATTACTTGCTGTACCTGCAAACTCACTTTTTGTGTTTCATGCACAAGGACCTCAGGTCTCTCTGCACTGCAGCACTTTGCAATTTTTTTCCATTTAAATTATAATTTGCTTTTCTATTATTTCTGCCAAAGTGGATAATCTCACATTTTCCCACATTATACGCCATCTGCCAAATTTTTGCTCACTCACTTAGCCTGTCTATATCCCTTTGCAGATTTTTTGTGTCCTCACAATTTGCTTTCCCACCCATCTTTGTATCATGTATTGATAGATATGGTGGGTGCGTGGGATTGATCTCTGAAAAAGCACTGGGCTTGATGAGCTTCATGGCCTTTTCCTGTTACCACCACCAAGTACATGAGCCATCTGAAAGTACTATATGCTGCCACATGTAAACTGAGGTACGGTACATAATGAGGTGTCCTTCTGTCAGAAGAGAAAATAACCCAAACTTGTGAGATCTGGCTTCATACTGATTTGAAAGTGAAACCACAGACAATGCAGACAGCAGGTAGAACTCTGGAAATCTAATAAAGTGCAAATGGTTGGCAGGCAAGGACTTGCAATACACTGACAACACCAATTAATGTAGGAAAAGACATGTTTCTACTGACTTTGTGAGAAATATTTGAAGATTAGAGATGCTGCATTCAATACCATTACCACTGAAAGAAGCTTGAAAGAACAAGAAAGAATATATTGAAAACCTAAACATAGCTTTGACCAAAATGACCAGATGATACTGTGGGGCTGATTTTAACATTTTGTAGCATAACATCAGTGCCCACTGCCCACCTGTTGCAAACGCTATGTGGCCTGAACTATTTTGAGGCCTAAGTCTCATTTGCATGTAGCCAGTGAGGCAGATCGCTGGTTGCAGAGGGTCAAGAAATCGGCCCCCTCTCAATTGGAGCCAGCTACAAATCAGAGATCCTCCTGGTCCCAAAAAAGCAAAAGTTAACCATTTTTTCCAGCCATTTTTAAAGGTCTCTGACAATCTCTCAAAGGATTGCTGGTTAGGCTGCTCTATACTGATACAAATCGGCAGGATGTTGGTTGTGCACTGTCTGTCTATTTGTATGTCAAAGTTAGAATCAAGGTCCCATGTGCATCACAGGACTCCAATTTGCATATTACAGGTGGCCTTCCAGCTGAAACAGGTGACCGCTCTGGCTGTCCTTCTCAGGGTGGCAGAGGCCGGAGCACCAGCGTAAACTAGCTGGTAAGTGACCCAACGCCATTTTCAGACCACTACCATCTGGTTTACTGCATGCAGAGGCAATTCAAATCGATCCCCGTAAATCTAAACATTTAGCTCTGTACTGGCGTTCTTCATTGTGGCACTCTGTAAATCAATAACATAAGAAATGTAGCCTGATAAAAGGCTTAACGGCTTTTTAAACATTCAGTCAGCCAGATAACAAGGAAATGCAAAGTTCAAACATTACTTCAAATCAGCAAGAAAAGAATCGTTTTCAGCAAATATAATAAGCGACAAGGAGGGTCTCTTTCTCAGAAATGGCAATGTAAATGTAAGAAGCTGACTTCGATTTACTATAATACCACCTTATTAGACCAGAGAGAAGTGGCTGACAGGTGGCTTATTTCTCTGCTGGTACTAAAATGGTAAAACTACAACCCAAAGCCATTGATAAAGAACAGAGAGGGCGAGGGAACAAAAGTAAAGTTAGAGTGAGCAGAAGTGTTTAATTTGTTAAAAACCTAGGGGAAGAAATTCAGGAAGGGGCGCTAACTTTTAAAAGTTGAAAAATTAGCGGCAGGCATTAAAGTTTTTCGACTTTGGGATTTACGCTCCAGGAAGGAAGTGGAGCGCTAAATCAAGCGCTCCACTTCCTTCCTGGAGCGCAACAGGACGCAGGCGGGGCAGTACTTGTGCAGCGCTGCACAATGGGCCGCTGCCACATTTGGCGGCTCCTTCCCCCCGTTAAAGGGAAGAGCCATCGCTGCAGACTCTGCAAGGGAAAAACTTGCCTGGTTCCTGACGGCAGCTGCAATCTGTCCCGATCAGTCCGATGTACTGCAGCACAGTGCTGGGCTGATTGATCGGGACAGAAGAGGCATGAAAAAAATTGACTTAGAACTTTGCAGAAATGTTTTTACTTAACTCGGCCACCTTGCCTTTAAGCCCCTCGGAGCAGGCTCGAGGGGCTAGATGGCCTTCTCCTGTTCCTAATTCTTATGTTCTTAATGCGCCCAGACTCTTGATGAACGCCTCCTACAGCTGCCGGTGTTTTTGCCCAGCGATGTTGCAGGGGGCGGAACCGAAGTTCGGGTCCGGGGCACTACCGGATGATGTGCACGGTGATGACGTCACAGTCTCTGGGAGAAGGAGATCGGGACGTGATAACAAAAGGCACTAAGGGGGCCAATTCCTAGGCCCTAAAATTATTTCAAATATTTATTTGATCAAATATACAGGGTTCTTATTAGAGAAATAAAGCTATTGATATTTGAGTACTTTTATTACTATATTAGGTATCTCTATGTGCTATAATCTGAGTTGATGTAGCCTTTTAAGGACCGTTGGTTAGGCCACATGTTTTCCGTCGGCAGCTGTGTAAAGGGAAGCCCAATTTTTCATTGTGGGCCTCAAATAGGTGGCTTTTTGCATATGCAAAGTGCCTAATGTCTATTTCCAGCATGGGTTTCTGGACGCCTCTTTATCTGCCTTCATCAATCTGGCAGGAAATGCACTTTGGGCACATAATGAGCACAAGCATCCCGCCCGCCATATTGGTTGCTCAGGCGCCCGGTCTGTGCATGAAAACTGGGCACTGTGTCATCTAATTATAGCCTATCAGGTTACTTCATGAAATGAAGCCATTTACAATGAACAATAATCTCAGTGCATTCTATACTCACAAGAAAAAACTAGCTCGTAGTCATATCTGTTGCTGTGATGACCCGAGGCAGGCAAAGGATTGCCTCAATTGATGGTACACTGAATTAACTACTTAACTGCATGAATTTACTTCATTTTTACTATATCCTGAAATCTATCATTCTTTTAGTGTATGAAAAGTAAGTTGTCCAAAAGTAAACCCAACACAACGTATATAGTTCCCTGTAAAACTAAACAGATAAAGCAAATATACAGGGTTCTTATTAGAGTAATAATGCTACTGATGTTTGAGTACTTTTATTACTATATCAGGTGTATCTAAGTGTTAAAATCTGAGTTAACATAGCTCTTTAAGGATCGTTGGTTAGGCCACAGATTAAGCAAATAGCAGTTTGAGTAATTGTAAATTTATCCAAGAGAAAATAATACGCCCAATTATAGAGCTGAAAGGAAAAACTGGGCAACAATTCCTGTCTGCATTGCCTCGTCTGCTGCTTTTGGCACCTGTACACCATGAACCCACTCTTGCATGTTCTTCTTCATTCAAGCCCATGATTAAGCCTCTTTCCATGGGACTACCGTACAGCATGTTCGTGACCTTCTGTGGGACATATTGTAAGGCACCCAACTCGGGCTGGTCCAAGCATCTAAAGCATTGTTTTACCTTCCAGAACATCTTCTCAATGAGATCTCTGGTTTGCCCATGTATCTCTCTGTATTTGTTCTCTGCTGAGCTACATGCAGAGATGTCAACAGGTATGGTTCCACTGTGTAGCACATATTTTTGAGGAATCAGTCATCTAGCATTCCTTCTTCCTCAAAGAGTTGTGTCACAGTTATTGTTGTTTACGTATCTTCACACTCCTCCTGGAGAATAGTGTGAAGTAGTGGAAAGATAATTAACAGTGTGAGAGACCACAATGTGAATGTTCCTTACATGGCTGCAACCTTCTTTATACCAGCTGATAGGATGGTTAGTTCTTTATAACATGTTGGTATTATAGGTTCCCACAATCCATATGATGAGTGGGGGAGGGGGCACCATCCTCATCCATCCGATGTGGGTATCCCTTAGAGTGCCTAGTTGAAAACTGTGTGCTTCACGGGAGCTGGTCCAGTGTCCCAGTGGAAATGCAGGAAGAGATAAAGCCGTTCCAGCAGCTCAAGGTGAAATGTCTATACAGGCAGACTGCCTTCTGTGGGGAAACCGGGTAGTGGTTCCCAAGAAGGGCAGAGACACCTTCATCAGTGACCTCCACAGCACCCACCCAGGCATCATAATGATGACAGCGATAGCCAGATCCCACGTGTGGTAGCCCGGTATCGATGAGGACTTAGAGTCCTGCGTGCACAGATGTAACACATGCTCGCAGTTAAGTAATGCACCCAGGGAGGTGCCACTAAGTTTATGGTCTTGGCCCTCCAAACCGTGGTCTAGGGTCCATGTCGACTATGCAGGCCCGTTCTTGGGTAAAATGTTCCTTGTGGTTGTAGATGCATACTCCAAATGGATTGAATGTGAGATAATGTCAGCTAGCACATCTGCTGCCACCTGCGGGTCATGTTTGACATGCACGGGATACCCGATGTCCTTGTGAGCGACAACGGGCCATGTTTTACCAGTGCCGAGTTCAAAGACTAAGGTCACACTTTACTTTGAGCTCACAGTATCCAGTCAGACTCTTTCTTCATACATAACACTCACCTCTCAGTCAGAACGTTGTGGGTTCAAGTCCTACTCCAGAGACTTGAGCACCAAAATCTGATAGTGCAGTGCTGAGGGAGGTGCTGTCTTTTGGATGAAACATTAAACTGAGACCTTATTTGCTCTCTTAGGTGCATGTAAAAGATCATCGAAGAGCAGGGGAATTCTCCCCGGTGTCCTGGCCAATATTTATCTCTCAATCAACATCAACATTATCTGGACATTATCACATTGTTGTTTGCGGGAGCTTGCTGTGTGAAAATTGGCTGCCACGTTTCCCACATTACAAGGTACTATATAAACTCAGCACTCAAAGGATGAAATAACATTGCAAAGAACAATGGACAAGATGGAATAATTACAGAAATTTTAACCAAAACATCATATTCTGATTTCCTTCAGGTATCAATAGAGGTATCAAATGGCCCAGAAATTTCAAAGTCTGATGGAAAAATTATAATCAGAATAATTGGTCAGTGCTCATTTTCATCTTTGATATTCAGTATATCATCCTTCACCTGTATATCAAACTTCATACCTGGCCACTTCCCTGTGCATTTCTTTATTCTTTAATAACCTGCTTTACAGCTGCACAGATGATTCAATAAAACACTTGTTCTAAATATTCTAAATTTTTGCTTTCCTTCAACCAATGCAAAATGTGTTTCCAATAAAATAAAAACCTCAAAACCTCAACAGCTATTGGGGAATGTAAAAGACTGAGCATTTTCTCAGTGAAAAAAAAGGAACACTGCAAGGCATTATTGGGTAACCTTATGAAACACTTCGCTCTGAAACCTGCATTCACAATGTACCCTTATGTGCACAGCTAATCAAGTGAATCATAGCAGGATGGCAACTACCTTTTTGCTTTCAGGCACCCATATCCAAACACAGCCGTTTTCATAGGTAATTGGCTATTGGACAGGATGAAATCTCATGATTATTGTCTCATATTGTGGGATTTCACATTTTTGTGTTCAATAA
Source organism: Pristiophorus japonicus (assembly GCF_044704955.1). Lineage (NCBI taxonomy): Eukaryota > Metazoa > Chordata > Chondrichthyes > Pristiophoridae > Pristiophorus > Pristiophorus japonicus. The sequence continues at coordinate 89,121,760 of NC_091983.1, forward strand.
AAGTTAATCTGATTTGCGTAATGGATTAAAAATTTGCACTTTGCTATTATACTAGTAAGTGGCTTACACTAAAAGTGCCCTATTTTGAACGTTGCCCCAAACTCGCAATTGCTTTTGCTGCAAATTCCAATGGCAGAAATCCAATTGATTATGAAAATAGGGAAGATCCATGAAACATGGCAGAAAAGTAAACAAACATTCCTGACTGCACCACTCCCCAGCCAATAGCAGAAACATTAGCTTCTGGGTAGGGAGTAAATCTTCAGTGTATTTCCATAATAAACTCAAAGCTTTAGATTAAGTTCACCCTGGCAGAAGCAATTTTCCCACAAGTTGAAAACTTGGGGCAGATCATGGTTTTTCAGCTGCATAGAAGTTCGACAAAAACAGCTTCTGAAACCAGTGCAGATTATTTTAAACCACATTGGTTTATTTGTCATGGATTTTTTTCTATAACCACCCCTGAAATTTTAGCATCTCTCAATAAGGGCAGCTTTTAAAGTGTCTTTGCGGCTGATGTTTTCCAGCAGTTACAATTCTCAAATGAAACGTTAATGTGTATTTTCTTTTTGCAGATGCTGATGACCTGTTGTGTATTTCCAGCAGTTTTGTTTTAATTTCAGATTTTCAGTATTTGCATTTTTTTATCCTTTTTATTTTTAACTTTTTAATCTTTGTTACAACACCCATTTCTGGCAACTTTAAACAAAATATTTTAATTTTAGGAAAGGCCATTAGGCCAAACAAAGCCTTTCTGTAATTATAGATCAACCTCTCTTTTCAGGAAATACCTCAATCTCTCCAGAAGCACATTCAAGGGGTATATTTTAGAGGGCAGAGGAGAGAAATAGTTGGAAACCAAGGAGGGAGAAAATAGGGAAAAAACAAAAGGAGAGGGGTAAGAAAAACAGGAAGATTTAGAAAGGTAATGAAAATCAGGTGGTTTCTCAACAGGCGGCCAAAACGCCAATTTTACACCCAGTAACAAGTTGAAAATCTACCCCATAATGTTGTTTGTCTTTGAAAAATAACTTCAATGAACTCACAAAATAAGTCTTAATGTGGATTCAAGAATATATGCAATTGGAATTGGTAAAGTATGTAACAGTAAATCAGCTAGTCGCTGGGTTATCACTCATTATCGGGATCGTTCAGTGGTTTATTTTTCAGTAAACTGCCAATTCTTATCAGGTATCTTCTATTTGCACAACAACAATGTTCCTTTCCAACCTCGAAGATACAATGCAAATTAATATTGTACAAACAACTGCAACTTCTTTTAGAAGAAATTTTGAACATCCACAAAATCCTTCAATGGACTTCAAAATGTTTTACAATGAGTTTATCAGAAATCACTAATGGTAATGTTTATCAAAAAATCAAACCGTTTTGAGTATTCTTTTCAGTCATAAAGGAAACTTATTTTTGATGCTAACTGTACATTGGTAAAAACGTAAAACATTTAGGGGAAAATGGTCACTCAACTTTTGATCTGGTGGACCAGCACTAGAGAACCAAAACCTTTGTATTTTTCATCTTAGTTGACAACTAGACTGTCAAAATAGTTTTAAGATTAAACTTGCAGAAGTGAATCTCTAGACTATCCCATAATAAAATTGTTCTGGTGTCATTTTTTTATGCCACAAATATTGCAGAGCAGCAGTTTTCCTAACATGTCCAAGATAGGAAAAATATGACAGGGATTAAGGGGTGCACAATTTGGGAAGCATTGGTATTTTTGGAAAAGCATTCTTATTCATTAATACAATGCATATAGATCTAGATCTAAGCCTTGCTTAGTGAGAGTAGTTTGATTTTCCAATGTACTTTCCTTTGGGAGACATTAAGAGTTGGAACACGTCCATTGGCACATTCTGTAATAAGCACCGCCAGTGCCAGTTTATTCGAGTGAATGAACTGCAGCTCAAAGTGTGGTTTCCTGTGGTAGGCATTAATATCTGGAGACCTCCCTACCCTCGTTCAAGGATTAATCTGAGCAACTGTACCTTTTCTAGCAGGCTGCATCTGCACTTAACTGGAATTGTTGGAGTATGTTCACGCCATACAGAATGTCCACTAGCTTATTGTGGTGTCGTTAGGATCTCAGTTTGAGGTGTGAGAATCTCAGCATAATTCAGAAACTATCTCAAAGTATCGCTCTCTATTGGATCTATAATGGGAGCATGGTGAGTATCCCAAGTGTTGTCCAGTATCTATCTCAATTATATACACAGATTTTTGGAGTTGACAGCAGGACATGGCACATATCCCATTATTATCTGGTGTATTATATCATAATTAAAGGGTAATTGTTAGTCCAGTGGCATGTTAGAAACTAAGGATGCCTAAACATGTATAAAACTGATACGAATGCTGTGTTTAAATTGTTGTTTTGGACTGGAAACGAGGTGTCTGCTTAGAATGATGGAGAAATGCTGAGAAATGCTAATTATCTGTGGCTTTCAAGTAAAAGCTTCAGTTTGTTTATGTATCTTAAGACAATTTGTATGGAAAGGCTGAGAATCGAAGGAAGTTTGTAACAATTAACGTAAACACAGGCAGTTTACTACATCGTAAAGAAGTTGACCACCGGTTAGAGGTGACAAAGCTCAGGTTTGGGCCTCATAGTTCAAAGGATAGAGGACGAGGCTTTGTATCGACTGTACTCGAGGGCAATAAGGAATCATACAGAAAAGTGACTTCGAGAAGGTATAAACGATGACATGTGAGCAAAATTGTAAGACATCTTTAAGGCGGGTTCTTGAAAAAAGAATCGAGACAAAGAATTAGAAGTCTTATTGGATATTAAGTTTTTAGGAGAACCTCTATAGGTGAAAAGGTTCAGGCCCACCCCTACAAATAGGTTAAAAGTGACCTCCTGGAAGTTTGTAGTCACAGACGGAAGAGAAAGAGAAGGAGACTCACAGACAGAAGGAGAGAAAGAGAGAGAGAGAGCGAAAGAGAGAGAGAGAGAGTGTGAAGGAAGCCCTAGATGATAGGAAGAACAGAATTGTTCGCGTGTGTCAACCGTCTGTCCGATCAGATCGATTTCAACTATTGTTGCAGTCATTTTTTACTGTATAACTAATGTGTTATATTCCATCTTAAACTCTAATTAAACACAATTATCCACCAAATTGGTTTGTACACGAACCTGATTATTTAAAGTGACCAGAAATAGCCGTAAAGAGGCAATTTCTAACAGGCGTGCTTTCACATTCATGATAGACATAATGGTACACTTTTCAATTCACAGGACACTTGGTCGGTTTATGGAAATGACCTTTCTGCTGTAAATACAAGTAAAAAGTATTGGGACAATGTCTGAACCATAATCCGATTCATTAATAATGTATGCATGATAAGACACATATCATCCTTGCTTTCTTACTGCCCTCGCTGCTCCCATTTTTTGACAACAGAATTTTGCAACCTCGTAATAAATCTGCTGCTGTAAGAAATGTTAACTTTCCCTCTGGCACTGAGTGTTAATATTTTAATAGACCTTCCCAGCTTCAGTGCTCTCTCTGCACGTGGCTGTTATGGAAACATCAACTTCTGAAGAAGGCTTTCATGGTTTAAAAATAAAATTCAAAATATGATGAGCCTTAATTTTCTAACCAACTTTAAAAACAATTGCTGCAGGTTACCTATTAGAGCAGGCGCAAGCCTTGTGGCTATCTTGCAGTTATCTAGATGACAGGTCGCTGCTCCACTGAGAGGGAAACATCTAAAATTACAGCAATTATATTGTTACAGCGCAAATTTTTATGGCAGGTTTTTGCTATTACTGGCATAAACCTGGCACAAAATCGATAGCATAGCACTATCACATGTAACTCCTCTGGAATGGTATCCCTGTCATGCTTCCTTTCAGACCCCTCAAAAATGTAGCTCTGAATGCATTTTATGGCTGCAATCTGGTCAGAGTCGCTCCTCAGGCTGGTAGATTTGTACTGGTCATGATAGTAAATGTTTGGAGTTCTTCCCAATTTCAGAGTGGCAGCTAAATACAACATAACAAATGCCAGAGAGATGGTATTAACGCAGCCTCATTCATATGGGATCAGTACTCTCATACTAAACCGCTGCTCTGCCCTCGTAAAGATGAGCACACTTCCTCTACTGAACCCGAGCAATAACTGCTTACTGCTAATGGTGAAAGAAGAGGTGAAAACTAAAAGATTGGAACACACGTTATTCTCTATTTAGGGCAGACAGACTCTTGATGCAAATCATGTTACTGGCAGTATGCCAAATGGTAAAATTCTCTCTTTATAGTACTACTGCTTGTCATTTTTGCAAGTTTTCTTTATAGTTAGTAGCATTTATTTCTGAAACAAGATCAGTTGGTTTCATATGGTTGGTTTTTGCAATATATCTAACAACATACTGTAATGTATCTTAGTTTGGTTACACTGATCTGTAACTTACCTTCAAAATTGGAGTTAACATGTTAGGAAAAATAATTATTTATGAGTGATCAGAAATCAAAAGTATCCATAAAACACAGCAATACTCAAGCTTTAAAAGGCACTGCTTTTGTCATGGAAAGGGAGAACAACTGAAACACCCTTGCATCATTTTTTCAGCAATACAATCATGCAGCAGTGTTTTACAAATAAACACTGGAGATTTGGCAAGCACTTTTGAGTAAAAAAACAATGTGCTTTTTTTTCTCCTTTTCTTTGCCAACTTTCTCTCCTTCTCTTGAAGGTGTTGATTCCTTGCTGGGATAGTTTCACTAGTGCCAGGCAATATCTCATGCAAATGGCATTTTTTCATTTTATAACCTGGACAGTAAAGTTTGACAGCCTATTACAGCTGAGTCAAATATTGTTCTCATGATGTCAATGTGTGCACACTTTCAGCAATGGCCACTGAAAAGCAATTAGCACAGACAGCCTGGGCAATCTTCCCTCCCTAAATTAGAACTGTGAGGGCCAACTGTATTAGCCTCAGAACCATGGCTGGAATTCGTTAACTTAATGCAGACTGGGAATCTAGACTTCCCAGTCTGTGTGGCTGCGCCACTCACTGCCTTAACCAGCTCAGCCATCAGACGTAGTGTCCATTTCAAATAGCAATATCCCTTATTTTGTACTGTTGTTAGTTCAGTCATTTAGTGATTCAATCATCAATAATCTGCTGATATAAAAAATATCAACTATACTAATTGAGTTGTTTCCAGTTCACAGCTGTTGATACTTACACGAATTGTGAAGTCAAGGCCAACTATGTGGGTCTGTCACAGTTCAGAAGGGACTGTAATACATGGCACAGATAGTGGTCAAGTACCATAGCAAACTGGCCTTGTCTGACATTGTGTCATCATCTTATTTTAATAATTATCATATTCCACTATGCAAATTGGCTAATATGTCAGGAGTACATGATGCAGATTGATAAATCTAAGCTCTTGTAGTGACTATTTGAGGATGGAAGCAAGAAGAGACAGAGCTGGACTGTTCTTTTTGAGGGTACTGTTCTGGAATTCACTCAGAGAATTGTGAGCATGTGGAATTCTCGACCACAGAAAGTTGTTGAGGCCAGTTCGTTAGATATATTCAAAAGGGAGTTAGATGTGGCCCTTACGGCTAAAGGAATCAAGGGGTATAGAGAGAAAGCAGGAAAGGGGTACTGAAGTTGCATGATCAGCCATGATCATATTGAATGGTGGTGCAGGCTCGAAGGGCCGAATGGCCTACTCCTGCAGCTATTTTCTATGTTTCTATGGAAGACTTACTCTAGAGGTTCTGCAGATGACGTTCGACATTCCAGTCAATGTGCAGGTTCATTCAGTCATCACAGTATTAGATGTGGTACCAGCAGTTCCAAGGCCATCTTGTGATCCAGCACAAGGAGGTAATAGATCACCTCCATTCCGAGAGACATGCACGAAAACCCTGCAACAGCCATTGCAGTTCCTCCTTCCATTAGTTCTTAATGTCCTGTTTTGAGATCAACACCCATCCCACACACCCCACACTCCTAGCATTTGAACCTTTGTTCTAACATTTCAACAGCACGTTAGACCTGGTGGCTGCATATACTCCTCTAATATTTCTGTTTCTGCCTCCTTAGTGTAGTAAGGTTGATGAAGGTTAATCTCTCAGACATGCAGAGGTACGTGTGTACCTTGCTCTGTAGGTGGTATGACAAGGGTAGGTACAGGAAGCTGCCTTCTCATTTCCACTTCTTTGTTCTTCCAAAACCAACAAATAGAGAGGGATACCTCATGGGAGACCCAGCTTCAGAATTGTGGTTGTGACAATTTAAATTCAGGTGGCAACAGGGCACAGCTTTTTTTTTGAAATAAATTGAAAAACTGCAAATAAAAGGCCACTAATGAAATTGGTGGTAATTGAAAAAAAAAGTACTCCAACAAAATCTACTGTTTTCCTAAACTGCTGCAATACTGATACAGGTGCAGCGCCTAAAATCCGGAACCCTTGGGAGCGAGGCCATTCTGGATTTCAGGCTTTTCCTGACTTTCAATTTGCTTTCTGATGTCACAAATCCGAAAACACCCGAGCCCAGGTTCAGGTGTTTCTGGATTTCGGAACATCAGAAAGTGCGGGGGGGGTGCTTCTTTACTATATTTCTGTACAGTCGCCTCCAAGCCTTGCAAACAGAGCTGGCAGTCGTTCAGTTGCTATGGCAACAGCTCGAGGAACACATTCAAACCAATCGAGATCTGCAGAAGAAATTGGAACAACAACTCCAGAATGCGTTACAATCTACCATTTGTATCCCACCTCCTTTTCTTTTTGCCTCCTGGATTTGCCCCGCTCGCCTCACCGCCATTGCCCTTACCTTGGGGCCTCCTCACCGGCCTGCCCGACCACCTGCTCGGCAGGACCCCGTCCGACACAAACTGCTCCCCGACAGGGCCCCGCTGAGTAGGTCGTCGGGCGCCCCCGCTGAGAAGCTGTTCGCATTGGGCGGGCCGGCCCCGCCGAGGAGGTCGTCAGATGAGCCAGCGAGGAGGTCCTGAAGTAAGGGCAGTGGCGGTAAGACGAGCGGGTGAAGCAAGTGGCAACGAGGTGAGGCCCGAGGTCGGGCCGTGGCGGGGCCCCGAAGTCGGCAGGATCAGCGGGTCAGGATTTTGGAACATTTTACGGATTCCGGACAACCCTGCCACCGATCGTCCCGGAGTCCAGATTCCGGAAAATTCTGTATTCCGGATTCTCGAGGCTACACCTGTAATGGCATTTCTCTTTCAGAGTGCAATCTCTAAAATGCGTGAAAGTGCCTCAATGCAGCACTCATATTTCATGGGCACTCAATCTCTTCAGTGCACCCCCTCTGTTGAACATGGGATGGGCCAAATGGCCTTCTTCTATGCCGTAAATTTCTATGATTCTATGGGAAATGGTTCCTGCCTGTCTGTATCCTTCCTCTTGGGCACAATAGGCAATATTGGCACTGCCCATCTGGGCCCAACTGGGTTAGAAAGATGCCAACACATCTCTGAAAAGAAAACAAAGTGATATACATATTTCTAGAGAATGGAAGGTACATTATACCTTCATTAAAAAAATTAAAAGAAATCCTCAGGTACAATTATCGCCCTTTCGGCATCCTAATCATGAGCGAAGTGATGGAAGGAGTCATCAACAGTGCGGTCAAGGGGCACATGCTCACCAATAACTTGCTCACTGATGCTCAATTTGTTTTCCACAACAACTCCAGAATGCATTACAATCTACCTCTGGACCAAATATAGACATGAGCTGAATTTCAGAGACGAAATGAGGTCAGGTGACAGGTGATATCAGGGCAGCATTCAACCGAGCATGGCACCAAGGAGCCCTCATAATATTGAAGTCAAAGGTGCATCAGTGGGAAATCTCCCCAGTGGCTAGAATCATACCCGACAGATAGGAACCTTGTTGTGGTTGTTGGAGGCCAATCATCTCAGCCCCAGAACATTGCTGCAGGAGTTCCTCAGGGAAACTATCTTCAGCTGTTCATTCAATGACCTTCCCTTCAGAATAAGGTCAGAAGTGAAACTGTTCATTGATAATTGTAAAATTTTCAGTTCCATTCTCAATTTCTCAGATAATGAAGCAGTCCATGCCTGTATGTAGCATGATCCGTACAACATCCAGGCTTGGGTTAATAAGTGGAAAGTAACATTCATGCCACAAGCACCAGGCAATGACCATTTACAATAAGACAGAGTCTAAACACCTCCATTTGACATTCAAAGGCATTACCATCGATGATTCCTCCACCATTAACAACCTGAGAGGTCACAATTAAACAGGCTCTACTGGATCACTCACATAAACACAGTGGCAATTAGAACAGGTCAAAGGCTGTGTATTCTATGGCAAGTGGCTCACCTCCTGACTCTCCAAAGCTTCTCCATCCCCTACAAGTCACAAGTCAGGAGTGTGATGGAATACACTCCACTTGCCTAGATGCGTGCAGGTGCAACAACTCACAAGAAGCTCAAGACCATCCAGGACAAAACAGTCCCTTTAATTGGCACCTTATCCACTAGCCTAAACAATTACCACCAGCATACCATGGCTGCTATGCATACTATCTGCAAGAAGCACTGCAGCAAATCTCCAAGGATTCTTTGAAAGCATTACCAAAACACACAACCTAGAAGGACAATGGCAGCGGGTGCATGGGAACACCATCATCTCCAAATTCCACTCCAAATTCCACACCATCCTGACTTGGGCATATATCACCGTTCCTTTATTAACACTGGGTCAAAATTCTGGAACTCCCTACCCAACAGAATTGTGGGAGCACCTTCACCACATGAACTGCAGCGATTCAAGAAGAAGGCTCACACCAGCTCCTCAGGGCAACTAGGAATGGGCAATAAATGGCTGCCTTGCCAGCGATGCCCACATCCCTAGAATGAATTTTAAAAACACTGTTTGTTTCAAAGGCATCAGTCCAATCTCAACGTTTAGGTCTTCACTGATATAAACCTGGATAACAGCTAAGACAAACACTGCACACAGTGAAGTGCCAACACCTGTATACTCTTAATCCAAGAAACATTTTATTTCACAAAGCCTTATTCTACTTTTGTTTGCATACTAATACATTTCTACACCAAATTATAATACAATTATCTAACTGAACTGCAAGTAGTGGAACTCTATAAAGGTATCGCATCACTACTGTAAAGGTCATTTACAGGAATTAAAATTCCTCGTCAGTCACACAATTTTAGTTAGATTTTTGTCTATGGGTGTGACTCGAATGGAATGTATAACCAAAGCCAAGTTCTTAACCTATTGGCCTAATGTTGAATGTCTGTTACACAAAGCTTTACATTCAGGAAATTATTCAGGGACTGCAGCCTCTGCATGGGGTGAAGTTATCGACAGGAGGAAATTCACTGCCATTATTTTCGTGATTTTAGCCAAGGTGAAGGAATCTTGCCTGTGGTGGGAGGGTTGTACTTGCTTGGATTTTGTTTCCCTTCTGCTTGCATCAAGGTAGCATTGTCAAAGGCCGATTTGTGTCTGGTCCCATACGGTGACTGAATTTAAACAAACCTGGAAAATTCATTCTATTATATTTAGATAATATAATTAAGGTAGGAAAAGATAATTCTGCAGTTATTCTCTTCCTTGCACCCAAGGTGCATAAGTAAGATACTGGCTATGAGTGAATTTCCCAATGGTCGACATCTTTATCATTTACTATGATATATTTCTATAAGGTCGCCTCTCATCACCTTTCAAGGAGGAATAGCCCAGATTTCTCCAATCCTTCATGACATTAAAGATCTGTCTTGTGGCTATTTTCTACACATTTCCACTCTTGAGTTTTTCCCTTCTGTTTTGGTGACTAAAACTGGATACAGTACTCAAGATGCAGTTTTAACAGAGCACTATACAGAACAAACATTCAGCATTCTATTTGATTTGTTAATTTTTGCTCTAAAGTGATTAGACAAATTAATTGCTGAGTCCCCTGACAATCCAAGAGCGCTTTCAACTTCGCCCTTAGCTACTTCAACACCATTAAGTGAATAGGGGACCAATTTTACGTCAATCCGCCGATGTAAATAGTGTGGTAGTGGCCCAAAAATGGCGCTGGTTTACATATTATTCATGCTGATTCTCCAGCCATTGCCATCTTGGAAGGGTCCTTCCAATTCGCAGCCGGAGCACCTGCCTGTTTGTAGCGGTAGGCCCTTTTAATTTTGGTGGATAAATGGGTGGAGCATTTAAAAACATTTTTTTTAAATGGCCACAAATCTTTTTTGATTTCAGTTTTGTGGGGCCAGGAGGAGCAGGAGTGGTCCTCTGGGCTCCACAATAATACTGTGGTTTTCTGCCATCCAGTGCTCACCCCTATCTGCAATCGGTTCCCTCCTGGGCCAACCCGCCTGATGACCAGGCTCTGCATTCTCCACTGACCAACTTCAAGTTGCTGTGGGACACCCATTCACAGTGTGCAGTTCACTGGTGCCGTGCTAATGAGCCTCGACCATCAAAATGGCTAGAACTCTCCGCTGACCCAAATTACCCCATGCATATTCCCAATTTTCTCTTCCAATGAAGGCTGAATTTTATCTGTGATTGTGCCGTATACTTGTAGATTTTTTTCCCCAGCTCATGCTTTAGGTCTTCGGCTGCCTCATCAGACGTGATTGCCTCTGTCCAGTTTATTAGCGTCATTCTTTCCTTCAGCTAATTTCTTGCCCCTTTTGTGTGTGTTTTGAATTCCCATCTCCTTACGCTTATATGTCTTTTGTAAACTTTGTTGAAGATTATAGGTGTGCCATGTTACTTTCCACAGTCCATTTGGGATGTGACTTCCATCAAAAAGTCAATGTGGTTGATCAGACAGGATATACGATGAATTGACTGTTGTTTAGTAGGTTATCATTATTCACTGAGAAAGGTTATGTTTCAATTTGTGTAAAGGAGTCAATCTGCATAGCTTCCAACAATAAGGGAGCAGTACTAGCCCAAACTCCTTCCATGCTGTAAAGTAGTCTAAAACACACAAATTAGTAAGCTTTTAGTGAAAACGAACCTTGGTGAAGGCAATGAGTTAAAGGACAATGCACCATAACCTGTAGTAGGATGTAATAGATTTGCTTTTCAGATGTATAGCCCACATCCAGATAACGGGTATATCCCACTTCCAGATAAAGTTTAACAAGCAGTGAACACACAGCAGCACGATGTTGTTTTTACATTAGGCAGGAATATATCTAGGGTCATACATGGCTGACCGTGAGAACCATTTAAATCAATGGCTCCTGGTGATGCTGTGCTACAAAAACATACTATCCTGTCCACTAACAAAGTCACAGCCTTTTGATCTCTTGTGACTGCTACCAGAAAAAAAATCCAGAGTTTAGAATTTATTGATTGAATTGAGTAATAAATCTGGTAGTCTGTTTCTGGATTAGTTCAGGGATAAATCAGATTTAATCAAAAAGTGGTTGGATGCAAAAAGGGTTAACAGCACAACTGCTACTATACCAATTTCTCGAACCAAAACTCTGACTGTCATCATTACTCTTTCCTTCCTCACCCCCAAATACGTGCTTTGCTTTCACAGAAGAATGTTTTTTTATACTGATATTCACTGTATTTTCATATCAGCTGTAAAATAAGGAAATATTGTCTCAACTATTGAACTATTCAATCTCAACCATCATACAAATGCATGCAGAAGCCCGAGTCAGCTACTACTAGGTGTGTTTGTCAGGGGTGGGGCTAGACTCTCCTCTATGTTTTTAACTCTTTTTGGAGTTCACCTGCAAAAACATAAAACATTAAACCGTGCCACCCGACCTGGGTGACACACCAGACATTTACAAGGCCCTTTTTTCCTTTTTTTTGGTTTTTTTTTGTGTTTTTCATTTTTTTTCATTTTTTTTTTGGGCGCTAAAATCACATTTTACCTCTATGTTTTTATTAGGTAAAAGCACTACTCAAGCTGTTCCAGTAAGTGAATAATCAGGCCCAATGTATTCTTAATCAGTGTGTTAAGGGCCAGATTGCACTGTTGTATGTGGGTTGGCATGCACTCTAAAAATGAAACACTGTGGTCCGTCCCACAAATTAGCTGCAATAGTTTATCTAGTGAGTGTGCCTGATGACTATTGGTTCTGGGATGAACAAGTACGATGAACACAAAAACTAATCCCAGTTATTCATTGCTGAATTCTAGTAGCAACAGCACAGACTTTCGAGAGTTAGTTTTTCAAAAGAATTACTTAACTGTATAAACATTATTTTCCCAAACATTAAGCGTAACTCAGTCATATCAGTTCTCCATGTCAGTATATGTAGGTTCAGATTTTTGCTTCAAACGCAATTTTGCTTTAGAAAGTTTAATGCTTGTTTTATAAGTCCTGTTGCACGTAACACTGAGGCAATGGGGACAGGCCTTTCAATTGGAAATACTTTAATAAATACAATCTAAAGTACCTCAAAAACTTGGGCTGTGTGTGACTTTTATCAGTATGATTTTATATGGGGTGCCTGAGCTGTAGCAAATGTTGAGGTCTGGTTGTGGTCCTAAAGATGTAAGTATATAGATTTATTAAAAAGTTTTCAAACCTTTTTCAGCAGCTTCCAGTTGACGTTTTTTGTATTTCTTTCTGAGAGCAGATGGTACCTTCTCACTTTCTCCTTTTTCAGAATCCTGCCCATCTTTTGGGGTATAACATCCATTCTCCATCTCCAAATCTATCTCAATATCTCCATCCAGACTTGTACTTTCTTCATTGGACTCCTGGTCTTTCAGGTTCTGAGCTTCGGGGACAGATCTTCCACGGTCACCATTTTCAGGAACACTCTTTTCTCCAATCTGCTGGGAGTTCCCTATGTCTTGCTGGTTACTTTCCACCTCTCCATTATGCACCTGTGCTGATGACTCTTGGGAAGATTGGCACTTTGGGGCTGCCACCATTTCACTGGAAGCTTCATTGATGTCCACCTACATTGAAGAAACATAACTGAATTAACAGTAATCAAATTTTTCCAATAAAAGGCTTGGACTATGTTCCACTTGTGACATTTTCTTCACAAAAGTGCAGATACATATGGTTTCAAATAATCCAAATATATTTATATGTTTTCAAACCATCAACAAAGGATGAGAGAACAAAAAAGTTACCCAGACAACAGGGCAATGCTTAAGATTGATTTAAAAAAAAACTCTTCCAGCATGTTCCATCAACCATTTTCTCAGAATTTAAAAAGATATTGTATTGCTTACTGCTGCCAATACAGAATGTGTTCACATAGAAAAGTATTGAAGAAATATTCAGGAGGTGGTAGTGTTTGAACTTCTTATGGATATTCAAAGGAGGAATTAGGGGAATTGTTAAACATGGTAAAATTGGGGTCAAAAGTTTTATTGCATCAGGTCTTATAGGCTAACGTCACTGTATGCTTTGGCATTGGCTGGCAACCATGGGAAAAAAGCAGAACGTTTACTCTCTAACCAATAAATTCCTGTCTTATGTTTAAAATATTTCAAACTTTGGGGGGTGGCAGTGTGATCGAGTTCTGGTTGTATATTCTTTTTGAGATTTACTTGGTAAAAATTTGGTAACATTAGTAAGTGAACAACTGACACATCTATTTTAAATCATTACCAAATTTGGAAGACACTGATGACATTGAAGTATATTTAAGCTAAATTAAAATTCTTTCCTTAAAATAACAGATGGAAATAAACCCATAATAAAAGAATGCAAAAAAAAAGTACAAGTTCAAGCTACTTTAGATTCCTGAGTAAAGCTGCAGAGATATAAAACTAATCCTCTCAGTATATATCCATCGCCACCCACTGCCAACAGAAAAACTAATTACCCAACAAACTAGTACTCCGGCCAGACAGACATATTGGGGGTGAAACTGCCCCTTCTTTCGAGGCCCGTAAGCACCTCTGGGGGTGCTAATGGGGTGGAAGAGACTTTTCGCCCAAGGTGTGGGGGGGTACCAGCTCCCGGAAAATTGCCTGGAATTTTGCGGAGGCGCTGCCATGGGCCACTGTACAACTGGCGATGACGTCATGTGACTACTGTAATTGCGGTTATCCACTTCAAAATACATCCCAAATATTTCTGAATAACAGGACATGTCCAAAAGACACAGACGCCCTGTGGATAATTCTCATTTAATTCTCATGCAGGCAGTCCCTTGTAACTTTAAAAGCTATGGTACGTCTCCCAGAAAGTACCCCCCATCAAATCATTGGACAAAATCATACCACACAATAAGTGAATCAACTGATTAGATAAACTACCAACAGGTGCAAGTGGCCATGGAACTCAAGCCACAGTAACAGGGTCAGTGAAACTGACCATTCGAAGGTACTGAAAAAACGTTGCCTCTCCAAAACCAAACTGTTGCTGAAAAGAATCAGATAACTGCATCGTCCCACATGCTAAACCCTGCGGGACTCTCTAAAGGCCTTGTGATACCAAAAGCAAAGCTCCACACTAACCTCCAACAGGTTAAACATTACCAAGTTATCTGTGTACTTTTCTGTTGTACAAGGTCTTTTATTGATTTAGGCCAATGTAAATGCATGCTGTACAAAGTCAGCATTCACAGGGCTTCCTGTGTATTGACTGGCAATCATAGGAAGAAGCAAAACATTTAAGTATAGATTTTACAAATTTGCTCTTCTGACATGGAGCTTTGTACACCAGGAGCATGTATCAAGAATTTGGACACTGAGGTCAGTGGGCAGCACAGGATTTTCTATCCAATTTGGAGATAACAAAATGCTGCTGGACTCACTGACCTTTGCATCCAAATTCCCAATATCTGATATTAGCATACAGAGTTCTGAAAATTTGTTATTCTGAAATTAATATACTTTCATGTTCCAACAGTAGGCCCCATTTTAAATTTGATATGGGGGTACAAATAAGGACTGATATCAATAATTAGTTTTGTAGATAAGACTGACTGGATACGGGTTAAGGTTATCATCCTGGTTTAATATAACAGTAAACATCTGAATGGCTGGCTGACTTATTCTGGAGATGTATTTAGTTCTTCTCCACTGTTAAGGAGGCCATGACCAAAATTATTTTGTTTCCTCCATTGAGGTTTGTTTCTGCTCAATTCTCCAGAATATTCTACATGACAGCCAAGGCCTCGAACTCTGTGTGGCCAGGAGAAGGACTAATATTCAGGAATTTTACATGATTACCATTGGAGATCCGGGAGTATTTATGCAGAAATCTTTCCCTTGAGCACATGATTATTTGTGTTCTTCGAGAAGGGCTGAATATGTATTTCTTGTTCCATACATTCTTACGTTCTTATTGCAATCATACCAGGTACATGCAATGGACTTCATATCCTACAATCTTTATGCCAAATGTATGCCTGCCCTTGCACACATTTAACACAAGAAATATTGTGTAATTTAGCTAAATCATATTCCAATTTACCAGCACCATCCCTATTATTTAATGTATCTTATTGAAGCTAGTGGTGGCAAACTAGAAATTAAAATGTAAATTCTAATTTTAAATATGACCATTTATCAGACAATTCACATTGTGGCTCGAGACCTACTTTAATTAAATTTATCACAGATGTATAGGTTTTCCTATCAATGCTGCGAACTGTAACGAGCGAAATCTTCATATTGAAGAAGTATTGAAGATCATGTTTAAAAAAAAAACACTGGTGTTAGATGTCCTCTGGTTTCTATATGCACTGGCACAGTCAAGGACCTCTTCTCGAAGTCATTCATGACTTTGCTAGAAATATTCAACAGAGGAAATTTTGCAAACCCACTTACAATGTAGTTCTACATTCAAACCAGAGGAATTCTTACCCCACTATCCGCTGAGATCTAATTTGTGCAGCTTGAGCAGTGTCATTGCTGACGCAAAGCAGAATTCCACGGCCTTGAAATTGGATCGCGCCCGGTGCTGCGCATGCTGTATGCGCCTAATGATGCCAGTGGCAGGACCACAGGAAATTGGTCCATCGGCCTCAGCTGCAGGTACCAGTCGCGGCTCCAGAGGCAGCTTGCTGGTCCCGGGAGGCACCAAGGTCATCTGGAGGTCCTAACCAGAGTCCAGAAGTGGGGCGAGGCAATTGGGAGGGGAGAGAAGGGAATGGGGGGGGGGGGGTGGCGGTAGGGGACGGGGCGGGGCGTAGTAGGGGACGGCGGGGGAGTAGGGGACGGGGGGGATAGAGTGTAGGGGACAGGGGTAGTAGAGGATGGGGGTAGGAGGGGACAGAGGGAGGGAGTAGGGGACAGAGGGAGGGAGCAGGGGGGGTGGGGGGGCAAAAGGTGCACACAAACCTGGCCAAGAACACAAAGTGTCGGGTTCAATTTTCCCCAGTTATCTGCGCCATTTTTTTGGCGCCACCGCTTTTTTTGGCCCAAATAAAAATATCCAAGTTTCCCCAAAGTTTCTGCACCAGCGTAACTCAGTTAGTTACTTTTTTTTAGGTTTGTATTGTTTTGTGTCACTGGAGGTGTAACCTGTCACCCGCGCCAATTCTGCCCATTTAAGCAAGTTTGGCCAGCTCTGATTTAGTCCAATTTTTCTTCGGACAGCGTACGTGACCGCTCTGGAAAAACCTTCTGGGCCGTCAACAAAATCGGCGCAAGTAAGAGAATCAGCACAGCAGATGCAGTTCCACGGCCGGGACAGCAGCAGAGGGGGAGAGGAGAGGGGGGGCCTGGGGGAGACCTTTCGGCCAGGGCTAGCAGCGGGCAACCGGCTCTGGGAGGGGAGGGAAGTCTTTTGGCCAGGGTTAAGAGTGGCACCGGCAGCGGGGGGGCGGGGGGGGGGGGTGGGGCGGTGGCAGGGAAGGGGGGGATAGACCTTTGGCAGAAACACTTTAATAATTTAATGATGGAATGCAGTTGCAAGGTTCTTGTGCAGGTTGCTGTGAGCTGGCCAGAATGTGTTGTATGTTTCACTTTCCAGCCTCAGCCCGCAGTGTGTCCCTCGTTACCCTGGCAACCCGATCATTATGGCGCAAATCTTAGGCTCCAGCCCCAAAGCTAAAGGACGGGCTAGGCAACACCAAAGTCAACAATTCAAACGGGGAAAGTTGGATGATTTTTTGGGGGGCATAGTTGGGCCCCCAAAGAACTGGGCCACTTCAAGTACGCCAAAAAATGGCTTTGGGGAAAATTTGAGTCTGTTCAAAATTAAGACTTCAATGTTTGACAATACATTAGCAGAAACTCTACATGAACAATGGCTAAAACACCCAAGTGCCTACCATTGTGTGTTAGTTGGTCTGATTGGATGAGGGTGAGTATTATGTCTGCAATTACCATCGAATAACTCCACGAGGCCTTGTACTGTGAGTAAGAGCTGTGTGACTTCAATCCATTTAATATGACTGCAAAATGAGGGGCAGCATGGCTGGCTGCCTTTTATATGCCCCTGCACACCAGGGCAGGAAACCCCTGGGGCCTCCAACAGCAGCACCCTCAGGTGGTACATCGTACATAGTTACATAATGAATACAAAGAGTTTGCATACACGACATAATTCCCCCCCAAAGTCTTTGATGCAAGTTGATTACAGGTTATGGCGAACCGGAGCCCTGCACTCCCTGGTTGACTGTCTGAGTGTCGCTTCTGGCCTGGGTGAGTTGGTTGGGCTACTGCTGTCTTGCAGCGCGAGTGGTTGGGCTGGACTGTTGGGGATGGTGGGATCATCCTCGTGGTTGGCAGCGAGGTCTGTTGTCGATTGGACATGTGTCGGTGGGTCGCTGAAGATGAGGTCCTCTTCTGGTGGTTCCTGGTTATCTGTGAATCGTAACTTGGTTTGGTCCAAATGTTTTCTGCACATTTGACCGTTAAGCAGTTTGACAACAAACACTCAATTCCCCTTCTTGACTAATACAGTGCCGGCGACCCACTTGGGGCCCTGACCGTAATTCAGCACAAACACAGGGTCATTTACAGTGATGTCGTGTGATACAGCCATGCGATCACGGTACATGTTTTGCTGATAATGCCTGATCATTGAGGTCAGGGTGTACTAAGGAGAGCCTAGTTTTGAGTGCTCGTTTCATTAGTAATTCTGCAGGGGGAACCCCGGTAAGTGAGTGGGGTCGTGTCCTGTAGCTGAGCAGTACCCGGGACAAGCGGGTTTGTAAGGAGCCTTCCGTGACATGTTTCAAGCTCTGCTTTATGGTTTGGACTGCCCACTCCGCTTGGCTATTGGATGCGGGCTTGAACGGGGCAGATCTGACATGCTTGATACCATTATGGGTCATGAATTGATTGAATTCTGAGCTGGTGAAGCACGGACCATTGTCACTGACAAGAATGTTGGGTAAGCCATGGGTGACAAACATGGCCCTGAGGCCTTCAATGGTGGCTGTGGACGTGCTGGGTGCCATTATTGCACATTCAATCCATTTTGGAGTAGGCGTCCACAACAACCAGAAAGGGGCCCGCATAATCCACATGGATCCTGGACCATGGTTTTGAGGGCCAGGACCAGTGACTAAGTGGGGCCTCCCTGGGAACATTGCTCAGTTGTGAGCACGTGTTACACTGATGCACGCACGACTCTAGGTCCGAGTCAATGCTGGGCCACCAGACGTGGGACCTGGCGATAGCTTTCATCATGACTATGCTTGGGTGGGTGCAGTGTAGGTTTCCCTGCCTTTCTTTGGCAAGATAACGCAATTGCCCCATAAGAGGCAATCTGAATGGATCGACATTTCGTCTTTACGACGGTGAAATGGCTTGATCTCATCTTGCATGTCGCTAGGGACCGCTGACCAGCTCCCATTGAGGACGCAACTTTTTACAAGGGATAGCAGAGGATCCTGGCTGGTCCAGGTCTTAATTTGGCGGGCCGTTACGGGTGACCCTTCGCTATCAAAGGTATCCATGGCCAGTAGCAGGTCTGCGGGCTGCGCCGTTTCGACCCCGGTGGTGGGCAATGGTAATCGGCTGAGGGCATCGGCACAGTTTTCAGTGCCTGGCCTGTGGCAGATCACATAGTCTTAGGCAGACAGTGTTAGTGCCATCTTTGTATTCGAGACAAGCATTGGTGTTTATACCTTTGCTTTCCAAAAACAGTGAGATTAGGGGCTTGTGGTCCGTCTCTAACTCGAACCTGAGTCCAAACAAATATTGATGCATCTTTTTTACATCGTAAACACAGGCTAAAGCCTCCTTTTCGACCATACTGTAGCCTCTTTCGGCCTTTGATAGGCTTCTGGATGCATATGCAACCAGTTGGAGTTTGCCCACTGCATTGGCTTGCTGCAAAACACACACGACACCGTACGACAACGCATCACATGCTAAAACTAGACGTTTACATGGGTCATATAATACCAGCAACTTATTCAAACACAGCAGGTTTCTGGCCTTCTCAAAGGTGGCCTCTTGATTTTTATCCCAAGCCAGTTGACGCCCTTATGTAACAGCTTGTGCAATGGTTCCAGCAAGGTGCTCAACCCTGGAAGAAAGTTACCAAAATAGTTGAGGAGTTCCAGGAACGAGCGCAGCTCCGTTACATTTCGTGGTGTTGGTGCATTCTTGATGGCCTCTGTCTTCGAGTCCGTGGGTCTGATGCCGTCTGCCGCAATCTTCCTCCCCAGGAATTTTACCTCTGGCGCTAGGAAGACACATTTGGATCATTTCAACTGGAGTCCAACTCTGTTTAGTTGACTTCAAACTTCTTCCAGGTTGTGCAGATGTATGGAGGTGTCACGGCCAGTGATGAGGATGTCATCTTGAAATATGACTGTGCGTGGAACCGATTTCAACAGGCTCTCCATGTTTCTTTGGAATATGGCTGCAGCCGAGCGAATCCCAAACGGGCACTTGTGGTACACGAACAGTTCTTTGTGTGTGTTAATGCATGTTAATTTTTTCGACGACTCAACCAGCTCCTGGGTCATGTAAGTGGAGGTTAGATCCAGCTTGGTGAATGCCTTTCCCTCTGCTAATGTCGCGAAAAGGGCATCGGCTTTGGGTAGTGGATACTGGTCCTGTAACGAGACTCGGTTGATCGTTACTTTGTAGTCGCCGCAGATTCTGACCTTACCATCGCTCTTTAGTACCGGAACAATCGGGCTGGCCCACTCGTTGAATTCGACTGATGATATGATCCCTTCATGTTGAAGTCTGTCCAATTCGATCTCCACTTTCTCCCTCATCATGTAAGGGACCGTTCGAGCCTTGTGATGAACGGGCCGTGCCTCGGGGATCAAGTGGATCTGTACTTTGGTGCCTGTGAAGTTGCCGAAGCCTGGTTCAAACAAAGATGGGAACTTGCTCAGCACTTGAGCACAGGAAGCATTGTCCACTGACAATAATACTTTGACGTTTTCCCAGTTCCACCAAATCTTCCCCATCCAGCTTCTGCCAAGCAGCGTTGGCCCATCGCCTGGTACAATCCACAGTGGCAGCTCGTGTGCCTCTCCATCATAGGATACTTTTACGTTCGCACTGCCAATAACTGGTATCAGTTCCTTGGTGTAAGTGCGCAACTTTATCTAAATCGGGATCAGCTTAGGTCTTTGTGCTTTGTTGTTGCCCCACAGCCTTTCAAATGTCTTCTTGCTCATAATTGACTGACTCACCCCCATGTCCAGCTCCATGGATTCAGGAACGCCATTTAATTTGACTTTTATTATCATGGGAGGACTTTTTGTGGAGAGGGTGTGCACCCGCACACTGCTTCCTCGGGCTGAGTTGCCTCTTTAGTTTGTCCTTTGTGATCCACGCTGGATCGGGACTCTTCTGCTGACCCCACTGCCACGTGGTGAGTCGCAGTACGTTTGCACATTCGCTGGAGGTGGCCCCTTGTTCTGCAGCTTTTGCACGCATAGTCTTTAAATCGACATTGATGGGCCACATGATTACCCCCCCAATGCCAGCATTGCGTTAATGATTTCGCATTTACACCCCTTGGCGGCCTAGCAGCAGCAGGCATGTAGGCTCTGCTCTGTACAGTTCTTATTAGTTCAACAGTTCTGCCTGCAATCGGCGTTATTTTACGTACAGTACTTGCCAGTGAGCTCCGATTCTGGTAGGAGGTTATCTGTATGGTATCGCAAATTAGTTCAGTCAGCTCATCGTATGTCTTATCCTTGCAAGTCCCTGACGAGGCGGTAGATCTCGGGCCCATAACTGGTCAGCAGTATAGCCTTGCGCTTCTCCGCCAATGTGTCCGTCTCCCCTGCCAGGTCGTTTGCCACGAAATATTGCTCAAGCTTTTCCGTGAAGGCATCCCAATCATCACCCTTTGTGACGTCTTTTAGTGTGCCACAGGTAGCCATAATCGTGTGACAGTCCGTATTCTTGTCGCCAGTTATTATGTCTGCAATTACCATCGAATAACTCCACGAGGCCTTGTACTGTGAGTAAGAGCTGTGTGATTTCAGTCCAGTTAATACGACTGCAAAGTGAGGGGCAGCATGGCTGGTTGCCTTTTATATCCCCTGCACACCAGGGCAGGAAACCCCTGGGGCCTCCAACAGCAGCGCCCTCAGGTGGTACATCATACATAATTACATAGTGAATACAAAGAGTTTGCACACATGACAGTGAGTGTGAGGGGTGGCTAGTGAGATGGGGAAGTGATAATGTTGATAGAGAGAGTGATGGGTGGAGGTGCAAGGTCAGTTGGTATGGGTAAGGATGTGCAGGAGTAGGGTAGGGAATGCAGAGTGATAGGGATGTGATGAATGGCACAGCAGGATGAGGTTGAGCGTGACTTCGCAGTAACGTTTTGTGATCTACTAAGATCTGTCATGTATCTTACATTATTATATATAACTGTATCCTAACATACTATACATGACTGTAATAAGATATGACCTGTAATCACCAGCATACCTCACCACCAGGGATGCACTTGCAAGAGACAGGTATATAAGGACAGGTCTCAAGCAAGTGCAGTATTCCAGAGCTGTGAAATAAAGGTGCAGGTCCAGAGTGACCTTGACTTCACTATATGCCTCGTGTGAATCTGTACTGAGGGGACTGAACTTTACAAGATCATTGAAAGGTTTGCACCAATGCAGTCAGGTCCTTCCGATCACATCACTGCTCATGCCCTCCTGTGTATGTGCAACCAGGCTGCATTGGTGTCCTGGGGAGATCTCTTCCGTCCATTGGAAGGGAAGAGAACCTCCCTGTGTGTTGTGACTCCCTCCATAACCGTCTGGAGGGAGTCATGGAGAACCTGGGTACAGCCGTGCACCTTTGTGTAGTAATTGTCAGTGTTTACAGCACCTCAATGTTGTAGACTACTGACAAAAGAACTGTCAAAAAAAAGTTGGCCATGGTCCCTTTAAGGAAACCGGATGATAACGCGTCATCAAATGACATCATCAGACCTGCTTCCTGTTAATTGGCTGGGAACCTCACAGGGCAGGCTTAACAAGCCCAATCAAGGGAAAATTGTGTTTGGAGGGTGGGATGGGAGTTAGAAGCACGTTGCCCACAGGCCACCAATGCTGGCTGCACCGGTCTCGCCATTGTTGGAGAAATTGAGGCTTATGTGTGAGAGCCATAATTTGCCTTTACCCTTCCCATCCTATAGTAGGAATGCATTTTGTATCCATTCAGTAGTTTTTCCTGAGGATCTGTCTGAAATTCAAAACTCACCTTGTGAAGAATTGGGGCTGCTAACTATCCACAAGGCAGTGCACCCCAAAGTGTTATGCCACTGTCCCATCTTAAAAGAACTGTCTCTTTAGCAGCTAGTCCCTTTGCTATTTTAGGAAACAACTTGATACATTATTTATATAACTGAAACTATTGAACCTGCAGCTTGAGACTACCACAGAGAGTTTGCAGCTGCTGGCCAAGGTATGGTTACTGCTCTCCTTGATGTTGCCCTCCCACCACAGCTGAATAGATTTTTAAAAATTAGAGTGAATAGAACAAAGGAAGGGGAGGCAAGCTGTTGTAATTCTGCAACGGTTTGGTTACCCTCCTTTTCTGTATGGGAGCAGGACTCTTGGACTGATTCTTAGGAAAGCATTGGAGATGGTAATGAATAATTTAATGTTAAATTGGTCTGATGCCTGTCTGCATGGCAGGGGGAAGATATGCTTTCTGAATAGTTATTTTTTGATTTATCTTCTTTGTGTTTGATCCAAATGAAAATTTTTATAACTTCAATAACATTTTGCATAAAATGGAACAAACTCATCATGAACTAGTATGCCTGCTACAAATTGATTTTTGTGACAAGGTGATTGGAATTTATTTGTTGGCCAACCTTAAACTTAAAATATTATTTACTGGAGCAGTAGTTCTTGTATATGCTGACTTTAGAGGATGTTTCCACTTTGAGGTGCCATAAGGACAACAGTTACTGCAAAAGGCTACACTGCAGCTCTGCACAGAGTGTAAAGTACACATTTCTCTTGAGGTGAGGATCCGGATTAACAGAGCACCTGTGTATTAATGTGGTGTCTGCAGGTGTTCAACATAGTGTGATATTCCCATTTTTAGATCACACTTATAACCTCCACATATTTGTAGGCAAAAGGCTCTACCTAGAGTCTTGGCGCCATTTTGCAGGAAGTAATCTATTCATCACATTTCATCCCCTGACTTGGATCAGAGCCACCAATTTACTAAGACTGAATAAATAAAATTCTGATTTTATTATATAGTATTCAGAGATTTTTATTGCTGATTTGCAGATCACCTACAATTCCATTCAATTTTTCCACGTTAAAAATTTAAATTAATGTTGACATTTGTCACTCTGAAATGAGTGAGGAGTGAATTAGTATCTGAGGGTCTGCCAACACATTTTTGTTCACTTTTAGGGGATGTGTTGCTATACTGACTCCTGCACATGCAGTAAAAGTGATACTGCACTACCATTTTGTTCATATGTTGGTATAAAAATTGAAATATCAAAACCTCTAGGCTGAATGTTTCCGATGCCCTTTAGGTTATTTTTGTCAAGGGAAAAAACCACCAGTTCACAACCTGATAGGAAATGGCACCTTTGAAACTGTTGTGCTGCGTGAAGTAATTTCCTCCTTGGGCAAAGCCATAAAAAAGCACGTTGATGTGCAAAGATGCTTTGAACATTTGAAAATAAAATGATTAATATTAAATTCAGCAGTGTCCAATTTGTGCTGCTATACCAAATGCACTCGAGTAGATTTGTGACAAGACATGTGGGCTTAGAAATGATGCACCTAAAGCTCCGATATGGCGAGCAATGTGAGCACGTTCATTCCACCTCGCAACTGCACCATCCAGCATATTGAAAAAAGTTCCGGCATAGACATACAAGGCCCGTGCCTCAAATAGGCATATACAAATAGGAGGAATGCCTGTTCGAGATCCCCTCTGCAAACTTTGTCTGTGACTGACCACAGCATGCATCATATAGGCTGTGCGCAGTACTCTCAGCCCGTGGGCAGCCAAGTGAAGCATTTCGTAAAGGGGCCACTGCAACCCGAGGGACGACAAACTTGTTGAAAACTTGGTAACTGGGTAAAATCCTTTAAATACCTTTAAATTACCTCCTAAGCATCTTAATTGATTGGCTCGCCAATTGGTGTCAGGTCTGTGATCCACAGGGAGATCCGACAGTTGAGAAACTGACATGGAAGTGGGATCAGAGCGGACTTCCGCCACTCTGTCAATCAGGGCCATTTTGACAGTGTGCCTGCCTCGAAACCTGTACTCGCAGGGCTGGGAAGATTCCAGCTTATACAGCTCCTGGAGGCTGTTACTGGCAGAGTCCTGGGAACCGATAGCTGTCTCACTCACTCATCTGGGAAATGCCACGTGCCTTGGGCAGACCAGCAGACGTACTTTAAAAATTAGAACAACATGTTTTTTTAATGAGGAATCTTTTCTCACCTGGCAGAACCAAGTGAGTTTGAATAAAGCCATCAGGTTCCCAATAGACATAGATCTACAATACTAAATCAGCTTTACAGATGGCATCAACTGCCACGTTAAGAATACCACCCCAATTTTACTTCCCTTTATTTCCTCAAAGGTTCACCCATGCAAACACCCCTTCTTGTTTAGGAGGGCCTTTGCTGCAGTTTATTCCATCATTGTACATCATAGAATATTTAGTGGGTACATAATTTTGCTGGAGTGTGATTTATTAGTGAATGACATGGATTATTTTAAGCAAAAGGGATGATTTGAGTTTGTTCAAGATGTGGCTGCTTTCATTGCCCATCGCTAGTTGCCCTGAAAAGGTGGTGAACCACTGCAGTCCTTCTGTGATGGTACTCCCACAGTGGTGTCAGGTAGGGAATTCCAAGATAATGCATGTAATACATGGATCTGCCAATAGGAGGTTCCCTTGGTTGAGAGGAGAAGGCCATTTTCTGTTCCAGGTCTATGCTTTCCTCAAGGATAGAGTACCAATGGAAAAATAACTGACAAAACTCTCAACCTCACAAAAGCAGACAGTCCTGAATGGCAGAAAAACCTATTGAAAAACTAACCACCATCTGACTAGGAGGCAGGCACTTTAATGTTCCTATTAATTCCATACCTCGGGAGCCTACTGTCAACAAGGGCAGACATCAACGACGAGGTCCAACACCTCATTCAGTGTGCCAGTGCAGCCTTCGGTCTCCTGAGAAAGAGAGCGTTTGAAGACCAGGACCTCAAACCCGGCACCAAGCTCATGGTCTACATGGTTATACCCATCCTCTTATATGGCTCAGAGACATGGACTATGCACAACAGGCACCTCAAAACACTGAAGATGTACCACCAACGCTGCCTCCGCAAGATCCTGCAAATCCACTGGCAGGATAGGTGCACCAACATCAGTGTCCTCACTCAGGCCAACATCCCCAGCATCGAAGCACTGACCACGCTTGATCAGCTCTGCTGGACGGGCCACATTGTCCGCATGCCTGACATGTGACTCCCAAAGCAAGCGCTCTACTCAGACCTCCGACACGGCAAGCGAGCCCCAGGTGGACAGGGGAAACGCTTCAAGGACACCCTCAAAGCCTCCTTGAAAAAATTTAACATCTCCACCAACACCTGGGAATCCCTGGTCCAAGACTGCCCAAAGTGGAGGAAAAGCATCCGGGAAGGCGCTAAACACCTCAAGTCTCTTCGCCGGGAGCAAGCTGAAGCCAGGCGTCATTAACAGAAGGAGTGCGCGTCAACCGAGGCACCCCACCCACCTGTTCCTTCAACCACTGTCTGCCCTACCTGTGACAGAGACTGTAGATCCCGTATTGGACTCCAGTCACCTGAGAACTCATTTTTAACGTGGAAGCAAGTCATCCTCGACCCAGAGGGACTACCTATGATGGTTCCTATTAATACATAGGGAAAAAGATATTGGCCCAGATTTTGCCACAGTGGGGCATATCGCAGTTACGTTTTTTCCTGCACCCTTCAGCTTGAAGAGCTTTTACTGCAAGTTGCTGGAAATACGAGCTGAATGAGGGCAATTTTCCACATTGCCGATTTTTGCCACAGTTGTAGAAGTACGTCTGATTTTTTAGTGGCCAACTGGACCAAAAAAAAAGTTGCAAGTTTTGTCGGGATAAACTTTCATTTTGGAGCAGCGCAGATTGTCCTTAAGCTCTGTGGATGGAGCTTAAGGTCTGCGCCGAAAAACTGAGGTTGTCAGGGTAACGAGGGACACACTGAAGGGTTGAGGCTGCAAAATGAAACATACAAGATGCAGCAAGACATAAGCAATTGTAGAGTCCCGGTGCTGCTCCTATCCCGGGCCAAAAGGCCTCCTGCCCTCGGTGCCGCTCCTATACCGGGTCATGGAACTCGCTTTTCTGCGCCGATTTTCTTAAGTTCATGTAAAGTTTTTCAGAATGGTGCACTGCGCATTTTTTGAAAAAAATCCTAGTGGGCCAAACTTGCTTAACATAGAAAATAGAAAATAGGTGCAGAAGTAGGCTCTTCGGCCCTTCGAGCCTGCACCACCATTCAATATGATCATGGCTGATCATGCAACTTCAGTACGCCATTCCTGCTTTTTCTCGATACCCCTTGATCCCTTTCGCCGTAAGAGCCACATCTAACTTATTTTTGAATATATCTAACGAACTGGCCTCAACAGCTTTCTGTGGTAGAGAATGGCCAGAAATGGCGCAGCTAGCAGCCAGCACCCCCAGTGACGTCAAAAAATCAAGAACTAAAAAAATTGTCCGTAAGTAGTTTACGATGGCGCAGAAACTTTGCGAAACTAGCAGGTTTTAGTTTGCTCCAAAAGAAACAGCGGCCGCCAAAAAAATGACGCAGAATGGTGCCAAAAATTGAGCCCAGTGGATCTTAATGAATAACAGGACCAACAGTGTATCTCCTTAACCAATAAGAGTTAAGAATTGAGAAAGAAATAGAGGAACAATGAAGAAGGAGGGTGAATTAGAGTGCAATCAGGTACAGAAAGAGAAATAAAAAAAGGATTAAGAGAGAGAAAAAAAGAGACAAAAAGAAAAAGTAAGATTTTTTTTTAAATGTGTAATATCGCCAGTCTCTGCCCTTACCTCAACTCTGCTGCCGAAACCCTCATCCATGCTTTCTTCACATCTAGACTTGACTATTCCAATGCACTCCTGGCCAGCCTCCCTAGTTCTATTCTCCAGGAACTTGAGGTCATCCAAAACTCTGCCGCCCCGTGATAACTCATACTTAGTCCCACTCACTCATCTCCCCTGCACTTGCAAACCTGCACTGCCTCCCAGTTAAGCAATGTCTCAATTTTAAAATTCTCATCCTTGTTTTCAAATCCTTCCATGGCCTCGCCCCTCCTTATCTCTGTAATCTTGTCCATCCCTATAATCCCCCTAGACCTCTGCGCTCTGCCCATTCTGGCCTTTTAAATATCCCCAATTTAAATGCTCTACCATTGGCGGACATGCCTTTAGCTGCCTGGGTCCTAAGCTCTGGAATTACCTCCATCTCTCCACTTCTCTTTCATCCTTTAAGACGCTCCTTAAAACCGACCTTTGACCAAGCTTTTGGTCATCTGCACAAACATCTCCTTATATAGCTCAGTGTCAATTTTATTTTGACAAAACTCCTGTGAATTGCTTTGAGATGTTTTATTACATTAAAGATGCTATATAAATATAAGTAGTTGTTGTTGTCAATTTAATTTTTTTTACATTTCTAAGAAGAATCTACTACATGCTCAACAGTTTAAATTGTTCCCTTTGTGGGCCGGAGATATTGATTGGCGTTGCATTAACAATTATCACGTGTTAAAAGGGTCCTTATGCTGTTCAATGCCAGCTCTAGCTTTCTGTGGCGCGTTTAATTTGAGTTTAATGTGCATATCCAGTAAGTTCTTCAAAATAACGGGGAGGTTGAGGGTGAGCTGCCAATTGTGCAAGGCTAATGGCGAAGCGGCGTAAATCGACCAGAAAGTTATGGTGATTCGCAGCTCATGGAGTATCACTTCCTCGTCTAAACTTGCTGGCCCATTTGTACGAAGGTGACCGTGCATCGTGAACCCGCCATTATTTTTCCAGCAAAATCTGAGCCAATATAGTCAAAACAGCCCAACTCCAAAACATATTAACAATGTGTTATTTTTTCAAATTGCTCTTTTTCCTTTTTTTTTGCACAAGTATCTAAGCATTCACTCTAAATCAATATTAAATCGAAATATTGCAATGTTACCATTTTGAAATGTCAACCAGGATTCTTCATTCTACTTTCCACCTTTGTAATAAATAACCCTCAAGACTGTTCTCAACAAATAAATGATTTACCAGCATTGTAACTTGGACATTTAAAGGTTAACTGGTGGCACTATAAAGCAAGGCCATAAAATGTCTGGCTCCGTTGCGAGATATGTCATACTGCAATATATTTTCTGAAAGAAATGATTATAGTGGCTGGGGACTGAAACAAATTTACTTGTCCGGTTTAACCACTTCCCTCAGGGGCTACAATGAAATGAATTAATTATCTCTGCCCCTCACACACAATTCTGTATTTAATTCAGTAGGAATGGAATTTCATACGTTTGTATAATGCTTTATTTCACACAATACAAGATGTAATTTATATCTGCTCTCTGAAAGGGAAAAAATGTTTATATTGCAAGAATTTCAAATGAACATTATTCAGGAGTATAGTTCTGACAAAGAGCCTACACTCAAAGAGTTAACCCATCTTTTTCCTTTATCATATAGATGCTAATCAATTTCTATGGCTCTGTTGTAAAAGGGGGATACGATGTCATGATAATTCATCAAGAAGTGTGTGTCAACATTTGTGGCTGAGCCTACGTGGCAGAGGTTCAAAGTACAGTGGAAATACCTCTCATGAATCCTTACTGTGCCGCTATGGAGGCCTTAAGCTTAAATGCACAACAGGCTTTCTTGTCTGGCTACAACATACTGAGAGATCAGATGGAAAGGGCCATAAAATAGGATTTCACGAACGTCATTGCTACCCTGAGGTCTGTTCCCATGCAGATCACTGGACATGATGACAGAGTGTCCAATTGCAGAGGCATAACTGAAGAAGGCACAGATAAGGCTGCTGTCTCTCAGTACAATGATCTAACTGGGTCATTTCGCCCTACCTCTACTCAAATGACAGTACATGTGCCAGAAAGTGGGTAGGATTAAAAAGCTACCACAGCAGACAGATGTGGCACACCAGCTGTAGGGAAATCTCACAACCCAACATGTGGTGGTACAGGGCCATCTCAATTCTAAGTGGCTCCCACTGAGAGCTACCCCATTTACTGCATCCACTGGGGAAAACGGGAAACAAATATTAAATGTATTACTGGTTTAATTTAATTTCAACTTTGTCTGGAGAGTTTACTTTTGAAGGTGCAAAGTAAGGTAGCAACAGATCAAAGGATGGGCATCCATGATAATTGAGAGCGCAGAGAACAATGTTGTAAATGGCATATTGGGTCACTGCATGATGAACATGTAGACAGAAGGTTATTTAAATAGGAGGCTGAGCCATTTAGGTGAATGTCTCATCAATGAGCGCTATTGTACAACTCTTCCAGGTCACAAAGCTGTTTCAGTGGTGGTATCCTCAGTTTCATGGCAGTGTCCTAATCTGGCTTTGCCTGCAATTGGACTTCCTTTTCCGTGGTTTGGGGTCTTTAGATAGCAAGTTATGCAGCATGTAGCAAACAATGCTCTTCAAGGCCTTGGCAGTAGCTATACTGCAAGATCCCCCTGAGCAGTCAAGGCATCTGAAGTGCTGCTTCAAGAAACCAAATATAAGTTCTATTATTGCACTAGTAACTTCATGGTCTCGTTGTATCTGAGTTCACCTTCTATTAGCGGCTCTGGCAAGGATCTCATAATCCAGGGCTGCAGAGTTTAGCTTTGGTACCCTAGGCACCATTCTTCAAGTCTTCCTTCTCCTTTCGATAAATTAGGCACAGAGGACTGCCTTAAAATAAAACAAACTTGAGAGCTGACCTGGAAGTAGGCATTGGCTTGCAAAGTCCTATCTTGCTGGTCACTGATCAACCAGACACTGATGGCGTGAAAGCAGTGTGGTTGATGAACATTGTGACATTGTGATCAGGAGCCTTAGCACCACAAGGATATCATTAATAGCCCTTGGATTTTGGAAAATCACAATGCTCTGTCATTCTGCAGTTGCTTTACCATCAGGAAAATGATGAACATAGTAGTAGGAACCTGCTTGAGGAATCATATATTGCAGAGTTCTTCTATAGCTTAAAAGAAGCTGGAAGCATACAAGTGTGACCTTGAATGTCACTGGGATTGTCATTCCTGTGGTCAAAGCTACATCTCTGATTGCAGCAAAAGTAAAAAAACACTTGCCTTTCACAACCACTGAACGTCTCAAAGTGCTTTACAGCCAATGAAATACTTTTTGAAGTGTAATCACTCTTGTAATGTCGGAAATGTGAAACCAACAACTTTCTGACTCACCGACGAGAGTGCTACCAACTGAGCCACAGCTGACACCAGCAGGTAGCACAACACTATTACTGCCTTCCTGAGTTTGTGAACGGGATTCCCTTTGGGCATTCGCAGAGAATGTAAACCTAACTCCATAGATAATGGCTTGCATGGGTATCAAATTGCTCTTGTATCTCCTTTCATTCAAGTCTTCTGACTCTAGAAAACTCAAAGAGGGAGGTCCACTCAATGCAGTACCCATTTTCAATTTCAATAGCTACAATTAAAAACACAAAACTTGCTGTAAGTCTTGACGATAATGTCCATTATACATAAGGCAGGCTGAGCACATTGCACAATGTGTGTGAAAAACAGAATTTCATAAGAGAATTCATGGTAATCTCACTTACTAAAATTGAGCATTTAAATTAAACACATTCTATGAGAAAGTCATTTATCCTAGCCATTTCCCATATATGGAAAACAGCGCACTGCTCTCAATCAAGGTAGAGCTGGCAAATTTCATCAGTGTGTCATTTCCCATCTCTGACAAGTCTATGTTTCATGTCGGTGGGAACATTCCTGCCAGTACTAAATTCTATCATACTATATAGAGAATCATAGAAATAATCCCCAAGTCTGACCACACTGCAGCCTACTTGATTTCTCCTTTCTGGTGACTGCCTGAGGTGCAAAGTGATATGACTGTGGGCAGTCTCAATTCAGTTCTCAGTCAACTAGAATTTGAAACTGTCTCACAAGATTACACTAAAACCTATACTACTTCAGTAGTGGGTAGTGAGCCTGAAATGGCATACATTTTTGAACTGATTCATCAATGCTCAAATTTAGCTTACTTTGCCCTAGGATGAACCTGTCCTCTAAAAGAAATGACTGTGCATGCACACAGAGGGAGAAGGTGTCTATCTACACATGATATACCTTTTATGGGGAAAAAATGTTTTTTCTGACCAACCGCTGGCACAAAATACATGCAGGAAACTTCACAAAGTGCTACATATTACATCAAATTACAGCTTTGAGTTGCCAGGCAAGTTGGATATGGTGCTTGGGAACTATAAACAGGAAAATATGAGGTGACGGCAGAAGTGAGACAAAGTTTCAGTTGCAGGGACGATAGAAACTAGTGACAGTGGAAAGTTCTCAGCAGAGGAATGTGCAGAATGATCAGCAGCAGACTGGACAGGGCAACGGACTGTATTACCACAGGAAACAAGACTGACCGCATTATTAGATACTGAGAAAAAAAAACACAATCAGAGAAGTATAAAATTCAGTATGTTATGTATGACCTATGTTTTCCTGTCGCTACAGTGACATTTATAATCAAGGTGGCAAATTGTCCCTCTGTAAATATGTACTGTCAGATAGTATGTATGGATTCAGCACAGCAGCAAATCTTTTAATTTGCAGTATTCCACCGGTAAGTGGGATTGGGAGAGGGAGAGAATGAATCATAAATCTCTGACAGTCTATTTGTGAGTTTTTGTCTTATCTCTCATGGTGTAGTTAGATAATAAATTCAACTTCCCTGGCAGGGTAACATTAAGTGAATGCCTTATCGCTGGTCAAATTTCCAAGGTCTAGCAGTGAACATGGGCTCAGCAAGCAGTCCCATGGTGATCTGCATATGTATCTGTGCCTTGGCAGCAGTACGAGCACCGGCTTCGCGCTTTGGGAGGATCCTTCTAATGCCAAGGTCTCAATAAATGTATTTCCTGATTCTAAAATCCCAGAGGATTTAATGAAAGATTGCTTTACCCTTATATATTACATTGTTACTTTTATAATTTGAGAGAGGGCGATGTTACAAACATGAGCCAGCTGTTTACAGGGAAGGTACAGGAAACCATCTATTCAGCTGCAAATATTCAATAGAATGGAAGAGAGGCAATTAAAAATCTTGCTCCATATTTATCACACAGCAGTATACTTCCATCAATAGAATCTCTACGACATCAAACACATTTTGGGAGAGCCTCTTCCGACCCTTCTGTGCTTTGATATTGAGGCAAGTGATGTACATCACAGGCTTTTCTTTTGAACCCAAAAGGCTTCAGTGGCTTCTTGGAGTCCTTGAATAGATCGTTTCTTACCTCTTGCAGGAGTGACAATACTGAGTTCTTTCTGGTCTCATGGTGCCAGATAGTATTGTCAAAAGTATGGCTAACACAGACTATCTGATTTCAAATACTTTTATTGAATAGACCAGTCTGTGACAAGAGTGCATACTTGCCACTTAAATTAGGTCTAGTTTTTTTCAGATGTGTTCTCCCTTCTTGAAAATGGCTTACAGGATGCCCTGCGCCATAGGTGATGATTAGATAATCTCTGAGTACCTGCAACAACAGCAGAGAGGTGTGCCACAAATTCAGGGAATTATTTTTTCAATCACCCTCTCTGATGGGTGTAGTGGTTCCTCTTATTAATTTTACTGTATCTTGTTTATGACCTCCATTAATTTCTAGGAACCTACTCTTTGAGGAAAGAGCAATATACTACCCTGGCAGTCAGTATCCTGCACAACTTGGGTATCTGAAGGCTGTACCCACATAATATGACAGCATTCTTTCCACCTGATCCTATTCATACTTGGAGGGACTGGATTCCTTTCACTCACTTCAATGGCCCATAATTGTGCCTTGGAGTATAGTTGACTGATACTGTAAAGGCATAAGCCTGCGAAGGAAGGTGAAAAATCCTATTGCAGGCAAGGTAGCATTGATTTAATTGATGTCATTCCCCGAGATCCATCAGATACTGAAGTAGATCACTGAAGTAACATACATATTATTTTTTGTTTGCAGGAAAAGAAAGTTAGATTGTCAAATAGCGTGGGAGAGGGAAAAATAATACAAGAACACAAAATATTTGTTTTCATTATGAGATTCCATCCGGGAAAAAAGTGTGAAGATGTACTGTGAATTTGATGCACTTAAAACCAGGTAGGGACTATGGTTTAAAAATCAAACTAAAGCAAACGTGTCCAGTTCAACTGACCCAGGTAAGTACTTCATTCATTTCTGGCAGCATTCTCTGTTCTTCAAGAAATTCAAACGAGCCTGACCAAAATCATAGAGCTGAGCCAAGATTCCATCTGCACCATTGACTATTACTGTGGTTATACTCAGTAGTGTAAGCTTGGTACAGTAGTTCCACACACTGGAAGGGAATAAAATTGGCTCGCTAACAATACATACTTTTGTTCTTCTGCTCGCACATGTACACACAATACAAATACATGTGCAAGAAATTAAACTAACACCAGGGTAGCTATGGTGTGTAGTACACGAAGGAGAGGCAATGTGATGGGTGGAATAGGAGAGAACATTTTAATACGGTGTACAGAATCTTCCTGATGCCTCCGACCTGAAAGATTTCTATGAATTTACCTGGTGGTCCAGGAGGTTCAGAGACTTGCAAAGGCCTGCATAGAGGCCCACGTATTCCAGGGACGCAAGCGCTTCGCACGCATCCCTGGGATCATGTGGGCTGGACCAACCAATCAAAATTAACCAATATTAATTATTTAAAACAAAAATTAAATTTTTTGAAAAATAAATTTGCATATTTTAAAGGGTCTAAAACATACCTTATTTAAAATGTTCGAATTATTGAAAAAAATGTATTTTTCTGTACTTTAAAAGTCTTATGCTGGCTGTAATTTGTAAGATTTTCAAGAGCATTATCTGGGCAGAGGTTGGGCAAATAGCCCAACTCTCCACTTCACGTGCGATCTGTCTGGGTTTAGACAAATGCGCTGCTCATACCTAAACTTGTAACTTGCAGGGCTCCTACAGGTGCATGCGCGCCTCATGCACGCCCTTAGGGGCCGCAAATTCAGGACCAATATGATTTCAACCCAGAAGTGTGCAAACCAAACAAGTCTACAACTTGAAGCCCATTGCTGCCATTAGATTATGTGACTATACATCTATTATCCACTAAAATTGTATTTTCCTTTTCTCAATGATTAACCACGATCTCAGCAGTAACCAAGGCAAGCTGTATGTCTGTCAGCCAATCATAATATTCCTGCATAAATATTCATAACCTACCATTTTAAGAAAGGAGACACTGATTGTTAAAGAAAGAAAGACTTGCATTTATATCGCGCCTTTCACGACCACCGGACATCCCAAAGCGCTTTATAGCCAATGGAGTCCTTTTTGAAGTGCAGTCACTGTTGTACTGCAGAAAGCATGGCAGCCAATTTGCACACAGAAAAATCCCACAAACTGCGATGTGATCATGACCAGATAATATGTTTTAGTGGTGTTGATTGAGGGATAAATATTGGCCAGGACATCGGGGATAACTTCCCTGCTCTTCTTCGAAATAGTGCCACGGGATCGTTTACTTCCACCTGAGAGAGTAGATGAGACCTCGGTTTAACATCTCATCCAAAAGCAGCACCTTCGACAGTGCAGCACTCCCTCACTATAGCATTGAAGTGGCAGCCTAGGCCTTTGTGCTCAAGTCTCTGGAATGAGACTTAGAACTGACAACCTTCTGACTCCAAGGCGAGTGTGCTACCAACTGAGCCACTGGTTGACACTCTTGTTGCTACTGCTATCAGTGTAAATACATAGCAGAGATCATTGACTTCACATATCAAAAGTTCCCTTCAGGAGATAAACTAAGGTTCAATGCAGTTTTATTCTGCCTGTTCCTACATTGATTCCTTCGGTATAAACAGCCATGAGCATTAACCAAACTAGCCATGGCCCCGCTACGCCAAACGGGCGAACTGCACATTGCTGGACTGGGCATTGTTGTACAGAAATCTGTGAATCTACAGCCGGCATGTTTACTTTCCGACGCGCTGGCAGCGGGGAAGCCTTGCATCGCGTGAGGAACCCAGAAGTTGAAGCAACGCGTTTTGCAATGGCTTTTTAACAAAGCCACTGCATTTGAATCTGACCTCCGGACTTCCTGACCAATTTATGGGAGTTTGTGTGATAATGTCATGCATGGGTCCAATTCAGCTCCGGTATTTAAAGGAGCAATGCAAAGATGACAGTTGAAGGTTGGTGGAGGTTCGAGAGATTGGTGGGGAAGAGAGTGGTTTGTTTGGAAAGTGATTTATTTGTTCCTAAAGAGATTTATGTTGCTGCAGAATAAAAAATGCGGACAGTACCCAAAAGCTGTCCCTAGATTCAATGATGCCTCCCTGGAACTCCTGCTGCAAGGAGTCAGGGCTCACAGAGAGGTCCTATTCCCTGTTTATTGGAGGAATAGGGCAGCTGCAGAGATCAAGAAGGTACGGCTGGAGATAGCGGCAGAAGTGAACAGCAGGTGTATGGTGGCGAGGTCGTGGATACAGTGTAGGAAGAGATTTAATGACCTCATGAGGGCAGGAAATGTAGACTATTGTGTTCCTAACACAGATGAGGCTGCACACAGGGAGGTTAAAGTAACAGTGACCTCAGTCTTTAATAAGAAACTCCAGAGTGAGGAACAGGCCTTGGGGGCCGGCTTATATACAGTGCTCCCAAGGGATGCTGGGATCCCTTGGGACTTCAGGGGATGAGCTCCCTGGTGGCGGAACATGGGAGTGCATGCTTTATAGATACACATCACTCTCCCCACAAAAGTCAAAGTGAAAACTATTTACAAGGTGAGGCGGTCGGGAGCATTTTTTCCCCTGGTGGATCGCCTCGGTACAAATGTCTGTTCTGGTGTGTTGGCTGTGCCCTCGCTGGGCTGGCGTGTTCTTGTTGGCTTTGCTGGGCTGTTGGGCGTGATGGGTTCGATTTCCTGGTCCGGCATGGTGTCGTTGATCCTTTGGGTGTGTGTTGTGGGCTCGAAAAAGGTGGTGTCTGCTGTGGATTGTTCAGGGCAGTCTGTGAACCGCAGCCTTGTTTGGTTCAGGTGCTTTCTGAAAGTTTGTCCATTGTCTAGTTTGACGACAAACATCCTACTCCCTTCTTTAGCTATCACCGTGCCCGCGATCCATTTGGGACCATGTCCGTAGTTGAGCACATTCACAGGGTCATTCAGATCAATTTCCCGTGACACAGTGGCGCGACCATCGTTTACATTTTGTTGCTGCCGCCTGCTCTCTACCTGATCATGCAGGTTGGGGTGAACCAGCGAGAGTCTGGTTTTAAGTGTCCTTTTCATGAGTAGCTCAGCCGGGAGCACCCCTGTGAGCGAGTGGGGTCTCGCGCGGTAGCTGAGCAGTACTCGGGACAGGCGGGTTTGGAGTGAGCCTTCTGTGACTCATTTATGGCTCTGTTTGATGGTTTGTACTGCCCGCTCTGTCTTCCCATTGGAGGCTGGTTTAAACGGGGCCGAGGTGACATGTTTGATCCCATTGTGGGTCATGAATTCTTTAAATTCGGCACTGGTGAAACATGGCCCATTGTCACTGACCAGTATGTCAGGCAGATCCGTGGGTGGCAAACATGGCCCTCAGGCTTTCAATGGTGGCGGTGGCGGTGCTTCCCGACATTATTTCACATTCAATTCATTTTGAAAAAGCATCCACCACCACCAGGAACATTTTACCGAGAAACGGGCCCACATAGTCGACATGGATCCTCGACCATGGTCTGGAGGGCCAGGACCACAAACTTAGTGGTGCCTCTCTGGGTGCGTTGCTCAACTGCGCACACACGCTGCATTGCCATACACAGGACTCTATGTCAGAGTCGATACCGGGCCACCACATGTGGGATCTGGCTATCGCTTTCATCATTACTATACCCGGGTGTCTGCTGTGGAGATCCGAGATGAACGTCTCCCTGCCCTTTTTTGGTAGCACTACGCGGTTACCCCACAACAGGCAGTCTGCCTAAATGGACAGCTCGTACTTTCGGCGCTGGAACGGCTTGATTGGCTCTTGCATTTCAACGGGGATGCTGGCCCAGCTCCCATGCAGTACACAGTTTTTTACTTGGGACAGCAAAGGATCTTGGCTGGTCCAAGTCCTAATCTGGCAGGCCGTGACAGGTGATTTATCATTTTCAAACACTTCCATGACCATCAACAAGTCTGCGGGCTGCGCCACCATCAACAAGTTTGCAAGCTGCACCATTTCCATCCCCGTGGTGGGCAATGGTAGCTGACTGAGAGCATCCGCACAGTTCTCGGTGCCTGGCCCGTGGCAGATGGTATAGTTATACGCTGATAGCACGAGTGCCCACCTTTGTATGCGGACTCAGGCATTAGTATTTATCCCCTTGTTTTCCGTGAACAGGGATGTGAGGGGCTTATGATCGGTTTCCAGCTCAAATTTGAGGCCAAGCAGGAACTGATGCATTTTCTTTACCCCGAACACACATGCTAATGCCTCTTTCTCAATCATGCTGTAGGCCCTCGCAGCTTGAGACAAGCTCCTCGAAGCATAGGCGACAGGTTGCAACTTCTCCGCAACGTTAGCTTGTTGTAATACACACCCGACTCCGTATGACGACACGTCACATGCTAGCACAAGTCTTTTACACAGGTTATACAATACAAGCAGCTTGTTGGAGCATAAAATGTTTCTGGCTTTCTCAAAAGCAATTACTTGCGTGTTTTTCCCCAGACCCAGTTCTCACCTTTGCGCAATAAGACATGTAGGGGCTCTAAGAGGGTGCTTAACCCCGGTAAGAAGTTACCAAAGTAGTTGAGGAGTCCCAGGAACGACCGCAGCTCCGTGACGTTCTGTGGCCTGGGCGCATTCCTGATAGCCTCTGTCTTGGCGTCTGTGGGCCAAATGCCGTCCGCCGTGATCTTTCTCTCCAAAAACTCCACTTCTGTTGCCATGAAGAAGCATTTCAACCTCTTCAGCCGCAGCCCTATGCGATCCAGTCGCTGGAGGACCTCCTCCAGGTTTTGTAGGTGCTCGGCGGTGTCCCGACCCATGACCAATATGTCGTCCTTAAAACCACCGTGTGTGGTACCGACTTGAGTAGGCTCTCCATGTTTCTCTGGAAGATCGCTGCAGCCAACCGAATTCCAAACGGGCATCTGTTGTAGATGAACAGTCCCTTGTACGTGTTGATGCAGGTGAGGCCCTTAAAAGATTCCTCCAGCTCCTGCATCATGTAGGCCGAAGTCAGGTCGAGCTTGGTGAATGTCTTGCCTTCTGCCAGTGTCGCAAATAGGTCGTCTGCCTTAGGTAGCGGGTATTGGTCCTGTAGCGAGAAACGATTAATAGTTACTTTATAATCGCTGCAAATCCTGACCATGCCATCACTTTTGAGTACTGGAACAATCGGGCTGGCCCACTTGCTGAATTCCACTGGGGAGATGCTGCCCTCGTGTTGCAGCCTGTCCAGCTCGATTTCCACTCTCTCCCTCATCATGTGAGGTACTGCTCGCGCCTTATGGTGAATGGGTCATGCCTCTGGGACTAAGTGGATCCGCACCTTCGCCCCAGAAAAGTTTCCAATGCCTGGCTCAAAAAGGGAAAGAAATTTGTTGAGAACCTGGGTACATGAGGCCTCATCGACATGTGATAGTGCTCGGATGTCATCCCAGTTCCAGCGGATTTTGCCCAGCCAGCTCCTTCCAAGCAGTGTGGGGCCATCGCCCGGGATAATCCAGAGTGGCAGTTCATGCACTGTGCCCTCGTAGGTGACCTTGACCATGGCGCTGCCCAGGACCGTGATGAGCTCTTTGGTGTACGTTCTCAGTTTCGTGTGGATGGGACTCAGGGCTGGTCTGAATACCTTGTTGCACCACAGTCTCTCAAACATCTTTTTACTCATGATGTATTGGCTAGCGCCATTGCCTTGCATTCATCCTTTGTTGGGGACTCTGAGTCATCTGGGTCACCTGAGGCCTGCTGGCAGTTGCAGACTCGTGGGTTCGGCCCTGTACATTTCTGCTCGCAAACACAGTTCCAGTTAATTTATGAACATTGCTAGCACTTGTGTGCTGAGAGATTTGTTTGGTGTTATCACTGGTGGACATAAATGCCTGTGCTATCGCAATGGCCTTACTGAGGGTCGGTGTCTCTACAGTCAAAGGTTTTCGTAGGATGGTCTCGTGGCCAATGCCCAGTACAAAAAAGTCTCTGAGCATTTGCTCCAGGTAGCCATCAAACTCACATTGTCCTGCAAGTCGCCTTAGTTTGGTGACATACCTCGCCACTTCCTGACCTTCAGATCGCTGGCATGTGTAGAACTGATACCTCGCCATCAGCACGCTCTCCCTCGGGTTAAGTTGCTCCCGAACCAGTGTACACAGCTCCTCATATCTGTAGGTTTCACCGGAGCCAGAAGACTCTTCATGTGGCTGTAGGTCGGTGCCCCGCAGACTGTGAGGAAGACCGCTCTCCTTTTTGCAGCGCCTCCTTCTCCGTCCAGCTCGTTGGCTACAAAGTACTGGTCTAGCCATTCGACATAGGCTTCCCAGTCCTCACCCTCCGAGAACTTCTCCAGGATGCCCACAGTTTGCTGCATCTTTGCATTGGATTTGTATTCTCATCGCCAGTTATTGTGTTCCTAACACAGATGAGGCTGTACACAGGGAGGTTAAAGTAACAGTGACCTCAGTCTTTAATAAGACACTCCAGAGTGAGGAACAGGCCTTGGGGGCCGGCTTATATACAGTGTTCCCAAGGGATGCTGGGATCCCTTGGGACTTCAGGGGATGAGCTCTCTGGTGGCGGAACATGTGAGTGCATGCTTTACAGATACACAACGAAGACAATGCCATACTGAACTATATCCTGATATGCATGTGACTCAAACCCCATCACTCTGCCTTCCCAAGCCTACTCCTGCACATCACTCTTCATACTACCCTACCTTGCAGGCGCACCCATCCCTCGCTGTCTATGTACTTACTCACATCCCCAACTGACTATCCACCACTGGCACTCACCCTCACCTTAATGCAATGAAATGCCTCTCCTCATAGTCACCTTCTACAGATGTTGGCCATCTATCCCTTCCACTCATTCCATGACTCTCACACAAAAGGTCTTTTGTTTCCTTCCTTGCAGAAGAAGGCACAGAACACCCAGGAGAGGCAGAGAACTGAAGGTGGCCCTCCAGTTAAAACAGCACTGACTGCAGCAGAGGAGGAGGCGCTGGAGATCAGCGGAGTTGATGGCGGTGGGAGACGGGAGAGACGGGGAACTCCCAGCTATCTAGTGACAGAATTAAATATCACACAGCCACATGGCACACAACAGTCACTCGTGGTGACTTGATGTCAGCAGCCACTGAAATATGACCTTGTACATAATGGTCACTTCAAACATTCTTATCATAACAGTTCTAATTCATGTCTTTACTCTCCCACAGGCCCAGCAAGTGTCCTGCAGACAGTCCAGATAGAGTAGGAAGAAGGCTCCTCCGAGGAGGTTGCGGACACTTCAGGGTTCACTGTCACAGGACCCGTGCACATCTA
Organism: Pristiophorus japonicus; assembly: GCF_044704955.1. NCBI lineage: Eukaryota > Metazoa > Chordata > Chondrichthyes > Pristiophoridae > Pristiophorus > Pristiophorus japonicus. The sequence goes on from NC_091983.1 coordinate 89,162,973, forward strand.
GCACCAGCGCAGATACACACACGTTGGTGGGACCAAAAGGTGAGATAATACTGTTACCACCACATGTGAGAAAGAGCAGTTGGTGCAGACAGTGGAGTGTCCTCGTCGGAGGGCGCAGGATGCTCCAAGCTCAGCTCAGCTCAGCTGGATGAAGATGCTGAACCTTGGGGGCAGTCAACAAAGAGAATGATTCTGGAGGAGCAACAAAAAATGCGCGAAGCCCTGGCAGAATTTTCAGCCACCCTGTGCTCGCTTGCATCTCGAGCATGACTGGCCTGATGTCGCAGGCCATGGCTACAATGAATTTGTCCATAGAAAGGGTGGCCACCTGCATGGAGCATCAAAAGCAGCATTCAAACAAGTGCATGCTTGCTCTCACCAACAGGTTGCACTCTGAATATCACCTTAACTAGGATGGATAGAAACATAGATTTGGCCGTTCATTGTCCCACTGATAAGCAGCAAAGTGCTCTCCAGCTCTTTGCTAGCAGGGAAGTACAGGTGGGCCATGAGATAGAGACATAGAAACATAGAAAATAGGTGCAGGAGTCGGCCATTCAGCCCTTCGAGCCTACACCGCCATTCAATGAGTTCATGGCTGAACATGCAACTTCAGTACCCCATTCCTGCTTTCTCGCCATACCCCTTGGTCCCCCTAGTAGTAAGGACTATATCTAACTCCTTTTTGAATATATTTAGTGAATTGGCCTCAACAACTTTCTGTGGTAGAGAATTCCACAGGTTCACCACTCTCTGGGTGAAGAAGTTTCTCCTCATCTCAGTCCTAAATGGCCTACCCCTTTTCCTCAGACTGTGACCTCTGGTTCTGGACTTCCCCATCATTGGGAACATTCTTCCTGCATCTAATCTGTCTAAACCCGTCAGAATTTTAAACATTTCTATGAGATCCCCTCTCATTCTTCTGAACTTCAGTGAATACAAGCCCAGTTGATCCAGTCTTTCTTGATATGTCAGTTCCGCCATCCCGGGAATCAGTCTGGTGAACCTTCGCTGCACTCCCTCAATAGCAAGAATGTCCTTCCTCAAGTTAGGAGACCAAAACTGTGCACAATACTCCAGGTGTAGCCTCACCAAGGCCCTGTACAACTGTAGTAACACCTCCCTGTCCCTGTACTCAAATCCCCTCGCTATGAAGGCCAACATGCCATTTGCTTTCTTAACCGCCTGCTGTACTTGCATGCCAACCTTCAATGACTGATGTACCATGACACCCAGGTCTCGTTGCACCTACCCTTTTCCTAATCTGTCACCATTCAGATAATAGTCTGTCTCTCTGTTTTTATCACCGAAGTGGATAACCTCACATTTATCCACATTATACTTCATCTGCCATGCATTTGCCCACTCACCTAACCTATCCAAGTCACTCTGCAGCCTCATAGCATCCTCCTCGCAGCTCACACTGCCACCCAACTTAGTGTCATCCGCAAATTTGGAGATACTACATTTAATCCCCTTATGTAAACAGCTGGGGCCCCAGCACAGAACCTTGCAGTACCCCACTAGTCACAGCCTGACATTCTGAAAAGTACCCATTTACTCCTACTCTTTGCTTCCTGTCTGACAACCAGTTCTCAATCCACATCAGCACACTACCCCCAATCCCATGTGCTTTAACTTTGCACATTAATCTCTTGTGTGGAACCTTGTCGAAAGCCTTCTGAAAGTCCAAATACACCACATCAACTGGTTCTCCCTTGTCCACTCTACTGGAAACGTCCTCAAAAAATTCCAGAAGAGTTGTCAAGCATGATTTCCCTTTCACAAATGCATGCTGACTTGGACCTATCATGTCACCTCTTTGCAAATGCGCTGCTATGACATCCTTAATAATTGATTCCATCATTTTACCCACTACCGATGTCAGGCTGACCGGTCTATAATGTATAATGGTGAAAGGGGACATGGAAATGGAGACTCTGCTCAAAGTGCTTCCACTTCTCCCCGGTTGCCACCAGTGCAGTCAGAGCCCCACATGCTGTCTCATGTCGCAGTGGCCGAGTCTGCCCCGACACAGCTGCAGAAGGAGCAGTCTTTGGCAGGTCCCTCATAGGCACCATGACTCAGAAGATGTCGGCCAAAGGTGTCTCAGCAGTCAGAGCAGGGAAGTGAGCTGCCTGCCTCTATCTCAGCTGAAACCATAGGGGTTGCATGATGTTGAAGTGGTCGGAAGAGGAAGAGGAAGAGGAAGATGAAAGAATTATAGAAGCACAGGCTATGTACATGGGTGTGTTAGGTAATGTTTCACTGTTAAGTTTACACTATTTGGAGGCACATAAAATTAGTTCTTTGCACCATTTTCCTGTCTTGCCTATGTTTGTCTGCTGCCTGGCAAGTGGCCTCATCAGTTGTAATGAATGGTGAGACATGATTTAACTGCAAGCAATAGGTGTGTGTGTGTGTGTGTGTGTGTGTTTGTGACAGGAATGGTTTGGTCATTTTAGGACTGCTTTGTGGTTGGCGTGGAGGGGTGGGTAGAAGTTGGTTCAACAGCTGGGTTCCAGATGAGTGCACTGGTGCAACCTAACTAAAATCATGCCATCAAGGGCAGCAATGTGTACCGCCATCAAGTGGTGCCATCAAGTTCCTCCTTCTCTGAAGAGGCTTTGTGCTCTGCGCCTTGTTCCTCCTGCAGCTTCAATCCTCGCTGCTGCATATGTTGTGCAGAGAGCAGCACACCAAGATCATTCTGGAGACCAAGGCTAGTGTGTACTAAAGGGCTCCTTCAGATCTGTCAAGGCATCTGAAGCACATCTTCAGCATCCTGATTGCTTGCTCTATTACACATCTTGTCATCATTTGGCTTTCATTGTAGCATTCACAAACACTCTGGGGAAAGCAAGCGCTCTACTCGGAACTCCTACATGGCAGGCGAACCCCAAGTGGGCAGAGGAAACGTTTCAAGGACACCCTCAAAGCCTCCTTGATAAAGTGCACCATCCCCACCAACACCTGGGAGTCCCTGGCCAAAGACCGCCCTAAGTGGAGAAAGTGCATCCGGGAGGGCGTTGAGCACCTCGAGTCTCATCGCCGAGAGCGTGCAGAAAACAAGCGCAGGCAGCAGAAGGAGCGTGCGGCAAACTAGACTCCCCACCTACCCTTTCCTCCAATGACTCTCTCTCTCACCTACGACAGAGACTGTCATTCCCGAAATGGACTGTTCCATCACCTGAGAACTCACTTTTGGAGTGGAAGCAAATCTTCCTCGATTTCGAGGGACTGCTTATGATGATGATGATGTGTTCAGTCGATGATGCCCTGCCCCTGTGGGAAGCCAGCCACAGTCGCAAAGCCGAGTGCCTGCTCTTTCTGACTGGCCTAATCGATGGAAAAGTTTACATAAGTGCCTGTCCTGGCAAACATGGCATCGGTCACCTGGGTGCCGCATTTTGAGCAGCCGACTGCGAGATCCTGCAAATATCTTCTGCAGATCCCTGGAAGGAGCCTGAGGTGTAACAGTTGATGTCAGTGACCACTTTGCTAGCCACTGGTATTGGGTTTCCACCAGGTCCACTTGGCAGCAGGTTTTCTTCCAGTAGGCTACAAATGTCTGCCACGATCTGACGCGATACCCTGAGCCTCCTAAGGCACTGGCATTCAGTCATGTCCAGGAAGTTGATCCTCTGCCTATATACTTTGTGTTGGGCGTATCGTCTGTGCTCATCCCGTCTCTCCTGTAGAGTGGCAGGTCAGTGAGGCAAAGACTTCGGCTGCTCCTACTGGTTCTTCTGGTGTTGTTGCTGCTGGTGTTCATCTTGGTTCTCATCTGAGGTCAAAGGTGAAGCAGCATAAGCGGCATCCATGCTGATCAGATGTAAAGTGGAGATCGGAGGGGGGGAGACCCTGATAATAAAGGATGACATAAGGACAGGAAAGAGAAAAGATCTTGGCTCAGAAGATCAGGAAGTAGAATCAGTATGGGTGGAGATAAGGAACAATAAGGAGCAGAAAACACTGATGGAAATAGTATAAAGGCCCCCTAACAGTAGTTATACAGTTGGACAGAATATTAATCAAGAAATAGTCGGAGCTTGTAACAAAGGTAATGCAATAATCGTGGTGGACTTTAATCTTCATATAGACTGTACAAATCAAATTGCCAAAGGTAGTCTGGAGGATGAGTTCATGGAATGCATTTGGGATAGTTGCCTCGAACAATACGTCATGGAACCAACCAGGGAACAGGCTATTTTAGATCATTGCTTGGAAATCCCTGCCTCCCTGGAATGTGTACGGACCCGGGAAGGCATCGCAAAAGCCGGTTTTCAGCGCACAATGCGCATGCGCTGAAAACCGGCTTTTCCGATCTGTCAAGCTTGACAGATCTTTCGTATCTCCGGAGCGAGGACACTTGCAAGGGTAAGATTGCGGTATTTACCCATATCTTGCCCAGCAAATATCCTCAAAACTCTTGCGCCTGATAAAAGCAGGCGCAGAGCCTATTTTTACAGGCGTAAGAGTTTTAAAGCATACAAAAACATAATTAAATTAAATTTTAAAAACACATTTTAACGTTAAAAAACCCCTGGCCTCTTGGCCTCTCCAGTTAGTTTATTTTAAACTATAATTTTAAAAACTTTCTTTTTTAAATCGGAATTTTTTTTCTAAGACTGCTTTCAATTAATGTTAATTATGTGAGGTGTGTTTTTTATTTTTTATTATGGTGTTTAGTGTGTTTGTTTTTTTTCCTCATTAATAGCAATGAGAACTTGTAGATACAGAGGTCTCATTGCTATTAATGAGAAAGCTGTGGAATACTGTACCTGATTGGTTGAGCAGTCACATGTGACTGCATCTTTTGCGTTGGAACCTGGAGGACGGGAGCGCGCTTCGCAGCGTGGGAAGAGAAGGCTGCCCCAACGGAATCCCACGCTCCTCCATGACACCAAGTAAATTCGTAAAAATTCTCCGGTCAGAGGCGTTCGTCCGAAAGAAGACTTCGACCGGAATTTCAGGGCTCTTGTATTGTGTAATGAGACAGGGTTAATTAGCAATCTCATAGTAAAGGATCCTCTGAGGCAGAATGATCATAATATGATAGAATTTCACATTGTGTTTGAGAGTGACTTGCCTAAGTTCAAAACTAGAGTCTTAAACTTAAATAAAGCCAATTACATAGGTATGAAGGTCGAGCTGGTTATGGTGGATTGGGAAAATAGATTAAAAGGTATGGCAGTAGATAAGCAGTGGCTAGCATTTAAAGAAATATTTCATAATTCTCAACAAAAATACATTCAATTGAGAAACAAAACTACACAGGAAAAGTGATCCATCTGTGGATAGCTAAAAAAGTTAAGGATAGCATTGGATTGAAAGAGGCTTATAATGTTGCAAAGAATAGTAGTAAACCTGAGGATTGGGAGAGTTTCAGTAACCAGCAAAACATTGCTAAAAAGGGAAAAAATAGACTGAGAAAAAACGAGCAAGAAATATAAAAACAGATTGTAAGAGCTTCGACAAGTATGTAAAAAGGAAGAAAGTAGCAAAAGTAAACATTGGTCCCTTGGAGGCTGAGGCAGGAGAAATTATTATGGGGAGTAAGGAATTGGCAGAAACTTTAAACAAATATTTTGTATCTGTCTTCACAGTAGAAGATGCAAAAAGCATGTGGGAAACCAAGGATCTAATGATGGTGAGGAACTTAATGGTCCTGAAATTCTGGTAGAGCTCTTCCCGCGGGCAAACGAAAGAAAAGGAGAAAAAAGATGCGCACTTACCTGTTGCTGCTGCGCCCGTTGGAACGTCCGAGCCTGAGGCCTCTCGTGATTGCGCGTCGCAGCGCGTGCACGTGGGGACGTGCGCAGGCCGGGATCTGGTGACAGCAGCCAATCAGTTGTAGTATAGATTCTCATTCATAGTGATAGTTCCGTAAGTCCAGAACTCCTATTACTATGAATGAGAAACCCCCCCCCAAACACTCAAAACACAATAAAAAATAGAAAATAAACTACATATTTAACATTCATTTAAATTAAAGTTGTTATAAAAAAATATATTTTCCCGACTTTTAAAAAAGTTTTAAAAATTAAGCCTTAAAATAAACTTACCGTAGTGGGGAGGGTTTTTAAACAATAAAATGTGTTTTTATAACTTTATTTTTAAATGTTTTTGTGTATTTTTAAACACTTGCGCCTGTAAAAGTAGGCTATACACCTGCTTGTTCAGGCGCAATATTTTACAGGACATTTGCTGGGCAAGATATTTATAAATATTGGAAATCTTGCCCTGCAAGTGTCCTCGCTCCCGATATGCGTTGGATCTGTCAAGCCAGAAACTTGACAGATTGGAAAAGCCGGTTTTCAGCGCATGCGCATTGCGGAATTTCAGGGCCAATATCATTCATATAAGTAGAGAAAAAGTACTAGAGAAACTAATGGGACTAAAAGCCAACAAATCCCCTGGACCTGACGGCCTACATCCGAGGGTTCGAGGTGACTGCAGAGATAGTGGATGCGTTGGTTCTGATCTTTCAAAAGTCCCTAGATTCTAGAATGATCCCAGCGGATTGGAAGGTAGCAAATGTAACACTGCTATTCAAGAAATGAGGTCGAGAGAAAACAGGGAACTGCAGGCCAATTAGCCTGACATCAGTAGTAGGGAAATGCTGGGATCCATTGTCAGTGGCATCAGGGCACTTAGAAAATCATAACATGATTAGGCAGGGTCAACATTGTTTTATGAAAGGGAAATCATGTTTGACAAATTTATTAGAGTTTTTTGAGGATGTAACCAGCAGGATAGATAAAGGGGAACCATATGTAGTATATTTGGATTTCCAAAAGGCATTTGATAAGGTGCCACATAAAATATTATTACACAAGATAAAGGCTCATGGGATTGGAGGTAATGTATTAGCATGGATAGAGGATTGGTTAATGGACAGAAAACAGAGAGTAGGGATAAAGTGGTCTTTTTCAGGTTGGCCGGCTGTAACTAGTGGGGTGTCGCAAGGATCAGTGCTGGGGCTTCAGCTATTTACAATCTATATTAATGACCTAGATGAAGGGACAGAGTGTAATGTATCTCTAAGTTTCCTGACGCTACAAAGCTAGGTGGGACAGTAAGCTGTGAGAACACAAAGCACCTGCAAAGGGATATAGATAGACTAAGTGAGTGAGCAATAAGGTGCAGATGAAGTATAATGTAGGGAAATGTGAGGTTATTCACTTTGGTAGGAAGAATAAAAAAACAGAATTTTTTAAAAATGGTGAGAAACTTTTAAATGTTGATGCTCAGAGAGATTTGGATGTCTTTGTGCAAGAAACACAGAGCGTTAGCATACAGGTACAGCAAGCAATAAGGAAAGCAAATGGCATGTTATCCTCTATTGCAAGCGGGTTGGAGTACGAGAGTAAGGAAGTCGTACTACAATTATATAGAGCCTTGGCGAGACCATACCTGGAGTACTGTGCACAGTTTTGGTCTCCTTATCTAAGGAAGGATATATTGGGATGAGTGGGCTGTATTATGATGAGATTGTGCAGAATGGGCCAACACTTTCTGGAGTTTAGAATAATGAGAGGTGATTTCATTGAAACATACAAGATTCTGAAGGGAATAGACAGGGTAGATGCTGAGAGGTTGTTTCCCCTGGCTGGAGTGTCTAGAACCAGGGGGCACAGTGTCAGGATAAGGGGAAGACCATTTAAGACAGAGGCGAGGAGAAATTTCTTCTCTCAGAAGGTTGTGAATCAGAGGGCTGTGGATGCTGAGTCTCTGAATATATTCAAGGCTGAGATAGATAGATTTTGGGAGTCTAAGAGAATCAAGGGATATGGAGATCGGCAGAAAAGTGGAGTTGAGGTCAATGATCAGCCATAATCTTATTGAATGGCGGAGCAGGCTCGAGTGGCCGTATGGCCTACTCCTGCTCTTATTTCTTATGTTATGTTCTTAATCCTCCAATGTAGTGAGAGTGGCCTCCAAAATTGTAGAAATCACCTGCAAAGTGCTAAAAGCAAGCTCTCAGAACAAGTGATGTGAGTAAAGCCTTTCCCTTAGGCAAGGAAGCATGTGTGAGGTCTGAGTATTCATGGGATTTTTTGACTGTCAGTTGTTCAGCCCCCTCAATTGTTGCTCTGCTCTCACCTTGCTTTCACTGGCAAGGTTCAGCAACTCCGGGAATTCCAAGGACACCCAGTAAAAGTTCAAACCATAGGCAAAAAAGGATCTTCATAGCCTCTTAACTAGATTCATTTGGTAACCCACCCCTCCGACAGGGATCTCTCGCTTGCAGCCGAACGTGTTCGAGTTAAATGCGGAAGTCGGCGGGTTGAAGCTGGCTTCTCAACACGCTGTCAATTTCAATGTTTTTATCCACACACCTAATCCCAAACCCATTCATTCTTTAATGTCAAAATTCCGGTCCACATGTTTATTCAAGATGAAAAAAGAATCCAAAGATTCACATTAAAACTGCAGAAAGCTCTGAAACATCTTCACACACTCTCTCGGGCTCTTTAACTCTTCCAAGTTTTCAGTTTCTAACTTGTATCGGAAAAACTGGTACTAGTCAGTCTATCCTAGTAATCCTGCATAAATACCCATAGCCTACCCTTTTAGCATAGAGTGTAAAAGCGAAAAAGTTATGCTAAACATTTATAAATCACTGGTTAGGCCTCGGCTGGAATATTGTGTCCAATTCTGGGTACTACATGGAAGGCTGTCAAGGCCTTGGAGAGGGTGAGGAGGAGATTTATTGGAATGGTATCAGGGATGAGACACTTCAATTATGTGGAGAGACTGGAGAAGCTGAGAATGTTCTCCTTATGGGAAATTGAAGGTCACAGAGAGATCGAATAGATGTTTTCAAAGTTATGAAAGGTTTTGAAAATGTCGATAGGAGAAACTATTTACACCGGCTGGAGGGTGAAAAACTAGGTGAATTAGGTGAAATTTTTGTGCGACAAACTTTCGAAAGGGAATTGTATAGATACCTGAAAAGGAAAGATTTCCCGGTATTTTAATTTCAGATTTCTTGCTATCCATAAATAAATACATTTGTTGAAATAATTCTTGGTTGGAATTGCAATTTTCAACAGAATTTCCACAGTGCTGACTTGAGAAACCTTATAAGCTCTGTATACATTTCATACATCAATAATGCATGAAGTTCTACCATAATCATTGATATATCTACAATAAATCTAGGAAAGTACTGGAACTGATGGGGTTTTTATTACAATTTAACTTTTTAATTAAAATAAATTAACTCCTCTTCCCCCTCTTAAAGGCATCAAGTCATTGTAAGGTACAAATTAACAGAAGCCAACTGCCCTCTAGTACCTCACTGTGACAATTCTTCACAAGTCTAGACATTGAGGGGCCGAAATTGCCATCTGCCCGAAACGGGTCGCATCTACCATTTTTCAAGTGTTCCGTCCGCCCCAATGCGTGGGGCGAACAATTCGGAGAAATTCAGCTCTTCGGCTTTTATTTCCGGTCGGAGGTGTTGGTGTGGGGAGAGGGGCGGAAGTGCGGTCATAAGAACATAAGAAATAGGGACAGGAGTAGGCCATTCAATAAGATCATGGCTGATCTGATCATAGACTCAGCTCCACTTCCCCACCCACTCCCCATAACCCCTTATCGTTTAAGAAACTGTCTATTTCTGTCTTAAATTTATTCAATGTCCCAGCTTCCACAGCTCTCTGAGGCAGCGAATTCCACAGATTTACAACCCTCTGAGATCATGCCCTCTAGTTCTAATCTCCCCATCATTGGAAACATCCTCTCTGCATCCACCTTGTCAAGCTCCCTCATAATCTTATACGTTGCGATAAGATCACCTCTCATTCTTCTGAATTCCAATGAGTAGAGGCCCAACCTACTCAACCTTTCCTCATAAGTCAAACCCCTCATCCCCAGAATCAACCTAGTGAACCTTCTCTGAGCTGCCTCCAAAGCAAGTATATCCTTTCGTAAATATGGAAAGCAAAACTGCACACAGTATTCCAGGTGTGGCCTCACCCAATACCTTGTATAGCTGTAGCAAGACTTCCCTGTTTTTATATTCCATCCCTTTTGCAATAAAGGCCAAGATATATTGGCTTTCCTGATCACTTGCTATACCTGCATATTATCCTTTTGTGTTTCATGCACAAGTACCCCTAGGTCCCACTGTACTGCGGCACTTTGCAATCTTTCTCCATTTAAATAATAACTTGCTCTTTGATTTTTTTCTGCCAAAGTGCATGACCTCACACTTTCCAACATTATATTCCATCTGCCAAATTTTTGTCCACCTGTCTATGTCCTTTTGCAGATTTTTTGTATCCTCCTCACACATTGCTTTTCCTCCCATCTTTGTATCGTCAGTAAACTTGGCTACGTTACACTCAGTCCCTTCTTCCAAGTCATTAATGTAGCTTGTAAATAGTTGGGGTCCCAGCACTGATCCCTGCGGCACCCCACTAGTTACTGGTTGCCAACCAGAGAATTAACCATTATCCCTTAGCCAATCCTCTATCCATGCTAATATGTTACCCCCAACCCCGTGAACTTTTATCTTGTGCAGTAACCTTTTATGTGGCACCTTGTCAAATGCCTTCTGGAAGTCCAAATACACCACATCCACTGGTTCCCCTTTATCCACCCTATTCGTTACATCCTCAAAGAATTCCAGCAAATTTTGTCAAACATGACTTCTCCTTCATAAATCCATGCTAACTCTGCCTGACCGAATTTTGCTTTTCCAAATGTCCTGGTTCTTTAATAAACATTTTCCCAACCACAGATATTAGGCTAACTGGTCTATAGTTTCCTGCTTTTTGTCGACCTCCTTTTTTAAACAGGGGAATTACATTTGCAATTTTCCAATCTCGGGACGGTTCGGAGTGGCCACCACGAGCAAGGCGGAAGTGGGGGGGGGGGGGGGGGCGGGTCGGAGTAGCTGACGCTCCAAGTCATCAGCATTGCGCTGGTGACATCATCACACTGGCGGGTCACAATGTTCCTCCCCATCACTTAAAGGGGAGGGCTGCTGCGAACTCTGCAGCCGCTTTAGTGGCAAAACTCTAGGCCACCAGGGAGGGTTTTGGCCAGGCCAGTAGGCTGGCACCCAAGAGGGGATGCCAGGCTGACTGTTGGCAGTTTGCTGACAATAAAAAATAAAATGGATTTGCCGGCAGCGTCACCTCCCGTTTAAGGATGGCCGTGCCGCCCAGTGACAGAAAGGACACCAGCAGAAAAAGCTGTCGGGGGCACCAATCGGCGGCAGCGGTGCCGCTCCCACAGGGCAATCCGAAAGGGGCAATTTCCCACGGGACAATTTTGGAAAGGGGTCACTGCTGACTGGTAAGTGATCGGTGCATGCACGATGCGGCGGGATTAAAGGGGAGGGTCGTTGCGCACGCTGCAAGGCTTATGATGGCCTCCACTAGGCCACCAGGGCAGCGTGCGAACAAGCCAGTACCCCGGCACACAAGGTGGAGTGCCGGGACCACGCTAGGGCCGCCATCGTTGAGTCGACCAGAGAGTCCGGCGACAAAAAAAGATGGCGGGTCGGGATGCTGGCACCCTCCCCTTTAAGGAGCACCCCTAGAGTGGATGTCCACCAGCTTCGTGACCCACCTTGCAGCCCAAGGGGCAATTTCCCTTAAGGAGTCGGCATGGGGTCGCCGCACACGGCAATGATGTCATCGCCGGTTGCGCGCCGGCCCGGGGTGCTAATCGTGAGGCATGGCGCTGCCATGGCAGTGCCTCTGCAAACTCCCGGGCAATTTCCCAGGAGGCGCTAGCGCCCCCCCCCTCCCCCAGGTGAAAGGTGTCCTGAGGCGCTAAGGTGGCTATAACAAGGTCACTTTCACCGCCCTGTTTTCTGCAGCTCAGGGCTACATCATGAAGGTGAATTTATCTGTTGAGTCACTCACGTACATGCGTCTCCACAATTCCAAGCTTTCATTTCTGTCATTCTTAGTCGACAGCTGTTTTTAAATGTTTGTGCAGATGTGTTTTTAAGCACCACTTAAAGCTCCACTTTCACACTGTTTTTACAAATTTGCTGCAGTTAGTGAATTCTTATTTTATTTTAAAAATTATTTTCTTATGCAATATTGCCCAAGTACAATGGCCTGGAATCTGTGGCAGTAATAACAGCGAGGTTATCAGCGCCCGCCATTATTACTGAGTAAAACTGACAGCAACTTTTGGGATCCGCATATGTGCAGTTAAAAGCAGTAATCGGAAAGTTCTGTCAGTGATAACCTGCTCCTCCACAGGGAGCGCTGTTGCTGTCTTCACAGATGCAAACCAATTAGAAATCACTGATTTATCATAGAAACATAGAAAATAGGTGCAGGAGTAGGCCATTCGGCCCTTCGAGCCTGCACCACCAATCAATATGATCATGGCTGATCATGCAACTTCAGTACCCCCTTCATGCTTTCTCTCCATACCCCTTGATCCCTTTAGCCATAAGGGCCACATCTAACTCCCTTTTGAATATAGATAACGAACTGGCCTTAACAACTTTCTGTGGTAGAGAATTCCACAGATTCACAATTCTCTGAGTGAAGAAGTTTCTCCTCATCTCGGTCCTAAATGGCTTACCCCTTATCCTTAAACTGTGACCCCTGGTTCTGGATTTCCCCAACATGGGAACATTCTTCCTGTATCTAACCTGTCCAATCCCATCAGAATTTTATATGTTTCTATGAGATGCCCTCTCATTCTTCTACATTCCAGTGATTATAAGCTTAGTTGATCCAGTCTTTCTTCATATGTCAGTCCTGCCATCCCAGGAATCAGTCTGGTGAACCTTTGCTGCACTCCCTCAATAGCAAGAATGTCCTTCTTCAGATTAGGAGACCAAAACGGTGCACAATATTCGAGGTGTGGCCGCACCAAGGCCCTGTACAATTGCAGTAAGACCTCCCTGCTCTTATACTCAAATCCCCTAGCTATGAAGGCCAACATGCCATTTGCCTTTTTCACCGCATGCTGTACCTGCATGCCTACCTTCAATGACTGATGTACCATGACACCCAGGTCTCGTTGCACCTCCCCTTTTCCTAATCTGTCACCATTCAGATAATATTCTGCCTTCATGTTTTTTCACCGAAAGTGGATAACCTCACATTTATCCACATTATACTGCATCTGCCATGCATTTGGTCACTCACCTAACCTGTCCAATTTACTCCGCAACCTCTTAGCATCCTCCTCACAGCTCACATTTAGTGTCATCTGCAAACTTGGAGATATTACATTCAATTCCTTCGTCCAAATCATTAATGTATATTGTAGATAGCTGGGGGCCCTGCACTGAACCTTGCGGTACACCACTAGTCATTGCCTGCCATTCTGAAAAGGACCCGTTTATTCCTAATCTTTGCTTCCTGTCTGCCAACTAGTTCTCTATCCACGTCAATACATTACCCCCAATACTATGTGATTTAATTTTGCACAACAATCTCTTGTATGGGAGCTTGTCAAAAACCTTTTGAAAGTCCAAATACACCACATCCACTGGTTCTCCCTTGTCCACTCTACTAGTTACATCCTCAAAAAATTCTAGAAGATTTGTCAAGCATGATTTTCCTTTCATAAATCCATGCTGACTTGGACCGATCCTGTCACTGCTTTCCAAATGCGCTGCTATTACGTCTTTAATAATTGATTCCAACATTTTCCCCACTGCCGATGTCAGGCTAACCGGTCTATAAATCCCTGTTTTCTCTCTCCCTCCTTTTTTAAAAAGTAGGGTTACATTAGCTACCCTCCAATTCATAGGAACTGATCCAGAGTCTATAGAATGCTAGAAAATGACCACCAATGCGTCCACTATTTATAGGGCCACTTCCTTAAGTACTTTGAAGTACTCTGGGACTCATGAACTTCAACTAATTACCCACTATTCTTGCTGTAAGGACCAATGAAAAAGTTAAACCTGGTTCAATCGGGAGTAACTGAGTTTTTAATGGCATACTAAGTCATAATTACTGCTGAACAAGCTCGCTGGTACTGAAAAATGAATTTTCTAAATGTGGAGTCTCATTTCCTCAGAGGAACATTTAAAAATTACAGATTTGCATTTTTTTTTTAAATTAAAGTTTGTGTTTTGATATTTACATTTCTCCTTAATCCTCATCTTTATTTTGCTTTATTTACACTGATTTAAATGTGATTTATATACCCTGCTTTTTATTTCCTGCTTTGCCATCTGTGAGAATTCTTCAGTCTGATTGCCTGCTGCCTGCCCTGTTGTTGGGTGCCACAGGTCCTCTGTCGAAGGCACCAAATTCAAAGCGATGTTGGTATAGAGGAATTCTGCGTTCTAGAGTTCGATTAAACTTTGTGGGCAGCTTTTTCGAGATCAGTGGTGAGCGCTGTTCCTTCGCCGCTCACTGCAAAATCTGGGCCTATAAGTACACCTTTTGTACAAGATTGTCAGGCAAATTACATTTATTGGCTTGAATGTGGCATTTACCTAATTTTTTAGATATTGTTATCTTTATTCTCTTCTGCAGTGCCCTTTAGGTTAACATTATTTTCATCAATGTTGAGATGACTGCCTATATCTCAGTATGTACTCATTTGTCCAAGGAGCAAAGCTGCTCTTTTCGTCATGCTCGATCTTAGGCTATGACCTCCTCTCTACTTTGTAATCTACCTTTATTTGTCAGTAAATTGATTCTTTGTTGTGCATGGACACTTTAAATCAGGACTTTGGTATTGTCAGACTTCACAGTATTTAATTGTTTTACATGTGCAATAAGCCCCACAGATAAGTGACTTTTCAAGTGCCTTTCCAAAGGTTGAACCATGGGCAAATTGAAATGTACTGAATCTCTGCATGGTATTGGGCTGTATTTTGGGGTAAAAATAATGATGAGGCTAACAGCACTCACCGTTATTAACGTGTAAATCAGACAGCAACTTCCAGCGACCGCATATGCGCAGTTAAATATGTAATCAGGAAGTTGCTGTCTGAGAGGTCCTGCTCCTCCAGATGTGTGATATCGAGAGACTCACCATTCAAATAAATTGAATGGCGTGAAGTTGCTGTACTTACCTGTATTTACGCACTATACTCGCCAGAAAAAGTTAGGAATTGTCTATGTAATAAGTCTTAATTAATAACAACTTCTCTGGCACTGAAAATTAACTTTAACAAGTGTGGCCTCTCATTCATTCAGATTTTAATTATTGTGGGAGATTTTTTTTTAAATTAAACAATTTTTTTTATGGTTTTCTGTTTTATCTCTCTTGCTTAATCCAAAATTATTTCCCTCTCTTTATTTCTCTTTCTGCACCTGATTTGGCATTGAATTAAATATTCTAACTGACACTACCTGGTTCAAACTCGATGCTGTTCATTAACAACTTTTCAATTTGATTGGTTAAGGAGATACACAGCTGTTTGGCCTGCTCACATACGTTCCAGATTCTCTGTAGAGTGCGCTGCGCTTTTTGGATGGTCAGCTGAGAAGAACTTCCAGTGCAAAAGCCCATAGAAAGTCTACGGACAAGTGCAAATGTAACAAATGATGATGAATGCAGAATCTGGCCCAATGTGTGGAGTATCACAGAAACAAAATCCTTGTTCACCATTTGAAATCAAGTTTGAATACAGCAAACACTCAATGAGCATGAATTGCACAGTTGCTGCAAAATCTAGAAAAGCTTGAATGTGCTTGCACATGACAACAGGGTTGTGTGCATATCAAACCAGAACTATAAATGGTAACTGTGACAACTTCAATGGCCAAAGGCACATTGTTTGTTGGTGTTTATGGCATGGAGAGTGGTACTTGGTTTCCAAATAAACATATAGGGCTGTAAATACTTGCTCTCTGGCTCACAGCTATATGTGAGTCCACCATTGAAGCAGAAGAATGAATGGAGGATAATTACAGCTTGCTGCTTTTGGCACACTCAACCCAAGGTACTCAGACCAAAACCTCCAAGACCGCACTGACATTACCGAGCCCAGGAATGCCAACAGCAATTGAGAAGACTCACTTAAAAAAAAACTTTTATCCTGGCCAGCAGTCTTTAAAAAATCTGGTGAGTTTAAGCTTTTAGTTGTAGCTGGCTGCACAAGAACAATATAAGGCAGCTTAAAATACCAAGCAGCGGAGAAAGGAGACACAAAATAGAATATGAAAATCAATGCAACACGCTGAGCAGGAAATAAAATGACTAAATGAACCATAGGTGCAAAACGATGTTTCTAACAGCATCCCAAAGCAACTGTTTAAGGTGGGTGATGTGCAATGTTCACCACACATTAAAAAAATTCATATACAGGCATCTTCCACCCCCTCAACTGGAGTTCAGGACTGGAACATCGGGTCCTTCATTGAAACATCTGTGAACTCTCGTGGAAGCAAGTCATCATCATTCGAGGGACTGCCTATGATGAGGATTTCGATAAAATTTTGATTTTTGGCATTCTTCAACTACATCAAGCACAATCATGCCCACAGCTGACAAGTTAGAAATCCACTGCTGAGACACTGAACTGTTTCCCCAATACAATCAGTTATCGTGCTGAAAGGACTCAATGAGATTACTTTAACTGTGGACATCTAGCATAAGCAGAGCGTTAATGGCCTGAAAATAGCTTCGAGTCCTTACCATTCTTTCCACCTTTGGTGCTTTGGCTGCTGCCATCTCAAGATGGGCAGCCAGACCACTCACCTGTTTCAGGCTAGAGACCATTTTTAATACACAAATCAGGGTGCTTTGACGTACATAGGACTGTAATTGCAACTTTAACATACCAATGGTTTGAATGAACTTGTGTTCAGCGGCCTGACCAGTGATCCTTGAAGTGTCTGTTGGAAGCCACTCAGAAACAGCCCAAAACCTTTTTCATCTTTTATTTTTATGGGCCAGAAGTAGTGGGACTTCTCCTGGCCCTACAAATATACACCACCATCATCATCATCATAGACAGTCCTTCGAAATCAAGGAAGACTTGCTTCCACTCTAAAAGTGAGTTCTCAGGTGACTACAGTCCAATATGGGAATTACCGTCTCCGTCACATGTGGGACAGACAGTGGTTGAAGGAAAGAGTGGATGGGGAGTCTGGTTTGCCATACGCTCCTTCCGCTGCCTGCGCTTATTTCCTGCATGCTCTCAGCGACGGGACTCGAGGTGCTCAGCGCCCTCCCAGATGTTCTTCCTCCACTTAGGGCGGTCTTTGGCCAGGGATTCCCAGGTGTCGGTTGGGATGTTGCACTTTATCAAGGAGGCTTTGAGGGTGTCCTTGAAACGTTTCCTCTGCCCACCTGGGGATCGCTTGCCGTGTAGGAGTTCCTAAACCATCCCACTGTCAACCTATATGTGCCTCCCTGCCCAGCCCAGGCCCAAACTCCATGTAGGAGTCGGCCAATTTCCAGTCCCCTCAAGTAAAAACAATACAACTCCCTTACAGCTTGGAGCAATAATTCCACAACACTAAAATTAGAAAGCATTAAATTGCAACTAACTAAGCCAGCTAAGTAACTGAGACTTATTAAACAGATAAGATACTTGCATTATACTGTATAGCTCTGAAAAATTCCACAACCACAAAACCAATGCAGCAGAATACTCTTGTCTCTCTGTTAAAGAAACACGATTACTGCACCTAAACAAGCTAAGGACTCCCAAAATAATATAATTGCACACTGCACCTACTTTCAAACCAATTTGGCAAATGCAGTGTTTCACCACATTATCATGCTTCAACAGTAACAAAGCTGCAGGATATAATTTGTATGGTGCAGAAATACGTTGCACTGTCACACATAAATCATGTAAAATGTGCCCCAGATCAATACTGCCACCAGAAACTACACGCATGCTGCATTATAATAGACTCACTGAAGAACGAATACAGGCTACAATGCTCTGTACTCTTGGGAACTCTGCCATCCAGTAAAAGTTTCGTGCCCCATTCAGCTGATGTATTTTTTCCACAGGGAAAGTGATGTATGTATTGCCCTTTGCAAACATGGCATTTGACACATGTTTGATATATGTATGGACAGCAGACTGGCTGATCTGGGATATGTTCCCCATATAATGGCTTGGAAGGATCCAATTGCATGAAAACCTAATTCACTAGTGACCTTCATAGTTACAGGAAGAGCCACTACTGTTCTGACAGTTGTGTGCACATCCGCCTGAAGCAGATGGCACTACTGTGTGACAGCTTCCTCTGTAAAAGCGGAGGTGCTAAGATGCCTGGATAGGTCTGTCTTCGTCTGTACATGGGACCAAGAGGTAAGATCAGCTGAGTACATAATACCAGATATGTAATTATATCTGCCTTTCCAATTTATCTTCCTCATCCAACCTGTGCAGTGTTATTGGACTTAGACTGAGAACTTTGCTTGTTGCAAGTAAAGTTGCAACTTCAAGTAAGACTGATGCAGCAAACAAAGTTGCAACTAAAAGTCCTGAAATGCAAAAACAAAATGCACGGTATACAGTAACAGGAAATAATACACAAAAGAAAATGCAGAATGAACTAAGTTTTCACTAGAAGATAATTAAACTTTGCAACCAAAAAATGAAAACAGCTATGCAACTTTAAGAAGCAACTCTGGTCAGAAAAATACTCAAAAGTATGTCTTATATGGGAAATTTCCACTAAGGGGGAGGAACTGGTAAGAACAATGCAAAAAAAAATTTCAATTACAATGAAGCTCATGATGAACCTCAATCTCCACACTCTCCTGAAATTTGGCCCATTTACTTCGCTGCAAAATATATTGAGCAGCGAATTGAGCACTCGAGCCTGGGCACCGAACTTCGTGATCTGCATTCTTTCGTAAGGAAGGCTGGTGTTGCTGGGCACCATCAGCATCATATCATATTACGTGAAATGCATGCTTTTTGCTGTCATTCTCATGTATTAAACTGCTACATGAGAAAACATAAATCACATCAGAAGTTAAGTTTAACAGAGATACTAGATCCCATAAGACTGGACTGGGACTGGGTGTTCCAGGCAATTGCAGTCTCTCTAACATTTTACAAGTTGACTGTTCATGGGATGTTAGGATCCACACAAGTATGTTACCTCCAGTGCCTAGCCATCCTTCCAGGCCACATTTTTTAAGTGCAGTATCTGTGTTTTCCAATGGTTTTGAAGTATTTGCATATTATTAACATATGTGGTTGATTATGATGAAATGTAAAATTGAATTTGTCAATAATGAAACTAAATTGGAACAATAACAAATAGAAGATCTGATCCAAAGAGGCACTGTCAGAAATCTAAACTAACAGCAGCCAAGTAGCACAGAGGTTAAGACACTGACTTGGCAACACTGCAATCATGGCTTTCAGTCGCAGTACTGTCTGACCCTTGAATCTACACACTGTGCTTCTGATGTGTTGCTTTGCTTCTTGGCTACGTTGCTATAAAGGATATCCTGTGGTGGTGGAACATGACACATCAGGAGTAGTCGGGGGTGTGGCAGAATCTAATTAAGCTCGATTTGGCCTCCAATTGACCAGAAATAGAAAGCCACTGGAGTCCTCTGCACACTCATCTACTGCAGAAAAGCAGATAGAGACAAATAGGGAGTAGGAAAATAGATTGGAATGGAGCAGTGAAAAATACTGCAGTATGAGGTCACCTTTGGAACAATACAGTTGGCTTTTACTCAGGTGAGAGATTTCTAGTCCAAATTATTTATTAGTGAGTGACAAAAAGGTTTCTGCTTCGTGTAGACAGGTGGCCTTTAACATAGACTTCAAATTGGTCAATATACTTTTGCTCGACAAAAAATGTCAGAAAGTCTTCTTCACACCGATAATGTCAGCTTGGTCAGATACAATTATTTATTTGGATAAAATCCTTATGTCAGAACACTCAAGTTCAGACTGAATTTTACTTGGGTGATCTAATGCTTCAAAACATTTATCCATGTGGCTGAGATATTACAACTTCTATAATTATCAGGCATATTCAGTCAGACAGCAGACTGCAATAGTTACACAGACCTACTGAAAATAAAAATTCAATTGCATGAAAGTTGGGTAAGGGATAACAATATTTTGCATTGCAACCAAGCTTTCTTACACTTAAGATCTTTTGTCAAGATCACGGAAGGGGTACCCTGCACATATGAATCCTTATGCATATATGCAATGTTTTTTTTTGACAAAAGATTTACACTGAGGCCTTGGGAGGGTCGTACTGAAGCATTGTGAAGTGCAAACAAAGTATTTGAGTGGATTTTTGAATGTCACTTCTGCACACCTGACCAAGCTGCTCTCTTTAATTTGTGGTGGCTACTTAACATGTTCAATTGAATTAACTCTGTACTGAAGACAGCTTTTCTCTGATCAATTTGAAACACCTTTTCTGCACAGATCACTGAATTTAACAGGATTGATCATTTTATATTGCTACAGCAACATGGAATAACATTGCGTGGCAGTCTAAACCATTCCAAATTTGACTGCCAATTAATAAGTTACCTCCATGACATATACTAGGCTTATGGTAGTTGCTTGTGAGCAATAGGGAGCACACTGGTGGGGGAAGAAAACAAGTTCTCAACTTTTAATAGGTCTGTTCTCTTCTTGCAATAAAGCTGTGACACAGCAAAGACTGATCTTCCCCTCAACAATCCACTTAGTGGTTTCTATTTGTAATTGAGAGGCAGGAACCTGTGTAACCAAAGGACATAACTGGGCTACTAATCATGGAACCACTCCTCAAGTTTCCCAAGATTCAGTTTTTGACATCTAAATTAAAACCCAGGCCTTCTAAGGTTAACCACTTAACCACACTTTTAGAATGAGTTCAGTACATTTTTCAAATACACATGTTAATGCCACCACAACCACAATTCTGCCATATTTTGCTTTCACCCTGGCAGAAATCACATGGCAATGTAGAAATGCATTTGGTGAATCCAAAGCTATAACACATCTTCAGATTTGAATGTAAATGTAAAAAAATGCCTTGTATATGTCATGGGGGTAACTTATTAATTGGCAGTCAAAGGTCGGATGGTTTAGACTGCTACACAATGTTATTCCATTTTGCTGCAGCAATATAAAATGTTCAATCCTGCTAAATTCAGTGATCTGTGCAGAAAAGGTGTTTTAAATTGATCATAGAAAAACTGTCTTCAGTACAGCTAATTCAATTTAACAAACTTTGATGTTTAGATCTGTGGATCAGAATGGAATAAAATATAATTGTTTACATTTCAAACTTACTATGAAAAGTACTGCTGAATTCAATATTCACAAACTGCAGTTTTATGGCTGACTGTATTTCAACAATCAAACTTACACAACAAAGTTTTTAAATCTTCCAGCTTTGTCATTACGTTCAAAGTCTTTTGTCTAAATTTAGTGAAAGATGATGACAGTACGACTACAGAACATTGATCTCTATCTTTATTTGCAATTCTCAAGAAATCTACATGAACAGTCCAGTTGGCATTACAGAGCAGGACAATGGTGGCTTTTGTTTGAAGTTCTTCACATGACGAGTCCCCAATCTCAGTCAGGCTGTCAGGAAACTGAGTGAAATATGAAGCATATATCAACTCTCACCACTCTTGCATAGCAAATGTACGCTGCCTAACCACAGTCCTGTATAACGGTGGAGTTATCGAGTAAACTCGGTATTTTTTAACATTAATAACACAGAAAAGCCAGTAATGTTCACGTTTATTTTAGGTGCAGTAATTAAAGAGTTGTCATTTTTGATAGTTTTGAACACCCTGGGCAGACAAACAAAAAATAACACTCGTTCTTTAAAAGAAGCAGTTTTAGTTTTTATGTCTGAGCACGTAACTGTTAAACAGGAAATATAATGTGGAGCAGCCAAGTGCGTCTAGCACTAGGTTTCTCATTCATCAAATTAAAACAATACCTACAAAATGCTCATAACCTCACCTTGGGCCCAATTTTCCCCAACCCCCTTTTTTGGTGCACTTACCTTAAATGCACCGCCTTTGCGTGCTGGAAACGGCGCCGAATAAAAGTGGCCCCATCCTGCCCGCTCTGCCGAGTCTCCGGTGTCCCAGCATGGCATACATAGTGCAGTGGGGAGCGGAGCAATGGCCCAGTGCAGAAAACACTGCCGGCAGCTGCCCGCATGCGCAGTGAAGTTTGCGCACATGCTCCTCGCCCTCCCAGCTTGTCCTGCAGGCTGTGGGCAGGATCCGATGCTTGCAGCCCCTATCCCTGGCCGAAGGGACGCCCTAATGTACGCCGCACCCTATCCCCGGCCGAGTGGCCTCCCACACCGGCCGGCCTGCCTGCTGACTTCCCGGGCCGAGGTAGGACTTTTTATTTATTGATGGTTGTGTTGGAGAGTTTTGACTGGGGAGGTCGGGGGTGGGGGGGAAGGAGGAGAGTTTTGGGCTGGGGGTGGGGGTGAGAAAGAGTGTTTTGATGGGGGGGGGGGCAGGGAGGGATGAAAGAGTGTTTTGAAGAGGGGGAGGGACTTTAAAAAAAATTTGATTCTGGCATAAAGGTAGGACTTCTATTTTTTATTTGTTATTGATCGATTGCTTATTACTTTTTGTGGTTTGTTTAGTGCTTTGTAGGTGCAGGTCCTCTCAGCTTCCTTTTATTTTTTATTTGTTACTGAATGCTTATTTTTGTGCTTTAAATGTACTAACCTGCGCTGAATTCTTAACTGCCTGCAAGATTTTTCAGAGCTGGACACATACGCTGACCTAAGTCGATTTGGAGTAAGTTTTAGCTGGCCAAATTGTCATAAATGGCCAAAACTGGTGTAAGTATCTGGGAACGCCCCCTTTTGAGAAAAAAAACGGAACTAAAAAAAATCATACCTAACTGACTTACTCTGGAGCAAATTTTGGGGGGAAAATGGCATTTTTTAACTTACACCAGAAAGAACAACTTACTCCAAAAATATTGATGCAAGTCATGGCCAAAATTGGGCCCCTAGTAAGCATACCTCTATTTACACACTGAAGCCCTGTGGAATAGTGTGCCTGTCGCTTCCAGGTTGCTCATGATCAAGGAGCTCATAAAGCTTAAAATATTACACCATGGAATTGTTCACAATCATACTATAAACATTCTGAAGAGCTTGAGTACCAGTTCCATCTTTTAAGCCTGACACAATACTGAACGTTGAGAAAGAACTTGCATTTATATAACAGATCCATAAGAATACGTGGTGAGACCTAGTTTTCTGCTTATAAAGTAGCGTTGTTAGTATGGCTGCTAACCCGGGTGGAATTCAATTTAGCAGCCAATTAGTTTTAAGTAAGGCAGTTGGCCAAAAAAAAACAAGCTAATTTGAACAATATTGTTTCTGTCCAAACTAATCATTGCTTTTAAATGCTCAATTGTTGCTTCTAAAAAAAATTACGACAACTCTTTTCATAAATTAAAGGCAAACTCAGGCAGAGTTTGCTTCTCTTGTAAGATTCCATCAGTGGTGTCATAACTCTATTATTATCATTCCAGGCCGACAATCAGCTGCAAAATAAAATATGAGCAGTTAGATGGAGGGTTGTGAAGGATGTGCCAAAAAGCATCTGGAGTATTGGTTGGGAAGTCTGGAATGTCATCTACATCTGTAAATATAGCTTTCAAAGTCTGTTTAATAACCTTGGATCAATGGTGAGGAGGGTTAGAATTATGAGAAACATCAAAACTTGGAGAAACCTAAAAACGCTAGGGCTAACTAGTCTTTTTTATTTTTCTTTGTACATTACATGGCGTAACAGGTGCAGCCGACTGCAATACTCTTCTTACTAACAAGATTAAAAAGGAATCTTTAAAGCTCTCATTACCTCGGATAGCCACTCTAATTAAACTGTGAAGCCGAGTGGAATAATGTGCCCTTTGCTTGCCCAGCTGACTAATTAGAAGAACAGCTGACTTTCTAACACTCGTGGGCACATGCAGCACGAAATATGTCACTGTGTCATTCTTTGCAATCCCATACTGCCACTATCTGAGGAGAGCAAGTTCCAATTACAGTTTACGATGTCACAAGCCATTCTGAAAGATTGGGCACGTATGAATGTATGTTTGGATTGACGAGGCCATTTCTCGAGCTATAAAGCACTGTTTTCATCAGGCCTATTGATTCAAATCCAATCCAATTCAACAGCCCAGCCGGTGGGACAAAAAAACAAAAACAAGATCCAAAAAAAGCACATTTGGTCTTTCTGGCCAAGAATTGTATTTTGCCTTTCAATGTTCAACTTTGTCCTATTAATAGAAAATTATGTGAGATTATTTTAAGTGTCAGAAATTAACAGTTTTTAAGCAAGTACAGAGCTAGGGATAAAGGTGGGGTATAGGAGAACAAAGAGGAATGTCTATGATCGGCTGCAGGGCAGGAGCGACTGAATGATAAACGGGATGATGGCATAAGGGGGTGGTAATGAGACAAGTAAAGAAACAAAAGGTGGGCCTATGGGAGGTGTAAATAGTTACCCAACTTTCCCTGCCACATTCCCAGGCCTGAGGAGCTTCCTTCACTTTGCCAGATTCTCCAGGCACCCTCCACCTCTGCTATTCTGCTGTAACTATTTAAACATCCTCTGGACCAATCTTTCCCACATTCAAAGAGCCGAAAGGCCTCCTTCTGTACTGTATCATCGTTTGATTCCATAATCACCTAAAAGGACCCTACTCAGTCACTGTGGCCTGTGAGCTCTGATTTTTAAACTGTCCATATGCAGATTTGGACAGATTCAATCTTGTGCCATCAGTACTGTAGAATCCACCCTGCACATAGAATCATAGAATGATACAGGAGGCCATTCGGTCGATCGTGCCTGCACCAGCTATTTGAAAGTGCATTCCAATTAGTCCCAGTCCCTTGCTCTTGCCCCATAGCCCAGCAAATTTTTTATTTTCAAGTATTTATCCAATTTTCTTTGAAAGTTATTATGAATCTGCTTCCACTACCCTTTCAGGCAGTAACATTGCCCTTCTCTGCCCCTGCCTGAGCTCATCTGCTGCTGAAACCCTCATCCATGCTTTTGTTACCTCTAAACTTGACTATTCCAATGCATTCCTGGCTGGCCTCCCACATTCGACCCTACGTAAACCTAAGGTCATCCAAAACTCAGCTGTCCGTGTCCTAACTTGCCAAGTCCCAAGCACCAAGTCCCATTCACCCATCATCCCTGTGCTCGCTGACCTACATTCGCTCCAGGTTAAGCAATTACTTGATTTTAAAATTCTCATCCTTGTTTTCAAATCTCTCCATGCTCTCGCACCTCCCTATCTCTATAATTTCCTCCAGCCCCACAATCCCCCGAAATGTCTGCATTCCTCTAATTCTGGCCTCTTGAGCATCCCTGATTATAATTCCTCAACCATCGGTGACCATGCCTTCAGTTGTTTAGCCCTTAAGCTCTGGAACTCCCTCTTTAAACCTCTCCATCTCTCTTTCCTCCTTTAAGACGCTCCTTAAGACCTACCTCTTTGACCAACCTTTTGGTCACCTGCCCTAATTTCTCCATATGTGGCTTGGTGTCAAATTTTGTTTTATAACATGCTGTGACACGCCTTGAGATGTTTTACTATGTTAAAGGCTGTAATGTATTTGCTTCATGGATTCTTTGCTTAAGAATTCATAGCAACACATTGCTATTAAGAACTAGTTGGTTTATTAGCAAAATGTTTAACAATCACACTACACATTGCCAGTTCATCCATCAGGCTCACAACCACTTGCCTTGTCGTGGAACCCCGAACCCAACTGCTGGGGTTTTATTGAGTCTTGTGAACATCATGTGAGTGGCTAAGCCACTCCCAAATCAACAGCTCTACAACTATTTTAGTTGTGAACATTAAACAAGTGCCCCCGATTAAAGGTCTAATCTAAAGACCTTTTAAAAAATTTAAAAGGTCGAAAAAAATTTTCACGTGCCCCCTTGTTTTTTTTTGAGGGCACCAAAAACACAAATTATACAAGTGCCCCCTGGCTAAAAGTGGGGGGGGGGGCACTAAAACTGACAAACATAGACCAATTAAACTTTAAACATTAAGGATCAAATTAAAATTTGGTTGCCGGTGATGATAATGCACTCCAGTCCCTCCAGCGCCCACCTCTCGCGGAAGGCCACAAGCGTACTGGTGGACACCGCGTGCTCCATCTCCAGGGACACCACGGAAGAGAGGCAGGCAGTCGGGCTGAACGGCCCCCTCAAACGCCCGCAGCCTGAACCGGCTGATGGCCCCCTTGGCCACACCCAGGAGCAGTCCTATGAGGAGGTCCTTATACCTACCCGCTCCCCTCCGCACAGGGTGCCCAAAGATCAGGAGTGTGGGGCTAAAGTGAAACCAGAATTTGAGGAGCAGCCCCTTCAAATATTGGAAGAGGGGCTGCAACCTCGCACACTCAATAAAAACGTGGAAAACGGACTCTTCCAGACCACAGAAATTGCAGGCGGTCTAGGAGCCCGTGAAGCGACTTAAAATTTTACTGCACGGGACTGCTCCATGCACCACCCTCCAGGCCAAGTCCCCAATAAATAGTGGGAGGATTCCCGTGTAGAGTGCACTCCATTGGGGACCCCCGCCTCCTCCGGACGGCAATCAACAGCTCTACAACTCTTTTGCAGAAAACAATAAATAAACATTAAATCAAGTGCCCCCTGATCTGGGGGACACTACAAACAGTAAACAAGTGCTTTTTTGTTTTTGTTTTTTTTTTGTGTTTTTTTTGTGTGTGTGTTTTTTTGCTTTTTTTTTGGCACTAAAACATACAATACAAGTGTTCCCTATAAAAGGGGAGGGGGACACGAAAACCGGCAATAAAACAAATTAAACTTTAAAACATATAAAATCAAATTAAAATTTTTTTGCCGGGGATGATGATGCACTCCAATCCCTCCGGTGCCCACCTCTCACGGAAGGCCGCGAGCTTACCGGTGGACACCGCGTGCTCCATCTCCAAGGACACCCTGGCTCGGATGTAAGCACGGAAGAGAGGCCAGCAGTCAGGCTGAACGACCCCCTCGACCGCCCACTGCCTGGACCGGCTGAGGGCACCCTTGGCCATGCCCAGGAGCAGTCCTACGAGGAGGCCTTCAGACCAACCCGCTCCCCTCCACACAGGGTGCCCAAAGATCAGGAGTGTGGAACTGAAGTGCAGCCAGAATTTCAGGAGCAGCCCCTTTAAATAGTGGAACAGGGGCTGCAACCTCGTACATTCAATAAAAACATGGAACACGGACTCTTCCAGACCACAGAAATTGCAGGCGGCCTGGGAGCCCGCAAACCGACTTAAAGATTTATTGCACGGGACTGCTCCGTGCACCACCCTCCAGGCCAAGTCCCCAATAAATAGTGGGAGGACTCCCGTGCAGAGTGCACTCCATCGGGGACCCCCGCCTCCTCCGGACGGCAATCAGCAGCTCTACAACTCTTTTGGAGAAAACCATAATAAATTAAATCAAGTGCCCCCCAATCTGGGGGACACTCCAAACACTTTTCACGTGCCCTTTTTTTTTGGTGTTTTTGGGCAGTAAAACCATAATTTACAAGTGCCCCCTATAAAAGGGGAGGGGGACACTAAAACCCGGCAATTAAAACAAATTAAACTTTAAAACATATAAAATCAAATTAAAATTTGGTTGCCGGGGGTGATGATGCACTCCAGTACCTCCGGCGCCCACCTCTCGCGGAAGGCCGCAAGCGTACCGGTGGACACCGCGTGCACCATCTCCAGGGACACCCTGGCCCGGATGTAGGCGCGGAAGAGAGGCAGGCAGTCAGGCTGAACGACTCCCTCGACCGCCCGCTGCCTGGACCGGCTGATGGCACCCTTGGTCGTGCCCAGGAGCAGTCCTACGAGGAGGCCCTCAGACCTACCCGCTCCCCTCCGCACAGGGTGCCCAAAGATCAGGAGTGTGGGACTGAAGTGCAGCCAGAAATTGAGGAGCAGCCCCTTTAAATAATGGAACAGGGGCTGCAACCTCGTACCATCAATAAAAACATGGAACACGGACTCTTCCAGACCGCAGAAATTGCAGGCGGCCTGGGAACCCGTGAACTGACTTAAGAATTTATTGCACGGGACTGCTCCGTGCACCACCCTCCAGGCCAAGTCCCCGATAAATAGTGGGAGGACTCCCGCATAGAGTGCCCTCCATCGGGGACCCCCGCCTCCTCCGGACGGTAATCAACAGCTCTACAAACCTGTGAGCGTACTCACAGGTGCATACATTACAAAGGCGCAATACAAATACAAGTTGTTGATGTTTGTAGCAAATTGCTGTGTAAAAAAAATGTTTTCTCATTTTGCTTCTGGTTCTTTTGCCAATTGCCTTAAATCTGTGCCCTCTGGTTATCATCCCTTCTGCCATTGGAAACTGTTTCTCCTGATTTACTCTATCTGAACACCTATCAAATCTCCTCTTAACCTTCTCTGCTCTAAGGCGAACAACCCCAGCTGCACCAGTCTATCCATGTAAAAGTAATCCCTCATCCCTGGAACTAATCGAGTAAATCTCTTCTGTACCATCTCCAAAGCCTTCACATCCTTCCCAAAGTGTGGTGCCCAGAATGGGATACAATAGTCCAGCTGGGGCTTACTCAGTGTTTTGTAAAGGTTTAGCATAACTTCCTTGCTTTTGTAATCTATGCATCTATTTGTAAAGTCAAGGGTCCTGTATGCCTTTTTGACAGCCTTCTCAACTGATTCTGCCATCCTCAAAGACTTATATATGTCCACTCCCAGGTCTCTCTGTTCCTACACCCTCTTTAAAATTGTACCATTTAGTTTATATTGCCTCTCCTCATTCTTCCAACTAAAATGAATCACCATACTTCTCTGAGTTAAATTTCATCTGCCATGTGTCTGCCCATTTCACCAGTCTGTCTATGTCCTCCTGAAGTCTGTTACTCTTCTCCTCACTATTTACTATATTTCAGAGTTTCATGTCATCTGCAAACTTTGAAATTGTGCCCTGTATACCCGTCGAGGTCATTTATATGCATCAAAAATAGCAGTGATTCCAACTACACACGCCCCTCCTGAGGGGCACGATGACAGTCTGCAAAACAACAGTTCAGCACTACTCTCTGCTCTCTAACCCTTAGGCAATTTCATATCCACATTTAACCACATTCTGTTAATAATTCTATTATGCAGTACTTTATCAAATGCTTTTTGAAAGTCCACATACACATCATCAGCTGCTTTACCCTCCGTTACTTCATCAAAGAACTCAATCAAGTTAGTCAAACACGATTTGCCTTTAACAAATCCATGCTGTTTTCATTTGCTAACCCATATTTTTCCAATTAAATTTATCTCGGATTAATGTCTCTAAAAGATTCTCCACCACTGACGTTAGGCTGATTGGCCTGTAATTGTTGGGTTTATCTTTCTCCTCTTTTTTGAACAGGGGTGTAAACTTGCAATCCTCATGTCCTCTGGCACCGTTTCCACATCGAAGGAGGATTGGAAGATTGTGGCCAGAGTAACTTCCACCCTTAATTCCCCGACAACCTAGGATGCGTCCTATTCAGACTAGGTGACTTTTCTACTTCGAGTGCTGCCAAATTTTTAAGTACCTTCTCGTTATCTATTTTTATCCTATCCAATTTCTCTACTACCTCCTCCTTCACTGTGACATTGGCAGTATCCTTTTCTTTAGTGAAGACAGTTGCAAAGTACTCATTTAACACCTCAGTCATGCCCTCTGCCTCCTCAAGATCATCTTTTTGGTCCCTAATCGGCCTCACCCTTCCTTTGTCTATCCTTTTATATGTGTTTATAAAATATTTTTAGGTTCCATTTTATGTTACCCGTTAATACACTTTCTATGGCCCTCTTATTTACTTTTTCAGTTCTCCCCGTACTTTTTGTATTCAGCTTGGTTCTCTACTGAATTATGAACCCAACATTTATCATAAGCTTCATTTCCCTTTATCATTTCTTTTGTCACCGAGGGAGTTCTAGCATTGGATGCTCTCCCTTTCCGCCTCGTGGGAATATGTTTAGTCTGCACCCAAACTATCTGCTCTTTGAAGACCTTCCATTGCTCATTTACTGTTTTACCTGACAATCTTTGATTCCAATCCACCTGGAGCAGATCCCTTTTCAACTCACTGAAATTAACTCTCCTCCAGTTGACTATTTTCACATTTGATTTTTCCTTATCCTTTTCCATAACTACTTTAAACTTAATAATATTGTGATCACTGTTTCCCAAATGCTTTCCCAATGACACATAATTCACTTGCCCCACTTCATTCCCCAGAACTAGTTCCAGCACTGCTTCCTTCCTCGTTGGGCTGTAAACATACTAAACAAAAATGTTCTTTTGTACACATTTCAGGAATTCCTCCCCTTCTTTGCCCTTTACACTGTTGTGTTATTTTCTCAGTTGATATTACGATAATTGAATTTATCACTACTTTGTAGTTGTTGCACCTTTCTGCAATTTGCCTGCACATCTGCTCCTCTATCTCCTTCCCACTATTTGGTGCCCTATAGTATACAGTGTAACAGCTCCTCTATTGTTCTTTAATTCCAAGCAAATAGATTCTGTCTTTGAACTTTCAAGTATATCATCCCTTTCTAGTGCTGTAACAGTATATTTGATCACTACTGCCACCACCTCCTTTTTTCCTTCCCGATCGTTCCTGAATACACTGTAGCCAGTGTTATGTATGGAGAAAGAGTCAGACTGAACAGTGTGAGCTCAAAGTAAACTGTGTCCTTAGTCTTTTACTGCAGGTCTCCAGAGTGCCTCTCCAACCTGTAAGGCCTCCTTAAATACCTGTGGGATCCCTTGGGACTCCAGGGGATGAGCCCTCTGGTGGCTTTACAGAGTAAATACAAGTTTACATATATAACAACACTCCCCCGCAAAGTCAACAGTGTAACTATTTACAAGGTGAGTCGATCTGGGGCCCTTCTTGCCCTGGTTGATCGTCTCGGAGTGAAAGCTGGTATGGGTGACTCAACTGTTGGGCCCTCACTGGGCAGCTGTGCAGCTGGCCTGGCTGGGCTGCCTGGTATGGTGGGTCCTGCTGGGCCGCAGTGTCGGTTGCCAATGGTGTGTATGTTGGGGGGGTCAAAGAAGGTAGGGTCCAAGGTGGGTTGCTCAGGATAGTCCGTGAATCTGAGTTTGATTTGGTCCAAGTGTTTCCGGTGAATGAATCCATTTGAAAGTTTGACCCGAAACACCTTGCTCCCCTCTTTGGTCACGACAGGGCCGGGAAGCCACTTGGGAGCTTGTCCATAATTCAAAACAAATGCAGGATCATTGATTTCAATCTCGCGTGACACATTTGCGCTATCATGGTATGTACTTTGTTGAAGCCGCCTGCTCTCTACCTGTTCATGTAGATCAGGGTGAACTAACGAGAGCCTTGTCTTAAGTGCTCTTTTCATGAGCAGTTCAGCAGGTGGGATCCTAGTGAGTGAGTGGGGTCTCGTGCGGTAGCTAAGCAGGACTTGGGATAGGCAAGTGTGCAGTGAGCCTTCTGTTACCCTCTTCAAGCCTTGCTTGATGGTTTGCACTGCTCTCTCTGCCTGACCATTGGACGCTGCTTTAAACGGGGCAGACGTGACATGTTTGATCCCGTTACGAGTCATGAATTCTTTGAACTTAGCACTGGTAAGACATGGCCTATTGTCGCTCACCAGGACATTGGGTAGGCAGTGTGTGGCAAACATGGCCCGCAGGCTTTCAGTGGTGGCAGCGGACGTGCTTGCCGACATTATCTCACATTCAATCCATTTGGAGTACGCATCTACAATCACAAGGAACATTTTTCCCAAGAACGGGCCTGCATAGTCGACGTGTACCCTAGACCAAGGTTTGGAGGGCCAAGACCATAAACTTACCGGCGCCTCCCTGGGTACATTGCTTAACTGCGAGCATGTATTACATCTGTGAACGCAGGACTCTAAGTCCGCATCGATGCCGGGCCACTACACGTGGGATCTGGCTATCGCTTTCATCATTGCGATGGCTGGGTGGGTACTGTGGAGGTCATTGATGAAGGTGTCTCTACCCTTCTTGGGAAGCACTACTCGATTGCCCCACAGAAGGCAGTCTGCCTGTATAGACATTTCATCTTTGCACCACTGAAACGCTTTATCTCTTCCTGCATTTCCACTGGGACACTCGACCAGCTCCGGTGAAGCACACAGCTTTTGACTAGGGACAATAAGGGGTCCTGGCTTGTCCAGGTTTTGATCTGCCGGGCAGTGACGGGTGATTGCTCACTCTCAAATGCTTCCATAACCATGGCTTGATCTGCGGGCTGCGCCATGTCCAACCCCGTGGTGGGCAATGGCAGCCTACTGAGAGCATCGGTGCAGTTTTCCGTGCCTGGCCTGTGGTGGATGGCGTAGTTGTATGCGGACAATGTGAGCGCCCATCTCTGGATGCGGGCCGATGCATTAGTGTTTATCCCCTTACTCTCAGAAAACAGGGATATAAGTGGCTTATGGTCAGTTTCAAATTCGAATTTTAGCCCAAACAGATATTGATGCATTTTCTTTACCCCATAGACACACGCTAACGCTTCTTTTTCAATCATGCTGTAGGCTCTCTCAGCCTTAGACAGACTCCTGGATGCGTAAGCAACTGGTTGCAGTTTCCCAAAATCATTAGTTTGTTGCAATACACATCCGACGCCATATGACGACGCATCACATGTTAGTACCAAACGCTTACTTGGATCATACAACACAAGCAATTTGTTTGAGCATAACAATTTTCTAGCTGTTACAAAGACATTTTCTTGGCTTTTGCCTCAAACCCATTCGTCCCCTTTATGCAGTAAGATATGCAGTGGTTCTAGCAGTGTGTTGAGACCTGGTAAGAAGTTACCAAAGTCGTTCAGGAGTCCAAGAAACGACCGCAGCTCTGTCACGTTCTGTGGCCTCAGTGCATTCTCGATTGCCTCCATCTTCGAATCGGTGGGCTTGATGCCGCGATCCTCCTCCCCAAGAACTCCACTTCAGGCGCAAGGAAAATGCACTTCAAGCGTTTTAACCCGAGCCCCACATGGTTGCGTCGACTAAGAACCTCCTTCAGGTTCTGCAGATGCTCGACTGTGTCCCGACCTGTGACCAAGATGTCGTCCTGGAAGACCACTGTGTGCGGGACCGACTTCAGTAAGCTTTCCATGTTTCTCTAGAATATCGCTGCTGCTGATCGAATTCCAAACGGGCACCTGTTATAAATGAAAAGGCCTTTGTGCGTGTTGATGCAGGTGAGGCCCTTCGATGATTCCTCCAGTTCCTGCGTCATGTTGGCTGAAGTCAAATCCAGCTTCGTGAACGTCTTTCCTCCTGCCAGCGTTGCAAAGAGGTAGTGGGTATTGGTCCTGCAGGGAGAAACAATTGCTAGTTACTTTGTAATCGCCATAGATTCTGACGGTGCCGTCTCCCTTGAGGACAGCAATGATCAGGCTGGCCCACTCGTTGAACTCGATCGGTGAGATGATGCCCTCTTGTTGCAGCCGGTCCAGCTCGACCTCTACCCTTTCTCTCATCATGTATGGTACTACTCTCGCCTTGTGATGGATGGGTCGCGCCCCCGGAATTAGGTGGATCTGCACTTTTGCTCCTTAGAATTTCCCGATGCCTGGTTCGAACAGCGAGGGGAACTTGTTTAAGACCTGGGCACACAAAGTGTCGTCAACGGGCGATAGCGCTCGGATGTTGTCCCAGTTCCAGCGTATCTTTCCTAGCCAGCTCCTGCCGAGCAGCGTGGGACAATCGCCCGGTACCACCCAGAGTGGTAGCTTGGGCACCGCTCCATCGCAGGAGACCTTTGCGGTAGCACTGCCGATTACAGGAATCAGTTCTTTTGTGTAAGTTTTATACGAATTGGAGTTAAGAGTGACCTTGAGGCCTTGCTGCATCACAATCTTTCGAAAGCCTTTTTGCCCATGATGGACTGGTTCGCGCACATGTCCAGCTCCATTGACACCGGGAGTCCATTTAGTTCAACATTCAGCATTATCGGGGGACAATTTGTGGTGAATGTGTGCACCCCATATACCTTTGCCTCCTCGATCTGAGGCTCTGGTTCGTTGTGAACCTCCATGGATCTGTCCTCCTCTGCAACATGGTGGTTTGCAGGTTTAACACGATTTGCAGCTCGCCTGCACATACGTTGGAGGTGTCCCATTGTTCCACAGCCCTTGCAAACGTACCCTTTGAATCGGCATGAATGGAAATGATGATCACCCCCGCAGCGCCAACAAGCTGTTAATGGCCTTGCATTCATCACCTTTGATGGTGTACTCTGAGAAATCTGCAGACGTGCAGCTGCAGGCATGTGTGACCTGCCCTGTACGTTGCGATTTGAAAACAACATCACTTTGTTCATTGTACTTGTAGCAGCGCT
Source organism: Pristiophorus japonicus (assembly GCF_044704955.1). Lineage (NCBI taxonomy): Eukaryota > Metazoa > Chordata > Chondrichthyes > Pristiophoridae > Pristiophorus > Pristiophorus japonicus. The sequence goes on from NC_091983.1 coordinate 89,197,296, forward strand.
CGTGTGCTGAGAGATTTGCTTAGTATTGTCATTGGTGGCAATGAATGCCTGGGCTATCGCTATGGCCTTACTCAAGGTTGGGGTCTCTACAGTCAAAAGTTTGCGAAATATGGTTTCGTGGCCAATGCCAAGGACGAAAAAGTCTCTGAGCATGTGCTCCAAATGTCCTTCAAATTCGCAATGTCCTGCAAGGCGTCTTAGCTCGGCAACATAACTTGCCACTTCCTGACCTTCAGACCTTTTGTAGGTGTAGAACCGGTACCTCGCCATCAGAACGCTTTCCTTCGGGTTCAAATGCTCTCGGACCAGTGTGCACAAATTGTTGGATGATTTCTCCGTGGGTTTCACTGGAGTAAGCAGATTCTTCATGAGGCCATACGTTGGTGCCCCACAGATGGTGAGGAGGATCGCCCTTCGTTTGGCAGCATTCTCTTCCCCATCAAGCTCGTTGGCCACGACGTATTGGTCGAGTCGCTCCACAAAAGTTTCCCAATCATCTCCCTCCGAGAATTTCTCCAGGATGCCCACTGTTCTCTGCATTTTTGGGTTCGTTATCTGTATCTCGTCACCAGTTGTTATGTATGGAGAAAGGGTCAGACTGAACACTGTGGGCTCAAAGTAAAGTGTGACCTTAGTCTTTTATTGCAGGTCTCCAGAGTGCCTCTCCAACCTGTGAGGCCTCCTTAAATACCTTCGCTCCCAAGGGATTATGGGATTGCTTGGGACTCCAGGGGATGAGCCCTCTGGTGGCTGTACAGAGTATAAACAAGTTTACATATATAACAGCCAGGAATATTAAGTGCCCGTTCCCCACCTTGTTTGAGCCATGTCTCTGTTATTGCCATTATATCATGGTTCCACATGGCTACTTGTGCCTGCAGCTCACCAACCTTATTTACCACACTTGAGACACATGCATACTAAACTCACATTAGTCTGCCTTGTATTTCCCCCCTGTCTATTTTTGAACTAATCTTTATTCTAATGCTGTTTGTCTCTTCCAGTCCTCAGTGCACTTTGTTTCTCCGATATAATGCTTCATTTTGGTGCCCGTCCCCCAGCTAAATTAGTTTAAACCCTCCCCCGCAGCACATGATTCATAGAATCATAGATTGTTTTTCATAAATTATGCTTTTTTAAAGTGTGCTCTTTTTAAATTGCTGTTACTTTGTAAAAGAACAATGGACCTCAGGATCTTGCTATTACATTTTATCTCCTGTTGCTGGAGATTTGCTACAACCTCATTTAAATGCACAAAACCACAGAAATTTCCATTTGGTAATTTCATATAAAATTCAAATCAGAAAAAAGCCCCATCACAGTTAAAACTGTTGTCATTTTCCACGCATATCTATTACATGATGTAAAAATACCAAAGGAAATATAATGAAAAGGCTGAATTTGTGTTGATCAGACTAACTAAAATGTGCAAATGTTTAGAATCAACGCTGAAAAGTGAACAATTTAATTATTCCAGGTCTGAACACAGGCTTGTTCCAAGGGTTGGACCTCTTTTAATTCAGAGTGACTGCATCTTAAAAAGCTGCTCTGTACATATACAATGTAATTTTGTGCATACTGAAGTTGACGGCAGGTTATTTGCAATCTGCCATCACAACAATAATAGTTATTTAAAATATTTTTACATTTTTAATTTTTTTAAATCTAATGAAATAATGGGGGTGTCTAGTTCTTGACACTCTTTTGGAGCAGAGTGGTTATAAGTCGGATCCCTAAGGATCTGATGCTGAAAATGCCGCTAATTCTGAAGTACTTTTATTGTCCTTGCGATGTGGGTAATGCTGGTAAGGCTGCTTTTATTGCCCATCCCTATTTCTGATTGGGTGAATGGGGAAAAATGGTTTCCTCTGGTTGCGGAGTTAGTGGCAAGGGGTCATCAATTTAAAATTGTCATTAAAAGTGCCAAGAGAGATTCGGAGAAACTTTATGCAGAGTATAGTTGGTCCATGAAGTGCTTTGCCAATGGGAATAGTTGAAGCAGGCACCATTGCATCTTTTAAGGAAAATATGAAGCAAAGGAGGATACCAGGGAGCAGGGCAGTGGGATTAATTTTGGGCTGTTCGACCAAAGACCGATAAACTTCAATGGTTCTAATCCCTGTTGCTTTGATAAGGGAGAAAAATTTGCTGTTAAACCTAATGATCAGCATGCAAAAACTCAACCAGTATACGTGCACATGTCTATTATTTGATTCTAAGCTTGTGGAAATTTGGATCCTATAGTGTACATGTGCATATCTAAACAGTCAAAAATCCAGTCATCTGATTAAGAATTTTGAATCTAATGAAACGATACTGTGTCGGAAGTTGCTGTGAGCGGCGAGCAAACGGCACCCACCGGTCGTTAGCTTGCACTTGCCCATAGACTTCCCATGGGGTTTTCCACGGCAAGTTTCTGTCAGCGGGACACTCAAATGGTGCAGCGCCTTCTACAGGGCATCTGTGACCTGTGTGAACAGAGCAAGCAACTGTGTATCTCCTTAACCAACCAGACTGAGGAATCGTTAATGAGCAATGCAGAGTCTGAACCAGGAAGTGAAAGTTAGAATATTTAATTCAATGTCAAATCATGTACAGAAATTGAAATAAAGAGAGGGAAAGGAAGACTGGATTAAGAGATAAAAGAGGCAGAAAGAAAAACCAAAATAGATTATTTAATTTAACAATAATCTCCAAATAATTAAAATCTGAAGGAATGAAACGCCACATTTGTTAAAGTTAATTGGAGGTTGTTTGGCAGTAATTGAGGCTTACCATGCCATTAAGAGGGTACTTAAACTAGAATGATTTGATTTAATTTTTTGTGGCATGTTTAGTCTGTATCTACGACAGCAGTACAGGAACATTACGGTCATTCAATACGTTTGAATAGGGAGCCAGAAGGCGAATGCTGTTTTCAGCAGTTTACGGAGGAGTGTCGCATCTCGGCCAACACTTCTGGATTATCGCATTTAACTGCACATGTGCAGTTGCTGTCCTATTTGCGCATAAATAACAGCGAGTGATGTGAGTTTCACCTTTATTTTCACAGCAAAATCCACCCCATTGAGTACAGTTTTTACTGGTGCTGATCTGATCAACCAACAAGGGGCTGGGGGCGGGGGGGGTGGGGGGGGGTGGGGGGAGTGGTGGTGGGAAGAGAAACATTTCCATGTGGTTTCAGGCGACTTGAGCACTAACCTGAGTTATTGTGATTTTTTGGGGGGTTTAATCTTACCTCGAAAATATACAGTACACTGCCAAAATATGTCTTTCTGGATTGCAAAGAAAGACTTGGATTTATGTAGCACCTTTCACAACCACAGGCTGTCTCAAAGCGTTTTACAGCCAATTAAGTATTTTTGGAGTGTAGTCTCTGTTGTAATGTAGGAATTGCAGTGCCATAGTTCCTATCCTGTCATTAATTTGGCATCATCAGGCCAGTACGAGTGAATTGGTTGCTTTCTCTAACAAAGCCGAGTGAAAACCTGGGAGAAGGGGGAGTTGCTATTGCCTTCAATTCAAATTATTTTGGTGTCTTAGCAACCCTTTCAAAACAACCAACATCACCCCCTCCTCAAAAAAAACACCCTCGACTCCTCTGCCTTGCAATCAATCACCCCATCTCAAACTTCCCTTTACTCTCCAACACCCTTAAACGTGTTATCGCCTCCCAAATTCGTGCCCATCTTTCCCACAACTCCTTGTTTGAATTTCTCTTATCTGGTTTCTGCTGCTGTGACAGCACCAAATTGGCCCGAACCAAGGTCACAAATGACATCCTTTGTAATTATGACCATGGTACCTTTTCCCTTCTCAACCTCTCAGCAGCTTTTGACATGATCAACCACACCATCATCCTCCAATGCCTCTCCTCCACTGCCTAGCTCTGTGTGACTGACCTCGTTTGGTTCCACTCTTACCTATCCAATCAAACCCAAAGTATCTCCACCAATGACTTTTCTTCTTGTCCCTGCACCGTTACCTCCGTGCCCCCTCCTATTTCTCATCTATATGCTGCCACATAACGATATCATCCAAAAACAAAAGTTCAACTTCCACATGTGTGCTGATGGCATCCAGCTCTACCTCTCCACCACCCATCTCGACCTTTTCACTGCCTTTGTGTGGTCAGACTGCTTCTTCTACATCCACTCCTGGATGAGCTGTGGTTTCCTCCGCTAAAACAAAGGGAAGACCGAAGCCATTATCTTTGGTCCCATCACAAATTTTGTATTCTTACCACCTGTTCCATTCTCTCCTAGGTCACTGTCTTGTGTTGAACCAGACTGCTTGCAACCTCAGTGGTCTATTCAACCCCACTCTGAACTTCCAATCCCATATTCCCTCCTTCACAAAGACCATCTACTTCTTCCTCTGTAACATCAACTGCCTCTTCTGCTTCAACCCATCTGCTGCTAAAATCCTCATCCATTCCTCCCATTCTCTGTAAACTTCAGCTTATCCAAAACACTGCTTCCTGTATCCTATTCCACATCAAGTCCTGCTCACCCATCAGACCTTGTCCTTGCCGGCATACATCCTCGGTCCCCGAACACTTCTAATTTAAAATTCTCATCCTTATGTTTAAATCCCTTCATGGCCTCATCCCTAGCTATCTCTGTAACCTTCTCCAGTCGTGCAATCACCCCACCCCCCTCCCCCACCTCAGAACTCTACATTCCTCTGACTCTAGCCTCTTAAGTTTTCCCCCTCACCTTTGGCGACCATGCCTTCAGCCACCTAGACCCTAGAATTCCTTCCCTATACCTCTTTGCCTCTCCTCCTTTAAGACCCTCCTTAAAACCCATCTCTTTGACCAAGCTTTTGATCACCCTCCTAATATCTCTTTCTTTGATTCAGCATCCATATTTGTCTGATTACACCTCTAAGAAGCACCTTGGAATGTTTTTCTAGTTAAAGGCGCTATACTAATGCAAGTTGTTTTTATTGTTGGAAGAGCAGAGGAAGTCTCCTGAAATGGATGTCTGATCTCAAAGTCTACTGGCAGAATGTATATCAGTTTCTCTAGTATTGTTGGCTGGATCCATAACCACCTGGAGGGTTTAGGAGAGGTCCGCGTCTAATCATTGCAAAATACAGAGATTTTGCATATCAATATTTCAGCAAATCAATGTATATCAGAAGTGGATAGGTCTTTCGTGCATATTTTTCTTTCTAATTATACTTAGCAAAAATGTTTATATGAATATAAAATGGTCACCCCATTTTAAACTCTCACCAGCTTTTTTGCTATATCCTTGGCCCACTCCTATTTCTCATCTAAATGCTGCCCCTCGGCAACATGAACCGAACACACATTTCCATTGTCTCCTTGTGTATCACCCACTCCCGGGATTGTCGCACCATTCCTGCCTCCATTTTAAAATCAGGACCACAGTATTAGTGGGCTATTTGCCTATTTATTAGTTCCTGGGATGTGGGCGACATTGGCAAGGCCAGCATTTATTGCCCATCCCTAATTGCCCTTGAGAAGATGGTGGTGAGCTGTCTTCTTGAACCGTTTGTGGTGAAGGTACTCCCACAGTGCTGTTAGGGAGGGAGTTCCAGGATTTTGACCCAGTGACGATGAAGGAACAGCGACACATTTCCAAGTCAGGATGGTGTGGTAACTTGGAGGGGAACTTGCAGGTGATGGTGTTCCCATGCGCCTGCTGTCCTTGTCCTTCTAGGTGGTAGAAGTCGCAGGTTTGGGAGGTGCTGCCGAAGAAGCCTTGGCGAGTTGCTGCAGGAACCATCAGAGCCAAACGTACTCTTGTCCTCAACAGATGCTCGCACAATACAAGGGGATGCTGGACAGTGAGCAGCATGGAAACACTTCTTTTTCTCCATCCCAGCACAGAATTGCTAGTGTCCCTGTCCCCAACCCCAATCCCAGCTGACATCAACTAAATCAACACAAACCATGGATCAAACATTGAACCTTTCTGATCTGTATGGATCAATAATACACAGCGTGGTGCATTTACTCACTGAGGTCTGGATGGGAGTCTTTGTTTTAGAGATGTTACATTGCAAATTTGCAAATACATTTTCATTTTAGAGCATCTGTTAACCATATAAGCTAAAAGTCCCTTTTCCAGGTGCTATTTTCAAATATTTGTGTCCATTACTAGTGAGAGGTTTTGAAAACCCTCTCAAATAACAGTTCTTGGTATTACTTGAAAGTACCTCTTATTCAAATACTTCTACTTCCGCCGTTAACCTACTAGTTTTAATTTCTTCCATGAGACATTGCCTTCATTTGAAGAAATTAAAAAAAATAACCAAACTAGAAAATAAAGCCCACATTGTTCGTCAAGCAGCAGCTGTTTCCCGGTGCTAGAATCACACTGGAACGCAGCCAAAGGTTAGGTCTTTCAAAATGGTAGTTTATCTTGTGTGATGCTAAGTCACCCTCATGTGAAGAGATGAATCAAAAAAAGTCACAAAATGCTTAAATTAAATACTGCATTTTCAGTTAAAACTCCCACGCTATTAAATTGAGAAACATTTTCTGAAGCTAGTCATTCTGTTTAAACAAATACACCCAAATGTTACAAATCTCTTTATCAGTGATATCATCTCTTCTTTAAAGTTTCTTCCACATACTTCATTGTATAGTTTTTTAATACATTTTTAAGTCATAGGCCAATGAGAATAAACCATTCGGAAAGCAGAGATTATCTTTATGTTTGTCAAATGTTACGATGAAACGTCTCCGACAATTAATCTTACGGTAATAACATTTGTTTTTTCTCAATGTTGATTCTCACATTTTTAGTCAATATATAGTCACATATTTGATTTGGAAGTTATCCTACAACTTCACAGTCTTCAGATAAGGACATAGATACAAAAATGTAATTGAGCCGAACAAACCTATCCCTCTTTGATTGATGAACTCCACTTAAATGCTTTCTCACTCTGTGGTAAAATATTTGAACTTGCACAGTGTGGCACCTTTTACCCTGTTGGGGCACAACTATTTGGGCTCAATTTTTCCCAGTTACCTGCGCCGCTTTTTTTGGCATAAATTAAAACATCCAAGTTTCCCCAAAGTTTCTGCGCCAGCGTAACTCAGTTAATTACGATTATTTTAGATTAGTTTTTTTTGCGTCATAGGGGGCATAACCTGATATCTGTGCCAGTTTTTCAGATTTAAGCAAGTTTGGCCAACGTACATTTTTCCTAGCATGGCGTAATGGGGTGCCGCAGGGCTCAGTGCAGGGACCCCAGCTATTTACAATTTACATCAATGATTTAGATGACGGAATTGAGAGTAATATCTCCAAGTTTGCAGATGACACAAAGCTGGGTGGCGGGGTGAGCTGTGAGGAGAATGCTGAGAGGCTGCAGGGTGACTTGGAAAAGATAGGTGAGTGGGCAAATGCATGGCAGATGCAGTATAATGTGGATAAATGTGAGGTTATCCACTTCGGTGGCAAAAACATGAAGGTAGAATATTATCTGAATGGTGGCCGATTAGGAAAAGGGGAGGTGCAACGAGACCTGGGTGTCATGTTACATCAGTCATTGAAGGCTGGCATGCAGGTGCAGCAGATGGTGAAGAAGGCAAATGGCATGTTGGCCTTCATAGCAAGGGGATTTGAGTATAGGAGCAGGGAGGTCTTGCTGCAGCTGTACAGGGCCTTGGTGAGGCCTCACCTGGAATAGTGTGTTCAGTTTTGGTCTCCTAATCTGAGGAAGAATGTTCTTGCTATTGAGGGATTGCAGCGATGGTTCACCAGACTGATTCCCGGGATGGCAGGACTGACATATGAGGAGAGACTGGATCGACTGGGCCTGTATTCACTGGAGTTTAGAAGAATGAAAGGGGATCTCATAGAAACATATAACATTCTGACAGGACTGGACAGGTTAGATGCGGGAAGAATGTTCCCGATGTTGGGGGAGTCCAGAACCAGAAGTCACAGTCTAAGGTTAAGGGGTAAGCCATTTAGGACCGAGATGAGGAGGAACTTCTTCACTCAGAGAGTTGTTAACCTGTGGAATTCTCTTCCACAGAGAGTTGATGTCAGTTCGTTAGATATATTCAAGAGGAAGTTAGATATGGCCCTTACGGCCAACGGGATCAAGGGGTATGGAGAGAAAGCAGGAAAGGGGTACTGAGGTGAATGATTAGTCATGATCTTATTGAATGGTGGTGCAAGCTTGAAGGGCCGAATGGCCGACTCCTGCACCTATTTTCTATGTTTCTATGTGACCACTCCCAAAAAACCTTCAGAAAAACCAGCGCACATTAAAAAATCGGCACAGAAAGACGCCATTGTTTTTATGCAAAGTTTTGGAGGGAGTCAAGAAGACAAAGACTATGCATCATGAAGCTTCATTTTTTTCAAAGTCAAAAAGGAGAAAATGGAAGTCTAATGCAATTCTTTAATTTTTGCTTTTTTTCAAAGTCCCACACCATCACCAAATGTCTCCTCACGAGGCTCGAGGGTCGGAGCATCGGCCGGCAGAATTGCTCCCTCGCCCAGACACAGGGGCTTGGGGCTCAGCTTCAAAAGAAGCCCGGGAGAGGGGGTGGGGGGCAGTGGAAGCCGAACTGAAGGAATGAGAACCCTTATACATAAAGCAGCTTCAAAAGAAGCCTGGGGGAGTGGGGGGTGGAAACTGAACTGAAGGGATGAGAACCCTTATACAAGATAGCAGTTTCCAAAGAAACCCTGGGGCGGGGGGCGGTGGTGGATGCCGAGCTACTGTGTCCGGGCGATGGAGCAATTCTGCCGGCTGACGCTCGAGTCCGGTGAGGAGACGTTTGGTCGGTGGTGGGGTGGTGCTTTGAAAAAAAAATTAAAGAATTGCATTAGACTTCGTTGCCCTAAATGTCTTCATTGAATGCCTAGCTTCACATTCTAAGCAAGCCTGTTGCGCATGCGCAGACCTGGGTATGGTGCCTACTTGGGCGTCGACCTTGGGGAGAGAGAGAGAAGACAGTTTCTCCTGCTGTTTTGAGCTTCATAAAGCTACAATTTAATTATGGGGGCAATATTGACAGTGCCATACCTCGTGCAAGCCTTCTGCATGATAGTGCTGCAGAGGAGATGATTGCTTAGACATCATCGCATGAGGAACCTCAGAGCACGTCATAGGCAGGAGACCTTAACCACATCGGGTATATCGAGACAGGCGTTCATACCTGCACCTGAGTGATGCAGACTGTGTGAGAAGGCTGCATATCTGCAAAGAAGCTGTAACTAAGATCTGTGAGTTAGTAAAAGCAGACCTGCAACCTGGAAGCGTGAGGAGGAATGCTTTGTCAGTTGAAGTAAAGGTTATAGCTGCACTTTCATTTTATGCATCTGGATCATTCCAGGCCACAATTGAGAATGTGTGCGCCATTTCTCAACATGCAATACCTATCTGCATTTGACAGGTGACTGCTGCACTATATGCCCAGAGCAATGACTACATAAAGTTCCCCATGACCGCCCAGGCAATGTGTGACAGGGCCGTGGGTTTCTCCAGGATTGCTGGCTTCCCAAAGATATAGGGCTGCATTGACTGTACCCACATCGCCTTGCGAGCACCTTTGGAGGATTCCGAGATGTACAGGAACAGAAAAGGCTTCCACTCCGTGAAGGGTGCAGCTGATAAGATGCATTGCATTATGGCAGTTCATGCGAGAACCCTGGAAGCACCCATCATGCATTCATCCTATGCGAGAGCGCTATATCTGCCATGTTTCAGCAGCAGCCAGAAGGGCAGGGCTGGCTGCTGGGAGACAAAGATTATGGCCTCGCCACCTAGGCGTAACCCGGACAGAAGCTGACTGGGAATACAACATGTCGCACAATGTGATGTGCAGCATAATAGAGAGGATCATTGACATCTTGAAGCAGCATTTCCGATGCCTGGACCATTCCGGAGGCTACTTGCAATACTCCCCTGAGATTGTCGGTCAGTTTACTGTTGTGTGCTGCATGCTGCACAACTTAGCCATCATGAGGCAGCAGCAGCTGCTGGTAGAAGACCCACCAGAGGTGAGAGTGGCTGATGATGAGGAGGAAGATGCAGATGATGATGATGAGGAGGAAGAGGAAGCCATGCAACTACCTGAACCTGGAGCACGATGGAAGAGGAGTGCGGGCTGTCGTGCTCCTTTAACGATTGCTGGAGCCTTGCACCAGCAGCTCATCCGTGAGCGCTTTGCTGCCTGAAGGCTCAGCGGCAACTATTCCACATGGATCATCTTTACTGTTTGGACCTGTTCCATAATGTTGTGTTGTGTTAATGGAACAAATGATGGAAATGATTCTTCTTTAGTTCAAAAAGTTGTATTAATAATGGAACAAATAATGGAAATGATTCAGTTATAATTTAAAATATATTTAATTCAAAAGTTTAACACTTGTTTGTACTTAACTTAACTTAATAAAACTTTAAATTTACATCACTTACAAAAAACCGTTTAATTTGAGAACAGTTACAACAGTAACAACAATAATAATAACAGCAGCAAAGAAAGGCTGCATCTCTCTCCTCCACCTTATTCTAAGACCACCCACTGCGCATGCTCTTGTTGACTCCACCCCTGCCCGCAGGAGGTAGCGCAGCATTTCTCGGGTTGGTACTAAGCTTATTCTTTTGACTCTCAGGTAATGTGCACTTCTTGATGGGGGGGCGTGGGCAGGCGGCAATGTGCAAGGCCCGGCTTGGGCTGCTTCAGAGGCTGGTCTGTGGATCAGAGTGGGAATGGCAGTTGATTCCGTCAAATGCCACAGGGTCTGGGCATGTTCCCTTATTGCAGCAGCTACCTGCGACATTCCCTCCCTCATGTTCATTGACAGTGTATCAGCTACCTGCGATATTCCCACCCTCATGAGCCCGGACAGTGTTATGAGAGTGTTGTTACTTCTCCCGACAGTCCTGATTCCTCATCACCCACCCCATTGATAGTGTCCAGGAGTGATCGCGTAAGGTCAATGCTCTCCACATTCATTGCCATCATTTGAATCACATCTGTTAGATCCTGCATCTCAGGAGAGCGCTGTCGAGCTCTCCTTCCCCTCCTCACCCTGGGTGTGGCTCGTTGAATCCCACTGGGACCTGCAGCCTCGGACGGTGGGGCCCTGGATGTGCCTTGCTGTACCCCACTGGAACCCACAGCTTCAGACTGTGTGAAACCATGGAATGTCCCAACACTCGGACCTCTCAAGAAAGTGGCTGGCACCTCAATGGTCGGCACCAGCACCTCCTCCAGAGTGAGTACAGCAGTGGGGGCTTCATCCTCCCCCTGCCCCTCACCCCCATGCTCTTGGTCTGGAAGGTGGGATTGGAAGATGTTCTCCTCTTCAGCCTCAAGTTCTGCAAAATATAACAGAATAGGCAAATGGTTAGCAGCAGAGAAAGGGGGGGGGGTGCAGTGGTGGTATGAGTAGGCTCACACAGTGCAGGAAACAAGCTCATTTGAAGGACCATGATGAAAGATAGCACATTGCATCAACCGAAGCGTAGCTGACGGATACATCCCCACGAACCGAAGCATGGCTAGCCCACGCAGTACTTGACTTTTAGCAAAGTCAGAATGAGGAATTTGCAAGAGTTACCCTCTCCCTCGAGTGTGGGCCCAGCTTGTGCAGTGGTGGTTACTTTTCTCCAAGCAGAACCCATCAAAGCAGCGAACCTGTCTTCCAAGTGTGTCAGTGGGTGCAGTTTTGCCGGGCCTCATCCTGTTTGAGAAAGAAGGGACGGTATCAAATTGAAAACAAAGGCATACAATGTGTCCAAGACTAGTGGGAGGCCAGAGGATTGGGAAACTTTTAAAAGCCAGCAAAGAACGATTAAAAAAATGATAAAGAGAGGGAAGATAGATTATGAGAGTAATCTAGCACGAAATATTAAAACAGATAATAAGAGTTCCTACAGGTACATAAAAAGGAAAAGAGTGGCTAAAGTAAATGTTGGTCCCCTAGAGGATGAGACTGGGGAACTAATAATGAAGAACAGGAAAATGGCAGAGGCGTTGAACAAATATTTTGTATCGGTCTTCACGGTAGAAGACACTAAAAACATCCCAATAATGGATAATCAAGGGGCTAATAGGGAGGGAGGAACTTAATACAATCATTATCACTAAAGAAGTAGTACTCGGTAAAATAATGGGTCTGAAGGTGGACAAGTCCCCTGGACATGAAGGCTTACATCCTTGGGTCTTAAAAGAAGTGGCTGCAGAGATAGTGCATGCATTGGTTGTAATCTACCAAAATTCCCTGGATTCTGGTGCAGTCCCAGACAAAAGGCAGACAAAAAGCAGGAAACTATAGACCAGTTAGCCTCACATCTATCATTGGGAAAATGCTAGAATCCATTATTAAGGAAGCAGTCGCGGGACATTTGAAAAAGCATAATTTAATCAAGCAGATCCAGCACGGTTTTATGAAAGGAAAATCATGTTTGACAAATTTGCTGGAGTTCTTTGAGGATGTAACGAGCAGGGTGGATAAGGGGGAACCAGTGGATGTGGTGCATTTGGATTTCCAGAAGGCATTCGATAAGGTGCCACATAAAAGGTTACTGCACAAGATAAAAGTTCACGGGGTAGGAGGTAGTATATTAGCATGGATAGAGGTTGGCTAACTAACAGAAAACAGAGAGTCGGGATAAAGGGGTAATTTTCCGGTTGGCAAACAATGACTGGTGGGGAGCCGCAGGGATCAGTGTTAGGTCCTCAACTATTTACAATCTATATTAATTACTTGGATGAAGGGACCGAGTGTAATGTAGCCAAGTTTGCTGATGATACAAAGATGGGTGGGAAAGCAAATTGTGAGGAGGACACAAACAATCTGCAAAGAGATATAGACAGGCTAAGTGAGTGGGCAAAAATCTGGCAAATGGAGTATAATGTGGGAAAATGTGAGGTTATCCACTTTGGCAGTAAAAATAGAAAAGCAAATTACAATTTAAATGGAGAAAAATTGCAAAGTGTTGCAGTGCAGAGGGATCTGGGGTTCCTTGTGCATGAAACACAAAAAGTTAGCTTGCAGATACAGCAGGTAATCAGGAAGGCAAATGGAATGAAAGGGGGATAGAGCATAAAAGCAGAGAAGTCCTGCTACATCGGTACAGGGTATTGGTGAAGCCACACCTAGAGTACTGCAAAAAGTTTTGGTCTCTGTATTTAAGGAAGGATATACAGAGAAGGTTCACTAGGTTGATTCCGGAGATGACGGGGTTGACTTATGAAGATAGATTGAGTAGGTTCGGCCTATACTCATTGGAGTTCAGAAGAATGAGAGGTGATCTTAACGAAACATATAGGATAATGAGGGGGCTCGACAAGGTGGATGCAGAAAGGATATTTCCACTCATAGGGGAAACTAAAACTGGGGGACATAGTCTCAGAATAAGGGGCCGCCCATTTAAAACTGAGATGAGGAGGAATTTCTTTTCTCAGAGGGTTGTAAATTTATGGAATTCTCTGCCCCAGAGAGCTGTAGAGGCTGGATCTTTGAATATATTTAAGGTGAAGATAGACAGATTTTTGATCGATAAGGGAGTAAAGGGTTATGGGGAACTGAGTTCATGATCAGATCAGCCATGATCTTATTGAATGGCAGTGCAGGCTCGTTGGGCTGAATGGCCTACTCCTGCTCCTATTTCTTATGTTCTTATGTTCTTATTTTTCCCTTTTGTTGTGTGCCACCTTCCTCTGCAAAGATGAAAATATAACTTTTTTTGGAGAGGGTGTCTTTCTGCTGGGTGGGACATACAGATGGTCACATTTACAATTGCAATTCCAGTGAATAAATGAAAATATTACTTACACTAACTACTTGACCAAGGTCCTGCCACTCCTTTTTGCACTGGCCTCCAGACTTGGGGTGGTCACCATTGCACAGTAATCTTCTGCAAGTTGGTTCTAGTGTTTCTTCATTTCTTTTGTTGAAACTTTTATTTGACCTCTGTTCAGCTCATGCCACCTGGCCTCAATTACAGTAACTAGTGCCTCCACTTCGTCCTGTGAGAAATTCTTGGTCCTTGAGCTGTGTTGCATATTGCAGCAGATTTTTCCCCTGAGAATTAAAGTTCTCACACACAACTGGCTCTTTAAAAATGGCCGAATGCAGACCGAGAGCTGTACTGGGCATGCGCACCCATAGCAGTCACGTAAAAAACGTCATTTTTTTTCTGTGCATGTGCAGAAGGTGGGGGCATCATTTTTTCGGTGCAGACATTAGGCTCCACCTCCCGAAGCTGAAAGACAGACTGCGTGGCACCAATTTCAAAAATTAGAATGGGGAAACTTGCAAGTTATTTTTTTGGAGTTGTTGGGGCCAATAAAAATGGGCGTAACTCTTGTAATACGCCAAAAAACAGCATTGGGGAAAATTGAGCCCTTTGAGCCTGAACTTCTACCTTGGCCCCAATGATATATGCATAAATAGCTGCCACCTGCTCAGTGCCCTGGCTCTGGGAGCTCACAGGCACAAAGGTGGGATTTAAAAGCACTGATGCAACCACTTAAAGGGCTGCAGCAGCCAGGATAAGGTAACAGCCACAGTGAATGTTGTCTCCCACACTGAGAACTTTGAGGCAAATACACAAGAAAATGACAGATCTGAAGATACCAAGATCAGGTTTCCCAACTGTTCCTTTATCAAGTTATGTATAGCATAAAGTATTTCCTATCAACCTGTTACATATTTACTGGTGCCACTTACAAACCCTTACAGCTCTTTCATTGCTTACTATTTATGGCTGTATTACAGCAGGGCGTACACTCAGCTTATAACTGGAAATTTTCTTACTGACATCTTAAAAGAGCTTCACACAAAAGTACTTTTAATAAAGCCTAGCTACGTAATGAATATTCATTTCTTCAGACACACAATTGAATGCAGGAGGAGCATTTGTGTGTTACTGTATGTGCTTTAAACTTCAACCATTGTCATTGCCTTTGACTTTTCTGACAAGAAGGCTCAAAGCAGGAGGGAGCAATCATTACATTTCATGTCAATGATCCTTTAAGGACACAATTGTCAGCAGAATTGGCAGGGAGAATATAAAGGGAGTGAAGCAGTGTTAAGCTGAAAGCCTCCCTCAAGCTGAGAGCTATCCTTCTCATGCGATGTTTTGGCCCCCTACTCATTCACTCTCACACAAGCATGTACTCAAGTATATTGCCAAGAAAGCATTGTTCGAGGAGTGATATTGCAACCATAGCTGTAATATATTTTCAATTTCTGTTTTTGTAGGTATGTCCTGGGAGTTAGGCAGCAGCACCACATGGCAACTTGCATTACTTATACCACCGTAGCTAAGTCCACCAAGAAGGAATTAGTGACTGAGCTGGAGGAGGTAACATTGGGTGAGTGATAGCGCATGTATGAGACAAACCAAATGATGGTACTCGTGGAGGAACAGTTCATTCTTCCTCAGCTGCAGAACTTCCCGGTTCAGAGAAAAGAAAGATTTGCATTTATATTGCGCCTTTCACTACCTCAGGATGTCCCAAAGCGCTTTATAGTGAATTAAGTACTTTTGAAGTGTAGTCATTGTTGTAATGCAGGAAATGTGGCAGCCAATTTGCACATAGCAAGGTCCCACACACAGCAATGTGATAATCTATTTTGTAGTGATGTTGATTGAGTGATGGGAAGGCAGTTGGGGCCTCGGTTTAATGTTCATGCAAAGGATGGCACCTCAGACAGTGCAGCACTCCCTCAGTATTGCACTGGAGAGTCAGCTTAGATTTTTGTACTCAAGCTTCTGGATAGGTCTTGAACCCACAACATTCTGACTCAGAGGCGAGAGTGCTACACTAAGCCATGGTTGAACTGAGCAAGTCATGGGACTTAAAGAAGACTGCTGTCTGAGCACAATCGTCAACTGAAGTCACTTCTGCCGTCCCAAACTTCCCGCTAGATCTCATAGAATCATAGAAATTTACAGCACGAAAGGCGGCCATTTCGGCCCATCATGTCCGTGCCGGCCAACAAGAGACGATCCAGCCTAATCCCACTTTCCAGCTCTAGGTCTGTAGCCCTACAGGTTACAGCACTTTAGGTGCACATCCAAGTACTTATTAAATGTGGTGAGGGTTTCTGCCTCTACCATCCTTTTAGGTTGTGAGTTCCAGACCTGCACAACTCTCTGGGGGAAAACATTTCCCCTCAAATCCCCTCTAAACCTTCTACAAATTACTTTAAATTTATGCCCCCTAGTTGTTTATCCCTCTGCTAAGGGAAATAGGCCTTTTCTATCCACTATATCTAGGCCCCTCATAATTTTATACACCTCAACGAGGTCTCCCCTCAGCCTCCTCTGTTCCAAGGAAAACAAACCCAGCCTACTCCCAATCTGTCCTCATAGCTAAGATTCTCCAATCCCGGCAACATCCTCGTAAATCGCCTCTGTACCCTCTCCAGTGCAATCACATCCTTCCTGTAATGTGGTGACCAGAACTGCATGCGGTACTCTAGCTGTGGCCCAACTAGTGTTTTATACAGTTCAAGCATTACCCCCCTGCTCTTGTATTCTATGCCTCGACTAATAAAGGCAAGCATTCCGTATTTCTTCTTAACCACCTTATCTACCTGGCCTGCTACCTTCAGGGATCTGTGAACATGCACTCCAAGGTCCCTTTGTTCCTCTACACTTCTCAGTGTCCTACCATTTCATGTGTATTCCCTTTCCTTGTTAGCCCTCCTCTGGCAAAGAACGTGGTAGCTGCATTTGTGCAATCCTGCAGGAAGGGTTCTCTGCACTACAGTCTACCATGGAGCAACAGGGTCATCTGCAGTAAAGCCCCCATTCGCAGATGTCCTAAATGCAGTCAGGCATCTCTTGTCAATACTTAGATTGCTGCTATAGAGATTTTGGATTTCAATGTATGAGAAGTTTTCTTATCTATCTTCAATTGCTTTGGGATTGGATTGAGGAAACCTTGAGGCAACGCATTACTGGCCTCATTGATGACCATACGTCTGCTCCTACAGAGATCTGTGGACATGGTAAGAGGGTAGTCCATATCATGCATATAGAATCATAGAATCATATAGCACAGAAGGAAGCCATTCGGTTTGGAATAGGCACAGATGAGACTGACACTACATTTGGCCCACTTCGTGCCAATGACAGTAAATTTACCTGAAAATGGGCAGAATCAGCAGGCTACCACAGCAGGGATGTGGCAGAAGTAGATGCAGGGCCACCTCAGCAGCTAGTACACAGATGTATACAACCATCTATAAAGATGCACACAATTGATTTTTGCTAAGGGGAAGCACTGGGATACATAGCACAAACTAGAGAAATAAACTGATTGTTTTTAAAAATCTTTATCAGGCAAGTTTATTTTTGAAGGTGCAGAATAAGGTAGCAAAGCAGTTATGGTAGTGCAGAGGATAACGTTAGTAACAGTGTCATCTTAGCTTAATTGGTAGCTTGTTTCTCAGTCAGAATGCTGTGGGTTTACATCCCAATTCAGCATTTGAGCACATAATCTAGACTGGCATTTAGGTACAGTTCTGCACAGTTCTGACCTTTGGACGAGATGTTAAACTAAGACCCTGTTTGCCTGTTCAGATGGATGTAAAGAAAAAGAGCACCAAGTTCTCCTGGTGTGCTGTTCAACATTCATCCCATAACCAACACCATCAAAACAGATTATCTGGTCATTCAGCTCATTGCTCTTTTTGAGTCCTTGAATGACTGAGCAACAATTGGCTGAGCTTAAGAATCCTGGCAGTGGCATAGGCCTCCTTATGATAGCACTCTATTTCTGTCCATGGCTGGCACTAGGGTTTCATTAATCATGCATGGAAAGAATGGCAGTCTGTCTTTAACAGCTTAAGGATGGCATAGATCACTGCCTCAGAAAGAAAGCATTGTGACTGTTGCCTCGGGAACAAGCATTGACCTGCATGATATGATGTTCCTGATCGCTGACCACTGAATGGGACCAAATGTATTTTGGTTCGTGTAGGCCATGGGCTCTAGGTGTCTGAATGACTACATAGGAACAATCAATAACCTGCTGGATTATAGAGAAGCCACTCATAAGAGGAATTGGGCAGCCTGTCATGTTGCTGTTACTTTCATTAGAAAATACGTAAGTCATCTGTTTGATACATCTGTGTATTACAAATGCCTTATATTGCAGATATCCCATATGATAGCCTGAAAGGACCTAGAGACATTAAAGTCATGGGTGGTGGTTGCCACTGGCAGTGCTGTCTCCGTAGTAGAAGTTGTCTGCAGATCTCTTTGCTGACCATGAACCTACAGTTCTTGCACAATGCCAGGCTGGCTTGGGCCTGTAAAGATGGTTGGGTTAGGTGCTGGTAGATGTGGAGAGACTGATTTCACGCATTGGTCAATTATTTACTTGAGGTTAAGTATTATTACATTATAACAGTGATTACATTTGAAAAGTACTTTGTTGGCTGTGCAGAGCTTTGAGACATCATAAGGTTGTGAAAGGCATTTATATAAATGCAAGTTCTTTCTTTCAAAATGAAGCTCTCAAATATTCTGTGAGAGCAATTAATGCTAGCACACAATCAGGTGCTGGATTGCACGCGAGGCACAGAGCTGGCAAGTTCAGAAACATCCAATTTCATATCCCCCACTCGCCCAGTTCCCATTTATGCAGAACAGGGGAACCGTTTATGTCTGTCAGAAATTCTCACCTTGCATCTCTCAAATCTTTCTCTCAAGACATATCTAGTTGCCTCGCAAAATCGTTCAAACAATTTTCTTCAAAATCCTTTCTGGCTAGCCCAACTCAAGGTTATTAGAGGGAGAAATTGGGGTCCTTTGTGTCATGTATTCAACCAGCATTGTAACCCACGTATAATCTGACCTAATTTGTACACTGTGAGAACAATGACTACTAGGTGGGAGGCACTCTTAACCTGGACCTTCAGGTATAAAAGGAGAAGCTCCACCCACCTTCATCACTTGAGTGCTAAGGAATAAAGGACAGGTCACAGACTGACCTTCTCTCAAGCATGGGCCTCGTGTGCATTTATACTGTATAGTAAGGACATATCAATTTGCGCCTCCTGTTAGTACACTAACGGGGCTGAAATGATTTTGAGACCAGGCGTGGCACCAGTAACGACTCCCGCTAAATTCAGCGGGACTTTAGCGGCTGCGCTACAGCGTTGTGCCCTGATCTGCTGCACACGGAGATCGTGACATCATCGCCATGCGCATCGCCACATTAGCACCCTGGCACCTAAATTGGGTTTCGGCCCCATAAGCTGCACCAGGTGAGAACAGTGACAGCTTCAGAGGCACATACCCAGTGACCGGCCACTAGCGGGGCAAAATTAAAAGGGGAGGTGGCCGACTGGTCCCGAAAAAAATCTCCCAATTTCTTTCCGCTCCGGTGCTGCTTTGGACGCTGGGTCGTGCCGCCGCGATCGCTTAGCCCGGCACTCTGGTCCAGGTAGGTGGATTCCCAATATGCAGCGTATGTAGCTTGGGTCCTTCCCTTTAATTCAGGGAAGAGCCCCTCATACATGGCAGCGCTCCGCGGCCCAGTGCATAGCACTGCTGAGCCATGTGCCCTGCTCCCATCCCAGTAAGGAAGTGAAGTGCTTGATTTAGCGCTCCATTTCCTTTCGGGGGCGGTAACCTCCAATTTATCGCGAGAAGCAAGACTTCTGCACCTGTTGCAAAGTCTCGCACCTCGTGAGGTGTACCTCCCCGGTACCGAATTTCTAGGTCCTAGACTCTGTGTAAAAAATATTTGCTTGCTTTCTTTTCTTACTTCTGATGTTACACTAGCTACTTTTGAAAGAGGGTAATATTTTTAAGATTCATAAGATAAAGGCTTAGGAAGATTTTGAGGTTATACATTTTCCAGTAGCACTTGGGTTCATTTAGAACCCTCAGCAGGGCAGTGGGAAGTGATAAAATTTGGGAGACTTTCTGTCTTCTGGCTACTTTGCAAGATTCAGGGCTTTACAGAAACTGCACAAGAAATTCCATTTTTATCAATCATAACGCTCAAGCTACTGGAACTTAATTTGACTAAATAGAAGTCCAAAACAAGCATTCATATTTATATATGTTATTTATGGATTTGTTCAAATATTTACATTATGATATTCAACTAGATATTTATGAAACCAACATGGAACTTTTCCAGATGGTTGAAACAATTAATAAGATGTGTGGTCAAATTGATTACTGAATTACAATCTAACTAGGCCTCAATAAAACTGGCAGGGGAAAATAAATAGCAAATGGCCCCATACAAAAAGGTTTCTAAATTTTGGAATCTATTAATTTTGTTTGGGTTTCCTGTCTGCTGAAGGGAAAGTGGTTTCCAGATGGACCTGGTATTCAGTGCATGGAAAACCCCAGCAAAAGGAACGTGATTTTTTTTGTATTCGTTCCGGGATGTGGGCATCGCTGGCAAGGCCAGCATTTATTGCCCATCTCTAATTTCCCTTGAGAAGGTGGTGGTGAGCCGCCTTCTTGAACCGCTACAGTCCTTGTGGTGAAGGTACTCCCACAGTGCTGTTAGGGAGGGAGTTCCAGGATTTTGACCCAGCGATGATAAAGAAACGGCAATATATTTCCAAGTCAGGATGGTGTGCCACTTGGACGGTAACTTGCAGATGATGGTGTTCCCATGTGCCTGCTGCCCTTGTCCTTCTAACTAGCAGAGATCACAGGTTTAGGAGGGGCTGTCGAAGAAGCCTTGGTGAGTTGCTGCAATGCATTTTGTAGATGCAGTAAACTGCAGCCACGGTGCACCAGTGGTGGAGGGAGTGAATGTTTAAGGTGGTGAACGGGGTGCCAATCAAGCTGCTTTGTCCTTGATGGTGTCGAGCTTCTTAATTGTTATTAGAGCTGCACTCATCCAGGCAAGTGGAGAGAATTCCATCACATTCCTGACTTGTGCCTTGTAGATGGTGGAGAAGGCATTTGACAAGGTACCACATAAAAGGTTACTGCACAAGATAAAAGTTCATGGGGTTGGGGGCAATATATTAGAATGGATAGAGAATTGGCTAACTAACAGAGAACAGAGAGTCGGGATAAATGGCTCATTCTTTGGTTGGTAACCAGTAACTAGTGAGGTGCCGCAGGGATCAGTGCTGAGACCCCAACTATTTACAATCTATATTAATGACTTGGAAGAAGGGACTGAGTGTAACGTTGCCAAGTTTGCTGACGATGCAAAGATGGGAGGAAAAACAATGTGTGAGGAGAACACAAAAAATCTGCAAAAGGACATAGACAGGCTAAGTGAGTGGGCAAAAATTTGGCAGAAGAAATATGAAGTCATGCACTTTGGCAGAAAAAAATCAAAGAGCAAGTTATTATTTAAATGGAGAAAGATTGCGAAGTGCTGCATTACAGCAGGACCTGGGGGTACTTGTGCATGAAACACAAAAGGATAGTATGCAGGTTCAGCAAGTGATCAGGAAGGCCAATGGTATCTTGGCCTTTATTGCGAAGGGGATGGAGTATAAAAGCAGGGAAGTCTTCCTACAGCTACACAAAGTATTGGTGAGGCAACACCTGGAATACTGCGTGCAGTTTTGGTTTCCATATTTACGAAAGGATATACTTGCTTTCGAGGCAGTTCAGAGAAGGTTCACTAGGTTGATTCCGGGGATGAGCAGGTTGACTTATGAGGAAAGGTTGAGTAGAGTGGGCCTCTACTCATTGGAACTCAGAAGAATGAGAGGTGATCTTATCGAAACGTATAAAATTATGAGGGGGCTTGACAAGGTGGATGCAGAAAGGATGTTTCCACTGATGGGGGAGACTAGAACTAGGGCAGGCATGATCTTAGAATAAGGGGCCACCCATTTAAAACAGAGATGAGGAGAAATTTCTTCTCTCAGAGGGGTGTAAATCTGTGGAATTCACTGCCTCAGAGAGCTGTGGAAGCTGGGACATTGAATAAATTTAAGACAGAAATAGACAGTTTCTTAAACGATAAGGGGATAAGGGATTATGGGGAGCAGGTGGGGAAGTGGAGCTGAGTCCATGATCAGATCAGCCATGATCTTATTGAATAGTGGAGCAGGTTCGAGGGGCCATATGGCCTACTCCTGCTCCTATTTCTTATGTTCTTATGTTCTTATGAAAGGCTTTGGGGAGTCAGGAGGTGGGTCACTTGCTGCAGAATATCCAGCCTCTGACCTAGCTGCTCTTGTTGTCACAGTATTTATGTGGCTGGTCCAGTCAAGTTTCTGGTCAGTGATAACCTCCAGGATGTTGATAGTGGGGGATTCGGCGATGGTAATGCCGTTGAATATCAAAGGGGCAGTGGTTAGACTCTCGCTTGTTGGAGATAGTCATTGCCTGGCACTTGTTACTTGCCACTTATCAGCCCAAGCCTGAATGTCTTGCTGCATTCGGGCATGGACTGCTTCACTATCTGAGAACTTGCGAATAGAACTGAACACTGTGCAATCATCAGCGAACATCCTCACTTCTGACCTTATGATGGAGGGAAGGTTATAGATTTATGCAGACAATGTGTAAAAGAAGCTGTTTCCTACCACTGCAAATTATTCAAAGGTATGTGAATACATTTCCATACTGCGTTTCTCTTTTTGAATTTCATGCAAAAAAGGACAAAGTTGACTAATCTGAATGCATGAGTGGCAAATTGCCCGTATCTGTAATGTATGCAACTGTGAGTATGCTCACAGGTTTGCAGAGCTGTTGGCCATCTTGCCATCTGGAGGAAATGACGGTCCCCAATGAAGCGCTCTCGATGCGGGAGTTCTCCCTTTATTTATTGGGGACTTGAACTGGAGGGTGTTGCACGGGGCAATCCCGTACAATAAGTTTTTAAGTCCGTTCACGGACTCCCAGGCCGCCTGCAATTTCTACGGTCTGCAAGAATCGGTGTTTCATGTCTAAGTTCAATCTATGAGGTTGCAGCCCCTGTTCCATTATTTGAAGGGGCTGCTCCTTGATTTTTGGCTGCAGTTCAGTCCCACGCTCCTGCTCTTTGGGCACCCGGTGCGGAGGCGAGCGGGCAGGTCGGAGGGTCTCCTCGTAGGACTGCCCTTGGGCCTGGCCAAGGTGGCCAATAATAATGGCCAGTCAGAGGGCTGTCGAGGGGATCATTCAGCCTGATTGCCTGCCTCTCTTCCGCGCCAGTGTGTCCCTGGAGATGGAGCATGCGGTGTCCACTGGTATGCTCGTGGCCTTCCGTGAGAGGTGGGTACCGGAAGGACGGGAGTGCATCATTACCACTGGCAACCAAATTTTAATTTGACCGTTTAAGGTTCACAAAATTTTATTTGTTAATTTGTCGCTTCTAGTGCCCCTTTAATAAGGGGGCGCTCGACTTTATAGTTTAATTAAAATAGCTGCAGAGCTGTAGAATTGTGAGTGGCTTAGCATGTCACGTGATGTTCATAAGACTCAATAAAACCCCAGCCAGTTGGGTTTAGGGGATCCACGATGAGGCATATGGTTGTGAGCCTGGTGGATGAACTGGTAATGTGTAGTGTGATTGTTAAACATTTGCTAATAAACCAACTAGTTATTAATAGCAATGTGTTGCTATGAATGCTAAAGCAAAGAACCCATGAAGCAAATACATTACAAAATGGCAATGAGGTTGGGATTTTCTTCATGAAGACATTTTTGGTGGAATTTCCTTTTATGAGAAGGCAAATGCACGTGGAGTGCAGCAAGGAGATATACCGGCAGTGTGATTCCCGAATGAGTCTGGTAGTACTTCTTTTTTTTTTGCGAGTACTAAACATTGTTGAACTGACAAAAAGAGCTTGTTGAAAGCCATTTAGAGTCATTGAAAAGCAATTCAAGATTATTGAGTGATTAACGGCTATTAAGCTAAGAAGGCAATATGGATGTGACAATGAATTATGTCAGTAATTTGGGAGCCTTTGACAGGAATAAGGAATTGTTTAGATCCTACAGTGAAAGATTGCCAATGTTTTTTAACGCTAATTATGTCAATGAAATCCCAGCAGATTCACAAATAAGGAATCAAGCAGTGCATGAGAAGATGTAAGCTATTCTGTCCATCATGGTTGGTGCAGAGAATTAAGGTATCTTAGTGAATTTGTTAACCCGGAGAAATGTTAAGGATGCTTCATTCTCAGACATACTACAAATATTGGAGAATAATTTTGATCTACAGATTTTCGAAATAGCGGAGAGCTATAAGTTCGCAATGAGAAACCAAAGACCCGATGAATACATTGTTGCCATAAGAAAACTATCTCTGCACTGCAATTTTGGAGGATTCCTAGATAGGGCTCTTCGAGATCAATCTGTATGTGGACTAACAGATGAATGCATCCAATCAAAATTGTTCGGTATGGATGATCTCTCTTTGAGAAAGCTTGCAAATTAGCCACCTCCATGGAGATGGCAGAGAAAAATATTAAGGAATTTCACCCGTTACCGGGAGTAGTCGCAGTTCACAGTCACCGGGACTGTAGAAACGCAGAAGAGAGTGAGCCCTAGTCAGAGGGAGAGTTATGAAACCAAGAAGAATGAATGTCACAGGTGTAATGGCAACCAAACCGCACAACAGTGTTGGTTCAAGTAGGCAAGATGCTACCAGTGCCAAGTAAGGGGACACATTGCAGCCGCACGTAAATCCAAGGACAGGCCCAACGATAATCAAAGAGTTCACTGGGTGGAAATCGATCAGAACAGTGTAGGTTTTGGTGTATATGCAGTGAAGGGCAAGGCAGTACATTCCTTATGTCAGGATTTCAGAACGTTAGTACTGATTAATAATCGATGGATTAATATGACAATAGATACAGTGGCTGATTGTTCAATAATGAGAGGATGTGTATTACAAGAATTTCAGGGGCATACCACTAAAAGCGAGTTCCAACATATTCAGGGGAAAAACTGCAGATGCTTGGACAAATGGAGTGTATAGTACAATAACAGGGGCAACGAGCAAGATTACCTACTATTATAGCAAAATAAGTCAATCAGCCGACACTTATGGGCAAAGATTGGTTAAGATTGCTTTGTTTGGATTGGTACAGCGTCTGCAGTACAGAAATGGTTAAGTCTCGGCTAGATACTCTGCTGGAGAAATATGCTAATATGTTTGAGGACTCATACAAGGTCACCAAGGGATATAATGCACATATTTGGATTAGGTTGGATGTCAAACCTATTTTTTGTAGACCAAGACCGGTACCATATGCATTAAAATTGCAGGTTGAACGAGATCTTGATAAGTTGGAGAAAAACTAAGTTTTAGTGAAACTGATAGGAGTGACTGGGCCACCCCATTAGTTGTAGTTCCGAAGGCAGATAAAACAGTACGGCTCTGTGGGGATTATAAAATTACCCTGAATCGAGCAGTTGATGATGAACAGTAGCCTTTGCCGACATCACAGAACTTGTATGCCGAACTAGCAGGAACCAAAGTTTTCACAAAACTGGATCTCTCCCACGCCTATGCTCAACTCAACGTTGACAAAGATAGTCAGCAGTATCTGACAGTCAACATACACAAAGATTTATATTCATACACTAACTTGCCCTATGGTATCAAGTCCTAATCAAATATATTTCAGGCTACCATGGATCAGATCTTACAGGGAATAAATCACTATTTGTGCAATCAAGATGATGTGTTGATAGTCACCAGCACAGAGAAGAAAAACCTGGAAATCTTAGAAGTATTCGGACAGTTCAATGATCATAATCTGAAGCTGAAGAGGAGTAAATGTGCATTCATACAGCATGAGGTTATTTATCTTGGATTGCAGGTTGATGAAAATGGTCTCCAAGCAGTTAAGGAGAAAGTGCAAGCCATCATGACGGCTCCAGAACTGAAAAATGTTACTGAATTACGATTCTTTTTAGACATGGTCCAATATTATGCTCGTTTTCTTCCTAGACTAGCAATGGTCCTCACACCCCTCCATTATTTATGAAAGAAAGGTGTGCGTTAGATATGGGACAACGAATGCATACGACACATGCAAGCAACTCTTGAACAGTAGTGCTCTTCTGATCTATTATAATCTGATTCGTGAACTAAGACTTGCATGTGATGCCTCTGGGTATGGTGTGGGAGCAGTGATCAGCCATGTTATGAATGATGGGCAGGAAAAAAAACGGTTGCCTTTGCATCGTGTACACTCAACAAAAGCGAACAAAATTATGCTCAGATTGAGAAAAAGGCTTTGGCAATTATATTTGGTATTAAAAAGTTTCACTAGTTTCTTTTGGGACGCCAATTCACACCGGTAACCGATCACAAACCATTACTAGCTGTCCTGGGCCCAAAGGTGGCAATTCCATCTTTGGTGGCTTCCAGGATGCAAAGATGGGCTATTTTATTATCTCAGTACGATTACAAAATCGCATATCGCACGTCGAAGCAGAATGCAGTGGCAGATGCACTTTCAAGGTTGCCTCATGAAGATTCTTAAATTGGCCATGAACAGTCAATCTTCACTCTAGATGTTGTTGAGGACTTTCCGGTCACTGCCTCTGTTATTGCAGAGCACACACAGAAAGATGCCACATTACAGCGGGCCTATGAGCACACCCTGCGAGGGTGTTCTGAAGATCAGACACATTTAGATGAGGGGATAAAACCCTTTTATCATCATCGGCATGAATTATCATGTGAGAAGGGATGTCTAAAATGGAGCCTGAGAGTAGTCATTCCCAGTGCACTATGGGCCAAAGTCTGGACAGAAGCTCATGGTGAGCATACTGGCATCGTAGGTATGAAAGCGGTGGCCCGAAGTGTTGTTTATTGGCCTGGGTTGGATAAAGACTTAGTACACTTATTTACTAATACTTCTATCTGTCAATACTGCAGTACTATGCCAGCTAAACCGCCACTGCAAACATGGACTTGGCCAATGAGACCATTTCAAAGAATATATATAGATTTTTGCGAGAGGAGCAGTGATAATTTTCAGGTTCTAATCGATAGCCATTCGAAATGGTTGGAGGTACGACATATGGGGTCATCTACAATTACAGGGCATACATTAGACAAATTACGGAATATTTTTGCATGCCATGGCCTGCCCGAAGAAATGGTGTTAGATAAAGGGCTGCAATTCCGGTCCATGCAATTTGTGAATTGTGTCAGACACAATGGTATCAAACACGTGTTGGTAGCACCATATCATCGTGCTTTGAATGGTGCAGATGAAAGATCGGTCAGGATTGTCAAGGAGGCTTTGCGGAATCAAGTTCTACAGACTGGATCATCGGTGAGCACGAAGCACAGGTTAGCAAATTTTCTTTTCAAATACAGAACTACGCCTCATTTGACAACAGGGTAAACACCTGCTGAATTATTGATGGTGTAGGCCGAGGCCACGTCTCAGTTTATTGCAACCAAACGTGTCTGATAACGTAGAGAAGGCACAATCGGTGCAGAAATGTCATTATCATTCCGGTACTAAAGAGCAGTACTTTCAGAAGGGTGATCAGGTCAGAGTTCTCTGTTCGTCAAAAAGGGCAAGTCCACGCAAATGGGACATTGGTACAATTATTTGGGAATGTGGCACCAAGCAGTACTTGATCAAAATTGGTGAATACATCAAGACGGTTCATGTGGATCAAACGTTTCTAGCGAGTGATGCACCTTCCGTACCACGAATAGATAATTATGAACCTGATTTGGACGATGATCAGAATGAGTTGGCAGGTCCAAGTACTTCAACGGACACAACAGTCACAATGTCCATATTCCCACCAACTCAGGTGCAGCCGACTGAAGGCGGTTCTGCAGGTATGGGACAATCTCGCAGAGACTTTGTGTCTTCTGAGGGGGGAAGTGGAGTTGAGGTTCAGTTGAGAAAATCAACAAAGAAACAAAAACCAACTCGACAGCATATTGATATTCCTCGTTAACACTAGGACTGATGTAAGGGTTTCAAGGAAACTCAAGAGGACACAGGAGGATAGAGGTCATGAATCCTGGGCTACATGCCCTGAAAACAAAATTCCCCAAGAGGGTCTCCAGAGTTAAATAGAAAATTGGCATAGCCAACCAACTGCAAAGAAATGGCAGTCGGAACAGGAGGGAGCTAAAAGCTCACAACAAGATACACAGGTTCAGCAGTCGAATTTGTAAAATTGTAATCATGATAAGTAATAGAAACATAGAAACATAGAAACATAGAAACATAGAAAATAGGTGCAGGAGTAGGCCATTCGGCCCTTCGAGCCTGCACCGCCATTCAATGAGTTCATGGCTGAACATGCAACTTCAGTACCCCATTCCTGCTTTCTCGCATACCCCTTGATCCCCCTAGTTGTAAAGACTACATCTAACTCCTTTTTGAATATATTTAGTGAATTGGCCTCAACAACTTTCTGTGGTAGAGAATTCCACAGGTTCACCACTCTCTGGGTGAAGAAGTTTCTCCTCATCTCGGTCCTAAATGGCTTACCCCTTATCCTTAGACTGTGATCCCTGGTTCTGGACTTCCCCAACATTGGGAACATTCTTCCTGCATCTAACCTGTCTAAACCCATCAGAATTTTAAACGTTTCTATGAGATCCCCTCTCATTCTTCTGAACTCCAGTGAATACAAGCCCAGTTGATCCAGTCTTTCTTGATATGTCAGTCCCGCCATCCCGGAAATCAGTCTGGTGAACCTTCGCTGCACTCCCTCAATAGCAAGAATGTCCTTCCTCAAGTTAGGAGACCAAAACTGTACACAATACTCCAGGTGTGGCCTCACCAGGGCTCTGTACAACTGTAGTAATATCTTTATGCCCCTGTACTCAAATCCCCTTGCTATGAAGGCCAACATGCCATTTGCTTTCTTAACTGCCTGCTGTACCTGCATGCCAACCTTCAATGAGGTGATGTATCATGACACCCAGGTCTCGTTGCACCTTCCCTTTTCCTAATCTGTCACCATTCAGATAATAGTCTGTCTCTCTGTTTTTACCACCAAAGTGGATAACCTCACATTTATCCACATTATACTTCATCTGCCATGCATTTGCCCACTCACCTAACCTATCCAAGTCACTCTGCAGCCTCATAGCATCCTCCTCGCAGCTCACACTGCCACCCAACTTAGTGTCATCCGCAAATTTGGAGATACTACTTTTCTTTGGAAATATTGTACAAATGTCTTGCTTCTAAAAAAAGGAGGAAAGCAGTGTAATGTATGCACCTGTGAGTATGTTGAATTGTGAGTGGCTTAGCCAGTCATCTGATGTTCACAAGACTCAATAAAAACTCAGCCAGTTGGGTTCAGGGGAGTTACGATGAGGCATGTGGTTGTGAGCCTGATGGATGAAATGGTAATGTGTAGTGTGATTCTTAATAGCAATGTGTTGTTATGAATTCTTAAGCAAAGAACCCATGAAGCAAATACATTACAGTATATATCAACATCTCAGCAGCCATCTTTACAGATCCAGGCCCAGCTATGTGACACTGTTTGAGAACTGCTTTTGCAAACTCATGGTCAGCAGGGAGGTTGTGCCATCTTCTGCAAATATATCTGCAGGCAAGCACTAGTACAGTGACAGCACTGCCACTGGCAGTCAAAGCCACAACCATCCGCAACTTTCATGGTTCCAAGTCCTTCCAGGCTATCACATGGGACATCTGCAAAATAAAGTAATTTGAAATACACAGATTGTTAAAACAGATGATTTATGTATTGTTCAGCAGGAGCAACTCATTCATTATATTTTCCATTGAAACCAACATGATAGCTGCCCAATTTGATTACATTGCTAGTGTTCCCCGAGACTGTTCTTATGTAGTAATCCAGACCCCCAGATCCCTGACCTACAAAAAACAAAATGGGTTCTGTTTCATCAGCTGGTTAGTGATCAGGATCATTATTTGCAGGTCGATGCTTCTTCCCCAGGCAACAGTCACAATTCTTTCATTCTAAGGCAATCATTTGTGCTATCCTTATTTGAAGATGATGGTCAACTGCATGTATGGCTCCTTGGAGACAAAAGCTAATTGAAGTCCAGATCCCAGCCAGCCACCAGACCTCAGTTCTTGACCAAACACCAGCTTGTTGATCCCAGATCCCAAGTAACCACTAGCTATTTGGATCCTTTCAACCAACTACCAGAACAAATTCTGGTTTGCCACTGCCATTACTTGCATTTTCATGTATAAGTCACCTGGTTTTTATAGGTACCTCAAAATAACTTTAATATGTCCACCTCTGTGTGTGTTTTTGCCCATCTCCTTAAACCTGGGCTCCCTCCCCCCAGCAACCATCCTCCAGTCCTACTCTGCCATTGTCTTCCTTCTATTTGGCCACTATCATCAACATCTTTACCTCTCCCTGTTTCTGCATCATGCCCCTCATGTAAGCTAAATTCTCATTGCCCACTCCGCTCTGATTGATTTAGCTGCACTCCTGACCCCATTGAACCTAAACCTGTGAAAAAACTCCCCACCCACATCCATGCCCAAACCCACATCCATGCCATCACACAAAGCCTTGCTGCCTCTCTTGTTTCAATCACTGATCACTTCCTTATTTCCATCAACCTCTCTCTAACCAAGTTCAACCCCATCACCGTCACTTACCACCTGTGAACAAAACTACTTCCTCCAGCACTCTCTCAAACACCTCTCAACCAAAAGTCTTCTATAGGTATATAAATAGTAAACAGGTAGTAAACGGAGGAGTGGGGCTGATTAGGGACCAAAATGGAGACTTACGTATGGAGGCAGAGGGTATGGCTGAGGTAATAAATGAGTACTTTGCATCTGTTTTCACCAAGGAAGAAGATGCTGACATAGACATAGTGAAGGAGGAGGTAGAGGAGATACTTGCTAGGATAAGAATTGATAAAGACGAGGTACTAGAAAGGCTGGCTGTACTTAAAGTAGATAAGTCACCAGGACCGTATGGGATGCATCCTAGGATGCTGAGGGAAGTGAAGGAAGAAATCGCGTAGGTACTGGTCATAATCTTCCAATCCTCTTTAGAAACGGGCTGGAGAATTGCAAATGTTACACGCTTGTTCAAAAAAGGTAAAGATAAACCCAGCAACTACAAGCCAGTCAGTTTAACCTCGGTAGTGGGGAAGTTTTTAGAAACAGTAATCAGGGACAAAATTAACAGTCACTTGGACAAGTGTGGATTAATTAAGGAAAGCTAGTACGGATTTGTTAAAGGCAAATCGTGTTTAACCAACTTGATTGAGATTGTTGATGAGGTAACAGAAAGTGCTGATGAGGGCAATGGGGTTGACATGGTGTACATGATGTACATGCCAGCAAATTTGAAGCCCATGGAATAAAAGCGACACTGGCAACTTGGATACTAAATGAGCTAAGTGACAGGAAACAGAGAGTAGTGGTGAACGGTTTTTCGGACTGAAGGAAGGTATACAGTGGTGTTCCCCAGGGATCGGTTCTAGGACTGCTGCTTTTAATGATATATATTAATGACTTGGGCACAATTTCAAAATTTGCAGATGACACAAATCTTGGAAGTATAGTAACAGTGAGGAGGATGGTGATAGGAGCTAGCCGAAGGGACTCCGTGGCCGGCATTTAACTGGCCGAAGGGACTCTGTGGCCGGCGTTCAACCGGCCGAAGGGACTCCCGGGCTGGCGACTAACCAGCCGAAGGGATTCCGGGACCGCCGCTTAACCAGCCGAAGGGATTCCGGGGCCGCCGCTTAACCAGCCGAAGTGTCTCCGGGGCTGGCGACTAACCAGCCGAAGGGTCTCCGGGGCTGGCGACTAACCAGCCGAAGGGACTCCGGGGCCGCCGCTTAACCAGCCGAAGGGACTCTGGGGTCGGTGACTAACTGGCAGAAGGGACTCCGGGGCCGGCCCAGGACGACACAGGAAATTACCCGAAACTAGTCCTCAATACACCCAGCTTGCGCTCGGGCCCCCGGCGGCGTCCAGGCATCCGGGCCCCCGGTGGCATCCAGGCCTCTCCCCGACAGCATCCGGGCCTCCTTCGGGGACGACTGGGTCTCTACTTCCCCGCGGTGTTCCGGGTGTGGCCTGGCCAGGGCTTTGTGCAATTGCAGAGGGATGGCAGCGCCCATGGAGCAGTGCCAAGGGAGTAACCTACTACTGACTTACATCTTAAACTTTTAATCAACTTTTAAACTTTTAATCAACTTGAGAAACTTTTTAAACAATTTGGGAAAACTTTCAAACTTTTAAACAATCTGGAAAACATTTTTTTAAAAACTCTGGTGAAACTTTTAAATAACTTTGGAAAACGTTTTTTTAAACTTTGGAAGAAACTTTTAAAACATCCCTCGGAACTCCAGCGGACAACTGACCTTCCTAATGCCTGACCGCAACCAAGCCTCGAGCCACCTACTATCAGTGGCGCTATTCGGCACCAAGCTTGCGGCCAACATCTCACCTTGTTAATTAGGCTCATACAGCTGTGCCTGGTCTCCAGTTGTCTTGGACCCCCTTGCCACTGGACAAAGACCTTGCTCAGCTAAGCCCGTGTGATTGCCGGTGAGCAACGGCAATCCCACGTTAAAAGAACTCACGCACAGGCATCTTCCACTTCGTTAACATGAAGTTCGGGACCTGCAATGTCAGGACCCTCATGGACAACTCCAACAGCGACAGGCCGGAACGCCGCACCGCCATAGTTGCCCGGGAACTTAGACGCTTTGCCATTGACATCACCGCCGCCCTCAGCAAGACCCAGCAGGCAGGGGAAGGCCAGCTCAAGGAACAAGGTGGGGGTTACACCTTTTTCTGGAAAGGAAAACCAGAGGAAGAACACCACCTTCACAGAGTCGGCTTCGCCATCAAAAATGAGCTGGTCGACCACCTCAAAGACACCCCCTGTGGGGTTAATGAACGCCTCATGACTCTTCGACTCACCCTATCCCGGAACCAATGCGCCACAGTCATCAGTGCGAATGTCCCAACACTCGATGCAACGGATGAGACCAAAGAGCATTTTTATTCCAACCTTGAAACATCCCTGTCCCATGTCCCCACGGGTGACAAATTGATCCTCCTAGATGACTTCAACACCAGGGTCAGCAAAGACGCAGCCCTCTGGGGAAGCGTGATTGGCAGAGAGGGGTAGGGAAAACCAACTCCAGCGGTACCCTACTGCTGACAAAATGTCTACAACATGAACTCCTCATCACCAACACCCTGTTCCGCCAGAGGGACAAATACAAGGCACCGTGGCAACATCCTCGCTCCAAACACTGGCACCTGCTCGACTATGTCATCGCCTGAGCCAGGGATCGCAAGGATGTGCGCATTACCCGCACCATGACAGGAGCTGACGACTGCTGGACGGACCACCGCTAATCCGATCCATCATCGACATTAACATTGCTCCAAAGCAGAGGTGACAGCAGAAGCAGTGCCGCAAAAAAGTCAATGCCGGGGCACTTAAAAACCAAGCTAAGAGAGCCCTATATAGCCAGCACCTCACAGCTAACATGGCGTGCCTTGATGACCCTGAGATGCTGAATGCCCACAGTGCTTGGTCTGCACTCTAGGCCTCTATAACCACTGCCTGTGAAGAGACACTTGGTCACTCAACCAGAAAACACCAGGTCTGGTTTGATGAGAATGATCAGGAGATCCAGGAACTAATAGATCGCAAGCACAGAACATTTCTGAGCCTCAAGCAACAACCCAACTCGGGAGCAGCAAAGCAACATTACAGGCGGCTCAAGGCTGAGGTCCAACAAAAAACCCGGGACCTAAAGAACAGGTGGTGGATGGAGAAAGCACAGGAGATACAACAACTGGCCGACCGCCATGATATGCGAGGATTCTTCATCGCAGTCAAGGCCACCTACTCCCAAGGCCCCACCCCACTGCTAGCCAAGAACTGGGAAACACTCATCAAGGACACCGAGGCAGTCAGGGTCCGCTGAAAGGTGCACTTTGAAGACCTCCTTAATCGAGACTCTGTCTTTGACTCGAGTATTCTCGACTCCATCCCGCAGCATGTGACCCGCCACCATCTCAGTGAAACCCCAACGTTGCACGAGGTAGGAAAATCCATAAAGCAGCTCAAGGATAACAAGGCTGCGAGAGCAGATGGAATCCCTGCTAAGGTGCTAAAGTATGGCGGAGAGGCGCTGTTGGCACGGATACATGACCTCATCTCTCTCATCTGGAGGGAGGAGAGCATGCCGGGAGATTGCAGAGATGCAGTGATCGTGAACATCTTTAAAAAAGCGGACAAGTCCGACTGCGGCGATTACAGAGGAATCTCCCTGCTATCAGCCACTGGGAAAGTTGTCGCTAGAGTTCTCCTCAACCGTCTTCTTCCTGTGACCGAGGAGCTCCTCCCAGAGTTACAGTGCTGATTTCGTCCCCTACGGGGCACAATGGACATGATCTTTGCAGCGCGACAGCTGCAGGAAAAATGCACGGAGCAGCGCCAGCCCTTATACATGGCCTTTTTCGACCTTACAAAGGCCTTTGACACTGTCAACCGCGAGGGTCTATGGAGCATCCTCCGCCATTTCGGATGCCCCCAAAAGTTTGTCATCATCCTTCGCCTGCTCCACGACGACATGCAGGCCATGGTCCTTACCAACGGATCCATTACAGGCCTAATCCATGTCCGGACCGGGGTCAAACAGGACTGTGTCATCGCTCCAACCCTCTTCTCAATCTTCCTTGCTGCCATGCTCCACCTCACAGTCGACATGCTCCCTGTTAGAGTGGAACTACAGAATCAGTGGGAAGCTGTTCAGGCCAGCTCCAAGATCACCCCAACCTCTGTCATTGAGCTACAGTAGGCGGACGACGCCTGCATCTGCGCACATTCTGAGGCTGAACTCCAGGATATAGTCGACGTATTTACTGAGGCATATTAAAGCATGGGCCTTATGCTAAACATCCGTAAGACAAAGGTCCTCCACCAGCCTGCCCTCACCGCACAGCACTGCCCCCATCATCATGATCCACAGCGCGGCCCTCGACAACATGGACCATTTCCCATACCTCGGGAGCCTCTTATCAACAAAAGCAGACATTGATGCGGAGATTCAACACCGCCTCCAGTGTGTCAGTGCAGCCTTTGGCCACCTGAGGAAAAGAGTGTTCAAAGACCAGGCCTTCAAATCTATCACCAAGCTCATCGTCTATAGGGCTGTAATAATACCCGCCCTCCTGTTGGCTCAGAGGCATGGACGATGTACAGAAGACACCTCAAGTTGCTGGAGATAGATCACCAACAATGTCTCCGCAAGATCCTACAAATCCCCTGGAAGTACAGGCGCACCAACATCAGTATCCTCGTCCAGGCTAACATCGGCAGCATTGGAGCACTGACCACACTCGATCAGCTTCGCTGGGCAGGCCACATAGTTCGCATGCCATTCACGACACTCCCAAAGCAAGTACTCTATGCGGAGCTCCTTCACGGCAAACGAGCCAAAGGTGGGCAGCGGAAATGTTACAAGGACACCCTCAAAGCCTCCCTGATAAAGTGTGCCATCACCACTGACTCCTGGGAGTCCCCGGCCAAAGACCACCCTAAGTGGAGAAAGTGCACCTGGGAGGGCATTGAGCACTTCGAGTCTCAACAGCGAGAACGTGCAGAAATCAAGCCCAGGCAGCGGAAAGAGCGTGCAGCAAACCAGTCCCACCCAACCCTTCCCTCAACGACTATCTGTCCCACCTGTGACGGAGTCTGTGGCTCTCGTATTGGACTGTTCATCCACCAAGGAACTCACTTCAGGAGTGGAAGCCAGTCTTCCTCGATTCCGAGGGATTGCCGATGATGATGATCGGACTTCAAGAGGACATAGACAGGCTGGTTGAATGGGCGGACATGTGGCAGATTAAATTTAATGCAGAAAAGTGTGAAGTAATACATTTTGGTGGAAAGAATAAGGAGAGGACATATAAACTAAAGGGTACAATCCTAAACGGGGTGCAGGACCAGAGGGACCTTGGGGTATATGTGCACAAATCGTTGAAGGTGGCAGGGCAGGTTGAGAAATCATGGACTTCATGAATAGAGGTATAAAGTACAAAGGCGTTGAAATTATGATGAACCTAAATAAGACACTGGTTCGGCCTCAACTGGAGTATTGTGTCCAATTCTGTGCACCGCACTTTTGGAAGGATGGGAAGGCCTTAGAGAGGGTGCAGAAAAGATTTACAAGAATGATTCCAGGAATGAGGGACTTCAGTTACATGGATAGACTGGAGAAGCTGGGGTTGTTCTCCTTGGAGCAGAGAAGGTTGAAAGGAGATTGGATAGAGGTGCTCAAAATTATGTGGGTCTGGACAGAGTAGATAGAGAGAAACTGTTCCCATTGGCAGAAAGGTCGAGAATCAGTGGACACAGATTTAATGTGATTGGCAAAAGGACCAAAGGTGGCACAAGAAAAAAACATTTTTACACAACGAGTGGTTAGGGTCTGGAATATGCTTTCTGAAAGGGTAGTGGAGGCAGACTCAATCACGGCTTTCAAAAGGAAGTGGATAAGTACCTGAAGGAAATAACTTTGCAGGGCTATGGGGAAAGGGCGGGGGATTGGGACTAGCTGAGGTGCTCTTGCAGAGAGCTGGCATGGTCTAGACGGGCCGAATGGCACTCTTCTGTGCTGTAACCATTCTATGATTCTGACTTCCTCTCCTCCAGCCCTCCACCCACCAGGACAACTCTGCTGCTGTTGCCCTGCTAAAAAATCTCTTTTTACTTTTGCCTACAAGCCCCTCACAGTCTCCAAGTCCCACCATTCCACTCTAAAACAATGCCACCTTTAGGTCTGAGGACCACTGGCTTGAGCACACCTGGTGCAGGGATGTCCTACTAGTGCAACACCCAAACGGGCCCAACCAACTTTAACAAAACCATGGCCTCTCCATGGACAAATTCTCATAGTATTCCAACATTATTCTTCAGGTTAAGGCTGACAAACTCCTCTCCTTCAATCCCTTCCACTTTTCTCTCCCAACATCAAATATGAGAGCCTCATGAGCGTTTTCATTTCGAAGTTTGAGATATCTGCTTAGCTGTCTCTATCACCTCCATTTGATAGTTCCCCTCCAACCCAGCCCCTCATACGTCAACCCTAATCTTTAATCTATGTTGGCTGTTGTAGATTTCGACTGAATCAATATCAATAGATGCAGTGTATCCCAAGATTATATGAGTCTCAGTAACCAGACAATTGCATTAGTAATATGATGCCAGGATAACTAATACCGCTATTCGGCCGATAAAACAACCACTTCAAGGTGAGAGAAGGTGGTGAAATAGTTTCAGTGTGCCATGAAGGTTTTAATATATGTTAAAAAGAGTTCTGATTTTGATTTATATTTGCAAGACATGGCCAAATCCTCACATTAAGAGAGTCAGATGTCAGAAATAATGCAGTCCATGATGAGGCTAAAAAAATGCCCTAATTATTTCACACCCAAGTAAAATACAACATGTGAATTAATCATATTTTGATGGTCTGAACAACATAATAATGAATCTGTAGATTACATTTTCACGTTATTATATCAATAAGCAGTAAAATGTAACTTCACTGATGCAGATCATGAAATCAAAACACAGAGTATAGAAGGATGTTTATCTGAAATTTAGCACTGCCAAGAATGAGCATACCTTAGAAGTGCTTATACAACTAGCAAGAGCATAAAATCTAGGTGAATGCTCAAAACTAAGCTGCAAGTCACTATCAACGGGATAAACGTCAAATCCAAATTGCATCGTACCAAGGTGAAACCACAGTCATGTGTGATTATTGTGGTGGAAATGACCCCTTCTGATGATTAACCAGCAAAGGGCAAATAATATCATGCTTACGGGAAACAAAATCACTTCCTAGTAGTGTTAGTCATCCAATTGTAGAACTTCACAAAACATCCAATGAAATGTCCACAAAAATACAGCCAGTCAACAGCACAATGTGCAGCAAGTTACTGAAATTGGACCTACTGTATGTAGCTTTGGAGATGATCACATTTACTCAGCATATCAGAACGGTACACCATCAATTCGGTGATCAGCAACAAGGTGACAAGAGGTACCAATAAAAGTCATTGCAAATGCCCTTGCACTGACACTGGAGGAGTGTGAACTTAAAAAGGAACATCCAGAATATTTTGGACATTTTCTTGTCGCCTGTGGAGTCATGCATCATGTTCTCCTTAGCATATCAAAATATCATCATTTACATCACAAAACTGGGAATGATATCAGACCTCAAGGAGGTCAATACAATCCACAATGCTGCAGTCCTAAGTAATGCATTTGCGGTCTGCTGGGTTCGAGGTGTGGCTACCTGCTTTTCCCGTTTTATACCCAATTTGGCTACAATTGCAGTCATTGTGGACACTAACGGTTAAAGGTAGCATCTTAAATTAGGAAGACAGCATAGAAACAGGCCATTAGACCCAACTGGTCTTTGCTGGTGTTTATGCTCCATAAGAGCCTCCTGCCACACTCCTTCATTTAACCCTATCAGCATGTTGGTTACTTGGGACACTATATTGTGAGTACCATGGTTTCTTTAGAGACTGGAGATAAAAGTCCTGTTGAAAGTGCTGTCACATTTTATGACGTAGTAACTGAGGGCTGGGTTTACACCAGCCTGTGACATGCAAAACAAGGTCTCAAAATGCACTAAACATGAAATTAAAGCCTTATTTTAAGAAACTAGTAAGAATTAAATGATTTATCCTGTTTTTCACAAAAATACTACTGGTGTCAACTTACTATCTGGTCTGTTAAAGTTTGATTATTTGATTTTTTTCCTCTTAAAAAATGTTGTCAGTCTATCTTAAAGGAAGGGAGGGTTAAAGAAAGACTTGCATTTATATAGGCCTTTCAGGATCTCAGTATGTCCCAAAGCATTTCACAGCCAATGAAGTATTTGTGAAGTGTAGAGTGGTGGTGGGTGGGGTGGCTTGACCCATCCACCTCCACGGAGGTGTGTGGGGGGCCTGACCCATCCACCTCCATGGCACGAACCTGGTATTGCAGTACTTCCAGGAATGGTGCAGTGGCTCTAGGCCTTTTGGCTAAGAGCATTGGCGCAGAGTGATCCTTGATGTGTGCAAGGTGACCTCTGGTGTTTGTGATTTGACAAAGAATTGGAACGATTGGCTACGAATTTAAAAAAAAAAAAAAATTGTGAAGTGTAGACACTGTTGTAATGCAGGAAATGTGGCATCCAATTTGAACACAGCAAGGTCCCACAAACAACAATGTGATAATGATCAGTGATGTTGGTTGAAGGATAAATATTCAACAGGACACAGGGGAGAACTTCTCTGCTCTTCTTCAAAATAGTGCTTGGAGATCTTTTAACTTCACCTAAGAGGAGACTTGGTTTAACATCTCATCTGAAAGACAACACATCCGACAGTGCAACACTCCCTTGGTACTACACTGGAGTGTCAGCCTAGATTATGTGCTCAAGTCGCTGGATTGGGACTTGAAC
The DNA here is from genome assembly GCF_044704955.1 of Pristiophorus japonicus. Classification (NCBI taxonomy): domain Eukaryota; kingdom Metazoa; phylum Chordata; class Chondrichthyes; family Pristiophoridae; genus Pristiophorus; species Pristiophorus japonicus. Next base: position 89,236,681 of record NC_091983.1, read on the forward strand.
CCAAAACCTTCTAACCCAGAGGCGAAAGTGCAACCTGCCACTGAGCCACAGCTGAGTTGCAATGTACTCATCCAGACACTAGATGGAGAACCATTGCGGTCTCTTTGGGAACAAGGACCAGGCAGCTAAACAACCCAGTGCTTTTCTTTCAATAAAGAGTCAGGGTTTATAAAGACAAACATCAGAGGTGTGGGCCCACAGCAGACAGACTCCAAAAGGATAACTGGTGTGCAAAATGGAACAATTATCACATTGGTGCAACAAGAGTGATCTCTTGAGGTTGTTACTAAAACATGTTGTTGTGGCAGATTAGAGGGGACATTACTCGGCATCTAAGCAAGCTATGCCTGATTTGGGAATATTTGATCTTGACACTCTTCTCTGGAATGGGGAAGTATCCCATTCTTCAGCATGAACATCACTTGAGTACAAAGAATCCCAAGACAATGACTTCGCCCTCAAAAACAAATCAGAAATGTGTTGGCCAGAATCAGCCAACATTTTGCACTGAATCAATCCACCATATTGTGCATGTGAATAGTGTTTTAAATAAACTGACATGTTTCCAATATTGTATTCCAGTAACAATGATCCAATGAGGATGTTACATAAATAGAACAATGTTAAACATGCTGACGTTGCTGACTGGCGTGGTCTGGTGAACTCAAATGCTTGTCCAGTCTATTTGTAGAGATAGTACTGATTATGCTGATATTTAGTTGATAATGAATCGGTCAACAAGTGACAACTAATAATGCAATTGAATCAGAAATTTTGCGTAATACATGAAGCAGTGATTAGCTGAATGGAAAAGCATGATGTTATCACCACCTGAAGCCATGAATGATATCTGCTGCCAATTCATATAATTGCCCACAACTTGGAAACAGAAAAAAAACTTGTTGACTAATTACACCACTTAATTTTATTACTACCTGTATGTTGTCTTGTGTCAACTAAAGTTATGACTTAATTGGCTGCTCCTACAACAAGTTTATCTTTGGATCACAAAATTGCTCAATTGTATACTGTACTAAAGCCAGTGAACAACAGATTTCATCATGTAAGGCTGAGGCCAGCAGCTGCACAGAGTGAAGTGCAGCTGGTCAACCTATGTTCAAAGGCTGAAGACTGCAAATTACACTCTGCTCATCAGGAGTGAACTCTGCGCACGAGTGCTGTTAGCAGAGCATGGACGGGAGCATCTCATTTCTCATAATATTAAAGAGACTTTGTAGTAATTGGATAAAGTGCCAAGGCAATCCAATGGAATAACTGAGCACTTTTTAAACCTGTCGTCACATGACAGTGGAGTCACTGAGCCGATAGAAAGATAAAGTGTACAATATGGCCTCATCCTTCGGCCTTTAAGCAACATTGGAGGAAATATAGATGCATTAATATCAATTTTTATATATTACCAAGATGGAAAAACAAATACTGCTCACAAAACCACTGGTGGAACAAAAGGTAATGGGAATCATTCAGAAAGCAATGGGATTATGGTGTTCTAGCAAAGTGTACACAGATCTATGAAAGTGATGAATAGTATTTGTATTAAATTCAAACTACCTTGAAAACTTGCCCTGGTGTGATTAATTTATACAAAAATGTGTTCCTAATTTGATGATTCTCAGGTATTATGAACATGTCCCACTCCCCTCCCCTCACCCCCAATTTTCTTTCCTTTTCTGTTCTGAAGACGATGACTTATGCAGGGGAAAATTCCACAAACATCACCCTCTCCGATACTTCATACAAGACAAATGGTTCATTAAGGCACATGAAAATGGTAATGTATATGCGATCCAGATCGTGTACTAAGAAAGGGAGTATGCAGAAGTATTAAGATTTACACAAGTAAAAAGTGGAATAGAGGCACACACACAATGAGAGTGTGAATAGGACTTATAGACTGGCCAGAGTCCAGCTTGTTTCTCTCTGGTCTTTTTCTGCTCCATTTGTCACAATTTCTGAGCTGTTTGAAGCCATGTTTACGTACTGTGTATGGCCAAGGATGATATTTTCATGTAGCTATTAACATGTGAAGTGCTTCTGTAGTTTGAGTTACTATTCAGCTCATTGCATGTTTAAAATTCCAATTATTATATATGGCTTTTGAAAGTTATTGAGTTGACTGGTTTCCATTCATAGCTCTATGAATGAACATGTGATTTCCAAAGCTGAAAACATTTATTCTGGTTAAGAAAAAACACAAATAAACTTCAGATTTCCTACATTAAAACACTGATTACACTTCAAAAAGTAATTCATTGGCTGTAAAGCACTTTGGGATGTCCTGAAGTCGTGAAAGGCCCAAATAAATGTAAGTTCAAATGTAAGTTCATTCATTCTCACTTTTACATTCTAATTATTAGTTGGCCAACTACTATTTGGTTAAAAATGTAAATTGCATTTATTCAATCAGATTACCAGACAAATCCACTACTAGGTTAGAGAGTGTCAACTGTTGTGTACGTAAATAAACAGACTAACTGAAACAGGAGTAGTTAACTAATTGTGTCCTTTATAGCAACTCTTAAAATGGCGTCCAAAACCAGCATGTTTACAGCAGGCGTGAATAGCCCCCACAGGGTCCTAATGCCTGTCTGGTAAGGGTTCAGGTAACGAACAAATAGAGTATGAATTAAACATATTTCCCCCTTCTGAAAAACACAGTCTATGAACACTCGATGTCCTTGAGAAAGCCAGGCCATGTTCTGATACCCTGAGACCGGCATGGAGCTTGCGGTGTTTGATTGAGGTTTTCGATTGGGAAATAGAATGGTGCCTCTATTACATCCTGCTGGTCTGTGAGTTGGGATCAGTCTACCAACATTCCATCAAATACCATCATTGAGCTCGTAGGTGTGAGGGCTGAACTTTCGCCCGATCTGTTTTGGAGCCGGAAGTGAAGATGCGAGCTTATGACTCCGGTTAACTCTGACCAAATCTCCATTCTTCAGTTGGGGCTTTTGAGCACGTTGTTTTGTGTCAGTGTACGACTTCGCTTTTCATTGGTGTTCCGAAATCTGGGATGCGAGTGTGGTTATCTTCGCACTAGGTTTGGCTGGGGGGTTTGAGAATGTGAGTAGCTAACGAAGATTCCGTCCAATCATGAGCTCAGCAGGTGTTTTTCCTTTTAGCGAGTGCTTTGTCAAACAGTATGTGCGGACAATGACTTGAATCGCTTCGTCGAATGTTTGGCCTGCTGCGAGGTTGGCTTTCAAACCCCCTTTGATGACGCGGTTAAATTGCTCAACACCTCCGTTGCTTTGAGGATTGTACTGTGCAGTAAGATGATGCTCGATAGCATGATGAGAGAGGAAATCCGTGGACTATTCGGACACAAACTGTGGTCCATTGTCAGTGATTATGACCTCTGGGAGGCCCCACTTCATGAACATATGCTGCAGAATAGTGACGATCGTTGATGAGGTCACTGAACTTGTAGCAATTTCTGGCCATTTGGAATGCAGGTCATGTACTACAACAAGGAAACGCTGGTGCTGTGGGGCTGCTTCAACTGGACTGAAAATATCCAACTGAAGTTGTTGCCATGGTTTTTTTGGCCTTAGAATGGGCTTTATTGGCGCTGGTTGAATGTTTGTAGCCTTTTCGCTCAGATTGCATGCTTCACAGTGTGAGACAAACTCCTCGATGCAAGTTTCAATCCCAGGCCACCATACTGAATCGCGACATCTCTGCTTCATATAGACAATGCCACAGTGTCCATCGTGTGCCAACGAGAGAATGCGCTGTTGAAGCGACTTAGGAATTACTGCTGTATCACCATGAGCTAGACAGCCATCGTTCCAAACATAAAATTCATCGCGAAGTCTGTGGAAGATTTTCAGCTCTTCCAGAATTTGCTGAGGCCACTCAGTCTGGAGGAAGAGGCACATGTGCTGGAGTGTAGCATCATGCTGTGATTCAGTTTTGAGTTTGTCGCAGGAGACAAGGTTTCTAATGGACTGAGTGATGATCGACGTGACATATGTGTCGTCATCTGTGAACAAATTAGCATCAGAGTCCGAAGCAGATGTCGAACGGCTGAGCATGTCAGCTACGTGGTTGCGACTCTCAACGATATACTGTACATCAAAGTTGTACTGATGAAGGCGATCTGACCATCGGCTGATTTGTAGTGGTCTGTGCCCAGATCCAGTTGTAGCGAGTAGCGTAGTTAGCGCTTGGTGATCCGTACTGGGGGGTAGATTTCCTGCCATAGATGTAGATGTGCCAGTGTTCACGTGTAGATGCAAGCGAGTGCTTCGCGTTCCCCTGTAGAGTATTTACGTTCTGCAGACGAGAGCATGCAAGAAGCGAAGGCTACTGAGTGTTCCAGGCCGTCAATCCATTGCAAGAGCACAGCACCCATGGTGGTGCCTGATGCATCTGTGGTGACGTACGTAGTGGCATTCGGATCAAAGTGCTCGAGGATAGGAGGGAATGTGATTTTCTCCTTAAGCGTGGTGAATGCCTGAGCCTGGGAATCTGTCCATTCAAAAGGACAACAGCAACTTGCGATGTGGTTCGACAATGTGCGCGTAGTGTGGGCCGAACTTTAGATAGAAGTTGCATGTGCCAAGGAATGATGCAAGTTCTTTGATGTTGGTAGCCTCCTGCATTCGCTGGATCGCGTCAGTCAGCTTGACACCTTGTGCTATGACTCTGTAGCCCAGAAAGTTTATTTCTCCAGCAGCAAATGTACACTTATCGACAGTAAGTGTAATATTATGTGTAGCAAGTCTTGCCATACTGCGTGAAGTCGCTGGTCACGTCGTCAAGCAAATTTAGGGCTCCCTTTATGCCTGCTAGCATAGTAGTGACAATCTTCTGAAATGCACTTGGTGCAGAAAATAGTCCGTAGGGCATGCGTCGATACTGATACAGACCATCGTGCATCGTGAATGCCATGAGCGATTTGCTGTCCTCCTTTAGGGATATTTGCAGGTAACTGCGGCGCATGTTGAGTTTCGTAAAAACCATTGAGCCGTGGAATTCTGAAGACAGTTCGTTGATGGTAGGAAGAGGGTACTTGTCGGGGTGATGGCTTTGTTGACCTCTTTCAGATCGCTGCATAGGTGGGGATCTCCCCATTTTTACGCCAAGCAATGATTACGTTCGAGATCCAGGGTGAGGAGTCGATGCTTTCAATGATTCCCTGAGATTCGAGACACATTAATTCTGCGGATACTTGGTCATGAACCGCGAATGGGAGACGGCAAAGTCACTGCGCAACCAGTTTGACGGAATGGTCAACACGGGGACGACGGCAGAATTTTGTTATCACTCCAAACCCTGTGAAGATTGAGAGATACTGCTGGTCAACGTCCACCGTGTACACAGGTGTGTTGGTTGGGTCATAAACTTTGAACCCAAGCTTGTCAAAAAGGTCAACGCCCATGAGGCTTCGTCCCCTCGCAACATGAAAGGAAAAGTTCTCCAATGTTATGTCCTTGTAGTATATCGGGACAGATATGATCCCAAGTACCTCAATTTTGGAGTCGGAGTACGCATGTAGAGTGGAAGTTGCAGGCTGCAATTGACAGTACGTGAAGTGGATTTTGTACACAGCCTTGCTCAATATGGAGACTTTGGCTCCAAGGCCAATGAGGAGGCAGATGGACGTGCCGTCAATGTTTATATCACAGTCCTTCAATTTGCAATGATGTGCGAAATGTCACTAACGGTGTAAACCATATTGGGTTCATCACTATCGGGGTTGTCCACATGTCGAATATGCTGCGATGAGCGACAGACACTAGCAAAATGGTTCATTTTACCACATGCAGAGCATTTCTTCCTACGTGCAGGACAGTTCGGACTCTTTGCTGAGTGTGATTTGTCCCCACAGTTAAAGCAGTGGAAGTTAAGCCCGTGATCCGTAGTGGGTAGCTTATTACTAGCGCTGGGTCTCTGTTGTGATTTCTGTTTTGGACGAACACCTTGCACATGGGCTGTAGCTGAAGCCTGCTGCACAGGGGAGCAGGGGATCTGATTGCTTTTGAATCGGAAAGCACTGATTCGATTTGGATGGCTAAATTAGTTGCTTTATCCAATGTCAATTTGTCATCCTCCATTAGCAAGCATTCCCAAATGCGGGCGATCGTTGTTTTCTCAATAATTTGATCCCTGATCATTTCCTCTGTGAGTGCTCAAAAGTTACACATAGCGGCCAGTTCAGTTAATGAAATGATATACTGTTTGATTGGTTCACTGTTCCTTTGTCCCCTTTGATGAAATTTGTATCTCTCCATCATGATACTTTACTTTGGCCCAAAATACTTCCGCTTACCACTTTGTCGTAGGACTCCGTGTCTTCGATTTGGCCAAAGATGCATTGGCTTTTGGTGCCGAGGCAGTGGATAAGTATTGCACGACGGCGAGCTGGTGTTACATTGTTGCTGTCTAACCCACTCACCGTGATGTACGTAGAAAAGCTTTTTATCCATCTCGGCCACGGGACTGGAGGGTCCCCGGGTGTGGAGAGGAAAGGCGGGGTGGGGGTAAGGGAGGTTAATTTGTATTCATTCTCAGCACCAAATTATGTTGTGTACATAAACAAACAGACTAACTGAAACAGGAGTAGTGTAACTAACTGTGTCCTTTATAGCAACTCTCAAGATGGCGTCCAAAACCAACATGTTTACAGCAGGCGTGAATAGCCCCCGCAGGGTCCTGATGCCTGTCTAGTGAGAGTTCGTGTAACCAACAAATAGAGTATGAACACATCATCAACTTTATGAAGCATTTGATGAATCTGTTTTCTTTTGTTAATAAACCAGCAAATTAATTGTCGGAAATGACATTGAAATGTGTTATATTAATCACAAAGTATTACTGTAACAAAAATCATCTGGTTCTTCTTCCTTTTCAAATTCATTGCCAACCACTTGTATTAGTATCAATTTTTATATATCACCAAGATGGAAAGACAAAGACAAATTCACAAAACCACCGGTGGATCAAAGGGTAATGAATACCATTCAGAAGGCAATGAGATTATGGTAACCTCGCAAAGTGTACACAGATCTATGATAGTGCTGAATAATATCGATTTTAAATAGCAACTACCTCGAAAACATACCCTGGAATGGTTAAGGCAATGCCTGTTTTAAGTTGTTAAGAGTCCACAGTAGGCATGTGGACTGAGCAGAAGATCTGAAACAAGCAATTAAGAACAAATGCTTCTTTGGGCCTGTCAGGTTGCGATGCACACAGCCTGTCCATTTGTAAATCATCCTTGGTGCCAGACATGGACAGACTTATTTTTTGTTGCCATGATGGCTGATGTGATATTACTTTGAAAGGCTGGTTTGTGTTTATGCAACTCATGCATCAATTTTCATTGGTTTGGTAATTTGTTGACGTTTAGCGATTTATCAACATTTTTGTGGTGATTTTAGTGTTTGTGGCATTTTATGTGGCAATCTCAGTGATTTACACCCAATTTCTTTGTCAGACTATGGGGTGTGAGTTACAGTATGCATTTGATCTCATTTCCACTGGTGGATACTTATTTGAAACATGCCAGTTCTGTATGCCTCTGGTTGATAGACTATTGCAGAATATGATCTTGACTCCCTGCTGGTATATTGATGGGCACAAGACAAGTGGGCATCACTCTTCAGTCTTTGCTCATCCAGAGCAGGCACACATTTGAATATTGGTCTTGAACTGTTGATTGGTTGAAAGAAAAATGAGGAAATCTGGGTTGCCAGAGCATTGAGCAACTCCTGATCCAGGTTAACTTCCTTACCTCTCCACATTGATCATAACAACATAAGAACATAAGAATTATGAGCAGGAGTAGGCCATTTGGCCCTTCGAGCTTGCTCTGTCATTCAACAAGTTCATTGGTGATCTTCTACCTCAACTTCACCTTCCCGCACTATTCCCATATACTTTAATTCCCAGTTCCCTCTGTCTTGAATACACTCAACAACTGAGCATCCACAGCTCTCTGGGGTAGAGAATTCCAAAGATTCACAACCCTTTGAGTGATGACATTTCTCCTCATCTCAGTCCTAAATGGCCGACCCATTATTCTGAAACTGTCTCCCCTGGATCTAGACTCCCCAGCCAGAGGAAACATTTTCACATCATTAATCCTGTCAAGCTCCTTTCGAATGTTATATGTTTCAATTAGACCACCTCTCTTTCTTCTAAACTCTACGGAATGTAGGCTTAGTCTACTCAATCTCTCCTCATCGGGCAATCCCCTTATCCCAGGAACCAGTCTAGTGAACCTTTGTTGCATTCCCTCTAAGGCAAGTATGTCTTTCCTTCGGTAAGGAGACCAGAACTGTACACAGTACTCTAGGTGTGGCCTCACCAATGCTCTATATAATTGTAGTAAGACTTTTTGGCGCAGAGCATGCATACAATGATGCTCATTGTGGCACCAGGTGCATCATCGAGCACTGCATAAGCATCTTTAAGCAGAGGTTCTGATGTCTGGAATGCTCTGGTTGCAACTTGCAGTACTCTCCTCAACAGGTCTCCATAATCTTCGTGGTCTGCTGCATGCTTCACAACCTGGCCATTATAAGGGGACAGTCGCTGGAGGTCGAGCCACCTGCGGAGGAGGAGGAGGAAGCGCAGGAGGAGGCAGAGGAGAATCCCCGTCGCCTCAGAGCTAGGAGGCGTTGACCCATCGCAACCTGGAAGGGAGGTGCAGCTGCGTCTCATAGCTGCTCACTTCAGATAATCCCATCCACACATGACCCTTTAGGTCCCACTTTCAATGGCCATCATGATGAGCGCCTTAACGCAGAATTGCCCACTCCCAAATGAAACATCTGACCAGATATATGTGCCACAAATAAAGATTTAGCAAATTATCCAAATCACTGGAAAAACAGAACATAGCGAACAATATAATACTGTAATCATTTTTTACACCTGTGCATCTCACTATAACACCTGTTATGCGTGACTACCGTAACATTATGCCTAACTGTCATCCCTGTGGCTGCATCATGAGTCTGGGTAGGCTGCTATGGTTGTTGTTTGGGACCTACAGCTGTCCTTCTAGGACACTCTGGAACACCTCTGGGCCTGGAAGGGGCGGGTGCAGACTGGCCAGCACCCTCCTGGGAGGGTCCGTCCTCACATATATGGAGGTGATTGACACCTCCCCTGCAATCTCCCTCCATGCATTATGTACTGGCGGTCTGCCAGGTCTCCCCACGTCAGGAAACAGTATTCTTCTTCTGTCCTCCACACCGTCCATCAGTGTCTCCAGCTCCATATTAGTGAACCTGTTGACTCTCCTTGCACTTCTTACACCAGCCATCCTTCCAAACTCCTTCCCCCCTCAGGGCCTTGCTGCAAACCCTGGCCTAGCTGACTCATTAGAAACCCTCACCTGCATGCTGAATTTCTCAGTGGTCATAATGCTCAATTTCAGCCAGCCACACCGCTGTAAAATCCACTTTGGAACGGTTCATTGGCGCTGGAACCCATTTGTTCACTTTTGGAGCTGAATATGGGGTGGCCCAGCTACGAAAAAATGTTGCTGTTAATGGCCACAAAAAGATGGGGGGAACACCAGCTTTCCAGCGGTACTGAATTTCGGGCGCCTTTGCTCTTATGCTCTGATCCTCTTGTAACAAAAGCTAACATACCATTTGCTTTCGTAATTGCTTGCTGTGCCTGCATGTTAACTTTCTGTGATTCATGTACAAGGACACCCAGGTCCCTCTGAATGCAAACATTTCCCAGTCTCTCACCATTCAAAAAATATTTTCCTTTTTTGTTTTTTCTACCAAAGTGGATAACTTCATACTTCCCCACATTGTATTCCATTTGCCATGTTCTTGCCCACTCAATCAACCTGTCTATATCTCATTGCAGCCTTTTTGTTCCCTCCTCACAGCTTACTTTCGCACCTATCTTTGTATCATCAGCAAACTTGGATACGTTACACTCAGTCCTTTCATCTAAAACATTAATATCAATTGTTAATAGCTGAGGCCCAAGTACTGATCCTTGCAGTACCCCGCTAGTTACAGCCTGCCAACCCGAAAAAGTCCCGTTTATTCCTACTCTGTTTTCTATCCATTAGCCAATCCTCAATCCATGCTAATATATTACCCCCAATCCCATGAGTCCTAATTTTGTGTAATAACCTCTTGTGTGACACCTTATCGAATGCTTTTTGAAAATTCAAATACACTACATCCACTGGTTCCCCTTTACCCATCCTACTAGTGACATCTTCAAAAGCTCTAACAGAATTGTCAAACACGATTTCCCTTTCATTAAACCATGTTGACTCTGCCTAATCATATTACAATTTTCTCAAGTGCCCTGTTACCACGTCCCTAATAATAGATCAAATCCCGGTCAACACCTGGGTTCCCGGTACCAATGCCAGTTGTCTTCCTTACCTCACAACATTAATCTTGGTTACTATCCTGCCATACTACTGACATTGGTCACTATCCAATCTTATCTGTGTTAAAACTGTTCTCTAGTCTGCCTTATCTGTACTGACACTAATCATTATCCTGTCCTGTCTGTGTTAAAAATGGTCTCCTGTCTATCTTATCTGTATTGACATTGGTCACTATCCTGTCCTATCTGTGCTGCTCCTGGACTCTAGCCTGTTATCCCAGCTCTAAGGGTAGTCACCATTCTACCCTTTCTGTATTGATACTGGGTGTCAATCTGTCTTTCTAACTATTTCTTCAACAACGCGTGAAGGTAACAACCCTACAAAAGGAGAAAAATATTAAATACAAGTGTTTCAAAATATAATTCTCTGAAAAGTTTCAATCAGAGCATGAAGAAATAAAGGGTGTAATTTTCACCTTCAATTAAAATGAAAATCAGGTGGGCTCTATAACAGGGGGACAATGTGCCTCACCAATTTACTACCCTAGTGCTGAAGGTGCGAAATGCCCCTCACGTGTGTTGTTGAAGCAGTAACTGTATTGCAATGGCATTGCATTAATATTGTTTGGTGATGCACCAACATTTCCATAGGTCTTTCATATGAGTGGAACATTGCTTTTGCAATGTCACCTATGAACTTGGGGGTACAGGGCACAATTTTGAAATTTGCCGTTGACACAAAACTTGGAAGTGTAGTAAACAATGAGGAAGACAGTAACAGACTTCAAGAGGACATAGGCTGGTGGAACGGCGGACACATGGTGGATGAAATTCAATGCAGAAAAATGTGAGGTGATACATTTTGGTAGGAAGAATGAGTAAAGACAATACGCGCTAAATGATACAATTTTAAAGGGGGTGCAAGAACAGAGAGACCTGAGGTGTTTGTGCACAATCTTAGGTGTCAGGACAGGTTAACAAATCAGTTAATAAAGCATATGGGATCCTGGGCTTTATAAATAGAGGCGAGCACAAAAGCCAAGAAGTTATGCTAAACCTATATAAAAGACTAGTTCGGCCCCAAGCTGGAATATTATGTCCAATTCTGGGCATCACACTTTAGGAAGGACGAGAAGGTTTTGACGAGGATACTGAATAGAGTTACTTAATTGGCTCCAGGGATGAGGGATTACAATTACGTGGATAGACTGGAGAAGCTCGGGTTCTCCTTGGAGCAGAGAAGGCTTAGAGGTGTTTAAAATCATGAAGGGTTTAGACAGGGTACATAAAGAGATAATGGCTGAAGGGTCGATAATGAGAGGGCACAGATTTAAGGTAATTGGCAAAAGGACCAGAGGCGACATGAGGGAAAACCTTTTTACACAATGAGTGGTTAGGATTTGGAATGCACTGCCTGATAGGGTGGTGGAAACAGATTCAATAGTGGCCTTCAAAAGGGGAATTGGTAAATACTTGAAGGAGAAAAACTTTGCAGGGATATGGGGAAAGAGCAGGGGAATGGGACTAACTGGATTGCTCTTCTAAAGAGCCGGCGCAGACTTGATGGAGCCGAATGGCCTCCTTCTGTGCTGTATTAATCTATGATTCTATGATGCGACATCCCAGTTATTCGAAAGATCACTGTTTAGGTTGAGCTTAATACATTCCTGTATAGTCAGCCCAATGGCAGTGTGCATCGGTATAATGATAGGTTGATAAGTGCATAATGAGGTGATAAGAGGTCAGCTGTCCAAAATGATTCCACCCACATAGAGTTCCTCATATCATCATCTGGTATGGAGGCGGGGTGGGGAGGGTGGTTTGGGTAAGAGGTAGAGCTATAAAAAAAATTAGAGCAGGACCACCCACACCACTCTTCTGTACCTCCAAGCAACTGGTGTGAGAGTGACATTAGCAGAGGCCGATGACAGTCTGCCAGACTACCCTCTCAGTTGGGAACAACCACAAAAACATTAAACAATGGTAGGAAAATAAAATAATTCCTGAAGTCAGTGGAATAGCAATGGAGACACAATTCCCGTTTTCAATTTACTTTCATTGCAGCGAGATGTTACATCGGAAGCAGTGAAAATAACGACAGCCACATAAAAATACATCCCTTTATGCTATCACTTGTAATAAAGACATTCAAAACGATTTACCTTTTAATATGTCTGTAATATAAGTACCGGTAAATGTATTCTACATTCTGATGTTTACAATAAAATGGACTGAGACGACCTTTCTTCTCACTTCAATATAGATCTGTAATTCTTTTCTTTTGTGTTCAAAACTTGGTAAGTCTGCACATGGAGCCACTTAAACCTCATTCCAGCTTTCACACATTTTCTCATAGTATCTGCACACGTGCTATCCTGTGCAATTATTATGCTGCCTATCATGCAATAACTATCCCTCCATTCTCAAAATAAATGAAAAAACCCACAAATTAAACAAACCGTGTAATCTTAGCCTTCAATGAGATAGTCGAAGGAGAGAAAAGTGTGCATATGATCAATGTTCAGTGCTTGCACTGAACACGTGCAAGCAGCACACATATACCTAGATATCTACATTTCCACTTCAATTAGGTCTTAGTCATCGAGTTCAAGTCTGAACATGTTAAATTTCAGCATGACTGATAATTGGTTTGAAAATTTAAATATTTTTATGTGCCTTCACTGGTTGAGCAGTGCTTTTCTTACGTTTAGTGAAAGATAGCAGGCCTGGCCGTAACTGCTTTGAGAGTGGATGTGTTAGAAAGCAGAGATAGATAAAACTCGCTGGAGCACAACTATCAAAGTAAAGATGACAGAGTTTTAGGTAAAACGCTGTGACAGGAAAAACATACATTCAAAGGACTCATTGTAACTAAAATAAGCTCAATAGTTAAGTTTGACATACCATTATATGGAACAGAAGCCCAAATATTTTCACCGATACAATTCCCTGAAGATGATGCAAAAGGTGCACACTTCTCTGCTGCCTTTTTTCCTACACTTCAAAGCAGTTCTGCATTTCCTGTCAAATATGCATTCTTCTGACATTTACAGAAACCACCCCCACTTCCTGTTTTCAGCACGAGCCGATGAAACAAGGCCTTACAATATTAGATACATTGCAGACCACAGATCAAACTAGCTTCCACATGGTTTCGGGCCACTGGCTCTATGGGAGTTTCCAATTCTCTCAGCCCTCAGACAGACATTTTATATAAAAAACTTTCCCCCCCCTTTAGTAGCTGATATTTTCAACTGGAGATTTCATTAATTTAATTTTTCTTGATTTAAATATTTACATAATTGTAGTTTCTTTCCCATGATTTCCTTCCTTCCACTTACTCTCCATTAGCAGATGAATATGACTTGGATTTCTTCCTGACTTTGATGTCTTGCTCAGCCAGCAGAAGCTCTTACTAATCACCCACTGAAAATGTTACACAACCTTCAAATGCTTGCATTAAGTTAAGTTGTATGCTTAACTAAAAGCTATTACCCTCAATTAGTCAGATTTCTGCCTTTAAATATAATGATACTCAAAATATCTTTCAACAGACTATGAAAGATCAGGTTTGTCGTTATACTATTCAACTCTTACTTCTATATCATTAAGCAGATTCTCGTCTGAGGCCATCATGAGCAGAAGTTGGTGTGAAATATTGACTCTAATATCTATCCATTATATTTGTGTTCATAAAACCTGATACTGGACCTGTTTACATGCAAATGGAAGAGTTCAACTGATTCACTATCAATTTGTTGGTGAATTTCCTAGCCTGTTGCCTACATCAAAAATATTGGAATATAATAGCCCAGGTAGGATTATTTTTTTAATAAACTCTCAGTGAAAATTGTGTCACAGTGTGAAAGGGGGGCACTAGACTGGGTGAGAAAATAAATTTCCACAAAGTATAAATTCCTGTGTGTGGAGTCATCTAATGTTAATAAAACACACTTATCTAAGTAATACTTTGCGATCAGTAGCCATGCATTTTGCTAAGACACTTTGTTGTATCCTGTGTTCTGGAAGTTGTGGTGCAAGTCAGGTGGAATGCACCCTAAATGCAATCAGCCTGGCCTGATCTGAACCAGCCTGGATGTTTGGGTTCAGATCATCTGCCCAGGTCCACCCTTCACAGGAACTTTGCCTAGAAACAAGGGAGTGAAGGCAACTGCTGCTGCAGATCCCCAGTATTGGCTGCTCCCTTCGGGGCGTCTAGCTGCTGGCCACCAAACAAAAGCAAACAGAAGGCCTCCAAAAAAAAAGATACTTACATTTTTGAGCCATCCATGTACTTGCTGCTTACTTCTCTTAGATACCCGCATCTGAAGAAAGTGGATTCAACTCGTGAGGGACACTAATATCACTGTGCAGTGTACAGTAGATCAGCCTGTTGACTTGGTCCCTTTGGGCATCCGCCAAGTGAAGATCCAGGAAAATGAGGTGGAAGGCCTGGTGACTTCATTACAGTTCATTTTCATTTGATTACAAAGCTTGCACCTGTTCTGGGAAATCCATGGAGGGTGTCGGGGGGGACAGATGGGGCGAACCAATGTCATAGAGGACCACCATCCTCACAGCTACCCCATATAGCAACACCTCCATTTCACCAGTCAACTAATAGGGGGTCTGGCTGCTGGATCGCTCTGCCACCTGTCTACAAACTCATGTCTGCACCTTCGGTTTTCTTTTCCTTCATTTTTGCCTATTTCTCTTCGAAGTCCCCTGCTGCTGAAGCCTTGGCAAAGCTGCTTATGGGCTTGCCATCTCCAATGGCCTTCAGTATTTTTTTCACTCTGCTGCGACACTCTCCTGTAATAGTGCTCCCGCCCCTGCGACCAGTATTTTACATTTCAATTACACACAATTTTCTGCTGCTACCACAAGGGCGCTGTTTAGAACTGTACAAATCTGACCCCGAAGTTATAATAATGAGCTGATCACAGAACATTAGACTTAAACAGCAGACTTCTATTTATGGTTCTAAAATCTAGAAGTAGCCATTGCAGCATAAACAAAACCAAAACTCGAAAATCTAGGCTTGGATGTACAACTCTGGAATTGTTCATCAATCTTAGATTACAGGAAATGAAATTAAGCGATAAACTGGTGACATATGTGAAAGAAATAATATACTGGATAATTCAAATTAGCTGACGATATCAATTCTTGTTAGCAAGTTAGGTTGCATCAGATTCTTCCTGTGCATTGTTACTGAATTACATGAAAAGGGCCGAATTTGGTCGCCGCCCATTTCTCGGCGGTTCTCGGGCGGGAGCTACGTTTTTGCCACCAGATCCTGTAGGGAGCCACTTTTGGCTCCGTTGTGTGAGCGGGAGCGGCAGTTGGCGGATGGGAGCGGGAGTGTCCAGCCAGCATCACTATTGTGCATCAGTTGGAGGCCTCTCCACTCGGGGATCTTCAGAGGGCCTCCACTGCACATGAGCGAGACTTCGCGTATATTTTATTGTAGTTTTCTTCAGCCGATGTGACGTCATTTCGTGGCCATTGGAGGCTGATTGGTGAACTGCGCATGTGCATAAAAGCAGACCACTTTATTCCACCTGTGAGTGAGAGAAGGGAGAGGAGAGAGTTGGAGCCTGGAGAGCAGAGTGGTGGCATTGCACAGGAGAGAGTTGCAGGTTGGAGAGCAGAGTGGGGGCAGTTTGAGTTGCAGAGGGGGCAGTGTGGGAAATTTAAATCCACAAACTCTTCAGCAGCCATTCCTCTCACCATTGAGGATGAGTGGCCAGAAATCTTCTATGAAGATTGGCAAAACCAGGCCCAGAGTTCAGTGGTTCAATGAACAGGAATTGGAGGAGCTAGTGTTGGAAGTGGAGCGCAGATACAACGACCTCACCCGGTATGGTCGTGGCAAGCCTCCACCAGCCCAATACTGACGTCTTTGGATGGACATCGGTGAGAAGGTGACTGCAATGGGCAACGTGAGCGGGATGGGGACCAATGCCGCAAACGTTGGAAGGATTTGCTGGCGGCAGCTAAAGTGAGCACAAATTTATTCTCCCCCTCCTGTACAAGGCCAAAAAGTTGTGCGCCAGATGTGTGTGTGTGGGAGTGTGTGTGGGAGGCATCAGCAATGGGGCTAAAGGCTGCAACGTTTCTTTGTGCAGAAAAAAAAAGCAACCAACGAGGTAAGCCTGGGTGTGACTGGAGGTGGCCCAGAAGAGGTGGTTGAATTGACCAGGCTGAAGGAGCGTGCGTTGGCATTGGTGGGTGCCTGCCGCCGTGTGACCACACACATTGATGCAGATCCGGTGCTACCGCATGGTAAGGTTATACTAATCTCTGGTGTCAGCGATGCTCATGGCATGAAAGTACATGCAATGATAAGGCACTCGTGGTTGAACGCACACTTTGTCGCCCATTATTGGTGTGGACATGCTGGCATAACGTGAAATGGAATGGCTCACATCTCAGCTTGACCAATACAACCCCCGCCACCACCCCCCCACCACCCCACAGATTGAAATGTTGTCCTATACTTGCAGCAGATTCGGACAGGATGGATCTAGGGAGACGATCGACCTCTGGTCTTCAGAGAAGCCGTCAGACCCCAGCGTCTCCCAACCCGACGCTCTCCACACCCGAAGACAGCAGATCCTTCCTCCACCACTACTCCCTCCTCCCACATCACCCAATTCCACCACTCCCAACTCTGCCACCCAGGGCCAGGAAGAACAGGAGAGAGAGGAGGGAGAAGGGCATGTCTTTCTACTTCTTGACCTGGAGGAGCTGGAACCGGCTGACAGCAGCCTTCCACCATGTCAGCCAAGTGTGTGCAGAACCTCGGCGTCAGGCTCCGATTTCCTGAGCTTTCCAACAGACTCCACAGATGCAAGCTTTACCAAGCGCGGAGGCTGTGGCTCGAAGACAAGCAAGGCACCACCACCCACCATGAGCGAGCAACCACCTGCGGAAGCAGCACGGTTCTCTGCACTGAATGAGATGGTCCAGCTATCATGGACCAGCATGGAGAGAGGCCGCGATATGCTCCAGACCATGGCTGGGATAGCTGGCAGCATCGCCACCTTCACCCAGCAGTATGATCAGAGGATGGACCGGCTCATTACAGTGTGGGAGTGCACAATGGAGGACGATGAGGCCATGAGGCAAGAGATGGCTTCTGCACGCGTAGTGGAAGCCCCAGACCCCACACCCTCAAGGCACACAGATCCAGGGAGCAGGACATCCCAGTGCCTTCAGTCCCATGCCCGACCTTTTCATCAAGACGCACACGTTTGCAGACGTCCCGCTGCCCTCTTGCACAACCTTCACAACCAGAGGCAGAGAGAAGCAGGGGAGCACCACGCCGTCATGTAGGCAGGAGGAGGAAGAGGAGATTGGGCATTCCTACGGGGGGATGGGGGGGGGGGAGGGGGAGAGAGGTGGTGATGCCTGGTAGAGGGGTGTGTGTTGCTCCTGTAAATGTTTTCACATTTAATAATCTTATATAACCTTTGTTATTGTACACTTGTAAATACGCTTACATTGCTGACACTCTCTTGGTGAGTGTGTCATTTTTACGTCATGTGTGGTGCGTTGTGAGAAACACACATCTGTCCCTTAGGTCATCTGCTTTATCAGGAATATCTTCCCATCCACATATGATTGCACTGTATAATGGGTCCTGTCATCAGGCCATTGCAAGACGACAAGGAAGAGTCACCAATGCAGGAAGGCTGCCATTCAATTTCTTTCACTTTACCTACTTGCAGACCATAAGACTTGCACTTCAACCCTCTTTTTCCGAGGCCAAACACAGAGGAGTGCCACCCCTGAGATGACATGGTCTTTAGTTATTTTGCAGTACATTGTGTCACACAATTAATGAATCAGCTTGGATGTACAAAATGTAACATGCTGAAGACTTTCCACTTATTCATAATAATTTTCCCTGCGCCATTGGGCTTCTCAATAAAGGACTTTCAGCAAGGTCCAACAAAAAAGCCTCCATTAGCTTAGACACATTTCACTCGCTTTTATGACATCCGAATTAAACATCACCATCAGCAGTAAAGTAATGCAACATGCACCAAACTTTTTTCCATGGTGTCCCACTCATAATGGTCCAGCGTCCGCCCAATTGCAGTGATGTGTTGGCCTCCAGCACTCCCTCCCACCCATTCTCTCTGCCGCCCGACTGCCGTCCAGGCCAGACCTGCTTTTCCCGAGCGGTCCTTCTGACGGCGGAACCTTACCCCACCAATCTCCCGCTGGGTGGAACACCGACAGCAGATGGGCGGTTCGGCGGGACCTCGGCGGCTGCGGACGGAACATCCACCAAATTCGGCCCCAATGTTTTTGAAATCTGAATTGAAGCAATTTACTAACTCTGAGAATTTTGGCCAGTTTAACTAATTAAGATGAACCTGTTTCTTTAACAAAAAAACATACATTTACAGTATAGCATATAACATACATATATATAATACTATTTTTCCTCTAAAGCTATGCACAAATGACATTGGCAGCTATGTATAAAATGTTGTGAACCTCCATACTTTTGAGTTTGCCAGCTAATGGGAGTGACTGCAAGATGTGCATTAATCATCATCATCATAGACAGTCCCTCGGAATCGAGGAAGACTTGCTTCCATTTTTAACATGAGTTCTCAGGTGGCTGTACAGTTCAATATGAGAACCACAGTCTCTGTCACAGGTGGGACAGATAGTCGTTGAGGGAAGGGGTGGGTGGGACTGGATTGGCGCACACTCTTTCCGCTGCCTGCGCTTGATTTTTACATGCTCTCGGCAACGAGACTCGAGGTGCTCAGCGCCCTCCCAGATGCGCTTCTTCCACTTAGGGCAGTCTTTGGCCAGGGACTCCCAGGTGTCAGTGGGGATGTTGCACTTTATCAGGGAGGCTTTGAGGGTGTCCTTGTAACGTTTCCGCTGCCCACCTTTGGCTCGTTTGCCGTGAAGTTGTTCCGAGTAGAGCACTTGCTTTGGGAGTCTCATGTCTGGCATGCGAACTATGTGGCCTGCCCAGCGGAGCTGATCAAGTGTGGTCAATGCTTTGATGCTGGGGATGTTGGCCTGGTTGTGGACGCTAATGTAGGTGCATCTGTCCTCCCGGGGGATTTGTAGGATCTTGCGGAGACATCGCTGGTGGTATTTCTCCAGCGACTTGAGATGTCTACTATACATAGTCCATGTTTCTGAGCCATACAGGAGGGCTGGTATTACTACAGCCCTACAGACTGTAGTAGTTGGTGGCAGTTTTGAGGGCCTGGTCTTCAAACACTCTTTTCCTCAGGTGGCCAAAGGCTGCACTGGAGGCGATGTTGGATCTCATCGTCAATGCCTGCTCTTGTGCATTAAACAGAAGAATTGGAGTTGTTGCAGGAGCTGTCACATTTCAAGGTTTTTGAGTAGCTACCTGTGAGTTTTCTGTCTCATTTGGGGTCAGAGACAGGAGCTCCACTACAGGGGGTTCCCTGTGGTTCGGGGGCAAGGCTATATATTTAACTTTGTATTTTTTGTAAACATGATGGAGGAAGGGCTTTACATCTAGCTATCTGTTTTCTTTATTATTAGGGAGAGAAGGGATATTACACCAATATCCATTTACTTTGTGGTCGGGGCAATGGCACATGCAGCAGAATGAAGATCCCTGAATCTCCCTTCTTTTATTATGAGGCGTATCTGTTTTAGTCAGGTTTCATGATGGTCCTTGAGAGGACTATATTGTCAACAACAGTGTCTTTGGTTGCTTGTAGTGAATATACAATTGTTCATTATCTGTTAATTTTGCACAGTTTATACCTCCCAATTGCTTGTACAATGATAAATTTTACTTTTTATGGGTCAGATTCTAATCCAATTTGGGTTAATCAGTGGGACAGTGCTAAATCCTATTCTGAAAATATCTAAATGCTTTGCTTCATATTTATGTAATATTCTTACAATCAGGATCACTTTAGATTTTAAAGTCTACCAAGTGTCATTCATTGGTATGACAAATCAATCAATTTAATTAAAAAATTATTAATTCAGAATATCACATCTGATACAAACACAAAATCAGAAATCCTATTCCGGAACTTTTAAGTTTGGTGGGAACGTAAAATAGGCGACGTTGGATAGGTATGCCCGTTATACACCCCTGCATCTTATACATCCCAGCCATTATCCCCCCGCCCATTATAGATCCGCCCCATATCCACCAGCCCGTTAAACACACTGTCCATTATAAACCCCGTCTGTTATGCACCCCCCGTCCGTTATCCCCCCAGTCCATTATTCCCCCCCGCCGTCCGTTATACACCACACCCGTTATCCCCCCCCCGTTTTCCTCCCCTGTCCGTTATACACCACACCCGTTATACCCCCCCCACCCCCGTTATCCTCCCCCCCGCCTGTTATTCCCCCCAGCCCGTTATTCCCCCCCGCCCATTATCCTCCCACCCGTTATCCCCCCAGCCTGTTATCCCCGTAGCCCATTATATCCCCCCAGCCCGTTATACACCACGCCCGTTATTTCCCCCTCTGCTTGTTATCCCCCCTGCCCGTTATACACCACGCCCATTATACACCACGCCCGTTATCCTCCCCTGTCCATTATATATACCGCCCGATTTTCCTTTTCATTGCCAGGTGGAGGCGGCCGATCTGATGTCGCCAGTTTTAGATCCCAGCTGAAGTAGCAAATTCTGCCCTCAGAGTTAATTCTATCTTAAACTAGATCACAATGAGGCCACAAATTACATAACTGCTAACCAAAGGCAGCTTAGTCTATTTGAATCTATTGGTAATTTATTTTGGCCTTGACCATTATAGATGCCACCATTAACATTTCTCGAGTGTTATTTTACTGATATCGGATCAAATAATTCCCCAGGTAATCTTTCACTGATATAGGATGGGTGTGTGTGTGTGTTTGAATGAATGTGTGAGTATGTTTGTGTGATTGTGTTTTGAATGTATGTGTGTGAGTGTGAGCGTGTGTGTGTGTGTGTGTCCATGATTTTCTCTACCAAGGCAGGCTAAATGTGGCCAAGGTAGGTGGCGGACTGAAACCCTACTCCCAGTTCCATCACGCTCTGTTGAAGTGATTTTGCTTTGATTGGGCTTGTTAAGCCTGCCCTGTGAGGTTCCTGGCCAATCAGATGGAAGCAGATCTGATGATGTCATTTCGTTAAAGGGACCATGCCCACATTCATTTTGACAGTTGTGTTGTCAATGTTCTGCAGTATTGAGGTGCTGCAAACACTGACAAGCACTGCACAAAGGTGCAAGTATGCACCCAGGCTCTCCCATGACTCCCTCCATTTACTTAAGGAGGGAGTCATAGTACGCAAGGAGGTTTTCTTCCCATCCAATGGGCGGAAGAGAACTCCCCAGGTCACCAACGCAGCCTGGTTGCACATTATACAGGAGAGCACTGTGGTGTCCTTCCATCTTACTATAGAATCACACGAGGCATTTACTGCAGACCAGGTCACTACGTGACCTGAACCTTTATTCCCAGGACCAAGAAGTGCTGACCCTGCGTGGGACCTCCCTTTATGTACCTGGATGACCAGGTGAGGAGTGTCTCCCACAAGTTCACCCCCTGTGGTCAAGGTGTGCATTACTCAGGTGTATACAGTGTACAGTGTTGTTACATAAAGGTTACAGTTATGTGAAGGTTACAAACATGACATCACCTCCCCCCAATGTCTTTGGGTCAAAGATTGAGTCGATGCGCTCTCGTGGAGCGCCGCAGTTGGGGCTCTGATGATTGGGCCTTGACATGCGTCTCTGTCGCCTGAGGTGATTCCGGCCTGTCCAGGCTGGCCGCAGGGACTGTGCATGCTGGTGAATGTCCTTGTTGCTTGTTCACTGGCAGTGGTGTGGGTGACATCTCATGATCTTACTCAGATTCCTCAGTGTCCATGCTGAACTTTTTCTTTACTTGGTCCAGATGTTTGCGGCATATCTGCCCATTGTTAAGTCTGACCACGATGACCCTATTCCCCTCTTTGCCAATTACAGTACCCTCAAGCCACTTGGGTCCCAAAGCATGATTGAGAACGAATACAGGGTCATCAATTTCTATACATCTCCCCACTGAGTTGCGATCATGGCACTCGACTTTGGACTAGCGCTTGCCCCCAACAATGTCTGACAGGGCTGGATGAATGAGGGACATCCGCGTTTTAAGCGTGCGTTACATGAGTAGTTCCGCGGGCGGGACTCCCGTAAGCAAATGCGGGTGGGACCTATAGGCCAACAGGAGGCGCGAAGGCGGTGCTGAAGGGAGGGTCCTTGGATACGGAGCATGCCCTGTTTTATGATTTGAACCGCACGTTCCGTCTGGCCATTGGAAGCCGGCTTGAACGGTGCTGTCCTGACGTGTTTGATACCATTACCCGACATAAACTCCTGGAATTCATAGCTAGTGAAACACGGGCCATTATCATTAACTAGGATGTCCGGCAATCCGTGGGTCGTGAATACCGTACGCAGACTCTCCACAGTGATGGATGTCGTGCACGAATTCAATATGATACACTCGATCCATTTCGAGTATGCATCGACAATAATCAGGAAAATATTTTCCATGAACGGACCCGCGTAGTCTACGTGAATACGTGACCATGGCCTGGTGGGCCAGGGCCACGGGCTGAGTGGGGCCTCCCTGGGGGCATTTCCCAGCTGGGCACACGTCATGCACCTGCGAACCCAGTGTTTCAGGTCTGAGTCAATTCCCGGCCACCATACATGTGACCGGGCAATGGCCTTCATTAGCACGATGCCTGGGTGCTCGCTGTGGAGTTCCCTGATGAATGCTTCCCTTCCTTTCTGGGGCATGACTACCCAGCTGTCCCATAGCAGGCAGTCAGCTTGGATGGAGAGTTCATCCATCCGTCAATGAAACGGCCTGACCTCCTCTGGGCACGCTCCACGTGCGGACGCCCAATCCCCAGTCAGGACACATTTCTTTATCAGGGATAGGAGGGGATCTCTGTTGGTTCAGATTTTGATTGGCGGGCTGTGATTGGGGGAGCCTGCGGTGTCGAATGCCTCAATGGCCATGACCATCTCCGTGCTTTGCTCCGACGCCCCCTCGGTGGTCGCCAGTGGGAACCTGCTGAGTGCGTCAGCGCAATTTTCGGTGCCTAGCCAGTGCTATATGGTGTAGTCATACGCAGCCAGCGTGAGGGCCCACCACTGTATGCGAGCTGACGCATTGGCATTGACAGCCTTGCTGTTGGACAACAG
Organism: Pristiophorus japonicus; assembly: GCF_044704955.1. Taxonomy (NCBI): domain Eukaryota; kingdom Metazoa; phylum Chordata; class Chondrichthyes; family Pristiophoridae; genus Pristiophorus; species Pristiophorus japonicus. Next base: position 89,260,255 of record NC_091983.1, read on the forward strand.
GGATGTTAACAGTTTGTGGTCCGTTTCTAACTCGAACCTTCTGCCGAAAAGGTACTGGTGCATCTTTTTCACCCCGTAGACACATGCGAGTGCTTCCTTTTCAGCCATCCCATATCCCCGTTCTGCCTGGGAGAGTGACCTGGAGGCATAAGCCACAGGTTGGAGTTGGTCCTCATCATTACTCTGCTGCAACACACACCCAATCCCATAGGATGATGCATCGCACGTTAAAACCAGTTTCTTTCAGGGGTTGTACAGGGTCAATAGCTTATTAGAACAAAGCAGGTTTCGCGCCCGATTGAAAGCACGTTCTTGACAGTCCCCCCAAAACCAATCGCAACCCTTACGCAGGAGCACGTGCAGCGGCTCCAACAATGTGCTTAAGTTCGACAGAAAGTTCCCGAATTAGTTCAATAGTCCCAGAAATGAACGCAACTCCGATGTGTTGCCGGGCCTGGGCGCACGACGGATCGCCTCCGTTTTGGATTCGGTGGGCCGGATCCCGTCTGCGGCAACCCTCCTGCCCAGAAACTTGACCTCTGGGGCCAAAAACACACACTTGGACTTCTTTAGTCGCAAGCCTACCCGGTCCAGTCGGCGTAACACCTCCACCAGGTTGTGGAGGTGTTCCTCAGTGTCTCGACCCGTGATTAGGATGTCATCTTGGAATACGATTGTTCCAGGGATGGATTTAAGCAAGCTTTCCATGTTCCTCTGGAAGATAGCATCCGCTGAACGAATGTCAAATGGACACCTGTTGTAAACGAATAGCCCCTTGTGCATAGGGATGGTGGTCAGAAGCTTGGATTCTTCAGCCAGTTCCTGAGTCATGTAGGCTGAAGTGAGGTCCAACTTGGTGAACAGCTTGCCACCTGCCAGTGTGGCAAAAAGATCCTCCGCTCTCGGAAGCGGGTATTGGTCCTGTAGTGACACACGGTTGATGATGGCCTTGTAATCGCCACAAATCCTGACCGAGCCATCCGCTTTAAGGACAGGAACGATGGGGCTTGCCAGTCACTGAATTCAACAGGCGAAAATATGCCCTCTCTTAGCAGCCTGTCCAACTCACTCTCAATTCTCTCACGCATCACATACGGCACGGCTCTGGCTTTGTGGTGCACTGGTCTGGCGTCCGGGGTGATGTGTATCACTACTTTGGTGCCCTTAAAGGTCCCGACACCTGGTTGAAAAAGCGGCTCGAATTTCTGTAGGACCTGTGAGCATGAACTTCGTTCCACAGATGAAATGGCGTGCACATCCCTCCATTTCCAGTTCATCTCGGCTAGCCAGCTTCTCCCCAAGAGCACGGGACCATTCCCTGGGACAATCCAGAGTGGCAGCTAGTTCTCCGATCCATTGTGTGTGACCAACAAGTTTGCAGTGCCTAGTACTGGGATGATCTCTCTGGTGTACGTCCGTAGCTGCGTGTCAATGCGTTCCAGTTTGGGCCTGTTAGCTTTGAATGGCTATAGTTTTTCAAATTGTTGGGCACTCATAAGTGACTGGCTGGCTCCTGTGTCCAGTTCCATGCGTACCAGGATGCCATTTAATAGAACTTTCATCATCATAGGTGGCGTTTTGTTATACAAGCTGTGGACGTCTGCCACATGAACCCGCTGGACTTCAGTGTCCATAGCTTTGCCCCAAGCATCACCCTGCCTTGCAGACCCCTCGTCTGATTCCTCTGCCTCACAAACTAGCCTCGCTACGGGCTTTCTGTATATTCTGGCCAGATGTCCATTGAAGTTACAGTTTCTACAGATAAATTGTTGAAACCTACAGGTTTTCGCAGCATGTCTGCCACTGCACCTCCAGCATGAGCTGAAATTATTGTGAACAAAGGAATTGTTAACAGGCATTCCTCCCTGATTGTCTCTTTGATTACTCCTGAGCACTCTGTTGCTGAGTGTCAATGGTTCTATCCCGGGATGCATTGTCCCTTGTGATGGCGTGAATTGCCGATCCCCCTGCCATTGTCTCTGTTGCTGGCCCACCCGAGAGCTTGTTGCTGCCTGGGCGGTGTCTAATTGCCCTTGCCTGCCTGCGGGGTTCTGAGTCTCGTTTACAATGTTAACTCCCTGGTCCATCGCCACGTTGGAACCAGGGCTGCGCGCGTAAATTATCTTGGTCTCCTCTTCCCCTGCCATGAAGGTCTGAGCTATCAACGTTGCCCTTTCCAAAGTCAAGTCCTTGGTCTCAATAAGCTTCCTGAAAATCCCGGCATGACCAATGCACCTCAATGAAGAAATCCCTTAACATCTCCCCCCCCTGCAGGTGTCTGTGAACTTACAGAGGCTGGCCAAATGCCGAAGGTCCGCAACGAAGTCCGATATGCTTTGTCCCTCCTGACACCAGTGTGTATAGAACCGGTGCCGGGCCATGTGTATACTGCTCGCCGGTTTGAGGTGCTCACCGATCAGAGTGCTGAGCTCTTCAAAGGACTTGTCTGCCGGCTTCTCGGGTGCGAGCAGGTCTTTCATCAGCACATACATCTTGGATCCACAGCTGGTCAGTAGATGCGCCCTCTGCTTGCCAGCCGCTTCCTCTCCCAGCCAGTTCTTCGTGACAAAGCTCTGCTGGAGCCTCTCAACGAAATCATCCCAGTCCTCACCAACACAGTACCGTTCCTCTGTGCTACCGGTGGCCATCCTCGTGGGTCGTTGTTTCCCGTTTCTCGTCGCCAAATGTGGTGTCCTTACACCTTACTTTGGAATCACACGAGGCATGTACTGCAGACAAGGTCACTACGTGACCTGAACCTTTATTCCCAGGACCAAGAAGTGCTGACCCTACGTGGGACCTCCCTTTATATACCTGGATGATCAGGTGAGGAGTGTCTCCCACAAGTTCACCCCCTGTGGTCAAGGTGTGCATTACTCAGGTGTATACAGTGTACAGTGTTGTTACATAAAGGTTACAGTTATGTGAAGGTTACAAACATGACATAATTTTGAAAGTTGTACTGTCAATGTTCTGCAGTATTGAGGTGCTGCAAACACTGACAAGCACTGCACAAAGGTGCAAGGCTGCACCCAGGCTCTCCCATGACTCCCTCCATTTACTTAAGGAGGGAGTCACAGCACACAAGGAGGTTTTCTTTCCTTCCAATGGACGGAAGAGAACTCCCCAGGTCACCAACGCAGCCTGGTTGCACATTATACAGGAGAGCACAATCAAGGACATTGTCAGGAGGACCAGGCTGCAGTGGCGCATCCTTTCAATGATCTCAGTAGAGCATGAAACGTTATTGCAAAGCCACACTCAACCTCATCCTGCTGTGTCACTCATCACATCCCCATCACATTGCCTTCCCCACCATACTCCTGCACATCCTTACTCACACCTTGCTGCTTGACACATCCCTCTCTCTCTATCTACATTATCACATCCCCATTTCTCTAGCCACCCCTCGCAATCACCCTCATCCTTGTGCAATCATACCAACTAACAACACACAAGGGGAGGCACTTGGGTCTTTTAGCCAATGTTCATGTCAAGTTTCTGTTCGTGTTGTCAAACAGTGAGGGGTCAAAATTCAGTACCACCGATTTTGAGGTGGTGACACTGCCTGGCCGGTGATTTTACCGCTAGCAATAATTACCGCCTCAAATTGCAAAGTTCAGTTTTTTTCCCCAAATAAGCGCTAAAAGAGGCATTGCACACTCGTCCTTGGGCGCCAACGGAGTGGTAGCTCAGGCGGCCTACTCAATTTTCTGGTGCTACGATGCCGGCATCCTGGCACCTGAAAATGAAAATTTCAGTGACCCACACCCACTCTTCCCCACTGCAGCCATAAATAAATAGGAGCTAAAAAAATGAAACTTAACAACTTACCTTGCTCTCTGGACGATACTGCCCCGGAATCCCCAATGTACCGACAGCTTTTCCAGTCGGGAAAAGCTCCTGCCGGTAAAGCAGGCGATCTCATTGAAGTTTGCTGCCGCGGCACCAAGGGGGCATTGCACACTCGATGACGTCCTATCTCTTAGTGCTGCTCCCACTACCCAACTAAAGTTTTCAGGAGGCTGCGTCGGTTCGACCCCTGAACTTTTTATTTTCAACACTTTGCCTTCTTGGACAGATTTTGTGTTCCTTTGGACGTAACTTAGTGAGTTGTAGTGAATTGTGGGACATAACGCAATGGTGATGAGTGTGAAAGGAATGGCTTGGGCATTGTGGTGATGCTTTATGGTGTTGGTGTGGGGTGGTGCCAACCTGGTGCATCATGTGGCAGCCAGGGTGTACAGCGTCAAGTGAAGTAAATATGACCATGGTGAGACCATCCCTCACCTGCTGGGCAGCAATGTGATCAGGTGCTGATGCCCTGCGTCCTGTGTAGCATCAGGTGATGGCGGAGAAGGTTGGTATTGCTGTTGGTGCTGCTGGTGTGCCTGGTGATGATGGTGGGATTCTGAGGAACAAGGTGAGTTTTTTTCAAGGGCATTGATGCTGATGCCAATGTTCAGATGGCAGCTGAAGTTGAGATGAAAGAAGCGATCTGTCAATGGTGAGAGAGGTTGTTCCAAGCAGGTGACAGTGGATAGAGAGTATACTCCAAACACTTCCAAACAGCATAAAGTTCAAAAGTGTGTTCCAAATCCTGAAGACTCCAGCTTCTAACATTGGAAAGTGAACAGATGTGAAATGGTAGCTTTTATACCAATTATGCAGCTGCCACTAATTCAAAGCAATGGAGAGTCACTGAAAACCGGACCTACTTACGTGACGTGATCCCCGAATGACAAGAACCTCGTCAAAAATTGGAAAAATGGTTAGTAGCTGGTTTAAATACCGATTTAAGTATTTGAAATGGCTCACCTGCGGCTTAGTGCCGGGTCTGCAAAGCGCAGGCAGTGTTGGCACTTGAGAAGCTTACACGGAGGCGGGTTCAGAGCGGGATACTGCCCCGCTGTCAACCTTTTAGATTTTGACAGCGGACTTGCCTCTGAACCCGCCCTCTGAGCGCAGGCAAAATCTAGCTGTGTGTACAGATACACGAGTGAGACACCATCAATCTGCCACTCTTTCAGTACTCATTTCGTTGCATAGGTAAGGTTAATTTTATTGAAACTGGAAGTTTCATGCAGATAACTTGCAATTAACTTGCATATATTGCATTTCTGGAAATTACAGTCAAGAAACTCCACATAAATGAAATAGAACAAAATGAAATGTAAAAATATTTATTAATTTAATAACCAAATGGCTATTATTTCAGTTATTTCAGAAACTTCCACAAAACTTTCCTTAAAGATACAGTACATTTTATTTTGAAATAATTAAACATTGTAAATCTATCCCTCCTGAGCGTACTTCTGAAGTCAAATTAATTTTTAGTCTATTTTTATCAGAGTTCCTCCATCAAACATCTTTGCCAGCTTCTTTCAGATCGAAGTGACAGATGTAATAATAACTGTCTACAACATGTTCACAACTATCATTGAGAAGTCTGTGGAATGAGGTTTGGCTGCTGGTAGTTAGGAATTCACAGTTACAATCTGCTTGGCCTGCTCCATTTAAATTGGTAGCCCTCTTAAGGTAGCTGGATAATTATTTTGCAGGAAATTAAATATTTTTTTTATTACAGTTTCTTTTATTGCTAGATTATTGGTGGTAGAATCACAATGTTAGTGATTCTACAGTTCACAACCTCAAATAAAAAAAGTATTATTCCTTTAAAATGTAATCTGAGTGGTATTCCTATTGGATAGCTGGGTATTATTACAAGGCTGTAATCTGATTAAGCGGTTCAGATACCACCGTAAACTGCAATGGCAAGGTTTGAGCAGTATATATCTGCCATCTGGAACTTTATGAGATTAGATTATAAACTCGGCTATCACTTCCTTGGTCTGCTATTTGTTAGAACAGATTTTTTACTTTAGTATTATTTGGGATTGTCATTCCGTTTTCAGTCATTCTTTGTGCTCCTGGTCTGTGATAATGTTCACAAAAAACATTAATAAATGTGACATCATTAACCCAAATCTGTTGAGAAATGAACTGCAGCTGATGACCCGGAAATTCTTTGTCCTGTGTATATTATGGACAAGGAGATAGCAATAGCGTTTATCAAATCAAGAAAACTTGATGTAAACTTTGGCTATACAGCAACTCACTGACAATTCATCTTGAATCACTTGGCTGAATTAATTTCATTATAGCTGTCCCATCTGTACTGCCCATCCTTAAATTTTGACGTAAACTTTCACTGCTGGAATCTTGAACTTATATTGCACCTTTTGCATTCTCAGGATATCCCAAAGAAGTAGTCTAAAGGCATTAATTACTTTTGAAGTATACTTACTGTTGTTATATAGGCAACATTGAAGACAATTTGCGTATAGCAAGGTCCGACAAATAGAAACAGCAAATGAGCTGAATGGCCAGTTTATCTGGTTTTGGTGGAGTTGGTTGAGAGATAAATCTTGACCAGGTTTGCTTCCACAATGCCATTTCAAGTGCTTAAACTGCCCCTATTGGCAATTCACAGCTAGATTAGAGGCTATATTGACAATCTCTTTTGATTGCCTGACGATTGTGCAGGAAAAAGTTATCTCAGTTTTGCTCATAAATTGAAAAACAATATGATGTGTAAACCAACAACGGTAAATTCTCGCAAAAACTTTCAGTAACAATGAATCAGAATTTTCTAGCATTATAAAGGATCACAGACACTTCCTAGGTACAATGGACTGGCATTTGCTGTTGTACCGCGACAGTGAATTTTCATTTTCATTCGAAAACCTAGCCACATTTCTACAAAATTGTCATCAAAGAGGAACCACTCACTTGGAGAATTGCCTCCGACTTGAATGTGGAGACTTACTTGATGTAGGATTGTTCTGTATTTCTGGGAATGATCAATCAGCATTAAGGAGACTGCAGCCAGACCTCAAGGGATTGAGATCTGTTCACTATTTCTGAGTTCTTTGCAGTAATGTTTACTTCTTGCATAAATAGGGTAAACAGAGAATATGAGATGCTGTTATACTTCTTTTTGTTTTTGCTTATTTGATGTGTATCTTGATGAAAACTAAGTAATTTAATGCTTTCAAAAATTATAATTGTTTTAATTGATTCATACTTAGTGCATATTTTGTTTAAGTTAATCATTTACTGGTACATAAAAGCATGCCCAACCTAAAACTCCAAGATCAAATTCTGATTAAGATTAAACACTTTGAAGCTGCAGAACCATTTCCATAAATTTAAAATATGATTAATATCTTTAAAATATTAAGGTTAATATCTATATTTAATCAATTGTACAATGTATTTAGACCAAAAGCTTTGGTCCACACTCATTATGTGAATAGACTTATTGTCTGCAAATCAAATCTAATCAGACAGTATGAACCATGGAACAAAAAAGACATGACTAAATTAATAAATATTAAAGAATGTTCAGTCAACAATATCACATTCATGCAGTCATTTGATATTAAAGATAAATCACCATAGTATTATTAAGGTCAGGAAGCATCTTTAGCCAATGAAATAGCAATATCAAACAGTTCACCAACATTTAAGTTTTTTCCATTATATATACTAGAAAGATCTAATTAGATCAAATTTTACTTAAGATCACTTTTCCTCTCGAAGATAAGGATTGATCTCAAGATCCCTCCACAGTTCAGCAGACCAGAGTCAACTCTTATTAACTTTTTTCAGAGGATGAGGGGTGTTGTGGACAAATTTTCTTCTGAGAGATCGATTAAATTCCAACTCCTTTGTATCTGACAATTACTATAATGCCTTATTAAATCTAATTTGATGCCAATACTGGAAAATCATCCGCCTAGCTAGTAAAATATGGTAAATATAGTTAATTTTGATGCAGTAGAGAGCATCGTTCTGCAGAATGGATACATTGTCAGAAAACTGTAGGAGGGTTTGCTGGTATTTGGTTTCCCACATTACAGCAGTGACTACGCTCCAAAAGTATTTCATTGGCTGTAAAGCGCTTTTAGACGTCCGGTGGTCATGTAAGGTGCTATATAAATGCAAGTCTTTCTTTTCTTTATTTGAGCCATGCTATACCTTGTCTAAGAGTGGATCTTTGAGTAATACGGCTAAGCAGATCACAACCCAAATTAATTTATTTGTACCAAACCAATCACTTCAGCAATCTGCAGCTTTGTTCACTCTCTGCCTGACATTATTCTTGGGTAGTTATAGTTCAGATCATCCAGAGCAGAGGCATAAACCTTCTTCTCACCACAAGCCATAAAGTGACTTGATTGTATGATTAGTGTACACATAACGTAATTATGGTGTAAAGCAATTTCCACAGACGATGACCTTCGTCATTACCCAAACATAGAGGATAACACACACACACATACACATGTTTATGGCCATAGAACAAACATATTATTCTACAGGTTGCACGTTATAGAAAATATGCATTGGAAGGTATTACTAGTTGTAACACAACTGAGTGATTCCAGTGACATCCATCACACAGCTCACCCAAAATTGAGACTCGAGTCTCATCAGCGAGCTGCAGACACCAACTGGGTGTCCAGAGGCAGCTCGCCGGTTTCACAAGGACAAAGTTGGGCTGGCTGCCTCCCCAACAGCGGCCCTCAGGTAGGTCCTGGGTGGGGGTGAGGGTGGGGGGGGGGGGGGAAGGAGAGAAGGGGTTGATCGAGAGAGAAAGAGAGAGAGAGAGAGAGAGAGAGAGAGAGAGAGAGAGAGAGAGAGGGTGAGCGATCGGGAAGGCTAGGGGAACGATTGGGAGGGGGCCGAGCAGGGGCCGGCGATGGTCTACAGGACTGCTGTGGAGCCAGGAGGAGCCCTCCTTCCCCTTCCAGCTCCACATTCAGGTAAGTATTTTTTCAAAAACTTACCTTTATGGTGGCGGCCTCCAGCGGTCCCTTTAAGGACTGCTGGTTAGGCCGCATGTAGACACGGTTATCTTGAATGCAGCTGGCCCGGTGCCAGAGAAAGGAGAAGACCTATGCAGAGGAAAATTGTTATTGGGATTTCTAAAATAAAATAGGCTTCTGGGCATTTTAATGATATGTTAAGAGAATTATTTGATTTTTTTTATGTGATTATTATTATTATAAGTCAGTGGCTCAAAAAGCAACATAGTAACCAAAAGAAGTTGGAGTAAAATTGTTTCAACAATTGCATTGCGTTTTGGCCGGTTGCTGGCTGGTTGATAGCTTTTCTTATCTGTCTAGTGCATGGATGTAATTTTTGATTAATTTACATTTAATCCATCAGATATTTGGGTTAATTTCAATTGTTCCCTTATGGACTGTCAATAACTATAATGTGAGAGAGGTTTAAAAGATGCAAAACTTTAGTTATACAGATAGAATTTTAACATAAATGTTGTACTTTTCCCCTATTTTCCCATATGCATTGGAAGGGTGGACAAAAGAGCCATTTCAAATCCCAGACAGTGTTAATGCAACTCACTGACTGAACCAGATGCTAATTGCATATGCAGTTCTTACTCAAACCCTTACCTAAATAGTTTACCTCCCCTTTCCCAAATGCCTTGACTAACAAATGTAAACTGTTGGGAAAGCCCTCTGTGAGTCAGATTAAAATCCTGTGACGAAACTAATTGGCCACTTTATAACAAGTTTGCATGTTAACTAATTATGTGCATGCTTGTGATTATCTTATTGACTAATGTCACTATAGCCCCAATTTTAACCTTGGACCATTGCTTGGGTCCGAAGCTGGCCTTATTTTATTGTTTCCTCACAGACTCTAGCTGAAACTAACAGGATGACTTCGAGGCCAGCAGGTGTGCGTCAGAAATTGCATGGTTGCAGGCTCCCATCAGGGACACAAACAAACTGTCCTATGCAAGGTAAATGAGCAAGAAGCAGGGGAGGTCCACAGTCTATTTGTGGGGTTCAGAAGGAACACTCCTGCTCCATGTGTCCCACAAGGAACCTTTTTAAAAAAAGAGACACTCCTGTTTGCCGTCAGCTTTCACTGGCGGGTGCAGGACTGTGCAGACCTTAGTCGACCCAGAGTTAAAACTGCAAGCGCACCACAATAATGGTGACTTTGCCTTTGTAATTAGGCCCCCACTTATCTAGGGCAGGTGGCTATCCCAAAGCTAGAAAATCACCAGTTAAAATGGCCCGTGTTGTGAATGGTGTGGGAAGTTCAGAAACCCAATTTTGACTCCCCCATCAGGCAGGCTGGATTAAAATCAAGGTTTAGAATTTTTAATACCAGCCATATGTGTGTTGAGTAATATTGCTAATTATCATATAATGGCCTCCACAAAGCAATTACTGAAACAATTTCAAGTCAAATTTGCATAACAACCAGAGAATAATGCAGATTTTCACCCTGGATATGGTTCTCGGTCTTTCACACTTGTCATGACACACCTTCACTTATGCAATATTCAATATCACTTTCCCTGATGTTACTGCTCTCCAAATTCCATCAGTGACAACCATGAATAATCACTAATTTAATTCAGCAAAATTATTAACCGTCTCCAAGTGTTTTCTTAGAAGTTTAAACAAAAGGTTAACTGTGCAATTACATGAAATATGTGATTATTATTTAATTTTCTTGCAGCTTTATGTTATTGGCCAGCTGTAGCTGCCATGATAACAAAAGTGAACATGATAGAGTATAATTGTGGTAATAATTAGTAGGTTTGTAATGTTTGCAACATATGTGATAAATATGCAATTGATTTCAGTCATCAGCAAAGCCTGTACTACAGTGTACACACTGTATTCATATGGTTCTTGGTGTATGTTTTATTACAGCTACCCAATTACAATATTGTAGTGATGTTTTTACATTGATATTATACAGGATTATTTTTTCTGCATAGATTGATCATGGTGACTTAACTACAGTAACAATACAAAATTAGATTTAATTGCAGTTAGGGGTCAACTAATGGTTATTACATTACATGATGTAAGCCAAGATATCAGAGAAAAAAGCAGTTGTGTAGTGTTGGAAGAACTTTTTAATAAAAATAGAAAATTAAATCATTAAAAAAAATTACAGGTATCCATTCCCATGTCTGTTTAGCAGGTATGATTAAACTTATGTGATAATTTAATGATTTTCCATAAATGTTAATACACGTCCATGTACTTGAGTGTATATATCAAACTCCTTGGTTGTCTGGGGGTAGCTACATGTTTGACCTTGAGAACAAGTTGGGGGAGAAAGAATACATCATTTCTCTCGCAGTTTAGTTGTGGGTAAGCCTCCAAGCCCTAAGTTCTCAACGGTATATGCCTAAATCTTTAGCGGTTTCATGGATGCATTTCCTGCTTGTTTTGCAACATATTTATTAACACAAATTTAATATACCTAAACCTTTGGATTCTGAGTCCCAAGTCTGGATTCATCTGAATGATCATTTTTTTAATGCAAGTTACTATAGATTTTCCCTAAATCAAGCATTATCCCTGGTCAATAGGGCAGTCTGGAAACCTGCTTCATGCCAATGCTAATCTATAGTCATCTACTCCAGAATACATGAGGGCAACCTAGGATTACTGAGCCCCTCCCCCTGTGATTATCAACTCATTCTTCAAGCATTTAGTACTATCAGTGTGAAGAATCAAAACCACATAGTTCATTCCTGCCTTCACCCCTAATAATATACACACATAGAGAAATTGATCTTTGACAGCCCATTTTATAGGGTGTTTGATTTTCTTTTCCATTAAAGTTAATGGAAAGAAAATCAAGTGCAGTATAAAAGGCTGTCAATTCGCTGAGTGCGTTTTACACGACTGGCAAAAATAAATTTCACCTCCCTACACTATAAAACTCCAACTCGATTCTTTGTAAGTAGTGCACTAGAAGACTTCCACTATGGGAGAATTCTGACTAACCACATACATATTCATTTGCACAAGGTTACTTGGGAAGAATGCTTTCGTTTCATATCTAGCAAAGTGGTACAGACATGACAACATGGTCCTTATTTGTCCAGCAGCTATGGAAACAGGACCGAATGTTTTTTTATTCAGTGAACAGCTGTTTGACCAGATGCCCCTTGTTATTCACACATTATATTGTGCCATGTTTCTAATGTAAATTTACACTACCTATAATTTCTGGCCATTTCCAGAAAAAAAAGAAATGTAAGCAAACCAGGCTCATTGGAGGAAATCCATCTTACATGGCTCAACTTACAATCAAACCTTTCACAACAAAATCAGTCTTAACAATTCTTCTTCTATAATAAACCCTTTTCCCTCATCTGGCCTAAAACCCCATCATCAATGACACTCTAACCTTGCGTAACAGGCAGTTGCTAATTACAAACACATTACAATGGTTTAAGAGTGTAACAAAAGTATCTTTGGAGCCAGTACACAGGAGCCAAAGTGACTTGTGCTATCAAAATTTGCCAGCTCTAAAATTTGCAAATGCAGGTTATCAAATCATAGGATCAAGATAAACCAGGGGATAAACCCAAGTGTCAGGCAATATTTAAAAATTGTATTCTGTGTTTAAATTAATAATATTTATAAGGATGTTCCTTAGCTTCTCCTGGTTCAGTGAAGTGGGTATATTGTGATGCTGCAGGTCCCACAAAGGTTTTATACCCGAAGCATCAACTTGCTTGTTCTCTCCACTAGCGCTGACTGACCTGCTGAGTGTTTCCAGCACTTTCTGTTTTGGTTTATATTTCCAGGAATTGCAGTTTTTAGTTTATATTATAGTGCGACCGAACAAGAGAAACCTCTTGCATTCATGTATTTTAATTGGTTAACAGTGCTTGTATCTTTTTTCCTTTCTGTCTTCTCTGAGCATTCTGCTCCATTTTGCACATAAGCAGCAGAAAGACTGAAAGAAATGGCAAAAAAACCACTGGATTGTGAATAGTCTGTTTACAGAACAAACCCAATAGCACCAATGCACTCCAAAAGGAACCATTTGGCAGATGTTACTGTAATGATCCTGCTCCACTATAGGAGTAAAGCAGAGTTCTAGGAAGCAGTCTTTTGAATCCCATAATTTAACAACTCACTGGGCTAGAAATTTCCCAACCTTGCGCCCGTTTTTTCAGCGCTATTTCAAAAAACGGTGGTTCGCTAGTTTCATCGAAGTCTTGCGCCGACAGTTTTTAAATACCGCTGAAAAGTGGACCGCCAGCGGGCAAGATTGGAAATACAACTATCACTTTAAATTTGTCTTTTGGCGCACCCGTATTATGGGTGAAAAAAAATGCCTGAGAAAAACCTGCGTTGCAGCCCCAAGAACAGCGGTCGGTATGAAGACCTGCAAAAAAGGTAAGTTAAAGTTTTTATTTTTTAATTCTTTTTCAGCGATTCAATAGTTAAGTGTCTTGTGACTGTTTAGTGATATTTTATATTTTGCCATTTTTTTTTGTGCTTTCCCCCCTCCCAAGGCCTCTCTCATCAGCCTTGGACTAAAGTTGGCGAGGACTGCGGTTTCCGCTGCGAATCCTCGTGCAACGCCAATTTTTACCGCTGGCCGCATTTTCTAATGAAATTTAGGCCTTTAAAAAATAGCGGTGTGATTAGCGGTATTTTTGGTGGAAAATGTCCAAAAAAATACCACCATCACCAAAAGACGATTTTCCAGCCCAGTCTCTTTGGGGGAGAACAATAGAGGAGCTGCACAATATGATGTCACATAAAATCATCAAGTTTTTGTGATGTAAATAAAGTTTTGTGTTATAAATGATATTATTGAATATGGATTTATGGACTTGTCCTGGTGTAAGATCCTATAACAAAAGGTCTTTTAAATAGTCTTATTTTCTTTCGGTCTTCCACAACTAAAAGAAAGTCTTCAGGTGTTTTGCAATTTTTTATTTTTAGCCTCTCACCCTGACCCCCAAGTTCCCAAGATGTCCACTTTTCAAATAAGACCCGAGTATGACAAGAGAAATTCACATCATTAAACTGTGTTGTGTGCTTGCAATTTAAAATTCTCATCCTGTTCAAATCCCTCCATAGCCTCGCCCCTCACTGCTTCTGAAATCTTCTCCAGCCCTATATCCCTCCGAAATCTCCAGTTCTGGTCTCTTGCGCATCCCCGATTTTTATCGCTCCGCTATTGGCGGCCGAACCTTCATCTGTCTAGGCCCTAAGTTCTGGAATTCTATCCCTAAACCCCTTCACTTCTCTACGTCTCTCTCCTCATTTAAGATGCTCCCTAAAGCCTACCACTTTGACCAAGGTTTTGCTCACCTGTCCTAATAACCTGTTATGTGGCTTGGTGAAAAATTTTGTTTGATAACGCTCCTGTGTTACGATGTTAAAGGTGCTATATAAATGTAAGTTGTTGTAGTAGTATTTAAAATTCATGTATCTATTAAATATTCCTGACTTTCTCCTTTTTAAATTTATATTTTTGTTTTATGTTCACAAAAATGAAGGATGTGAATACTCAGTAACTATCCATTTCAAGCTCTCCCAGGCCTGTCTCTGGTACACAGTGAGTTCCTTCATTTCCCTGACATGTGCCTTTAACCTGCTTCCCCTGCTGTTATCACTGTTGTTCTCTCTCTCACTAACAATGTTTTCAGCAAGATGGATGCATGATTAGAACTATGAATTTGAGACAAAATATGCACTTCTGCAATATCAAAATTGATCCTGACAGTTTCATTTCTGCCCCAAGGTAAAGTGGTCTGCCATTGAAAAGTGCCTGATTTACTTGCTCAGCTAAAAACTAAAACAACTTGTCCTCACTTATGTATGTACCTCTTAAGAAGTAATTGTCAGGTAGCTGGTTGATTACTCCGATGATTGCACAAAATGTATTGGTGTCATCTGATTTCTGTGGTGGTCTTGTAAGTTATTAGTGATGGACTTGTGACCTTTGGTTCTATGCTCTTAACCTAATTGTAATACCCTGCTTATGTCAAAATTCTCTATGCTTCTCAGTATTTTCAAGACATGGATCATATCTTTATTAGTCTTTATGATTCTTTCACTGGTTTCTCCGAGTTATACTGCGCTAACAACCTGACACACAGTTGCCAACACTTGTTGTAGAATACAGTGTGGCAGAGGGACAAAGGAGCTCTACTTCCTCAACAGCTCATTTTTAACGTTAAAGTTAATTGGAAGATAGATTCATGGAACATGAAGTTCCTGAACCAGCTCAGTCCCTTTTTCTCCTAACTTTAAAAGCATTCCATGCAAAAAGTTTTACAAGTTCATTCTCAACTGGGCGTTTTTGAAATGCAGCTTCACAGCAGGCTCTAGTGTAAACAGGAGGGCTCAATTTTGCCCAAGCCCATTTTCTAGCATATTGCCAGAGTTACGTCCGTTTTTCTAGGCCAGAAATGCGCCGGAAATATTTTGCCAAAGTTTCTCCGATCTATAATTCGAATTTGGCGCCGTGCATCGTGTCCAGTCACCTTGGTGGGTAGAGCCTGCTGTCTGTGCAGAAAAAACGATGCTGCACTTTCTGCGCATGCGCGACAAAAAAAGTTATGTTTTTGACGTCGTTGCAATGGGCGTGCATGTGCAGTACAGCTCTGAATTGACAATCAGCCATTTTTAAAGAGCCAGTTGTGTGTGTGAGAACGTTGAGTGCTGTGTGAGAGCATTGGAAAAATCGGAGCTGCAGCAGTACAAGATGCAATGCGGTGCAAGAACCAAGAATTTCTTGCAGGATGAAGTGGAGGCACTAGTTACTGTGATTGAGAACAGATGGCAGGAGCAGGACACCAGCAGAGGTGACATAAAAGTTCCACCCAAAGAAATGACGAAACACTGGAACCAAGATGCAGAAGATTACTGTGCAATGGTGACCACCACGAGATCTGGAGGCCAGTGTAAAAAGTGGCAGGACCTTGGTCAAGTAGTTAGTGTAAGTAATATTTTTATTTATTCAGTGCAATTGCAATTGTAAATGTGACCATCTGTATGTCCCACCCAGCAGAAAGACACCCTCTCTAAAAAGTTATGTTTACATCTTTGCAGAGCAAAGTGGCACACAACAAACGAGAAAGAACCTGAACAGGAGAAGGCCCGGCAAATCTGCACCCACTGACACCCTTGGAAGAGAGGGTTACTCTTTGATGGATCCTGCTTGGAGAAAAGCAACCACCACTGCACAAGCTGGGCCCACACTGGAGGAACAGGTAAATCCTGCTAGATGTTAAGTACTGCGCGAGCTAGTTATGCTTCGGTTTCTGGGGATGTCTCTGTCAGCTACGCTTCGGTTGATGCAATGTACTATCATTCATCGTGGTCCTTCAAATGAGCCTGCTGCCTGTGCTGTATGAGCCTACTCATGTCAACCTGCCCCCTCCTCTGCTGCTAACTATTTGTCTGTGTTCTGTTATATTTTGCAGAATTTGAGGCCGATCCTGACGATATAGAAGAAAATTCAGACGAGAACCAGCCTAAGCAGGATAACATCTTCGAATCCAACCCTCCAGACCAAGAACATGGGGGTGAGGGGGAGGGGGAGATGATGGAGCTGATGAAGTCTCCACTGTTTTACTGACTTTGGAGGAGATTCCACTCATTGCAATGACAGCCCCTTCCGTGACTAGTGGTTTGAGTACTGGTGGGACATTCCATGGTTTCTGAATGTCCGAGGCTGTGGGTCCCAGTGGTATGGTGCAGCAGGTCACACCCAGGGCCCCACCTTCCGAGGCTGCGGGTCCTGGGTGGGGGGGGGAGTGCAGCGAGGCACACCCAGGGCCCCACTGTCCCAGGCTGTGGGTCCCCGTGGTGGTGTGTGAGCCACACCCATGGGGAGGAGGGGAAGGGTAGCTGGACCACGCTCTCCTGAGGTGCAGGATCTAACAGATGTGCTTCAGATGATGGCAATGAGTGGGGAGAGCATTGACCTTACACGATCACTCCTGGACACCATCAGTGGAGTGGGTGATGAGGTAACGGGACTGTCGGGAGAAGTAACAACACTCTCATGAGAAATGGGAATGATGTCAGTGACCATGAGGGAGGGAATGTCAGAGATGGTGCAAACACTATCACTGAACATGAGGGAGGGAATGCCACAGGTAGTTGAGACAGGTTTGCTCAACATGAGGGAGGTAATGTTGCAGGTAGTTGTCACACCGTCAGGGCACATGAGGGACGGCATGTTGGAGTTAGCTGCTGCAATAAGGGAACACGCCCAGACCCCGTGCCCATTGACAGAATCAACTGCCACTCCCACTCCAATCCCCACTATAGCCTCTAAAGAGCCCCAAGCCGGACCCTCCACATTGCCGCCTGGGCCCTCCACATTGTCGCCTGCCATCCCCCCCACCCCCGACCTCTCAATAGGTGCGCATTACCCGAGATGTTAGAAGGAATAAGCTTGGTACCAACTCCAGAAACATTGCGCCAGTGCCTGCGGGCAGGGGTGGTGGAGTCACCAAGAATAAGCGCGGTGAGCGGTCTTAGAATAAGATGGAGGAGAGATGGGTGCAGCCTTTCTTTGCTGCTGCTGTTGTTGTTGTTGTTGTTATTATTGTTACTGTTGCAACTGTTCTCAAATTAAAAGTTTTTTGTAAGTTATGTAAATTTACATGTTTATTAGTAAGTGATCTTAAAATTTGTCAGTGATTTTAAAGTTTGTCAGTGATCATAACTGAAAACTTTAAAGTTTGATACAAGAATAATTTTATTAAAATTAACTTAAGTACAAACTGTTAAAACTTTGAATAAAATATATTTTTCATCAAAACTGAATTATTTCCATTATTTGTTCGATTATTAAAACTTCTCTCTTCCCCCAACTAATTGCAGTCTTATGACTTCTCCCCTTCTCCGCCCCCTCACCCCCACCAACTAATTGCAATCTTGTGACTTCTCCCCTTCTCTCCCCCCTCCTCCCCCAAACTCATTGCAGTCTTCAGAAGCCTTTTGATCGGCACCTCGCTCCGCAGGCTCAGTGCAGAAGGCTTCCGATTGGTTGGCACCTCCCTCTCTCCCCCCACCCCCCGGGCTTGTTTTCCAGCTGAGCACGGGGCTGATTCTGCCGGCCAAAGCTACGACCCTCCAGCCCTGCTTCAAGACGTTCGGTGGTGGCATGTAAGTAAAAAAAATGAAAACTTCTGAAATCCCAAAAACTTCCATTTACTTCGTTGACAGGTTTTAAAAAAGTTGAACTTTATTATTGATTTTTAGAGTGTTCCTGACTCCCTCCAAAATCTTCGATTAAAAACAATGGCGTCTTTCAGCGCCGATTTGTCAATGTGCCATGCATTCTGCTAACTCACCAGAAGGTTTTTTGGGAGTGGCCAGATACGCCAACCTAGGAGGAAAATTTTTTGTCCAAACTACAAAGTATTATGAAAACCGGCATAGACATGAGGGAACGCCTCCCTTTACGTCAAAAAAAAACTCACCTAGAAAAATCGTAACTAACTCAGTTACGCCGGCGCAGATCGCATGGGGAAAGTTTGAAAACATAACTACGCCAGAAAAAATGCCGCGTGCAAAAATAACGGCGCAAATGGCCCGGGAAAATTGAGCCCAGAGTCATGTGTGACACCTGTTGGAGACTTGCCATTAATGCACTTGGGTGCCTGAGTTATGCTGCTACTTTTCTCAATGATACACATGCAAAACTGTTTTGCTTCAACACAAAAGGAGCAGAATAATTGCACACTTGGAGCTCTAGGTTGCTAAATATCTAAAGTGAATAAAACTGAATGAAAAATAAAAGCAATACTTAAAATGTGTAATCACCAAATTTCTATGATTTCGATAAGATTAGAATAATTTTTTTTATAATCAATTGTTCTTTTGGTGCATCTCAGTATTTTGTCAGCCTTGTGGTTAACAGCATCAGATTGGCTGGAAATTGGCCAGAAGTGACATCGCATTATTTTCCTCTTCCCCACTACAAATCCTTCTGCAGATGTTATTATTCTAATATTCATTACCTTGCAAGTATCCACACTAAAGTTAATTTGCCATTCCTTTGTTCATCTAATTTATTGATCCGCATTCCTCTGAATGCCATTAACCTTCCTTATACTGATCATCTAGCCATTTTGCAAATTTTACACGATTTAAAGCAGAAGTACACTATTGCAACATTGCAGGGAAAACTTTGCACATTCGTGTTCCCTTCACAGAAACTTGCTCAACCGGAGTGCATATCAGGAGTTGAAGTACAGAGGTCAACGTGCCCACAGGTTTCTCCAGCCATTAAAATTAATGGTTGGAAAATCTTGTAAAGCTTCCATGCCTGAATTCCCCTTTCGCTTTCCTTGCAAGCAAAGCTATATGTCTAGAGCACAAATTTCCAAAAGTTACCTTCTGTTGTTGTATCAGGGATGTAGTGTAGACATTTTTTCTTTACGGAGAAGTAATATATTCGACATCTGCACACGATATAGTTTTGTAGCTCAGTGCCCATTGACAGCAAGATACCTGTCATTCAACAGATTAAGTTATTTTGATGACAAGGCTGGAACCACAGATAGTTTCCAGCATTGAGACCAAAACAATTAATAAAAAGTTCAACTGCCTGCTCTGTCATTTACTAAATTTGAGGAGAAAATGTTCAATAAAGTGTTTTTGAGTTATTACGTTGAAAATTTTGGATTAATTTCTGGACAGATGGATGGACCTGCCTGGATCAGATATAAATCATCCCATTTTATGCAGCAATTTTTGTCTAGTTAGAACCTTCTGATTTGTTTCATAAAAGCCGAATCTTTTTGAATGATTTGTTTAAAAAAGATATATCAAAGGTTTTAATCAAACAGTTATTCAGGTAAAATACACATTTTAGAGGCTATAATTCAAAAGAGCCAGAGTCAAAGCTTAAAATATACACTGACTTACAATAATTTAACCATAAGATCAAATTGTAACATGAATCCTTTTGAATTTTTTAAAAAGAAAATAGAGCCATTAAACATTCAAAGGAGAATTATTCAGTAGGTGCCAAGTATTTCTGGTTATTCCATTGATATTTTTAAGTTCTCCCATTTTGAATTGGATTCACTCCCTGTCAATCTGAGACTTCAGTTAGGGACATTGCCACAGATACTTGGGTGATTTAAGCCACAGAATCAGTTGGGTGATTTAAGCCACAGAATCAGTTGATTCAGTGAGGATCACAATGCTGTCTGAGTGTTCGGGCATGGTCATAAAAGCCTTTGGCATTTCAGAACAAAAATTGCAAATTTTCCAATGTCATCAGCTAAAGGATAGGCTATTTTTAAAAAACTTTCAGTTCTCTTTTCACCGCATGCGTTTAATAATCAGATTTGTCACATGTGTTTCATTCACAGGTTGACTGGCTTACAAATCTGCAAAAAGGGAAAGTAAGATTGATTCCAAATTTAGACGCCACATGTCTGTATGGTTCTCCACTGTTATTTACAATAAAACTGATCCTATGCAGGTATGAAAATTTTGCTCACCAACCATGTGCTGGACAGCGCTGCCCAATTCATTTTCAGCAAATGTATAACAAGGCACAAGTAGTAAATGAAGCAATAAAAAAATTTGAAAAAGGACACAGACAGGCTAAGTGAATGCGCAAAAATTTGGCAGATGGAGTACAATGTTGGAAAGTGTGAGGTCATGAACTTTGGCAGAAAAAAAATCAAAGAGCAAGTTATTATTTAAATGGAGAAAGATTGCGAAGTGCCGCAGTACAGCGGGACCTGGGGGTACTTGTGCATGAAACACAAAAGGATAGTATGCAGGTACAGCATGTCATCAGGAAGGCCAATGGTATCTTGGCCTTTATTCCAAAGGGGATGGAGTATAAAAGCAGGGAAGTCTTGCTACAGCTCAGTCTCAGTCAACTACTCTGCAAAAGGTGCTCAAGTAAATGAACAGATTCTCTTTCCTAAACATGTAACACCAACAAACTTTTAATATCTCTGTATCCAGTAGAGTGGACAAGGGAGAACCAGTTGATGTGGTATATTTGGACTTTCAGAAGGCGTTCGACAAGGTCCCACACAAGAGATTGATGTGCAAAGTTAGAGCACATGGGATTGGGGGTAGTGTGCTGACATGGATTGAGAACTGGTTGTCAGACAGGAAGCAAAGAGTAGGAGTAAATGGGTACTTTTCAGAATGGCAGGCAGTGACTAGTGGGGTACCGCAAGGTTCTGTGCTGGGGCCCCAGCTGTTTACATTGTACATTAATGATTTAGATGAGGGGATTAAATGTAGTATCTCCAAATTTGCGGATGACAATAAGTTGGGTGGCAGTGTGAGCTGCGAGGAGGATGCTGTGAGGCTGCAGAGCGACTTGGATAGGTTAGGTGAGTGGGCAAATGCATGGCAGATGAAGTATAATGTGGATAAATGTGAGGTTATCCACTTTGGTGGTAAAAACAGAGAGACAGACTATTATCTGAATGGTGACAGATTAGGAAAAGGGGAGGTGCAAAGAGACCTGGGTGTCATGGTACATCAGTCATTGAAGGTTGGCATGCAGGTACAGCAGGCGGTTAAGAAAGCAAATGGCATGTTGGCCTTCATAGCAAGGGGATTTGAGTACAGGGGCAGGGAGGTGTTGCTACAGTTGTACAGGGCATTGGTGAGGCCACACCTGGAGTATTGTGTACAGTTTTGGTCTCCTAACCTGTGGAAGGATATTCTTGCTATTGAGGGAGTGCAGCGAAGGTTCACCAGACTGATTCCCGGGATGGCGGGACTGATCTATCAAGAAAGACTGGATCAACTGGGCTTGTATTCACTGGAGTTCAGAAGAATGAGAGGGGACCTCATAGAAACGTTTAAAATTCTGACGGGTTTAGACAGGTTAGATGCAGGAAGAATGTTCCCAATGTTGGGGAAGTCCAGAACCAGGGGTCACAGTCTAAGGATAAGGGGTAAGCCATTTAGGACCGAGATGCGGAGGAACTTCTTCACCCAGAGAGTGGTGAACCTGTGGAATTCTCTACCACAGAAAGTTGTTGAGGCCAATTCACTAAATATATTCAAAAAGGAGTTAAATGAGGTCCTTACTACTAGGGGGATCAAGGGGTATGGCGAGAAAGCAGGAATGGGGTACTGAAGTTGAATGTTCAGCCATGAACTCATTGAATGGCGGTGCAGGCTAGAAGGGCCGAATGGCCTACTCCTGCACCTATTTTCTATGTTTCTATGTTTCTAAACATCTTTGCCTTCCTTTGTGAACTGGATCTTGGTGCAATTGTAAAAGTACAACTTGTTATAAAAGCAGCTCTCAATAAATGCTTACTTCCGATGACAACTGGTAAAGTGAGGCTATAGTGCATGTTCCTAGAGCCCTTTTTAAATGTTCTCAGCATCTATGATCTTTTACAAGTGTTTAAAAGAACAGACACATTGTAATGAACAAACAGCTGCTTTAGAAATAAGCATTCGAATGAATGTATACCACCGAGTTTTATGAGTGGCCTGGGGGAACCATACTGCACGTTATTTTATGTCGTACAACAACTCCACAAGCAATTTGGAACACACAGTGGACTAACGTTCACTCCAGCAACCACCTGAGTCATTCAGTTCTCTGTATAGTGAGCACTGCACATTATGACCACTGAATTCAAAAGCGTAGTAGCCAAAATTATTCCTTTATTTTTCTTCAGGTTCACTTGCAACATGACTATTTTGTGCAGAGGCAAAATCGAACTTCAGATATTCGTAATCGTGGTTATAAAATGGTGTAAACATTTACAGCACTTTGCTGATGTCTTACTTTTCCATTTTTGATTGAAAGCCTGGTGTGTTAGGAAAAGATATCAGAACTGAGTAAATGTGGATGAAAGCAGTAACTCATGGGTTTGTAAACTAGTGGGAGGACAGAAGACTGGGAAGCTTTTAAAAGCCAGCAAAGAATGTCTAAAAAAATGATTAAGAAAGGGAAGATAGACTATGAAAGTAAACTCGCACAAAATATAAAAACAAATAAGCAAGAACTTCTATAGGTATATAAAAAGGAAAAGAGTGGCGAAAGTAAATGTTGGTCCCTCAGAGGACAAGACGAGGGAGTTAGTAATGGGGAACATGGAGATGTCAGAAACTCTGAACATATATTTTGTATCAGTCTTTATGGTAGAGGACACTAACAATATTCCAACAGTGGATAGTCAAGGGGCTATGGGGGGCGGTGGGTGGGTGCGGGGAGGAACTTAACACAATCACAATCACTAAGGAGGTACTACTCAGTAAGATAATTGGACTAAAGGCAGATAAGTCCCCTGGACCTGATGGCTTGCATCCTAGGGTCTTGAAGTAGCGGCAGGGATTGTGGATGCATTGGTTGTAATTTGCCAAAATTGCCTGGATTCTGGGGAGGTCCCAGCAGATTGGAAAACTGAAAATGTAACACCCCCATTTCAAAAAGGAGGCAGACAAAAAGCAGGAAACTATAGACCACTTAGCCTAACATTTGTGATTGGGAAAATGTTGGAGTCCATTATTAAAGAAGCAGTAGCAGGACATTTTCAAAAGCAAAATTCGGTCAGGCAGAGTCAGCATGGATTTATGAAGGGGAAGTCATGTTTGACACATTTGCTGGAATTCTTTGAGGATGTAACGAACAGGATGGATAAAGGGGAACCAATGGATGGTGGTGTATTTGGACTTCCAGAAGGCATTTGACAAGGTGCCACAGAAAAGGTTACTGCATAAGATAAAAGTTCACGGGTGGGGGGAATATTTGAGCATGGATAGAGGATTGGCTAACGAACAGAAAACAGAGAGTCGGGATAAATGGTTCATTCTTTGGTTGGCAACCAGTAACTAGTGGGGTGCTGCAGGGATTCGTCTACGGACCCCAACTATTTACAATTTATATTAACGACTTGGAAGAAGGGACTGAGTGTAATGTAGCCAAGTTTGCTGATGATACAAAGATGGGAGGAAAATAAATGTGTGAGGACACAAAAAATCTGCAAAAGGACATAGACAGGCTAAGTGAGTGCGCAAAAAATTGGCAGATGGAATATAGAAACATAGAAACATAGAAAATAGGTGCAGGAGTAGGCCATTCGGCCCTTCAAGCCTGCACCGCCATTCAATGAGTTCATGGCTGAACATGCAACTTCAGTACCCCATTCCTGCTTTCTCGCCATACCCCTTGATCCCCCTAGTAGTAAGGACTACATCGAACTCCTTTTTGAATATATTTAGTGAATTGCCCTCAACAACTTTCTGTGGTAGAGAATTCCACAGGTTCACCATTCTCTGGGTTTAGAAGTTTCTCCTCATCTCGGTTCTAAATGGCTTACCCCTTATCCTTAGACTGTGACCCCTGGTTCTGGACTTCCCCAACATTGAGAACATTCTTTCTGCATCTAACCTGTCTAAACCCCGTCAAAATTTTAAACGTTTCTATGAGATCCCCTCTCATTCTTCTGAACTCCAGTGAATACAAGCCCAGTTGATCCAGTCTTTCTTGATATATCAGTCCCACCATCCCGGGAATCAGTTTGGTGAACCTACGCTGCACTCCCTGAATAGCAAGAATGTCCTTCCTCAAGTTAGGAGACCAAAACTGTACACAATACTCCAGGTGTGGCCTCACCAAGGCGCTGTACAACTGTAGCAACACCTCCCTGCCCCTGTACTCAAATCCCCTCGCTATGAAGGCCAACATGCCATTTGCTTTCTTAACCGCCTGCTGTACCTGCACGCCAATCTTCAATGACTGATGTACCATGACACCCAGGTCTCGTTGCACCTCCCCTTTTCCTAATCTGTCACCATTCAGATAATAGTCTGTCTCTCTGTTTTTGCCACCAAAGTGGATAACCTCACATTTATCCACATTATACTTCATCTGCCATGCATTTGCCCACTCACCTAACCTATCCAAGTCACTCTACAACCTCATAGCATCCTCCTCGCAGCTCACACTGCCACCCAACTTAGTGTCATCCGCAAATTTGGAGATACTACATTTAATCCCCTCGTCTAAATCATTAATGTACAATGTAAACAGCTGGGGCCCCAGCACAGAACCTTGCGGTACCCCACTAGTCACTACCTGCCATTCTGAAAAGTACCCATTTACTCCTACTCTTTGCTTCCTGTCTGACAACCAATTCTCAATCCATGTCAGCACACTATCCCTAATCCCATGTGCTTTAACTTTGCACATTAATCTCTTGTGTGGGACCTTGTCAAAAGCCTTCTGAAAGTCCAAATATACCACATCAACTGGTTCTCCCTTGTCCACTCTACTGGAAACATCCTCAAAAAATTCCAGAAGATTTGCCAAACCAAAGTACTTGTTCAATTGGTCTGCCATTTCTTTGTTCCCCGTTATGACTTTCCCTGATTCTGACTGCAGGGGACCTACGTTTTTCTTTACTAACCTTTTTCTCTTTACATATCTATAGAAACTTTTGCAGTCCGTCTTAATGTTCCCTGCAAGCTTCCTCTCGTACTCTATTTTCCCTGCCCTAATCAAACTCTTTGTCCTCCTCTGCTGAGTTCTAAATTTCTCCCAGTCCCCAGGTTCACTGCTATTTCTGGCCAATTTGTATGCCACTTCCTTGGCTTTAATACTATCCCTGATCTCTCTTGATAGCCACGGTTGAGCCACCTTCCCTTTTTTATTTTTACGCCAGGCAGGGATGTACAATTGTTGTAGTTCATCCATGCGGTCTCTAAATGTCTGCCATTGCCCATCCACAGTCAACCCCTTAAGTATCATTCACCAATCTATCCTAGCCAATTCACGCCTCATACGTTCAAAGTTACCCTTCTTTAAGTTCTGGACCATGGTCTCTGAATTAACTGTTTCATTCTCCATCCTAATGTAGAATTCCACCATATTATGGTCACTCTTCCCCAAGGGGCCTCGCACAACGAGATTGCTAATTAATCCTCTCTCATTACACAACACCCAGTCTAAGATGGCCTCCCCCCTAGTTGGTTCCTCGACATATTGGTCTAGAAAACCATCCCTTATCACTCCAGGAAATCCTCCTCCACTGTATTGCTTCCAGTTTGGTTAGCCCAGTCTATATGCATATTAAAGTCACCCATGATAACTGCTGCACCTTTATTGCATGCACCCCTAATTTCCTGTTTGATGCCCTCCCCAACATCACTACTACTGTTTAGAGGTCTGTACACAACTCCCACTAACGTTTTTTGCCCTTTGGTGTTCTGCAGCTGGAAAGTGTGACGTCATGCACTTTGGCAGAAAAAAAATCAAAGAGCAAGTTATTATTTAAATGAAGAAAGATTGCAAAGTGCTGCAGTGCAGCGGAACCTGGGGGTGCTTGTGTATGAAACACAAAAGAATAGTATGCAGGTACAGGAAGTGATCAGGAAGGCCAATGGTATCTTGGCCTTTATTGCAAAGGGGATGGAGTATAAAAACAGGGAAGTCTTGCTACAGCTATATAAGGTATTGGTGAGGCCACACCTGGAATACTGCGTGCAGTTTTGGTTTCCATATTTACGAAAAGATATACTTGCTTTGGAGTCAGTTCAGAGAAGGTTCATTAGGTTGTTTCCGGGGATGAGGGGGTTGACTTATGAGGAAAGGTTGAGTAGGTTGGGCTTCTACTCATTGGAATTCAGAAGAATGAGAGGTGATCTTATCGAAACGTATAAGATTATGAGGGGGCTTGACAAGGTGGATGCAGAGAGGATGTTCCCACTGATGGGGGAGACTAGAACTAGAGAGCATGATCTTTCAATAAGGGGCCGCCCATTTAAAACAGAGATAAGGAGAAATTTCTTCTCTCAGAGGGTTGTAAATCTGTGGAATTCACTGCCTCAGAGAGCTGTGGAAGCTGGGACATTGAATAAATTTCTTAAACAATAAAGGGATAAGGGGTTATGGGGAGCAGGCAGGGAAGTGGAGCTGAGTCCATGATCAGATCAGCCCTGATCTTATTGAATGGCGGAGCAGGCTCGAGGGGCCATATGGCCTACTCCTGTTCCTATTTCTTATGTTCTTATGACATAGCTGCCAGACTGGGCCTGTGGCAGGTGGTGAGAGAACCAACACAAGGGAAAAACCTACTTGACCTCGTCCTCACCAATCTACCTGTCGCAGATGCATCTGTCAATGACAGCATTGGTAGCAGTAATCTCTGCACAGTCATTGTGGAGACGAAGTCCTGTCCTCACACTGAGGACACCCTCCATCGTATTGTGTGGCACTACCACCGTGCTAAATGGGATAGATTCAGAACAGATCTAGCAGCTCAAAACTGTGCATCCATGGGGCACTGTGGGCCATCAGCAGCAGCAAAATTGTATTCCACCACAATCTGTAACCTCATGGCCCGGCATATCCCTCACTCTACCGTTACCATCAAGCCAGGGTACCAACCCTGGTTCAATGAGGAGTGTAGCAGAGCATGCCAGGAGCAGCACCAGACGTACCTAAAAATGAGGTACCAACATCGAGAAGCTGCAACACAGGACTACATGCATGCTAAGCAGTGGAAGCAGCATGCTATGAACGGAGCTAAGCGATCCCACAATCAATGGATCAGATCAAAGATCTCCAGTCCTGCCACATCCAGTCGTGAATGGTCATAGACCGTTAAACAACTAACAGGAGGAGGAGGAGGCTCCATGAATATCCCAATCCTCAATTATGGCGGATCCCAGCACGCGTGCAAAAGACAAGGCTGAAGCATTTGCACTGTCTTTAGCCAGAAGTGCCGAGTGGATGATCCATATCAGCCTCCTCCTGAGGTCCCCACCATCACAAAAGCCAGTGTTCAGCTAATTCAATTCACTCCACGTGATGTCAAGAAGTGGCTGAGTGCATTGGATACAGCAAAGGCCATGGACTCCGACAACATCCTGGCTGCCGTGCTGAAGACTTGTGCTCCAGAACTAGCTACTTCTCTAGCCAAGCTGCTCCAGTACAGCTACAACACTGGTATCTACCCAACAATGTAGAAAACTGCCTAAGTATGTCCTGTCCACAAAAAGCAGGACAAGTCCAATCCGGCCAATTGCCATCCGATCATGTCTACGCTTAATCATCAGCAAAGTGATGGAAGGTGCCTCGACAGTGATATCAAGCGGCACTTACTCACCAATAACCTGCTCACCGATGCTCAGCTTGGGTTCTGCCAGGTCCACTCCAGACCTCATTACAGCCTTGGTCCAAACATGGACAAAAGAGCTGAATTCCAGAGAAGAGGTGAGAGTAACTGCTCTTGACATCAAGGTAGCATTTGACTGAGTGTGGCATCAAGGAGCCCTTGTAAAATTGAAGCCAATGGGAATCGGAGAGAAAACTCTCCACTGGCTGGAGTCAAGTCTAACACAAAGGAAGATGGTTGTGATTGCTGGAGGTCAATCATCCCAGCCCCAGGACATCGCTGCAGGAGTTCCTCAGGGCAGTGTCCTCGGCCCAACCATTTTCAGCTGCTTCCTCAATTACCTTCCTTCGATCAAAAGGTCAGAAGTGGGGATGTTCGCTGATGATTGCACTGTGTTCAGTTTCATTCACAACTCCTCAGAAAATGAAGCAGTCCATGCCCACATGAAGCAAGGCCTGGATGACATTCAGGCTTGGGCTGATAAGTGGCAAGTAACATTTGCGCTGCACAAGTGCCAAGCAATGACCATCTCCAACAAGCGAGTGTTTATCCACCTCCCCATGATATTTAATGACATTCCAATCGCCGAATCCCCTACCATCAACATCCTGGGGGTCATCATTGATCACAAACTTAACTGGACCAGCCACATAAATACTGTGGCAACAAGAGCAGGTCAAAGGCTGGGTATTCTGCGGCAAGTGTCTCACCTCCCAACTCCCCAGAGCCTTTCCACCATCTACAAGGCACAAATAAGGAGTGTGATGGAGTACTGTCCACTTGCCTGGATGAGTGCAGCTCCAACAACACTCAAGAAGCTCGACACCATCCAGGACAAGGCAGCCCGCTTGATTGGCACCCCATCCACTACCTCCAACATTCACTCCCTACACCATGCGCTGCATTGTGTGTACCATCTATAAGATGCACTGCACCAACTCACCAAGGCTTCTCCGGCAGCACCTCCCAAACTCACGTGCTCTACCACTTAGAAAGACAAAGGCAGTAGGTGCATGGGAGCACCATTACCTGCAAATTCCCCTCCAAGTTATACACCATCCTGACGTGGAAATATATCGCCGTTCCTTCATCGTCGCTGGGTCAAAATCCTGGTACAGGGTACCTTCATCACAAGAACTGCAACGGTTCAAGGAGGCGGCTCACCGACACCTTCTCAAGGGCAATTAGGGATGGGCAATAAATGCTGGCTTTGCCAGCAACGCCCACATCCCAGAATGAATTTTTAAAAAACAGGTAAAGATTAAACTTAAGATAAATTATATTCTTTAGTTTCCTGTCAAAACACTTCAGCAAATGTAATTCGGAAAGGAAGGAGAAATCTTGGTTTTGAATCACATGCTCTCTTGTTTTTTTTTTAATGCCTCATATGTATGCATCCCTGTTTAAGTCTCTTTCGAGTTATCTGCCATGGAGTCACTCATTGTGCAATACTTGAATGGATGGGAGAGAAGTATAAAATCCAACTGATCAACACTGATCACTGGAACAAGCAATGAAAGAAATGATTATTGAACACATAACAATAAATCTATCAAACACTACACTGAAGAAATGTCTCCTTCTTTGACAGTGTAAATTTTTATCTGAATGCGCTGCTGTGAAGTGCCTTATGACATTTTACTACATTAAAGACGCTATATAAATACAAGTTATTATTATGGGACAAGAAAGAAAATGAAGAGTTGAAGCGAAAAACACATTTGCACAAATAATGAATGAAAAGGGTGAAGCAATGAAAATAGTTAAGAAAGTGAGAGAAAAATGTGGAGAAACGCTAAAAAAAAAGTCAAAACAAACATAAAAGAGAACAAGGAAAGTAAAGAGACTTGACATAAGAGAAAAAACTAAATGAGAACATAAAAGAGAAAGTAGAGAAATCTAAAATAATTAGAAAAAGAAAACAAAGAAAGGAAAAATCAAAAATAAATTTAAAAGATTAAAGACTAATAAAATCTGCAGTCCACTAACACAGTCTCTCTTCAGCTTTTGCAATATAGAAGACACAGATGCTTTTATTTGTTTTCCCACTGTTTCTGGTGGCATCTGAAAGATGTTTTGGACAAGCTGACAGATATTGGTTCAAATGAAGAATAGCCGCAGCAAAGAAAAGAAGAAATGTTCTTAATCTCATGTTTCATAGCCTGACATGATTTGTTTCTCGTCTGTACTATATACATCATCTTGGTGATCACAGTGATGACTAAAAGTAAAGTGGGGATATGAAAATATTTTGACATCCGAAAATTTTGGATGGCAAGGAAGATGCAGAAGTATTTAGGCAATAGGAATGTATTGATGGCGGTGTCTAAACTGTTACAAATGCTGTATTAAAATAATCAACATGAAAAAATAGCTGGAAACTGATTTCAATGCTGTTCCTGTGTATCTGTTAGTCAATTTTCATTTTTATTGCTGTTGTATATGTTCAGGCATTCTGATGAGCCCGTGCGATGGTGTTACCCTTTGAAACAGTGATAAATAATGGCTGTAGGATTAGAATGCGATTAGGTGCCAGAAAGGATTCACACTGTCTCAGTGCTTAAGAGGCTAGAAACCTGCTGTGCACCTGTCCAAAGAAAACAGCCACTGTAGATTAGAATTACTGGAGAGAGCGAACTTGTACTATGTTGTGCTGTACACAGTTAACAAAGAAGTTACACAGAGGCAAATTCTTTTCTGAAAGATTTGGTGCCCAGTGTGTAAACAATAAAGAAGACAGTAGTCGCTTTTGTGTCGATAGGGTCAGTGCACTTGATTTGGTCAGGGCACTGTGACATCACTCATGTTAGCATCCTGAGGTGACGCTCTTTCATGCCATCTCTCTCGCTGCAGCTCTGAGCGTTCCCAGCAGGCACGATATCAAGACAGCACAATGACATCATCTTACTGTGCCTAACACATAAAAAATTGCAAAGAAAAAGTGAGAATGCTTGAAAGATAAAACAAACTACAGGGAAAAAGGGGAAATACAAGGCAGTTTGAACATTATGTTAATTTTTCAGCTGGTAACCTTTCATCAGAACTTGCAGTTCTGATAATTAATTGGTCAGACCCAAAGCATTAACCTGTCTTTCTCTTTTGGATGCAGCCTGACGTGCTGTGCATTTTCAGGCTTTATTTAAAAATTTGCAGTTTATTTTTATCTTGCTATATTTAATATAATTCAGCATTATTCATTTCCTTTCACCACAATATGCCATATTTTTTGCTGAAAAGACAAAGGGGTAGAAATGAGTATGAGTTGTTCCTGTTTTTCTGGCATTAAGTGGTGCAACATATACCCATTTAACAGTGGGAGGGCCTGTGCCCAATCTGAGCAGGTTTTCGGCCGACTAATACATTTTGTTGTATCTATTTTTGGGATGTCCTGGGCAGTTCCTAAAACAGGCACCTTGAATATGTAAATGAGGGGCCTAACGCCTGTTGGAGGACCCCTCGCTGGAATTAGTTGAAGACACGAAAAGCTGGTGTAGGACCTTCCCCAGTCAGAATGCTTCAGTGGCCCCTGTGGCCATCAACGTACATAGGTTTTTTTACAATTAAAAAAAAAAACCTTCCTGTGGAGCCAGGAGGAGGAGGAGTCTTGTCCTGACTCCACAGTCCACAGGACTTACCCGAGGGCCACTACCGGTGAGGCAGATGGCCTGATATTAATTTTTCCAGTCAGGCGAGTTGCCCTTGGAGGAGCGCCAGGTGCCAGCAACTCACCACAACTATGTAGATGAGGCCCGTGGACCACTTCTGGTTTCCCACTGCTTCCTGCGGTTCCCTGCCGGCCCAAGCTCATCCCCTTCGAGGGCTCGAGGGGCCGTATGGCCTTCTCCTGCTCCTATTTCTTATGTTCTTCGGCATCGTTCCCACACCTCCCCTCCCAGGATCTACCCGTAGCCGCAAGCAGGCAATCCTGCCGGCTGACATTCCTGTGACCCAAAACCGGTGAGATGCCTTGGGGCGTGTCGTGTATGTAGGCACCTTTAGTAATGACTCCACGAGGCTGGGTATGATAATTCAACTGTGTAGACCTGTAGTCCTTTATTTGCAGCTCCCGAGTGAAGACAACAAGCTGTGAGTTCCTTTTTACACTGGGTTACCTGCAGTGTGCAGGTAACCCTTAGGTCTCCAGCAGCAGCACCCTCTGGTGTACAGGTAAGGTGTGTACAGTATAAGGGTACATTCAGTGTTGCAGAACAGTGTTACATACATCACACAGTAAACAGGCATGCATACACAACAGGGCGCCTGTTGGGCATCGCAACTTACCGAGTGGATTCAAATTAGGCTTGGGCCTCAAGACAGCCACAGCCTATTCACCACTGGAATGGGCTGTTGGCCGGAGCACTCTGCTGGCCAGCTTCCCAAAAATCAAAATCTAGTCTCGTGCTATTTCTGTAGAGTGTGATTACTATGTTAAAATAATCTGAAGGTCCTACTCCTGCACCTACTTTCTATGTTTCTATGTTTAGGTTATG
The DNA here is from genome assembly GCF_044704955.1 of Pristiophorus japonicus. Lineage (NCBI taxonomy): Eukaryota > Metazoa > Chordata > Chondrichthyes > Pristiophoridae > Pristiophorus > Pristiophorus japonicus. The sequence continues at coordinate 89,292,718 of NC_091983.1, forward strand.
TCAAAAGATGTTAAAAAAATAAGAAGGTTATGCTACAAACTGAAAATTCTGCATGTTAAATATTAAAAAAGGGTAGGATTAATAAGATGCAGAAAACAGGAGAGGACTGCTCAATTGGAAATTTTTATTTTCTCAGCTGTATGTTTGTTTTGTTACGCTTCAGAGCACAATTGCTCTTGCAATCCTTAAAGGGTTTAAACTTGCTGGCTCCAAAATTATAAATCCCACGATCCATCACCAGAAGTGCAGCAGTGTGGGACTTCCCCCACCAATTGGCCCCAACACTCATCCTGCTAGAAATAGCGAAGTCACTTGACTTTAATACTGCTGGGCAAGGACGCAAGCCAGAAGCGTAAGTTCCACCAGCAATTGGTGCAGAGCATCCGGGAGACCCAGGAAGTCATTCTGAGGTCACGCTGCAGGATTTAAAGCTGGACTGCTCTTAAAGCAGAAGCACGGTGCAGAAATAGCTCCAACAGAAGAGCAGCAAATGTCTCCAGAGAGTGATATAAATATTATTTCATCCCTCCAGTGGTCTTAAAGCAGGACCAAAATGTAGCAATCTGAAGACACAGCTTTAACAAGAGCTGGTAAGAAGAGAGTTTCCAACTGAGAGACTGAGTGGTAGCAACATTCTAAAAAGTGAAATTCAGCACAGGAGAGATGCAACATTGGGAAGTGTCGTCAATGTAGAAGCCAGAACCATGTGGAAGGAAGTGATGCAATTAGTGAGTGGCAACTTTCTAACTCCCAGGACCCCTCTCCAGTTCAGGAAATAGTTAATGATCTCATAATATCAGTAAGGGCAAGTTTGATGGCAGTAAGCTGCTGTTTGTCTAATGTTTCAATTTTACAGACAGAGGTAAATGGTAACCTTAAATACAGTAACAAACATAAGTGTATAACCCTGTTAACTAAATGAACAGTACAGACTTCTTTATCACGAAGTAAAGTGTATGACTATAGAATCCTGAAAGACTTGCATGCCAAATGAAGAAACTCTCTAAGAGAAGTCATGAATCCTCCAATTGTAAATAAAGACACAGGGGGTGAAATTCCTCTGCTGTGTGCCTACTGTTAGCGCCTCCCACGAAATTGCACGGGAGATAGCGGAGGCGCGAATCCAGCAGCGCCACACCCTGCTGGTAGCACCCCTGCTGCTGCGCCTCTGGCGATTATGTCATCACCTTGTGCGGCGACTTCTTTTCGCCCCATGGCGGCCCACTTCTGCCCCGCGTCAGAAATTGGGCAGAGCCCCATGAGGCCGCCGCGGGCAATGCCCGTGCCAACCTCGCGGGTCACAAACCGAGCCGCACACCCATCGCGGGGCGAAAGTTAAAGGTGCGCTGCGCCGCAAACCGCCATCTTCTTTTTTTAAATCCACTTATCAGTCGGGTTGTTGTCCAATGCTTTTGCGGAGTCCGGGCCACAATCATTCAGCCCAGCACTCCATTTCGGTGCTGGGCTGCGGCCATGGCACCTCGCCTCCCTGGTGGCCCAGTGGAGGCCATCAAAGGGCCTGCAGAGCTTGCAGCGTCCCTACCATTTAACGGAAGGGATTACATCTGCTGACTGGCCCTGCTAAATTTGCGGTGGAGCACATTGACCTGAAGCAAGCAAGTGCCAGCACAACTATCGGCGCAGTGTCCATCTGTCACATGCAGTCAGAAAATTTGGCACCTGGCTGCCTTTGCAGATTGAGACTGTCCAGGCCATCCCACAACCCCGTGCAACATTCCCTCAGTCCACTGTGTAAAGAGGCTGATCTCAATATTTCTTTCTAAAATAAATGTTGCCGTATTTTCCCTGAGCTGGATCCCGCTGATGTGGCACACTACCACCCATCTAGAGACCACTATACCTCATTTCTCTCCGTGTACGAGCCTCCAGTTCAAACTGGGCCTGACTGAGCTGTTGAAGTGAAAACTTCCGGTGTAGGGAGTCCCCATCCCCGGGGCCGCCCTCTTGGCACCATTTCCTTCATAAGGGATCGTCAGAGGTTCTGTCCCTTAACAGGCTGACCGGGTCTCGTCTCTCCCCCCCCCGCCCCAACCCTGGCCATTTTCCAGTGGGTTCTGCTGGACTCCTACGAAAGGTACGTTGGGAGCATAACACCAATCATGTGCCTATTATAAGTCTAGAAACTTTCCTTGATCAAGTCAACCTATGGTAAGTATTGTTCCCACATAAATGAGTCTTCATTAGCAAGAAAAAAACTATTCATAATGCTGCACCCATTCACTGATGTTTCATTAATGGTTGAATTATTTTTTATTACTTAAGTCATACTGCACATGTGTACCCTTTGGGGTTACCAAAGGTTCAAATTTGAAAATTTACAATTTAAACAATAAAGAAAATTGGAGTGATGGTGTGAGTCCAACAAATCCTTCAGGAGATTCAGGGCCATTGTGAGCATTCATTATTGAAACAATTCATTAAATACTTGGGCCTGATTTTGCATGGTGAAAGTGGCTGTTATTCCTGACCCTTAGATTGTCAGGATGTGTTCGGAGTGCCCCAGCTTGTTCGGATTACATTTTTCAGCTGATCCATGTCAATTGCCTAGCTAATGACTACAAATACCCTTCAGGGTTTCTTTTGTTATTAAATTGAGGTCAGTGGACCTCTGTGAAATATGACCTCAAGGATCACATCAAAACATGTCCAGAGATATGCCCAAACCAACTTGCTCTACAGCAAGACGATTTGGTAATTCTGTCAATCAATTCTTAATCAGCAGGACCAGAATATTAAGTCATGAATCCATTTATAGAGAAAATATGACAATTCTGACTCTGTGTGAATTACCTTTTTACTTCAAAAATGCTTTTAATAGTAACAATCGCAAGTCTCAAAAGTCAGTGAAAGAGTTCCATGCCTGTTTCATTGCTGTATGATAGCATTGAAGGTTACTTTCCGCTTAATGGAAAGAAAATGGTTTCCCATCCAATCAGGAATCCAGTTTTGTGATGAGGATCTTTCATTTTACATTTCTTTTCCCTCCTCTCTTTGTAAATTTATTTTCTTAGTTTCCCAGATTCCTTTCTCCCCACCCCACCCAGCTGTGCATCACTTCCCATCAATCAAGCAGATTACCTCTGCTCTGCTCATGCTGTGAAACAGGAATTACTGGGGGTTATTTTAATTTAACCCGCCCGGTGAGAGGTTTCCTGGAATATGTCGGCTGCCTGTTTTACACCCTTCAATGGAGAGTAAATTCGAGCGGGTGTAAAATGGGCAGTAGAACTGATCCTATCAATTCCAGCCGACAGGTTAGGTTAAAATCTCTCCACTGTCTCGCCCACCACACATTCTACATGTCCTCCGACCTAGTGAATGGGGAATTGCAATGAAGAAACCATGTCCGCCCAGCCTGTAGTACTGGTGTCTTGGAGGTGCAAGTCATGACAAAAACAGGACAGCAGTTATATGTTTTATTCTTAGGTCTAACTTTTTACCTTCTATTTTTTTTCCCCTCTGCTGTTTTTCCTCTTTATCCATTTTCTTATCAAAGAATGACTCATGCTGGGACATAGGTGCTGGAAGGTCTATGGTACCTTTGATAAGTAGCCATCGATCAGTTGTACGGTTGGACAGTTAGTTTTGCCGACTGATTGACAATGGAAAAGATGAAAGTTATGCCTGGTTCTGTCCTCTCCCGATGGCCATACATTTGCGGAACAGTGATCAGAGATTCGGGGCTCGAAATTGCCCCTTTTTGCGCTGCCTCATTAGCGCCTCCGGGGGGCACAACACACTTTTTGCCCTACTGGCTCCCAGGAAATTGCCCGGGAGTTAGCGGAGGCACTGTTATGGCAGCGCCGCACCCCACGGGTAGCATCCCGGCTGCCGCGCAACCGGTGATGACATCATCGCCGTGCGTGGTGACTCCTTAGCACCACTTGCCAACCCCTTTCTGCCTCACAGCGGATATTGTCCCTTGGCCCGTGAGGCTGGTGCAAGCAGGTATCACGCCAGCCTTACAGGTCACAAAACGGGCCGACATCCGCTCGCGAGTTGAAGTTAAAGAGAAGGTCGCCAGCGCCTCGCGTGCCATCTTGAAGGTTTTGCCGACTGTCTGTTCGACTCCAATATTTGTACCCAGCGTGCAGCCCGGCATTCCGTTTGGGGTACCGGGCTGCAGCCCCGGTACCACGCTATCCTGGTGGCCTCGTGTGCGCAGCGGCCCTCCCCTTTAAGCAAAGGGGAGGGGCATCTAAATATGTCAGTGCTACGTAGAGCATCCGCGTAGCACTGCCGATCGTACCCCTTTAGCGCCGCTGCCCCCCACCCCCACCCCCCAAGAGGAAGTGGAGCGCGCGAGATTGCACTCCACTCCCTCTGAGGGGCAGTAAGACCAATTTCGGGACCAAGGCTGGTCTTCCGTGCCGGGCGCAACAAGTCCCGCCCTGAGCAGGTTACCGCCCCCAATCGGGGAGCAGGGCAATTTCATCCCCTAAAAATCTGAACAATTTTTCCCTCCCTAGCCCAGTGAAATTGCGGAATACCGTTTCATTTACCTTGCAGCACTACCACTCAAATCAGGGCTGTTACCAGTGCCAAGACTGCAAGATAAATACAGCACCAAAGTGCTCGTCCTATTTATAAAGTGATTTTCACAAAAATTAATTTTAAATTTCATTTCGCTAGCAAATCTTAGGCCTTGGGAGGTTTTCAATTTTCCAGATTAAACAATATCTCAGGCTCTGAATAAAGCTTCCTGGCAATCCTGTGTAACCTCAGTAACATGTGAATTAAGTTTACTGTATTGCATCCACTGTGTTTTAATACAAAGCTTCACTGGATGGGTAAATCTGGTTATGTATAAGTGAAAGAAAATGTGCTCTGCTTTCTGGCACGCGGCCAGTTCTGAGCTAGAGACAATGGAATCTGCAGTAGACATTGGCAACAGACTTAAAAATGGACATCAATCATAATCCTGGCACCACACCCAAAATATTTCCAGTATTTACACTTCATGTTACTTTATTAATGTACCATTGATTAATTTTTAAAAGGTATGAAAAATTAACAAACTGGAAACGTGTGTAGTGTCACACAACAGTCAACATCCCTACGAGTAGGATTGAGAAGATTTTAGCAATTATTCAAAATGTACTTCATCTGCGCTGAGCTGAAAGTTGGTTATAAACACATGAATGTCATAGTAGTTTGAAAATCTAGCAATGCACAATTTACTCAAACCTTTCTCATCCCTCACACACTAAAATGTTAATTAAATCAACTGTTTTAATCAACATAATAATTAGGTCACATGACTAAGGTAATGTGAAGAGGCAGATGTAATGCGTCAGAAGAAAACAGATCACTAAAATACAATACCTAAGCATAACACCAATTATGTACCCACTGATCTGGAAACTTTCCTTGGTCAAGTCAACCTATGGTAAGTATTGTTCCCACATAAATGTGAAAAGCAGCATTTTTATTATTTTCCCAAAACAATCAGATTAAATCTGCCAAAACGGTTTGAAATGCACAACCTGCCACACTGACAATTCCCAGCACACACACTTTCTAAAGCCAGGAGATCATTTAATTTCTCGCTGCATCTCTTGTGCCACTAAAAGTGTCAGTACAGCAGCCTAATGCAATTTATATTGGTAAAGCATATATGTGTGCTTTTTTCCAGATTAATGCAGGTTAATGCCCTAAGCCCCCGATCGAAAAAAAGCCTTGAAATTGTGAGTCTGCAATTTTTTTGCGACAGCAAAATTTTTCTCAATACTGAATGTTCTTGTCAGTATATCAGCTGGCATATGAGAATGCAAGCAGGGACAACTGGAACTAAGTCTGATGAAATTTACCTTGCTGAGCTGCGTGGCGAAATTGTACTGAATATCATCAAGAGAAAGATGTTCTATTGTTTATTACATATCAGCAATACTGGTTCAGTCATAACAACTTTCACTTATATCACATCTTTGATGTAGAAAACAACCCCAGGCACTTTACAGAGGTGGTGAGAGGAAAGAACAAAATAAAATAAGAAAAATAGGGATAAAGGAACGAAGAGGTGGAGTAGTTTAGGGAATTTTAAATGGATGGAAAGTCACTGGCTGGGGATGTGCAACTTCCTGAAATGTGCCTCTGGTGAGCCCTGGGCATGCCAAAGCACAAAATATCCCCTAAAGTCATCTACAGGGACTTGTCTTGCTATTAATAATACTGCTGTCATAAATTATTGTTTTTGGGGTGGCGATGGTGGGGGGGGGTTGATAATTGCAGTGTTACAAAGGACAAATCATTAATTTCTTGACTACACCAGACCATTTGCACAGAGAAAATACTGACTTGTTGCCAAATATTCTCAAGTACAGATGTTTCTAAAGGATTTGAAATATACTTAAATGTTGCATGAAATAACAATAATTCTCAAGGCTTACAACTTGTCCTATAAAAACATTGTAAAGTTCTAAAATGTAGTACAAATCTACTGTATTTTAAATGGAGTTTGAAGATATCTTGCACACTTTTATAAAGGTAGAGAATACAGAACCAATTAGTTACTGCTAGGTATACAATATAAACTATAGATGTAATTTTTAAGACTAACTCTGTAAAATGTTATTCCAACCCAATCTTTATCACTCACCTTAAATATTCTTCCCTTTTTCCTCAATCTAAGGATTTTTTTCTTAGGGTTTAAAGATTCGCTGCCTCAGAGTCAAACCCTTCTGAGCTCAGACTTAAACAAATTGACTTATTTTCATTGAAGCCTTGCCAACTAGTCTCTAATTGCACAGGTCACGATCTACTGAGGGTTCTGCAGTTTCATCATCATAGGCAATCCTTCGAAACGAGGATGACTTGCTTCCACGCCGAAAATGGATGAGTTCACAGGTGTTTCAATCATATTCCGGATCCCGAACTACATCCTGAAGAGTGGAAGATGCCTGTGTGTGGATTTTTTAAATATGTGGTGGCCGTTGCACACCAGCCACTACACGGGCTTGACAGAGCTAGGTCTTGGTCCAGTGGCAAGGATTACCCAAGACGACTGGAGACCTGCTCTGCTGCACGGACCTAGTGCGCACACATAGCGCAGTGTGGGCTGGTCCGTGCTGCCCCTGGGCCCTCACCTCTGCTGGGCCCCGAACCTTCACCTCTCCTGTTAAATGATAAACCTTCTGCTGGATTGCTGCCTCACATCTAAGTAACAGGAAGTGCCCCAAAATATATGCATTTAGAATTAAATTAATAGTTTAAAAATAATCAAATGATGACATAAAAACATACTAAAAGATAAACTCAGCTATTTAATGGGCTCAAAACTGCCTAGGAGTTGCTCCGTTTTTTTTGGAGCAACTTGATTTTTCTGGAGTATCTTAAAAATCCCCATTTTGCACATTCAATTTTCGCCAGTGTAAGTGAGTTAGTTAGGAATTTTTTAGTAGTTTAGTTTTTTTTCAAAAGCGGGTGTTACCAGCCACCCACGTCTGTTTTGGCCATTTAGGCCACTTTGGACAGCTAATAGTTACTCCAAACTAACTTAGGCCAGAGTATGTGGCCACACAGAAAACTCTTGCGGAGAGTTAAGAAATCAGTGTAGATAGGTACTAATGACTTGACTAAAGAATGTGAATAAGATCAAACAGCTATACAGGACATCATATGACAAACTTCGCAAAGATAATTTACTATACAACAGAAGCATTCATGGAAGCATAAACTACAAAAATAAAAGAAGTAAAGAAACAAAATATATTTACATAATTTTTTCAAAATATCCAAATAAAAAAAGTACCTCCTGCTCATAATTCATATGTAGGAAAGTATTTTCATCAACAGCGGTTAAGGAAAGTCTTGAGTAAGCTCATTAAAATTACTGGCCACACAGTTATCACACGCCCCGCCCTGTCCAGGATCAAAACTCCCCCACTCCCCTCGGATCAAAACTCTCTCCCCCACCCCCGGATCAAACTTTTGAGATGGATTTCTAAATAGACAATTCTACCTGAACCTTTGCATGGCAATGTCCTCAAGTCTTCAAGTTGTGTGTAGGATATTGACATAAAGTGGCAATAATGTAGGCAGCCAACAAAAGAACCAAGTGCTTTAGAAAAAGGCAGGCTTCTCTCGTTACTGTGTGGCAGGCCACTCGGCCCGAGATAGGGGCAGGACGCATCGGGTCCCGCGCTGCAGCACGCATCATCATCATCATCGGCAGGGCTACTGCAGATGCGCGAATGCTCTAATGTGCTGCAGACAGCTGCCGGCACTGTTTCTCGCGCAGGGCCCTAGCTCCACCCCCCGCAATCGACTGGCCAGGCTGCGCCAAGCCCCAGGAGAGTAAACAGAGCGTCCAGAATCCGGGAGATCTTTTTGGTGTCGTTTTCAGTCTACGAAGTCGGCACACCTCTGGTGAGTGTGCCGAAAAAACGGGTGGGCCAAATTTGGGCCCTAAATCTTTGTTTGGTTCGCAAGTCCCTAAACATAATAAAATTTGAAGAGCTTGACAAGTCGGGGATTCTCAGAATTCAGCTGCATACCTGACTGCTTGTAATGTTGGCATGAAAATGAAAATGGAAGTACATGCCTTGCCATTTTAATTCTCCGCCCCGCTCCCACTCTCACCTCGGCCTCCTACAATATTCCAATGAAGCTCAACGGAAGGTCGAGGAACAGCATCTCATCTTTTCATTAGGTACTTTACAACCTTCAATATCAATTTCAACAACTTCTGATCATAACCACCTCCCATTTTTTTGGATAGCAGGTGCTGTTGCCATTTACAGCTCCTTTAGATCCATCTTTTGTTTCGTTACTTTTCCCATTACCACCTCGTTTAGGTTGCACCATCATCCTTTTTGTCATTTAATCACTCCTGCCTTCCACCCTATCACAGATCTTCCTTTTTGTTCTTTCCTCTCATCCTTCCCCCAAATCCCTGTCCCCGCCTTTCCCTAGTTTTATACTTACTTATAAACTGTAAATCTCGAACTTCTTCCATTTCTGATGAAAGGTCATCGACCTGAAACATTAACTATTTCTCGCTCCACTATGCTGTCTGATCTAGTGTGTATTTACAGCATTTTCTGTTTTTATTTCCAATTTCCAGCATCTGCAGTATTTTGCTATTTTGAATGCCTTTAATCTGTTTGTTAATGATGGCAAATTAGAAACACTGTAATTATTTGCCTTTGAAAGCAATTGACTTTTTACATGGCTGAGAAAGAACTGCTCATAAAAACAATAATTTTACTACACAAAAGATTAATTTCTCCAAATAAATACTTACAGGCCAGTGACATGGTTGAGGCTTGTTCCCAATTGTGAATTCAAACCCAATGACAAAGCCTTGGCTTTTTTTGAAATAAAATATCAATAAAATACGATTATTATTACATTCTATAATTGTGGCTGTTTGGTTAAAGTATACCACCATTATCACAGTACATTAAAATGATTTGATGGGTTAATCAGCATTAATAAGCTGTCAGTGCCTTTAGTGATGCAACCCAATGCTTCAGATGATACATATTTTATTCTCTATCATACTCATCTTAAACTCAACTTTGTAAACTCCTTTTAGAGAGCACTTTAGATCTGAAATGCATTTATGCTTACTGCAAATAATACAATGCTGCTCATGCTCTTTGCTTCAAAAAATAGCTCCAAGCCAAACAACCCTTGGAGCCAGGCTTATTAGCTGCTATGTGAAATATATTTACTTTTCTCCCTCTCCCTCCCCCTTCTTTCATGTAGTTGCAGACACCTTGCTGGGTAAGTTCCATGGGATCCTAGCATCCTCCAGAACCTTGAGTAAATGGCTACTATTTATATGTAAGCCTTAATAGTGAGTGCTCACAGGTTGTTTGGCGGCAGTGGCATTGCAGCCAAACCTGATTCTGACCTCATCTGTCATGCACACATGCGTGCTTCCAGGAGGGTCAATGGATAGCAATTAAAAGCAAGAACCTTGGCCAAACTTCATCTCCCTGACTTATAGGGATTGATGCTAATTATAGCATCCCTATCGTGTCACTGGCTGAGATCAGCTAAGTCAGCACAAACCAGGGAAACTTCAACCTTCCTAGCCTGTATCACTCACCCACTCCCTGGATAAGCTTGGGGAGCCGTTAAAAATTTCCAAAGCTAACAATCTCATATTGCCAGGCGTGTAAGGTATATTCTCCCAGAAAGCAATGCACAATAGCATATTACCACGAGAAGTGAGAGGACCTTGTCTATTAACACCACTGCGGCCTGCAAGTATAAACAGTAACTCTCTCAAGGGAGAAGTTGCTGATTATATCACCATTTTGAAAATATTCTCATGAATAGAATGGTATATTATTTCAAAGAAACAATGAGATCAGAAGTTTCCTATTTAAGTAACATTCAGGCATTGTGACATTGATGTCACTGCGTCATCAGTGTTTACATTATTGGTGAACAGCCAATGTTAGGAAATTACAATAGAATTTCAAGGTCCGTTATGATTTTTACAAAAAACAATTATGGTGTTTCGAGTGTGTAACCCATTATCAGAATCTGATACAGTACTCTGATGAAGGGTAAATACCCAAAACATCATAACTTGCCTTTTCTATTTACAGATGCTGATCTTAGGTGGGGGTTGAAGCCAATGGTTGAAGTAGTCATGCATAGACTGTGCATGGAGTGGGCCATCCTGCCCAGAATGGCCAATACAACAAGCTGATTAATAAAAACCCGACAAGACGAGTGTAGTCTCTGGAGAGATGCAAGCACAAAGATGGCTGACCTTAACAAATCAAAGATAAGGATTATAGTACAGTTTTGCTTATCAAACACCTTTCACAAGTATGGCGCTACAAAGTATGCCTCCATAAACTGTAAATTATCTTGTGCTGACGCATGATAATCACAAGCAAAAGGCTAACCTATGCATGACTGTCATGAGAGAATTAGGGTGCTGAATGCATACTGCCTATATCTATGCTGCAGTATGAGAGCGATACAATAAGCTTGAGTATGAATCAAACTGTGAGCATCAAAAATTCTTCAAGGTGCTTCACACAAGAACTCCTTGTAACACAACCTATTTGTATGATGTGTGTTTTTTGGTGTCAGGCAGAATCATAGAATCATAGAAATTTATGGCATAGAAAGAGGCCATTTGGCCCATCACATCTGTGCAGCCAAAAAAAGAGCTATCCAGCCTAATCCCATTTTCCAGCTCTTGGCCCGTAGCCTTGCAGGTTATAGCACTTCAAGTGCACCTCCAAGTACTTTTTAAATGCGATGACGGTTTCTGCTTCTATCATCCTTTCAGGCAGTACATACCAGACCCCACCACCCTCTGGGTGAACAAACATCTCCTCAACTCCCCTCTAATCCTTCTACCAATTATTTTAAATCTATGCTCCCTGATTATTGACCTCTCTACTAAGGGAAATAGGTCCTTCCTATACACTCTATTTAGGCCCCTAATAATTTTATTCATCTCAATTAAATGTCCCCTCAGCTTCTTCTTCCAAAGAAAACAACCCCAGCCTATCCAATCCTTCCTCAGAGCTGAAATTCTCCAGTCCTGACAAAATCCTCGTTAATCTCCAATATACCTTCTCTAATGCAATCACATTTTTCCTGTAATGTGGTGACCAGAACTGTACGCAGAATTCTGGCTGTGGCCTCACTAGTATTGTATACCATTCTAGCATAAGTTCCCTGCTCTTATATTCTATGCCTTAGCTAATAAAGGCAAAGGTCCCGTATGCCTTCTAAACCACCTTATCTACCTGTCCTGCCACCTTCAGGGATCTGTGAACATGCACTCCAAGATCCCTCTGTTCCTCTACACTCCTCCATATTCTACCATTTATTGTCTATTCCCTTGCCTTGTTAGCCCTTCCCAAATGCATTACCTCACACTTCTCTGGATTGAATTCCATTTGCCACTTTTCTGCTCACCTGACTAGTCCATTGATATTTTCTTGCAATCTACAGCTATCTTCCTCACCATCAACCACAAGGCCAATTTTTGTATCCTGTGCAAACTTCTCAATCATGCCCTTTACTTTGAAGTCTAATATATCACAAAAAACAAGGGACCTAGTACTGAGCCCTGAGGAACCCTACTGGAAACAGCCTTCCAGTCACAAAAACACATGTCAACCATGACCCTTTGCTTCGTGCCACAGAGCTAATTTTGTATCCAACTTGCCACTTTCCCTTGCATCTCATGGGCTTTTACTTTTTTGACCAACATGCCATGTGGGACCATATCAATAGCCTTGCTAAACTCCATGTCGACTACACCAAATGCACTACCCTCATCAGCCCCACTCATTACCTACTCCAAATATTCAATCAAGTTAGTCAGACATGACCTTCCCTTAACAAATCCATGCTGACTACCTTTTCTAAATGACAATTTATACTGTCCCTCAGAACTTTTTCCAATAATTTGCCCACCACTGAGGTTAGGCTGACTGCCCTGTAATTGTTCGGTCTCTCCCTTTCTCCCTTTTTAAACAACGGTACAATGTTAGCAGTCCTCCAGTACCAGAAAGGATTGGAAAATGATGGTCAGAGCCTTCTCTATTTCCTCCTTTGCTTCTTTTTAACAGTCTGGGATACATTTCATATGGGCCTGATAGTTTATCTACTTTCAAAAATGCTAAATGCCTTAATATTTCCTCTCTTGCTATGTTTATCCTATCTCATATTTCATACTCTTCCTCCGTAACTACAACGTCTGCATCATCCCTCTCTTCTGTGAAGACAGACACAAAGTATTCATTAAGAACCATACCCACATCTGCCTCCACACACTGGTTACCTTTTTGGTCTCTTAATAGGCCCTACTCGTTATTTAGTTATCCTCTTACTCTTCATGTATTTATAAAACATCTTTGGGTTTTCCTTGATTTTACTTGCCAGTATTTTTTCATGCCCTCTCTGTTTTCCTAATTTCCTTTTTAATTTCACTTCTGCACTTTCTGTGCTCCACCAGGGTTTCTGCAGTATTGAACCCTCAGTATCTGAAAAAAGCTTCCCTTTTTTCCTTCACCTACCCTGTATGGTCCTTGACATCCAGGGGGAATCTAGATTTGGGAGTCCCACCCTTTTTCTTTGTGGGAACATACTTGCTCTGAACCCTCACTATCTCCTCAGTGACCGCCTCCCACTGCTCTGACACTGATTTACCATCAAGTAGCTGTTTCTAGTCCACTTTTGCTAAATCATATCTTAGCTTAGCAAAATTCGCCTTTCCCCAATTGAGAACTTTTACACCTGGTCTTTCTTTGTCTTTTTACATAATTATGCTACATATAATTGAATTATGATCATTACCCGTTCCACCTGTCCAGCTTCATTCCCTAAAACTAAGTCTAGAACTGCAACTGCCCCCTCTCTTGTTGAGCTTGCTACGTACTGGCTAAAAATGTTCTCCTGAATGCATTTTAAGAATTCTATGCCCTCTATATCTTTTGCACTAATTCTATCCCAGTTAATATTTGGGTAGTTGAAATCCTCTACTATGGATGACCTGGGGGAGGGAAAGCTTTATGACTATTTTACCTAAATTTGCAAAATCTCATGTCTACTTAATTACTTTTAGAAACATAGAAAATAGGTGCAGGATTAGGCCATTCGGCCCTTCTAGCCTGCACCGCCATTCAATGAGTACATGGCTGAACATTCAACTTCAGTACCCCATTCCTGCTTTCTCGCCATACCCCTTGATCCCCCTAGTAGTAAGGACCTCATCTAACTCCTTTTTGAATATATTTAGTGAATTGGCCTCAACAACTTTCTGTGGTAGAGAATTCCACAGGTTCACCACTCTCTGGGTGAAGAAGTTCCTCCGCATCTCGGTCCTAAATGGCTTACCCCTTATCCTTAGACTGTGACCTCTGGTTCTGGACTTCCCCAACATTGGGAACATTCTTCCTGCATCTAACCTGTCTAACCCCGTCAGAATTTTAAATGTTTCTATGAGGTCCCCTCTCATTCTTCTGAACTCCAGTGAATACAAGCCCAGTTGATCCAGTCTTTCTTGATAGGTCAGTCCCGCCATCCCGGGAATCAGTCTGGTGAACCTTCGCTGCGCTCCCTCAATAGCAAGAATGTCCTTCCTCAGGTTAGGAGACCAAAACTGTGCACAAAACTCCAGGTGTGGCCTCACCAATGCCCTGTACAACTGTAGCAACACCTCCCTGACCCTATACTCAAATCCCCTCGCTATGAAGGCCAACATGCCATTTGCTTTCTTAACCGCCTGCTGCACCTGCATGCCAACCTTCAATGACTGATGTTCCATGACACCCAGGTCTCTTTGCACCTCCCCTTTTCCTAATCTGTCACCATTCAGATAATAGTCTGTCTCTCTGTTTTTACCAGCAAAGTGGATAACCTCACATTTATCCACATTATACTTCATCTGCCATGCATTTGCCCACTCACCTGACCTATCCAAGTCACTCTGCAGCCTCACAGCATCCTCCTCGCAGCTCACACTGCCACCCAACTTAGTGTCATCCGCAAATTTAGGACAAAATGCTACAAAATGCAGGGGAGCAGACAAGAATCTGAAAGAGCAGAATCCATTGACTCCTTTTGATGAGGCTACCCAGAATACTATTGAGTATGAAAGCATTAATGGAAATGGGTAGTTGAAGCTGGGGGCCTCTCCCAAACTCAGGGTGAGTACCCTCATGTTCCTCCTGAGCCTTGTTCCCTCACCCACTCAGTTAATGGCACATAGGCATACCTTCATCTCTAGTAATCGCTCACACAGTATATTGTAATGAAAGTACAGCCTAAGGGGCTTATTAGATGCGGTTTAGTGACATTTGCATCACACATGCCAGGCAATGACCATCTCCAACAACAGAGATGCTAATCATGTTGACATTCAGCGGCATTACCATTGCCAAATCCCACCATCAATATTGACCAGAAACCTAACTGGACCAGCCACATAAATACTATGGTGACAAGAGCAGGTCAGAAATTGGGTATTCGGCAGCAAGTAACTTAACTCCCAACTCCCCAAAGCCTTCCACCATTTATAAGGCACAAGTCAGGAGTGTGATGAAATACTCTCCACTTGCCTGGATGAGTGCAGCTCCAACAACACTCAAAAAGCTTGACTCAATCCAGGACAAAGCAGCCCATTTGATTGGCATCCCATCCACCACCAGCACACTGTGGCTGCAGTGTGTACCATCTACAAGATGCATGGCAATAACTCGCCAAGGCTTCTTCGACAAAATCCTGGAACTCCCTCCCTAACAGCATTGTGGGAGTACCTTCATGACACAGACTGCAGGGGGTCAACAAGGCTCAAGGCCAATTAGGGATGGGCAATAAATGATGGCTTTGCCAGCGATGCCCACATCCATGAATGAATAAAAAAACACAGGCATATCCTTGCCTCAAATAATCTCACACACAGTATATTGTAATGAAAAGTACAGCTTAAAGGAACTTATTTGATGCAGCATTACGATTTGCGTTCTCTTTCTTTTCATAGACCGGCAAGAGAAAAAGTGATTGCAAAGCCCATGTACTGAGCAAGGTGTACCTCACCAAGCCCGGTGTTACTTTCATCACTTTTATAAAGCATCAGCATAGCTACACATGCCTTGGAGGATGTACACAGTGAGCCTGAGAATGTAGAACTGGATGAGAAGTAAGTGGTGACAGCTAAAATAAAAGGTACCCGCTACCCAGAGGACTGGCACTGATTCTGCCTCTGATGCAATGCCTATAGATCTGACCTCACAAAGCCTGTCTTGGAGATTGCTGTTTAACAAGATTATCCACATGGGTTACTTGTGATTGCAAAAAATCTCCTTTAAAGTCTGGTGGTGAGGAGTATGAGGAGTTTCCCACACAGATTTGTGCAGGAACAACAACAACTTGCATTTATAAAATGCCTTTAAGATAATAAAACATCCCAAGGTACTTCACAGGAATGTTATCAAACAAAATTTGACACCAAGCCACATAAGGTGATGGTAGGACAGGAAGGTATGTTTTGAGAGAGGCAGCGAGGCGGAGAGGTTTAGGGAAGAAATTCCAGAGCTTAAGCCCTCAGCAGCTGAAGGCATGGCCACCAATGGTGCAGCGATTAAAATTGGGGATGTTCAAGAGGCCAGAATTAGAGGAGCGCAGATATCTTGGAGGGTTGTGGGGCTAGAGGAGATTACAGAGAAAGGGAGGCCATGGAAAACAAGGATGAGAATTTTAAAATTTTAAAATCAAGGCACTGCTTAACTGGGAGCCAATGTTGGTCAGTGAGCACATGGGTGATTGGTAAACAGGACTTGGTCCTGGTAGCAAAGTTTTGGATGAGCTCAAGTTTACAAAAGGTGCAAGGTGGAAAGCCGGCCAGGAGATCATTGAAATACTTGAAACAAGAGGTAACAAAGGCATGGATGAAGGTTTCAGCAGCAGATGAACTGAGGCATGGGCTGAAGATGGACGGAAGATGGTTGAATTGCAGATTATTTAATCAACAATAAAAACTTGCATTTATGTAGGGCTATTAATATAGAAAAACATCCCAAAATACTTCACAGAAATTAAGGAACAAATACTTACTGAGCTAATGGAGGCTTTTTCAAAGAGATGGTTTAATGAAGGGTCAAAGGAAGAGAGAAAGGTGGAGGGGTTCAGGAGAAGAATTCCAAAATGTGGGCCCATGATATCTAAAGGCACAGCCAACAATGTAGTTTAACACTTAAATGGGTTGCCTGGGTGAGGTTTAATGTTAAATATTTGGTTTTAAAATAATTATACACATTGTTAGATTGTGACAGAAAGCACGTGGTAGCTTTCTCAAATGGTCTGTAATTTGACAGAAATTGTAAGCATCACAAGCTGAAGGGAGGCAAGATCCACAAGAGGCCAAAGTCAGAAGACAGAGTTTGGAGTGGAAGGAGGGTTATAGCACTGGAAGGATGGTGTGGTCAGAGAGATCAAGGAGAAAAAAAGAGGGACAATTCACAATGATCACAGTCACAGAGAATATTGTTTGTAGAGACAATTTAGATTTTCAGAGATAGGCAGTTAAAATACCTTGGAAAGACCATCACAAAACAGCTAAACATATCATTACAGTTTTTCCAGAGATGATAGAATGAATAAAAGTGAGAAAGAAAAAAACATTTAGCCCAGAATTGGTCATTTCAAATTACTCTCAATGTTTTTTCAAAATTTTCAAGTCTTCTGAGTTTAGATAGGAGATGGAAAGCTCAAAAAGCCATGTATTTATCAGCAGTATTCTCTGCCAATTTAGGCAGTCACTGCTACTGAACACATCAAGATTCAATAGGAAGCACTGCTCACAGGATAAGATTCTTGGGAAATCATGGACAAACAGGCTATGATATTCCATCTATTAAAATTAATGGGTGGAAAATTGCTGGCTGCATACCCTGCAATTTCCCAAGATGTGTTCCCTGTGAGTGTTGTTTTCCACTGCAACAATCCAGATCATTAAATTGCTCCTTGTATGTCCAATGCCTGGTATAGTTAGATTGAAGAATGTGCATCATTCACTTTGTCAATTGACATAAAGTAGAAAGATTTAAAAAAAAATTAGGCCCTGAAATTGTGCTTTGAAATAGTTGTGCGCTAAATGCACTTGAATAAAATTGCTTCCACTATTTTAATGGACACAATAACTGGTTTATTTGAAATTTATTAATGTCTCTATTAAAATAGTAGAGGAAGAGATTTCACATGAATGTGTTTAGCATTCATGTGCAGTACAATTTCAAGGCTTCAGTGCTTTAGCACCGACACCTGTCCCCTAAATAAACCCTCCCAAAGCAAATAGGACTGTGGCAGATTAAGCAGGAATCTCAGGAGATATACATTATCAGTACAAAGTTATGTTACGTTTCAGGGCAACAATGGATAGTTGACACCATTCAGAAATGTGTTACAGTACATGTAACATAAAAGAATTACAAAAGGTAGGTACTGCAAGGAATTCAAGGCCAGAGTGATCGCTTGAACTAGTTTTGATTGCCTGATGGGTCAGAGAATAATTTACCAGACTTTTTCCCCCAAATTGGCCTGGGTTTTTAATCTGATTTTTTGCCTCTCCCATGAGCTCATATGGTTTTTGGGTGGAGTGGAGTGTATTTATTGTGACACACAAGGTATCACAATTGTGTGAAACAGGCGGGATGGAGCAGAGGGTCTTTTCCTGTCCGTCAATGTTTGTATGTTCGTAAGGAACAGTGCTGCTTCTTATTCTAATTATACAAGTTATTTTGATTTGGGCATAATTGGAATGATGTTGAAAGTTTGTTAATCATACTAAATTAGGGATTAGGGCTAACTGAAGAAGAATGTATGAGATTGCAAGAAGACATAAGGGCTAAGTTTCAGCCTGAGTTGCTCCTGTTTTTTTGGAGCAACTGGTTTAGAATGGAGTATCTTAGAAATTGCAATTCTCGGCATTTAGTTTGCTCCAGTTCTAGTCTGTTAGAACAGTTTCAGTTTGGAACAGATTTTTTTTTAATGGGGGCGTGTCCGGCCACTTACGCCCATTTTTAAAGTTTAGGCAGTGAAAACTTGCTCCAAACTAACTTAGAATGGAATAAGTGTAGATTTTTGTACGCTCAGAAAAACCTTGTCTACACTTAGAAAATAAGGCGTAGGTTACAAATCAGGCGTCGGGAATGGGGGGAGGGGGGGCGGTTTAAAGGGAAGTTTACAAACATTAAACACTTCAGTTTTACAAAAAGAGCCATCGTCAATAATAAATGATAAATACATCAATAAATCAACCAATAAATCAATCAAAAAAAAATAATAATAATTTTTAAAAAATCAATAAATAAAACATTTTCTACTTACTGACTGCAGCACCGGGAGTCCTCCAACAGCATGCTGGGACGCCCCCCCCCCCCACCCCCCGTGTGTCTATGTCAGTGTCTCTATCTCTCTGTCTGTCTGTGTGTGTCTCTCTCACTCTCTGTCAGTGTCTGTGTTTCTGACAGCGAGGGGAGGGGGGAGGGGAGATGGGTGGAGGGGAGGGGGAGGGGATGGGGTGGAGAGGAGGGGGGAGGGGGAGGTGAGAAGGGAGGGGAGGGGAGAGAAGAGGGGGAAGAGAGAGAGAGAGAGAGAGAGAGAAGGGAGAGAGGGAGAGAAAGAAAGGAGAGGGAGGCTGAACGGGCCGGGCCCAAGACTTCGAGCTTAGACTTACCGAATTGACAGGTAGGTGGCGTCGGGTCCGGGGGGTCATGAGCACGGGTCGGGGGACGCACGGGTTGGTCGGTTGGGGGGGGGGGTGGGTGGGGGGCGGAAGTCGGTCGGTCGGTCGGGGGGGGGGGGGGGGCGGAGGTCAGGTCGGGAGCGGAGGTCGGTCGGGGGAGGTCGGGAGCGGAGGTCGGTCGGGGGAGGTCGGGAGCGGAGGTCGGTCGGGGGAGGTCGGGAGCGGAGGTCGGTCGGGGGCGGGGAAGGTCGGGAGCAGAGGTCGGTCGGGGGCGGGGGGAAGTCAGCTCGGGAGCGGAGGTTGGTCGGGGGAGGTCGGGAGGAAAGTCGGGAGCGGAGGTCGGGAGCGGGGGTCGGTCGGGGGGGGGGGAAGGTCGGGAGCGGAGGTCGGGGGGAGGTGCATCGGGAGCGGAGATCAGGAGCGGGGGGAGGTCGGGGGGGGGGAGGTCGGGAGCGGGGAAGCGGAGGTCGGGTCGGGGGGGGGGGGGTGGTGGTCCGATGGAGGTGGTTGGGGGGAGCGGGAGTCAAGTCGGGTCGGGTCCCAGTCCGGAGGAAGCAGGAGCTGGGCGTGGGAGGCAGCCTTATACACGCAGCCCCACTGAGGCCATTCGGCCAGGGCTAGGGGCTGCGTGCTTCGGGCCCCTCCCACACAGTTTTGGGCGCCCGGAGCTACTGCACAAGCGTGCCCACTGTAGCGCGCCTGTGCAGAGCTCCCGCCACTGTTTTCAGCGCAGGAACCTGGCTCCGCCCCCCACAGCTCATGCTGCGCAGCGCTCAACTCCAGAGGGCCTGCAGGGAGCTGGAGAATAGGTAAGTATTTTTTAGGCGCACTTTGTGGCGCGAAAATCGGGCGTCCAGGTCAGGCTGTGCCGTTCTAGGCGCGGCCCGAAACTTGAGCCCATAGAGAGAGTAGTGAATGTAGAGGTGTAGTTGAATATAAGGAAATAGGAAGTCGTCGATTTTGAGGGGGAAAAAGAACAGTGAAAGGAAGTATGCCCTAAAGCGTAAAGCTCAAGAATGAAGGAACAGAAAGATCTAGAGATGCAGATATATAGATCTTTGAAGGTGAAGGCTGCAGGCAGAAAATCCCATAAAAAGACAAATGAGATTCTAGGTTTTATACATGGGTCATAAAAAAAAAGAAGTGATGTTGGATTTCTGTGAGAACAGATGGGGCCGAAATTCAGTAGCGCCAGAAAGCTGGTGCACCTATGAGTTTTTTTCTGTTTTTACCGCATGATGTGGCCAGATGATCGATTTTCAGAATTTTTTCAAAGTACCAACGGCAGTCGGTCATAGTGGGGGTGGGAGATAGACAGGAAAGCAGGCTGAGGGGCTGAATTTGGGTCGGGACCAGGACTCCACCGTGGTGGAGTAGTGGTGACATCACAACGCATTTGTGTCACCACGTTCCCTCCCCTCCGTTAAAGGGTAGAGAATCGGGCACTTTAAATCTTCGGCCACTGGGCCACCAGGGAATGTTTTGGTCGGGCCAGGCTGAGGGGGTGCCAGGCTGCCCGTTGGCGGCCCGGCCGAACCCGTGGGCACTATCTTACCGGCCGGGAAGTCAGCCGGCAAAAAGAAATACATGGTGACCGCGGCAGTGGGCCCTCCCCTTGAACGGCCACCATGCTGCCGGGCCGCACACACTCCGGAAAAGGTGCACCGACAGAAAAAGCTATTGGGGGCATCGTGCGGTGGGGCTGCAAGTTTTAGACCTGAATTTTGGTCGGTGCATTTTTTAGGTGAGGGAAAGCGGTAGTGCGCATTCTGATGACGCGCTTGCGGCGATCATCAGCATCGGGTGGTATTGGCCCCAGGTCGAAAAATCCCCAACCTGAATTTGGGTCAGGTCGGCCAGTTGACCACAAAGCGACACCCACGGGATTCCGACGAATGGTTGCCGCAAACGAACAGTAATGGGCCTTTTTGAGACCCTGAATTTCAGCCCCAAGAAATAGGAGCAGGAGTAGGCCATTTGGCCCCTCGAGCCTGGTCCGCCATTCAATAAGATCATGGCTGATCTGACCTTGGTCTCAACTCCACTTCCCTGCCCTCTTCCCATAAACCTCGACTCCCTTATCGCTAAAGAAATCTGTCTATCTCCACCTTAAATATATTCAATGACTCAGCCTCCACAGCCCTCTGGGGTAGAGAATTCCAAAGATTCACGACCCTCTGAGAGAAGAAATTCCTCCTCATTTCCATTTTAAATGGGAGACCCCTTATTCTGAAACTATGCCCCCTAGTTCTAGATTCCCCCGTGAGAGGAAATATCCTCTCTGCAGCTACTCTGTCAAGCCCCGTCAGAATCTTATATGTTTCAATAAAATCACCTCTCATTCTTCTAAATTCCAATGAGTATAGATCCAACCTGCTCAACCTTTCTTCATCTCAGGAAACAACCTCATGGACCTTCTCTGAACTGCCTCCAATGCAAGTGAGACATTGGTTAGGCCACAATTGGAATAATACATGTAGCTTTGGCCACCCAATTACAGAAAAGATACAGAAAAACTCACCAGAATTATACCACAAATGAAAGGTTATAAATATTAACAAAGGCTCAAAGAATTGGGGCCTTTTACACTGTTTGATGATGATGATGTTTGGGACAGGCTGTATGGTGCAGCCGGTCTTTTCCTGTCTGGCTTTTTGTATGTTTGTATGCATGTATGTTGGTTTAATGAATGTGCTTGTACAGCACTAAGCTAAAACATGGATTGAAGGAGGCAACTGATAAATTGTTAGCACAAATCAGAGCCACTTAAAATTCTCTGAATTCCCAGCTTGCCTTTTCCCCTCCATTTTCTCCCTTGCTCAATCTTTTATTAGAGGCACAAAACCACCTCATCTGTACTACACTCTCATGAAACATGAAAGTTAACAATAAACTTATCATCTTTTCTGCAATAACAAATATTTTCATAATTATGAGCTATTCGTAGGACTCAAGCGATTTGGTGCATTGAGTCCCATTTGTTGTTTAGCATTTATATCCCACTAAAACTGATAAGGCAAGTTACTGAAACTAGAGACAATTCATATCTGAACGACTTTAGTGCTTCTTTGCCTACTGGTCCAAATGCTGGTGATTTACGAAATGTATGGCAGTTGTGTGTCTTCTGTGCTCAAGTTGCAGCTCGTCAGTGCTAACAGCTATATAAATTGATCCCTAACTAGAAATGATGCTACTTTCCAAACATTAAAACTGTTTTACAGTTTGACTTAATAATCCTGATAAAGGGTTGAGCAAACCCAAAGCCCAATATATTATGGCTATCACAAATCTGTATCTGAATATAAGGTATAGTTGATTTAATCATTGCATGCATTCTTTCAGACTGAATTTGGAAGATAATGCTGGATAACTGATGTCGGTCAGCTGTTACAAAAAGATAGTTATGGTCGCTACCTCACCAGATAAATCATCTGAATAAACATGCACAGAACTATTCCTAGCTACTGGGCTGCAACCTGGCAAACCTGAGAAGAGCAAGGGTCTGAAATCCCATCAAGTAAAAAGGAAAGCAGAAAATGCTGGCAACACTCAGCAGGTCAGGCAGCATTTGTGTAAAAAGGAAAGCTGTTTTGAGTTTGAAATGAGTATGATGTTTCAGCCAAGTGTTTTTTTAACCTTTTGCTCAAGGATACTCTCTTTCCTTCTCAAAGTATCTCATATAACAGGTGACCCAAGAACTACTGAAACTCATCATATATGTGACTGCTGGAATGGTTGAGCTCAAACTTGTGAGCGCATCGTAAAGCAAGCTACCCCTTTAAGTAATTCTGAAAGCAGTAATTAAAATACTGACATAACCCTGGGAAGCTATTTAGAAAGCCGGTAAAATTTATATTCCGTAAAATAAGTACTTATGAACATACACGCTTTAAAGCCTGCTGCAGTGCTCAAAGGACTATTAAGTGTGATGGTCAGAGTCGAACAAAGAACAAATTCCAGAGAAGTAGCATTTTGCTTTAAACTGTAATTTTTAGGAGTTAATGTTGAGTTAGCTGCCAAATCATATATTTGGGCACAAAGATAAAAGAAGTGCCTGTCTGTCTTTGGGAAAATTAATAATTAGAACTTGGCTAGAATAAATGCATTTAGTTATCTTTCAGGATCATTCAACATTTTCATAAATGTGTAGAACAGTCTAGAAGAAGGTTGGTTCAACACACGTATGGACAACAATAACAAGAGCTGGGCACTGCCAGCTGCTATTGTAACTGTAACTATATACATAAACTTATTTGGCACTGAAGTCTAGTCATATGACTGTTTTAAGCTTTGATCACTTCCATAGATAGCATTTCCAATCCTAAACACAAATCATTGATGTATAACATTAAATGTCTCTCCTGATGCAAGAATAGTGATGATATGTTTCCTGTGTGTCTGTAAAATATAACTACATGGCAAAATTATGGAAATGGGTGATGCAATGAGTTTGCAAATCTCTGGGACTTGTGTATACTCAGCTTTAACACCTACCCTCTCTGTGCAGCAGCCTCAAATGAAAAACATTTGGATGGTATCAACCTGGTTTCTAATGGGAATAGTTCCACAATCTATAATTCAGCAATAATTAGTATTAAACTGGCAACTATATTCATGTGTCAAACTGATTTGCTGGTGTGTGGGAATGGAAAATTTGCAAGGGGCAGATAGGTTTCCTTTGTGCACTGTGTGTAACAAAGTCGTAAATATATTTTTAGAAACAGGGTTAAGATTTTGTTAAATGAAAAACACTGAGGAAATCAGTGGAGGTACTTCTTTAGGATTTAGATTAAAGTACATTATTGGGACATTGCACTGGCCTTTCAGCACCAGACTGGGAAGTGCTTGATGCTGAAACTAGATTCAAAAAGTGGAGTGGGGCTAAGGGGAAAACCTGGAAAAAATTTATGCAAGAAACAATGCTGGTAACATTTTAAACATTAAATATAGATCTGGGAAAGAAAAACTCCCAAGGGCCATATGGAACTATCTTTTTCAAATTGTGTGTCCTGGTGTCTGACTGACTATTTAAGGCAGTCAATTAACCAACAACTGGATTGCATTACAATGAAAGCTAAACATAAAACAGTCACTGGAAAAAGACCGTTTAAAAATTGGATCAGTTGAGGGGAACAAAGGCAGCCACTCGATTCATGTTCTAAAAAGAATGTTGACATTCCATTAGTGCATCCCTACCAGCAACCAGATGACTCACTATATATGAAAATTATGGGACATGTAACAATTGGATCTGTGCTTACCATTGTTTGCTTGCGTTTTCTCCCTGGCCTGCCTCGTCTTTTCTCCTTGTTTCTATTTTTCTCTGGCTGCTCATCATTCTGTATCATAAAAACAAGGTACAGACAACCATATGATTTATTTTAATAAATGATGATGTGGCAGGTTATTAGAATGATCAGCAGGGCAAAAATCTTTGATTTGCCATTTTCATTATGCACTGTAATGGACTCTTTAATTTATCTTTGATTAACATTTTCTTAATTCATTAATTCTTTTTGGCAAACTATTGATTCTGATGGAATTTCTTCCATGATATGAATATTTTTCTCAAGTTGATGGACTTGTAAGCATTCATCTCTAATCTCTCCTACACCAAGCTCCTCAGAAAAAAAGAACATCTCAGTGAATTTTAAAGGATAAGAGAAGGACACCAAGCAGGAATAAAGATTTGGAAGAGGAGGGGATACTGAGGCCACAATAAAATACATCTGGTTCTTTAGAATTATTGGAAGACAGGGAGAGAGGTGGCAAAGCAAAATGGTTTTGAAAGAGTGTTCCAAAGGGTAGAGGCTGAAAGATCAGCCTATGATGGTGGAGTGGAAGAGGTGAGGAACCAGCAGCAGTCTAAAGTTCAAGGAATAGAGGATGCAGGTTAACATATATGGCTGGAGAAGATTGCCCACCGAGAGTGAAGTGAAGCCATAGAAGGATTTAAAAAGGATAAGGAACTTGAAGTTAATTTTCTGGGAAACACAGACTCATACAGCTGGTTCAAGGGTGTGTGCAACTTTGTAAAGGAGAGAGCTCCACCCGTGGATTAGCTGAAGTTTATAGAAGATGGAGCAGAGAGTCCGGTGGGTGGAGCATGTAAGAACATAGTCCTCAAAATGATGAAGGTGTGGATTACGCTTACAGCACTGGAGGTAGTGAGTTATGGATAAATTATGTTGTACTGTGCATGAAAAAAAGAGGTCTTGGTAATGATCAAACATGGGATAAAAAGCTCAGTTCAGGATTGAAGGGAAAGCTAAGATTGCACATCACTGGGCTCAGTTTGCAAGTATCAAGGAAATTTGATGGAGTTGCCGCAAGAAGCCTATAGGTACCAGTAGGGTGATTTTAGTTTTGCGAACATTGAGCTGTTGGATGATACGACTGATCTAGGACTTGATATCAAACAGGCAGTCTAATGGTACAGCAGCAGCATGGAATCAATGGTGCTGCTGGATATTTGGATGACGTTAACAGTAGCTGTCTCCACAGCAATAACTGTCCCCATATTTGTGCCTGATGTCTAAATGAGTGACAATTAAAAGACAAAAGGATGGGGACCAAGGATGGAGGCTTGAAACACACAAGAAGTGATTGTGCGTGTAAGGCAGGAGAAGGCCTTTGAAGAGATGCAGTGATTGTGTTGGGATAGATAGTTAGGAGAACACGGTGACAAGGAGGTGGACCATGACTGAGAGGTAGTGGAGGAAAATGAAATTAGCAACATGTTGATGGTGACGGAGAGGTCAAGCACATACAGTAAAGCACAAGTAGTCACTGGTGACTTTGAGCAGTTCAGTGTTGATGCCACGGGTTGGTCGGAAAACAGCTTCGACAGGCTCAAACCGGGGTTGCGGGGGGAGAGGTGTGTTGTGAGGCCATCTGCTCAAGAGATGAATACTTATAAATAACAACAATGTAATACCTTAAAGCTATATATGATAAACAAAAACAGAAATAAATAACTTGCTCAGGACAGGCCAGAATGCTTCACAGACCATATATTACTTTTATGAAGCAGTGTCACATATGTGGGCAAACATGGGGTTGAAATTCAGGTCTGCCAGAAAGCTGGCAAGAGGGGTGCCAGGCTGCCCATTGGTGGCCCGGCCGAACCCGGGGTAGTATTTTGCCGGTTGATCGGTAAGTTGACCGGCAACATTTTTTCCATTGCGGCCACGACAGTGGGCCCTCCCCTTTAAGGGCTGCCGCGCTGCTGGGCCGCACTTAGTGCAGAGATGGGGATCGACGAGTTCAGCTATAGGTAAGTATTTTTATTGAATAAAATTGGCGGTGCGACCACTCGGGAGGGATGGGGTCCAGGCTGTAAAATCCGCGACTTGAATTTAGGTCGGGTCAGCAAGTTGACCCCAAAGCAGTGGCCATTCGATTTTTAGGAATAGCCGCCGCAAACAGGCATTAACGGGTTTCTTTGAGACCCTGAATTTTGGCCCCAATGTGTAAAACAAGGTCTCACAGAGACCAGTAATTCTGTTTTTGGTGGTGTATGTTTATGGATAAAGGTTGGCCAGAATACCTGGAGAATTTAATACAAAAGCAAAATACTGCGGATGCAGGAATCTGGAATAAAAACAAAAAATGCTGGAAATCTCAGCAGGTCAGGCAGCATCTGTGGAGAGAAAGCAGAGTTAACATTTTGGGTCAGAACTGGAGAGTGTTCGGAAAGAACAGATTCTTAACAAGCACTGAAAGGGGGAGGGGAAGAAAGAACAAAAGGGAAGGTCTGTGATAGGTTGGAAGATAGGAGAGATTAGAGAGACAAAAATGATGATGGCCCAAATTCAAATGGTAATGCCAGGAGTTAGAAAAACATTAGTCAAGATAGGGTGTGAATGGTGGGATAATGACCAACTGCCATTAGAGACAAGGAGAAAAAAGAAGGAAGAAAGAAACAGGCTCCGAGTGGTGGGGGGGGGGGAGGGGGCAGGGGGCAGGGGGCAGGGGAAAGGGAAGCCAAAGATTGGCAGTGGTTACGCTCTGAAATTGTTGAATTCAATGTTGAGTCCAGAAGGCTGTAAAGTGCCTAAACGAAAGACAATGTGCTGTTCCTCAAGCTTGCGTTGAGCTTTGTTGGAACAGTGTAGGAGCCCGAGGATGGAGAGGTCAGAGTGGGAATGGAGTGGAGAATTAAAGTGACAGGCGACTGGAAGCTCAGGGTCACACTTGCGGACTGAACGGAGGTGCTCCGCAAAGCGGTCACCCAATCTACGCTTGGCCTCCCCAATGTAGAGCAGACCACATAGTGAGCAGCGAATACAGTATACTAAATTAAAAGAAATAAATCGCTGTTTCACCTGGAAGGCGTATTTGGGGCCCTGGATAGTGAGAAAGATGGAAGTAAAAGGGCCAGTGTTGCATCTCCGGCACTTGCATGGAAAGGTGCCGTGGGAAGGGGAGGGGGTGCTGGGGGTGATTGCGGAATGGACCAGGATGTCGAGGAGGGAGCTGCCTTCGCCTCCATACCCACTTCTTCGGCCAGGAGTCTTCCCCCTGCACAGCTGACCCTTTCTCCTGTTTTCACAATTCTCGCTCTACCTGGACCCCTCCCTCTGGCCTCTTACCCTCTCTAGACCTCTTCATTGCAAACTGCCGACGGGACATCGGCCATCTCAATTTCTCTGTTTCCCTCACTCACTCCAACCTACCTCCCTCTGAACATGCAGCACTCCGTTCGCTCAGATCCAACCCCAACTTTGCCATTAAACCTGCTGACAAGGGTGGCGCTATTGTTGTTTGTCAAACCGACCTCTACCTTGCAGAGGCTGATCGCCAACTCTCTGACATCTCCTCCTACCTCCCCGCTGGACCATGACCCCAAAACTGAACATCAAGCCATCATTTCCCAGACCGTCACTGACCTCATCTCCTCTGGAGATCTTCCTTCCACAACCACCAACCTCACAGTTCCCCAACCCCGCAAAGCCCGCTCCTACCTCCTTCCCAAGATCCACAAACAGGACTGCCCCGGTTGACCCATTGTTTCAGTCTGTTCTTGCCCCACAGAACTTATTTCTTCCTATCTCGACTATTTTTTCTCCTTTTGTCCACTCTCTTCCCACCTACACCCGTGACTCCTCCGACGCCCTACTTCATTTTAACAGTTTCCAGTTTCCCAGCCCCAACCATCTCCTTTTCACCATGGACGTCCAATCTCTCTACACTTCCATCCCTCACCAGGATGACCTGAGGGCACTCCGCTTCTTCCTCAAGCAGAGGCCCACCAGTCCCCATCCACCACCATCCTCCTCCAACTGGCTGAACTTGTTCTCACATTGAACAACTTCTCCTTTAACTCCACTCACTCTCTCCAAATTAAAGGTGTTGCTATGGGAACCTGCATGGGTCCTAGCTATGCCTGCCTTTTCGTGGGATATGTAGAACATTCTTTGTTCCAGTCCTACTCGGGTCCCCTCCCTCACCTCTTTTTCCGGTACATTGATGACTGTATCAGTGCCGTTTCCTGCTCTCGCCCTAAACTTAAAAATTTCATTCCATTTGCATCCAATTTCCACCCTTCCCTTGCCTTCACATGGTCCATCTCTGACTCTTCCCTTTCCTTCCTCGACTTCTCCATCTCCATCTCTGGGGATAGGCTTTTGACCAGTATCCACTATAAGCCCACTGACTCCCACAGCTACCTGAACTACACTTCCTCCCACCCCGCATCCTGTAAGGACTCCATTCCATTCTCCCAGTTTCTCCGTCTCTGTCACATCTGCTCTGACACGCCACCTTTCACAGTAGCAAGTCTTCCTTTTTCCTCGAGAGGATTCCCCTCTGCCGTGGTTAACGTGGCCCCCGACCGTGTCCATTCTATTTCCCGCACCTCTGCTCTCAACTCTTCGCCTCCCTCTCAGAACCACGACAGGGTTCCCCTTGTCGTCACCTTTCACCCCACCAGCCTCCACGTTCAATGGATCATCTTCCGCCACTTCCAGCGAGATCCCATCACCAATCACATCTTCCCCTCCCCTCTCAGCATTCTGAAGGGACTGCTCCCTCCGCGACACCCTGGTCCATTTCGCAGTCACCCCCAACACCCCCTCCCCTTCCCAAGGCACCTTTTCGTGCAAGCGCAGGAGATGCAACACCTGCCCTTTTACCACTATCCTGGGCCCCAAATACTCCTTCCCGGTGAAACAGCGATTTACTTGTACTTCTTTCAATTTAGTATACTGTATTCACTGCTCAGAATGTGGTCTCCTCTACATTGGGGAGACCAAGCGTAGATCAGGTGATCGCTCTGCGGAGCACCTCCGTTCAGTCCGCAAGTGTGACCCTGAGCTTCCGGTCGCCTGTCATTTTAATTCTCCACTGCATTCCCACTCCGACCTCTCTGTCCTCAGTCTCCTACACTGTTCCAACGAAGTTCAACGCAAACTCGAGAAACAGCACCTCATCTTTCGTTTAGGCACTTTACAGCCTTCTGGACTCAACTCAACATTGAGTTCAACAATTTCAGAGCGTAACCACTGCCAATCTTTGGCTCCCTTCCCCCCCCCCACTCAAGAGCCTGTTTCTTTCTACCTTTTTTTTTGCTTGTCGCTAATGGCAGCTGGTCATTATCCCACCAATCACACCCTATCTTGACTAATGTTTTTCTAACTCCTGGCATTACTATTTGAATTTGGACCATTATCCCTTTTGTCTCTCTAATCTCTCCTAATCCAACCTATCACAGACCTTCCCTTTTGTTCTTTCTTCCCTTCCCCCTTTCAGTGCTTGTTAAGAATCTGTTCTTTCCAAACACTCTCCAGTTCTGATGAAGAGTCATCGACCCAAAACGGTAACTCCGCTTTCTCTCCACAGATGCTGCCTGACCTGCTGAGATTTCCAGCATTTTCTGTTTTTATACCTGGAGTACTTCCCGGTTCTTCTTTGAATAGTGCCGTGGGATCTTTTGCATCCACCTAAATAGGCAGATGGGCCTTCATTTTCATGATTCAGCCAAAAGACAGCACATCCAATGCAGTATTCTCTCAGTACTGCACTGACATGTTAGCCAGATTAGATGCTCAAGTCCGGGAGTGGGGCTTGAACCTACAGCATTTTGACATAGAGGTGACAATGCTACCACTGAGCCAAGCTGATGTAATATCCTGAAAAAAAGCATGGTACTTTCATATTCATTCGAAAAAATAAAATGGGATTGAGTTTAATTCAAAGGTCCATTGATTATGTGTCCTGGTCCTTTGGGACTTGGCAATTGGGTAGATGGATAAGAGAGCTAATTGAAAAGATGAAATGTTTCTGTGCTGAAAGGTCATTTAATCTTCAAAAAATAAACATTTAATTTCCCCAAATCAGGTTTCTGATTCACAGAGTTCATGACTAAACCAGGCATGATCAATCAGCTCCTGAATGCATAATATTTTATAGATTTTCGGCCTTGAAAATAATTTGGCATTTTTATAGATCTTTTTAAGAACCTGTGATTTTAAAGATTATTCCAGAAATAAATATTACAAACTGTGTAAAGATTTCGGCTTTCACTATCTGGAAAAAAATAAGTTAATTTCTTTAGAGTGAAACATATCACAGTTTATCAAAAAAGCACACATTTCCTGGGTTATAAAGACTATATTGTGTTTTCCTGTTGCACTTTATAGACTTTTTTTTTACATTTTTCCACTTTAAATTAGCAGCACATTTATGTAGACTAAATGTTATATGCTTGCCTCTGGCTTATGTAAATACAGTTCAGTTAAGTACAACACATCAGGGAGAATTTTACTCCTCCCGGCTGATGGAAACCGGGTGGAGGGTCAGTTAAAATGTAGCAGGAGACAGGCCCACTGGCCTCCCGCTCTGATCTGGCTGACTGGATGCAATTTTAAATTGCAGGCACCAAGGACACCCCACCCAGAGCCAACAGTGTCCTTCTTTAAATATGCCAATTGGGTTCTGATGACATAATTGGGGCCGAATGCAATCTTCATCAATCTACATGGCGGCTACCCACCAGGCCAAACCTGTCAGGCAGTGGATCTAGGACCAGAAGAGGCTCAGCATGGTAAGCTATTATCAATTTTTTGTAGTTTTCTTGCAGGCCAGGTGAAGCAGGAGTGCTCCTCTGGGCCTTAAGGAAAACTTGGGCCACTCCTGCATTCCTCCCCTCCCAACCATGGTTCCCTCCTGACCACTTACCTTAGTGCCCCGCGGGGACCATTCCTTCTGGTCCCCAGCAACGACCTCCTGTAGCCCGATTTTAACGGCCGAGCAGCCACTTCCCACCGACTTCCCCCCTGGTTTGGTTCGGGAAGTTGGCCAGCGGTATGTCAATGAGACACGGCCATTAAAATCATCTGAGGCTCCCGCTGTCACTCCCGGAGGTGCCGGCCGTCGCTAGGCCGCGTTCCCGCCTGGAAGTTAAAAGTGACCCCATTAACTTTCACAAGTAGACAGAATATAAATCCGTGCTTTCTGTAGCACTTTGGTCTGCTGATAGGAGAATGTTTGTTTCCAGCAGGACAAACAAACTGTGGCTGCTTTGATGGTTTGTGAACAACAAACTTATGCGACAGATTTATCAAAGTGAACAATTTAAGATTATTCTCATCACCTTCGGACAATTTACAAAGTTAATTCAATTAAATTTAGTTTGAGGTCTTGATTAAGCAGTTTGTGAATGTCTTCAAAATTATAAATTTTCAAAGATGATTAATTGAAAACAGAATTAAAAGAAAAATGCAGACATAACATTTCTAGTCCATTGTCCTTTGTGCAAACTAATAAATTATGACCTGAAAGAAAAGACTTGCATTTATATCCCACCTTATCAAATCTCTCAGAAATGTTTCACAATGAATTACTTTGAAGCACTGTCACAGTTGCTATGTAGGCAAACTGGTTCTAGATTTGGTGAAATTTTGCTAACAAAGGACTAACTGATATCTATCACCTCCTATGCCACATTGTTAAAACTGCATCTAATTCTTATACTTCACACACATTTCTGGTTTCTGAAACTTGACGGTTTTTCTTTCATTAATTAATGGTTAATTTTTATAAATACGCAGTTAGGTGATTTTCTTTTACATTTGTTTGCTATGGGGTTTCTTTGAATCTTGAAAATGTTTAGTGTAATTTCCTATAAATAACAGCCATAAGACAGTAATTAGCTGTGTACAACCACATAAACGTAACTGAATTGCATGAGAACCTGTAAGTTCGTGAATCTGGCAATAATAAATAAATGCACATGGTAGACTACATTCTGAAGAGAGGCCACAACTGCAATTAGATACACTGGCCCAGAGATTCCTCTGGTTGAGGCCGGTGGAGATCCCCAGGAGACCAGGTTGTACTAGATCTTCATCATTCTGGGAGTTTCCTGGCTGTCTTATTGCGGACGGAATCCCTGTCTGCCCCTTGCAAGGCAAATGATGGTCAGAGACAGTCAGGGCATAGACTGCTAAGCTAGAAGTTCACATTCCTGGGCCTCAGACAGGACCTGGTGTTATAGTGTTGGCCAATATGCTGAGTGAGTGGAGCTGTAAAAACTTCCACAAGCCCATATCTGGGCCCCACGAGTGGGATACGGGACACACAAGCCCCCGAAGAAAAGTTCAATTTTTTTTAACATTCAACAATAGGCCCCTTTCTAAAAGGGTCACGAGGACCATGGCTTGGATTGGGAGGACCTGGGTAACCCTTCCCCTCATGGGTGGGAGGGCACTGGAGTTTCAAGCATCCATGGGCAGGTGGGCACCAGAGAAGCACTCAAAATGGCCGATTGACCCAAGCAACTGAGGTCCCCTCCCACTGACGCTGCAAACTCTGGTGGGGCCACCTTTGGGCACAATCCAGCTGTAACCGCAGGGATAATGGCCTGCAAAAATGTCACGGCCAGTAAGTCTTTCCTACAGTTAAAGAAATATATCAGGCTATGACACCACCAGACATTGGAGCACTCTCAGACAGCTCGACAAAGGTATATTCTGTATATATTTTGCACATGTTTATTAAATATTCTTTACTGCACACACCCATAAGAGGCCAAATTTAATAATGTATGGAAACTAATATACACCAAATGTAATATACAAGAAAAACATGACTATAAGAGATTATATTAGAGAAATTAAAATTAAAGCACTTCTACAACATGCTTATTAATATTATGGGGTCAAAATTTGGTATCGCCCCGTTTGGCGGTGGAAACTGAGGTGAGGTTGGACTTCCTGTGCCTGGCGCGGAAGGCCCACCCCAGCCGCAATATTGGGGGCACCACCCCCGAAAGGAAGTAGAGCTCCCCTTCCTCTTGTGGGCGGGACCAGGGAGGTAAGTGCACAAATTTTGCAGCGCTATGTGGCCTCCTTATTCTTCCTTCCAAATGCACACCAATCTTTGATGTGGGACCTTGTCAAGGCCTTTTGAAAGTCCAAATACACCACATCCACTGGTTCTCCCTTGTACACTCTACTAGTTACATCCTCAAAAAATTCCAGAAGATTTGTCAAGCATGATTTCCCTTTCATAAATCCATGCTGACTTGGACCGATCCTGTCACTGCTTTCCAAATGCGCTGCTATTTCATCCTTAATAATTGATTCCAACATTTTCCCCACTACTGATGTCAGGCTAACCGGTCTATAATTACCCGTTTTCTGTCTCCCTCTTTTTTTAAAACAGTGGTATTACATTAGCTACCCTCCAGTCCATAGGAACTGATCCAGAGTCGATAGACTGTTGGAAAACGATCACCAATGCATCCACTATTTCTAGGGCCACTTCCTTAATTACTCTGGGATGCAGACTATCAGGCCCTGGGGATTTATCGGCCTTCAATCCCATCAATTTCCCCAACACAATTTCCCGCCGAATAAGGATATCTTTCAGTTCCTCCTTCTCACTAGACCCTCGGTCCCCTAGTACTTCCGGAAGGTTATTTGTGTCTTCCTTCGTGAAGACAGAACCAAAGTATTTGTTCAATTGGTCTGCCATTTCTTTGTTCCCCATTATAAATTCACCTGAATCCGACTGCAAGGGACCTACGTTTGTCTTCACTAATCTTTTTCTCTTCACATATCTATAGAAGCTTTTGCAGTCAGTTTTTATGTTCCTGGCAAGCTTCCTCTCGTACTCTATTTCCTCCCTCCTAATTAAATCCTTTGTCCTCCTCTGCTGAATTCTAAATTTCTCCCAGTCCTCAGGTTTGCTGCTTTTTCTGGCCCCATCCCCCAGCTATCTGATATTGCACATAGCTTGCAGTACTAAATAGCAGCATGTCTTAAACCCAGCACTTCATTGATTTACATTTAAATGGCACTACATTAAACTGATTTTGTAGAGTCTGTAACATTTGGACCCAGTTCCTGCATGCATTATTAGTTTATGTGCAAATAGCTTGAGCAGATGAAGGATCATTGTTACTCTGATTTTCGGGTGTTGAATAACACTGTCATATTCTGCAACTGCACAAAAGCTTTGCACAAAGTGTTCGGACCTTTCTCAGAGTGGAATGTAAAGACCCAGCTAGTTACCTGAAAGGATTCATTTTCTGACTTTATGTTCTCAGTTGGAAGCCTTGCCAGCTGTTGGAAATTCTGGTCCATTGCACACGATTTTCCAATCATTTAAAATAATAGTTGGAAAATCATGTGCAGTGTGCATCGGAATTTTTGATATGCACTCTTGATGGTCAAAGCTCCTTGCCAGGATTGAGAAGTCTGAAAACTAGATATAAAATATATAAACTCTATGCAAACTAACTTTTAATTATGACATTTTATATAATTAAATAAGACAGTACTTGAAATCATCTAAAGAGCTGCGAAATTTCCTTGCTCAGTGCAGGCTGTTAACGATGGTTTTGGCAAAAGAATGGCGGCTGCCTTGCTTCTGTCGTGAGCACCATTTTGGTAAAGGCCAAGCAAGAGGCGTCGTTTACCACATCTGAAGCAAGCATTAGGCAATTAACATATTCAAATATTGCCTGCTTCTGCTCCATCTTACAAATTTGGTGTGCGTCTGAGACAGCCAGCGCAGCGCTGTTTACTCCAGGAAAAAACAACGCTAAACAGCATGGAAATAAAAAAGGATAACTACTTACCATTATCACCGCTGCTCCCGGCCCCGAGATCTCCGAACTCACTCCCAACTCCAACCTTCAGGCACACCTAATCCCGTCCCCAACCTCCTAGCCCTCCCTGACATCACTACCAACCTCCATGACAATACTGCAGGCCCCCACCCCACCAATTCCTCTGACCCCGCCCCCCCCGATCTTCCTCCGACCCCGGCCCCGACCTTTAAGCCCTTCCAAACAATATTGTAGGCCCCCCAATCTTCTTATCTGACCCCAACAGTCTTCCAATCCCTCTCCTCATCAGCAATGACAAACCCCAGCAATACTGCAAGCCTCTCCCGATCTTCTTACATGACCCCTTCCGATGAACCTTCTGATCATGGACTCACCTGGAAATTGGAGCTTCAACTTGCGCGGGCTCATATATGATAATGAAGTCCGAGGCTAAAATCCAATGCTCCTCCAACCTCCACAATTGAGCGCGGACCGTTAGCATTCGGTGGATCAGGTGCGTGAAACTGGATGCTATCGAACTTTTAGGCCATAAAGTTTTATCAATAGTTTAATTGTCCGTCTATTAGAGTCAAAATGGAGTTTGTCTCTTGTTTCACACAATACTAAAGTGAGTACATTTCACTTGTGGTACCAGGTGCCACAATTACACCAGCTCTTTCTCTGCATTGCCTGAAATTGCAAGTTGTGCAGGGGTAAACTCTACTGTACAGGTGGGTTTTGACTTTAGGAATTAATACATGATCATCAAGTTCCTCAGTGGTCATAAAGTTGCTGCTTTTTCAGTCTACTTGAAATTGAAATCAAAGCTGGAGTAACCCCACTGGATCTGGGTGTGGTGTTCTTTAGGCATTAAGTCTTATCAACTCTTCAAAAGAAATCCAAAACTTAACAACTTTAAGAGTCATTCTGTTGTGACTGGTTTTGGTGGCTTGAACTTCTTTACAGGTTGACAATAATATGAGACAATAAGCAACATTTTCTGAAAAAACATAAGAATATGTCTGTTGAGTTAATTATCAGTAAAATCAGCTAGGTTAAAGCTACAAATAACAGGTCTCCGGGAAAATATTTTTTGTCCAAAGGCTTCAGGATGAATCTCAAACCCTTCATTCTTTTAAAGGCTTAAGTTCACACCTTTCATCTACTTGCACTTTTTTGTTTACTTTTAGTGAGGCCAGGAAGCATTTTTTGAACAGTAAAAACTTGAAGCTGATAAAATGGACCGCTATAGTAATTCTTTAAATTAGATAGCTTAAGTTTAAATTAGATAGCTTAAGTTTAAGAAGTCAGAAACATAGAAACATAGAAAATAGGTGCAGGAGTAGGGCATTCGGCCCTTCTAGCCTGCACCGCCATTCAATGAGTTCATGGTTGAACATGCAACTTCAGTACCCCATTCCTGCTTTCTCACCATACCCCTTGATCCCCCTAGTAGTAAGGACTTCATCTAACTCCTTTTTGAATATATTTAGTGAATTGGCCCCACTTTCTGTGGTAGAGAATTCCACAGGTTCACCACTCTCTGGGTGAAGAAGTTTCTCCTCATCTCGGTCCTAAATGGCTTACCCCTTATCCTTAGACTGTGACCCCTGGTTCTGGACTTCCCCAACATTGGGAACATTCTTCCTGCATCTAACCTGTCTAAACCCATCAGAATTTTAAACGTTTCTATGAGGTCCCCTCTCATTCTTCTGAACTCCAGTGAATACAAGCCCAGTTGATCCAGTCTTTCTTGATAGGTCAGTCCCGCCATCCCGGGAATCAGTCTGGTGAACCTTTGCTGCATTCCCTCAATAGCAAGAATGTCCTTTCTCAGGTTAGGAGACCAAAACTGTACACAATACTCCAGGTGTGGCCTCACCAAGGCCCTGTATAACTGTAGCAACACCTCCCTGCCCCTGTACTCAAATCCCCTCGCTATGAAGGCCAACATGCCATTTGCTTTCTTAACCGCCTGCTGTACCTGCATGCCAACCTTCAATGACTGATGTACCATGACACCCAGGTCCCGTTGCACCTCCCCTTTTCCTAATCTGTCACCATTAAGATAATAGTCTGTCTCTCTGTTTTTACCACCAAAGTGGATAACCTCACATTTATCCACATTATACTTCATCTGCCATGCATTTGCCCACTCACCTAACCTATCCAATTCGCTCTGCAGCCTCATAGCATCCTCCTCGCAGCTCACACTGCCACCCAACTTAGTGTCATCCGCAAATTTGGCGATACTACATTTAATCCCCTCGTCTAAATCATTACTGTACAGTGTAAACAGCTGGGGCCCCAGCACAGAACCTTGCGGTACCCCACTAGTCACTGCCTGCCATTCTGAAAAGTCGCCATTTACTCCTAATCTTTGCTTCCTGTCTGACAACCAGTTCTCAATCCATGTCAGCACACTACCCCTAATCCCATGTGCTTTAACTTTGCACATTAGTCAGCTGTGCATTAACTGCACTTTTAGTGCAACTATTGTGTGACATTAGCTGTATAAAGCCACCTTTTAAGCTAAACATGCCAAATTGTCAATTTCTTAGAATTAGCAGCATTATCCTGCATCTTTGACATCAGTGAAGCACAACAGATTGTGCCACAGTAAAGTCAAACATGTAATACAATTGGGGCATGAAATAATTTATGCATCCAGTTTTTAAAAAATATGAAATATTTATAATAAATTGCGAGATAAAGGGCCGCAATTTCCTTGGGTTATGAGGTCGCTGCTATCTGTATAATGCACTTTCAATTCTTCTTTGGACAAAAAATAATTTCCATGAGACCTGCTATTTGTAGCTTTAACCTAGCTGATTTTACAGCCAACCTTTATATCCAGAGCATTTCAATATTTCCACATTGAGTCAATGACATCACGTAAGTTAGAATAAATGGTCAAGGTTACCTAACATGTTCTGGTCATCTTTAGACTTCAAAATTATGATTCGCAAGCCCCAAGATGAGTTTTATTTTTCCTCACAATTCAACCTTTTTATGAGATTGTTTCCTTTATAGAGGGGAACATAATAAATTGATTAAAAATAAGTTTTTCCTATTTTAGTTATGCTTTCCATACAAATTTTAGAGTAACTAATTAAAAGTCAAATCATAGTCAACTCTGCGCGATCTGAACAGAAAACTATGGGGAGGTCTGGCCTCCGAGAAACGTCCCTTGCAAGCAGATGTAGGGATGTCAGGGTCTTAAGAGAAGTAGCGGCAGGGATTGTGGATGCATTTATTGTAATTTACCAAAATTCCCTGGATTCCGGGGAGGTCCCAGCAGATTGGAAAACTGCAAATGTGACGCCCCTATTTAAAAAAGGAGGCAGACAAAAAGCAGGAAACTATAGGCCAGTTAGCTTAATATCTGTGATTGGGAAAATGTTGAAGTCCATTATTAAAGAAGCAGTAGCAGGACATTTGGAAAAGCAAAATTCGGTCAGACAGAGTCAGCATGGACTTATGAAGGGGAAATCATGTTTGACAAATTTACTGGAATGAGGATGTAACGAACAGGGTGGATAAAGGGGAACCAGTGGATGTGGTGTATTTGGACTTCCAAAAGGCATTTGACAAGGTGCCACAAAAAAGGTTACTGCACAAGATAAAAGTTCACGGGGTTGGGGGTAATATATTAGCATGGATAGAGGATTGGTTAACTAACAGAAAACAGAGAGTCGGGACAAATGGTTAATTCTCGGGTTGGCAATCAGTAACTAGTGGGGTGCTGCAGGGATCAGTGCTGGGACCCCAACTATTTACAATCTATATTGGATGAAGGGACTGAGTGTAACGTAGCCAAGTTTGCTGACAACACAAAGATGGGAGGAAAAGCAATGTGTGAGGAGGACACAAAAAACCCTCAAAAGGTCATAGACAGGCTAAGTGAGTGGGCAAAAATTTGGCAGATGGAGTATAATGTTGGAAAGTGCGAGGTCATGCACTTTGGCAGAAAAAAATCAAAGAGCAAGTTATTATTTAAATGGAGAAAGATTGCAAAGTGCTGCAGTACAGCAGGACCTGGGGGTACTTTTGCATGAAACACAGAAGGATAGTATGCAGGTACAGAAAGTGATCAGGAAGGCCAATGGAATCTTGGCCGTTATTGCAAAGGGGATGGAGTATAAAAGTAGGGAAGTCTTGCTACAACAATACAGAGTATTAGTGAGGCCACA
Source organism: Pristiophorus japonicus (assembly GCF_044704955.1). Classification (NCBI taxonomy): domain Eukaryota; kingdom Metazoa; phylum Chordata; class Chondrichthyes; family Pristiophoridae; genus Pristiophorus; species Pristiophorus japonicus. The sequence continues at coordinate 89,332,163 of NC_091983.1, forward strand.
CCTGGAATATTGCGTGCAGTTTTGGTTTCCATATTTACGAAAGGATATACTTGCTTTGGAGGCAGTTCAGAGAAGGTTCACTAGGTTGGTTCCGGGATGAGGGGATTGACTTGTAGGAAAGGTTGAGTAGGTTGGGCCTTTACTCATTGGAATTCAGAAGAATGAGAGGTGATCTAATCGAAACGTATAAGATTATGAGAGGGCTTTAACAAGGTAGCTGCAGAGAGGATGTTTCCACCAATGGGGGAGACTAGAACTAGAGGGCATGATCTTAGAATAAGGGGCCGCCCATTTAAAACTGAGATGGGGAGAAATTTCTTCTCTCAGAGGGTTGTAAATCTGTGGAATTCACTGTCTCAGAGAGCTGTGGAAGCTGGGGCATTGAATAAATTTAAGACAGAAATAGAGAGTTTCTTAAATGATAAGGGGATAAGGGGTTATGGGGAAGGGAGGTGGAGCTGAGTCCATGATCAGATCAGCCATGATCTTATTGAATGGTGGAGCAGGCTCAAGGGGCCATATGGCCTACTCCTGTTCCTATTTCTTATGTTCTTATGTTAACCATCCCTTACAACATCCTTATCATTTTTCTTCGCCAGTTGGTTTTGAAAGAGGGGCCAGCTTGAGCTTTCATGCACACTAAAAAAATTACCATTTAGTCGTCTCAACAAAAAAATTATTTTGTTTAGATGTTGTTGACTTAGCATGGATTTAATCAGTAACATTATTAGCACTATATTCGTAACACTTATCAGTGAAGCACTTAAAATTTTGAAGCTGGCAGTCAGTGGTATGTATTTGTCCTGAGCTTCTTACTGGAAGAGCAAATTGAAACATATTTGTTCCATATGTTTTATATTTGGTTTTATAGCAGAATGTCAACCCAATCTGCATATCCTGCATAATTTGTGATGAAAGTACTCAAGGGTGGATATCTTAAAAACAAACCTATTCATCATAAAATGATTCATCCATTGTAGAAACAGATAATTGTTTGCTATCTTAGTATTCGATATGTGGCCTGATCAGTTGTGTACAAAGACACTATTGTTCTTTTAGTTTCGTACTGAATTCTTCTCGCCATGCATCCTGGTATTCAATTTGCCTTCCCAATAGCTTTTCGGCACTGGGTGTGCACCTTCAGAGACTTGTGTACTATAAAGCCTCAGTCCCTTTCTTGCTCAATAGACTTCAATTTTCCACCAAGCATGGTATATACATGCATGTCTGCACTTCCAGAACTTCTCACATGCATAACACTGCATTTATCTACATTGAAAGACATCTACCAGATGTGGGCCCATTCCCCCATCACATCTAGATCAGATTGTAGTCGTTATTTCTTATCAAGGGTCCTAACCCTAGCACAGATTTTTATGTTATCCGTGAACTTGCAGACAGTCCCTGTAACTTCTTTGTTTTGATCATTGATATAGATTGCGAAGGGCAGTGGTCCCTACACAAATCCCTGCAGAACTCCACGAGTAACTCTGGTCTCCATGCAGATCCACTTCCATTCATAACAACCTTCTGCCTTGAGAATGCAACAAATTCCCTAGCCAATCCAGAATCTGCCCACATATCCCACAGGATTCACAGCCATGGCCAGCACCCTATAATCGTGTATGCTGCCCCATGGTTATGCACATTGCTCCTAAGCCACACGCACCACTCATAGTTATGCATGCCATTCCATTGCCAAGCACATTATCAATCCACCCATCATCATCATAGGCAGTCCCTCGGAATCGAGCAAGACTTGCTTCCACTCCTGAAGTGAGTTCTTCGGTGGCTGAACAGTCCAATACGAGAGGCACAGACTCTGTCACAGGTGAGACAGTGAGACAGATAGTTGTTGAGGGAAGGGGTGGGTGGGACTGGTTTGTCGCACACTCTTTCTGTTGCCTGCGCTTGATTTCTGCATGCTCTCAGCGTTGAGACTCGAGGTGCTCAGCGCTCTCTCAGATGCACTTCCTCCACTTAGGGCGGTCTATGGCCAGGAACTCCCAGGTGTCGGTGGGGATGTCGCACTTTATCAGGGAGGCTTTGAGGGTGTTCTTGTAACGTTTCCGCTGCCCACCTTTGGCTCATTTTCTGTGAAGGAGCTCCGAGTAGAGCACTTGTTTTGGGAGTCTCGTGTCTGGCATGCGAACTTTGTGGCTTTCCCAACAGAGCTGATCGAGTGTGATCAGTGCTTAAATGCTGGGGATGTTAGCCTGGATGAGGACACTGATGTTGGTGTGTCTGTCCTCACAGGGGATTTGTAGGATCTTGCGGAGACATCATTGGTGACACTTTTCCACCACTGGAGTGGTAGTTCCCTAGGGAGCTCCCCCGCTCCAAACAACTCTCACCAGCGATCGGCAACTTTCAACCCCCCCCAACCTCCCCCACCGCTGTCTAAACCTCCCCTAGCCACATTATCAATCATGCAATCATCCACTCATCAAATTATTTATTATATTTTATAATAATTAAGTATTGAATACAAGAAGACATTAATACATTTGCAGAATAGGTATGTAATTGGCTAATTCATTTCAGTGCAGGTAAGTATGAGCTTTTGGCAGGAAGAATAAGGAGGCCACAACTGCTTGGAAAATAAGAGTCGAAATGGGGTTGAGGAGCAAAGGGATCGAGGGCTACACAGATACACAAACGGTCAAAAGTAATGACACAGGTTAATAAGCCCATAAAAAAGCAAAAAAAAAGCACTAGGGTTTATTTCTAGAGGGATAGAATTGAAAAGCAGAGCAGTTATGTGAACTTGTATCAAACCTTAGTTAGACCACACTTGGAGTACTGTGCACAGTTCTGGTTTCCAGATTATAAAAAGGATACCGAGGTACTGGAGAGGGTGCAAAAAGGATGTACAAGGATGATTCCAAAACTGAGAGGTGATACTTGTCAGGAAAGCCTGAACTGGCTGGGACTCGTTTCTCTCGAAAAGAGAGATGACCTAATAGAGGCCTTTAAAATTATGAAGGGGTTTGATAGAGTAGACACAGAGAAGATGTTTCCACTTGTGGGCAGACTAAAACTAGGGGCCATAAATATAAGATAATCACCAATAAATTCAATAGGGAATATATGAAAAACATCTTTACCCAAAGAGTGGTAAGAATATGGAACTAACTACCACAAGGAGTAGTTGACGCAAATAACATAGATGCATTTAAGGGGAAGCTAAACACATAAGGTAGAAAAGAAAGACGTGGATTTATATAGTGCTTTTCACGAAGTACATTTGAAGTGTAGTCACTGTTGTAATGTAGGAAACGCGGCACAATTTGCGCACAAGCAAGCTCCCACAAACAGCAATGTATTAATGACCAGATAATCTGTTTTTTTTGTTATAATTATTAAGGAATAAATATTGGCCAGACATTGGGGGCAACTCCCCTGCTCTTCTTCGAAATAGTGCCATAGGATCTTTTCCGAAAGATAGCAACTCCGACAGTGCAGTGCTCCCTCAGCAATGCACTGGCGTGTCAGCCTAGATTTTTTGTGCTCAAGTCCCTGGAATGGCGAGAGTGCTGCCCATTGAGCCACAGCTGACACTGGAGAAATAATATGCTGATAGGGTTAAGTGATGAGGATTGAGGGAAGGCTCATGTGAAGCACAAGTGCTGACACAGGCCAGTCTGTCAATCAATGAATATATCATCAGTAAATGAATACTGCAAGGAATTTGGTGCACTGATTCATTTTACTTGTAACCTTATAATAAGCATAATTAACCCACTTATAATCTTATCAGTGCTCAGCCCTATATATGGTATATAGAAACATAGAAAATAGGTGCAGGAGTAGGCCATTCGGCCCTTCGAGCCTGCACCGCCATTCAATGAGTTCATGGCTGAACATGCAACTTCAGTACCCTATTCCTACTTTCTCGCCATACCCCTTGATCCCCCTAGTAGTAAGGACTACATCTAACTCCTTTTTGAATATATTTAGTGAATTGGCCTCAACAACTTTCTGTGGTAGAGAATTCCTCAGGTTCACCACTCTCTGGGTGAAGAAGTTTCTCCTCATCTCGGTCCTAAATGGCTTACCCCTTATCCTTAGACTGTGACCCCTGGTTCTGGACTTCCCCAACATTGGGAACATTCTTCCTGCATCTAACCTGACTAAACCCATCAGAATTTTAAACGTTTCTATGAGATCCCCTCTCATTCTTCTGAACTCCAGTGAATACAAGCCCAGTTGATCCAGTCTTTCTTGATATGTCTGTCCCGCCATTCCGGGAATCAGTCTGGTGAATCTTCGCTGCACTCCCTCAATAGCAAGAATGTCCTTCCTCAAGTTAGGAGACCAAAACTTACACAATACTCAAGGTGTGGCCTCACCAAGGCCCTGTACAACTGTAGTAACACCTCCCTGCCCCTGTACTCAAATCCCCTCGCTATGAAGGCCAACGTGCCATTTGCTTTCTTAACCGCCTGCTGTACCTGCATGCCAACCTTCAATGACTGATGTACCATGACACCCAGGTCTCGTTGCACCTCCCCTTTTCCCATTCTGTCACCATTCAGATAATAGTCTGTTTCTCTGTTTTTACCACCAAAGTGGATAACCTCACATTTATCCACATTATACTTCATCTGCCATGCATTTGCCCACTCACCTAACCTATCCAAGTCACTCTGCAGCCTCATAGCATCATCATCATCATAGGCAGTCCCTCAGAATTGAGGAAGACTTGCTTCCACTCTTAGCATGAGTTCTTAGGCGGCTGTACAGTCCAATACGAGAACCACAGTCTCTGTCACAAAGCTAAGAACTCTGACGGGATGGTGCAGCAGAAGACTGAGATGATAAACTGAGGGAAAGGGTAGGTATGGAGCCTGGTTTGCCGCACGTTCCTTCCGCTGCTTGCGCTTGATTTCTGCATGCCCTCGGCGACAATACTCAAGGAGCTCAGCGCCCTCCCGAATGCACTTCCTCCACTTAGGGCGGTCTATGGCCAGGGACTCCCAGGTGTCAATGGGGATGTCGCACTGTGTCAGACAGGCTTGGAGGGTGTCCTTGTAACGTTTCCTCTGCCCGCCTTTGGCTCGTTTGCCGTGGACGAGTTCTGAGTAGAGCGCTTGCTTTGGGAGTCTCGTGTCTGGAATGCGAACTATGTGGCCTGCCCAGCGGAGCTGATCGAGTGTGGTCAGTGCTTCAATGCTGGGGATGTTGGCCTGGAAGAGGACGCTAATGTTTGTGCGTCTGTCCTCCCAGGGGATTTGCAGGATCTTGCAGAGACATCGCTGGTAGTATTTCTCCAGCGACTTGAGCTGTCTACTGTACATGGTCCACGTCTCTGATCCATACAGGAGGGCGGGTATTACTACGGTCCTGTAGACCATGAGCTTGGTGACAGTTTTGAGGGACTGGTCTTCAAACACTCTTTTTTTCAGGCAACCAAAGGTGTGTTATGTACCACATATGAAATGTCCCTATAACCTACTGCAAATTATCTTTCAAGAAATTTACAATAACGATGCCAGAAAGGAATATCTGATCCACCTGTGAAACTCAGGCAGTAACACACAAAAACTCTGGAATGTCCATTGGGCAACAAACAAATTAGATTTTCACCAAAATGGTAACAACTATAATTTCACCCATTCACTACCACTAAGCCTATATTTAGGTTTGAAAAGATGGCACTCCAGAGGGCATTAACCTGAACTTCTGTTTGTATGGCAATTAAATGTTACACCCAGGTAACATTTTGTGAATGGAATATGCATCAACCAAATCATTTTAGTAAGTCTATAAAATAATTAGCAGTGATGCATACACAATACATTAAATGCTGGTTAACTTTTGTGCAATAAAATTGTTTTATGAATGTCGCCACATGTCAAGGTGCACACCGACAACTACAAGCCATCCTGACAACTGCAAAAAAAAGTTAATTTATTCTTTTATAAGAGATATCAGGTTGTGCTCTAATCTAATCTGTGGGGCTCTGTTGACAGTTATAAGATAATCAGGTTTTGATCTTATGGGTTATGACATGGTTCACACCCCTCGATTAGATTACAACTTTGTTAGCTCATTTTCAGGTATTCGTGATTCCCTACATAATTCACAGGTTAGTTTAAAAGAAAATACTCCAAATTAAATTCGAACAACCAGTCGATTCCCAACTAATAAAATTGGCCAGTGAAAGGTTTAAAACTTCATAAAACAGTAGATCGTACATAATTGCACAATGTTAGCCAACAAAAAGTAAACCAAGAACCAAATGGAAATTATTAAAGAAGAACATAGTTTTATTAATTTATCTGCACTGATTCCACTTGCTCCAGTATTCAGAATTACTGAGAGAGGCCTAGCTAAGTGGCTCAAATGACAAACAACTTTATTTGCTCCAAATATATCCATGTGTTATAAATGCAGCTGAAATGACTAACTGTCTCCCTCTTTACTGGCTGCATTCAATCCCTGTTAGGCTCACTGAAAAGCAAAATACTGCAGATGCTGGAAATCTGAAATAAAAACAGAAAATGCTGTAAATACTCAGCAGTCAGGCAACATCTGCGGCAAGAGAAACAGAGTTAACGTTTCAGGTCGATGACCTTTTATCAGTCATGTTAGGCTCATTCTTGGTTTCTTTCTTTTGTTTCTATTTGCCCTGATACAAATTTTAAAATAATCGTGTTGCTTACTCATGTTCCTCAGCAAAGACAAAACCTCACAATAATCAGGAGCAAGAGTGAGTCAGCAGCTAACTGAGACGTCAGGGCTGGAGCAGAGAATCAGAAGAGCAGAGAGATTTATAAGTAAAGTGAATCAGATGAAGGGAAGGGTTAAATGGAGAGGAAATAGTGGAGAACAAAGCAAATATGAGGGTAGAGATAGAATTAGGAAAGTAATGAGAAGGTGGAAATAAATCAGTAAACAGGAGGTTGTCAGAACCAGGGAGGCAGTCAGAAGTGGGAAGAGAATACAACCTGGCATTGAACTTTGATGTAAGCAGATCATTATTTTGTAAAGAAATTTAAGTTTAGTAACTGCTATTACTGTATTAGCAACTGTAACGATCAAAAATAATTTGAGGATACTATGATGGTGGGCAACAACTCCAATGTTGTGTGAGGCTCATTAGATCCCAGGTTTTTATTTAAATTAGGCAACTGCCCTCTAGTGCGGTTACAATGCCTGAGCAGCACTCCAGCCACACAGCACCCATTTAGATTGCAGACTGAACAGGAACCTGCATTGTTGCAAAATATATAACTATCTACCGCTGCCTGTTGACCCCCCCACCACCCCCATCCCCTCCCCTCCGCCCCATCATCCAAGTGTTGTGTGCTCCACGATCCATGCCCGGTGCCCTTCCCCAAGCTCGTAGTCCTTCACTTGCTGCTGGAGTCCAACACTGCAGCCCTGGCGCTCCCAACACATCATGAGTGACACATCTTGAGCAAATGAGTTGACCTTGATGTATGCGTCATTTTTGAGACCCACCTGTGCAGAAATTACATATTTTGGATAAAAGAGAAATTAATTTAAAAAAAGGAAGACATGTGTTTGAAATGGATCTATTTACTTAACACCTTATCACATTGTCAACATCTCCAACCTGCTTGACACAATTAACTACTTTTGGAGTGCACTGTCTGTAGTTTTCCAAGCAAATATGGCACTCGCAACTATTATTCACTTAAAAGTTCAGTATTTCTAAATGCATCCTATACGTAAAATTCAGTGCAGCTCTGCTCCCAAAAGAGAGCCTTGCTCGACAGGATGTAAGTTGGAGAATTGGAGCTAGAGTGTCATAGTCCATCTTTGAGACTCTCACCTAGCCAGGCTCCAGGAGCACAGCATCACTAAATTTGTTTTGTATCCCACTGACCACCAATGAGAAAAATTCAGGGTTGACTTATAGTTTTATGAATATTTTCTTATCCAAAGTATTTTTCCACTGGCAATCAACTATAAGCATATCTGCTTTGTAAGTGAATTACTTTTCTCTAAACTTTTACATATTTATTCGTCATGTCAACACACCTTTGTTTTGAAAATGCTGATACTTTTAGCTAAAATGTCAGGGCATCCTTACCATGGGAGGATTTATGCCAATTGTAGCATACAACGACTATGTTAGTTAACGGATCTAGTCTAATCCAGGGGCTCCAATGTTTATAAATCATATGAATTTCACTCTTGCAAGTTATGACATGATATGACTTCTCTGATTAGGTTCTTGGCCTTGTAATTCACTCCAAGGTATCTATTATTTAATATCTTTGTTTATATTGCAGTGGACGATCATTCTTGAAGTTATATTAATAATTAATGGATAGTAGAACTTTGTGGAATTGTATTATGTTACACAACAACTTATATTTATATAGCGCCTTTTACATAGTAAAATGTCCCAAGGCGCTTTACAGGAGCATTATCAAACAAAATTTGACACCGACCCACATAAGGAGATATTAGGGCAGAAAGAGGTAGGTTTTAAGGAGTGTCTTAAAAGAGGAAAGAGAGGCGGAGAGGTTTAAAGAGGGAATTCCAGAGCTTAGGGCCTTGGAAGCTGAAGGCATGGCCGCCATTGGTGAAGCGATTAAATTTAACGATGCTCCAGTGGCCAGAATTATAGGAGCGCGATATCTCTGAGAGTTGTGGGGCTAGAGGAGATTACAGAAATAGGGAGGGGCAAGGTCATGGAAGTATTTGAAACCAAGGATGAGAATTTTAAAACTGAGGTGTTACTTAACAGGGAGCCAATGTAGATCGCTGAGGATGGGGTGATGGGTGAACGGGACTTGGTGCGAGTTCGGACACGGGCAATAGAATGACCTCAAGTTTACAGAGGGTAGAACATGGGAGGCTGGCCAGGAATGAAAATATTAGAATATATATAAAGATTTAAAAACAAAAATCAAAGATAATTTTCTAAAAATCCTGGGCTCAATTTTCCCCAATGCCGTTTTTTGGCGTATTTCAAGAGTTACTACGCCTGTTTTGTTTGGCCCCGACTAGTCCAAAAAAAAACTTGAAAGTTTCCCCGTTCTAATTTTTTTAATTGGCGCCGCGCAGCCTGTCCTTTAGCTTCGGGCGGTGGGGCCTAATGTCTGCGCCGAAAAAAGGATCCCCCCCCCCCCCAGCCTTCTGCGCATGCGCAAAAAAAAAACATTTTTGACGTGACTGCTATGGGCGCGCATGTCCAGTTCATCGCCCGGTCTGCATTCGGCCAGTTTTAAAGAGCCAGTTGTGTGTGAGAACTTTCATTCACAGTGGAAAAAATCGAAACTGCAATATGCAATGTGGCTCAAGGACCAAAAATTTCTCACAAGAGGCACTAGTTACTGTAATTGAGGCCAGATGGCATGGGCTGGACACCAGCAGGGGTCACATAAAAGAGTCACCAAAAGAAATGAAGAAACGCTGGAACCAACTTGCAGAAGATTACTGTGCAATGGTGACCACCCCGAGATCTGCAGGCCAGTGCAAAAAGTGGCAGGACCTTGGTCAAGTAGTTAGTGCAAGTAATATTTTCATTTCTTGCAATTGTAAATGTGACCATCTGTATGTCCCATCCAGCAGAAAGACACCCTCTCTAAAAAGTTATATTTTCATCTTTGCAGAGGAAGGTAGCACACAACAAAAGAAAGAGAACTCGAACAGAAGGAGGCCCGACAAATCTGCACCCACTGACACCCTTGGAAGGCAGGGTCGCTGCTTTGATGGGTCCTGCCTGGAGAAAAGCAACAACCACTGTACATCTCGGAATCCTCCAAAGATGCTCGAAAGGCGATGTAGATACAATCAATGCAGCCCTGTACCTTGGTGAAGCCAGCAATCCTGGAGAAGCCCACAGCCCTGTCACGCATTGCCTGGGTGGTCATGGGGAACTTCATTTAGTCATTCCTCCGGGCATATAGTGTAGCAGTCACCTGCCGAATGCAGATATGTGTTGCATGTTGAGAAATGGCGCACACATCCCCAGTTCTGGCCTGGAATGATCCAGATGCATAAAATGAAAGTGCAGCTGTAACTTTTACTTCAACTGACAAAGCAGTCCTCCCGACGCTTCAAGGGTGCAGGGCTGCTTTTATTAACTCACAGTTACAACTTCTTTGCGGAAACTCAGCCTTCTCACATAGTCTGCATCACTCAGGTGCAGGTATGAACACCTGTCACGATATACCCAATGTGGGTAAGGCCTCCTGCCTGTCATCTTACATGCTCTGAGGTTCCTCACGTGATGATGTCTAATCAATCTTCTCCTCCGCAGCACAATCATACAGAAGCCTTGCATGAGGTATAGCATTGTCAATATTGCCCCCATAATTTAACTGTAGCTTTGGAAGAAGCTCAAAACATCAGGACAAAGCACTCACACCTTCATTCCTCTCTCTCCCCAAGGTCGACGCCCTAGTATGGACCACACCCTGGTCTGCGCGTACGCAATAGGCCTGCTTAGAACGGGAAGCTATGCATTCAATAAAGAAACAAAGTCTAATGCAATTCTTTAATTTTTGATTTTTTTTCCAAGTACCACCCCACCACTGAACGTCTCCTCACCAGGCTCGAGGGTGGGCTGTCAGAATTGCTTCCTTGCCCGGACACAGGGGATCAGCTTCCCCCTCCCCCCCAGGGTTCTTTTGAAGCTGCTGTATAGCCTAAGTTCCCTTCAGTTCGGCTTCCACCCCACCAACCCCCCTTCTTTTGAAGCCGAGCCCCGAGCTCCTGTTTCCGGGTGAGGGAGCGATTCTGACGGCCGACACTCTGACCCTCGAGCCCGGTGAAATGACGTTCGGTGGTGACATGGTACTGTGAAAAAAATCAAAAATTAAAGTATTGCATTAAACTTCCATTTTCTCCCTTTTGATTTTGAAAAAATTAAGCTTTGTGATGCATATTCTTTGCCTTCTTGACTCCCTCCAAAACTTTGCCTAAAAACAATGGTGTCTTTCTGCACTAATTTTTTAATGTGCGCTGGTTTTTCTTAAGTACCCAGAAGGTTTTTTGTGAGTGGTCACATACGCCGTCCTAGAAAAAATGTAAGTTGGCCAAACTTGCATAAATGTGAAAAAATAGCGCAAGCATCAGGTTACACCCCCTATGTCGCAAAAAAATACGAACCTAAAAAAATCGTAATTGAGTTACGCTGGTGTAGAAACCTTGGGGAAACTTGGAGATTGAAATTTACACCAGAAAAAGCGTCGCACGTCAAAAAACGGCGCAGATAACTGGGGAAAATTGAGCCCATAAACTGGCCAATCCAATAAGTGGGCCATAGATGTCAAATCATATCATATAAAATTGAAATAGCAGGACAAATTAAGACTGGGAAACACCATTATGCAAGCCAAGGCTCTTCATCGGAAGGCGCTTTTACATTAGTGCTTATGTTCAAATTGCAGGAGAGCGATGTCAAAATATTGGCTTCTTGCGTTTACACTAACAAAAGCAGTTATTTTATCCGAACAGCATAACTGTAGACCCATGAAAAAGTAATCAGGATAAGGGAGCCAGTTTTAACAGTGTAAACACAGGTAACCAGCTTGCAGATGTGATCGAAACTAAACAAGAGACTATGTAAATGTGTACTGAATTTCACCATATACATTAAACTGTGACACATAAACCTTGATTTTTAATGTAGAAGCTAAGAGAAAAGAGAAGGAAGGAAAAGGGAACCAATCATTTTATGGGGTAGATTTTTATCTTCACTACCTGTGCAGTAATTCAGCGAAGTGGATTATTGCCCTTCATCGAACCTGCCCTGCTTTTATTCCATTGAAATACTGAATGAAAATCAGGCAAATTCTATGAAGGGCAGACGATCCAGTCCGTCGAGTTGCCATCCAGGTTTTGGAAGCTAGTAGATGATAGAGTTTAGAGGATTTTTGCCAAAATGGACTGTACTATTGTACAATGATATGTACAACATTAGAAAATTTCACTTCAGTAAATCCTGGAATTAAGAATATAAAAAAGGTCAAGGACATGAAACTGTTATTTGGCCTATCAAAATTTGCCCAATAGTAGCCTTAACGCTTGCACTCCAGCATTTAGCTGCAGTTTTGAATTTTCTAATGTTTTTGCTTTACACACAGAATATTCCAAACCTTTATTGCTTTTTTGATAAAGTTCTTGCTAAATCTGATTTATATTTATTTTTCACCAATTTAAATTTATGTCCTCTGACTCTATTTCCTGACTTAATTTGAAACAATGTTGTAGATATACTTTATTTAATTCATTTAATATCATATACCTCAATGTGGACCCCCCTGAACTCGCTTATTTCCACACACTTAGGAGCAGGTCAGCTGCTCTCCGTTGCAGTCATAGCATATCTGTGGCTGAAGTTGTTATTTAGACAGAATGGGTCATTAAAACAACATGGCTATTGGCTCACTGACTTTATTCACCCAGCAGGCGAAAGGGTTCGTTAATGGCCAAAGATGATAATACATTTATAAGAAATTATGTTGCTCGTGAAGAGGCACATCCATGTAGGCCAACAAAATAATTTGCATGGAGGATACATGAAGGAAAACAGTGCAATAAATTAGATATTACATTGTTTCCCACTGTGTTTTGGGAAAACTTGGTTTGAAGTAAAATAATTAAACTAAGATGAATTCTTATTTAGTATTGGTAGAGGCACTGAGAGTGCTCTAATATTTTCCCTGATATCATATGAGCTAGCTTTTTTCTCTTCAGTGTCCTCTTATTCTTGGTAATTTTGGTCTGAAATATTACTTTTCCATGCAAAGACAAAACTTTCTGCAAATTCAATGTAAGTTACCCCTGAAAAAGGAAGGCACGCTGTGCTGTTTAGATTCATTGCAATATTTGTCAATTCAGATGACAGATGGAATTTGTTAAGAGAATACAGAATAAGAGAAAGTCACGGTCAGTTACACTAAGTCGCAGTACTCCCAACTATTCAAGTCAGCAAAGCAACTAAAGAATTGGATTCTCCCAACACAGGATCTAGAAGCAGTTCCCTCAGAGAAACTATTGAACCTATGGGCCCAAGTTTCCCCAGGAGTCGCTCCTTTTTTTTGGAGCAAGTTGATTTTTCTGGACTATCTTTTTAGTTGCAATTCTGGCCATTTAATTTGCGCCAGTGTAAGTGAGTTAGTTAAGTTTTTTTTTAGTCAATTTTTTTTTTCAAAGGGGGGCATTCCCAGCCACTTACCCCTGTTTTAGGTGTTTGGCCAGCAAATAGTTGCTCCAAATTAACTTAGGCCAGCATATGTTGCCACTTCTGTCCACACAGAAAAACCTTACCTAGAGTTAAGGAATCGGCGCAAGTAACTACACTTAAAGCACCACCAAGCACCAAACAAAGCACAAAGAGTAACAACAATTAATTAACAAATATATTAGAAGGAACCCTGCACCTAAAGCACCAAAATCAATCAGTAAATAAAAAATAAAAAATAGAAGTCCTACCTTAGGGAACGCAGCGGGCTGTCGATGAGGGAGCCCATTCGGCCAGGGCTAGGGACGGCATGCTTCGGGCCCCTCCCAAACAGCCTGCAGCGCGCACTCACAGATTCGGCCTGCCAGGAGCTACTGCACATGCACGCAGACTCTAGCGCGCATGTGCAGAGGTCACGGCAATGTTTTCAGCGTGGGACCTGGCTCCACCCCCAATCCATTGGGCCATGCTGCGCCACGACCGAAGAGAGGCTGGGCAGCAGCCAGAATACCGACGTCTTTTTTCGATGCGCTTGGAGGTGAACAAAATCGGCGCATCTCGGGTGAGGGCACCAGAAAAACAGGTTAGGGAAACTCTAGCCCATACAATGGTTAATAAGTGAATAACTAAGTGCATTTTGGATAGAAACATCACATTTATGACTTCAGTTAGTTTTAACTGAGCAAGAAACTTCACTAAACTACAGTTAAATGTACATTGTAAGAGTGGAATATGATTTAGTCTTATTCATGAGTTATAGTACTACCAGTAATATTTCATGTAACTGAAGAGAAGCGAAGGGAGCACTTCCAGTCAATTAAGTTTCATGTTTGATTGCTTAATGTGTTCATATTACATTCCTGTTTTTATCTCGGAGCTAACAGCTGCATAAAAATAGTGCACAATGAAATGTGCAGTCCAATACTAGGATCTGGGTTGAGACTGCTCAAAATTATTTCACAATTTCACAATTAGCAGAGAGAACAGGTTACTCCATTTAATTAGGGTTGTATTTCAAGCCAAAGGTATCAAGGCATGTTCTAATTTACTGCACCAACCAGTCCAAATTAACTTGTTGAATCATTGAACTGATCGTAAACTTAGACAGCTGAATAAGAATCCTTCTTCTACCCTGCCCAAGATGCGCACAAATTCTCTGGCCACGTTATGAGAAAAGATCAAGACTAGGCTGAGGGGATCTATATTTTCATGTGATTTGAAACAAACAACAGAAATATTTAGGCCAACATTGAAAAGTCAGATTGTTATCCTGGAAGTGCAAAGAAAACAGTCTCCTGTTATATGATTCTCCAAGATTTATTGGAGAGAACTTAGATTTATATAGTGCCATATCATGTATTCAACATGTCCACAAGCTTTTCACCATCAATTACTTTTGAGGTGGAATTACTGTTGTTAGGTCACAAACCTGGTAGCAAATGGACACACAGCAAGGTCCCACAAACTGAAAATGAGATGAATGACCTCTTAAATTGTTTTTGAATGTTGACAATACCCTGCTCTTCTTCAAATAGTGCCATGGGATTTATTGTTTACCCAAACTAAGACCTAGTTTAATATTTTATCCAAAAAATGGCACCACTCACAAAATGCTGCATTTTCTCAGTTAGGCACTGAAGTGTCAGCTGAAATTATGGGCCTGAATTTGCACTCCCCACAGATGCAAAACAACAACTTGCATTTATATAATGCCTTTAAAGTAGTAAAACAGCCCAAGGCATTTCACAGCAGCATTATTAAATAAAATTTGACACCGTCATCTTCCCTAATACCATCTTAGCCCTGCGTCAGGGTGCGCAGCACGAAGGGAGGCGTTGTACAACGTTCGAGGCGCAAAAATGGGAAATTCACGAACTAAAGTGCCAGGCCATATGCGTTCCGAGAGAGGCCTTGGAGGGGGGGGGGGGGAGACCTTAAAAAAACCCACAAAAACATTCCCAAAACATTGCCCACGCCACCACAACACAAATTGCTAAAAAAATTAAAAGAACAAACACTCGCACTTACCTTTACAGCACCTTACCTTCATCACTGTCGCCAGCATGGCTGAACCGTACTGATTTCCCAGGCGGTCATTGCGAGGCGCGATTCCAAGCGTATGGGTCGGGTTTGAGTCAAAACTTGGACGGTGTCGCAACAAGAGGCGTTGCACACCCGGCGCAGCTCTTCCCGGCGGTGCTGCTAAGCGACGCCATAAAACCTGACCCGAAGCTCACGACAGGATGCAGGAGACCTTGCCTCACCATTTCACGCTGCTCTGGGGCGAGACCTGGAGTGCAAAGGACCGGAAAATCCAGCCCCTTATATGGCCTTTATCCAGGAGTATTGAGATAAAAAATGTTTTCCACCATATTTACCTTTTTAACAAAGAAATTCAAGTTGACTGTGGAAGTTGACATAGATGTTGCAATCACCACCTTCACATTTTTTTTGAGGCTGGCTGTATAAATATTTTCCACTCTGTATTAATTCTAACAAATTCATAAACCCGTAGTCCCTGAGTTTCCAAAAGATTTCTCTCCAATTCCTGCTGTAACTTCAGCAGGAGTGACTTGAGGTGAACTCATGAAGAAAAAGCATAACAATTGCTTTTCGCCATTTACAATGTTTCTCCAGAGGTTTCACTGATGTCTGGCTGGAGAACCACACGGTGCTTCCAGGCAGTTGTGTGTAACTGTGTTTCTGAATTTGTTAAAACTAACGCATAGAGGAAAACATCAAGAATTCCACCAACAACAATGCCAAATTAAGGCATTTAGTGTAAAATTTCCATTTTCTTCACAGAGGCAGTTGGAAGATTGTGGTGCACTTTTTGTGCCCACTCAACTTAGGCATATTGCATTGAGCCCCAACTTTCAGTTATTCTGCGGCCATCATATGTAACAAAGCTCTTTGAAGGAGAAGGAAAGATGGAGTTCTAGCTCCTCAAAGATATAGGCTAAGTAGTGGAACTATGGCTGATACCATCTCTGCACAACCTCTTTTACATTGAATTTTCAGCACAGAAAAAGGCCAATTGCTCCCAATAGGTCCATGCCGGTGTTTATGCTCCACACTCGCCTCCTCCCACTCGACTTCATCTAACCCGATCAACACATCCTTCCATTCCTTTCTTCTTCATGTATTTATCTAGCTTCCCCTTAAATGCATCTATGCTATTTGTTTCAACTACTCCATGTGGCAGCAAGTTTCACATTCTAACCATTCTTTGGGTAAAGAAGGTTCTCCTGAATTTAATATTGAATTTATTAGTGGCTATCATATATTTATAACCGCTACCTTTGGTCTCCCACACGCCTGCAAACATCTTCTCTATGTCTACTCTGTAAAAACCCTTCATAATTTTAAAGGCCTCTAATTAGGTCATCCTCAGCCTTCTCTTTACAACACAAAGGAGCCCCATCATGTTCAATCTTTCCTGATGGTTATAGCCACACAATTCTGGTATAATCCTTGTTAATCTCTTTTCCACCTTTCTCCAGTGCCTCTATATCTTTTTTGTAATATGGAGACCAAAACTGTGCACAATACTCCATGTAGTCTAACATAACTTCTCTGCTTTTCAATTCTATTTCTCTAGAAATTAGTCCCAATGCTTTATTTGCATTTTGTGTTTCAGTACAGAGGAAAATCCAGCCCATGTTTCTATGAAATCCAGAACTGTTTGATTATGCTTCAAGCATCTGCTTCGACTTGAATTCTCATAATAAACAACAGTACTCCAAAAAGTTACTAAAAAGCTACAAATGAATGCTCTTTCCAAAAATTCAGAACCATGTGTCTTGCTAGTCTGAAAAACGTTGTTATGGCAATTTTAGATGTGACTGCTTTGGCCAGAAAAAGACAGCGACATCGCACCTCTTCCATCAATACAACTTACAAGTTCAAATTAATATTAGGCCTGTAACAAAATAAATCAGTACCTAAAATTTTCAGAAAGGTTTATTAATAATTTATACATCAAAATCCAAACCTGATCACAAGATCACTCTACTTCCCTTACAAATTAATGGGGAAAAAAGCAGCATAATCTCCAGCATTCCAACACCAGGCAGCCCTTTGTGAATACATTTTGCTGAAACTGACTAGACAGCCTTGCTAGCATCACTTAATGCCTCAGCAGAGCAGTTTTCTTAAAGGAAGACTACATACATAAGAACATAATAGGAGCAGGAGTAGGCCATTTGGCCCCTTGAGCCTGCTCCACCATTCAATAATATCATGGCTGATCTGATCTTGGGCTCAGCTCCATTTCCCTACCTGCTCCCCATAACCCTTCACTCCCTTATCATTCAAAAATCTGTCTATCTCCACCTTAAATATATTCAATGACCCAGCCTCCACAGGTCTCGGGGGCAGAGAATTCCACAGAATCCTCCTCATCTCAGTTCTAAATGGGCGACCCCTTATTCTTATACCCCCTAGTTCTAGATTTCCCCCATGCATCCTCTCTGCATCTACCTTGTCGAGCCCCCTCAGTATCTTATATGTTTCAATAAGATCAACTCTCATTCTTCTAAACTCCAATGAGTTTAGGCCCAACCTACTCAACCTTTCTTCATATGACAACCCCTTCATCTCAGGAATCAACCTCATGAACCTTCTCTGAACTGCCTCCAATGCAAGTATATCCCTCCTTAAATAAGGAGACCAAAACTGTACGCAGTACTCTAGATGTGGCCTCACCAACACCCTGTACAGCTGTAGCAGGACTTCTCTGCTTTTATACTCCATCCCCCTTGCAATAAAGGCCAACATTCCATTTGCCTTCCTGATTACTTGTTGTACCTGCATACTAACTTTTTGTGTTTCATGCACAAGGACCCCCAGGTCCCTCTGTACTGCAGTATTTTGTAATCGCTCTCCATTTAAATAATAATGTGCTTTCTTATTTTTCCTGCCAAAGTGGATAATCTCACACTTTCCTACATTATACTGCATCTGCCAAATGTTTTCCCACTCATTTAGCCTGTCTATATCCCTTTGCAGATTCTTTGTGTCCTCCTCACAACTTGCTTTCCCATCCATCTTGTATCATCAGAAAACTTGGCAATATTACACTCAGTCCCTTCATCCAAGTCATTTATATAGATTGTAAATAGTTGAGGCCCCAGCACTAATCCCTGTGGCACCCCATTAGTTACCTTTTGCCAATGGGAAATGTACCCATTTATTCTGACCCTCCAGTTAGCCAATCCTCTATCCATGCAAATATATTACCCCCAACTCCATGAGCTCTTATTTTGTGCAATAACCTTTTATGTGGTACCTTATCGAATGCCTTCTGGAAATGCAAATACACCACATCCACTGGTTCCCCCTTATCCACCCTGCTCTCATTACATCCTCAAAGAACTCCAGCAAATTTGTCAAACATGATTTCCCTTTCATAAAACCACACTGACTCTGCTTGACTGTATTCTGCTTTTCCAAATGTCCTGCTATTGCTTTCTTAATAATTGACTTCAACATTTTCCCAATGACAGATGTTAGTCTAACTGGTCTATAGTTTCCTGCTTTCTGTCTCCCTCCGTTTTTAAATAGGAGTGTTACATTTGTGGTTTTCCAATCCGCTGCGACCTCTCCAGAATCCAGGGAATTTTGATAGATTACAACCAATGCATCCACTATCTCTGCAGCGACTTCTATTAAGACTCTGGGATGCAGGCCCTCAGGTACAGGGGACTTGTTCACCTTTAGTCCCGTTATTTTACCGAATACTGTTTCTTCAGTGATAGTGATTGCTTTAAGTTCCCCTCTCCCTATAGCCCCTTGATTATCTATTATTGGGATGTTTTTAGTGTTTTCTACCGTGAAGACCGATGCAAAATATTTGTTCAAAGTTTCTTCTATTTCCCTGTTCCCCACTATTAATTCCCCAGTCTCATCCTCTAAGGGACCAATGTTTACTTTAGCAAATCTCTTCCTTTTTATATACCTGTAGAAGCTCTTACTATCTGTTTTTGTATTTCTTGCTAGTTTACTCTCATAATCCATCTTCTCTCTCTTTACTCTTCATTATTTTTTTAGTTGTCCTTTGCTGGTTTTTAAAAATTTCCCATTCCTCTGATCGCCCACTAATCTTGGCAATATTGTGTGCCATTGTTTTCAATTTGATACCATTCTTTACTTCCTTAGTTAGCCACGGATGATTCTCCCTTCTCTTAAAGTCTCCTTCTCACTGGAATAGATTTTTGTTGAGAGTTATGAAATATCTCCTTAAATGTCAACTCTGCCTTCATACCTTTGTAATTGCCTTTATTTAAGATCAGGACACTGGTTTGAGATCCAACTTTCTCACCCTCCAACTGAATTTGAAATTCAACCATGCTATGATCACTCTTTCCTAGAGGATGCTTTACTGTGAGATCATTTATTAATCCTATCTCATTACAAAGTACAGGTTGGACCTCACTTGTCCAGGATTCTGGTCCGGAAACATCCATGGTTCGGCATTAGTCCTGGTTTCCCGTCCTTCCTGGCTCTCAGTGTTCAGTGAGGTAACCAGGCTGGGCAAGCAAAGGCAAGGGCAGGCGGCTGACTGAGGCGCCAAAGCTGAGCCTGAGGGAGAGGAGAGTTTATTAAAAAAAAAAGAACCAAACCAGCGTGTTATTTAATAAATGTGGCTGGGAGACCTTTACAGAGAGAGAGCGAGGCCCGAGTTTCGCAGCCTGAACTGGAGCGTAGCAGAGGCATTCAGGAGCCTGCGCGCTGTCTACAGGAACCGGTAAGCCAAGCTCGGCGTGACCTCCCGTGGTTCAGAAAATTCTCTGTTTCGGCACCGGTCAGGTCCCGAGGGTGCCGGAACACAGAGGTCCAACCTGTACCAGATCGAAGATGGCTTGTTCCCTGGTTGTACTGTTCAAGGAAACCATCCTGGATATACTCTATGAACTCTTCCTCAAGGCTACCTTGGCCAATTTGATTTGTCCAAACAATATGAAGATTAAAATTGATTATTGCCGTACCTTTCTTACAAGCCTCCATTATTTCTTGATTTATACTCTGTCCAACAGTGTTGCTGCAGTTAGGGGGCCTATAGACTATGTGACTTCTTCTCCTTATTATTTCTTATCTCCACCCAAACTGATTCTATATCTTGATCTTCTGAGCCAATATCGGGCCGAAAACTCCAACCATGCCAGGTCCGTACAAAGTGCGAATGTACCTCGCGAGACCTCGCAAAGTCATTTTTCGGGGCGTGATGCACATGCGCCGAAAACCAGCTTTTCCAATCTGTCAAGATTTCTCTTGACAGATCTGCCGCATTCCCAGAAGGACATTCGTGCGAGTGAGATTGGGCTATTTGCCCAACTCATGCCCAGCGAATGTCCTTCAAACTTTTACGCCTGGTAAAAGCAGGTGCATAGCTACTTTTACCAGCGTTAGAGTTTTAAAACATATAAAAGTTCAATTTAAGCACTCAATTTTATATTAAAAACCCGGTCTGTTAAAGTAAATTTATATTTAACACTATTAAAACACATTAAAAAAAATTACAAAAATATATATTTTTTCTAAAACATTTAATTACATTTAATTTAATTTTAAATACGTGAGTTGTTTTATTTACTTATTATGCTGTGTTTCGAAGTTTTGGGTTATTTTTCTCTAATGGTAATGGGAACTCGTACAAATGGGAGTTCCCATTTTTATCAATGAAAATACTGCATAGTGATTGGTGGTCCAAGCCCATGTGACTCCAGCATGTACATACGTACTTCAAAGTCATCTTCCCATGCACTGTGCAGTGAATCTAGGCCTCCGACCGGGATCTTACTTTCTTCCGGGACCACCAGGTACTTTCGTAGATTTTTTTCGGGTCAGAGGCGTTCGTACAAAGGAAGCCTTCGACCGCAATTTCCCTCCCATTATTTCTCACTGCTACACTGATCCCATCCTTTATTAACAAAGCTAACACACCTCCTTTTCTTTTCTGAATATCCTTCCGAAATGTCAAATACCCCTGAATATTCAGTTCCCAACCTTGGTCACCTTTCAACCACGTCTCTGTAATGGCTATCAGATCTTACCCATTTATATCTATTTGTGTCGTCAACTCATCTATTTTGTTACGAATGCTGCGTGTATTCAGATAAAGAGCTTTTAATTTTGTCTTTTTACCATTTTTCCCTGCTTTGACCTCACTTTCTGATACACTCTTATTTTTATACATTCTTGTCCCTTCCTGTTACACTCTGGTTATCATTTACCCCATTCCTTGATGCAAGAACTGTTGATTTAAAAACAAAATAAAAAGCAATACTTAAAGACAGCAACATCTTTTCAACAGAAAAAGGTTTCATTTATCAATTGTTGAAGGTCAACGCTCCCTATCCCAAGCAGATGTTAAACATAATAAGCACACATGGTAAAAACTGAACATTTATGTATGGGAAGTACTCAAAGACTAGCATAGTAAAGTTTATCAATGATTTACTAAAACCATTTTAAAGCTGCATTGAGAGCCATCCCTACTGGACCTCAAACTTCACAGCTAAAACTTAAAAAAATTATCCTTTTAAATCGATTCCTGTTAATGTAAATAACAGTAGCATTTCTAGGGTTTTTAAGTATATAATTTGGGACAGTACAGATCAAAAAATTATTTTTAGTTCAGTCAGTTTTATCACCAGAGAGCTCATTCATCCCATCAGTACAGCTGAATTCAAATCCAGATTGCAGAGTGCAAAGAATTGTGTGTTAACCCCCTGCACCACTCAATTCTCTTTAAGCTTTTTCTTTAAATAATCATGGTGTGATTTGTAAAGAAGTTTTACTATTAAGGCAAGAATACATCTTTATTTCAAAGATGGCAAAGGAATATATATCAGTTGATACCATTCCTTCTAAATCAGAAAATACATTTGATAAGGTGGAGAAAATGTACTATGTGCTAAATCATTGTGTATTGGACATAAAACTTACTTTGACAATCAGAACCCTGTGTGGGTCTCCCACAGTGATGACACATGCATTGGTATCATTTATCTCAAACTAGAAACGAATTAAAAGGACAATTGTTTCTACTAGCTATCACCACTCTATACTGATTTAAAGCATTTGGCTCAAGCTAGCAGGCTATGATGGATCAATCAATTCAAGGAGCACAAACCACATATGTGCACAGGCATGAACTGAAGTTAGAGGAGAAAGGGATGGAGATTTTCCCCTTCATTGCACCTAGGGAACACTTCTGCCAGCCTCATACCCCAAAATCCCACCCCTCCCAGGTCCCTTCCAGATACTCTCCCAGGTCCAAGCCCCTCACAGTGCTCCCAGATATCCACAAGTCGTCTCAGGCCTCAGTAACACCCCAATGCTCCCACACTGCAGTCCCTGAGTATACAGTATTCACAGTCCATGACTGGCTCCAGGCACAGTGTTCCCAAACTTCAGCTGCCCGAAGTACTGCCACAAACTTTACCCCTTCCCCCATCAATTGTTTCACATGTCCCATTTCCACATCCCAGTGCTGCCACTGCCCAGGTCCAGTAGTGCTCCTATGTTCCCCTTCTTTCAGACTCCATGCCCCATGAGTACTCCCAAACCTTGGTACTCCAACAGGTACTTCCAGGAATTAGCTTTTTCTGCCCATCATTTCCCATGTGCCAAACTGTGCTCCCCACACTTTCTCCCTGATCCAGCCTCTCACTTACATTTGACACGACCAGCCAGGCACCAATACTGTCATTTGCATTCACATACATTCCAACAGTTCCTAGACAGTCTCTCCCTCATCCCAGTATTCAACAACAACGTAGTACATGTTGGTTAACATCTTCAACAGTATCCTGATTTTCAAACAAGAGATTATTTTTTAGCACATTTGTAAAGCATATGTCAGGGCCATTAATTAAAGATTAGGAGACATCAAGAAGAACTGGAGAAAGAGCATCTTTCACAAAGTCTAAGAAAAAGAATGAGGAAAATAGATAAAAAGTGACAAAATGCCACAATGAGAGGGGGAAGGGAGGAAGGGGGAAGTGAAAAAAGACACTTAAAGTGTGGAAGCAAAACAGAAAGACAAGGGGGCCGAAATTGTCCTCCAACCTATTTGAGGCGGATAATTAAAACAAAATAGTGGTCATGGCGGTACCCTTTAAGGGTGGCCACAGCGCCCAGCCACCGGCAGCTTTGCTTTGTTGGGGGCACCGACCAGTGCCAAGCATGCTCCTATGGGGCAATTTCTCTCACAGGACCCAAAAGGGGTCGGCGCGGGCAGTAACGGGTTGGCGTGCCTTGGCAGGGCGGGAAAGACAAGGCACAGCGGTAACTTATTTCTGACGCTCTTGGCTCGGGTCAATTGCAGATAGGTTGCACCCTCTGCCTACCCCTGGGTGGAAATGGTTCACTTCCCAGTTACCACCGTGCCTTAAAAAAGGGGAAATTTTGGCCCAAAGAGTGATATGGAATGAATATGACAATTCCAAGAAGAACATTACAAAATCTCTGAGCAATGTCACATGAAATCAAATAGTCTTAATCTCAAAATATATGGGAGGACCTTAGTATCTGGAGTGCAATGAAAAACTTTGTACTGAAGAGCTTAAGCTGTTAAGAGCATTTAGGAGTCCCTTCTTCAGCTGAATGACAAAGGTAAACATGAATTTGGAATGCACATTTTACTGTTTATATAAAGTAATTCCAATTTCAGAATTTAAAATAAATGGTAGCAATTGTAAATAATGTAGTACAAGCGGATGGACAACCATCTAGATCATAGTACAGACTCTATCCATTCCACAGATTGCACTGCAGACTTGAAAATACACTACATTTACTGAGGTATAGGAGAGGGATGTAAATTGCTTTACAATTGCATTTACACATGTTGATGTTATTTTGTAACCTCAGAATTTCAGGGTGTTGTAAAGGAATCACTACAAAAAACTTTTGTAAAGCAATGCTAATTTAGTAATTTTTATAATTATTAACTATTCAATTACAACAAAGGAGATCAAATGAAGAAATGTAAAAACTAAAAGACTAAGGTTAGAAAAGACTGAAATTTAGTAAAAGGGTGAGATCTACAAATTTAAAATAATATAGGTGACCACTAACACATCAATAGAGAGGGAATTGTTTCTAACAACTGCAGAAATGAAAAATAAAATCCCTGTAAAGAATGTTTCGTTGTCAGTCTAACTCTGTAATGCATAATTTTACGTAAAAGGTTCGGTTTATTAATGACTCTGTGCTTCACACTTGATTGATATTACATTTGTTTGATTGTTTTTCTACTGTTCGGAAGTTACATGAAATGATAAATGTTGGACATAACAATAAACAACTCTAGTTTGTTACAGAAGTATTAAAACTGCAGTCCGAGAAATCTCACCAACATATAATTGCAGCTATTTTTTGACCAAGTACATGCATTTCAATAGCTTTATGATTAAACTTTATTTAACCGCTTCTTTTCGCCAGGTCACCCTCCCATTCCTTCTGATGGTATATGTCCACAGATGCCTCTACTTAGTAAAAATGGATATTCTTTGTCAAGTGTGAGTCCAGACAGTAAAGTATGCCAGGCTATTCAAGCATGAGAAGCTATCAGAGGTGAGCTCAATTCTCTTTTCACACAATGTCCTCACACATGCAATTTTCCAATACAGATCACAGGATAGCAGTCAGGAGCAGGAATTCAAACTGAGTTTTCTCCTCCCTAGTTCAAGAGTAATGAAGGCAAATGTAGCAGCACTCCAGGTGAGATCAGCTAATTGACCACAGACCAGGGATTGAACCCAGGATCTTCTGTGCCTACACAGCTCAGCACCATACCTCTAACAGGTGTTGCATGTACCTGTTAAGCGATTGGGAGCGTTCATGTTACTTTTGTATGAAGAAATAAAAGAATGAATAAAAATAAAGCAGATCGTTGAGTGTCCTGAATTATACAATCAAAGGAATTTACTGTGATACAGCTACTTAATCAATCAGAAAACATGATGAAATGTTACTGATCAGCAAAAGGCTGTTTGTGATGTAATTCTGTAATTTATACGACTCATGTGACAACAGTAACCACTGAATAACTTGCTGATTGGGATGCCTTCCCCATCTCTTGGCAACACTATATGAAAAGCTGCCAAGTGATGACATCGGGTAAAGAAATTGGTGGAGTCCAAAATATGAATTATTTTCACAATTTTTCATTCAGCTGATTATTTTAATCAAAGGCTCAAGGATTCAATGACTCAAAAGCCTAAAAAAGAAAAAAAAACAGGAATAAAATAAGAATTGTCAATAAATTGGCCACACACCCATGTGAAAGTCACCACCTCATGAGACTATGGGGAGAATCAGAGCATTCTCCACTAAACTATGATCAAAGTACCTTAAAAACAAACAGCTTCTGTGTCTTTTTACAATCACATTACAAATGAGATACACAATGGAGAAGAGTGGATAATTTCACTCATGGCAAAGGCTTCTATAACTCACTCCAGTTATCAACATTTTGCTGTTTGTGATTATGAAGTCTTTGCTCATGGAATATTCAGAGTATGGTTACTATGTTTAATGTCACACAGTTACATCATAATAGCTTGGTATCAAATGACTTGAATTTCAGGTTTTTGAGGTTCAAATAATATAAAATTCAACATATTGTTAAATATCTGATACAAAATGACAGCTGTACAGTATAACCCCTTACTTGTGTTACACAGAGGATGCTACATTGACTGGGGTGGGATTAAAGGGTAGATGTTATGAATTTGTGCCACCAGAGCAGAGTGTCGCATGCTGAGAATGCATATCAGAAATTTGGGAGTAGTGGTCTGCAGGTTCCACAGGATTTCCCATCTATTAAAATTAGTCCTGTGATAACTTTTGCATCTGAATTCCATACATTTATGAGCTCTGATTTGGAGTGCAAATTTGCTAAATCTATCCTCAAGTTTAATCTATCCTTAAGACTGTTGTAAATGGCTTCATAATTCTGATGAGAGCCAGGTTGGAGTCTGATATAAGTCATGCTTCACTCACAGCCAGTCTGTTTATATACATCTGCAAACATATTTTAGGTAATCTGCCACGAATTTATAATATTTAAAAGACTGCATCCTGTTTTTACCCAGAAAAAAAGAAGCAAGCATGGCAGCTGGTGTGGAGTGTTCAAAGATCAGGCCCTCAAATCTGCCAGCAAGCTCATGGTCTACAGGACTGTAGTGATACCTGCCCTCCTGTATGGCTCAGAGATGTAGACCATGTACAGTAGACACCTCAAATCGCTGGAGAAATACCACCAAGATCCTTTAAATCCCCTAGGAGGACAGACACACCAACGTTGGCGTCCTCGACTAGGCCAGCATCCCCAGCATTGAAGCACTGACCACACTCAACCAGCTCCACTGGGCGGGCCACATTGTCCGCATGCCTAACACAGGACTCCCAAAGCAAGCGCTCTAATTGGAACTCCTTTATGGCAAACGAGCCCGAGGTGGGCAGAGGAAATGTTTCAAGGCCACCCTCAAAGCCTCCTTGATAAAATGCAACCTGGGAGTCCCGAGCCAAAGACCGCCCAAAGTGGAGGAAGTCCATCTGGGAGGACACTGAGCACCTCGAGTCGCGTCGCCGAAACCAAGCGAAAGCAGCAAGAGCGTGCGGCAAACCAGTCCCACCCACCCTTTCCTTCAATGACAGTCTGTCCCACCTGTGACAGGGACTGTGGTTCTCGTATTGGGCTAAGAACTCATTTTTAGAGTGGAAGCAAGTCTTCCTCGATTCCGAGGGACTGCCTATGATGATGAGTTAGTAGCAGACAGGATGACATGGGATTGGAACAGCATCCTTTTACCAAGACCAAGTTTTGAATCCAATTGAAAATGATGGTGTCATAATGATAGGGGCAGGCAAATAGTTGATAGAAACATAGAAACATAGAAAATAGGTGCAGGAGTAGGCCATTTGGCCCTTCTAGCCTGCACCGCCATTCAATGAGTTCATGGCTGAACATGCAACTTCAGTACCCTATTCCTGCTTTCTCGCCATACCCCTTGATCCCCCAAGTAGTAAGGACTTCATCTAACTCCTTTTTGAATACATTTAGTGAAGTGGCCTCAACAACTTTCTGTGGTAGAGAATTCCACAGGTTCACCACTCTCTGGGTGAAGAAGTTTCTCCTCGTCTCGGTCCTAAATGGCTTACCCCTTATCTTTAGACTGTGACCCCTGGTTCTGGACTTCTCCAACATTGGGAACATTCTTCCTGCATCTAACCTGTCTGAACCCATCAGAATTTTAAACGTTTCTATGAGGTCCCATCTCATTCTTCTGAACTCCAGTGAATACAAGCCCAGTTGATCCAGTCTTTCTTGATATGTCAGTCCCGCCATCTCGGGAATCAGCCTGGTGAACCTTCGCTGCACTCCCTCAATAGCAAGAATGTCCTTCCTCAAGTTGGAGACCAAAACTGTACACAATACTCCAGGTGTGTCCTCACCAAGGCCCTGTACAACTGTAGCAACACCTCCTTGCCCCTGTACTCAAATCCCCTTGCTATGAAGGCCAACATGCCATTTGCTTTCTTAACCGCCTGCTGTACCTGCATGCCAACCTTCAATGACTGATGTACCATGACACCCAGGTCTCGTTGCACCTCCCCTTTTCCTAATCTGTCACCATTCAAATAATAGTCTGTCTCTCTGTTTTTACCACCAAAGTGGATAACCTCACATTTATCCACATTATACTTCATCTGCCATGCATTTGCCCACTCACCTAACTTATCCAAGTCACTCTGCAGCCTCATAGCATCCTCCTCGCAGCTCACACTGCCACCCAACTTAGTGTCATCCGCAAATTTGATACTACTACATTTAATCCCCTCGTCTAAATCATTAATGTACAGTGTAAACAGCTGGGGCCCCAGCACAGAACCTTGCGGTACCCCACTAGTCACTGCCTGCCATTCTGAAAAGTACCCATTTACTCCTACTCTTTGCTTCCTGTCTGACAACCAGTTCTCAATCCATGTCAGCACACTACCCCCAATCCCATGTGCTTTAACTTTGCACATTAATCTCTTGTGTGGGACCTTGTCGAAAGCCTTCTGAAAGTCCAAATATACCACATCAACTGGTTCTCCCTTGTCCACTCTACTGGAAACATCCTCAAAAAATTCCAGAAGATTTGTCAAGCATGATTTCCCTTTCACAAATCCATGCTGACTTGGACCTATCATGTCACCTCTTTCCAAATGCGCTGCTATGACATTCTTAATAATTGATTCCATCATTTTACCCACTACTGAGGTCAGGCTGACCGGTCTATAATTCGCTGTGTTCTCTCTCCCTCCTTTTTTAAAAAGTGGGGTTACATTGGCTACCCTTCACTCGATAGGAACTGATCCAGAATCAATGGAATGTTGGAAAATGACTGTCAATGCATCCGCTATTTCCAAGTCCACCTCCTTAAGTACTCTGGGATGCAGTCCATCAGGCCCTGGGGATTTATCGGCCTTCAATCCCATCAATTTCCCCAACACAATTTCCCGACTAATAAGGATTTCCCTCAGTTCCTCCTCCTTACTAGATCCTCTGACCCCTTTTATATCCGGAAGGTTGTTTGTGTCCTCCTTAGCGAATACCGAACAAAGTACTTGTTCAATTGGTCTGCCATTTCTTTGTTCTCCGTTATGACTTCCCCTGATTCTGACTGAAGGGGACCTACGTTTATCTTTACTAACCTTTTTCTCTTTACATATCTATAGAAACTTTTGCAATCCGTCTTAATGTTCCCTGCAAGCTTCTTCTCATACTCCATTTTCCCTGCCCCAATCAAACCCTTTGTCCTCCTCTGCTGAGTTCTAAATTTCTCCTAGTCCCCAGGTTCGCTGCTATTTCTGGCCAATTTGTATGCCACTTCCTTGGCTTTAATACTATCCCTGATTTCCCTTGATAGCCACAGTTGAGCTACCTTCCCTTTTTTATTTTTACGCCAGACAGGGATGTACAATTGTTGTAGTTCATCCATGCGGTCTCTAGATGTCTGCCATTGCCCATCCACAGTCAACCCCTTAAGTATCATTCACCAATCTATCCTAGCCAATTCACGTCTCATACGTTCAAAGTTACCCTTCTTTAAGTTCTGGACCATGGTCTCTGAATTAACTGTTTCATTCTCCATCATAATGCAGAATTCCACCATATTATGGTCACTCTTCCCCAAGGGGCCTCGCACAACGAGATTGCTAATTAATCCTCTCTCATTACACAACACCCAGTCTAAGATGGCCTCCCCCCTAGTTGGTTCCTCGACCATCTAGAAAACCATCCCTTATGCACTCCAGGAAATCCTCCTCCACCGTATTGCTTCCAGTTTGGTTAGCCCAATCTATGTGCATATTAAAGTCACCCATTATAACTGCTGCACCTTTATTACATGCACCCCTAATTTCCTGGTGATGCCCTCCCCAACATCACTACTACTGTTTGGAGGTCTGTACACAACTTCCACTAACGTTTTTTGCCCTTTGGTGTTCTGTAGCTCTACCCATATAGATTCCACATCATCCAAGCTAATATCCTTCCTAACTATTGCATTAATCTCCTCTTTAACCAGCAATGCTACCCCACCTCCTTTTCCTTTTATTCTATCCTTCCTGAATGTTGAATACCCCTGGATGTTGAGTTCCCAGCCCTGCTGTACAGTGGCCCTTTTTGTTCTTTGCCTTGGGTTTCTCTGCCCTCCACTTTTCCTCATCTCCTTTCTGTCTTTTGCTTTTGTCTCCTTTTTGTTTCCCTCTGTCTCCCTGCATTGGTTCCCATCGCCCTGCCATATTAGTTCAACTCCTCCCCAACAGCACCAACAGATGCTGTAAACAACATCCTTACCAGGGAAATATACACAAATCTGCAGTTAACAGGATGCTAAAAAGGCAGTATCTATGAGCCAAGCACAAAATAACACTGTTGTGTATGGAGAAAGAGTCAGACTGAACACTGTGAGCTCAAAGTAAAGTGTGACCTTAGTCTTTTATTGCAGGTCTCTAGAGTGCCTCTCCAATCTGTGAAGCCTCCTTTAACACCTGTGCTCCCAAGGGACCATGGGATTCTTTGGGACTCCAGGGGACGAGCCCTCTGGTGGCTGTACAGAGTAAATACAAGCATAATATAACAACATTCCCCCCCGCCCCCCCAAAGTCAATAGTGTAACTATTTACAATGTGAGTCGATCTGGGGCCCTTCCTGCCCTGGTTAATCGGTGTGAAAGTTGGTATTGCTGAATCATTTGTTGGGCCCTTGCAGGGCTGCTGTGCAGCTGGCCTTGCTGGTCTTCCTGGTGTGTTGGGCCCTGCAGGGCTGCTGTGGATGATGGGTTCTGCTTCATGGTCAACCGTGGTGCCGGTTACCACTGGTGTGTATGTTGGGGGATCAAAAAAGGTAGGTCCAAGGTGGGTTGCTCAGGATAGTCCGTGAATCTGAGTTTGATTTGGTCCAAGTGTTTCCAGTGAATGAGTCCATTTGAAGTTTGACCAGAAACACCCTGCTCCCCTCTTTGGCCACGACAGTGCCGGGAACCCACTTGGGACCTTGTCCATAATTTAATACAATCACAGGATCATTGATTTCAATCTCGCGTGACGCATTTGCACTATCATGGTATGCACTTTGTTGAAGCCGCCTGCTCTCTACCTGTTCATGTAGATCAGGGTGAACTAACGAGAGCCTTGTCTTAAGTGCTCTTTTCATGAGCAGTTCAGCAGGTGGGATCCCAGTGAGCGAGTGGGATCTCATGCGGTCGCTAAGCAGGACTCAGGATGGGTGAGTCTGCAGTGAGCCTTCCGTTACCCTCTTCAAGCCATGCTTGATGGTTTGCATTGCTCTCTCTGCCTGATCATTGGATGCTGGTTTAAATGGGGCAGATGTGATGTTTGATCCCGCTACGGGTCATGAATTCTTTGAACTCAGCACTGGTAAAACATGGCCCGTTATCTCTCACCAGGACATTGGGTAGGCCATGTGTGGCAAACATGGCCCGCAGGCTTTCAGTAGTGGCAGCGGACGTGCTAGCCAACATTATCTCACATTCAATCCACTTGGAGTACGCGTCTACAACCACAAGGAACATTTTACCCAAGAACGGGCCTCCATAGTCGACGTGAACAATAGACCACGGTTTGGAGGGCAAAGACCATAAACTTAGCGGCGCCTCTCTGGGTACACTGCTTAACTGCGAGCGTGTATTACATCTGTGAATGCAGGACTCTAAGTCCACATCGATACCGGGCCACCACACATGGGATCTGGCTATCGCTTTCATCATTACGATGGCTGGGTGGGTACTGTGGAGATCATTGCTGAAGGTGTCTCTGCCCTTCTTGGGGACCACTACTTCATTGCCCCAGAGAAGGCAGTCTGCCTGTATAGACATTTCATCTTTGCGCCGCTTTAACGGCTTTATCTCTTCTTGCATTTCCACTGGGACACTGGACCAGCTCCCGTGAAGCACACAGCTTTTGACTAGAGATAATAAAGGGTCCTGGCTTGTCAAGGTTTTGATCTGCCGGGTAGTGACGGGTGATTGCTCACTCTCAAATGCTTCCAGAACCATGGCTAGATCTGCGGGCTGCGCCATTTCCACCCCCGTGGTGGGCAATGGCAGTCTACTGAGAGCATCGGCGCAGTTTTCTGTGCCTGGCCTGTGGCGGATGGCGTAGTTGTGTGTGGACAACGTGAGCGCCCATTTCTGGATGCGGGCCGATGCGTTGGTATTTATCGCTTTACTCTCGGAGAACAGGGATATAAGTGGCTTATGATCAGTTTCCAATTCGAATTTTAGCCCAAATAGGTATTGATGCATTTTATTTACCCCATAGACACACGCTAACGCTTCTTTCTCAATCATGCTGTTGGCTCTCTCAGCCTTGGACAGACTCCTGGATGCATAAGCAACCAGTTGCAGTTTCCCGAAATCATTAGTTTGTTGCAATACACACCGGACGCCATATGACGACGCATCACATGCTAGTACCAAACGCTTACATGGATCATACAACACAAGCAATTTGTTTGAGCATAACAATTTTCTCGCTTTTACAAAGGCATTTTCTTGGCTTTTGCCCCAAACCCATTCGTCCCCTTTTCGTAGTAAGACATGCAGTGGTTCTAACAGTGTGCTGAGACCCGATAAGAAGTTACCAAAGTAGTTCAGGAGTCCCAGAAACGACCGCAGCTCCGTCACGATCTGTGGCCTCGGTGCGTTCTCAATTGCCTGTGTCTTCACGTTGGTGAGCCTGATGCCGTCCGCCGCAATCCTCCTTCCCAGGAACTCCATTTCAGGCGCCAGGAAAACGCACTTCCGAGCGTTTTAACCTGAGCCCCGCGTGGTTGAGTCGACTAAGAACCTCCTCCAGGTTCTGCAGATGCTCGACTGTGCTCCGACCTGTGACCAAGATGTCGTCCTGAAAGACCCCGGTGTGTGGGACCGACTTCAGTAAGCTTTCGATGTTTCTCTGGAATATAGCCACCGCTGATCAGTATCTAAACGGGCATCTGTTATAAACAAAAAGACCTTTGTGCGTGTTGATGCAGGTGAGGGCCTTCGATGATTCCTCCAGTTCCTGCGGCATGTAGGCTGAAGTCAGATCCAGCGTCGTGAACGTCTTTCCTCCCACCAGCGTTGCAAAGAGCTCGTCGACCTTTGGTAGTGGGTATTGGTCCTGCAGGGAGAAACGATTGATAGTTACATTTGTAATCACCACAGATTCTGACAGTGGCGTCTCCCTTGAGGACTGGGATGATAGGACTGGCCCACTCGTTGAACTCAATCGGGGAAATGATGCCCTCTCTTTGCAGCCGGTCTTGCTCAATCTCTACCCTTTCTCTCATCATGCTCTTGCCTTGTGATGGATGGGTCGCACCCCCGGAATTAGGTGGATCTGCACTTTTGCTCCTTGGAATTTTCCAATGTCTGGTTTGAACAGTGAAGGAAATTTGTTTCAGACCTAGGCACACGAAGTGTCGTCAGCGGGTGATAGCACTCGGACGTTGTCCCAGTTCCAGTGTATCTTTCCCAGCCAGCTCCTGTCAAGCAACGTGGGATCATCGCCCGGTACCACCCAGAGTGGTGGCTTGTGCACCGCTCCATCGTAGGAGACCTTTACGGTAGCACTGCCGATTACAGGAATCAGTTCTTTCGTGTAAGTTCTTAGTTTTGTGCGAACTGGAGTTAAGACTGGCCTTGAGGCCTTGTTGCACCACAATCTTTCGAAAGTCTTTTCCCTATGATGGACTGGCTCACGCCTGTGTCCAGCTCCATTGACACCGGGAGTCCATTTAGTTCAACATTCAGCATTATCGGGGGACAATTCATGGTGAATGTGTGCACCCCATGTACCTCTGCCTCCTCGATCTGAGGCTCTGGTTCATCGTGATCATCCGTGGATCTGTCCTCCTCTGCAACATGGTGGTTTGCAGGTTTAACAGGCTTTGCAGCTCGCCTGCACACACGTTGGAGGTGTCCCATTGTTCCAAAGCCCTTGCAAACGTACTCTTTGAATCGGCATGAATGGAAACGATGATCACCCCCACAGTGCCAACAAGGTGTTATTGGCCTTGCATTCATCACACTTGATGGTGGACTCTAAGACATCTGCGGACGTTTGGCTGCAGGTATGTGTGATCTGCCCTGTACGTAACGATACGAAAACAACATCACTTTGTTCACAGTACTTGTAGCAGCACTCGTGTGCTGAGAGATTTGCTTAGTATTGTCCCTGGTGGCAATGAATGCCTGGGCTATCGCTATGGCATTACTCAAGTTTGGGGTCTCTACAGTGAAAAGTTTGCGAAGTATGGTTTCGCGGCCAATGCCAAGTACGAAAAAGTCTCTCAGCATGTTCTCCAAATGTCCTTCAAATTCGCAATGGCCTGCAAGGCATCTTAGCTCGGCGACATAACTCGCCACTTCCTGGTCTTCAGACCTTTTGTAGGTGTAGAACCGGTACCTCGCCATCAGAATGCTTTTCTTCGGATTCAAATAGTCTCGGACCAGTGTGCACAAATCGTCGTACGATTTCTCCATGGGTTTCACTGGAGTGAGCAGATTCTTCATGAGGCCATACGTTGGTGCCCCACAGACGGCAAGGAGTATCGCCTTTCATTTGGCTCTCTTCCCCATCTCGCTCGTTGGCCACGAAGTATTGGTCGAGTCATAAGAACATAAGAACATAAGAATTAGGAACAGGAGTAGGCCATCTGGCCCCTCGAGCCTGCTCCGCCATTCAAAAAGATCATGGCTGATCTGGCCGTGGACTCAGCTCCACTTACCAGCCCGCTCCCCGTAACCCTTAATTTCCTCATTGGTTAAAAATCTATCTATCTGTGACTTGAATACATTCAATCAGCAAGCCTCAACTGCTTCCTTGGGCAGAGAATTCCACAGATTCACAACCCTCTGGGAGAAGAAATTCCTTCTCAACTCGGTTTTAAATTGGCTCCCCCGTATTTTGCCCCCTAGTTCTAGTCTCCCCGACCAGTGGAAACAACCTCTCTGCCTCTATCTTGTCTATCCCTTTCATTATTTTAAATGTTTCTATAAGATCACCCCTCATCCTTCTGAACTCCACAAAAGTTTCCCAATCATCTCCCTCCGAGAATTTCTCCAGGATGCCCACTGTTCTCTGCATCTTTGGGTTCGCTATCTGTATCTCATCGCCAGTTGTTGTGTATGGAGAAAGAGTCAGACTGAACACTGTGAGCTCAAAGTAAATTGTGACCTTAGTCTTTTATTGCAGGTCTCCAGAGTGCCCCTCCAACCTGTGAAGCCTCCTTAAATAGCTGTGCTCCCAAGGGACCATGGGATCCCTTGGGACTCCAGGGGATGAACCTTCTGGTGGCTGTACAGAGTAAATACAAGCATACATATATAACAAACACAATTTTGTGGCCGAAAGAAACCAAATTGTGTTAGATTTTCATCTTGCCGCCCAGGCATAAATCTGGCATGCTGATCAGCCACCCATTATAGAAACTGCTCCATTTTCAATTGCATTGAAATCAAGACGAAAATCTACCTCATTGTGTTCTGTGCTTGCACAAACTTTTTAGCCCTGACTTTGATAGGCAGAAAAAAAGTCTCTCTATTTTGGCTGTAGAGAAATCATGTATAACTTGTCCAGGTAGTTTTGATCAATTTCTCGTAGATGTAGTTCCACATCATAAAGCTGCCACTTTTCAGCAATAATTATTGGCAATTTCAACCAGAGAGAACATAACGATAATTGTTGCAGGAACTGTAAAAAGTCACACTGGTTAGATTAAAGCACATTTTTGGGGTAGTGTACATAGAACATAGTACATAGACACGTACAATTCTCCCCAAATATTTCTGGGGGAATCCTGGGAATCCTACCACCAAGGAAAATCTTGGTGTCTTGTAGAGCCGAGTCCTTCTTTTTACAGGTAAAATGGTGGTGGTGTTGCCCCTTGCAACATGGCCTCCATCACTTGCTTGTTGCATCAATCAATGATTAAATATCAGATCTGACTTATGTCCTACGTGATGGCTTGGAAGGATGCAATCGTATAAAAGTATAATGCAGTGGTGACCTTTAAAACCATGGCTGGGATCATTTCTTTTACCGAAGTTGTCTGTAGATTGACCTCAAGGATATGGCATAGCTCAGTCCTACCTGGCCTTTAAAGTGGAGGCGGCGAAGACAAGTCCCATCTGCCACGTCCAGGTAAAACTGAAAATCCTGGAGCAAGGAAAGGTGCGTACATAACACCAAAGATATAATCACAGTTCCGACTTCCAATACGCGTTTCCATGTGAATTCATCCTCCAAATCATGGAGCACCATTGGAACCCCAAAATAATTGCCATCCCAAGCACCATGTTTGCTACAAGTAAAGTTACAGCTGCAGGTACAACTGTGTCGGGAAAGGAGTGATGATTGAAAGTCTCATAGTGAAAAGAAAAGAGGTGAATACAGTAAAATGAAGTGATGAAGCAATAAAAATAGAGATGAAATTAGCTAGTAAATGGAAAATAAATCAAAGTTTCCAACGAAGAATGAAAAGTCCAACACACCTTAAATAACTTCTAAAGGTTGGCCAGCCAAATAGTCATGCAAACAATTTATATGAGTGATCTGCACACATGGGTAGGAGGCAGTGGAAAACATGCAATATCCAGGGTAGGATGGATTTACACAGATTCAAAGCTTCAGTCACCCTGCACTGGTCAGCAGCATGGCCTCCAAAACACAATTCTTTTTTTTGCTGCGCTGTGAATCAGGCATGCTAGCCTCGTGTGTCCTATTCTGTACACCCAGCCAGTACGGCTCTATGTTGCAAATAATCTTGCCAAATGTACCCTAATATTCCAAAACCAGCCTCACAAACAATCTACACAAGAATAGAATAGCTTGTTCTGACTTGCGAGCAAATGTCCTTGAGACGCATCTTAATATTCAATTAGCAGTTTGGATAATAGCTTCAGAATACTTTGAATGGTGAATATTTACATCCAAATCCTTTACCACTTTTGCTAATGGATACATCATTGGTAAACTGCAAGCAGTAGCTCCTGGCAGGCCAAATCTGTGAGTGTGCGCTGCAGGCTGTGTGGGAGGGGCCCGAAGCACGCCGTCCCTAGCCCTGGCCGAATGGGCTTCCTCATCGGCGGCCCGCTGCGTTCCCTAAGGTAGGACTTCTATTTTTTATTTGTTATTTACTGATTGATTTTGGTGCTTTAGGTGCAAGGTTCCTTCTATTTTTTATTTGTTATTTATTGATTGATTGATTGCTTATTTGGTCTTGGTGCTTTAGGTGCAGGGTTCCTTCTATTTTTTTATTTGTTAATTAATTGCTTATTACTTTTTGTGTTTTGTTTAGTGCTTGGTGCAAATGTACTGCTTTGTTTAGTGCTTGGTGCTTTAAATGTATTTATGCTTCTTTAATGTTGTTGTGAAGGTGTTTAGTGCTTTGCAAGGTCCCCTTCCCCCCACCCTATTTCTGGCTGCCTGCGCTGATTTCTTAATTCACCGCAGGTCTTTCAGAACGTACACTATGCTGGCCTAAGTTAGTTTGGAGTAAGTTTTAGCTGGCTAAACTTGCTTAACTGGCCAAAACAGGCGTAAGTGGCTGGTAACGCCCCCTTTTGAAAAAAGAACTGAACTAAAAAAAAACTAACTAACTCACTTACACTGGAGCAACTTAAATGGGGAGAATTGCAATTTTTATGTTACTCCGAAAAAATCTAGTTGCTCCAAAAAACACAGAGCAACTCCTGGGGAAACTTGGGCCCTATAGTTCAGGGCACCAACAACAATGAAAAAAGTAGAAGAGGGGACAAGATCAATTAGACAGTAATGAGTAGGTAACACAAAACTTGAGTCTTGAAAAGCCTGAAACTTGTAGGAAGATGATAAATAAGGGAAGTGAGGAGTTCCAGTTTTCAAGTCCTGGGAAGGAATAGGTTAAAGTCGGAGGCAGTGTGATAAGTGTTGATTTCAACACAGTTCAAATGCAAAGAAGAGGAAGAGTGCATAGGATGGCATATTTACAGCTTAAGAGGAACAATACTGTAAAGTTCAAAGGACTACGGACTACAGTCATAAGAATAGAGGCAGTTGAGAAAGTGTCTGCAATGGAAACAGCGAGACTGAAGGCTAAAGATGACAAAAGGAACATTTATTAGCTTTTCTATCACCGTAAAATCATTGCAACTTACAGCACAAAAGGAGACCATTTGGCCCATCGTGCCTGTGCTAGATCTTTGAAAGAGCAGTTGTGTTTAGTCCCACGCCCCCACTTATTGTCCATAACCATGTGCAGAAGCATAAAAAAGAGCCTTTCCACTTATGAGAGCAATATTCAAAGCTTGGATAGACTTGAGCTTTGGAGAGAGTTAAGAGGAAAATGAATGTTTGCCATGAAAAAATATGCATCTTTATCTTTGAAAGAGAAATAGGAATTCCATTTGAGATCAAAAGAGATAGTGTGAGGTAGATTTTCAATTTACTGCCAGGCGTAAAACTGGTATTGCAGATTGGCCGACCATCATAGAAGCTGCCAGAGTTTAATTTGCAATTAAATGAATGGAAATGAAAATTGGGTTGTGTATTTCTGACTTGTGTAAGCGATGTTTAAAAAGATTAAAACTTTGGAATGGTTGACTGTAACATGACTTTAAATGCAAAACACACAAAAGAGAAGGACTATATCCAAAAACAATTAAGAAAATGCTGGAAATCGTCGGAAGATTGTTTCCCAGTCTGTGCATTTAACTATCAAGGTTTCAGCTTTTTCAAGCCGCTGTAGAAATCTAGCTAAAATAGGGTGTAGACGGTCCATTCAAACCAACTGGCAGAATTCCAAAGCTGACATTGCCTCTTTCAGCATTAGTCAATTGGACTAAGTAAACAATAAAACTGTATCTAATCAGGTACACCTTTACCATGCATGTATTCACAAACAAGGCTTTTCCTGATTTCTAATGGTCAAAAGTATGTATTGATGGATTGCACTGGCAGATTCATATAAACTCATTTCATTTGCTTTCTTTTCGAATTTTGTTTCTTTGGAAAACAATGTTAGACTGACCTTATAAAGTTGTGAAAGTGTAAATTATGTTTCAATTGTTTTCAAGGTACTGTATACTTGGAAGAATGGGTGCTGGCAAAGCAGCAATTGATTTGAGCCATGCTGTTTCTGGTTCATAAACCTGAGCACAAAGATTCAGGTTAAACGATTGCATCAAGATCATGAAAAGCTATTTTTGATTCTTCACAAAATGTACTGAAGCTTTTTCTTTAACAATATTTATTCCAATATTTCTTACCATTTGTACATCAGAATATGTGCACAGCAGAAATGGAACAAAGTTGGTGAAAAAGTTTTAAAATTAATAATGTTGCTGAAACTGATGATGTATGACATCATGTGATTTGCATTACAGTACGAGATCTTTTTCCAGCGCTAGATTTTGTATGAATAAACTATTTAGTATGTTTTTTTATGATTAACTATTATTGCTGTAAACTATCTGACTAATGGACTTGCCAAGGTATAGTCCTTGTTCATAGATGCACTCGGATACTGGGTGGCTGTTGGTGCATTATTAGACAGTAGTCCATTTAGAGAGGACTTGGATAATATTGCAAACTGCTGGAGCAAAATGTTCAGCAACTCAACAATGAACTGTAAGCTTAGATTACTGCTTTTAATTCACTAAGAATCATTTAGATTGATAGTGCAATCATATTTTCTTTTATACTTAAAAATACCTGACAGTCAATCACCTCATCTTGTCTCACCTCATATGTTGACTAAAGAAAATAAAACTACAATTGGCCATAAATCAGGCTGAAGTGCAGTGGAAAACCCACAGCTGCAGATCAGGTTAGGACCAAGATAAGCTTGGTCTCAATCTTTGAGAAATGTTACCATAGAATTTTGCTTCAGGCTAAATGGAAACAGCCAAGGGGAAAGGGAGCAGTAAGATGGGAGTTTCCTCAGTCCTCACCTTAGATAAATATATTAAGTGAGATGATGAAGGCTATACATGTTCATGTGCAATGTCAGTGGCACCATTAATCTCTAGAACAGCTTTTCAGCGGTGCTTTTTCAGCCCCTTCACAATGGCAAGTGCCTCAAGTGTAGTGGCACAAGTAACCCCGCCCCAGAAAATGTAAAACAGGAATTTCTCCCAATCGAACATACACTGACAGGGTCAGAGGCAGAGGTTCCCAGTGGTCACATCCCAGCAACTGACATTATTCGAAAAGGAGCAAGGGAGTTTTCCTGGTGTCTTGGCCAACATCTATCCCTCAACCAACATATCTCATTGCTGTTTGTGAGACCTCGTTGTGTGCAAATTGACAGCCTTATTTCCCCAAATTACATCAGTGACTGTACTTCAAAAATACTTCACTAGCTGTGAAGCACTGTAGGACATACTGAGGTCATGAAAGGTGTTGTCGAAACATAGAAATTTATAGCGCAGAAGGAGGCCATTTCGGCCCATTGTGTCCGTGTCGGCCGACAAAGAGCCGCATGGCCCTCGGTCAGTAGCCTTGAAGGTTACATATAAATCTATGAACAATGAACAATGGCAGAAAGGCAAAGGGCACCCAGCCCAACCAGTCCGCCTCACACAACTGCGACACTCCTTACGCTGAAACATTCTACACTTCACCCCAACCGGAGCCATGTGATCTCCTGAGAGAAGCAAAAACCAGATAAACTTAGAATAAGGGGCCGCCCATTTAAAACAGAGGAGGAATTTCTTCTCTTGGAGGGTTGTAAATCTGTGGAATTTGCGACCTCGGAGAGCTGTGGAAGCTGGGACATTGAATAAATTAAAGATAAAAATAAACAGTATCTTGAGCGATAAGGAGATAAGGGGTTATGGGGAACAGGCGGGGAAGTGGAGCTGAGTCCATGATCAGATCAGCCATGACTTTATTGAATGACGGAGCAGGTTCAAGGGGCCATATGGCTTACTCCTGTTTCTATTTCTTATGTTCTTTTAAAAACCCAGGCCAATTTAGGGGGAAATAAATCTGGGAAAATCCCTGTCCAACCCATCCAAGCGATTGAAACTAGTCCAGGAGATCACCTGGCTGTATTCGATTCCCTGCAGTGCTTACTATTATATCTGCGCCGGCCAACAAGAGGTTATCCAGTCTAATCCCAATTACCAGCTCTAGGTCCGTAACCTTGCAGGTTACTGCACTTTAAGTGCCCATCCAACCATCTCTTAAAAGTGGTGAGGGTTGCTGCATCCACCACTCTTCCAGGCAATGAGTTCCAGATCCCCATAACCCTCTGCGTAAAGAAGCCCCCCCACCTCAAATTCCCTCTAAACCTTCCACCAACCACATTAATAGACCCCTCCACCAATGGAAACAGGCCCTTACTATCAACTATGTCCAGGCCCCTCAATATTTTGTACACCTTAATGAGGTCTCCTCTCGACCTCCTCTGTTACAATGAGAACAAACCCAGCCTATCAAATCTGTCCTCATAACTAAGATTCTCCATTCTAGGCAGCATCCTAGTAAGTCTCCTCTGCACCCTCTCTAGTGCAATCATGTCCTTCCTATAATACGGCGACCAGAACTGCACGCAGTACTCCAGCTGTGGCCTAAACAAAGTATTATGCAATTTAAGCATAACCTCCCTGCTCTTATATTCTATACCTCGGCCAATAAAGGCAAGCATTCCGTATGCCTTAACCACCTTATCCGCCTGGCCTGCAACTTTCAAGGATCTGTGGACAAGCACTCTAAGGTCCCTTTGTTCATCTACACTATAAAGTGGCTTACCGCTTTATGTGTATACCTTTTCTTTATTAGCCCTCCCAATGTGCAGTACCTCACACTTCTCTGAATTAAATTCCACTTGCCACTGCTCTGCCCACCTAACCAGTAGATTGATATCCTCCTGCAGCCCATGACTTCCCTCTTCATTATCAACCACACAGCCAATTTTAGTGTCGTCTGCATAAAAATGATTTCTTTCTATTAAAAATGTAAGTAGGAAGATCAGATTTATGAAGCCTGAATTGGTCCTGGTCTTGAATAATGAAAACTGGTCTTGATCTTCTCATGCACATACCATAAGGGAAGCCTGGGAATTAATGGGATAGTCGAACTCAAGAATCTCCAGACTGGTAAGAATTTGGGACTTGGTTTAATGATGTCAAGAAAGCCACCAAGTAGAAATCTGTATTAAACTGCAAATCTAGGGGAGCAACAGGAATAAAATGTTAGCAACTGAAAGAACTCTCAGACAGGGAAAAAAGCAGCATAGCTTTTCAGGGTGGAGGATGTGAAGGAACCTGCATTACTGATTGATATTGTCATATTATACATCCACAAGACTGGGATCTGTTAATGCTGGAGGGTGCAGAAGTTTTCAGAGGTAAG
Source organism: Pristiophorus japonicus (assembly GCF_044704955.1). NCBI lineage: Eukaryota > Metazoa > Chordata > Chondrichthyes > Pristiophoridae > Pristiophorus > Pristiophorus japonicus. Next base: position 89,374,245 of record NC_091983.1, read on the forward strand.
GTGGTGTAAGACCATTATGAATCTGTAAATGAGGACAATGATTTTGTAATCAATACACTGACAGCTAGGGAATGAGTAGAGATAAGACTGAGAGCTAAGTGAAACATGATATGGGTTGTGATGTGGGTGTCACAGTTTTAGATGGGTCTGTGGGGTTCTGCAAAGTGGTTGTGATTGTACAAAAGTGGAAATGGGCTTGATGACTAACTAGATGTGGGGTTTCAACTCAATTCAGGATCAAACAGGATGTTGAAAATGCTTCAACCTTAATGAACTGGGGATAAAAATGAAATGAGACTAAGATGCAGAGTTTCTGTTGAGAGGCAAACGGGATGGCTTCAGTTTTGCCAGTATCGAGTTATAGAAAGTTACAGCACTCATCTGGCTTGAAGAGCCAATGGTGATCTGGAAATGTTAGTTGTAGCTCAACGGCTGAGGTATCATCATAGAAGAGGACAGACACAGAGGTCAGCAACGTAACAACATTCAAGCAACAGCAGAAAGTGGTACTGGTCAGGTGCACCGGATGATGGATCAGAGCCTGAAACGCAGAACTCCCTCTCCGACGTACATGTTGGGGGCCAGTGATTGGCTGTACTTCAATCCACGATGGAAGAAATGACATCCAATGTCATCAGTGACTCATGAACTGAGAGTTGATGAAATTAAATGTATTCCGTTGCAATTTCCTCATTCTTAAGAAGTCTACATACCTATCACTCATAAGTTCAGCTAAAAGCTGGCACTAAATGGATGAAGTATCTGTCAAATCAGCAGCAACACAGCAACTTTGAAGGCTGTTCTTTGATGGTTACCATCATCCTTTCAGATGAGGAATGGGACCAATGCGATGTTTGTGATTGGCACCATTTTCAGCAAAAATAATTTCCCATGTCCCAAGGACGAACGTTATATACTGGTCCAACTGATACCAGGCTACATATGTTCATGCATCAAAATAACCTTGCATCCAAAGAAAGCGTTACACAGGGTTTTAGGTTACAATTACAAGGTACAATTAAACATCAGCTATTGCTAAGCCTATTTTTCTCCTTTTGTTATGAATACATTTAATCATGGGGACACAAGATACCGTTCTATAAACAAATTACTTGCATGCTTTGCAATATGTGTGTGATGAATGTAGTTGGTGGTTTTAACCTGTGTGAACCATATATTTCTTCTCTTTGCACATTTGCCTTTGGGAGTAGTCTATGTACTACCTTTCTGATAGCTGCACCAGTGGTGAAACGTGGGTTGATGGACTGAAAAACTTCAGACTATTTATAGAGAATGATGGAGGAATTAGTGTCCCTCTTTAATGGTGGAGTATCATGGTGAGGAATACCTCAAACTATTGCTGAGGAGGGTACCAGCGGAAATGTAGCCCAGGTTGCATGATATAAGGTACAGGCTGCTGGCACGAGTTCAATATCCTGCTTCTACACTTGCTCCTATTAGGTGAGAAAAATCCTTTTTTCTCCAATACTGTCAAACTCTGACTGCAGGCCTCACTGGACAATAGACACCATATCAGACAGAATAGCAGTCAAGAGTTTTGTGGAGTAATACCTCTCTATTGCTCAGCCCCCCCGGATCAATACTTAGACAACTTCTGGTCCAGCACATTGTGGATGTCAGAGATGGAGGAAGTCATGATGGAGGTCATTAAAATGGATATTTTCATTCTGACCATTAGTATTCTACCCTCAGTTTGAAACTTGGGCCCAATGATTCTATTCATGCCAGTCCCGCTATTTGACCTTGGGTCTATCACCTTTGTGGCATCTCCAAATTACATTCAGCTAGTGGAGATGCTACCTTATCCAGGCTGTGTTTGATCCTATGCTAGTGCCTCACCAATTTGTGGAGGTGCAGTTACCTATATTTCTCTGCTGCTGCCTAGTATATTAATCTTGGTTACATAGAAACATAGGACCAGGAAAAGGCTATTCAGCCCATCAAACCTGTTCTGCCTATCTTACTGCCTTCTCATGCGGTAGGTGATGCAAGTGTTCTGGAGTCTGGAAGGTGCAGATTGTTTCATAAAGATAACACAAAGGGTTTGATACATCTCCCTTCACTAATTTTAAGAAAAATAGAGTAAACATAAATGAAGCGTGGTGAAATATCAGGAGGCAGTGCCAAAGGATGGTTCTTCATATCAACGGATATTTAATACTGGTCTGAACATTTGTAACCTTCAAAAAAAGGCTGTCAAAAAGCAAAAAAAAACATTATTTGTTAAATAGGATTTAATGATGAATTTGTGCTGCAATCTGCAGATTCAAATTGAAAAGTGAGTAATTTATTCGAGGTGAGAAATTATGTTGGTAACCTTAACAAAGGGGGAAGTGTCAATCTGTTACCAGAGCAGTGACAGAAGTGAGTGGTACAAAGGAGCTTTCTGTACCAGAGATTGGGTCTAGTAATTAATAGTGAGTACTTTGCAGTTCACCAGGAAGAGGGGGAGAGGAAGAGGAGAGGGCAGCCAGTAAGCACACAAGATTAGTTTGTCTCTCAACAGGTATAATCCCAGGTAGCTGGTGTACTGCAGCAGTGACAACTACTTGAGCATAGCAGAGTGTAGTAACTGAGATGACTCAGGCTCCCCAGAATCTAAGAGTAAGGGGTTGAAATTCATTATTGCCCCATTTGGGGGCGGTAACAGTTGGGAGGCGCTAGAATTTGCGCCAGGCGCTGAAGTCTCACCCCTCTCAAAAAATTCGGGTTCGCGCCCCCAGAAGGAAGTGGAATGCAGAGCTGCATTTTCTTCTTGGAGCGCTAATGGGGCGGACGCCTCAGCAGCACTGCAGACTGGGTCGTGCAGGAACCCAGAAAGAAAATGGAGCAACAGTGGGAAACCCAAGGTAAGTTTTTATAAATTTTCCATTGGCTACCTCGCCTTTCATTTTTGCCCCGGTAGTAGCCGGCCACCCGATCCACGCCCCCTGCAGCTGTCGGTGCTTTCACCATGTGCTGCTGCAGGGGGCGAAAGTGAATTTCGGGGCCGGAGTGCTAATGGGATGATGCGCGCAGTGATGCTGTGACAATCTCTGGGCGCAGGAGATCAGGATGCAATGCCGTAGCGTCACCGCTAAACTACCGACGAATATGGCGGGAGCTGTTGCCAGTGTCGCGCCCGGGAGGTCAGGCATGGGAGGCGCAAAGGGACCGAATTTCTAGCCCTAAATTACTTATCTGATGGGCAAACATAAGATGGTAAGAAACACACTTACCAAGGGTCCTGGCACATACACTGATGGTGCCTTCTTTATTCTCTCCAGACTTTCCAGTTTTTGAGTATTGTCAGCAGCACCTTTTATGCTTGTTGATTGAAAGCTATATTTTCCTTGATTTTCTTCTTGATGCCATTGAATCTCTTCCTGACCACTTGCTACCTGCCATTGGTGTTGTATATGCTATTCAGCCCGCTGGCGATTTTCTCCTAGGCTTGCTTTCATGAATATGGACTGGTGGTGAAGGTGGCAGTGGGGGGGGGGGGGGGGGGTGTGGTGCGAGGTGGTGGTAGGGGGGGAGGTATATAACACAGCTAAATATTTAGATCTTCTTTATCAGTACTTCTTATGCAACCAAATTCACCTGTGTACTATTTTACTCCAAACTGACTCTAAAACTAGTTTCTAATGGAGGGGAGGTCGAGGGCTTATTTGCTGCTAGTAAATTCTGATAACTGCCGATCTGCTGTGATTAGTTCAAAACCATTAGCTAAACTTGATGTACAGCAGGCAGCAAGGAGGTGCTGAGAGCAAATTGCATCATTCTTACCTGCTAAAGAAATATATTTGACAACACACAAGGGTAGATTTTAAATTTCGCTGCAGAGAATAAAACTGGCCGTAGTGGGTCGGCTGCCGTTATACAGCTCCCTGATTTTCCTTTCCACCGAAGTCAATAGAGAGCAACATCGGGCGGGATGTTTAACAAGCAGCCAATCTGCTACAGCCAGCTTTCCATCCATCGGTGAATGTTAATATCTATCCCTGATACTTCAAAGTCATCTTTGCACTGCAAATGGAATTATCCAATAATATTAAACACTGTACAAAATGAAAACTTAGTGTTAAAAATTTGGAATTATCAGTTAATTTAAATTAAGCAAATTTAAATTATGAGAAGTAGGCTTTAAGTGTAGAGGCCAAAATTTATGACATGTAGCATTTCACCTCATTAGGGGCGTCAATTTGAAGTACTTGTGGCTCTATTTTGACATAAGGTCTATCCTACATCTATGGCGAACACAAATGTACATTGCTGAGAATTCAACCACACAGGTAGTCATCTAGAACAACAAACAGAACATAACAGACTAAAGCTTGAGACATCAGACCCTGATCATGGTTCTAAAACTGCTCAAATCACATATCCATCTAAGGCACATTCTAATGGGGCTGAATTAGCGGTCGGAGGCTTCCCGCGGGTGGATGTCTCCAACCTGCAAAATATCTATGAACTTACCTGATGGTCCCGGAGGTTCGGACACATGCGCTCCTGGGCCTCTACGTGTAGGCCTGCACAGAGGCCCACATATCCCAGGGGCGCATGCGGTTCGCAAGCGCTCCCGAGGTCACATGGGCTTACCCTACCAATCAAAGAAAGGAATCCCCATCCATGCTTATGGAGATTCCGTATGTACGGAACTCCCATAAGTATGAATGGGGATCACAAAAAAAATACCTCTACACATCAAATGTTAAAAAACATTACATATTCAAAATTAATTAAAATGGCATTTAATTAAATATTTAAAACAAAAACGTAATTTTTGAAAAATAAATTTACATGTTTTAACGGGGCTAAAAATAAACTTCTCTTATTGCACAGGGTTTTTAATGTATAAATGACTGGTAAAATGTTATTTGTCTGTTTTTTAAATTCTTACACTGGTAAAAGCAGGCGTTGCGCTTGCTTTTACCAGGCATAAGAATTTCACGGGCATTCGCTGGGCAGAAGTTGGGCAAATAGCCCACCTCACCGCCCGCGGAGGCCCATCTCCTGGGGATCCATGCGATATGTCAAGAGAATTCTTGACAGATCACAAGTTCCGGGGTTTAGCACATGCCTAAATCCGGAATGTGTGCGGCTCCTACGGGTGCGTGCGCACCTTGTATGCACCCGTAGGAGCAACAAATTACGGTCCAATATATTTAGCCCACCATGGCAATGGTTTATATATTTCTTACTCTGATAGGATAATTAGCGAGTGCTACTGATCTCTCCTCCCAGATTATAAATCCTCAGTAGGATATGACTTCTTCCTCCTGTAGTATGGCTACAAAAGGATCATGAAAGTCAGAAACACCTAAGCACAAGTGATGAGAAATACACGAAGTCTAGCAGAATGAAACAACAAAAATACACTCAGAAGTACACATTGAGATTGATAGAATGTCCCTCAACATGGTTCAATTAAACATGGGACCCTTTTAGATAGTAGATAAAGAAAGAACTTGCATTTATATAGCGCTTTCATGACTTCAGGGCATCCCAAAATACTTCACAGCCAATGAAGTTCTTTTTTGAGTGCATTCACTGTTGCAATGTAGGAAATGTACATCAAATGTAGATATGTACATTAAAGGGCACTGATCGAGTAGAGAATAATTTAGAATTCATTAAATGAGCAGGAACAGTTGACTGCAATTACACTGGCAAGATAAATTGTCCTAGCTGAAATAGGAACAAAATACAACTTATATTTGCAACTACTGGTAGCATAGGCTATTGGAAGTGCTTTGCCATTCATTGCTAAAGCATGGGACCATAACTTGTTGAAGTATAGGTGGACGCACTCTGAATGATGAGCTTATGGAGAGTACTACAAAGAATTTTCACACTTTGCCTAGCACATATTGCAAAACATCCTGATCAAGCTGAGATCAAAACTGCAGTTTAAGAATACCAAGGCTTAAAAATTCGATTAGGCTAGAAAATGGCCGGTGCTAACGCTGCACAGTTAACGTCCGCAAAAAGAGCGCAGGCAGTGGCATTTTCGTGCTTCCTGCTGATTTACATGAGTGAAGCGCAGAATCTCTTTTGCAACATGCTCTTTCCAACGCTAACTTCAGCATGAGGCCGAAGGTCACATCTGACGTATCGGTGCGGCATTCTCGGGCAGTGTGCTGTTTCTGATCATTTAGTGGTGGCTCCTGGGCTTTGCTGGGTCAGGGGGTATCAAGTCTGCTGATGGCCCTTATAGGGTTGGAGCACTGTGCGTTGTGGCACATTAGGAGGCATTTGTTTGTCCACGGCTCCCTTCTTACTTTCACAGACATTTGTCTAGGTCTTGAGTGGGATCCACAAATGGGTACGAGACTGTCTGGTACTCCCACCTTCGCAGATGTTTCACCCAGATGGTTGCTGTGTGGAGGTTTGTGCTCCACCATGGTGCAGGAGGGGGAGGGATGCACCATCTTGCAGTTAGCAATGATAGTGCACTAGCCTTCATCTCACATAGGGGATTCACTCCCTGGTAAGTGGTTCTTAAAACACAGGCTCAGATCTGGAGGGACTGTGACTGGAAATACCACATAAAGGCTGTGACACAGATGTCCTTAAACAGTTGCATGAGAAATTAATTGAAATACATTTTTTTAAAAGAGGAACATGAACCTCTTGGTCAGGAGTTTACTGGTGTAAATCCTGCAGAAGAGAGTTCATTAAATTTTTAACAACAGCAGATTTTTGAAGAACTCGGTGAGAATATGGTGTCAAGCCTTTTAAAAACAGACTTCCAAACTTTGCATCTATTTTAATCAGTTCCTAAACTAGAAAACCCAACATATAAAATTTAAGGAAATGCAGCTTTGATTTTTTTTCCCTGAGATTCTTACAACTGTAGTAGAATATCGTTTATTTTTAAAGTATTTACCTCCTGTAATGTTTAACTAACCAGCGGGGAGATTTGATGCATCTCATTGTTAGTAGTTTTCACTCCAATTAGTTACCAGTTATCTCAGAAACTGTTTACTGTACAGGTTATAGCTCACCATTGCTTTCCCCCACCTCTACATGCTGTCAACCACTGCATGCATAGACGTGCTTTGGAGAAGGCACTAAGAGGAGCAGCGAGTTCTAAAATGGATGAGCATGTGGCAATTCGGCATTGCATGCTGCTTGACGTCACTCTCATGCTAATTAAAATTCTTGCGGCAACTGCAGGTAACAGCAGTGCTGCTGACCGGCCAAAAATGCCGTGGGACCAGTCAGAAGCAGATGGAAGGCGAGCGCCATTTTCTTCAGCAAAACGGGCTTGAACGACCAATGCTAAAACCTCCAATTTCTAGGCCTAACTGTTTAGTCTGTAACTGATTAAGTTGCTTTTTGTGGTTTTATATATATTCTGCTGGCTTTTGTGTAACAAGAGCATGGGGCATGGTTTCAGACCACAGCTGTAATCCACCAAAAGATAGCTTAGTAGTTGTCCATCTTAAATAAACCAGACACTTTTGACTGGCAGAGGATGAAGTAGTCACATGTTAAATCTGGGAATTGCGCATTCGCCAGGAGAATCACTTTCTGGGAATTGCAGTCCATCTGCATGCAGAGGAAATTAAAACCCTTGTGGTTATATACACCACTGGACTGTGTGCTAGGCACTCATAACTCCAATTCCACACAGTGGGCCATGTCCAACACCTAGAGTAGCTAGCAATAGTAATATTGCTGACTGCCCAGCGGTTTCTCCACATGCTGGCAGAAATAGATAAATCTGCCATCCATTTTTTCCATGACAATGTAACAGGTATTGTTCAAATAAATTATTTTGTTTTCCTGGTTGATTTTGAGTTCTGAGGTAAACATAAATACAAGAAATGCAACTAGTAGGCATTTAGAAAGCATTACAAAATATAAAGACACACTTGGAGTTATCCTATCTTAGTCCTTCCCACTCATTGGTTTTCTTGTCAACTGTTCGGCTCCCTACAGAACTTGTCAACCATAGTTGCAGGAGATCAGCTAGTGTATAGTATATATCGTTTTCAAAATTTCCTCAGAAAAAAAGGTTAAAAATTCATATTCTGATGTTTTAAGGAAAAAGGGTAAATTCTGGTTCTGCTTGTAAAAATAATTTCCTTGGGAGTTTTGATCTGCAGTAATTTTGGATATATAGAACTGGAAGAGTGGATAAGGCTTATAAACAACAAGATCTGACATGCTCAGCGAATGGCAAGTCTTGCCATCAATGATAAAAAAAATCTGGGAGCTGCAGGCTTAAAGCAGGCTAGGAGCTGTAAGCTGTGACATTACTGAGTCTATTCAGGTTAAAGAACCTCCATGAACAAAAGACTCAGGCTTCTGAGACATGCGCAGGCCTCCAATGGAAAATGTTGGAGGCATTCTGAACATAGAATTTGTTTATTCTACTAATCATTTCCTTGTAAATTCATTCATTATTATGTTACAAACATTCTTTCCAATAGTAAGTCCTAAGCTTGATGGAGAAAAAAATATGGTAGCTAAAAATGGTTCTTTTGCTAAGGAATTGGTTGTATTCATACATCCTTAGTAGTTTTTCATTGGAAGTTTATCTACCCATTTTAGCTACATTTGATCAGTACATTATTTATCTATTTTAACTCAGTTATTTTCTGAATATCAAATCTGAGCCAGTCAGGTGCACATATGATGCAAAATGTGTATATAAAGAAAGTGTAATGCCCAAAGTGTGATGAACAGAAATTACGGTAGATGCAAGATTTTTTTTTACATATAGATGTACTTCTGAGTTTTGCAAGAATAAAACAAAAATAATCCATCTAGTGCTGGCTTCTTCACTAAACCTATCTGCATGGGAACAGAATGAGGTGTAAAGACAGATAAAAACATTTTTAAAAATCAATCATTTTTTGGCCAGTATTTGCAAGTTGAGGAACAATTTCAAGCATTCATGGTAAATTTGAAATATTATGACAAGTTCTTTGAGGTACAGATTTTTCCATTGTAGCTGCTGAAATGAAAGCAGAGATAGAGGATCAGCCATGATCATATTGAATGGTGGTGCAGGCTCAAAGGGCCAAATGGCCTACTCCTGCACCTATTTTCTATGTTTCTATGTTTCGTGATGCATGGCCTATGGTAATTTTTATCATTAGTCACTTAGGACCTGAAGATACAAGATAAGTTTTTGTTTTGTAATAATTTATAGATTTTTACACTATAAGATAATAGTTACAAGTTTGCAAGAGGCTTGCAATACACCGATGAGTTTGGATGACATTACAAACTGCAGCACTGAAACTTGAGCAATGTTAAGTATTTCTTATTCTACTTAATATATTGAAAATTTCTGTTGAATTGTAGTGCCAGAGAATTTAACTGAGGAATGTAATAATGAGCAGGAACTGAAAGGAGGTAATAAAGTCAATGGCAGCCTTAACATGATCGCACAGAAGATGATTGTCTGACATTAATTGTGATATGTTGAAGAGATACCATATTACATGATTCTTATAAAACACTTTGGACACTTTTATATTCAGCTCAATTCTGATCAGTGTAATGTCTTACACCAGTTTGGCAAATGCGTGCTTATTTATCTGTTGGAGAAACTAGTGAAACATGATACTAGTTGGTGTAGTTACAATTACCAGAGCAAATAACCAACATTTATAAATTCTATAACTGCAGCAAAGATGGTCGGCTGACCAGTTCTCCACTAACTGTACTAAATGTCCAGGAATTGCCAAAGATTCATTTGATGCAAACATGAACTGTCATTAAAGTCAGCACACCAAACCTGAAAAGCCTTCAAGATACAGGAAGAAAAGTTAACAATGTCCAAATAACTGGGGCAGAGGGGAGAGGGCGGGGGGGGGGGGGGGGGAGGCTGATTGTAGAGTTGAACAGGATGCCATAAGTGTTGAGACTTAAGTGAGATCAAGTGGTTTATTAATTAACCACTAAGGGGAATACAGATGCCTGGCCAGGTGAATTATATTACTTCAACTGAAATCAAACACATGCTTGGTAAAACAATATTCTAACATAAGAACATAAGAAATAGGAGCAGGCGTAGGCCATTTGGCCCCTCGAACCTGCTCCGCCATTCAATAAGATCAAGGTTGATCTGATCATGGACTCAGCTCCACTTCCCTGCCCGCTCCCCATAACCCTTTACTCTCTTATCGCTCAAAATTCTGTCTATCGCCACCTTAAATATATTTAATGACCCAGCCTCCACAGCTCTCTGGGGCAGAGAATTCCTCCTCATCTCAGTTTTAAATGGCCAGCCCCTTATTCTGAGACTATGTCCCCTAGTTTTAGTTTCCCCTATGAGTGGAAATATTCTCTCTGCATCCACCTTATCGAGCTCCATCATTATCTTATATGTTTCAATAAGATCTGAACTCTAATGAGTACAGGCCCAACCTACTCAACCTATCTTCATAAGTCAACCCCCTCATCTCCAAAATCAACCTAGTGAACCTTCTCTGAACAGCCTCCAATGCAAGTATATCCTTTCGTAAATACGGAGACCAAAAATTGGACATAGTACTCTAGGTGTGGCCTTACCAAAACCCCGTACAGTTGTAGCAGGACTTCTCTGCTTTTATACTCTATCCCCCTTGCAATAAAGGCCAACATTCCATTTGCCTTTCTGATTACTTGCTGTACCTACGTACTAATTTTTTGTGTTTCAAACACAAGGATCCCCAGGTCCCTCTGTACTGCAGCACTTTGCAATTCTCTGCTGCAAACATTTCCTAAATAGCCAATATGAACTGTGGAGGTATTACATGATCTGAAGAACTACTCTGAAGCCAATGATGATTTATCCCAGTACTTGACAAAAAAGATGTTTTAGACAATGCAAATATTGGTTAAAATATGACCTGTCACAATGTGAATTATTAAATGAAATAACTTACATCTATAACACCTTCATAACCTCAGGACATTGCAAAGTGTTTCACACCCAATTAAGTACTTTTGTAATGTAGTTATTGTTGTAATGTAGGGAAACACAGCAGCCAATATGCACACAGTAAGGTCCCACAACCAGCAATGAGATAATGATCAAATAATCTGTTTTTGGTTGTGTTGTTTGAGAGATAAATATTGGCCAGGACACTGGGAGAACTCACCGCTTTTCCATTTTTTGCACCAGTGTCGGTATTGAATGCTGTGGACTAGATGCAAGATAACTTTCCCACTACTTTGATCCAATAATGTATTTTAACCTCAACGTCAGAAAAGGAATTTAATAGTCGAAGAATAACAGATGACTAGCCATTTGTGACAGTGAGAAAATTTATATTCCTGTTCTTCAAAGCTGTTTTAATTCTTGAATATATTTTAATTTTAGATGATATATATTTATAATATGTTTTTGGTAAGCACCACTCCAGTTGGTCAATCAATTTTCCTTCATCTTCCTGGTTTTGCCTTAAAAATAAAATTAAAGCGATACAAGACACAGTGATCCGAGGACATCTGAGGTCAAGCTTAACACTGAGCATAGTAGTCAGCCAGCTGCATTTGACGCTAACATGCTGGTTGTCAGGGAGATATGGTCAACCTGCTGGGTGAGATAAACTGCTAATTGGCACCACTGGAGAACTCAATTCCATGAAATATATATATATTTCCAAAGCTGGCAGACAAAGGAATGTGATAGTTGTGCAATTTGTACTGTTGTCTGGGAAATTAAAAAGTCCAAGTAAAATCTAATATTGAAACGTATTCACTATTTATGTGGTACAATTGTTTCATTGTATTTTTCTGGCACTACAAAGTGGTACAGCTTTAAGGAGATTACATTCATCAAGATCTACATTATTTCATAGCCACTGGTTACAAGTTTCATTATTTGTGTTGCACTTCACTTTGTGCAAGTGTGGTTTCAATACAATGTAACAATTTAGTACAATTGAAGTTAGAATTATTGTACAAATGATGAAGCCTTTAGTGAGCACGTTTCACCCTAACCATAAACTGCCATTCTGAAACTTCACTCAAACATGAACCTAATAAAGTCTGAGCCTTGCAAAAGGTGCTCCTATTATAATTTCTATCTATAATGCTGTTTGTTGTTCGCAGCAAAGGTATATTATTTTGCAATGCCTTGGCACTATATGAAAAGTTGTAATGACAATCTTATTTTTAGCCAAAGCAAAGGTTTTCTCTTCTGACTAAAGTATTTTCTACACTGGCATCCAAGATTACCTCAAGTAAACTAAATTTTGTAAAATGTAGTATGGTTGCCAATAGGGAATAAACATTCAGTTGCTGGGAATTACACAACCTGAGACATGCAGCAGCTACAGCTTTTACTGAGCATCCATGTTACTAGCTAGCAACAATTGGTACATCAGTCCAATCAAGCCCAGTATAAATCTCTGGGGAATTCATATGAAATCTGTGAAGAATCTATATGACTTTAAACCCATTTTATTACTAATAAGAACTCAAATACATTTTCTATTACAGGCAACTCCAAAAAAGCATGGAGGATCTATGACTTTTACTAAGCATCTATGTTATTAGTTAGTGACAAATTGATCCACTCTGAATCATCTGTGTGACAATTCAAACTCCAATAATGCACTTACATATGGGTGCAAATAGCGGACTGCACCAGCAAAGGCTAAAATACTAATATGATGAGCAAGAAATATTGACAGATACTGTAGAACTCCACATTTGATTTGTGCAGACAAGCCAAATAGTCATGCAGTAGACATTTCATTGAATGTAGTGATTTATGCTAATTTCAGCATAACCTAAATTATTTTTAAAGTAAAATCTAGAATTTGATAGCAAAATCTAAAAGAATTTGCAACAATATCCAATCACTTTGCTTTATTGTAGTAGGGTACTATAAGGAATTACTATTTAACTGCCCTGATCATCTGCCTTTGAATCACAATGGCTGCACCAGCATTGAATAACTTGCATATTAAATTATTTCCCTGAAGAGTTGATTCAGTGTAGGTGGTACAAAATAAAACTGCTTATTTTGACAGTTATCAATCATTTCTAACACATTTGAAATAAAGAGTAACATTTTAATTCTGTGCACTATGGGACTCTGGTAAAGGTGGGAGCAGCAACAGCTGTGATTGTAATGTCACAATAGCAGCAGCAATCAAGCTAATGCACATGCGTGTGTGTTGGTAAGCATTGTGTGTAAGAGAGATGATTCATTTATGGTAAGCAGGATGACAATGACAAAAGAGCATGATTGAAGGCATATATTTACAAAAAGAATTATAGTCCGATGAAATGCAGACAGTGCGAGTTCAAGGAGTCAGAGAGCGAGAAAGAGAAACAGGGACAACCTGTGAGGTAAAGGGGACAGACAGAGAAACATAGATGGACAGACAATAAAAGAGAATGTGTGAGGTGAGGGTGTCAAAGGCAAATTTCACAGAGGTAACTAAAATAATCAATTTACACAGTACCCAAGGATATTGTGCTCATATTTTCCTATAGAGTTTGCATATAAATAATGTAAAACATATTCAGTGTCCTTGTGGAGTAATATACTCAGTAGTTTCTATAAATTGAGTCATTGCAGAGTCAGTCAGATATTAGTTACATTATTTTTTTTGTCTGAACTGTAAATAGTCATTATTACTTTTTTCACTTAATTCATTTTATAGTTAGATTGAAGAGTTGAATAGCCACAAAACAGATATGCTGCTCACTTGAAAGGATGTCTATTTCTAAGATCTGTTTTTGATTCACTAAGAGATGTAATTGTGTTCAAAAATAGAAGATATTATGGAACTTATAACTTTTATATTCTAAAATATCTTATATATATAACTTTTATATCCTATAAAAGCTTGTCCAATCGAACAGGCTGTTAGTGCATTAAGATCATGTGACAGAGTGGAATGACTCAATGTGGCACCTGTGAATGCTCAGTGATCTTCCAATTGTGTGCGGCCTAACAAGGAAAGATAGTGAGCTGAGAAATGGCACTTCCGCGTGAGAGAGGGAATATTAGATGCTGAGGTGACCCATGCCAGTCTTACTTACCTTCCAGTGGGTGGTTTGAGAGCAGCACCACCTAAAGGAATTTGTGGTACAGGGGTATTTGAGAAGGAAAATGGCTAAATGTTGTATTTTTTCATTATTGGTTAAAATTATTTTTTAATTTACAGTTTTGAGGGGTCTACAAAAACACACTCCAAACAAAGGCGCTGGACTGTCAGTTATTCAGACCCATGTGACACACTATTAATGAGTTCTTTCACACCTTATTCATTATATTGAACACCTCATGGAAGTGAAGTGTACTGTACAGGTTCAAAATGCTTACCATTCATGCATCCTTCTGTTGACTGTAATGGCAGAGAAATTAAAGGCATGGATGAACCTAATTTCACGCTGAAGGAAGTAGCTCAAATGAAGACAATTTGGGGGAAATTAAAGACATTTTTTAAACTGATAATCTTTTATCGTGTATTTAAATCTGGGAAAATATAGTTTGCATTTCTTGACTTTACGATGGGACTTTGTACGAACAGCCCAATTTTCCAGAGTGCAGAAATCCAGATTGGTTTATTTTGAATAGTCACTTGGATTAATATTGCTGACACTTCGATGACGAGAGCAAGAATACCTCGATTGTAAATAGCTTTCAATGAGTCCACTGAATTGCAGCATCTCGGGTCTAATATATCGCAGGAACATTTTCTTGAGAGTTCGAAAACCTGAATCAAAGAGTCGTTGCTTTCCGGGTTGGTAGACGAACAGCAAGTTGGAACAGATGAATCCAACACCCGCTTGCGGTATATTTTTTTTTAATCTGCTTTCAATGCCCGGGGGGTGGGCTGCAGCAGAGTTTATGGCACTTGCGTAGCGGTTCACTTCTGTCCCACAACCATTGGCCAGCTGAGTTGGGACAGCGGTCGAGGAAAGTTACCTCCCATCAAGTTAAAGGAGGCAAATGTATTTGACATTGCAACCGCGAATCTCTCTCCCTGCAAAGGGGCGAGGTGAGAAGTTGGTGAACTCGATACAGACACTGCCTGGGCGTGTTTACTTTCACCTTAAACGACTTGACCTTGATGCCAACTTGATCCAGCGCGGTGCTGTCTGAGGGATTTGACGGGATCTCTTGCAGCAGAGGCCGCGAGAGCCGCGCGCTCCTCCAGGGCTGCGCCGAGTGGCGCGCTCCCAGCTCGGCCGATTTGGCGGGATGGGGGCGGGGAGGGCCCGGTGCCCGGTGCCCGGAGTGAGCAAAGAGTTCAAAGTTTGAGCTGACTTTTTTTTGCCTGCGCTATGCGACAATCCCACAATGCAACGCATGGCAGTTCAGCAGCATTAATAAAAGAAGCCCCGATCAGCAAGATCCCAGCGCTGAGCAAGAACAGCAATTCAGGGGCAAAGGCTGAGAGAGAAAATGAGACCAGCAGATGTTGCCCCAAAGGTGGCCGACACTTGGCGAAGATCGGTCCCGCTCCGGCCGACCTGCACAAACCCTGTCACGAAACAACAAAGAAATGCAAAGAATGAAGTGCTAAAATCTGAAGGGGTAATTTCTTACCATCTGTGTCTCAACTCCTTCTTCCAGGGCAGGGTTTGTGTTGGTATTGGACGGCATCATGGGATCAGATTGAATAGATTTCTATATTTTATATATAATGAAGCGGAGCAGTGCCTTCTGTCCTTCAGCTTTTCCTTGTCTGCAAAAAGCAAAATAAAAACAAATGATGATTTTGGAACAGTCAAATCAAGGCTCGATTTCTTAATGTCTTCAATTATTTAGCAATCCGTGGCTCTTGCCACCTTAGCGAAAATGATAGCCGTTCTAGGCAGTGGAGCAGTTAGGAGCTGGACAGTTGTTGCCAACCATTTTTATATCAAGCACTGTATATATCTCGCCGGCTGATCGTCCCTAATCGTCAGGTTGCCGATAGTTGGACAACTGGCCCTACATTAGTGTCGCCTACGCCTCCCCTTAAAAACAATCCCTAACAGATCACAATTACATTGAATGAGTTTCCCCCTCTTCTCTCTTTCTCTCTCTGTTATAACATGGCGGTTTTGACATGGTGCCAAAATGCGCATTTTGTTGCTTTACTCGCTTTGGCCAGAGGAGAGAGAGACCCTTTTTCTTCAAATTAAAATGCATCTCCTTTTTATTTTGTTAGCAACGTTTCATTTTCAGGTTCTGCTCGGTCAGCATTTTCCATTTTTCTCTCATCTTCATCAAGCATGTCAGCAACACGTCAAATCAGCTCAGATTCCCCGTTTTCTATTCCTCACTGGCGAGAATCTCGTCCAACATTTCTAAAAAATATATTTTTCGCTCGATCCTTGACGGAAGCTAATCTTCAAACATGTGGAAACAATTGGATGTGTAACAAAGTCGAATGATACTTCCAGATCTCCTTGAAATATCCGATGTTCCTTCACATTATGTGTTACGTATTACATTACTGGATTAAATGTTCTCTAAAACGATTCGCCTTTTTATGTTGATCCGCGCAATTCAAAAGAACACACGGAATGAAAATGTTTGACTTCGGGCTGTAGATTGACACATCTAAAGTAAAAATAATATAAATTGAAATTGAATGGAAAAGCCACATATCTTAACATGTGAAAGTCTTGCATGTCATTCAGTAAAAATAAAATGAGAATATGGCTTGTTTCGAGTTGTGATCTGATTGATAATTAGAGCTTTGGTCTGTGTTTTGACTCAGAAACGGTGACCTCAGCTAGTCTGACTGTACTATAGCAGATCACTGTGTATCAGTGTTACAATAATAATAGCGATGGAGGATGAAAAAAAATAACGCCCCGTCAAAATAAGGGAGCACCTGTTGCTATGGAAAATCCTACATGCATTTGCCATGTGTGATGTTGTACTTGGCAGTAAGAGAGATTTTCTGGAGCCTTCCATTGCTTCCCCCCCGTTCTTCATCTAGAATCACTGGGAATAGCTCGCTAACATGGCGTCTGCTGCCTTTAAACTTCAGGTTAACCTTCACAGAGCGGATCACTACAAATAACCACAGAAAGGTGCTTTGCATTATGACATCCCCCAAATTATTCACATGGCACAATTATGAAGGTCAATTACTGTTGGTTGCGTCAAATATATCTATCGACATGTTTATAGTGCAACAGATATATTAGACAATTGCAAGAAATTCTTCCATTACCACTTAAATGTGTTAACTTTAAAAGTAAATAGAAGCAAAGAATTCCGAGGATCCTGATACCTGCAATAATGGGCCACACCGACGTTAGGACTTGATTACGTAACATATATAAGCAACAACCATACTTTGTTGCAGATCACAGTGACATTTTAGAAGCAGAAAATAAAACACGCAGTGACATGTTTAGCAGAGGCACCAATATATATGTAAAAATGTCTTTGCTAAAGAATATAGTATACTTATATCAGCCCCCCCCCCCCCCCCCCAGGTCCGCGTGCAGGTGGGGCAAGGTACGATCCATCGTAATTCCACTCGCGCATCCAATAATCCTCGGGAGGTCATTTATTATTGCACAGTAATAAAACAACATTCTCCAAATGGGCTACACTGATGGAGAATTTGGTGCCATTTTGGTTTACCGGCGCTATCAGAAAGCGAGCAATGGAAGTGCCAGAGACTGACTATAGAAGTGGAGTTTGGAAGACAGCCAAGCTTCAGATGATAAACTAGCTTTAGCTGCAGTGAATACTAACACGTACCAAGGCTCAGCTACATTTTTGTTCGCTGTAAGCCTTTTAAAAACATCACACGCAGACACGACCAGATTACACTGAACGAATATTTTAGGTTTCAACCACGTCCTTCATTTAATCGGAGAACGCAGTTCATCCCATTAAAACCTCCCAAGTTCACGGTGAAAGTGAACAATCGTTAAAATATACAGGAGGACACATCTGCAGAGAGCTCTGATGGAAGCTCTTTCCCCCCTTCAGCCCCCATTAAAAGGAAAAACATCACCATCTTTTACTGCTTCTAGGTTTGCAATCGCCGTTCGAAAAGTTGATGATCGGAAAATATATTGATTAGCTGATGAGTTTAATAGTGATCGGGGTGTAAATTACCCGTTGCCAATCCAGGCCTGGACCTTTTCCCTCGGCTGATTCTTCCAGCGTCCTCCCGAGCCGGCGCGGCCTCCTTGAGGTCCCCTACGCTTACTGCAGAGTCCTACCGGGTACAGCCCGGCTTCCGCGCAGTCCTAAAGCCCGACGTTCGCAACACTGCTCTCTCACTCTTGTATCTCTTCTTCGAGTTCAGCAAACAATAAATCCCCTACCATGCCAATGTCGTCTCCTTAAGTGACTGCAAATACACTGACTAATGTGTGTCCGATATATTCCTCATTATTTTAAATTACAGGTATCTTCAAAATATTATCCACCTCCTGAATAATATATTTGATCATACTCACGGATCAATCAACAACAACTTGTATTTCCATACTCTTACCATTCCAATTTCCCACCTATCTTCATGACCAAAGTAACTTGAAGCCAGCAATTTGTAGAAATAAGCCTCTTTATTATAAACTTGAGAAGATCAGCAAAGCAGTTCTTCTTATCGGGATTTCATATGGAGTTTTGAATTCCTTTATTGAGCTCCTATAATGGAGCTCCAGCTCGAGGTAGGAGCTTAGAATAGGACTACCTTTATCATCGTGGTCCGGCAGCATTTCATACATCCCTTCATTTAATAGCACGTCACTCATTCTCTTCAACTTCAATGCGATGCCTATTCTCCAATGTGATTATTTCTACTAAATTAATTGCAGAATATTTACTGCCACCATTTTTAGGAAGGCCGTATTTCAAAATTAGCGAGATAAGCACAAATTGTACCACAATCTCATATTTTATGATATCTAATAAGCTTATTATTACAAAGTGTCTTCTTTAGCACAATAACTAATCCTAATTTTACAATTACTACATAAATCATAAAGCTACCATAAAGAAACTCGAATCTGAATCACAAATAAATGTCATAATTTATGTATTTCATGTTGAAGGATATTAAATACCAGAAAGTAAAAGTTGAAATCAACGCTGTATGCTGATACCATACCCCATCCCACTTGTTACATGCATTCAAAATCGAATATTAAATATAGTTTTCAAAACGTTTGGTCAAAGTATCACAATGAAAACATGGAGATTTGTCACTAACTACTTTTTACTTTGTTTAGTATGATTAATTCCACACGTTGAACTTTACTAAACTTTAGATCAACCAATATGTGTCTTGTAAACAAACAATCTCCATAATCCAACGATGGGCTTGTGTGTGTTTGCATAACTATCAAATTTCGCGGCCATTTAAACTGAAATCTGCGTAAACCTGTTGCATTGCAATTTTAAACATTGACGGCCTTTGTATGTTTTGGCTGAAATCGATCACTCCCTGAATTGTGGACAATGAATCTCTGAAAAGCGCAGTCATTCGTGTCCTCTGAACAATCTCAAAAATTGAATCAAATCCCTGTTGCAAAGGAAATCCTGGATTGTTTTCTGATGTCTATCAAAGCGAATGTAAAGACCTCGACAGCAGTTTTTCGAAAGACACAGGGTAACGCAGTTAGCTGCAACATTTTTTAGACCAGCTTTAAAGAAAACCACCCAGGTGACAGGCCTGCTTTCAAAACACACCGACAATCCAGCGATTACGGTTGCAGATGTTTGTGAAATAGACAAGATTATAATTCTGAAAGAATATAATACTTTTTATATTTACGGTTCTAGACTTTGGCCGCTGGTCTTATTTCTGGGTAAATTGTATGACATCATCACTAGACAGTGTCTCCATTTATTACAATCTTAAGAAAGTATTTCCAAAGTTTTCAAGCATGGAAACTTCACTAATGTGATTTTTGTTTTAGAAACATATACTCCAAGGATGTAAGTTTCAGCGACTGCGTAATGTTATCCCCCGTACTTCATTTAAATGCATAACTGCAGTCTCGAAGTATCTAATAAAACTAATGTCATTTGGATGTGGCATAACACTTTTTCATTGTAATATTTGCTGTTATGTTTTTTGTCCAAATACCGTTTATTTAATGGGACAACTTTAAATTGTGTTCTATAATGCTATGTTTGCAAGGATAGTGAGCAAATCAGAAACGTACATTTTTATTTGTACAATATTACAAACATACATATTCACCACGTGTTACCTGATAGGGGACACGGGCAGTGTTTGAAAGGTGAGAGAAATCCTGCACCCAACACACTGTATGCTCAGAACCCCGTCAAACATAAACAGGATGCCTGTGTTGAATTTCTTTGATTTAATATTTGCCTGTCTTGATATTTGACACATGTGAAATCTGGATCGTCAAACCACAGTTAATCATATTTGGAACTACCC
Organism: Pristiophorus japonicus; assembly: GCF_044704955.1. Classification (NCBI taxonomy): domain Eukaryota; kingdom Metazoa; phylum Chordata; class Chondrichthyes; family Pristiophoridae; genus Pristiophorus; species Pristiophorus japonicus. The sequence goes on from NC_091983.1 coordinate 89,394,596, forward strand.
TTTTATTTGGACAATGCAATTTTCAGTACTTTTTTGATATATCACTACACGTAATAAGATCGGGTTAGATACAAAAAGTTGCCTATAGCCAGAGTTATGCTCTGGAGAGGAACTAAACCATTCCTTACTGTGTGAAAATCAAATTTGTGAATTGGTTGTGTGCATCAAGACATTGTCGATAATTTGCTTCCATCAAGACTGCATAAATGTAGATTAGAGCGTAGCTCATCTGAAATATCCCGCAACTAAAAGCACAGCCTTTAGTCAAAGCCATGACCTCAATATGCATTCCACAGTTAAACAGCAGTCTCTTCAATTACGGTGCTCACAGATTGACAATCTAGTCCGATGCATGCAGCGTTGCATCCACAACGCATTCTCTTGGGAACAGACATGAATGTGAGTTAATCAAGGTGAGGGACGTCAGTGTTGGGGGCCTGAGACGTTTACCCACTGCTCACTCAGTGACAGTATTACATTTTTCGGATCAGCTGTAAGAGGAATGTGTTGCGATGCGCCAAATTAGGGGGCGCTCTTCCAGCATTGAAGTATCATGTTCGCTGCCATATATGTCAATCCGAAAAGAGCACCCGCCGACTGCTGTTTTCCCGAAAAAGCGTCGTCTCGTTACTGGGAGGGAATTTTTACTGTGTACTCACACTCATTGCAAACACTGCACGGGGAGGGGTACAACTAACAATAGCAACTTGCATGTAAACAGCGCCTATAACTTCCCAAATAAATCGATCCTATCTGCCTATGGATTTTAATCCGACTCCCATGGGGTGGTGTAGGATAGCTCACAAAATATAAAAAGGTTGTTTAAAACTGCTTATTAGGAATTACAAATTGAAATAAGTATTTGTTGCCAGATTTTATTTTATTTTCAGGCTTACCCTTGCATGGCTATTTGACAGCGAAAAACATTTTCCTTCCTTCAAGTTTCTGACTAAAGACAACATGGAATCAGGTCATGATCAAATCATGGCTCAACCTAAATAGGGATGACGTGGAAACAACTTACTGCAAACGTAACTAACCTTATTTACACGATCTCACGAGTATCCCTGGTTTATTCACTTAAAATTCTTTGCAAAAACGCACAAGGAAAATATAAAATATTGTTTGAATTCATATATCTTTATTTCGCGGTTTGTGAACTGAAACTAGACACGGACTGCTGACTAAGCACGGCCTTTAGGGCCATGCGGCCGTGTAGTGGCTTTCCTTGGCTGCACTGTCTGCTCATACTTGTCTCTTAGGTCACTTCCAAACAATTTACACACAAAAGGATCGGTTTCGCTTTAGCAAAAAACATCAAAAACATTGGGTCATCTAGAATTTTGGTTTGCATTTGTCGCAATCTTCGATCTATTCGCACATTCCATCTAAACATTTGGTCTGATACTCCAGTCACCTGGCGAGCACTTTGGAAATGGACAAATGCCAAAGCTGAGAACAGTCCACTTGCATTAAGGACATTTCTGTTCAAAATAAAATCTCGTTTGAGGATTAAAGTTTAATTCAGTCCCTTACTCGTGTTATTTTACGTAAAATTGAGCAACAATTTAGTAGCAGACGACGACTGAAATCGCAACACAAATACATGACTGCGGCCAGTTGGCTGAAAATCGCGTACTTATCACGCCCCCACCCAAAGGTCAAAGTCAGGTGTTGAAAACTGACTTTAGGGTTACTTCAACATATATATTTCTGAACAAGTGTTCACAGCAAGACTAATCCAAGAAAATTTGTCCTAAAATTGAAGCCTGATGCGTTAACTTTTAACAGCTGATGAGAAGCACTGTCACCATTTCCCCCTTTCCACAACAATTCACAACAAAAATCTACATTTTCATGTAGGGCCATTTTCATTATTTTTGTGCAAATGAAAAAGTTCTGAAGTGGCAAATCTAAAATGGCAAGAAACGAAACACTACATCAGTCTTTTTTAAACTGCGTCATGCATTTTCTTCTTTAACCAGAAATCAACCAACGAGCGATTCGCTGCCAAGCCCCGTTAACATTTTTTTTGCCGCAGTCAATGAAGACGCCTGGGTGGCTGATCTGGCGTTTGGGTTTCTCAAACTGACAGGGGACGTCACCATCTCCCGGGCCAAGCGCTGCTTTCATCCCTCACAATCTGCACATGACGTGTCAGGTTAACATTGATATTTATTTTAAATCTTACTTATTATCTGCAACTTCCCAATTTCAGGAATTTGCAGATAATCCGGGCCAGGGAAGAGGAGGATTAGTCAAATTCCAACCATCCTTGATCCATAAATCACCAGGATTCTCTCTCTCTCTCCTCCCCGCCAATCCCCCGAGTTTTGCATTTTTTTAAGCATTTTTTTTGTGGCTATTTTATTATCGCGGGTGAATGCGTGTCGTCTCCCGAAAACCCAGTTCCCAACTATTGAGTGTCGCCCTATTCGGTGAGCACCACCCCGGTGAGATGGAGTCACCATCCTTTTTTTTGCATTCTGCTCCGCTCTTTTCTTTTATTTATTTTTGTTGCAAACCTCTGAACTTGCTCTTGCCTGAATTGCAAATCCGGATCACATTGTAGAAAATGGCGTTGTGGAAAATCCCCAGCCCTTTCGGTTACTTCCAGCTCCAGCCTTTGTTGTTCAGGTTTCACTGACGGCCGGGCCGAGCCGAGCCCCTCCGCAGATTCATTGTAAAATTAACATAAACGCCAATGGATGGGAGAAAGGGCGTTTTTAAATGAGCGCACGGTGCAGTTTACATGGAAGGTTTAACTGGTTCGCAGAAAACCAAAGGTTACGATATGCACATTGCTCCCTTCGATCAATATGGGTTTCTTGGTGGTCGTCCTGTGCGAATTCAGCGACATTAAATGTACGAGGGATTTTTTGTTTGTTTTGATTCTTCTACATTGCGTCATGTGTGGAGATCTCTGCGTACATTTTCTTCCTATTTAATGACGTCCCTTTGAAAGCAACCGGGCTAGAATCTGGCCTCAACTATTGAAGGGTTGACCTACATTGACACAAAACAGGCTGTAGTCCATTATCGCGGAGTAAGGAGAGGTTTCATCCTAAAAGTGCACGTACTTGACAGACTTTAGAACAGTTTACGCGTAAAATGGGTCGTTCTAAAGACTGGTCAAATAAAAACAGTCCCACCTCAAAAAGAGGTGAAATGAGCACATGCAAAGGTCCTGGTATACATATATAGCAGGACGTGCCCTGGAACAGATAGTTGCAGCATTGATTTGAGTATTTGTCAGAGAATGGAAACGTAAAACCAGATCTTCACTTTGGCAATGTCTGGTTAATTGCAATGCACTAATTGTTAAGAACATCGTACAGATTGTACTGATTTTAAAAAAAATCACACAATATACCATTCTGGCACACAAACTACTGAAAACCTTATGGGTGTTAACATAAAAAAAGACACCACAAGAAAAAAAAAGAAATTAGGTGACCAGTGTATTCGTTGATTAGTACAGAACTAGCTTCGATTAATACCACAGTCATTCCATGCAATTCTTCTAATTATTCCAGGTTGTGGAGTGTTTTTTCAGGAAGCTGTTCTGGCTGGTACAGTAGTGTATGAGAATATTGGGATTTAAAAAAAAACTCAAATACCGACTGAATTCTTGTTTAATCTGGGATCCTGTCATATCTGCAAATATAATTTACAAGAGGTTAATTAGATTGAAAGTGGTCACAGGAAACAGGAACAGCCTGAAAGTGCAGTTTAACGGTTTGCACCTTGTTGCCTAATTTTTAAAAATATAAACCCTGAAAATCTGGAATCATAAGAACATAAGAAATAGGAGCAGTAGTAGGCCATATGGTTCTTCGAGCCTGCTCTGCCATTCAATGAGATAATGGGTGATCTTAGACCTCAACTCCACTTTCCCGCCCGATCCCCATATCCCTTGATTCCCCTAGAATCCCGCTCTTCTGTCATAATAGTGGCAGAGTGGAACTTACCCTTTTCCTGGCACTGTTGAAATACCTGGGGTTAGGCAACCTAAGTGTGCAGATGCCTAGACCAGTAATTGTGCAACAGTTTGGTGGGCAGGGGTGAAAATTGCAATGATCAAAAGCCCCTTGGGATGAGTGTCAGCAAGTCCGGCTGAAAAAGCAAAGAATCTTTCAAAACTGGGTCAATTTCCAGCAAGGCAGCTTTCTTTACAGTAGTCAATCACTTTGTGAGTAGCATCTGTAAGAAAACTACCCTTTTTGGATTTGGTGGGACTCATTTTCACTGCCTTGAAAGTATGGTTTGTCTGATCCATGCAGATGTACAGTATTGTGGGAGCATCAGGTACAGCACTGGTGGAAACTCTAATGGGTGATGTCATCCTGCTAGGTCTGCCTCTTCCTGTGACATCAGATCCCATCCCAAAATACCTTCACGATTGCATCTTGAATCTGAAAAGGTGATCATAGATATTTGTGGCAATAATGTTTTCAAAAGGTTGGTTGAGAAAGCTAATTTCAAGTGACTTTTTAAAATGACTTTACAAACAGATACTGCCAATTAAAAAAAAAGATGTACCACTCATCGGTAGACAGGTAAAATCATAGCTTGATGAACAAGTCTTCATTCTGTAATTGGACATTATCCAATCCTATGGACTCAGTTCATGTAAGTGAAATAACTTGCATTCACAAATTATCAATATCAATTAAAAACCAAGAAAAGTTTTCTGATGCTTAATCTCTTACATATATTTTGACTGTAATGGTATATTTTACTTTTCATTTACTGTATTTTGGAAGATTTTACAAGTAATAAGCCTTGAAAATAATACCAAGTGCGTAAACAGGATAACATATGGGCTGCGATTTCATCTACTGAGGTGGGCCCAGTGCAGATGACGGGTTGCTCCTGGCTCCACCCCGCTCTGTGAGAAGAATCTTCTGTTGATGGGGTTTGTTAAGCTCGCCCTGCGAGGTTCCCGGCCAATTAAGAAGAAGCAGGTCTGATAACGTCATTTGATGACACGCCATCAGCTGGTTTCCTTAAAGGGACCATGTCCACATTAATTTTGACAGGTGCAATGTCAGTGTTCTGCAGCATTGAGGTGCTGCAAACACTAACAAATACTGCACAAAGATGCACAGTTGCACCCAGGTTCTCCCATGACTCCCTCCAGATGCCTATAGAGGCAGTCACAGCATGCAGGGAGGTTCTCTTCCCTTACAATGGATGGAAGAGACCTCCCCAGGACACCAACGTAGCCTGTTTGCACATTGTACAGGAGGACACAGGCAGCGATGTCGTCAGGAGGACCTGGCTGTAGTGGCGCGAACCTTTCAATGACCTCAGTAGATCACAAAACGTTACTGCAAAGCCACACTCAACCTCATCCTGCTGTGCCACTCATCACATTCCCATCACTCTGCCTTCCCTACCCTACTCTTGCACATCCTTACTCACAACAACTTATCTTGCACCTCCATCCATCCATCTCTATCTATATTATCATATTCCCATCTCACTAGCCACCCCTCACACTCACCCTCATCCTTGTCCAATCAAACACTAGGATAGGCACTTGGGTCTTTTAGCCAATGTTCATATCAAGTTTCTGTTAATGTGTTGTGAAACATTGAAATCTTTATTTTCAACACATTGCCTTCTTGGAGAGATTTGTGTGCACCTTTCGAAGTGGCTTAGTGAATTGTACTGAATGGTGAGACATAACGGTAACCCCTACAATGCTGATGAGTGTGAAAGAAATGGCTTGGGCATTGCAGGGATGCTTTATGGTGCTGGTGTGGAGTGGCGCATCATGTAGCAGCCAGGGTGTACATCATCAAGTGAAGTAAATCTGGCCATGGTGAGGCAGGCCATCCTGGCAGCAATGTGGTCAGGTGCTGATGCCCTGTTTCCTGTGCAGCATCAGGTGATTGTGGAGAAGGTTGGTGTTGTTGTTGGTAATGATGGTGTACCTGGTGATGTCGGTGTTGTGGCTGATCGTGATGGAAATCTGAGGACCAAGGTGAGATTTTTTTCAAGGGCATCGATGCTGTTAATGAAGGGAGAGGTTGCTCCAAGGAGATAACAATGGATAGAGAGTTTACTCCAAACATTTCCAACCATCCTAAGTGTATTCCAAATCCTGAAGGCTCCAGCTTCTAACATTGGAAAATGAACAATTGTGAAGTGGTAGCTTTTATGCTACTTTTGCAGCTGTCACCTATTGAGAGAAATGGAGCGTCATTGAAAACCCAACCTACTTACCTCACGTGATCCTCGAGCGATGTGAAAATCATCAGAAAGCTGGAAAACTGGTAAGTACATTGTAAAATGCTGATTAAGTACCTTTTAACTAGCTCTTTATTATGACAATTGGCTTGGCTGCCACTTGGTGTCGGGTATGTAAAACTCAGACAGACCCGACACTTGGGAAACTGATATGGAGGCAGGTTGACAGCGAGATCCCGACCCGCTGTCGATCTTTTATATTTTGGCAATGGACCCTCTGAACCCACCTTTTTAGTGCCATCAAAATTCCGGCGAAGTGATTATTTGCACAAACATTTTCGTGTCCTTTTGCGCATGCGCGCGGTTCCCCCCCCCGACCCCCCCACTTTCGCACATGCGCACTCCATCCCTTCTGCGCATGTACGCTGGCTCCGAAGTCCAGCCACACATGCCCAGGACCCCACAGTACCATCCAGCATGGATCCACACTTTGTTCAGCTCCCTGGATCAAGGCCCTGGAGAAGCTTGGATCGAAAGGGAAGGGAGAGGGGGAGAAACAGAGAGAGTAAGAGAGAGAGAGGGGGAGACAGAGAGAGAGAGAGAGAGGGAGATGGAGTGAGGGATACGGAGAGAGCGAGAGAGAGAAAGAGAGAGGGCGGGAGAGAGAGAGAGAGGGGGTGATGGGAGAGATACAGAGAGAGCAAGAGAGGGAAAGAGAGAGAGAGGGAGACAGAGAGAGAGAGGGAGATGGAGAGAGAGCGAGAGGGATACGGAGAGAGAGAGGGATACGGAGAGAGAGGGAGATGGAAGGGGAGGAGACGGAGAGCGAGAGCGAGGGAGATAGAAAGAGAGAGGAGGAGATGGGGAGCGAGAGAGAGCGAAGGGGAGACAGAGAGAGGGGGAGGGGGAGATGGGGAGAGAGAGAGAGGGGGAGACAGGGGAGATGGGGGAGTGGAGGAGAGAGAGAGATGGGGAGATGTAGACAGGGGAGATGGAGGAGGGAGAGAAAGAGATAGATGGGATGAGAGAGAGACTGGGGAGAGAGGAAGAAGGGAGATGGTGAGGGAGAGACGGGGGAGATTGGAGGGAGGGGGTGATCAGAGGGAGAGAGGGTGGGGAGATCGGGGGGCGTGAGTGGGGGTAGAACGGAGGGAGGGAGAGAGACGGAGAGAGAGGGGGAGATCAGAGGGAAGGAGAGAGAGGGGGAGATCAGGGGAATCGGAGTGGGTGGAGAGAGGAGATCAGGAACTCGGTGGAAGGAGGTAAAGAGTACAGAGAGCATAGTAGGGATGGCAGAAGAATGTGATCCACTTCTAAAGAGGGGGTTGAGAGTGAGAACATGATCCAGATGGTAAGACTGGACGAAATCCGGAAGTCACGACCCTATCACTATTCACTTCACACCCAATAATACTGTTAACAATCCGTGACCCACACACAATGCCCCATCTATGGCCTGGGGTGGGGGGAGGGGGCGGGGGGAGAAGGTCATGAAGCCATGGGGGAGGAACTTGGGCAGGGGTAGAAGGTCAGGAACCAGGGAGGGGTGGTGGAAGAAGGCCAGGAACTTGTGCTGGGGGTGGGTGGGGGGGAGGTCAGGAACGTGTACTGGGGGGTGGGGGGGGGGGCGTGAGGTCAGGAACATGGGCAATGGCGGTGGGGGGAGGGCAGGAGCTTCTTTGGGGGGTGGTGGGAGAAGGTCTTAACCCATGAGAGTGAGCCCTGTCCCAAGTGAGCTCTGTTCTGCCTGGAGTTGGCAATCAGAATGGCTCAAATTACATTTTGCAAAGAGAAACTGCTGGGTGTGTCTTATCCTCCAAGGGGACCAATCAACAATCAGAACTTGTCATCAAAGGGACCCAATCAGAGCTTTAGGTGTTACAAATAACTGCGACCAAATTCTTGCCATAGTGTTTGGGCAAAGATTATTAATATAAATGGAATTTCCAATTGAATGTGGTCAGTTACAATGACTGGAGAAAAATAGATCTAGAGTATCAGTTTGAAATGAATTTATTCCAATATTTATTTGACTGGAGTCAATGTCAAGCGAGCATTTTTTTACAACAGGATTTTAAAGAGACAATGGCTTTATTATAGAATTGCCAAATTCAGAGCTATAGTAACTAAAGTCCCAAATCTCCCGTAGCTGTCAATTTATAAGGCTTACACACTAGAATATACATAGTCTATGGTAGCAATTTTCCAAAATTCTGTCACAAAGGAAAATCAGACAGAACATATAAAATACCATTGAAAGAGAATAACCTCATATCACATTATATGGAACCAGTTACCCTCAGGAAATATTAATAAGTCATATGAAACAACAGGGTAGCCTTATTAACAATAATCTTCCTATTTTTTAGTTTACAGTCTTCCCCCACCTCTCCCCCGCTCTTTAGATTTGTTATGCTGAGTTCGAGCTCTGCAAGTAGTGGCAACCCATCAGCACTTTGCATGTAATTATAGTTCATGTGCCAATTGAGAGTCAGCAGGCTATTTTATCATGTGTAGGGGACTGACAGCCAAACCTGAGCTGGATCTGACCTGATATCCAGACATGTGAAGGTTCTCAGACTGGGCTCACGTTGTTGGTCCAGTTGAGAATAACTAGCTCAACATTGATTAGGCAATAAACCTGGGATCCTCCTGATCGGGACAGCTCAGAACCACATCAAACAGTGCACTTACTGAGGACAAATGGCTGAGTTTGGGTCAGACACTTGTTTTAGCCCCCCGTCCAATTTTACTTTCCATTAATGGAGAGTATAATCGGGCGGGGTGTAAAATAGGTGTTCGACCCTGAACCCACCCTTTCCTGGCTGGCTGGTTAGGTTAAAATTACTTCCATTGACTCAATCATCAGTGTATGTCTAGCCTCAGTCTCTTTCAGAGGAGCATGCCGTTGATACTTTTCTCAGTTATCACTCAGTGTCAGCAGGTACTTGGAGACTGCTATCTGAGTTTGTGCAGAGTGCAGAATTTCCCAACATACATAGAAACATAGAAAATAGGTGCAGGAATAGGCCATTCAGCCCTTCGAGCCTGCACCACCATTCAATAAGATCATGGCTGATCATTCACCTCAATACCCCTTTCCTGCTTTCTCTCCATACCCCTTGATCCCTTTAGCCATAAGGGTCATATCTAACTCCCTCTTGAATATATCCAACGACCTGGCATTAACAACTCTCTACGGTAGGGAATTCCACAGGTTAACAACTCTCTGAGTGAAGAAGTTTCTCCTCATCTCAGTCCTAAATGGCTTACCCCTTATCCTTAGACTGTGTCCCCTGGTTCTCGACTTCCCCAACATCGGGAACATTCTTCCTGCATCTAACCTGTCCAATCCCGTCAGAATTTTATATGTTTCTATGAGATCCCCCCTCATATTCTTATAAACTCCAGTGAATAAAGTCCCAGTTGATCCAGTCTCTCCTCATATGTCAGTCCAGCCATCCCGGGAATCAGTCTGGTGAACCTTCGCTGTACTCCCTCAATAGCAAGAACGTCCTTCCTCAGATTAGGAGACCAAAACTGAATACAATATTCCAGGCGAGGCCTCACCAAGGCCCTGTACAACTGCAGTAAGACCTCCCTGCTCCTATACTCAAAACCTCTAGCTATGAAGGCCAACATACCATTTGCCTTCTTCACCGCCTGCTGTACCTGCATGCCAGCTTTCAATGACTGATGAACCATGACACCCTGGTCTCGTTGCACCTCCCCTTTTCCTAATCTGCCACCATTCAGATAATATTCTGCCTTCGTGTTTTTATACCCAAAGTGGACAGTAAGATATTTACCTCTGTGTACAACCTGAAGACTATCTTCCTTTGCGGTGTAACAAGGTCGTTAAGTTTCTTTTTCCAAATTATTTTTAAACCAGATTCTTAATTGGTGTTACGTGTAACAGATCTCAACTGCAGAATGAATTTTAGTGTGTGGGGAGGAGGGAGAGTATTTAGTTGAGGCCCGAGGCTGGCCCAAAATTGGTTCAGGCACTTGTTGCAGCTGCATTGCCGTTTTGGTGCCCAAAACTGCATGCCAATGAATTTCTACCCCCAAGGAGTGTAAATCACGTTGCTGAAAAAAATTGAACTGATAAGATTAACTTTTGCCTGCTGTTAGCCTTTACCCCCTTTTACAGTGAGCCATTGCAGAACTTTGATGTTTATGTAGCAAATAACTCTAAAATACATGAAAAAACACTATATAAGGACATATGAAGAACGAACAGAGAGTCAGACAATGGCATGTGAACAGGAAATACATGGAAAATAACATACCAAAGCATGTTGTAAATATATTTTTACATATAAATAAAATACAGATATATATTCACAATATACTTCAAATTGCTGGATGAGGTATGTTTTCAGCACAAATAAATAAAAATGTTGCTTTGATATATTTGTCTTTATTTCCAGAATTGTGAATAGAGGGAATGCAAGGATGCTGCAAAGAAATAGATGGAGGGTGAATTAAACTTACTTTGGTGGAACTAGGGAGAGGAGGATAAAGCTCATCCACAATCCTTGCAATAGAGAAAACACCATGAAGGATAGGGATAGCACAAGGAAAGATGGATTTGTTTCTTGAAATATAGGACTTTGAATTCCACTGGTCACTATGTCTAGTAACATCATACATAAGAACATAAGAACATTTCCTCTTCTGTTTTTCTAGTGAAATCATGAACACAACCTAAAACAATTGGTTTCTTCCTGAATGTATTTATAATGTTGATGTACATAATGACCAGAGGAAATCTTACCTCACCATGGTTACAGAAATGCAATGGTGAAAACATAAGAGATTTAGAAAATGGCATAGTAGCAGATGGAACTGGCTTGGAGTAAATTGGTTGATAAAATCCAATTTAAAAAAGCCAGCAATATACCAAAGGAATAAAAAATTATCCCACACTAATTTTCTCCCTATTTTGTCTCCCCCTCTCCTGAGCAGTCTTCCATTATCTCAGTTCAGTGATAATGTTTTATGTGTGAGCCTAGACACTGAATGTTGACAGGTTATTTAACCATGAAACACATCACAGCTGAAAATGACCTGGCTACACCGAGAGCCACTCAAGCACATTTTCCAGCAGGAGTCACTGGGGAGCAATCACAAGTTTTTAATCCTGTCTTGTCTAGGAAGACAAAGATAGCTGTTATATTCCCAGTGCTCCTTGGCTGAGGTCAGTCAACTCAGCACCTGGAACCTCAGACCTTCCTACTGTACTGGTCTACCTTACACCTGCTTTTAACCAGGTGAGGCAATTTACTTTGAATGGGAAGGGATATTTGAGATTACCAAGGTAAGGCCTGCCAGTGCTGGATATGTGTTTGTAGTTTTCGTTAACTGAGAAGCCAAGGTAAAGTGTTAAAACCTATTGTACAGATGCAGACAGCACAATTTTTGAAAAATATATAAAGCAAGATACATCAAAAATGTAATGATTCAATGACATCATGCTTGGGGTTTAAAAACATGCAGAAGGAAGGAGAGATGCTTCACAGTTTTACGTTTCTGGGAGCGAAGGAGTTAAAGAAGGAGGCTGCATAATGTATCTTATTGAGAGAGAGAGAGAGCTAGAGGAGAAGCAGGGATCATCACTGTGGCTTTTTGTTCTATCTTGTCCAACAGTGCGAGAGAGCTATTGTAGCAGCATCCCCCAATGTGAAAAAATGCTTTAGTCTTTGATAGACTTGGGCTTCATAGAGAGTTAAGAATTGGTGAGCAAAAAAAGTGCTGGTGCAAAAGAGGAAGTGAAACTTCTTGGTGACACCTTTGACAATGGGGGAGATGGGGGAGCTGGATGTGAAATTGGAGGCTTGTAAAAAAATGAATCTTCCCAGTCACTGACCTTACTAAATCTGGCCGGATTACTTTGGTATTGCTGCAACAGCATTGGACCCATGCATCAGCAGCTGCCATCATCAGCACAGCACCATAAAAACAGGTAGAAAGGACTACAATTTACAGATTCAAAATAATGTATTGCAGTCAAATCTGAAACCTCTTACTTTGGGACTAAAATGATGTTACCTGTTCAGGGATTGACCTGCAAGAAGCATGATTTTGAACATTTTTTAAACTTTTCTAAAACTTAAAATATTCCACAGGATTTCAGATAAATAATTAACAATTTAAAAAGGATGGCACAGAAGAAGGTTGATTTGAGATCTGAATCACATTAACCAAGTTCAATCACGCTGGATAAAGTCATACTCACAGTTACAGCAGGAGCGGTGAGGTTGGGGCGCAGGAGCAGTGAGTGATCATGGAGCGACGTGATCGGGGCCCAGGAGAGGCGTGCATTCAGGACCCAGAAGAGGCGAGGGCCCAGGGGCAGCACGGGCCAGCCCACACTGCAATATGTGTGTGCACTAGGTCCGTGCAGCAGAGCTGGTCTCCAGTCATCTTGGTTAATCCTTGCCATTGGACCAAGACCTCGCTCTGTCAAGCCCGTGTGATGGCTGGTATGCAACGGCCACCACACGTTAAAAAAATCCATGCACAGACATCTTCCACCCTTCAACATGTGGTTCGGGACTTGGAATATTAGGTCCTTCATTGAAACACCTGTGAACTCATCCCTTTTTGGTGTGAAAACAAGTCATCCTCGATACGAGGCACTGCCTATGATGTTGAGAGAAAATAATACAGGTTGAGCATCCAAAATCTGGAGTTCCGGAATCCGGAATGTTCCGGAATCCGGACTCCGGACTGATTGGTGGCAGGGTGTCCGGAATCCGTAAAATGTTCCGGAATCCAGATCCGCCACTGCTGCCCGATCTCGGGCCTCACCTCCACCCGCCTCGCTCATTGCTGCTGCCCGATCTCGGGGCCCCGCCGCTGCCCGATCTCGGGCCTCACCTCCACCCGCCTCGCTCATTGCTGCTGCCCGATCTCGGGGCCCCGCCGCTGCCCGATCTCGGGGCCTCACCTTGCTGCTGCCCTTACCCCTCTGCCTCTCGCCTTGCCTGTCGCCGCTGCCCTTACCTCGGGGCCCCCTCACCAGCCGCCCCAACATCTCCTCTGCTATGAGGCCCGTCGGCCCGAACACTTCCTTGGCGACGGGGCCCGCCTGAACAGCTGCACCTCACGGGGCCCACCCGAACAGCTCCACGTCGGCGGGGATCCACCCGAACAGCTCCACGTCGGCGGGGATCCACCCGAACAGCTCCACGTCGGCGGGGATCCACCCGTACAGCTCCACGTCGGCGGGGATCCACCCGAACAGCTCCACGTCGGCGGGGATCCACCCGAACAGCTTCACGGCGGGTTCGGGTATTTCCGGATTCAGAAAGATGTTCCAAAGTCCGGAAAAACACGAAAACCGGCTCAGCCTCGGTCCCGAGGTTGCCGGATTCGGAACGCTCAACCTGTAGTTAAAATAATCCCCAAAGTCCCACTAATCTGCTGAATTTAAAATATAGTTTGATTTTGCTGAATGCTTAGTATAGGTTGAACCTCTCTGGTCCGTCACCCTTGGGACCTGACCGGTGCCAAAAAAGATAATTTTCTGAACCACAGGAGGCCAGTATATAACTGTATAGATACACCCTACATAAGCATACGCCTAGCCTAGCCTAGACTTACCGGTACCTGTAGAGTGCTGCTCACTGCTCTCCTGGGTTATCTACCTCACCATTCCTTAAAAACCTTTGATTTCCGGGAAGCACGGGAGACCGGGACGCCATCCACGCAAAGCGATAGTTCCGCAAACTAAAGCCGAGCCACGGATGTTTCCAGACCAAAGAGTCCCGGACCAGAGAAGTTCAACCTGTAACCATCAGTTTATAAGGTCCCTAAACTATAGATAGAAACCCCTTCATCAATACCTTACAGCTGCACTTGACCTGCATGGATTTTGCTCTGTGTGATAGGTGTTTGTATCAGTCTTTTTAATGTATATACTGTTATAATAAATATAACCGTTTTGTTTTCACAACCGTCTTGTGCATGGTTATGGCCTGGTTATGAATGGATACAATGGGACTGAACAATGATTCAGTTCCATTGTATCCATTCATAACCAGGCACAAGAGCAAGCAATCCACTCGTGAGAAGTTGTTCACAGCCACTGAACATTTGGCACATCAGTTGTGAAGTTGAGATGTCCTGATGAAGGCCCGCTATTTCTTAGGTACCATGAACATGTTCAAGAGTCTGCAGTAATAGATGAAGGGACATGAATAAAGTCATACTTCCGTGGCTAGAGAAAATAGTTGCTGGCATTCAGAGCTTCCTTGAATCATCTAAAGTCTTTGCCTGGTGTTTCTGAAGTCAGCATTCACTCCTACTGTGGCTCCATAGTAACATCCGGTGGACCTTCCTTTGATGGGCATCTCCTTCAAAGCCGAACAGCCAGTTTTCCTTATGTTTTAATTACTGTGGTCAGGTAATACTGTCAGAGATTAACAATATAGGGTAGGTTACAGGTGCAGACCCACATGATGATTCGAGAAGTGCCAGGAAATTTCAGGCAGCACAGGAGGGACGAATACCTGAAGTAATAGGCTTCTGCCCCTTTTTCCTCTTTCCTGTGCCTAAGTTATGCTGAGTGCCTAAGTTATGCTGATTCCCAAAGTGAAGGGAAGAGGAAAGTCTACCTTTGAGTTTTTCTCCCTCACTGTTTATCTTTTGCATACTCACACTGCAGACACTGCATAGATACATTTTTTTTATTATCCTTATCATCTAATGATTTCAGGCCACTACCTCAGATTATAATGAATATGACTACAATGGTTCTTATATACGTTTTAAAAAGGCAAACTGATATTTAATTACCCATGACATTTTTCTCTCTGAAGTAAATTAAGGAAATAAGTCAGTCAGAGTGATCAATGTTCTGCAAGTAAACTGGCTCGATAGAAATTGCCAGCAATCTTCTTTGAAAATTCAACTCTTTATCCAACATGACCAACAGCCACCCTCCTATCCCCGGTGAAGCAGCGAGGAGCCTCTCTGACATCCCTGATTCTCCGTGGTGCAGACACTCAGAGTGGGTCATAAATGGTGCAGACTTCTACCCCTTTTTTATGTAAATTACCTAATTTCCAAGATTGGAGATATGGTTAACCTTGGGTTTGACTGGTGGCAAGAAGGCTCAAAGAATTTCAGTGTCTTCTTTCCTCCTTCATTCAAGTCATTCCACTCCATCTCATATGTAGCTGTGATACTTAAGTGATGATGGCTGCCCACCTTCTCGGATGTAACAGCAGTGGTTTCTGGACTGTCCAGTCACTCTTGTTACTGTTTTATCCTATAATTAACATTTTCATGTCTGATGTGCCAGTTTGATCAAAGCAGTTTTGCACTCTATATACAGGTCCCGAATCTGGAATTCTGAAAACTGGAATTGTCCGAAAACCGGACATTTTTGAGGCGGGCAGGATGACGACATCGGACAGTGAGGGATGAAGAAACCGGGAAAAAAAATGCAGCGCCAGGGGACCACGGGCAGCGGGAATTGGCGGGCGGCGAGGAGCAGCAGGAATTAGCGAGTGGAGGATTGGCAGGAATCGGCGAGTGGAGGAGCAACGGGAATCGGCGAGTGGAGGAGCGACGGGAATAGCGAGCGGAGGAGCGGCGGGAATCGGCGAGTGGAAGAGCGGTGGGAATCGGCGAGTGGAGGAGCAGTGGGAATCGGCGAGTGGAGGAGCGGCGGGAATAGCAAGCGGAGGATTGACAGGAATCGACAAGCGGCAGAGCAATGGGAATCGGTGAGCGGAGGATTGGCAGGAATCGGCGAGCGGAGGAGCGGAGGATCAGCGGGCGGCGAGATCCGAAATACAGCAAAATCCGAAATCTGTCATGGATTCTGTCCCAAGGTTTCCGGATTTCAGACGTTGTATCGGTATTGCATCCATGTACATTGTGTGTATTTTTAAATAGTGAACTAATATAATTTGATGAACAGAAAGGCTTCATTACACCTGTTGCAGTGTTCACCAGTTTGGAGGGAAAAGTCCGTTAGTTTAAAAGTACTGGTGATAATTTGATATAGAAACTACTTTAGCAAAATATGCAAATGAGAGGAAAATTAGAGGACAAATTTGGAACGTAAATGGATTTAAAATCTTGCCATGACTTTGATTTAAGAAGTTTTACAAAAATGCTATTTTCTACCATCATGTGTGTGCTATATTCATGCAATTCCGCACTAAACTCACCAATTGCTGCATGAGTGCACCATCTTGACTACAGCTCTGTGTTAGAGTGTGCAGCAGTCCTTTGCTGTTGTAATTCCTCACTGAATAAAAACCATGACTTATTTTTTTAAAACACTAACCTAAATACATTGATAAAGTCAGCCAATGTGTGTCATGAACAGGTCTGAGTGATTTGTGGAAGGAAGTGACCCACCAGAGCAAGGCTAATGTAGCTTATTTACTCTTCAGGTTGAGCTTTGAACTCAGCATTGCTCAATGTTTTTTCCCCCAGTTATCTGCTGTCAACATGTATCTAAGATACATTGTGCTGAGACTTTGTGCTGAGGAATAAACTAAGATTAAAAGATGAGTTTAACTAATTGTCTTTCTAAAACCGGAAACTGCTATTTTAGAAGTCAGCATCACTTCTGATAGTTCTCTTGCTTTATTCTGCAAAATTCTTACATTGATAGGAATTTTTTTTTCATTCATGAGGTCATTAATTTAGCAGAAGAATGTATAATACAAACCATGAGAATAAATGAGAGAAAATGCTAGCACTCCTACATGGAAAAAAGAGGGAGCCTTCTTAATCCTTGCTCTCAAATGATGAAATGGAGGGTTTCTATCCAACAAGGAATAAATATTGCATTTAAAGATTCCAAAAGACATTTTGTACTTAATGGTACACATACCTCAGAAAGCAATAGTTTACTTAACAATGTTAAATTACTAATGCTAGTTACACAAAAGTGTAAGATTTAGAACATTGACTTTCTTAGAAGTAACTGCCTAACAGTAAATCCTATGGGGCTGATGGATTGAGTTCTGTGCTTTAAAGGGGATAACAGACCAAGTTAATTACACACATCTACTGGCAACAATGAAATTGGCTTTGATCTTTGTCCTTCCCAACAAAGATAAAGATCATTTGAAATGAAAGCATTATGTTTAGAAGTACAGCATACCGATTTTAGCTAATTTGGTACACCAAGATAAGGTGTGTTTTGTGAAGGACAGGTTAATTATACAAAACACATCTTTAATCTCCGTGAGGAAAATTCAGGACCATTAAAGCAATCTACCTGGAAAAAGATTCTTTTGACAGAATGGATTGTTTTTTTTTGAAGTGATACAATGTTGACGTTTCCTCTTAACACTACACAGATGTATTAAGTAAAGTACCTCGATTATGATCACTTATCTTCGCTGGCCCAGTTCTCAGTACCCAAGCATTCTGAAAGTCGGCTCAAAAGGAATGGAACTAAAATTGTTTCTGTTTACAAATGATACTTTTCCACTGAAGGTTTGTAAAGCATATATGGCCCAATTGATTGGAAGAATTGACAGCTACATCTTTCAAGATATAAACATTGCAAGTGCTACTGAGCATTGTTTATGTTTTTAGAGCATGCTTGTTAACCTGGATTTCATTGTTTTATGGAGCAGCAATAAATCATGTACTATAACCACCCCCCACCCCCTCCCCACAGCAGACTATCCAATGGGACAGCAGTTAACAGAGCTAAGCAGCTATTTCAACCCCTGCAGTTGCATAGGGCAGGCCACTGCAATTTGCTTGTGTTATGCAGATTATAAGAATGAGGTTTAATAGTCAGGGGCTGGCAACACTTCTGCAGAAGCTGAGGGAAAAAAGGGATACACAAAGGGATAGAAGAACCCGATGCAACAGGCACTGGAGGAAATATTAGAACAGGTAGCTGAAGAAATCTGGCAATGCAAAACAAGATTACTGCTATATGCAAAATAATATCTGGAACACGTACCTCTAAGAAAGTCTGTTCTGACAAACTTTAAATCCTTTTCTGCTGAATCATGCCAACAGCAGCAACTTGTAATTATCTTGCACCTTTAATGTAGTAAAATGTCCCAAGGTGCTTCACAGGAGCGTTATCAAACAAAATTTGACATCAAGCTATATAAGGAGATATTAGGTCAGATGACCAAAAGCTTGGTCAAAGAGGTAGGTTTTAAGTGTGGCAGCTTCATTACTATTATTCAGTGAAAGGTTATTCTGCAGGTAATCTTATAGCTCAGGTAACTTATCAACAACACTTTTGCCTTTGTGACATACTGCAAAATAAATAGAAATAAATAAATGTCTATCTGAAAGACAGTATCTCTAGCAGTGCCGCACTTCCTCAATACTGCACTGAAGTGTTGCCATACATTATGTGCTCAATTTCTAGAGTTGGGCTTGAAGCCAACCTTCTGACTCAGAGGTGGGAGTGCTGCCATTGAAGCCAAACTGACACTCAAAATTACCCACTATAATACAAAGCTTGGGGAGGGCTTGAGTGGAGATAGGAGAGAAACTCATGAAAAATGCAAGTTCAGGGCTAGAGCAGGGAGGAACCTTGCAGGAAGTTTGGCCTGGTGGGCTAGGGGAAGGGTGGGAAGCGGTAGAGGCAACTGAACATATGGTCTCTTTCATATATGTATACTCTGTGTATATACTAGGCTGGTACCACTAGAGTGCAACTGTAGGAGGCCCAGGCAGGAGCTGTATAAAAGGCTGGTCACCATGCGGTGAGGGCACTCTGCAGTTACAATAAAGAGACTAAGGTCACAGCAGTTCAAGCGCAGCACTAGGCCTCGTGGAGTTATTCTACAGATAAGTAGAAACATAGTAACTGGCGACGAGGATGGGATCACGGACTTACACGCAGAGATGGCTGCCATTGGTAGTTTAGAAATTTTACAGAGGATGAAGCCTTTACTCGGGTTTCGCTGGCGAGGTATCGCTTCTACACACACCGCCGCACCGAGGGCCAGGATTTAGCGGAATATGTCGCAGACTTACGAAGGTTCGTGGAATTGTGCGATTTGCCGAACTCCTCAACAATGTGTTGCGGGACGTTTTCGCGACAGGACGGGACGTGAAGCAGACCATCAACTTAAGCCAGGCATTCATGACCTCAATGTTGAGATTCTCCCAGAATCAAAACTCACTGGCAAGTACTCTGCAGAAAATAACTGTTGATCAAAGAATTAGTCCGACTCAGAGTCTGCCAAGGGGTATAAATGTGAATCGTTTAACATACTGGCGTTGCGGGGGTAACCATCTGGCTCGTCTGTGTCGATTCAGACACTATGTGTACAAAGGCTGCGGCCAAAAGGGCCACCCACAGCGAGTGTGCAGAAGAACTGCGACTCAAAATGTGGCAGAGGAGTTGGCAGGAGGTTTCCGATCCAGCAAGGATCATAAAGTTCAAGCTGGAGAGGCGACTCAGCCCAAAGAAGCACTAACAAAAGTCCCCCCATGATGATGAAAGTCAAGATAACATAGAAACATAGAAAATAGGTGCAGGAGTAGGCCATTCGACCCTTCGAGCCTGCACCGCCATTCAATGAGTTCAAGGCTGAACATGCAACTTCAGTACCCCATTCCTGCTTTCTCGCCATACCCCTTGATCCCCCTAGTAGTAAGGACTTCATCTAACTCCTTTTTGAATATATTTAGTGAATTGGCCTCAACAACTTTCTGTGGTAGAGAATTCCACAGGTTCACCACTCTCTGGGTGAAGAAGTTTCTCCTCAACTCGGTCCTAAATGGCTTACCACTTATCCTTAGACTGTGACCCCTGGTTCTGGACTTCCCCAACATTGGGAACATTCTTCCTGCATCTAACCTGTCTGAACCCATCAGAATTTTAAACGTTTCTACGAGGTCCCCTCTCATTCTTCTGAACTCCAGTGAATACAAGCCCAGTTGATCCAGTCTTTCTTGATAGGTCAGTCCCGCCATCCGGGGAATCAGTCTGGTGAACCTTCGCTGCACTCCCTCAATAGCAAGAATGTCCTTCCTCAAGTTAGGAGACCAAAACTGTACACATTACTCCAGGTGTGGCCTCACCAAGGCCCTGTACAACTGTAGCAACACCTCCCTGCCCCTGTACTCAAATCCCCTCGCTATGAAGGCCAACATGCCATTTGCTTTCTTAACCGCCTGCTTTACCTGCATGCCAACCTTCAATGACTGGTGTACCATGACACCCAGGTCTCGTTGCACCTCCCCTTTTCCTAATCTGTCACCATTCAGATAATAGTCTGTCTCTCTGTTTTTACCACCAAAGTGGATAACCTCACATTTATCCACATTATACTTCATCTGCCATGCATTTGCCCACTCACCTAACCTATCCAAGTCACTCTGCAGCCTCATAGCATCCTCCTCGCAGCTCACACTGCCACCCAACTTAGTGTCATCCGAAAATTTTGAGATACTATATTTAATCCCCTCCTCTAAATCATTAATGTACGGTGTAAACAGCTGGGGCCCCAGCACAGAACCTTGCGGTACCCCACTAGTCACTGCCTGCCATTCTGAAAAGTACCCATTTACTCCTACTCTTTGCTTCCTGTCTGACAGCCAGTTCTCAATCCATGTCAGTACACTACCCCCAATCCCATGTGCTTTAACTTTGCACATTAATCTCTTGTGTGGGACCTTGTCGAAAGCCTTCTGAAAGTCCAAATATACCACATCAACTAGTTCTCCCTTGTCCACTCTACTGGAAAGATCCTCAAAAAATTCCAGAAGATTTGTCAAGCGTGATTTCCCTTTCACAAATCCATGCTGACTTGGACCTATCATATCACCTCTTTCCAAATGCGCTGCTATGACATCCTTAATAATTGATTCCATCATTTTACCCACTACTGAGGTCAGGCTGACTGGTCTATAATTCCTTGTTTTCTCTCTCCTTTTTTAAAAAGTGGGGTTACATTGGCTACCCTCCACTCGATAGGAACTGATCCAGAGTCAATGGAATGTTGGAAAATGACTGTCAATGCATCCGCTATTTCCAAGGTCACCTCCTTAAGTACTCTGGGATGCAGTCCGTCAGGCCCTGGGGATTTATCGGCCTTCAATCCCATCAATTTCCCCAACACAATTTCCCGACTAATAAGGATTTCCCTCAGTTCCTCCTCCTTACTAGACCCTCTGACCCCTTTTATATCTGGAATGGCATTCCTGTTTCCATGGAGTTGGACATGGGGGCAAGTCAGTCACTTATGAGCCAGAAGGCATTTGAGAGGCTGTGGGGCAACAAAGAACAAAGACCCAAGCTGAGCCCGATTCAGACAAAGCTGCGCACTTACACCAAGGAACTGATCCCAGTTATCGGCAGTTCGAACATAAAAGTATCATATGATGGAGAGATACACAAATTGCCACTGTGGGTTGTACCAGGCGATGGGCCAACGCTGCTTGGCAGAAGCTGGATGGGGAAGATTCGATGGAACTGGGATGTCAAAGCACTATCTTCAGTCGACGATGTTTCCTGTGCTCAAGTGCTGAGCAAGTTCCCACCCTTATTTGAACGAGGCATCGGCAACTTCACAGGCGCCAAAGTGTAGATCCACTTGATCCCCGAGGCATGGCCTGTTCATCATAAGGCTCGAGCGGTCCCTTACATGATGAGGGAAAAAGTGGAGATCGAATTGGACAGACTTCAACGTGAGGGAATCATATCACCAGTCGAATTCAACGAGTGGGCCAGCCCGATTGTTCCGGTACTAAAGAGCGATGGCACGGTCAGAATCTACGGCGACTATAAGGTAACGATCAACCGAGTCTCGTTACAAGACCAGTACCCACTACCCAAAGCCGATTCCCTTTTCGCGACTTTAGCAGGAGGAAAGGCGTTCACCAAGCTGGATCTAACCTCCACTTACATGACCCAGGAGCTGGTTGAGTCGTCGAAAAAATTAACGTGCATTAACACACACAACGTCCTGTTCGTGTACCACAAGTGCCCGTTTGGGATTCGCTCGGCTGCAGCCATCTTCCAAACATGGAGAATCTGTTGAAATCAGTTCCACACACCGTTGTATTTCAGGATGACATCCTAATCACTGGTCACAGCACCACCGAACACCTGCATAACCTGCAAGAGGTTTTATGTCGACTAAACAGAGTTGGACTCCGGCTGAAACGATCCAAATGTGTCTTCCTGGCGCCAGAGGTAGAATTCCTGGGGAGGAAGATTGTGGCAGATGGCATCAGGCCCATGGACTCGAAGACAGAGGCCATCAAGAATGCACCCAGAACACGAAATGTAACGGAGCTGCGGTCGTTCCTGGGAATCCTCAACTATTTCGGTAACTTTCTTCCAGGGTTGAGCACCTTGCTCGAACCATTGCACAAATTGCTACTCAAGGGAGATGACTGGGTTTGGGGTCAAAATCAAGAGGCCGCCTTCAAAAAGGCCAGAAACTTGCTGTGTTCGAACAAGTTGCTTGTATTGTGTGACCCAGGTAAACGTCTGAGCGTCACTTCTGGCATGTGTGAGTTGATCGGGCCACTGCTGTCTTACAGTGCTCTTGGTCTGACTGGACTGTTGGGAGATGGTGGGATCATCCTCATGGTTGGCAGCTAGGTCTGTTGCTGATTGGGTGTGTAGGTGGATCGCTGAAGGTAAGGTCCTCTCCCGGTAGTTCCTGGTTACCTGTAAATCGCAATTTGGTCTGGTCCAAATGCTTTCTGCACGTTTGTCCACCCTGACCTCAATGATCAGGTGGAAACCAGGCGTTATTGGCAAAACATGTACCATGATCGCGCAGCTGTATCACGTGACATCACCGTAAACGACCCAGTGTTTGTGCTGAATCACGGTCATGGCCCCAAATGGGTCGCTGGCAATGTTTTAGCCAAGAAGGGGAATAGAGTGTTTGTTGTCAAACTGCTTAATGGACAAAATGGCAGCAGATCTATACTGATGGACAACTAAAATATTTCAAGCTCCTGACCCCATTTGAGAAGGAAAATATTGACTAATTGGGTGGGTACACATCAAGGCACTGGGGAACCATGAAATCAGAGGCTTTCTCAAATATATGGCCAGCACCATAATATTCAGGTTATCACACAGGTACACACTGAATTTGAGTAATACCAGAGAAAGCATCTTTCAATGAATGTAATTCATTGAGGTAGCACATTGATATCTTGTTTCTTCAATATTTTTCAGGAACGGAAGAAGCGAGTTGGCACAGTCAGTGTTGCTGAGGAGACCCGAACCTTACAGTATCTTGTGTCACAATCACCAATCCTGCCAAATACCAGCACAGCATTGGTGTCATGATGCAAATTACATGGGCGATGCAGCTTTGCCAGCAACGCCCATATCCAGTGAACAAATTAAAAGAACACTTGCGAGACATACCAGTGCAATGTAAATGAAAATATTTGGCATATGTCACCCGATGACCTTGTAGCATAAAAGTTCTAGGGTGTTGGCATTTTTAAAGTGAACAACTAGCATTGTCCTGAAATCAATGACAGGGGTGCTGATTAATTGATTGCGCTGTCCAGGATGGTTTTGCACATCTAGGGCTGGATTTTCAGGTTTTAGCGATATCGCCCTTTTTCGTGTGATAACCATGGAGATTATTTTTTTTTTACCGTTGGGTTACCATTACCGCCAGAGCATGCAACTTTTGGCAAATGGTGAAGATCATTAGCGTTAGTGATAACTCCGGCGTTGCACAACAGAATTTGTGCGCTGGAGCCGAAAGTTGCAACCCCCGAAAAATCGGACCTTCTGCACATGCACAAATGTTTTTTTTAAGATTTATTTGTTCTTCTTCCCGCGCTTCTGGTCAGCTGTTGATCACAAACGCTAATGCAGGCAGGAAGCGCCTTCACCCAGGGCTGAATCAGCAATTTTACAATTTGATTCACGTTGGAGGTTGATGATAGTAGAAAGAGAGCCAGAAGGTTCAGCCTAGAGGCAAACAAGGCCCTTGTCAGTGCAATAGAACGAAGATAGGTAGAATTGAACAGGGGGGTGTGCAAGTAGACCCCTCCCAGTGGATTTTAGAAAAATTTGGAGCAGAATAGCTGAGGAGGTCTCCTCTGTCGACACTGTCCAAAGGACCCCCCTACAGTGCCGGAAGAGGTTTAACAATCATTGCAGGGTCATTAGAGTAAGTACAATTTTTATTGATACAGTCCTTCATTACTTAAATTATAAATCTGACACACTATTTGTTCTCATGCTGTTGGTAAAGGTAGGCTTAATGTTGCACCTTATTTGCAATGAATGATCCTTTCACATTATTAAGATTGCTTTCTGAGATCTTAAAAGATGTTTCCGCACTTCGATGTCTTCCTCATGAACCACGTGCAACTTCCAGGGCCATTAAACAGAGGACGGCATTACATGCACACAGTATGGTAAACGTGCTCTGATGGCTATCTGTGTGTGCCACGAAAGCAGATGGACCCTCTGGTACCCATTCCCATTGTTAGCTTTGCAGGCAAAGTCCCACAACAGCGGCGGTCCGCACCGAACTATGCCTTTAACAGAACTTGAGGAGCGAGTGGCCAGTCTGATTGGTGCCTCAGGGAGGGCAACTGCCTGTGGGGGTGCTGAGCCCCCACTGGATAGTGAGGGTAAGTCCTGCACACTCTCTGGGTTGGGTTGGGGCAAAGTGATGTCATGTCATGTAGTGTCTCCGGACTACATATAATGCAGTAGCTGCGGTCCCTCAAATGAGCCTGTGCTATGTGACCTTCCTCATGTCATCCTGCCCCCTTCCCTACTGCTAACCACTCGTCTGTTGTTTTCTACTTCCAGATGAGGAGTCGCAGGCGCAAATCCTTCACTGCAAACCTCCACCTCAGGCCATCATGTGGTGGGGGGGAGGAGGAACTTGAGGGAGAGGAGCAAATGGAGCAGCCTACTCCGGTGGGGGAGGGCGGGGGGGCGATGCACTCGATACCTCTTTTTCCACCGGGCAACACCTCGTCCGAGGATGAAACTTCCCGGGCTTTGAGCCATCTGAGGCCCCAACTACTAGTGGCGTGCAGCAACGCACTCCCGCGGTTGAATCCCGTATGCTGTCTCTCCAGAGGGTGAGTCGACAAAGCCGGTCTGCTGACAGACAGGCGAACGCACAACTGGACATGGTGGGACTGTTGAGAGAGAGCGTCCAGCTCACCCGACATCTCCGAGTGATATTGGGTAGGATTCCCGCGAGCATTGCGACACTCACTGTGACCATCATGGAGATCGGGTTGCAGATTGTCCGTGCGAGCCGCAAAACCTGCGAGGCCGTCAATGCCCACACGCTATTGATGGCCTCCATCAGTGATACTGGAGTCTCCAGTGTCACACCCAGACCCACATCACCTGTGACTGGCAACCCTGGGGTATGGAAGGCCCGGTCAGAAGCCAGGCCTTCCATACCCCGAGCTTCTCCAGTGGATCCCCACATGGCGTCTCCAATGTCTCCCCCCCCAATACAGCAGGACTCTGGCCGACTTGCTGCACGAACGTTTGGTGTCACCTTGGGTAGGGTCATGATGTGAGGGAGGGGAGTTAAGATGAGGGGGGAAGAGCCAGTGGTAAAAGACTTTCGGTGCAGGGGTTGTTGTTTTGTTGTTATTTTATGAAAGTTTTAAAAGCTTACAAATTGTGTTCAAGTTCAATGTTTAATAAATTTTATTTACGTTTCAAAATCATGTTTAACAAGTTTACAATGTTTATTAAATTCTTTTGTTCATCTTAACTATTCCTGTGCAATGTCTCATTTGCAGAATAAGAGGGAGAATAGTCAACATGGTGGGATAGAGTGGCCAGGCAATGATCAAACATGCCGTTCACTTTCAAGCAAAGTGTTGAATTATGAGCTGCTGACCGAAGGCTTTTCCAGAGCCAAAGCTTCACGAGGCCTCCCCTGTGGTGGAGGTGAGGATGGTGGTGGCATAGGTTTCTCACCAGGCTCCTCTTTCTCGCCTTCCTCCTCCTCCTCCTCGTCCTCTCTTTCCCCTCTCTCCTGAAGTGGTCCTGTAGTCCCCAGTGCCAAATTCTGTTCCCTCATGATGGCTAAGTTGTGTGGCATAGAGCACACCACAATGAACTCAGAGACCTGCTGAGGGGAGTATTGCAGGCAGCCTCTAGAGTGGTCCAGGCATCGGAAGCGCTGCTTGAGCTCTCCAATTGTCTGTTCGACGGTGTTGTTTGTGGCTACATGGCTCTCATTATTGCGATGCTCGACTTCTGTCCGAGGGTTCTGGAGGGTGATCATGAGTCTGGTGGTGAGGCCGTAACCTTTGTCCCGGGCATCCAGCTCTGGTTGACGCTCGAATAAGGCTGATACTGTGCTCTCATGCAAGATGAAAGGATATTGGGCATTGATTGCCATGATGCACTGAGTACAGTCACAGATGATCTGTACATTGATGGAGTGGAATCCCTTTCGGTAAACCTCTGGATTGTGTAAAGGTGCTCGCAGGGCGATGTGTGTACAGTCAATGGCACCCTGAACCTTGGGGAAGCCAGCAAATCGTCCAAAACCTCCAGCCCTCTCATTCTGGGCCTCCTTGGTCATTGGGAAGTTTATGAAGTCGTCCATCCTGCATGCGTATAGTGCAGTAGTCACCTGGTGAATGCTGCAATGTGCAGTGTGCTGCGAGATTGAGTAAATGTCCCCTGCTGATGCCTGAAAGGAGTCGGAGGCATAGAAGACAAGTGCCGCAGTCACCTTCCATGACGGGCAGTGCAATCGTGTTGCCACTGTTTGTAGGTTTGCCTTTATGAGCTGGCATATCTCTGTGACCACCTCTTTTCGGAAGCGCAGCCTTCCAATGCACTATGCCTCAGATTGCTGCAGGTATGAGCGCTGTTCCCTGTAAATTTGTGGGGAGTAAGACCTCCTCCCCATACGTCTGCGACCTCTTCTATTATGTTCAAAATGATCATCAATAAGCCTTCTTGCAGCTCGACGCCGTATAGATATAGCATCAAGGAATAATGGCTGACATAGTATAGCCCCCATTAAAAAAAATTTTCCTTAAATATCCTTTAAAACGAACTATAAAGTCACATAAAACTTCATTGTGTAAAACGCAGCCTTCTTCTCACAATCCTTTTATGCACTGAATTCTGCTCCATTTTTAAAATGGCGCTGTTAGCGCCGGGTGCGCCCTGGGCCCGACTGCTTTTTTCTGGCGGGTTCCTGGGCGGACGGTAAATCCGGTGATATCGCCGAAAGTTCCACCTGGGGAGCTAATGCAGCGCTGCACGCCAATTGACATCATCCAAACGGTGAAAACATCGGGCGGGCGCTAAGTTTTAGCGCCGCTGCAAAACCACTGCCGAATGTTCCGCCCAGGCGCAAAATGTTGTGCAGTTTGTTTAGCGCCAAAAAAGATACGTTTTGCAATTTGCCCAGGCACTAAACTGGTCGCAACCCCCCCGAAAATCCAACCCCTAAAGTCTTGTGACTGTATGCATCCAGGTGAGTGGTGAGTACTCCAATACACTCCTGACTTGAGTCTTATAGATGGCGGAGAAGCGTTGAGGGGTCAGGATGTGAGCCACTTGTCACAAAGTACCTACGCTCTGCCCTGCTTTTATAGCCATGGTGTTGATATGGCTACTCCAGTTAAACTTCTGATCGATGGTGACCTCCAAAATGTTGATGGTAGATTATCATGTGGTAGCAGTGGTGTCTTGTTTGCCAGGGGAAATTATTTGTTCACCCTTCTCATGCGAAGCTGCCAGTAGCATGGGAGGGCCTTGTAGGTGCAGGAGCAGCATGAGTTTGGCGAGAGGCGGGAGTTCCGGGGATCGGAGAGGCCTACAAAAAGCCAGCGAGACCAGGAGCAGCGCGAGTTCGGCGAGAGGCGGGAGTTCCGGGGATCGGAGAGGCCTACAAAAGCCCAGTGAGACCAGGAGCAGCGCGAGTTCGGCGAGAGGCGGGAGTTCCGGGGATCGGAGAGGCCTACAAAAGGCCAGTGAGACCAGGAGCAGCACGAGTTCGGCGAGAGGCTTGTGCAGCTACAGGGGAAAAGAAGTAGAAAGAAACAGAAAGGTGACGTCACAGCCAAGGGGGTAAGTGATTGGCTGGTGATTGGTGAGTAGTTTTTCTTTTTTCTCTTCTATAACAACGAGTAAACTTTAGCATTGTTGTTGCCAATTTAAGTGTATCTAAGGGTTAAGTCATGGCAGGAGAGCTCAGTCACGTGATATGCTCCTCCTGTACCATGAGGGAACTCAGGGACACTTCCAGTGTCCCTGACGACTACGTGTGCAGGAAGTGTATCCGCCTCCAGCTCCTGACAGTCCGTGTTGCGGAATTGGAGCTGAGGGTGGATTTACTCTGGAGCATCCACGATGCTGAGAATGACGTGAGTAGTACGTGTAGCGAATTAGTCTTACCGCAGGCGAAGGGTCCACAGCCAGATAGGGAATGGAAGACCAGCAGGAAGAGCAGTGCAAGGAAGGTAGTGCTGGGGTCCCCTGCGGTTATCCCCCTGCAAAACAGATACAGCGTTTTGAGTACTGTTGAGAGGGATGACTCATCAGGGGAGGGCAGCAGCAGCCAAGTTCATGGCACCGTGGCTGGCTCTGCTGCACAGGAGGGCAGGAAAAAGAGTGGGAGAGCGATAGTGATAGGGGATTCAATTGTAAGGGGAATAGATAGGCGTTTCTGCGGTCGCAATCGAGACTCCAGGATGGTATGTTGCCTCCCTGGTGCAAGGGTCAAGGATGTCTCGGAGCGGGTGCAGGACATTCTGAAAAGGGAGGGTGAACAGCCACTTGTCGTGGTGCACATTGGTACCAACGATATAGATAAAAAACGGGATGAGGTCCTACAAGACGAATTTAAGGAGCTAGGAGCTAAATTAAAAAGTAGGACCTCAAAAGTAGTAATCTTGGGATTGCTACCAGTGCCACGTGCTAGTCAGAGTAGGAATCGCAGGATAGCTCAGATGAATACGTGGCTTGAGCAGTGGTGCAGCAGGGAGGGATTCAAATTCCTGGGGCATTGGAAACGGTTTTGGAGGAGGTGGGACCAATACAAACCGGACCGTCTGCACCTGGGCAGGACCGGAACCAATGTCCTAGGGGGGGTGTTTGCTAGTGCTGTTGGGGAGGAGTTAAACTAATATGGCAGGGGGATGGAAACCAATGCAGGGAGACAGAGGGAAACAAAAAGGAGACAAAAGCAAAAGACAGAAAGGAGATGAGTAAATGTGGAGGGCAGAGAAACCCAAGGCAAAAAACAAAAAGGGCCACTGTACAGCAAAATTCTAAAGGGTCAAAGTGTAATAAAAAGGCAAGCATGAAAGCTCGGTGTCTCAATGCAAGGAGCGTTCGGAACACAGGAGAGGGCTCTGAGCTAGTTAGAGTGGGTGAGAGCTCAGATGAACAGGATCCCAAGAAAGAATGCAAACGGCAGGAGGCAACAGAGCAGAGTAGCACTGGGGTAAGTGTAAACCACAAGGTGATAGGAAGGGACAATATGTAGGAATATAAAGGGGCTGCAGGAGGGGTCAAATCTAAAAATCATGGTTTAAAAACTAGTATTAAAACACTCTACCTAAACGCACGCAACATTCGAAATAAAGTAAATGAGTTGACGGCACAAATCATTACAAATGGGTATGATTTGGTGGCCATTACAGAAACGTGGTTGCAGGGTGGCCAAGACTGGGAATTAAACATACAGGAGTATCTGACAATTCGGAAAGATAGACAAGAAGGGAAAGGAGGTGGGGTAGCTCTGTTAATAAAGGAAGATATCAGGGCAGTTGTGAGAGACGATATTGGCTCTAATGAACAAAATGTTGAATCTTTGTGGGTGGAGATTAGAGATAGTAAGGGAAAAAGTCACTGGTGGGCGTAGTTTATAGGCCCCCAAATAATAACTTCATGGTGGGACGGGCAATAATCAAGGGAATAATGGAGGCATATGAAAAAGGAACGGCAGTAATCATGGGGGATTTTAACCTACATATCGATTGGTCACGGGGTAGCCTTGAGGAGGAATTCATAGAATGCATACGGGATTGTTTCTTAGATCAGTATGTTACAGAACCTACAAGGGAGCAAGCGATCTTAGATCTGGTCCTGTGTAATGAGACAGGAATAATAAACGATCCCCTAGTAAAAGATCCTCTCGGAATGAGTGATCACAGTATGGTTAAATTTGTAATACAGATTGAGGGTGAGGAAGTAGTGTCTCAAATGAGCATACTATGCTTAAACAAAGGGGACTACAGTGGGATGAGGGCAGAGTTGGCTAAAGTAGACTGGGAACACAGACAAAATGGTGGCACAATTGAGGAACAGTGGAGGACTTTTCAGGAGCTCTCTCATAGAGCTAAACAAAAATATATTCCAGTGAAAAAGAAGGGCCCACTCCCAAAAAACTTTCTGAGCACTTAAGAAAAACCAGTGCACATGAAAAAAATCGGTGCAGAAAGACACCATTGTTTTTATGCGTATTTTGGAAGGAGTCAAGAAGACAAAGAATATGCATCATGGAGCTTAAATTTTCCAAAGTCAAAAGGGATAAAATGGAAGCCCAGCGCAATTCTTTAATTTTAGATTTTTTCTCAAAGTGCCACACCACCACCAAAAGTCTCCTCACCGGGCTCGACGGTTGGAGCGTCAGCCGGCAGAATTGCTCCCTTGCCCAGACACAGGGTCTCGGGGTTCGGCTTCAAAAGAAATCCGGTGGGTTGATGGGGTGGAATGGAAGCTGAACTGAAGGGTGAGAACACTTAGACTATACAGCAGCTTCAAAAGAAGCCCAGGGCTGGGTGGGGGCGGTGTTTGCCGAGCCCGTGTCCAGGCGAATGATTCTGCCGGTCGACCCTCGAGCCCGGTGAGGAGACGTTGTCTGTGGTGGGGTGGTGCTTTGAAAAAAATCTAAAAGTAAAGAATTGCATTAGAATTCGTTGCCCCAAATGTCTTCATTGACTGCCTAGCTTCCCATTCTCAGCAAGCCTATTGCGCATGCGCAGCCCAGGGTGTGGTCCATACTAGGGCGTTGACCGTTGAGAGGAAAGAAGCTTTAAGTCCTTTGTCCTGTTGTTTTGAACTTCTTGCAAAGCTACAATTTAATTATGGGGGCAATATTGACAATGCCATATCTCGTGCAAGCCTTCTGCATAATGGTGCTGCGGAAGAGACGATTGACATGATGCGATGTCAGAGCACATAGGATGATAGGTAGTTGGTCTTACCCACATCGGGTATATCGAGACAGGCGTTCATACTTGCAGCTGAGTGAGGCAGACTGTGTGAGAAGGCTGCTTTTCCGCAAAGAAGTTGTAACCAAGATCTGTGAGTTAGTAAAAGCAGACCTGCAACCTAGAAGCGTCAGGAGGACTGCTTTGTCAGATGCAGTGAAGGTTACAGCTGCACTTTCATTTTATGCATCTGGATCATTCCAGGCCACAACTGGGGATGTGTGCACCATTTCCCAATACGCAACACATATCTGCATTCAGAAGGTGACTGCTGCACTATATGCCCGGAGGAATGACTACATAAAGGTCCCCATGACCGCCCAGGCAATGCATGACAGCGCTGTGGGCTTCTCCAGGATTGCTGGCTTCCCGAAGGTACAGGGCTGCATTGATTGTACCCACATCGCCTTGCAAGCACCTTTGGAGGATTCCGAGATGTACAGGAACAGAAAAGGCTTCAACTCCGTGAATGTACAGCTCGTGTGTGACGACATGCATCGCAGCATGTCAGTTGATGCGAGATAGCCTGGGAGCACCCATGATGTATTCATCCTACGCGAGAGTGCTATACCTGCCATGTTTCAGCAGCAGCCAGAAGGGCAGAGCTGGCTGCTGGGGGTCAAAGGGTATGGCCTCGCCACCTGGCTCATGACGCCCCTACACGTAACCCAGACGGAAGCTGACCGGGAATACAACATGTCGCACATTGCGATGCGCAGCATAATAGAGAGGACCATAGACATCTTGAAACAGTGTTTCTGA
Source organism: Pristiophorus japonicus (assembly GCF_044704955.1). Taxonomy (NCBI): domain Eukaryota; kingdom Metazoa; phylum Chordata; class Chondrichthyes; family Pristiophoridae; genus Pristiophorus; species Pristiophorus japonicus. The sequence continues at coordinate 89,426,744 of NC_091983.1, forward strand.
TGCCTGGACCATTTTGGAGGCTACTTGCAATACTCCCCTGAGATTGTCAGTCAGTTCACAGTTGTGTGCTGCACGCTGCTCAACTTAGCTATCATGAGGCAGCAGCAGCTGATAGTAGAAGACCCACCTGAGGTGAGAGTGGCTGATGATGAGCAGGAAGATGCAGATAACGAGGAGGAGGAGGAGGAGGACGTGGAAGCCATGCAACTACCTGAACCCAGAGCACAACGGCAGAGGAGAACGGGCTGTCGTGCCCCTTTAACGATTGCTCGAGCCTTGCGCCAGCAGCTCATCCGTGAATGCTTTGCTGCCTGAAGGCTCAGCGGCAACTATTCCAAATGTTTACTGTTTGGACCTGTTCCGTAATGTTGTGTTGTGTTAATGGAACAATAATGTAAATGATTCTTCTTTAGTTCAAAAAGTTGTGTTAATAATGGAAATGATTCAGTTAAACTTTTGAACAAAATATGCTTTAAAGTTTAACAAACACTTGCTTGCACTTAACTTAACTTTAATAAAAATATTCTTGTATCAAACTTTAAAGTTTTCAGTTAAGATCATTTACAAACTTTAAGATCACTTACAAACTTATAAACTTGTAAATTTACATAACTTACAAAAAACTTTTAATTTGAGAACAGTTCCAACAATAATAACAACAACATAGAAAGGCTGCAACCATCTCCCCTCCACCTTATTCTAAGACCGCTCGCTACATTCAACCCTGCCTGCAGGCGGTGGTGCAGTGTTTTGCAGGTTGGTACCAAGCTTATTCTTTCGAACATCTCATGTAATGCGCACTTCTTGCTGGGATGCGGGGAGCGGGGGGGGGGGGGGGGGGGGGGTGTCGGGGAGCAGGCGGTAATGTGGAAGACCCGGCTTAGGCCTCTTCAGCGGCTGGTGTGAGGATTAGAGTGGGAGCGGCAGTTAACTCCTTCAATAGGCGCAGGGTCTGAGTGTGTTCCCTTATTGCAGCAGCTAACTCCGACAGTCCCTCCATCATGTGCCCTGACAGTGTCTCAACTAGCTGTAGCATTCCCTCCCTCATGTTCACCAACAGTGTATCAGCTACCTGCGACATTTCATCCCTAATGTGCCTGGACACTGTACCCATTTCTCATGAAAGTGTTGTTATTTCTCCCGACAGTGCCGATACTTCATCACTCAGATGGTGTCCAGCAGTAATCGCGTAAGGTCAATGCTGTCTGCACTCATTGCCATCATTTGAACCACATCTGTTACATCCTGCACCTCAGGAGAGTGCGGTCTAGCTCTCCTTCCACTCCACACCCTGGGTGTGGCTCATTGCATTTCACTGGGACCAGCAACTTAGATGGTGGAGCTCTGGGTGTGCCTTGCTGCATTCCACTGGAATCCCCAGCCTCAGACTGAGAAACCATGGAATGTCCCAACACTTGTACCACTCAGGAAAGGGCCTGGCACCACAATGGGTGGCACCTGCACCTCCTTCAAAGTGAGTTCAACACTTGGGGCTTCATCCTCCCCCTCCCGCTGCCCCTCCCCCCCACCCCCCACCCCGCCATCACCCCCATGCTCTTGGTCTGGAAGGTGAGATTGGAAGATGTTCTCCTCTTATGACTCGTCCACGTCTGAATATTCTTCTGCATCGGCTTCAGTGAATAAATGAAAATATTACTTACATTAACTACTTGACCAAGGTCCTACCTCTTTCTTTTGCACTGGCCTCCAGACCTTGGGGTGATCACCATTGCACAGTAATCTTATGCAAGTTGGTTCCAGTGTTTCTTCACTTCTTTTGGTGAAACTTTTATGTGACCTCTGCTGGTGTCCGGCTTGTGTCATCTGGCCTCAATTACAGTAACTAGTGTCTCCACTTTGTCCTGTGATAAATTTTTGGTCCTTGAGGCACGTTGCATCTCTGATTGCAGCTCCGATTTTTCCACTGAGAATGAAAGTTCTCACACACAACCGGCTCTTTAAAAATAGCCGAATGCAGACCGGGAGCTGTACTGGGCATGCACGCCTATAGCAGTCACGTCAAAAACGTCATTTTTTTTCTGCGCATGTGCAGAAGGGGGTTGGGGGGGGGCGGCAGCATCGTTTTTTCAGCGCAGCCATTGGGCTCCACCCCCCGAAGCTAAAGGACAGGCTGCGCAGCACCAATCTCAAAAAATAGAACTAGGAAATTTGCAAGTTATTTTTTTTGATTAGTCGGGGTGTAAAAAAACAGATGTAACTTTTGTAATACGGCAAAAAATGATATTGGGGAAAATTGAAACCTAAAAATTGAGCAGGTAATGTGGAGAAATACTTCAAAAGAAAGATTTACATTGATATAGCGCCCTTCACAACCTCCAGACATCTCAAAGTGCTTTACAGCCAACTAAGTGGTTTTTGAAGTGTAGTCACTGTTGTCATGTGGGAAACACGGCAGCCAATATGCGCATGGCAAGCTCCCACAAACAGCAATGTGATAATGACCAGATAATTTGCTTTTGTTATGTTGATTTATTGGCACGACACTGGGGATAACTCCCTGCTCGTCTTCAAAATAGTGCCATGGGATCTTTTACTTCTACCTGAGAGAGCAGACGGGGCCTTGGTTTCACCTTTCATCCAAAAGATGGCACCTCCAACACTGCAGCACTCCCTCAGCACTGCATTGGAGTATCAGCCTAGATTTATGTGCTCAAATCCCTGGAGTGGGACTTGAACCTGCAACCGTCTGACTCAGAGGTGAGAGTGCTACCCACTTATCAACAGCTGACACTTCAGTGCAGTATTGAGGGAGTGTGGCAATGCTGGAGGTGCCAACTTTCAGGTAAACTTTTATTTCTTTCTATTTATTTTGCAGTAGGTCAAAAAGAAGAAGTGTTGTTGATAAGTTACCTGAGCTGTAAGATTACCTTTCACTGAAAAGATGGGAATTGAGTATTCAGGGATATTTGCCATTTATTAAGGATCGGCAGAAAGGAGAAGGAGGTGGAGTAGCTATGTTAATAAAGGATGAGATCAGTGCAGTAGTGAGAAATGATATTGGCTCAAGATCAAAATGTAGAATAAGTTTGGGTGGGAGTGATCTACAGGCCCCCAAACAGTAGCCACACTGTAAGACAGAGCATAAATCAAGAAATAATAGAGGCTTGTAAGAAAGGTACGGCAATAATCATGGGCAATTTTAATCTTCATATTGATTGGACAAATCAAATTGGCAAAAGTAGCCAGGAAGAAGAGTTCATGGAGTGTATGCAGGATGGTTTCTTGGAACAATACATTGTGGAACCAACCAGGGAGCAGTGTATTTTAGATCCGGTAATATGCAACGAATCTGGATTAATTACCGATCTTGTAGTGAAGAATCCTCTTGGGAAGAGTAAACATAGCATGGTAGAATTTCAAATTCAGTTTGAGGATGAGAAAGCTAGGTCTCAAACTAGTGTCCTGAACTGAAATAAAGGTAATTACAAAGGTATGAAGGCAGAGTTGGTTAAAGTGGACTGGGAAAATATATTAAAGGGTAATACTGTAGAAAAGCAGTGGCAAACATTTAAGGAGATATTTCATAACTCCCAGCAAAGATATATTCCAGTGAGAAAGAAAGACTCAGAGAAGGATAAACCATCTGTGGCTAACTAAGGAAGTAAAGAATGGTATCACATTGAAAACAAAGGCATACAATGTTGCGAAGAATAGTGGAAGGCCAGAGGATTAGGACATTTTTAGAAACAAGCAAAGGACGACTTAAAAAATGATAAAGATAATGGATGCATTGGTTGTAATCTACCAAATTCCCTGGATTTTGGAGAGGTCTGGACTGGAAAACTGCCCCTATTTAAGTAAGGACGGAGACAGATAGCAGGCAACCATTGACCAGTTAGCCTAACCTCTGTCATTGGGAAAATGCTGGAGTCCATCATTAAGGAAGTAATAGCAGGCTATTTAGAAAATCATAATACAATCAAGCAGAGTCAGCATGGTTTTATGCAAAGGAAATTTGCTCGAGTTCTTTGAGGATGTAACGAGCAGGGTCCATAAAGGGGAACCAGTAGATGTCGTTTATTTGGATTTCCAAAAAGCATTCGATAAGTTGCCACATAAAAGGTTACTGCACAAGATAAGAGCTCACAGGGTTGGGAGTAATATATTAGTGTGGATAGAAGATTGGCTAACTAACAGAAAGCAGAGAGTCAAGATAAATGGGTAATTTTCAGGTTGGCAAACTGTAACTAGTGGGGTGCCACAGGGATCAGTGCTGTGGCCTCAACTATTTACAATTTATATTAATGACTTGGATGAAGGGAGCGAGTGTAATGTAGCCAAATTTGCTGATGATACAAGGGCCCCAAGTTTTGGCCCACACCGAAAACGGCGCACCTCCGAGCTGGACGCCTGTTCTTCGCGTCTAAAAGTGTGCTAGAAAAAAACTTCGATATTCTCCGGCTCCTCGGAGCTCGATCTCAGCTTGGCGCGGCGTGCTCTTCACAATGGAGGGCGGAGCCAAACACTCGCGCCGATTCTGTAAGTAGTGGGGGGCGGGTCCAATTTAAATGAGCCAACGTGATGCCGGCAACCCTGCGCATGCGCGTTGGAGCGTGCGCGCACGCGCAGTGTCAAACAAACATTGGCACTCGGCCATTTTTAAAAGGACTCAGCTGCCGTCGAGCCACTGACGCCGCCCCTTAAGCATGGCCGAATGGCCTCAACCCCCTTGAAAAGCTGCGTGCCTCCGGTGTTGATCCTTCGGCTGCCGGCCAGCCACTAACAGAATGAAGGCCTGCCTGCAGCACAGCAGCTCAGCTCGAAGGCTGATTGCTGCCGCTGCCGTCAAGACACTGACGCCACACCCCTGCCTGTCTCCAACATGAAAGGCCTGCCTGAAGCACAGCAGCTCGAAGGCTGCTGCTGTTTCACACAGGTAGGAACATGGTTTATTTAATCTTTTCTTTGCTTATAAATTTTTATTCAGGTTGGATTTATTTGTATAATATTTGTACAAGTATAACTAAGGATTAATTGTAGAATTTAATGACTTCCCTTCCCCCCCTTCCCCCCCACCTCGTTCCCTATGCCTAATTTGTAACTTACGCCTGATTTTCTAAAGTATAGACAAGGTTTTTTCGAGCGTACAAAAATCTTCACTTACTCCATTCTAAGTTAGTTTGGAGTAAGTTTTCACTGCCGAAACTTTGAAAACAGGCGTAAGTGGCCGGACACGCCCCCTTTTGAAAAAAAAATTCTGTTCCAAAGTGAAACTGTTCTAACTGACTAGAACTGGAGCAAACTAAATGCCGAGAATTTGAATTTCTAAGATATTCCGTTCTACACCAGTTGCTCCAAAAAATCAGGAGCAACTGAGGCCGAAACTTGGGTCCATAGATAGGTGGGAAAGCAAGTTGTGAGGTGGACGCAAAGAATCTATAAAGGGATATAGACAGGCTAAGTGAGTGGGCAAAATATTGGCAGATGGAGTATAATGTGGGAAAATTTGAGGTTATCCACTTTGGTCAGAAAAATAAAAAAGCTAATTATTATTTAAATGGTGAGAGATTAAAAAATGCTGAGGTTCAGAGGGAACTAGGGTCCTTGTACATAAAACACAAAAAGTTAGCATGTAGGTACAGCAAGTAATTAGGAAGGCAAATGGAATGTTGGCCTTTATTGCAAGGGGGATGGAGTATAAAAGTAGGGAAGTCCTGCTAAAACTGTACAGGGTATTGGTGAGACCATACCTGGAGTACTGTGTACAGTTTTGGTCTTATTTAAGAAAGGATATACTTGCATTGGAGGCAGTTCAGAGAAGGTTCACACGGTTGATTCCTGAGATGAAGGGATTGTCATATGAAGAAAGTTTGAGCAGGTTGGGCTGATACTCATTGGAGTTTTGAAGACTGAGAGGTGATCTTATTGAAACGTATAAGTTTCTGAGGAGGCTTGACTGAGTAGATGCAGAGCTGATGTTTCCCCTAGTGGCGGGGATCTAGAGCTAAGGGGCATTGTTTCAGAATAAGGGGTTGCCCATTTAAAACAGAAATAAAGAGGAATTTCTTCTCTCATAGGATCATGAATCTTTTTAATTTGCTACGTCAGAGAGCTGTGGAGGCTGGGTCATTGAATGTATTTAAGGTGGAGATAGACAGATTTTTGAACAATAAGGAAGTCAAGGGTTATGGGGAGCGGGTGGGGAAGTGGAGTTGAGGCCAAGATCAGATCAGTCATGATATTATTGAATGGCGGAGCAGGCTCGAGGGGCCAAATGACATACTCCTGCTCCTATTTCTTTTGAATAACAACTGATGTTCTAGATCTCGGTATTGTTTCCAAATATTCTGCAGCACAGGCTAAAGTTACTATAGTTATAAAATATGCCTTTGCTCCATATAGCACAGACTATTAGTACCACAGTCTGGCTTCTTTGGGTCATCACTGATGATAGAGACAACAATGTTAAGAAACTCTACTCACTACTCACCGATTATCAAGGTACTATTATGGATATGCCCAGCCTGTTTCTTTTGAATATTACAATAGCTTAACAATTGCCAACATATTTGATACTATTTCAGACAAGTTAAAGATGTACAACATGAACTAGTTCAACTATATGCATTTTGAATGATAATGCAAGTACTATCATTAAAACAAACAACAGTTTCCTCACTCCCCTGAAATCTACTTTGGGTGTTCACCTGCTATATTCAAGCATCGATAAAGCTGCGTCCGTGCTAACTACGGACGTCGAATCCTTAGTAATTGGCCAATACTTTCCGCTCAATAAATGATAAAGTTTTGATAATAACTTAAAATTAGGGCTAGACTTTCCACTTTGCTGGCTATCGCCCAAAAAATGGGCGATGTTCCAGTCTTGGCGATGTGTCAGCTTTCATGTTCTCTGGCACATCGGCCATTTTTTGGATCGCAACTTTCGGCTCAGCGATAGCCCAGCGAAGCCCAGCAAAGCGAAACGGGCCCAGCAATAGCCCAGCGATGTCGAGGGCAAAGCTTCCCTAGCAACGACGGCCTTCTGCGCATGCAATTTTTTTTGTGGTGAACAGGTTTTCCCGTGTTTTCGGGAGGTCAGGGGTCATCCACACACGAGCATAAGGCAAAGAGAGGTGGGGGGTGGTGGGGAAGAGAGAGAGAAAGGAAGAAAGCAGGAAAGCAGAGAAGTGAGGAAAAGTGAGGAAAAGAGTTTACAGTTCTTTAGAGATTTAAAAAACCAAACCAAAATGGATAGACAAACAGACAGACAACAGTATAAATAAATGTATTTGGTTATAAGAAAAATAACCGAATGTCTTCATCCAGCAGCAGTGATGTGGAAGGTGGGAGGTGCAGGGCAAGGCCTTTCTCCGATGAGGCAAACGAGGCCTTCGTCCAGGAAGTGCACTCCTGGTGGGCCCTACTAACTCGGGGTGGACGTGGGAAACTTCCACCCTGGGTCTACAGAAAGCTCTGGGCCGAGATCACTGACATTGACTCCTCGGCGTCCCAAGAGGAGAGCGGGCCCGACCAGTGCCGGAAACGCTGGAACAGCCTTGTTACTTCAGCATGGGTAAGCACAGATTTAATATTGTATTGATCAAGATTGTAATTACAATTATAATAGTAAATGTTTTGGATTGAATAAAATTTTGTAAATTCTTACATACATACATATATATATATATTCCCTGCTAATGTCTGGACAGGGCTATGAACCTGTGCCCTTTTTAAGTCTCTCTGGTTGCTGTCACTTACACAGGGACCCAGCATGGACTGGGAGAAAGCTGCCCTTGCTCACTGTCTGCCCTGGGACACTTTTGTACATTAGCTCCTGCCATTGCCGAGTTCAATGGCGATTGTAGTATAGAGAGATGTATGTGTCAAGCTGTAGTTCCTAAACTCGCCGATCTTTGTTATAACCGTGCATCAATTGTGGATCCTATTTGCATATAACATTTGAAACTGTTGTCTTTCCATAATATTACCTAATCAATTAGCTTATGCCATGCTCTTTTCACGTTTGCAGAAGAAGATATCTAACAACAGAAGTAAGCAGAGGCGCACTGGAGGGGGCACTGCCCAATTTTCTCAGCTGACGGACCTTGAGGAACAGGCCACAGCACTTGTGGGCACCCAAAGTCGCTCGGCCACCACCTGTGGTTTTGCGGAACCCTCCCATGCATCATGTGAGTAATGTGTCAAACAGTTTTAAGTAATGTAACGTCATTTAATTATAATGCAATATACGAATGATGTCATGTCATGTCATGCATGCAGTCTTTGTGCTACTCTCAGGTTGACAACATAAGAACATAAGCAATAAGCAGGGGAAGGTCATCTGCCCATCTGTCCCCTTCGCTGTGCGCTCCCCATAAATGCTCACTCCCTTATTCTGTCGATCTCTGACTGATGCAGCTGCGACAGCTCTTTGGGACAGTGAAATCCACATGGTGCATTAATATGTAACATGGTAGAATTCTTTATTAAAATGGAGAATGACACAGTTAATTCAGAAACTAGGGTCCTGAACTTAAGGAAAGGTAACTTCAATGGTTTGAGGCGTGAATTGGCTAGAATAGATTGGCAAATGATACTTAAAGGGTTGACAGTGGATAGACAATGGCAAACACTTAAAGATCACATGGATGAACTTCAGCATTTGTACATCTCTGTCAGGAGTAAAAATAAAACGGGGAAGGTGGCTCAACCGTGGCGAACAAGGGAAATTAAGGATAGTGTTAACTCCAAGGAAGAGGCATATAAATTGGCCAGAAAAAGCAACAAACCTGAGGACTGGGAGAAATTTAGAATTCAGCAGAGGAGGACTAAGGGGTTAATTAAGAGGGGGAAAATACAGTACGAGAAGAAGCTTGCTGGGAACATAAAAACTGACTGCAAAAATTTCTATAAAATATGTGAGGAGAAAAAGATTAGTGAAGGCAAATGTAGGTCCCTTGCAGTCGGATTCTGGTGAATTTATAATGGGGAACAAAGAAATGGCAGACCAATTGAACAAATACTTTGGTTCTGTCTTCACGAAGGAAGACACAAATAACCTTCTGGAAGTACTAGGGGACCGAGTGTCCAGTGAGAAGGAGGAACTGAAGGATATCCTTATTAGGCGGGAAATTGTGTTCGGAAAATTGATGGGATTGAAGGCCGATAAATCCCTGGGGCCTGATAGTCTGTATCCCAGAGTACTTAAGGAAGTGGCCCTAGAAATAGTGGATGCATTGGTGATCATTTTCCAACAGTCTATTGACTCTGGATCAGTTCCTATGGACTGGAGGATAGCTAATGTAACACCACTTTTTAAAAAGGGAGGGAGAGAGAAAGTGGGGAATTATAGACTGGTTAGCCTGACATCAGTAGTGGGGAAAATGTTGGAATCAATTATTAAGGATGAAATAACAGCGCATTTGGAAAGCAGTGACAGGATCGTTCCAAGTCAGCATGGATTTATGAAGGAGAAATCATACTTGACAAATCTTCAGGAATTATTTGAGGATGTAACTAGTAGAGTGGACAAGGGAGAACCAGTGGATGTGGTGTATTTGGACTTTCAAAAGGCTTTTGACAAGGCTTTTCCCACACAAGAGATTGTTGTGCAAAGTCAAAGCACATAGTATTTGGGGTAATATACTGATGTAGATAGAGAACTGGTTGGCAGACAGGAAGCAGAGAGTCGGGATAAACGGGTCCTTTTCAGAATGGCAGGTAGTGACTAGTGGAGTGCCGCAGGGCTCAGTGCTAGGACCCCAGCTCTTTACAATATACATTAATGATTTGGATGAAGGAATTGAGTATAATATTTCCAAGTTTGCAGATGACACTAAACTGGGTGGAGGTGTGATCTGTGAGGGGGACGCTAGGAGGCTGCAGGGTGACTTGGACAGGTTAGATGAGTGGGCAAATGCATGGCAATGTGAATAAATGTGCGGTTATCCACTTTTGGGGCAAAAACGCAAAGACAGAATATTATCTGAATGGCGGCAGATTAGGAAAAGGGGAGGTGCAACGAGACCTGGCTGTCATGGTTCATCAGTCATTGAAAGTTGGCATACAGGTACAGCAGGCGGTGAAGGCGGCAAATGGTATGTTGGCCTTCATAGCTAGGGGATTTGAGTATAGGAGCAGGGAGGTCTTACTGCAGTTGTACAGGGCCTTGGTGAGGCCTCACCTGGAATATTGTGTTCACTTTTGGTCTCCTAATTTGAGGACGGACGTATGCTATTGAGGGAGTGCAGCGAAGGTTCACCAGACTGATTCCCGGGATGGCAGGACTGACATCAACTGGGCCTTTATACAGTGGAGTTTAGAAGGATGAGAGCGGATCTCATAGAAACAGATAAGATTCTGATGGGACGGGACAGGTTAGATGTGGTTAGAATGTTCCCGATGTTGGGGAAGTCCAGAACCAGGGGACATAGTATTAAGATAAGCGGTAGGCCATTTAGGACTGAGATGAGGAGAAACTTCTTCACTCAGAGAGTTGTTAACCTGTGGAATTCCCTGTCGCAGAGATTTGTTGATGCCAGTTCATTGGATATATTCAAGAGGGGGTTAGATATGGCCCTTACGGCTAAGGGGATCAAGGGGTATGGAGAGAAAGCAGGAAAGTGGTACTGAGGGAATGATCAGCGATGATCTTATTGAATGGTGTGGTGCAGGCTCGAAGAGCCGAATGGCCTACTCCTGCACCTATTTTCTATGTTTCTATATGGGCACTAGACCAGTGATGTGAAGTGGAAAGTCTAGCCCATACACTTTGCAGAAGCAAAATAGTGATTATATCGTATTTTGCTTTCAATAGGAAAAAATACACAAAGCATATCAGAGCTTTTGTGGCTTTGAGATGCAGAAGAATTTAGGGCATGCCAGGACTTGCTGGCTGTCTACTTAAACTGCACTAAATGAATAGGGCAACAATCTTGATCGTACCTTCAAGTGACAATGTAGAATTGTGAAGTAATAAAGTCTTAAAGCTATCAAACCTTCTTATGGATCCTTTAACACAAATATCTATTGTTTTTTAAGTCTCCAGTACCAACATTTTAAAAGGCTCTCAAAGTTGTGAAGGCATCACTATGGTATCATACAGATGGCTGTGAAGGTTTTCAGAATTGGCTGTAATTCAATGCCAGTTTTTGCTGATATTCAAAAGGACAGTTTTGTTTTCCTTATTTATGATGTCATCAGATTACAGCCTTGTAACTTGCTTTGGATTAGCCCAGATTTTGTAGTCAGCTTCGAAGGGACGGCGCTCACTGCTGATCTCAAAGATTAAGCGGGCTCCAGAGAGGCAATTTCCTTTATTCCAATGTGACTTTGAATCTGGCATATCTATAGCAGATCTATGGCATCCAGCAACAGTGAAGTCATCCGGCAGGCTGATCAGTCAATCATATTGAAGAATTGTCACAGAGAGCAAAACAGGAAATAAAAAGCAGTGATTATAATTCACATTTTAATAATTGTACAGAAAGTGAAATAAATTTTGGGACATGCACATAAGATTAAGGTAAAAGCTGAGATATCATAAACAAACTTAAAAAAAATTATTTTAAAAATCATGGGGCTAGATTTTCCATTATTTCTGCATGCATAACGCCCAGTTAACTTCCATTTTAACGCTGAAATGACATGTAACACCAAGATATTGCCCATTTAGCAAAATGGAAACTGACGCCCATTTCTTGGTCACTTATTGGCAAGTGTTACTTTCCGCATGTGCGTAACGGCGAGAAAAAATAATACCGCCCGCCCACTTTTTTGGGGCAGAATCATCAGAATGGGTGATCCCAACGCCCATAATATCACCCAGCGTTACTTTCAGCACGTAATTAATGCTGAGATTTATTAATATTGCCCAGCCACTGTTTCTTGTTGTAAAGATCACATTTGCCGAAACTAACGCCCAGGAGATCGCCCATCCTTACTTTCGGCATGTCGCACACATATAGCCTACAATATCGCTCGCAGAAAAAACCACCGGGAAAAAGTGGAACTAACCGGAACTACTCAGTGGTATGGACGCCATGTTCTAAATCACATGTCGCATCATTTAAAAGGCTGCTCTGTTTCAACCTCGAGGAAGTTCGGATGTACTCTGGGAGGTCTTTGGAGGTGATGTGAACATCTGAACAAACATCTTATCATACTGTGGATGATTGGAATTTACCAGGTGCCTTAGTGGGGACATTCATTCTTTGTGACCAATCGGTGGAAAACAGATAGCTATGTCCATTCTCATCCTCTCTTGATCACCATTTACATGCTGCAGAATCGAGATGGCAGAAGGTATGCTCGACAGCATTATGTGCCCAATGTAAGACGTGACAAACTGATGAGGAGGACCAGATGTTACACTCCCCGCAAGTACAGGGAGAAGGAGTCTTACCTCAACTAGTCCGACACCACCTGTCTTCGGAGACTGCGCTTCCACAAAGAGGTTATCAGTGAGATATGCCAGCTCATCGGGGGAGATCTGCAACCTGTCAGCACCATCAGGACTGCACTGTCCGTCGAGGTCAAAGTCACCGCGGCACTGTCGTTCTATGCCTCAAGTTCTTTTCAGGCCTCAGCTGGCGACATTTGCGGTATGTCTCAGCATGCCACACATTGCTGCATTAGACAGGTCACTGAAGCCCTGTATGCATGCAGGATGGACTTTATCAGCTTCCCTATGACCAGGGAGGCTCAGACTGAGAGGGCTTTAGGATTCTACCGAATTGCTAACTTCCCCAAGGTGCAGGGAGCAATAGACTGTGCACACATCATGATGCGGGCATCTTTTCAGGATGCTGAGGTTTTCAGGAACCGCAAGGGATTCCACTCCCTGAATGTGCAACTCGTCGACCACCAGCAAATTATTATGGCAGTGAATACTAAATTTCCGGGCCGCATCCATGATGCTCACATCCTGCGTGAGAGCACTGTATCTGACTTGTTTAACAATCAGCCACAAGGTCAATGCTGGATGCTTGGTGACAAAGGATATGGCCTCACCACCTGGCTGATGACACCCCTGCGTGACACCCACACCGAAGACAAAAAGCGATGTAACGAGAGCCACAGAGCAACTCGCAATATCGTGGAGAAAACCATTGGAGTACTGAAGCAGTGCTTTAGATGCCTGGACCACTCAGGAGGCGAGCGCCAATACCACCCTGAGCAGGTAGCTCAATTCATGGTGGTCTGCTCCATGCTACACAACTTGGCTATCAGGAGGGGACAAGAATTGCTGGAAGGGTGTGACGGTCCACCTCAGGAGAGAGAGGAAGAGGTGAACGCTGACCTCGGGCCATACAATAAGGCTGATGCTGAAGCCATGCCCCCACTCCCCTGTAGACCACTGGAAAGGGCCCATGGTGGCATCATAGCTGCTAGACTCTTACGTCAGGAGCTCATAAATGAGCGCTTTGCCTGAAATAACATTGGTGGTATTTACAAGGCTGACACACTGCTGGGTGTGCAGGTCAATGGTGTGCATCACCTTGGTGACAGTTAAAGTTTAAGTTGATTGAAATTAAGTGTAATTATACTCTTTGATGTTAAAGAATCACCAATGTGTAATAGTGCAGCTATCTGAGCCAATGCGCAACGTGTTATGTTAAATAAAAAACGTTTAAACCGAACATGTGTCTAAAATCATAAGTATGTCTATAAAAAAAAACTCTCCACCCCCGCCCCGCCGCTTCTCATCCCCACCTCTACCCCATCCCCTTCCCCTCCTGACTCCAAGCCGCCTGGCTGAGGAGTTCCTCATGCGCTGCTTCATTTGCGGTGGTGGGGGGGGGAAATGATGGCTGAACCGCTGCTAGGACGGATACAGGAGAGGACGGTCCCAAGGTGGGAACGTGCTCCAAGCCAGAAGCAAGATGTTGCTCCTGGCTCTCATGTGTCTTTGGCAGTAGGGGTGCGGTACCTTGGGGTGCAGTGCCACGCTACGGGACCACAGGGAGCCCTCTGCTTCTAGTGTTCCTGGCTAACAGCTGCAGGGCCTCCTCCATTCCTTCCATGTTATATATTATTTGTTGGACAAAAACTCGGTACCAACTATGTTCTTGGTGCTTAGTAGGCTTTTTGCTGCTGGTGAATCTCCCTCATGCCTCCCACAACAGCCAAACAAACAAGCATTCACCACACGCACACACGTCTTCAGTCTCTCTCTGTCTCCTCTTCTGTGCATGTTATGATGACCCCTGACCTCCTGAATCGTGGGAAATGAGTGTTGCCATGCCGTTGCTAAGGACGACGACACTTTACGACAGAAGGTCAGAGAGATTTAACGTTAACGCCCATTTCAGATCGCTCGCGGTAATGCCCAATTTTTAAAATGGAGACTAGGGGCTTTGAAAATGGGAGACAAGCCGGTGCTCTGAAAACCCATTTTTACCGCCCACACCGGAAATACTCCCCATTTGTGGGTGATCTGCACAAAAGTGTAAAATCTAGCTGAATGATTTGTCAATGTTCTTCTGATGGAATGATACTCCACACTTCTAAAATTCATTTTTCAGTGCATGAGAGGTTGTTTTGCAGTAACTACAGCTTAGTACACTGTTAAAAATTCAGTTACACCTCATTTAACAAGGCTTAACATTTTCAATGGTTTTTATAGTGAGAATAGTACGTAAAAATTTGAAGTTCATGTCAATTCACTGATTCTGTGTTGATTGTATCGGCAAAGACTGCAACAGCGCAGCCTATGGAGGAGCAGGGTATCAGTGACAGCAACTTCTGGATTTCCGTGTTTAACACCGCATATGCAGTCGGCAAAAGTTGCTGTCAATTTTACACAGTAATGACAGTGAAGGCTGACTGTTTTGCCGTCATTACAAGCACAAATTCCAGGACATTATTTATAATTGCAAGTGTATTTAAAAAACATATTGCATTAATTAGCTAAACATGACTTGGTTCATCTGAAGTTATTAATGTGAAACAGAGCACAATATCTTCTGTGCAGTAGCTGCACAAATTCAGAGTTGGCCTAACAATAATAAAAGGATTACTAATTTTTCATTTAGTCTTAGCAGAAACTTACCTCTCAATAGAAATGTCACCTCTGGTTTGAATTTAGAGTTACTGATATGTAACTGTAGTCCCAAACTTCATCTCTGAAAATCGTTTAGCGGAGGTATAATCTTGCATCACATTACACCTGCATAACTGTTCATTAATACTCATTAAATTCATATTTACAGTTATCATTATTAAAACCTTTATTCAAGTCTGTTCAGGCTTTGTCAGTATTTAATAGACAAATAATATAATTTTGAAAGGTAATATGGTAATTATTGTCTTTGTGATGCTCATTGAACCATTATTAACAACATTGGAAAGGTTTCTGCCAGCATTAAAACATCATTTGTACATATACTGATAATTAGAAATTAGGCAAAATTGCATGAAGTCGGCATTTGTCATCGGTTTCATCACACCTGGGGTTATGCTGGCATATGGCAAAGATAAACATGCATCTTTGAGTTAATTATTCCCGTTGGATTTTATTTCCAATTGTTGGGATTACATCATAATGTGGCACGTATAATGATAATTGTAAATTAGATAAAAATGTATGAGGTAGGTATTTACTACAGGTTTCAGCACACTAGAAATGTTGGCATGAAGCAAAGACGTGTGCTGAAAAGGGAGTCTGGTATGCTTACCAAGATAAACATACCTCTTTGACTTCAGCTAACTTTCAAACAGCTTAAGTAATGGAGAACCGTCCAGAACAATGAAATATCCAGAGAGAAATACATTGTACAAATATTATTGAGAGAGAGTGAGTCAATGATTTTCAGCCACTCAGAGAAGAAGGATTTATGGGTTATTACCACGGTCTCCTGGAACTTTGATTGATTGCCTTAGTGAGTCAAAGAGGTAGTCCCCAGAGATAAAAACAGAAAATGCTGGAAATTCTCAGCAGGTCAGGCAGCATCTGTGGAGAGAGAAACAGAGTTAATGTTTCAGGTCGACGATCTTTCGTCAGAAGTGTTTCCTCACTCTCCCTTTTAGCTTTCCTTATCTGGCTCTTATCCTCTTTAATTTATCTCATATTCTCCTTTAGTGTTTTCATTATTATTTTTCTTATAGTTCTCATAGGCGCTTTCAGCTTTAATTTGCCTCTAACTTCTTCTTATTCATAGTAAGCTAAAACTACTTGTAATTTTCCTTTTTAATGGAATATGCTTACTTTTTAAAAAAAAATCCCACAGTTGCTCTATAGTCCTGTTTATCAATTTAACCTTCAACACACCTCAGCTAGGTTGCTCCTCAGCTTTCTAACAGCATGTAGGTTGGCATATTTACAGCTTAGGAGGAACATGAAAGGAAAAATTAAGAGAAACACTGACTGATAAAACAAAAAATAAGATTGCTATGGAGAGGGGTTGAAGGTTAGAGGTGAGAATAGCATGACTTAAAGGTGACAAGCTTTTCCTTCTATTTGGACCAGGGGATGTTGGAGCAGGCTTCTCTGATTCAGGAGCACGTTTTGAAATAACTTGGGTTTTATAGACAGTTAGAAGTTGTTGAGAAGACTTTTTCACACAAAAAAACAAGCTTCTTGGAGACAGCTTCAACAATGGAAGAAATATCCATTGGAGAGCACAGCAAATAGTGAGGTTAAGTACTTTAATGGAGAAAGAAGAATTAAGGTTGAAGCTATCAAAGGTAGCTGTCATTGGCTGGACTTCTGAAAGATGAAGAAACAATGGGGGCAACTTTCAACTTCAGGAGAGGTGGCAAACTGGTGCTATCCGAGTCACCTTTCAAACTCGGGCGTGATGTATTCACGGGCAGCCGATCCAACCCCACCATTTTCTGCTTCCACTGAAGTTGAAAGTTAACCCTAATATCTTTGAAGAATGAAAAACACACATTTCTTTTGGAGAATTTGATGGCTATCCAGAGGCAATTTTTCTGCATCAGAGCCCCAGTAAGCTTTGATCCAAAATTAATCAAATTATCAATCCTTTCACAGAATCATAAAAACTGTTGCACAGAAGGAAGCCATTAGCTTCATTGTGGCTGTGTTGGTTCCAGCTCTTCAACTGGAGCTAATTACCACAATCCCATTTCTCTGCCCTTTCCTCATATCCTTTTTTATTCTTCCTTGGATAAACCATATCCAATTCCCTTTTAAATGATGTTACGCTCTCTGTTTCAGTTGTGGTTAAGCATTCCATGTTCTAATAGCCCTCAATCGTAATAGTAGCATCAGAGATTACGAGGCCAAAATTCAGGGTCTCAAAGAGACCCGTTAATGCCCGTTTGCAGCGGCCATTCCTAAAAATTGAATGGCCACCTCTTTGGGGTCAACAGGCCGACCCGACCTAAATTCAGGTCGGGGATTTTTTGGCCTGGACCCCATCCAAGTAGCTGCACCGCCAATGTTGAGCAATAAAAAAATACTTACCAGTGTTTTTCAGCTCAATTGGTTGATTCCCCACTGCACGTTGCCCCCGACAGGTTTTTCTGTCAGTGTACCATCTCTGCATTGAGTGTGGCCCGGCAGTGCGGCTGCCCTTAAAGGGGAGGGCCCCCTGCTGCGGCTGCAATGGAAAATTTTGTGCTGGCCGACTTGCCGATCGGCCGGCAAAATACTGCCCCCGGGTTCGGCTGGGCCACCAACGGGCAGCCTGGCACCCCCTCTTTGGGTCGCTTAGGCTGCTGGCCCGGCCAAAACCTTCCCTGGTGGCCCAGTGGCCAAAGTTAAAAAATGATAGAATCTCTCCCCTTTAACGGAGGGGAAGGAGCGTGGTGACGCACACATGCACTGTGACATCACCACGACTCCACCGCTGATTGACAGCGGCGGAGGCCCCGACCGACCCATTTTCAGCCAATCAGCCTGGCTTTGAATCTAAGGCCTGCCCCCATTATGATCCATTTCCTGTAGGACTTTGAATAAATGTTGAAGTCCTGAAAATGGATCTACTTACCATACCAGGAGTTCCAGTGGTAAGTACCACTCCAAAACTCATAGGTGTGACAGCTTTCTGGTGCACCTGAATTTCAATCCCTATTTTGCTAAGAATTTGCCGAGAAAGGCTGCAAGGATTTTGGACATTTTCTTGTTTGTAAATAGTCAGAACACTAAATTTTCTAACAGTGCTATATTAGTATCTTGACAAGTCTTTCTTCCTGTGCATATGATTTCATTTGTACATGAATCTAACCCAGTAGTTTAACCGATACGTAGTGGTCCAACAGTGTATTATTTACCCATCTTCTAAAATGATTGGACATTGTGATACACATAATCTTCAATAATTGTTAATTGTTGAGTCTGGGCTGCACTAATCTATATTAAGCAGATTATAAAATGTATGTTTCAGTTCACAATAGACTGTTTATTTGTGGAAATTGTAGTCTAGCTGCGAACATAACAAAAGTGTTGGGGGGAAAAAAACAAATTGTAACAGCAACATTTTTGCTGCCACATCAAAGGGCATGGAAAAGATCAGGATGTCGTGATTCATCTCTTGCACTGGAACTGGAATGGAGATTTTGAGTATTGAAGGCATGGAGTTCTCAAGGAAGTTAATAATTATAATATGGATTAATCAGTGAAAGATTGCATAGGATCGGATGGTAAGTGAGGAAGTCATCTATATGAAAAAGGAGCAAAAATGAAGGGAGGACATAGTTCTGAGGCATCCCTCAGTTAAAGGAAAATGAGTCAGAGGATAAGCCATGACCCAGGGCATAGCTGGAGAAATTAGAATGGAAACTAAATAGCCCTGAACAAAGCTTCTAATTGTGACCTTGTTTAGAAGGGCACAGTGACAGGTGCTGTGAAATGACTTGGTAAAATCCAAGGTACTGACAGATGATTCACCACATTGTTCAAGTGCAGAGTTTCAGTGATTGAGACGTGTACCACGGGCAATAGAGCAGCAGTGGAATGGCCATGCTGAAAACCATACTGGTTTGGGGCAGAACATTCAAGGTGATGCACAATTTGACAAGTAGCAGCAGCTTCCTGTTACCTCAAACAAAATACCTTAACCACAATCTGAGGACATCGTGAACTGCTGTAGTCCCAAATGTTTATTTCCATACCACTGAACCTTAAGATTGCTGAATTATATTATTAATTCAGTTTTGAACTACAGGCATTTTTAAAAACTTATTAACAGAGATCAGGAATGTATTTGTGACTATATTAGCTAATTTTACTGAGGACATTTCAGCCAGCAGAAAGTGAAAACATTTATCTCATCAGTTTAGCCTAGACTTGAATCCATCTTCCATAGCTGACACCACAGTGTGCAATGCAACTCTGTCATACAGCTCTTCAAAAATCTTTTCCCCCCTCAGAAATACTAACTTATTTATTTGATATTGTTAAAATAAATTTGATACATGAGGCAAATTGTCAATTTTACAGTTCAGCCTGTTTAGACAGAACAGGATCTATTTCAAGATGATAATACAGTAGAGTTCACAAATTGATGCTCCTGGCATGGAGCTGCATTCAAGAGCAGGTACTTGTAAAATCTGACTGCATAGCTGTTAGCTTTACAAACTGGTAGAATTGGCAATTTGAGGCCCACAGATTTAATTTTGAATTAGTGAGAACTGATCTTGAGACAATGCCCCCTAGTTCTTGACTTTCCAGCTTGGGGAAACAACCTCTCAGCATCAACCCTGTCAATCCCCCTCAGAATCTTATATGTTTCAATGAGATCACCTCTCATTCCTCGACACCCCAGGGAACATAATTTTAATTTTAATATGAATTTTAAAAAATTCAATATTTAAAAAAAATACATTTATTTATATATTGGTAGATAATACAGAATAAAATTAATACACTTAAAAAAACATGGGTTAAGAACATAAGTAGTAAGAGCAGGAGTAGGCCATATGGCCCCTCGAGCCTGCTGCACCATTCAATAAAATCATGGGCCCGAAACTGATGACCCGACTGCCGAGTACCGCTAGGTTTTTCAGAGATATTTCTTTGTTTTGGGAAGTCTTCCATTCGTTGGCAGTTTCATCAGGGCCCTACGCCGGCAGTTTCGGAATACCGCGAGGGAGCGGACCGCCGGCGTACAAAGCTGGGAAAACCGCTCCCACCCGAGTTTGGTGGGAGCAGTGATCCGTACTTCTTGGGGAAAAAAAAACACCCAGTTGGACGAGCCTTTCGATGGACAGTAGGTATGAAACCCTGCAAAAACAGGTAAGTGAATGTTTTTTTTCTAATTCTTTTGCAGCGATTCAGTGGAAAAGGGTCCTCTGAATGTTTCCCAATGTTTTATTTTTTATTTTGTGAAAAAATATTTTTTGTGCTTTCCCCCCTCCCGAGGCCGACTCTAGCCTTGGACTTAATTTGAGCAGGACCATCGAAAACCCACAGCCATTTTTCCCGCCAGGCATTTTTTTTCTTATTTTCTCATTAAACTTCCACCCAAAGTACCATCAGGATCTTAGCGGTCTTTTAGACAGTAAATAGGTGGAACTTACCTTTGATCAATTTTGGGCCCATGGCTGGTCTTTGACCTCAACTCCAATTTCCCACCTGATCCCCTTATCCCGTGATTCTGCTGGAGTCCAAAAATCTATCTATCTCAGCCTTGAATATACTCAAAGACCCAGCATCCACAGCCCTCTGGGGCAGAGAATTCCAAAGATGACAACCCTCTGAATGAAGAAGTTCCTCTTCATCTCAGTCTTAAATGGCCGACACCCTTATCCCGAGACTATGCCCCCTAGTTCTAAACTTTCCAGCCAAAGGAAACAACCTCTCAGCATCTACCCTGTCAATCCCCCTCAGAATCTTTTGTTTCAATGATATCACCTCTCATTCTTCTAAACTCCAGAGAGTACAGACCCAATCTGTTCAATCTCTCCTCATATGCCACCCATCTCACCCGAGAAATAAATCTAATGAACCTTCGTTGCACCGTCTCTAAATCAACATACTTTTATGAACGTTTTTGAGTATATCCTTCCTCAGATTCCTGAGACATTGGAACCGCTTCTGGGGGAGGTGGGATCCTGTAAAAGCCGGATGGGTTGCACCTCAACGGAGCAGGGACCAATATCCTTGCAGGGGGTTTTGCTAGTGCTGTTGGAGAGGGTTTAAGCAAACAGGGATGGGAACCTGAGAATTGATTCAGTAGGGAGGGAAGAAAAGCAGAAATTAGAAAGCAAAAATAAAGAAAGTGAGTTTGAAGAAGAGAGAAAACAAGCAGGAAAAAAGGGTAAAATAACAAATTTATAGGCACTTTGTCTAAATGCACGTAGCATTTGTAACAAAATAAATGAGTTGATGGCACAAATTGAGACAAATGGGTATGATCTGATAGCCATTACAGAGAAGTGGTTGCAAGGTGACCAGTACTGGGAATTAAATATTCAGGGGTATTTGATAATCCGGAAGGACAGACTGAAAGGAAAAGGAGGTGGGGTACCTCTATTGATAAAAGATGGAATCACTGCAATAGTGAGAAACGATATATGCTCAAAGGATCAGGATGTTGAAACAGTTAGGTGGAGATAAGGAATAATAAGGGGAAAAAGTCACTGGTGGGCATAGTATATAGGCCTCCTAACAGTAGCAGCTCTGTTGGTCAGAGCATAAACCAGGAAATAGTGGGGGCTTGTAAAAAGGGAACAGCAATAATCATGGGTGATTTTTAACCTTAATATTGATTGGACAAATCAAATTGATCAGGGTAGCCTTGACGAAGAGTTCATAGAGTGTATAAGGGACGGGTCCCTTGAGCAGTATGTAACAGAACCAACCAGCGGGCAAGCTATCCTAGATCTGGTCCTGTGTAATGAGACAAGATTAATAAACAATCTCCGAGTAAAGGATCCCCATTGGAATGCGTGATCATAGCATGATTGCGTTTCAAATTCCGATGGAGGGTGAGAAAGTTGGATCTCTAACCAGCATACTAAGCTTAAATAAAGGAGATTATGAAGATATGAGGACAGAGTTGGCTAAAATGGACTGGGAAAACAGATTGAAGTGTGGGACGGTTGATGAACATTTAAAGAGATATTTCACAACTCTCAAGAAAAATATATTCCAGTAAGGAGGAAAGGGTACAAGAGAAAAGAAAGCCATCCGTGGCTAACTAAAGAAATAAAAGGACAGTATCCAATTAAAAACAAGGGCATACAAAGTGGCCAAAACTAGTGGGAGGACAGAAGATTGGGAAGCTTTTAAAAGCCAGCAAAGAATGACTAAAAAAATGATTAAGAAAGGGAAGATAGACTATGAAAGTAAACTAGCACAAAATATAAAAACAGATAGTAAGAGTTTCTATAGTTCTATAAAAAGAAAAAGAGTGGCCAAAGTAAATGTTGGTCCCTTAGAGGACGATACCGGAGAATTAGTAATGGGGAACATGGAGATGGCAGAAACTCTAAACAAGTATTTTGTATCAGTTTTTACAGTAGAGGACACTAACAATATTCCAACAGTGGATAGTCAAGGAGCTATAGGGGGGGGAGGCATTTAACACAATCACAATCACAATAAGGAGGCGGTGCTCAGTAAGATAATGGGACTAAAGGCAGATAAAGCCCCTGGACTTGATTGCTTGCATCCTAGGGTCTTAAGAGAAGTAGCGGCAGGGATTGTGGACGCATTGGTTGTAATTTACCAAAATTCCCTGGATTTTGGGGAGGTCCCAGCAGATTGGAAAACTGCAAATGTAACGCCCCTATTCAAAAAAGGAGACAGACAAAAAGCAGGAACCTACAGACCAGTTAGCTTAACATCTGTGGTGGGGAAAATGTTGGAGTCCATTATTAAAGCAGTAACAGGACATTTGGAAAAGCAAAATTTGGTCAGGCAAAGTCAGCATGGATTTATGAAGGGAAAGCAATGTTTGACAAATTTGTTGGAATTCTTTGAGGATGTAACAAACAGGGTGGATAAACGGCAACAGTGGATGTGGTGTATTTGGACTTCCAGAAGGCATTTGACAAGGTGGCACACAAAAGATTACTGCACAAGATAAAAGTTCACGGGGTTGGGGGTAATGTGTTAGCATGGATAGAAGATTGGCTGATAATCAGAAAACAGAGAGTCGGGATAAATTGTTCATTCTCTGGTTGGCAATCAGTAGCGAGCGGGGTGCTGCAGGGATCAGTGCTGGGAACCCAACTATTTACAATCTATATTAACGACTTGGAAGAGGCGTCTGAGTATAACGTAGCCAAGTTTTCTGACAATACAAAGATGGGAGGAAGGGCAATGTGTGAGGAGGACATAAAGAGGCTGCAGGAGGACATAAACAGGCTAAGTGAGTGGGCAAGAATTTAGCAGATGCAGTATAATGTTGGAAAGTGTGAGGTCATGCTCTTTGGCAGAAAAAATTAAAGAGCAAGTTATTATTTAAATGGAGAAAGACTGCAAAGTGCTGCAGTACAGCGGGACCTGGGGGTACTTGTGCATGAAACACAGGGGGATGGTATGCAGGTACAGCAAGTGACCAGGAAGGCCAATGGAATCTTGGCCTTTATTGCAAAGGGGATGGAGTATAAAAACAGGGAAGTCTTGTTACAGCTGTATAAAGTATTGGTGAGGCCACACCTGGAATACTGCGCGCAGTTTTGGTTTCCATATTTACGAAAGGATATACTTGTTGTGGAGGCAGTTCAGAGAAGGTTCACTAGGTTCATTACGGAGATGAGGGGGTTGACTTATGAGGAAAGGTCGAGTAGGTTGGGCCTCTACTCATTGGAATTCAGAAGAATGAGAGGTGATCTAATCAAAATGTATAAGATTATGAGGGGGCTTGACAAGGTGGATGCAGAGAGGATATTTCCACCGCTGGGGGGGACTAGAACTAGAGGGCATGATCTTAGAATAACTGGCCACCTATTTAGAACTGAGATGAGGAGAAATTTCTTCTCTGAGGGTTGTGAATGTGTGGAATTCGCTGCTTCAGAGAGCTGTTGAAGCTGGGACATTGAATAAATTTAAGACAGAAATAGACAGTTTCTCAAACGATAAACGTAGAAACATAGAAAATAGGTGCAGGAGTAGGCCATTCGGCCCTTCGAGCCTGCACCACCATTCAATATGATCATGGCTGATCATGCAACTTCAGTACCCCATTCCTGCTTTCTCTCCATACCCCTTGATCCCTTTAGCCGTAAGGGCCACATCTAACTCCCTTTTGAATATATCTAACAAACTGACCTCAACAACTTTCTGTGGTAGAGAATTCCACAGGTTCATAATTCTCTGAATGAAGAAGTTTCTCCTCATCTCGGTCCTAATTGGCTTACCCCTTATCCTTAGACTATGACCCCAGGCTCTGGACTTCCCCAACATCGGGAACATTCTTCCTGCATCTAACCTATCCAATCCCATCAGAATTTTATGTGTTTCTATGAGATCCGCTCTCATTCTTCTAAATTCCAGTGAATATAAGCCTAGTCGATCCAGTCTTTCTTCATATGTCAGTCCTGCCATCCCGGGAATCAGTTTGGTGAACCTTCACTGCACTCCCTCAATAGCAAGAATGTCCTTCCTCAGATTAGGAGACCAAAACTGTACACAATATTCAAGGTGTGGCCTCGCCAAGTCCCTGTACAATTGCAGTAAGACCTCCCTGCTCCCATACTCAAATCCTCTCACTATGAAGGCCAACATGCCATTTGCCTTCTTCACTGCCTGCTGTACCTGCATGCCAACTTTCAATAACTGATGTACCATGACACCCAGGACTCGTTGCACTCCCCTTTTCCCAATCTGTCACCATTCAGATAATATTCTGCCTGTTTTTGCCACCAAAGGGGCTAACCTCACATTTATCTACATTATACTGCATCTGCCATGCGTTTGCCCACTCACCTAACCAGTCCAAGTCACCCTGCAGCCTCTGGGCATCCTTCTCACAGTTCACACTGCCACCCAGCTTAGTGTCATCTGCAAACTTGGAGATATTACATTCAATTGTTTTGTCTAAATCATTAATGTATATTGTAAATTGCTGGGGTCCCAGCACTGAACATTGCAGTACCCCACTAGTCACTGCCTGCCATTCTGAAAAGGACCCATTTATTTCTAATCTTTGCTTCCTGTCTGCCAACCAGTTCTCTATCCGTGTCAATACATTACCCCCAATACCATGTGCTTTAATTTTGCACACTGATCTCTTGTGTGGAACCTTGTCCAAAGCCTTTTGGAAGTCCAAATACACCACATCCACTGGTTCTCCCTTGTCCACTCTACTAGTTATGTCCTCAAAAAATTCTCGAAGATTTGTCAAGCATGATTTCTCCTTCATAAATCCATGCTGACTTGGACCGATCCTGTCACTGCTTTTCAAATACGTTGGAATGCGCTGCACGGGGATAAGGGGTTATGGGGAGCAGGTGGGGAAGTGGAGCTGAGTCCATGATCAGATCAGCCATGATCTTATTGAATAGCGGAGCAGGCTCGAGGGGCAGTATGGCTTACTCTTGTTTCTATATAAGGAGACCAAAACTGTGCACAGTTCTCCAGGTGCAGTCTCACCAAAGCCTTGTACAATTGTAGTAAGACATCCTTACTCTTGTACTCCAACCCCTTGCAATAAAGGCCAACATGCCGACTCTCTTCCGAATTGCTTGCCGTACCTGCATGCTAACTTTCTGTCTTTTCTTAATGAGGATACCTAAATCTCTCTGAACACCAACGTTTAAGTTGTTTCTCACCATTTAAAAAATATTCTCTTTTTCTATTCTTCCTATCAAAGTGAATAACCTCACTTTTCACCACATTATACTCCACTGCCATCTTATTGCCCACTCACTTAACCTGTCTATATCCCTTTGCAGGCTCATTAAAGGGCTAGAATTTCTACTCCATTTTCTCGTTTTTGGCGGAAAACCACCTGGCGAAACTTTCCACTCCATTTCACAAAGATTTCCGCCGGTGGTTTCGAAATACCGCTGGGGAGCAGACCGCTGGCGTGCACTGCTGAAAAAAATGCTACCACCCAAGTTTGGGCTCAGCCGTGACCCACAGGTAAGATTGAAAGAAACACTCAGGAAAAGCAGCTGGAGCTCGATGGTAGATAAGTAGCACTGCAAAAAAAGGTAAGTTAGTGTTTATGATTATTTAAAAATTATTTTACAGCAATTAAAGTTGAAAAGTGTCCTGAGAATGTTTTGATTTTTTTTTACTTTATGTTTTTTGGAAAAAATATTTTTTGTGTTTCCCCCCCCGGCTCCAGGGCCCAACTCACAGCCTCGGTCTAAACTTTAGTAATTACTGCCCATTTTGATTAAGAACCGCCCAATTTGTCCAGGATCGCGTTTTCCACTGGGAATCTGCGTGCAAGACCCATTTTTCTCGCCGGGCGATATTTTTTCCTTTATTTGTGCAATTTTTCACTGGAGTTAATTTAAGAATCTTAGCGATCTTTTGGGTGGCAATCTGGTGGTGGTGGATTTTATGTAAATTCTAGCTCATATTGTCCTCCTCACAGCTTACATTCCCACCTAGCTTTGTATTGCCAGCAAACCTGGATAAACTGCACTCAGTCCCTTCATCTAAGTTATTAATATAAATTGTATATTGCTGAGGCCCAAACACTGATCCTCGCAGCACCCCATTAGTTACAGCCTGCCAAGCAGAAAATGACCCATTTATTCCTACTTTCTGTTTTCTGTCCATTAACCAATCCATGCTAATATAGTACCCTCAACCCCATGAGCCCTTATCTTGCATAGCAATCTTTTATAGGGCACCTTATTGAATGGCCTTTAGAAATCCAAATGTAATACATCCACTGGCTTCCCATTATCTACCCTGCTAGTTACAATCTCAAAAACTTTCATAAAGCTATGCTGCATTTGCCGATCATATTATGATTTTCTAAGTTCTTGGTTACCATTTCCTTAATAATGGATTCCAGCATTTTCCCGACAGTTAACTGGCCTATAGTTCCCTGATTTCTCTCCTGTCCTTCCTTGAATAGCAGGGTTACATTCACTACCTTCCAATCTGCTGGGACCATTCTAGAATCTAGGGAAATTTGGAAGATCATGATCAATATATCCACTAGCTCTGCAGCCACCTCTTTTAGAACCCAAGGGGTTGATTTTTCCTACCGGGTCAGGAGAGAGGCGGGTGACATCAGGGGATTTGAACACCGCTCCTGGCTCCATGTCTGCTTCCCCCACGACTTTCCCCTGATGGGGCTTGATAAACCCGTCCTGCGAGGTTCCTGGCCAATTAAAAGGAAGCGGATCTGATGATACGTCATCAGACGGTTTCCTTAAAGGGACCATGTCCACATTCATTTTGACAATGAGGTGCTGCAAACACTGTACAAAGGTGCATGGTTGTACCCAGGCTCGCCCATGACTCTCTCCAGATGCTTATGGAGGGAGTCACAGCAGGCAGGAAGTTTCTCTTATCTTCCAATAGGCAGAAGAGACTTCCCCAGGACACCAACGCAGCCTGGTTGCACACTGCACAGGAGGGCACAAGCAGGGATATCGTCAGGAGGACCTGGCTGCAGTGGCGCAAACCTTTCAATGATCTCAGTAGATCACGAAACGTTACTGCAAAGCCACACTCAACCTCATCCCGCTGTGCCACTCATCACATCCCCATCACTCTGCCTTCTCTACCCTACTCCTGCACATCCTTACCAACTTACCTTGCACCTCTACCCATTCCTCTCTCTCTACATTTTCACATCCCCATCTCACTAGCCACCCTTCACACGCACCCTCATCCTTGTGCAATCATAACAACTAACAACACACAAGGGTAGGCACTTGGGTCTTTTAGCCAATGTTCATGTAAAGTTTCTGTTAGTGTGTTGCCAAACATTGAAATCTTTATTTTCAACACTTTGCCTACTTGGACAGATTTGTGTGCTCCTTTGGATGTGGCTTAGTGAATGGTGAGATCTAATGGTAGCCCCCGTGTAACGTATTTGCTTATTGGTTTCTTTACTTAAGACTTCAAAGGAACACTTTGCTGTTAAGAACTAGTTGGTTTTTTAACAAAGGTTTAACAATCACACTGCACATAATCCACTAGGGTCACAACTGCAAACCTCAACGTGGATGACTTGGACTCAATTGACTGGGGTTTTATTGGGTCTTGTGAACATCACATGACTGGCTAAGCCACTCACAATGCATTAGCTCTACAAACTGGTGAGCATATTCAGGTGCATATATTACACCCCGCAATGTGTGAAAGGAATGGCTTGGGAATTGTGAGGATGTTTTATGGTGCTCGTGTGGGGTGGTGCCAACCTGGCAGCCAGGGTGTACAGCATCAAGCGAAGTTATCTGGCCATCCCTGGCCTCCCCGGCAGCAATTAGGTCATAAGAACATAAGAAATAGGAGCAGGAGTAGGCCCTATGGCCCCTCGAGCCTGCTCCGCCATTCATTCAATAAGATCAGTGCTGCTCATTGACATCAACTCCACTATCCCGCCCGATCTCCATATCTCTCGATTCAACCAGACTCCAAAAATCTATCGATCTCAGCATCTATAGCCCTCTAGGGCAGAGGATTACAAAGATTTAAGGCCTTGACATCCTTCCTAAAGTGTGGTGCCCAGAATTGGCCACAATACTCCAGCTGAGGCCTAATAAGTGTTTTACAATGGTTTAGCACAACTTCCTTGCTTTTGTACTCTATTCCTCTATTTGAACCAGGTGACTTTTTAAAAAAAACTTTGAGCACTACCAACCTTTAAAGTACACCCTCTATCTATTTTTACATAAATAGACTATTCGGCCCAGCCAGTCCACATCCAATATTGCTACTGCCTCCTCTTTTACTGCTACATTGGCAGCATCCTCTTCTTTAGTGATGACAGATGCAAAGTACTCATATCCTTTTCGGTCCCTAATTGCCTCACACCATCCCTATGACTAAGCTTTTACTATTTATGTGTTTAAGACTGAAGTTCCCTTTAATGTTGGCCAATGATCTATTCTCATACTTTCTTTGTCTTCTTATTCCCTTTTTTTAAAGATAACCTCAGAACTTTCTATATTCAGCTTGGTTCTCCATTGTGTTATGAACCTGACATTTATCATGCGCTTCCTTTTTCTGTATTGGATCCAGTTTTGGATGCCTTCCTATTCCACCTCCTGAGAATGTGTCTACTCTACACCTGAATCATGTGCTGATGCCCTGTCCAGCATCAGGTGATTGCAGAGAAGGTTGGTGTTGTTGTTGGAACTGTGCCTGGTGATATTGGTGTTGCGGCTGATCATGGTGGGATTCTGGAGGAAAAAAGGAGAGATTTTTTCAAGGGCACCGATGCTGATTGAAGAGATGTTAGCTGAAGTTGAGATGATAGAAACGATCTGTCAATGGTGAAATAGATTGTTCCAAGGAGGCAACAGTAGATAGACCATATACTCCAAACACTTCCAAACTGCATAAAGCTCAAGTGTATTCCAAATCTTGAAGGTTCCAGCTTCTAACATTAGAAAGTGAACAGCTGTGAAATGGTAGCATTTATACCACTTTTGCAGCGGTCACCTATTCAAAGCAACCGAGAATCACTGAAAACCTAACATACTTATCTGATGTGATGCTCAAGCGACGGGAACTTTGTGAAAAAGTTGGAAAAATGGTTAGTAGCTGGAAAAATGCTGCTTAAATATCTTTAAACACCCTCTTAAATATTTCAATTGTATCACCCGTTGCTGCAGGCAGAGCTGGCACTTGGGAAACTTACACAGAGGCAGGTCAGAGCGGGATACTTTTAGATTTTGTCAGTGGATCCGCCTCTGAATGCCGGCAAAGTACAGCCCCTAGGATGTCCAGGGGATTTTTTGGCTTTGATTCCCATTCGTTTCTCAAGCACTTTTTCTCTACTGATATTAATTACTTTATGTTCCTCACTCTCGTTATCCCCTTGCTTCCCCACTATTTTTGGTATGTTTTTTGTGTCTTCTACTGTGAAGACAGATAAAAAAATTTGTTTAAATCTGCTATTTCCTTCTTCCCCATTATAACGTCTCCTGTCTCGGCCTCTAAGGGACCAACATTTACTTTTGATACTCTTCCTTTTTACATACTTATTTTTTATATTTCTTGCTATATTCTATTCTCATTCTCTCATTCTATTTTCTCCCTTTATCAATTTTTAGTCATTCTTTGCTGGTTTCTAAAACTTTCCCAATCCTCGGGCCTACAACTATTCTTCACAACATTATAAGCCTCTTGAGCTACCCAATGATGCAAATCACTTTTCTCATGGAGTTTTTATTTCTCAATGGAATGTATATTTGAGAATTTTAGAATATTCCTTTCAACATTCAACAGGCCGCAACCGGTAAGTTTGCCATTATTTTTTTTCAAATCGCCACCGCCCCGTTACATTTCGCCCTGTGAGTGGCCGACAGCCCAGTACGTGTCCCTTGAAGCCGTCACCGGCATCGCATCTTCAGGGGGCGGTACTGAATTTTTGCTCCGGGGCAAAAACGTGTCGCTTTGCACAGTGGTGACATCGTCATCGCCGCGCAGCGAGCGCTGCTGATTACCGCCACAGCTAAACTCCTGCAAAATTTCAAGCAAGTCATTAGTGGCATCGCGCCCGGGCAACAAGTAGTTTGTGCCCCGTTAGCGCCACCCAGTGACAGGCTCCTTCCTGTCACACACTGCTAATCTTTACTCAAATCCCTACACTGCTCCATTGCCTTGACCTTTCTCTTCAGATTTCCAAAGTTCCCCTCACCTGACCCCTTCCCCGCCCCCCCCCTTTTTAGTTTAAAGCCCTAACTATTTGATTCACCCGACACCGGTCCCAGCCCAGTTTAAGTGGAGCCCGTTCCCACAGAACAGAACCCTTTTTCCCCTGTACGAGTGCCAGTGCCCCATGATTCGAAACCCCTTCCTGCCAAACTGCTCTGATCCATGCATTTCTTTGATCTGCTAATCCCAATGCCAATTTGCATATGGTTCAGTTAACAATCCAGAGATTCTTACCTTTGAGGTTCTGCATTTCACTTTGATCCCAAGCTCCTCAAACTCTTTCAGCAGAACCTCATTACTAGTTCTACCTATGTCATTGAACATAAGAACACGAGAAATAGGAGCAGGAGTAGGGCCATTTGGCCCCTCAAGCCATTTAATATCATGACTGGTCTGATCATGGACTCAGCTCCGCTCCCCATTACCCTTTACTCCCTTATCATTCAAAAATCTGTCTATCTCCGCCTTAAATATATTCAATGAACCAGCCTCCATAGCTCTCTGGAGCAGAGAATTCCATAGATTTACAACCTTCTGAGAGAAGAAATTTTTCCTCGTCTCAGTTTTAAATGAACAGCCACTTATTCTAAGACTTGGGGCTAGACTTTCCACTTTTGTGCAAATCGGCCAAAAATGGCCGTTATTTCCAGTGTGGGCAGTAAATATGGGTTTGGAGATTGCCGGATTATCGCCCATTTCCAAAACCCTAACTTTCCATTTTAAAAAATGGGCATTACGGCGAGAGATCTCAAATGGGCGTTAGCGTTAAAATGTTTTTGTTATATATGTATTCTTGTATTTACTCTGTACAGCCACCAGAGAGCTCATCCCTGGAGTCCCAAGGGATCCCATAATCCCTTGGGAGCACAGGTATTTAAGAAGGCTTCACAGGTTGGAGAGGCATTCTGGAGACCTGCAATAAAAGACTAAGGTCACACTTTACTTTGAGCTCAGTGTTCAGACTGACTCTTTCTCCATGCACAACATCTGGCGCTGAGATACAGATAGCGAACCCAAAAATGCAGAGAACAGTGGGCATCCTGGAGAAATTCTCAGAGGGAGATGATTGGGAAACTTTTGTGGAGTGACTCGACCAATACTTCGTGGCCAATGAACTAGATGGGGAAGAAAGTGTTGCCAAACGAAGAGCGATCCTCCTCACAGTCTGTGGGGCACCAACATATGGCCTCATGAAGAATCTGCTCACTCCAGCAAAACCCAAGGAGAAATCATACGACGATTTGTGCACACTGGTCGGAGAGCATTTGAACCCGAAGGAAAGCATCCTGATGGCGAAATACCGGTTCTACACCGACAAAAGTTCTGAAGGCCAGGAAGTGGCGAGTTATGTCGCCGAGCTGAGATGCCTTGCAGGACATTGCGAATTTGAAGGACATTTGGAGCACCTACTGAGACTTTTTCGTACTAGGCGTTGGCCATGAAACCATATTTTGCAAACTTTTGACTGTAGAGACCCCAACCTTGAGTAAGGCCATATCGATAGTCCAGGTGTTCATTGCCACCAGTGACAATATGAAGCAAATCTCTCAGCACACAAGTGCTGCTACAAGTACTGTGAACAAAGTGATGTTGTTTTCGAATCATAACGTACAAGGCAGGTCACACATACCTGCAGCTACACATCTGGGTGATGAATGCAAGGCCATTAACACTTGTTGGCGCTGCGGGGGTGATCGTTTCCATTCATGCCGATTCAAAGAGTATGTTTGCAAGGGCTGTGGAACAATGGGACACCTCCAACGAGTGTGCAGGCGAGCTGCAAAGCCTGTTAAACCTGAAAACCACCATGTTGTAGAGGAGGACAGATCCACGGAGGATCACGATGAACCAGAGCCTCAGACCGCGGAGGCAGAGGTAGATGGGGTGCACATTCACCACAAATTGTCCCCCAATAATGCTGAATGTTGAACTAAATGGACTCCCAGTGTCAATGGAGCTGGACACAGGCACAAGCCAGTCCATTAGGGGCAAAAAGACTTTCGAAAGGTTGTGGTGCAACAAGGCCTCAAGGCCAGTCTTAACTCCCATTCACACGAAACTAAGAACTTACACGAAAGAACGGATTCCTGTAATTGGCAGTGCTACCGTAAAGGTCTCCTATGATGAAGCGGTGCACAAGCTATCACTCTGGGTGGTACCGGGCGATGGTCCCACGCTGCTTGGCAGGAGCTGGCTGGGAAAGATACGCTGGAACTGGGACGACATCCGAGCGTTATCACCCGCTAACACTTCATGTGCCCAGGCCTTAAACAAATTTCCTTCGCTGTTCAAACCAAGCATCGGGAAATTCCAAGGAGCAAAAGTGCAGATCCACCTAATTCTGGGGGTACGACCCATCCATCACAAGGCGAGAGCGGTACCATACATGAGAGAAAGGGTAGAGATCAAACTAGACCGGCTGCAAAGAGAGGGCATCATTTCACCGAACAAGTTCAGCGAGTGGGCCAGGCCTATTGTCCCAGTCCTCAAGGGAGACGGCACTATCAGAATCTGTGGCGATTACAACGTAACTGTCAATCGTTTCTCCCTGCAGGACCAATACCCACTACCAAAGACAGACGACATCTTTGCAACGCTAGCAGGAGGAAAGAAGTTCTTGAAGCTGGATCTGACTTCAGCCAAATGACGCAGGAACTGGAGGAATCATCGAGGGCCCTCACCTGCATCAACACGCACAAAGGTCTTTTTGTTTATAACAGATGCCGATTTGGAATCTGATCGGTGGCGCCGATATTCCAGAGAAACATGGAAAGCTTACTGAAGTCAGACCCGCACACCGTGGTCTTCCAGGACGACATCTTGGTCACAGGTCGGAACACAGTCAAACATCTGCAGAACCTGGAGGAGGTTCTGAGTCGACTCAACCACGTGGGGCTCAGGTTAAAACGCTCGAAATGCGTTTTCCTGGCACCTGAAGTGGAGTTCCTGGGAAGGAGGATTGCGGCGGATGGCATCAGGCCCACCAACTCAAAGAAGGAGGCAATCGAGTACGCACCAAGGCCATAGAACATGACAGAGCTGCGGTCTTTTGAGACTTCTGAACAACTTTGGTAACTTCTTACCGGGTCTCAGCAGACTGTTAGAACCACTACATGTCTTACTACGAAAAAGGGACAAATGGGTTTGGGGCAAAAGCCAAGAAAATGCCTTTGTAAAAGTGAGAAAATTGTTATGTTCAAACAAATTGCTTGTGTTGTATGATCCATGTAAGCGTTTGGTACGAGCATGTAATGCGTCATCATATGGCGTCGGGTGTGTATTGCAACAAGCTAATGATTTCGGGAAACTGCAACTGGTTGCTTATGCATCTAGGAGTCAGTCTAAGGCTGAGAGAGCCTACTACAGCATGATTGAGAAAGAAGCGTTAGCATGTGTTTATGGGGTAAAGAAAATGCATGAATACCTTTTTGGGCTAAAATTCGAATTGGAAACTGACCATAAGCCACTTATATCCCTGTTTTACGAGTGTCCAGAGATGGGTGCTCACGTTGTCTGCATACAACTGCACCATCTGCCACAGGCCAGGCACAGAAAGCTGCGCCGATGCTCTCAGTAGGCTGCCATTGCCCACCACAGCGGTGGAAATGGCGCAGCCCACAGGTCTAGCCATGGTTATGGAAGCATTTGAGTGTGAGCAATCACCCGTCACTGCCCAGCAGATCAAAACCTGGACAAGCCAGGACCCCTTATTATCTCTAGTCAAAGGCTGTGTGCTTCACGGGAGCTGGTCCAGTGTCCCAGTGGAAATGCAGGAAGTGATAAAGCCGCTCCAGCGGCGCAAAGATGAAATGTCTCTACAGGCAGACTGCCTTCTGTGGGGCAATTGAGTAGTGGTCCCCAAGAAGGGCAGAGACATCCTCATCAATGATCTCCACAGTATCCACCCAGCCACCGTAATGATAAAAGCAATAGCCAGGTCCCACGTGTGGTGGCCCGGTATCGGTGTGAACTAAGAGTCCTGCATTCACAGATGTAATATATGCTCGCAGTTAAGCAATGTACCCAAGGAGGCGCCGCTCAGTTTATGGTCTTGGCCCTCCAAATCGTGGTCTAGTGTACACGTCGACTATGCAGGCCCATTCTTGGATAAGATGTTCCTTGTGGTTGCAGACCCGTACTCCAAGTGGATTGAATGCGAGATAATGTCGGCTAGCATGTCCGCTGCCACTACCGCGCACCATGTTTGCTACACACGGCTTACCCGATGTCCTGGTGAGCGACAACGGGCCATGTTTTACCAGTGCTGAGCTCAAAGAATTCATGACCCGTAATGGGATCAAACATGTCACATCTGCCCCGTTTAAACCAGCATCCAATGGTCAGGCAGAGAGAGCAGTGCAAACCATCAAGCAAGGCTTGAAGAGGGTAACTGAAGGCTCACTGCAGACTCACCTATCCCGAGTCCTGCTTAGCTACCGCACGAGACCCCACTCACTCACTGGGATCCCACCTGCTGAACTGCTCATGAAAAGCGCACTTAAGACAAGGTTCTAGTTAGTTCACTCTGAACTACATGAACAGGTAGAGAACAGGCAGCTTCAACAAAATGCATACCATGATAGCGCAAATGCGTCACACGAGATTAAAATCAATGATCCTGTCATTTGTATTAAATTATGGACAAGGTCCCAAGTACTTCCCGGCACTATCATGGCCAAAGAGGGGAGCAGGGTTTTTCGGGTCAAACTTTCAAATGGACTCATTCACTGAAAACATTTGGACCAAATCAAACTCAGATTCATGGACTATCCTGAGAAACCTACCTTGGACCCTATCTTTTTTGATCCCCCAACATACACACCAGTGGCAACCGGCACCACGAAGCAGAACCCATCATCCACAGCAGTCCTGCAGGCCCCAACACACCAGGCAGCCCAGCAAGGCCAGCTGCATAGCAGATTAGCGAGGGCCCAACAAATGATTCAACAGCACCAGCTTTCACACCAAGATGATCAACCAGGGCAAGAAGGACCCCAGATCGACTCACATTGTAAATAGTTACACTATTGACTTTGTGGGGAGAGTATTATTATATATGTATTCGTGTACTTACTCTGTACAGCCACCAGAGGGCTCATCCCTGGAGTCCCAAGGGATCTCATAATCTCTTGGGAACACAGGTATTTAAGGAGGCTTCACAGGTTGGAGAGGCACTCTGGAGACCTGCAATAAAAGACTAAGGTCATACTTTACTTTGAGCTCAGTGTTCAGTCTGACTTTCTCCATACACAACAGTTTTGACCTGCCATAAAGTATCGCCGACCATAGCAACAGCATGGCAATGCTCGTTTCCTGCATTTCAGGAGGTCAGGGGTCATCATTACATGCACAGAAGAGGAGACAGAGAGAGGGAGCAGAGATGGACTGAAATAGTTTGTGGCTGTGGTGTGTGTTTCTTTGGCTGCTGTGGGAGATTTACCAGAAGCAAAATGTCTACTAAGCAGAGAGTTTTGGTCCAACATATAATATATAACATGGAAGGGATGGAGGAGGCCCTGGAGCGGTTAGCCAGGAACACTGGTGGCAGAGGGCTCCCAGAGCGCGGCATTGCACCCCAAGGTGCCGCACCCCCATTGCCAACGACACGAGGGCCAGTAGAAAGATCTTACTTCTGGCTCGGAGCACTTTCCCACCTCAGGACTGTCCTCTCCTGTATCCGTCCAAAAAACGGTGGTTCTGCCGTCATCCTTCCCAATGAAGCAATGCCCGAGGAGCTCCTCGGCCAGGTGGCTTGGAGTCAGGAGTGGAAGGGGAAGGGGTAGAGGTGGGGAGGAGAAGGGAAGGAAAGTGAGGTGCATGGCCGCAGGTGTTGTCTGGGGCATATTTTTAGGTTGCTGGTGCTATTTTAATGGGAGCGCGGGGCAAGGGGACAGTGGGCTACCTTGTTGGTTTGCATTTGTGTTCTGTTTTGCTGGAAATGGGGACCATTGTAATGATGTAAATGTGATAAATTTGTTGTGGGGTGGGCTGCGGTGTTTTTTTAACAGTTATACTGATGATTTCAGACAAATGGTCCGATTAAATGTTTTTAAATTTAACATAACCTTGTTTCGCATTGTCTCAGATAGCTGCACCGTTACACCCTGGTGATTCCTTACCATGAAAGGGTATAATTACACTTAACTTGAATCAACTTAAACTGTCACCAAGGTGATAGACACCATTGATGTATGATCTGCACACCCAGCAGAATTGCAGCTTTGTAAATACCACCAACGTTCTTTCAAGCAAAGTGTTCATTTATGAGCTGCTGATGTAAGAGTCTTGCAGCTATGTAGCCACCACGGGCCCTTTCCTGCGGTCTAGAGGGGGGCGGTGGCATAGTTTCAGCGTCGGCCTGATTGTCTGGCCCGAGGTCAGTGTCCACCTCCTCGTCCTCCTCTTCCTCCTCTTCCTCTCTCTCCTGAGGTGGACCGTCAGACCCTTCCGGCAATTCTTGTCCCTTCCTGATAGCCAAGTTGTGCAGCATGGAGCACACCACCACGAATTGAGCTACCTGCTCAGGGTGGTATTGGAGCTCACCTTCTGAGTGGTCCAGGCATCTGAAGTGCTGCTTAAGCACTCCAATGGTTTTTCTCGACGATATTGCGAGTGGATCTGTGGCTCTCGTTGTATCGCTTCTCGGCTTCGGTATGGGCGTCACACAGGGGGATCATCAGCCAAGTGGCGAGGCCATATCCTTTGTCACCAAGCATCCAGCATTGTCCTTGTGGCTGACTGGTAAACATGTCAGATACAGCGCTCTCATGCAGGATGTGAACATCATGGATGCTGCCCAGAAACTTAGCAGTCACTGCCATAATAATTTGTTGGTGGTCAACAACAAGTTGCACATTCAGGGAGTGGACTCCCTTGCTGTTCCTAAAAACCTCTGCATCCTGAAAAAGTGCCCGCATCGCAATGTCTGTACAGTCTATTGCTAGCTGCACCTTGGGGAAGTTAACAATTCGGTAGAATCCTAAAGCCCTTAGTCTGAGCCTCCTTGTTCATAGGGAAGCTGATCAAGTCTCTCCTGCGTGCGTAAAGGGCTTCAGTGACCTGTCTAATGCAGCAATGTGTGGCATGCTGAGATATAGCACAAATGTCGCCAGCTGAGGCCTGAAAGGAACCCAACGCGTAGAACGAAGTGTCGCGGTGACCTTGACCTCGATGGACAGTGCAGTCCTGATGGTGCTGGCAGGCTGCAGATCTCCCCTGATGAGCTGGCATATCTCACTGATAACCTCTTGGTGGAAACGCAGTCTCCGAAGGCAGGTGGTGTCGGACAAGTTGTGGTAAGACTGCTTCTCCCTGTAAGTGCGGGGGGGTGCAACGTCTGGTCCTCCTCATCAATCTGGCACGTCTTACATTGGGCACATAATGCTGTCGAATGTACCTTCTGCCATCTCGATTCTGCAGCATGTGCGTGGTCATCAAGAGGCTGAGAAATGACAGCTATTGGAATACCTATCAGTATTACACCGATTGTTCACAAACAATAAATGTTCCCACTAAGACACCTAAAGTAAATTCCAATCGTCCACAGTTTGAAAGATATTTGTTCAGATGTTCACATCACCTTAAAAGACCTCCAGAGTACATCCAAACTCCCTTGAAGTTGAAGCAGAGCAGCCTTTTAAATGATGTGACCTGTGATTTAGAAAATGGCGTCCATACCGGGTTCAACTTTTTCTCAGCTTTTTTTCGGCAAGCGATATTGTTGGCGATGTGTACGAGGTGCCAAAAGTAAGGATGGGCGATATTCTGGATGTTAGTTTTGGCAAATGTGATCTTTATGACAAAACAGTGGTCAGGCAGTATTATTAAATCTCGGCGTTAATTACGTGCCAAAAGTAACGCTGGGTGATATTATGGGCGTTGGTTTCACCCATTCTGATCTTTCCACCCCAAAAAAGTGGCCGGGCGGTATTATTTCTTATCGGCGTTACGTACATGTCGAAAGTAATGTTCGGCGATAAGTCACCGACAAATGGGCGGCAGTTACCATTTTGTGGCTAAATGGCGATATATGGGCGTTATACCTCATTTCGGTGTTAAAATGGACACTAAGTGGGCGGTATGCATGCAAAAATAATGGAAAATCTAGTCCTATGTCCCCTCATTTTAGTTTCCCCTATGAGTGGAAATATCCTCTCTGCATCCACCTTGTCAAGCCCCCTCATTATCTTACAAGTTTCAAGAAGATCACCTCTCATTTTTCTGAACTCCAATGTGTATAGGCCCAACCTACTCAACCTACCCTCATGTCAACCCCCTCATCTCCGGAATCAACCTAGTGAACCTTCTTTGAACAGCCTCCAATGCAAGTATATCCTTCCTTAAATACGGAGACCAAAACTGTACGCAGTACTCCAAATGTGGCCTCACCAATACCCTGTACAGTTGTCGCAGGATTTCTCTGCTTTTATACTCTATCCCCCTTGCAATAAAGGCCAACATTCCATTTGCCTTCCTGATTACTTGCTGTACCTGCATACTAACTTTTTGTGTTTCATGCACAAGGACCCCCAGGTCACTCTGTAGTGCAACACTGCAATTTTTTTTCCAATTAAATTATAATTTGCTTTTCTATTATTTCTGCCAAAGTGGATAACCTCACATTTTCCCACCTTGTACTCCATCTGCTAATTTTTTGCCCACTCA
Source organism: Pristiophorus japonicus (assembly GCF_044704955.1). Taxonomy (NCBI): domain Eukaryota; kingdom Metazoa; phylum Chordata; class Chondrichthyes; family Pristiophoridae; genus Pristiophorus; species Pristiophorus japonicus. Next base: position 89,466,087 of record NC_091983.1, read on the forward strand.
CTTAGCCTGTCTATATCCCTTTGCAGATTTTGTGTGTCCTCCTCACAATTTGCTTTCCCACCCATCTTTGTATCATCAGCAAACTTGGCTATATTACACTTGGTCCCTTCATCCAAGTCATGAACATAGATTGTAAATAGTTGAGGACGCAGCACTGATCCCTGCAGCACCCGACTAGTTACTGTTTGCATACCGAAAAATGACCCATTTATCCCAACTCTCTGTTTTCTGTTAGCTAGCCAATCCTCTATCCATGCTAATATATTACTCCCAACCCCGTGAGCTTTAATCTTGTGCAGTAACCTCTTCTGTGACACCTTATCGAATTCCTCCTAGAAATCCAAATACACTACATCCACTAGACACCCCCCCCCCACCCCCCACCGCCTTATCCATTCTGCTCGTTACATCCTCAAGAACTGCAGCAAATTTGTCAAACATGATTTCCCTTTCATAAAACCATGCTGACTCTGCTTGATTGAATCATGCTTTTCTAAATATCCCGCTACTGCTTCCTTAATAACGGACTCCAACATTTTCCCAACGACAGATGTTAGGCTAACTGGTCTATAGTTTCCTGCTTTATGTCTGCCTCCTTTTTTAAATAGGGGCGTTACATTTGCGTTTTTCCATCTGCTGGGACAGCCCCTGAATCCTATGTGGACCACAACAGCTGGATTCCCCCACCTCCAACTCCAAATTTTCTCCAGCCGCTAGGAGATATCCTTAACCCAAGCACTGGGCAGACAATGCAACGTTTGGAGCTCCCGGTCATGGCTGTAGAGAACTGTATCTATACCCCTGACCATGCGGTCCCCTACAATTACAACATCCTTTTTCTGTCGCTCACTTGAATAGTCTCCTGTACCATGGCGCCGTGGTCAGTTTGTTCATTCATCCTGGAGATTTTGCTTTCATCCACGCAGGCAGCAAGAACCTGTTGGATAAGGGCAAAGGCCAAGGCTCCTTCAGCACTGCACCTGGGGCCCCCTTACTTGTCTGAGTTGCAGTCACATAGAAACATAGAAAATAGGTGTAGGAGTAGGCCATTCGGCCCTTCAAGCCTGCATTACCATTCAATAAGATCATGGCTGGACATTCCCTCACTACCTCTTTCCTGCTTTGTCTCCATACCCCTTGATGCCCTTAGCCATAAGGGCCATATCTAACTCCCTCTTGAATATATCCAATGAACTGGCATCAAAAACTCTCTACGGCAGGGAATTCCACAGGTTAACAACTCTGAGTGAAGAAATTTCTCCTCATCTCAGTCCTAAATAGTCTACCACTTATCCTAAGACTGTGTCCCCTGGTTCTGGACTTTCCCAACATCGGGAACATTCTACCTGCAGCAAACCTGTCCCATCCCGTCAAAATCTTATATGTTTCTATGAGATCCCCTCTCATCCTTCTAAACTCCAATGTATAAAGACCCAGTTGATCCAGTCTCTCCTCATATATCAGTCCTGCCACCCCAGGAATCAGACTGGTGAACCTTCGCTACACTCCCTCAATTGCAAGGACATCCTTTCTCAGATTAGGAGACCAAAACTGAACACAATATTTCAGATGAGGCCTCACCAAGGCACTGTACAACTGCAGTAAGACCTCCCTGCTCCTATACACAAATCCCCTAGCTATGAAGGTCAACATACCATTTGCCTTCTTCACCGCCTGTTGTACCTGTATGCCAACTTGCAATGACTGATGAACCATGACAGCCAGGTCTCGTTGCAGTTCCCTTTTCCTAATCTGCCACCATGCAGATAATATTCTGTCTTTGCGTTTTTGCCCCCAAAGTGGATAACCTCACATTTATCCACATTATACTGCATCTGCCATGCATTTGCCCACTCACCTAACCTGCCCAAGTCACCCTGCAGCCTCCTAGCGTCCCCCTCACAGCTCACACCGCCACCCAGTTTAGTGTCATCTGCAAACTTGGATATATTACACTCAATTACTTCATCTAAATCATTAATGTATATTGTAAAGAGCTGGGGTCCCAGCACTGAGCCCTGCAGCACTCCACTAGTCACTGCCTGCCATTTTGAAAAGGACCCGTTTATCCCGACTCTCTGCTTTCTGCCTGCCAACCAGTTCTCTATCAACATCAGTATATTACCCCCAAAACCATGTGCTTTGAATTTGCACAACAATCTCTTGTGTGGGATCTTGTCAAAAGCCTTTTGAAAGTCCAAATACACCACATCCACTGGTTCTCCCTTGTCCACTCTACTAGTTACATCCTCAAAAAATTCCAGAAAATTTGTCAAGCAATGATTTCCCCTTGATAAATCCATGCTGATTTGGACCGATCCTGTCACTGCTTTCCAAATGTGCTGCTATTACATCTTTAATAATTGATTCCAATATTTTCCCCACTACTGATGTCAGGCGAACTGGTCTATAATTATCTGCTTTCTCTCTCCCTCCCTTTTTAAAAAGTGGTGTTACATTAGCTACCCTCCAGGAACTGATCCAGAGTCAATAGACGGTATGAAAAGGATCACCAATGCATCCATATTTCTAGGGCCACTTCCTTAAGTACTCTGAGATGCAAACTATCAGGCCCCAGGGATTTATCGGCCTTCAATCCCATCAATTTCCCAAACACAATTTCCTGCGTAATAAGGATATCCTTCAGTTCCTCCTTCTCACTAGACACTCAGTCCCCTAGTACTTCCAGAAGGTTATTTGTGTCTTCCTTCGTGAAGACAGAACCAAAGTATTTGTTCAATTGGTCTGCCATTTCTTTGTTCCCCATTATAAATTCACCTGAATCCGACTGCAAAGGGACCTACGTTTGTCTTCACTAATATTTTTCTCTTCACATATCTATAGAAGCTTTTACAGTCAGTTTTTATGTTCCCGGCAAGCTGCTTCTTGTACTCTATTTTCCCCTTCCTAATTAAACCCTTTGTCCTCCTCTGCTGGATTCTAAATTTCTTCCAGTCCTCAGGTTTGCTGCTTTTTCTGGCCAATTTATATGCCTCTTCCTTGGTTTTAACACTATCCTTAATTTCCCTTGTTAGCCACGGTTGAGCCACCTTCCCCATTTTATTTTTATTCCAGAGAGGGATGTACAATTGCTGAAGTTCATCCATGTGATCTTTAAATGTTTGCCATTGCCTATCCACCATCAAGCCTTTAAGTATCATTTGCCAGTCTATTCTAGCCAATTCACGCCTCATACCTTCAAAGTTACCTTTCCTTAAGTTCAGGGCTCTAGTTTCTGAATTAACTGTGTCACTCTTCATCTTAATAAAGAATTCTACCATGTTATGGTCACTCTTCCCCAAGGGGCCTCGTACAACAAGATTGCTAATTAGTCCTTTCTCATTACACATCACACAGTCCAGGATGGCCAGCTCCCTAGTTGGTTCCTCGACATATTGGTCTAGAAAACCATCCCTAATACACCCCAGGAAATCCTCCTCCACTGCATTGCTACCAGTTTGGTTAGCCCAATCAATATGTAGATTAAAGTCACCCATGATAACTGCTGTAGCTTTATTGCATGCATCCCTAATTTCTTGTTTGATGCTGTCCCCAACCTTACTACTACTACTGTTTGGTGGTCTCCACACAACTCCCACTAGCATTTTCTGCCCCTTGGTATTCCATAGCTCCACCCATACAGATTCCACATCATCCAAGCTAATGTCCTTTCTTACTATTGCATTAATTTCCTCTTTAACCAGCAATACCACCCTGCCTCCTTTTCCTTTCTGTCTATCCTTCCTAAATGTTGAATACCCCTGGATGTTGAGTTCCCAGCCTTGGTCACCTTGGAGCCATGTCTCCGTGATGCCAATTACCTCATACCCATTAATTGCTATCTGCGCAGTTAATTCGTCCACCTTATTCCAAATACTCCTTGCATTGAGGCACAGAGCCTTCAGGCTTGTCTTTCTAACACACTTTGCCCTTTTAGAATTTTGGTGTAATGTGGCCCTTTTTGCTTTAGGTTTCTCTGCCCTCCACTTTTACTTTTCTTCTTTATCTTTTGCTTCTGCCCCCATTCTACTTCCCTCTGTCTCCCTGCACAAGTTCCCATCCCCCTGCCATATTAGTTTAACTCCTCCCCAACAGCACTAGCAAACACTCTCCCTCGAACATTGGTTCGAGTCCTGCCCAGGTGCAGACCGTCACACCTTCCTGTCCCTGACCACTAACGAGAACTGTACTATTACCTAACCTAAGGGGTGTGACTACCTCCTGGATCAAAGTGTCCAGATAACTCTCCCCCTCCCTGATACCCTACAACTCTGAGCTGAAGTTCCTTGAGATGTGGATACTTACTGGAGACATGTTCGTCCAGGATCACGATGCTCTTCACAAACTCCCACATGCTGCAGCTGTGGCACATCATCTGCACTGCCAGCTCCATTTAAACTTGTTAGCTATTTAATATTGATGTATTTAATTAACTTAGCTTATCGTTTAGTTTTTAACTAACAACTAGATCTAATTTAATTTACAGGAAGATAACATTAAATATTTACCTGTGACACAAAGCACGCCAAGTATTGGAGGCAAAAATCCCTCTCTCCACTCTCCACTCTCCACTCTCCACTCTCCACTCTCCACTCTCCACTCTCCACTCTCCACTCTCCACTCTCCACTCTCCACTCTCCACTCTCCACTCTCCACTCTCCACTCTCCACTCTCCACTCTCCACTCTCCACTCTCCACTCTCCACTCTCCACTCTCCCAAGCTTAGCACTTCGTGCATTGGCAGATAGTGTTAACTTTTATACTCTTGGAGCCACACCCAAATTACAAGTGCTGACTCTTTCAAACAATCATTAAAAGTCAACCATGTGCCCCCTTGTTAAAGCGGCACAACCAATAAAAGCTGTAAATTAACAAAAATTTCAAATGAATCTTAAGAAATCAAACCAATATCTTAAAAAATATGGAACGCTTCATGAATTTGCATGTCATTCTTGCGCAGGTGCCATACTAATCTTCTCTGTAACGTTCCAATTTTAGTATACGTGCTGACTCAGCTACCTGCTCACAGGAACAATATTCAAGACAAATACTTGCAGCTGACTGACAGTTAACTGTCACTGACAGGCAATTTCTGTTAACTACAGTTTTTAAAGTTCTAAGTTAAATTCAAAATGTTGAACTAAATTTCAGTTTTTACAGCTGGTACTCACCCGGTACTTACCAAAGTCTTCCACTCTCTCCAAATATCCAAATTTAACACTCTGTTTAGGAGCATTCCGTTTAAGACCACTCTTACTTCAAGACAGCCAGCACAGATTTGTAAAAGACAAGTCATGCATGACAATATAATATAATTTATTGTGGAAATAAGAGTTTATTGATAAAGGAAAAGTAGTGAATGTTATGTAACTGGATTTTGAAAAGGTATTTGACAAGGTGCCATGTAGGAGGTTTGCTAATAGTTGGTTAAAAGAAAGAAGACGGAGGGTTGTGGCTAATGGATGTTTTTCCAGGCGAGAGAGCAGTCAAGAAGGACCAATTTTGGGCCCATTGCTCTTCTGTCTCATATTTTTGATACATTTGGGGACAAAGAATAAAGGGATGAAATTGAACTAAATGGTAAAACTTTAAAAGCGGAACTGCAGATGGCGTTAGGAGTTCAGATCCATAGATCTTTAAAGTGGGAGGACAAGTTGATAAAACTATAAAAATGCATATCATATCCTAGGTTTTTCAGCACAGGTATAGGGGCTGAAATTCATCAACTCACCGCCTGCTGCCGCCGGCTGCCATCCACTACTGCCGACTGCTGTCCACTGCTGCCGTCATTCCTCATGAAGATCTCTCCAGTGCCACTGGAGGTGGCCTGGAGTGGGCTGGAGTGGCCGGGAGGAGCGAGCCGCTGGGAACTGCCCGCTTACGTCAGCAGACGGCCGAGTGGTGCAACTGACCTCCCGCCCACCGAGCTCCCAGATTCCTGCGTGTGGGAGTCGGCGCCAGAATGGGGGTGGTCCGCTACGAGGAGGCTGGTCTGTCCTCGATGGTAAGTAGGAAGAGCCTGAAAAAAAGGTAAGTGAACATTTAAAAACATTTTTTTAACCCCTTCTCTGGATGGGGTCCCTGAAGGTCTTTGGGTAATTAAAACATTTTTTTTACTGCTAATTTTTTTTTCAGGTCTTCGACCCTCCGTGGGCCCGACTCCATCCTCAATGATACTTGGGCGGCAAGCGCCTCTGCCGCTGAGAATGAGAGCCCCTGCCTGTTGCTGCCCAGATTGGTGGTGTACGTCATCCATTTGCCACCCACTGACCTTTGAGGGACCTCGGCAATGAATATCCCGTCCAAAGTACCGTCCGGTACCTCAGCGGCCATCGGCGGCACTTTGGGTGGCACTTGGGTGGGCGGAGGCCTGGATGAAAATCGGCACCATATATAGAGTATAAAAGCAAAGTAGTAACACCCAAATTTATATAAATAATTTGAGAAGTCGCAGTTAGACTAATGGAGTACAGGGACTACGTTGTACTGGTTTTGCCAGTGAAATTCACCCCAAATCGGCCAAACCAACCAAAAAGATCGAGAAATTTCAAGTGAAAGTTATGTTCAACGCAAACCGAGTTTCCGCGATCTTTTATGGCAGTTTAAAAAATATTGTACATGTAGCCGGTTCCTCCCACAAAACTGGTCATGCCCCCAGATCGAAATAAAGAGCATGGCGAGTTTCCACCAATTGCGTGTTTGCTGCCTTTGAGGATGCTTTTCAAAATAAGCTTTTTTTTTACATGCAAGGGCACTAATAGGCACCTTTTCAATGTTTTAAAATATTTAACAAAATTTAATTTACTAAGAAACTGACGAATGTACACCAATGAAACTAATAATTGATCTGTAGAGGTTTTTTTAAAAAGTCATTTTCAGTTATTTAAATCAGGTTACGCATAAGTAATGAATTAGACACAAGTAATGAATCAGACGGATTTGATCCTATGTACAGATGGAAACACGTCACTCCAAATGATCGCCGGGCCCCAGTTATGGCGAAATGTTAGTCGAGAGGCGGGAGTTCGTGGAGGCAGAGGCCTACAAAAGGCCCAGCGGGTGGTTGGACAGGCGGCGGCAGTGGAGAGGCCCAGCCGGTGCAGCTGCAGCGGGGAGAGAAGTAGCAAAAAAGAAGTATAAAGAAATTGAAAGGTGATGTCACAGCCAAGGGGGTAAGTGATTGGCTGGTGATTGGTAAGTAGCTTTTCTTTTTTCTTTTCTTTACCAGTAAGTAACATTTAGCATTGTTGTTGCCAAATTAGGTTAATCTAAGGGTTAAGTCATGGCAGGACAGCTCGGACACGTGTTATGCTCCTCCTGCACTATGTAGGAAGTCAGGGACGCTTCCGGTGTCCCTGACGATTACATGTGCGGGAAGTATATCTGCCTCCAACTCCTGACGGACCGCATTGCGGCACTGGAGCTGCGGGTAGATTCACTCTGGAGCATGCACGATGTTGAGAATGACGTGACTAGCACGTTTAGCGAGTTGGTCTTACCGCAGGAAAAGCGTACACAGCCAGATAGCAAATGGGTGACCAACAGGAAGAACAGTGCAAGGTAGGTAGTGCAGGGGTCGCCTGTGGTCATCCCCCTGCAAAACAGATACACCGCTTTGGGTACTGTTGAGGGGGGTGACTCATCAGTGGGGAGCAGCAGCAGCCAAGTTCATGGCACTGTGGGTGGCTCTGCTGCACAGGAGGGCAGGAAAAAGAGTGAGAGAGCTATAGTGATAGGGGATTCAATTGTAAGGGGAATAGATAGGCGTTTCTGCGGCCGCAACCGAGACTCCAGGATGGTATGTTGCCTCCCTGGTGCAAGGGTCAAGGATGTCTCGGAGTGGGTGCAGGACATTCTGAAAAGGGAGGGTGAACAGCCAGTTGTCGTGGTGCATATAGGTACCAAATATATAGGTAAAAAATGGGTTGAATCCGACGAGACGAATTTCGGGAGCTAGGCGCTAAATTAAAAAGTAGGACATCAAAAGTAGTAATCTCAGGATTGCTACCAGTGCCATGTGCTAGTCAGAGTAGGAATCGCAGGATAGCGCAGATGAATACGTGGCTTGAGGAGTGGTGCAAAAGGGAGGGATTCAAATTCCTGAGACATTGGAACCGGTTCTGGGGGAGGTGGGACCAGTACAAACCGGACGGTCTGCACCTGGGCAGGACCGGAACCAATGTCTTAGGGGGGGTGTTTGCTAGTGCTGTTGGGGAGGAGTTAAACGAACATGGCAGGGGGATGGGAACCTATGCAGGGAAACAGAGGGAAACAAAATGGAGGCAGAAGCAAAAGACAGAAAGGAGAATAGTAAAAGTGGAGGGCAGAGAAACCCAAGGCGAAAAACAAAAAGGGCCACATTACAGCAAACTTCTAAAAGGGCAAAGTATGTTAAAAAGACAAGCCTGAAGGCTCTATGCCTCAATGCGAGAAGTATTTGGAATAAGGTGGATGAATTAACTGCGTAGATAGCAGTTAACGGATATGATGTAATTGGCATCACGGAGACATGGCTCCAGGGTGACCAAGGCTGGGAACTCAACATCCAGGGGTATTCAACATTTAGGAAGGATAGGCAGAGAGGAAAAGGAGGTGGGGTGGCGTTGCTGGTTAAAGAGGAAATTAATGCAATAGTAGGGAGGGACATTAGCTTGGATGATGTGGAATCGGTATGGGTGGAGCTGCGGAATTCCAAAGGGCAGAAAATGCTAGTGGGAGTTGTGTACAGACCACCAAACAGTAGTAGTGAGGTTGGGCACAGCATCAAACAAGAAATTAGGGATGTGTGCAATAAAGGTACAGCAGTTATTATAACGACTTAAATCTACATATTGATTGGGCTAACCAAACTGGTAGCAATGCAGTGGAAGAGGATTTCCTGGAGTGTATTAGTGATGGTTTTCTAGACCAATATGTCGAAGAACCAACTAGAGCTGGCCATCCTAGACTGCGTGATGTGTAATGAGAAAGGACTAATTAGCAATCTTGTTGTGTGAGGCACCTTGGGGAAGAGTGACCATAATATGGTAGAATTCTTTATTAAGATGGAGAGTGACACAGTTAATTCGGAAACTAGGGTCCTGAACTTAAGGAAAGGTAATTTCGACGGTATGAGGCGTGAATTGGCTAGAATAGACTGGCAAAGGATACTTAAAGGGTTGACGGTGGATAAGCAATGGCAAACATTTAAAGATCACATGGATGAACTTCAGCCATTGTACATCCCTGTCTAGAGTAAAAATAAAATGGGGAAGGTGGCTCAACCATGGCTAACAAGGGAAATTAAGGATAGTGTTAAAACCAAGGAAGAGGCATACAAATTGGCTAGAAAAAGAAACAAACCTGAGGACTGGGAGAAATTTAGAATTCAACAGAGGAGGACTCAGGGTTTAATTAAGAGGGGGAAAATAGAGTACGAGAGGAAGCTTGCAGGGAACATAAAAACTGACTGCAAAAGCTTCTATAAATATGTGAAGAGAAAATGATTAGTGAAGACAAACGTAGGTCCTTTGCAGTCGGATTCAGGTGAATTTATAATGGGGAACAAAGAAATGGCAGACCATTTGAACAAATACTTCAGTTCTGTCTTCACAAAGGAAGACACAAATAACCTTCTGAATGTATTATGGGACAGTGGGTCTAGTGAGAAGGAGGAACTGAAGGATATCCTTATTAGGCGGGAAATTGTATTAGGGAAATTGATGGGATTGAAGACTGATAAATTCCTGGGGTCCGATAGTCTGCATCCCAGAGTACTTAAGGAAGTGGCCCTAGAAAAAGTGGATGCATTGGTGATCATTTTCCAACATCTATCGACTCTGGATCAGTTCCTATGGACTGGAGGGTAGCTAATGTAACACCACTTTTTAAAAAAGGAGGGAGAGAGAAAATGGGTAATTATAGACCGGTTAGCCTGACATCAGTAGTGGGGTAAATGTTGGAATCAATCATTAAGGATGAAATAGTAGTGCATTTGGAAAGCAGTGACAGGATCGGTCGAAGTCAGCATGGATTTATGAAAGGGAAATCATGCTTGATGAATCTTCTGGAATTTTTTGAGGATGTAACTAGCAGAGTGGACAAGGGAGAACGAGTGGGTGTGGTGTAGTTGGACTTTCAAAAGGCTTTTGACAACGTCCCGCACAAGAGATTGGTGTGCAAAATCAAAGCGCATGGTATTGGGGGTAATGGATTGACGTGGATAGAGAACTGGTTGGCAGACAGGAAGCAGATTATCGGGATAAACGGGTCCTTTTCAGAATGTCAGGCAGTGACTAGTGAAGTGCCGCATGGCTCAGTGCTGGGACCCCAGCTCTTTACAATATACATTAACGATTTCGGTGAAGAAATTGAGTGTGATATCTCCAAGTTTGCAGATGACACTAAACTGCGTGGCGGTGTGAGCTGTGAGGAGGACACTAAGAGGCTGCAGGATGACTTGGACAGGTTAGGTGAGTGGGCAAATGCATGGCAGATGCAGTATAATGTGGATAAATGTGAGGTTATCCATTTTGGGGGCAAAAACACGAAGGCAGAATATTATCTGGATAGAGGCAGATTAGGAAAAGGGGAGGTGCAATGAGACCTGGGTGTCATGGTTCATCAGTCACTGAAAGTGGGCATGTAGGTACAGCAGGCGGTGAAGAAGGCAAATGGTATGTTGGCCTTCATAGCTTGGGGATTTGTGTATAGGAGAAGGGAGGTCTTACTGCAGTTGTACAGGGCCTTAGTGAGGCCTCACTTGGAATATTGTGTTCAGTTTTGGTCTCCTAATCTGAGGAAGGACATTCTTGCTATTGAGGGAGTGCAGCGAAGGTTCACCAGACTGATTCCAGGGATGGCTGGACTGGCATATGAGGAGAGACTGGATCAACTGGGCCTTTATACATTGAAGTTTAGGAGGATGAGAGGGGATCTCATAGAAACGTATTAAGATTCTGACGGGACTGGACAGGTTAGATGCGTGGCGAATGTTCCCGATGTTGGGGAAGTCCAGAACCAGAGGACATAGTCTTCGGATAAGGGTAGGCCATTTAGGACTGAGATGAGGAGAAACATCTTTACTCAGAGAGTTGTTAACCTGTGGAATTCCCTGCCGCAGAGAGTTGTTGATGCCAGTTCATTGGATATATTCAAGAGGGAGTTAGATAATGCCCTTACGGCTAAGGGGATCAAGGGGTATGGAGAGAAAGCAGGAAAGGGGTACTGAGGGAATGATCAGCCATAATCTTATTGAATGGCGGTGCAGGCTCGAAGGGCCGAATGGCCTACTCCTGCACCTATTTTCTATGTTTCTATGTTTCTATCAAGGGATATTTTTTAATGCAAAGGAGAAAAGAGCAAATGCATTCTATTACGCAGCGCAATTGCACATAGAAGATTTTATGTTTGTGATTATGCAAATGAGTTTGAGCGGAAGTTTGAACTATAACTGCATTTCAAAAAACCAGTGCAATTGTGAGTGCAATTTGCTCCTGGACTGCCAATTGCACAAAAAGTGGAAACTCTACCCAAGGTGTCTAATTTTGGGCACCTTACTTTGAGAAGGATGTCATGCTAATCGAGAGCATGCAGAAGAAATTTACTGCAATGAATCCCAGAATAGGAGGCTTTTGTTATGAGCAGAGAAGGTGCTCTGATAAACTGTTCAGGTTTATGAAGGGATTTTGGGCAAAAACTATTTCCTTTGGTTGGTGAGTTGGAAACTCGAGTTAATCATCTATCACCCCAGAAGAATGAAGGGAAAATTTAGGAGAATTATTTTCTTTTACGCAGGGAGCTGTTAGGACATGGAACACTATCAGAAATAATGGTGGAAACAGAATCCACAATAGCTTTTACAAGAGAAAAGGGCAAGGGAATGGGACTGAGATCTTGCACAGGAGCGAAGGGACAAATGACCTCCTTCTGTGTAGTGTAATTCTATATAAAATAATTACTGTAAATAATGAACTTTCTGGTGTGTTTTATGTTGTGACAAGGGAACATGAGCTGATTAAAGCACTCTGCTAAGCTTGTGCTTTCATCAGCTCTGTTGCCTATTCCAGCAGGAAACATGCTGGAACATTCATTATAACTGAATTAATTCGTAATTGAGCAGAATCCAAGATTTGAATCAGCCAGCCTGTCAGTAATTTGTGGCGAAGGATTGAAGAACCAATTTTTAAATTCCCAAAGTCAACATAAAAAGTTTAAAGCAAATATTTATATCGTAAATATTATCCCATGCTCCTGTCAACAGAAATAAACTGAGTATCAAAGTTAGCTTCTAAAAACAAATTAAAATTCTTAATTATAAGAAACAAAAGCACATAAATGTATTATTTTAAAATAGTCTTTTTTTAAACAAAAGCCTTACTTCAGTTGTGCGTTAATGACTTCAGTAAGCAATAAGGGACCTCAAGCAGATGAATGCACTTGGTGCTTAGCTCTTACTTTAATTAGTTCTCAGTCCCTTATTTTAGCACAAACCATGGGGGTCATACACTATGGTCTGATTTTAATATTGTTAATAATTTAACATGTTATATAATGACAAGCTGAAATTCCAGCGTGTATTCAACAAAAAAACGTGATGCATTACAATTGCTCATTTTGTAGCTGCATTCATATTCTTCAATAATCGTAATCAGAAAACCCCAATGTTTTACAGCAAAAAAAACATCTTACAACTCACATTAAAATGCCAGTTCTGTGTTCTAATACATAAAAGGTTTTGACATGGGATGCAATTATCTTTTGATGAACCTACCACAAGAAATTAACTCATTATATTTAAAACTAGTAAGGTGTCCCTGCTGGGCCATAAACCATAATATAATTGAAGTTTGGACAGGTAACTTATTCTCAGGGCTTGTAACCAGCTGAGGAAACATGAGAGCTGCCCTGGTTGACCCACTCACTGATCTACCTGGCCAGTAGCCAAAAGCTTGGCTTTGGTATTATCTTCACCTAATGTTGTGTTTGAAATGGGGCACTGCTTGTGCCTGAATAGTCATCATACCACTCAATGGTATAGTACTAAAGCTCCGATGAGGAATCACTATCCAGGTACCATTCTTCAGATAAATACACCATTACAACTATGGATTGAACATTTTATCTGATTAAATAAAATAAATGTATATTTAGATGCTTCTCTTCAGCTTCCCTATTGAAGCCATGGTCGGTGTTCTAGATGTGGGATCTATTTATCTGTGTATGTATGTAGCTACATTGGCCTCGATTTTTGGCTCTCTTCTGTCCATGTTTTTAGTGTGTATAGGATGGTACTGAGATGAAAATAGCAAAAATTAGCTACCCATCAACTTCCCACCTGAGGACCGCCCACTGTCATTGTTGAGAGGACTTTGATTTAGGCAGACAGCATTCCCACTAGAAACATGTAGGAGCCTCAACAATCTATGCAAATAGGGGTTCTATGACATAGTTATGACCGTGATGTTGTTTTGGTTATCATCAGCATGGTGCCCATTCAGGTAAACCTGCCCACTAAACACAGGCGATACAGACAAAAAACAACCAAGGCCAGCATCACTTCTAGGGATCGCTGGAAGTAGGCCTGGCAATATAAAAAATTACGAATGTGCCAATTTTCAGCCTTAATTGGAGGACTTTAATTGCTTTTCAACTGTGGCTCACTCTCGTCTCTGAGTCAGAAGGTTGTAGGTTCAAGTTCCATTCCAGGGACTTGAGCACATAAAACCAGGCTGACACTCCAGTGCAGTGCTGAGAGAGTACTGCACTGTCGGAGGTGCCGTCTTTCAGATGAGATGTTAAACTGAGGCCCCGTCTGCCCTCTCAGGTAAAAGATCCCAAAAGATGGCATTATTTTGAAGAAGAGCAGGGGAGTTATCCCCGGTGTCCTGGCCAATATTTATCCCTCAATCAACATCACAAAAACAGAATATCTGGTCATTATCACAATGCTGTTTGTTGGAGTTTGCTGTGCACAAATTGGCTGCCGCATTTCCCACATTACAACAGTGTAAAGCGCTTTGAGACGTCCGGTGGTTGTGAAAGAAGCTAAATAAATGCACGTCTTTCTTTCTTTTCCTGCTCCATCTGCGAATTCCACAACCCCAATACTAATAACTTCCATTAGACCCTCCATCAATCTGCTCAGCTCTAACCTTTACTATGTGGATGCACGCCGATGCTCCATGTAGGCAGCTTGCCAATTGAATTTAAATAAGGCCTGACTATTGAAATAGTTTGGGCTTCTTGCCAATGACATTGGGTGAGCGTTGTGATCACGCTACCAATTGCCTGCCCGATGTACACCGAAGATCAAAATTCAGGCCATTGCATTATTTTGGTGCGACAAAAATGCATGATATCATAGTCATGGTTTTGTTCTTGCTGTCATGGTACATCTCTCCATTATATTTAAACTGTGAGTGGGCTCAGGATTCCAAAGGTGCAGTGCTTTTAGGTGGCATTGTGAACATAATGTTATGACTAATCGACAACAATGGTGTGATATCTTGAGACACAGCTTATACACACAACTGTCCAACATGGCTTCTGAGGAAGAACTGTGCAGAGCACATGGCTTTATTATTGCATCAGTAGTCCACTAGGTGGCTCTGCAACACTTCTCGCTCCTTATTGAATAAGTTAATCATTGTACACGACCTGCATGGTATACATACATTTCTCAAATGGAACCCATTTTATATTTCCAAATTCTACTGTAGAATTCTATAACACAAACAAAAGATATGAACTTATTTTCCATATTTACAGATTAAACTTAATCACTGATATTCTGCTTTGAAGAGGATACCTTCTTTCTTGAACAGAACTTTACAATCTTACTGTAGGACTTTGACTCATTCTAGGCTGAGCATGAGAAGAGTTTTTCTCCAAGGGCTGACCTTGATCTACCTTTGGACTCTCTGCATTTTCAGACTGTTTGTCTGCCTGTCTCAGACTCAGATTCAATTTTGACTTTCTCTTGGACTTGTTTCTAGTACATCTGATGTAAGATTTGTTACTGGTACTCTACTTGAAACAAGACTATCTGACTCATCAGAATAAATTGAATCATCCCAACTTTGAACTTCTTCCACAGCTGTGGGTAAGACATGATCAAAGCGAACAAATCTAACCTCTCCATGATCAAACATCTTGATCAAATATGTGCGAGGACCACATATCTTCACTACTCTTCCTGATAACCACCTTAACCATTTATGTTGATGGTTCTTCACTCTAACCTTCTGATTTAACTTCACACCTCTCTCTATTATTCTACCTTTATCATGACTCTCGTTATTTAAATCTGGTCACCATAAGTAACTGCGTGCAAAACTCTTGGTCAAGCACATTCCCAGGTGCTGGTCATGAAGATCGCCGAACAATTTGGACCTGAATCCATTTGGGATAACTGCTCTTGCTCCCCACAAATGCAATCTTTATCTACTGACAATTCACTCTTATGAATGAAGTATGGATGAATATCTTCCTCTGATACTTGGTTTGGCCATCCGTTTGCTGTGTAATCCTACACCTTTGACATAACTGAGCCACGTTTCGTTGCCCTGCCAATCACTTCAGCTGTGACTGGCAGCTGATCAATATATGAAAAATAGAACACTTATTCCCAATTGGTTGTAACTTGTGATGGGGATGACAACCTGGACATAGCATCAGCAATATTGTGATCAGCTGTTAGAAATCAGGGATGCCTAAAAATGTATATGGTTATGCGATTAAAACTGTGATGGGAAAGAGCGATACTTAAATCGTTGTGTTCAAATTGCAGACGGAATGGGCTAGAAACCTCACTTTTTTTGCATGCTTAACGCCCACTTTGGCACAAAATGGAAAGTGACGGGCTTTTTTAGACTTATCGCTGAGCGTTATTTTCCCAATGGGTTTAACGGCGAGAAAAAATATTACCGCCTGCCCACTTTTTTAGGGCGGATTCAGCAGCATGCGTGATTTCAATGCCCACATTATCACCCAGCGTTACTTTCCAGACGGAATTAACGCCGAGATTCAATACTAACGCCCGGCAACTGTTTTTTGTCGTAAACAGCATATTTACCCAAACTAGCAGCCATGGAGATCACCCATCGTCAATTTCACCACCTCGCACACATATCGCCCAGAATATTGCCCGCTCAAAAAACCCCCACAAAAAGTGGAACTAATCGGAATGGACGCCAAAGGTGTGGCAGCATTTGTTAAATCCCACTCTTACATGAGGAGCTGATATCAGATTTGCCTGAAAGAGCGCTGCTCACACATCAATGGTGCCCATCATCTTGGTGCCTGTTAAAGTTTACGTTGATTGATGTTAAGTTGTATTCAACCCTTTCATGGTAAGGAATCGCCAGTGTGTAACAGTGCAGCTATCTGAGACAATGCGCAACAAGGTTATGTTCAATAACAAAAGTTTAATGCCAACATTGGTCTGAAATCATAAGTATCACAGCCAATAACACCCAACCCCTGTCCACACCCAACTTTTTGGCACCATTGACATAAATCACATGTTCAACATGTCCACCAACACAGAATACAAAGGCAAAGCAGGAGGATGGTCCCCTGCCCCCATACATTGCAACAAATTGCATACACCCAGATGAAGATATAACACAGCCAGCACCTGCGCACATGCACCTTACTTTCCTTCCCCCCTCTCCTTCTTCTCCCCACCTCTACCCCTTCCCCTCCTTGCTCCACGGCGCCTGGCCAAGGAGCTCCTCAGGCAGTGCCTCATTGGGGGGGATGAAGGCAGATGCGGTGGTTGCACGGGTACGGGAGCAGGGGGTGCCAAGGGGGCAACATTCTCTGATGCAGAAGCAGGATCTTGCTCCTTGCTCTCATCTGTCGTTCGCAGTGGTGGTGCAGAACCTAGGGGTGGAGTGCTGTGCTCTGGGACCACTGGGAGGCCTGTGCCAGCAGTGTTCCTGGCTATCGCATCCAGGGACTCCGCCATGTGTGGAATATACTCAGTCATGGTGGTCAGGTGTCTGGATATGCGCCCCCAATGATGCCTCGATGAGCTGGTCGC
Organism: Pristiophorus japonicus; assembly: GCF_044704955.1. Lineage (NCBI taxonomy): Eukaryota > Metazoa > Chordata > Chondrichthyes > Pristiophoridae > Pristiophorus > Pristiophorus japonicus. The sequence continues at coordinate 89,483,113 of NC_091983.1, forward strand.
CAAATTCTGCAGTACTCCTGGACAACTGTACCATCTCTCCGCTGTCATGTTGCACTCGTGGAACAGACCTGCCGCGTCCACGAGGTCTCCGCGGGGTCGGCGCTGTCCTGGAAGTCTCACTGCAGTTGTACAGGACCTTGGTGAGGCCCCACCTGGAATATTGTGTTCAGTTTTGGTCTCCTAATCTGAGGAAGGATGTTCTTGCTATTGAGGGAGTGCAGCGAAGGTTCACCAGACTGATTCCCGGGATGGCTGGACTGACATATGAAGAGAGACTGGATCAACTGGGCCTTTATACACTGGAGTTTAGAAGGATGAGAGGGGATCTCATAAAAATATATAAGATTCTGACTGGACTGGACAGGCTAGATGTGGGAAGAATGTTCCCCATGTTGGGGAAGTCCAGAATCAGGGGACACAGTCTTAGGATAAGGGGCAGGCCATTTAGGACTGAGATGAGGAGAAACTTCTTCACTCAGAGAGTTGTTAACCTGTGGAATTCCCTGCCGCAGAGAGTTGTTGATGCCAGTTCATTGGATATATTCAAGAAGGAGTTAGATATGGCCCTTATGGCTAAAGGGATCAAAGGGTATGGAGAGAAAGCAGGAAAGGGGTACTGAGGGAGTGATCAGCCATGATCCTATTGAATGGTGGTGCAGGCTCGAAGGGCCGAATGGCCTACTCCTGCACCTATTTTCTATGTTTCTATGTTTCTATGTCTCTTTAGATCAGAGAAATGCTAATATCTTGGTTTCCTATGGAGGGTACAGTTCTTTGTACTATATACAATCTCCCTGTTGCTAAGCAATTATCTGTTGTTTAAGTTCAGACTTCAACCTTGTTTATGCATTTTATGTATAATGTGAAGGGTAGGATTTGAAAATAGCTTAACAAAACTGCTGGCGAAGATAATGGATGGGAGTTGAGAGAGTTTACATAAACATGTTGTTATGTCGTAAAGGAGATAACGAGCAGTTTTCTGGTTTGGGCATCATCGTTCAAAGGCTAGAACTAAGTCTTTGTATTGATTGTATCCGAGAGCGTAGGGACAAGAGTGATGAAACGATTTCCACAGGAAGAAACCCTGGGTTAGTGTGAACATAGAATACATGAGGTCAAAATTGTAAGACATCTTTATGGCGGACTTTGTTTCAAGAATTGAGACAAAGAACTAGAAACCGTATTGGATATTAAGGTTTTAGGGAAACCTCTATAGGTCAAAATGTCTTCTCAATATCCCAAGTCAGGCCCACCCCTAAAAAGTGAATAAAAGTAATACTTAGAGATCTTTTCACCAAAGGTGGTGTGAGGGGAGAGTGGAGTAGAAATTGAGCTGGTCGAACACTCTTCTCATGAGTGATCTCATGCTTTACCAAAGGAAGCTCTCATCATCATAGGCAGTCCCTTGGAATCGAGGAAGACTTGCTTCCACTCTTAAAAATAAGCCCTTAGGTGGCTGAACAGTCCAATAAGAGAACCACAGTCTCTGTCACAGGTGGGACAGATAGTCATTGTGGGAAAGGATGGGTGGGACAGGTTTGCTGCACGCGCTTTCTGCTACCTGTGCTTGATTTCTGCATGCTCTTGGCACTGAGACTCGAGGTGCTCAGCGCCCTCCCGGATGCAGCTCCTCCACTTAGGGCGGTCTTTGGCCAGGGACTCCCAGGTGTCAGTGGGAATGTTGCACTTTTTCAGGGACGCTTTCAGGGTGTCCCTGTAACATTTCCTCTGCCCACCCCCTTTGGCTTGTTTGCCGTGAAGGAGTTCCGAGTAGAGCGCTTGCTTTGGGAGTCTTATGTCTGGCATATAAGAACATAAGAACATAAGAATTAGGAGCAGGAGAAGGCCATACGGCCCCTCGAGCCTGCTCCGCCATTTAATACGATCATAGCTAATCCGATCATGGACTCAGGTCCACTCTCCTGCCTGCTCTCTATAACCCCTTATTCCCTTATTGGTTAAGAAACTGTCCATCTCTGTCTTAAATTTATTCAATGTCCCAGCTTCCACAGCTCTCTGAGGCAGCGAATTCCACAGATCCACAACCCTGATAGAAGAAATTTCTCCTCATCTCAGTTTTAAATGGGCGGCCCCTTATTCTAAGATTATGCCCTCTAGTTCTAGTCTCCCCTATCAGCGGAACCATCCTCTCTGCATCCACCTTGTCAAGCCCCCTCATAATCTTATACGTTTCGATAAGATCATCTCTCATTCTTCTGAATTCCAATGAGTAGAGGCCCAACCTACTCAAGCTTTCCTCATAAGTCAACCCCCTCATCTTTGGAATCAACCTAGTGAACCTTCTCTGAACTACCTCCAAAGCAAGTATATCCTTTCGTGAATATGGAAACCAAAACTACACGCAGTATTCCAGGTGTGGCCTCACCAATACCCTGTACTACTGTAGCAAGACTTCTCTGCTTTTAACCTCCATCCCCTTTGCAATAAAGGCCAAGATTCCATTGGCCTTCCTGCTCACTTGCTGTACCTGCATACTAACCTTTTGTGTTTCATGCACAAGTACCCCCAGGTCCCGCTGTACTGCAACATTTTGCAATCTTTCTCCATTTAAATAATAACTTGCTCTTTGATTGTATTCTGCCAAAGTGCCTAACCTCACACTTTCCAACATTATACTCCATCTGCCAAATTTTTCCCCACTCACTTAACCTATGTCCTTTCGCAGATTTTGTGTGTCCTCCTCACACATTGCTTTTCCTCCCATCTTTGTATCATCAGCAAACTGGGCTACGTTATACTCAGTCCCTTCCTCCAAGTCGTTCATATGGATTATAAATAGTTGGGGTCCCACCACTGATCCCTGCGGCACCCCACTGGTTACTGATTACCAACCCGAGAATTAACCATTTATCCCTACTCTCTGTTTTCTGTTCGTTAACCAATCCTCTATCCATGCTAATATATTACCCCCAACCCCATGACCTTTTATCTTGTGCAGTAACCTTTTATGTGGCACCTTGTCAAATGCCTTCTGGAAGTCCAAATAGACCGCATCCACTGGTGTATTTATCTACCCTGTTCGTTACATCTTAAAAGAATTCCAGCAAATTTGTCAAATGTGACTTCCCCTTCATAAATCCATGCTGACTGCGTGACCAAATTTTGTTTTTCCAAATGTCCTGCTACTGCTTCTTTAATAATGGATTACAACATCTTCCCAACCACAGATGTGAGGCTAACTGGTCTATAGTTTCCTGCTTTTTGTCTGCCTTTTTTAATAGGGGCATTACATTTGCAGTTTTGCAATCAGCTGGGACTTCCCCAGAATCCAGGGAATTTTGGTAAATTACAACCAATGAATCCACAATCCCTGCCGCTACTTCTCTTAAGACCCTAGGATGCAAGCCATCAGGTCCAGGGGATTTATCCGCCTTTAGTCCCATTATCTTATTGAGTACCACCTCCTTAGTGATTGTGATTGTGTTAAGTTCCTCCCCTGCCACTAACAATATTCCAACTATCCACTGTTGGAATATTGTTAGTGTCCTCTACCATAAAGACTGCTACAAAATATTTGTTCAGAGTTTCTGCCATCTCCATGTTCCCCATTACTAATTCCCTGGTCTCATCCTCCAAGGGACCAACATTTACTCTAGCCACTCTTTTCCTTTTTATATACCGAAAGAAACTCTTGCTATCTGTTTATATATTTCATGCTAGTTTACTTTCATAGTCTATTTTCTCTTTCTTAATCATTTTTTTAGTCATTCTTTGCTGGCTTTTAAATGCTTCCCAATCTTCTGTCCTCCCACTAGTTTTGGCCACATTGTATGCCCTTGTTTTTAATTGGATACCATCCTTTATTTCTTTACTTCGTCACGGATGGCTATCTCTTCTATTATGCCCTTTCCTCCTCACTGGAATATATTTTTCTTGAGAGTTGTGGAATATCTCCTTAAATGTACACCACTGTTCATCAACCGTCCTACACTTTAATCTATTTTCCCAGTCCACTTTAGCCAACTCTGCCCTCATATCTTCATAGTCTCCTTTATTTAAGCTTAGTACGCTGGTTAGAGATCCAACTTTAGGAGATGTGGCCTGCCCAGCGGAGCTGATCAAGTGTGGTCAATGCTTCAATGCTGGGGATATTGGCCTGGTCGAGGACGCTAATGTTGGTGCGTCTGTCCTCCCACGTGATATGTAGGATGTTTCAGAGGCATTGTTGGTGGTATTTCTCTCGTGAATTGAGGTGTCTACTGGACATGGTCCATGTCTCTGAGCCATACAGGAGGCTGGGTATTACGACAGCCCTGCAGACCATGAGCTTGATGGCAGTCTTGAGGGCCTAGTCATACATAGAAAATAGGTGCCGGAGTCGGCCCTTCGGCCCTTCGCGCCTGTACCACCATTCAATAAGATCATGTTTGCTCATTCCCTCAGTACCCCTTTCCTGCTTTCTCTCCATACCACTTCATCCCCTCAGCCGTAAGGGCCATATTTAACTCCGTCTTGAATATATCCAATGAACTGGCATCAACAACTCTATGCGGCAGGGAGTTCCACAGGTTAACAACTCTCTGAGTGAAGAAGTTTCTCCTCATCTCAGTCGTAAATGGCCTACCCCTTATCCTAAGACTGTGTCCCTTGGTTCTGGACTTCCCCAACATTGGGAACAATCTACCCACATCTAACCTGTCCCATCCCGTCAGAATCTTGTATGTTTCTATGAGATCCCCTCTCATCCTTCTAAACTCTAATGAATAAAGGCTCAGTTGATCCAGTCTCTCCTCATATGTCCATCCAGCCATCTCGGGACTCAGTCTGGTGAACCTTTGCTGCGCTCCCTCAATAGCAGGAACGTCCTTCCTCAGATTAGGAGACCAAAACTGAACACAATATTCCAGGTGAGGACTCACTAAGGCCCTGTACAACTGCAGTAAGACCTCCCTGCTCCTACACTCAAATCCCCTAGCTATGAAGGCCAATATGCCATTTGCCTTCTTCATCGCCTGCTGTACCTGTATGCGAACTTTCAATGACTGATGAACCATGACACCCAGATCTCGTTGCACCTCCCCTTTTACTAATCTGCCACCATTCAGATAATATTCTGCCTTTGCGTTTTTGCCACCAAAGTGGATAAACTCACATTTATCCACATTATACTGCATCTGCCATGCATTTGCCCACTCAGCTAATCTGTCCAAGTCACCCTGCAGTCTCTTAGCGTCTCCCTCACAGCTTACATGCCACCTAGTTTAGTGTCATCTGCAAACTTGGAGATATTACACTCAATTCCTTCATCCAAATCATTGATGTATATTGTAAAAAGCTTGGGTCCCAACACTGAGCCCTGTGGCACCCCACTAGTCACTTCCTGCCATTCTGAAAAGGATCCGTTTATCCCGACTCTCTGCTTCCTGTCTGCCAACCAGTTCTCTATCCATGTCAGTACATTACTCCCAATACCATGTGCTTTGATTTTGCACACCAATCTCTTGTGTGGGACCTTGTCAGAAGCCTTTTGAAACTCCAAATACACCACATCCACTGGTTCTCCCTTGTCCACTCTACTAGTTACATCCTCAAAAAATTCCAGAAGTTTTGTCAAGCGTGATTTCCCCTGACCTGGACCGGTCCTGTCACTGCTTTCCAAATGCGCTGCTATTTCATCCTTAATAATTGATTCCAACATTTTCCCCACCACTGATGTCAGGCTAAACGGTCTATAATTACACGCTTTCTCTCTCCCTCCCTTTTTAAAAAGTGGTGGTACATTAGCTACCAGTCCATAGGAACTGATGCAGAGTCGATAGACTGTTGGAAAATGATCACCAATGCGTCCACTATTTCGAGGGCCACTTCCTGAAGTACGCTGGGTTGCAGACTATCAGGTCCCGGGGATTTATTGGCCTTCAATCCCATCAATTTCTCTTCAGATTAGTCTTCAAATTGTCTTCAAACACTCTTTTCCTCAGGCGGCCGAAGGCTGCACTGGCGCACTGGAGGCGGTGTTGAATCTTTTTGTCAATGACTGCTCTTGTTGACAATAGGTTCCCGAGGTATGGGAAATGGCCCATGTTGTCCAGGGCCGCGCCGTGGATCTTGATGAATGGGGGGCACTGCTGTGCGGCGAGAACAGGCTGGTAGAGGACCTTTGTCTGCTGGATGTTTAGTGTAAGGTCCATTCTTTCGTACACCTCAGTAAATGCGTCGACTATGTCCTGGAGTTCAGCCTCTGTTTGTGCGCAGACGCAGGCGTCGTCCGCGTATTGTAGCTCGACAACAGAGATTGGGGTTGTGGTGTGTGGAGAAAGAGTCAGACTGAACACTGTGAGCTCAAAGTAAAGTGTGACCTTAGTTTTTTATTGCATCTCTCCAGAGTGCCTCTCCAATCTATGAACCTTTCTTAAATACCTGTGCTCCCAAGGGATTATGGGATACCTTGGGACTCCGGGGAATGAGCCCTCTGGTGGCTGAACAGAGTAAATACAAGTCCACATATATAACAGCATTCCCCCCCCAAAGTCAATAGTGTAACTATTTACAATGTGAGTCGATCTGGGGCCCATCTTGCCCTGGCTGATCGTCTCGGTGTGAAAGCTGGTGTTGTTGAATCATTTGTTGGGCCCTCGCTAGGCTGCTGTGCAGCTGGCCTTGCTGGGCTGCCTGGTGTGTTGGGCCCTGCAGGGCTGCTGTGGATGATGGGTTCTGCTTCGTGGACAACCGTGGTGTCGGTTGCCACTGGTGTGTGTGTTGGGGGATCAAAAGAGGTAGGGTCCAAGCTGGGTTGCTCAGAGTAGTCTGTGAATCTGAGTTTGATTTGGTCCAAGTGCTTCCGGTGAATGAGTCCATTTGAAAGTTTGACCCGGAACACCCTGCTCCCCTTTTTGGCCACGACAGTGCCGGGAAGTACTTGGGACCTTGTCCATAATTTAATACAAATACAGGATCATTGACTTTAATCTCGCCTGACACATTTGCGCTATCATGGGATGCACTTTGTTGAAGCCGCCTGGTCTCTACCTGTTCATGTAGATCAGGGTGAACTAACGAGAGCCTTGTCTTAAGTGCTCTTTTCATGAGCAGCTCAGCAGGTGGGATCCCAGTGAGTGAGTGTGGTCTCATGCGGTAGCTGAGCAGGACTCGGGATAGGCGAGTCTGTAATGAGCCTTCAGTTACCCTCTTCAAGCCTTGCTTGATGGTTTGCACTGCTCTCTCTGCCTGACCATTGGATGCTGTTTAAACGGGGCAGATGTGACATGTTTGATCCCGCTACGGGTTATGAATTCTTTGAACTCAGCACTGATAAAACATGGCCCGTAGTCGCTCACCAGGACATTGGGTAAGCCGTGTGTAGCAAACATGGTGCGCGGTAGTGGCAGCGGACGCGCTAGCCGATATTATCTCACATTCAATTCACTTGGAGTACGCGTCTACAACCACAAGGAACATTTTAACCAAGAATGGGCCTGCATAGTCGACGTGTTCCCTAGACCACGATTTGGAGGGTCAAGACCATAAACTTTGCGGTGCCTCCCTGGGTACATTGCTTAACTGCGAGCATGTATTACATCTGTGAACGCAGGACTCTAAGTCCGCATTGATACCGGGCCACCACACATGGGATCTGGCTATCGCTTTCATCATTACAATGCCTGGGTGGGTACTGTGGAGGTCATTGATGAAGGTGTCTCTGCCCTTCTTGGGAACCACTACACGATTGCCCCACAGAAGGCAGTCTGCCTGTAAAGACATTTCATCTTTGTGCCGCTGGAACCGCTTTATCTCTTCCTACATTTCCACTGGGACACTGGACCAGCTCCTGTGAAGCACTAGGGATAATAAGGGGTCCTGGCTTATCCGGGTTTTGATCTACCGGGCAGTGACGGGTGATTGCTCACTCTCAAATGCTTCCATAACCATGGCTAGATCTGCGGGCTGTGTCATTTCCACCTCCGTGGTGGGCAATGGCAGCCCACTGAGAGCATCGGCGCAGTTTTCTGTGCCTGGCCTGTGGCGGATGGCGTAGTTGTATGCGGACAACCTGAGCGCCTATCTCTGGATGCGGGCCGATGCGTTGGTATTTATCCCTTTACTCTCGGAAAACAGGGATATAAGTGGCTTATGGTCAGTTTCCAATTCGAATTTTAGCCCAAACAGGTATTGATGCATTTTCTTTACCCCATAGACACACGCTAACACTTCTTTTTCAATCATGCTGTCGGCTCTCTCGGCCTTAGACAGACTCCTGGATGCATAAGCAACCGGTTGCAGTTTCCCAAAAACATTAGCTTGTTGCAATGTACACCCGACGCCATATGACGACGCATCACATGCTAGTACCAAATGCTTACATGGATAATACAGCACAAGCAATTTGTTTGAGCATAACAATTTTCTCGCTTTTACAAAGGCATTTTCTTGGCTTTTGCCCCAAACCCATTCGCCCCCTTTGCGCAGTAAGACATGTAGTGGTTCTAGCAGGGTGCTGAGACCCGGTAAGAAGTTACCAAAGCAGTTCAACAGTCCCAGAAACGACCGCAGCTCCGTCACATTCTGTGGCCTCGGTGCTTTCTCGATTGCCTTCATCTTTGCGTTGGTGGGCCTGATGCCGTCCGCCGCAATCCTCCTTCCCAGGAACTCCACTTAAGGTACCAGGAATGAGCCCCACGCGGTTGAGTCGACTAAGAACCTCCTCTAGATACTGCAGCTGCTCAACTGTGTTCCGACCTGTGACCAAGATATTGTCCTGGAAGACCACGGTGTGCGGGATCAACTTCAGTAAACTTTCCATGTCTCCCTGGAATATCGCCGCCGCTGATCAGATTCCAAATGGGCATCTGTTTTCAACAAAAAGGCCCTTGTGCGTGTTGATGCAGGTGAAGGCCTTTGATGTTTCCTCCATTTCCTGCGTCATGCAGGCTGAAGTCAGATCCACCTTTGTGAATGTCTTTCCTCCTGCCAGCGTTGCAAAGAGGTCATCGGCTTTTGGTAGTGGGTTTGGTCCTGCAGGGAGAAACGATTGATAGTTACTTTGCAATCACCACAGATTCTGACGGTGCCGTCTCCCTTGAGGACTGAGACAATAGGACTGGCTCACTCGCTGAACTCGATCGGTGAAATGATGCCGTCTCATTGCAGCTGGTCTAGCTCGATCTCTACCCTTTCATCATGTACGGTACTGCTCTCACCTTGTGATGGATGGGTCGCGTCCCCGGAATTAGGTGGATCTGCAGTTTTGTTCCTTGCAATTTCCCGATGCCTGGTTTGAACAGCGAAGGAAATTTGTTTAAGACCTGGGCACACGAAGTGTCGTCAGTGGGCGATAGTGCTCGGACGTCCCAGTTCCAGCGTATCTTTCCCAGCCAACTCCTGCCAAGCAGCGCGGGACCATCGCTCGGTACCACCCAGAGTGGTAGCTTGTGCACTGCTCCATCATAGGAGACCTTTACGGTAGCATTGCCGATTTCGGGAATCAGTTCTTTTGTGTAAGTTCTTAGTCTCGTGCAAACTGGAGTTATACTGGCCTTGAGGCATTGTTGTACCACAACCTTTCGAAAGTCTTTTTGCCCACGATAGATTGGCTCGCGCCCGTGTCCAGCTCCATTGACCCCGGGAGTCCATTTAGTTCAACATTATCGGGGAACAATTCGTGGGGAATGTGTGCACCCCATGTACCTCTGCCTCCTCTATCTGAGGCTCTGGTTCATAGTGATCCTCCGTGGATCTGTCCTCCTCTGCAACGTGGTACTTTGCAGGTTTAATAGGCTTAGCAGCTCGCCCGCACACTCGTTGGAGGTGTCCAATTGTTCCATAGCCCTTGCAAACGTATCCTTTGAAACGGCATGAATGGAAACGATGATCACCCCCGCAGCACCAACAAGGTGTTAATGGCCTTGCATTCATTACCCTTGATGGTGAACTCTGAGACATCTGCGGACGTGTAGCTGCAGGTAGGTCTGACTTGTCCTGTATGTTACGATTGGAAAACAACATCACTTTGTTCACAGTACTTGTAGCAGCACTTGTGTGCTGAGAGATTTGCTTAGTATTGTCATTGGTGGCAATGAACACCTGGGCTACCACTATGGCCTTACTCAGGATTGTGGTCTCTACAGTCAAAAGTTTGTGAAGTATGGTTTCATGGCCAATGCCAAGTACGAAAAAGTCTCTGAGCATGTGCTCCAAATGTCCTTCAAATTCGCAATGTCCTGCAAGGCGTCTCAGCTCGGCGACATAACTCGCCACTTCATGGCCTTCAGACTTTTTGTAGGTGTAGAACCGGTACCTCGCCATCAGAATGCTTTCCTTCGGGTTCAAATGCTCTCGGACCAGTGTGCACAAATCGTCGTATGATTTCGCCGTGGGTTTCGCTGGAGTGAGCAGATTCTTTATGAGGCCATACGTTGGTGCCCCACAGACGGTGAGGAGGATCGCTCTATGTTTGGCAGCGCTCTCTTCCCCATCTAGCTCATTGGCCACGAAGTATTGGTCGAGTCGCTCCACAAAAGTTTCCCAATCATCTCACTCCGAGAATTTCTTCAGGACGCCCACTGTGCGCTGCAATTTTGTGTTCGCTATCTGTATCTTGTCGCCCGTTGTTATGTATAGAGAAAGAGTCAGACTGAACACTCTGAGCTCAAAGTAAAGTGTGACCGTAGTCTTTTATTGCAAGTCTCCAGAGTGCCTCTTTAACCTGTGAAGCCTTCTTAAATACCTGCGCTCCCAAGGGATTATGGGATCCCTTGGAACTCCAGGGGATGAGCCCTCTGGTGGTTGTACAGAGTAAATACAAGTCCACATATATAACAGGGGTGGTTTTGGACCTAGACTGGAGACAGCAAAGGTTGAACAGGTTCCCACTGGTTCTATAGTTTAGTTCTACTCCTGCGGGGAACTTGTTGACTGTGAGGTGGAGCATGGCAGCGAGGAAGATTGAGAAGAGGGTTGGAGCAATGACGCAGTCCTGTTTGACATCGGCCCGGATGTGGATTGGGTCTGTAATGGATCCGTTGGTAAGGATCACGGCCTGCATGTCGTCGTGGAGCAGGCGGAGGATGGTGACGAACTTTTGGGGGGCATCCGAAACGGAGGAGGACGCTCCATAGACCCTCGCGGTTGACAGTGTCAAAGGCCTTTGTAAGGTCGAAGAAGGCCATGTTTCAGGGTTGGCGCTGTTCCCTGCATTTTTCCTGCAGTTGTCACGCTGCAAAAATCATGTCCGTTGTGCCCTGTAGGGGGCGAATTCCGCACTGTGACTCCGGGAGGAGCTCCTCAGCCACAGGGAGAAGACGGTTGAGGAGGACTCTAGCTACGACTTTCGCAGTGGCTGATAACAGGGAGATTCCTCTGTAGTTGCCGTTGTCGGACTTGTCCCCTTTTTTAAAGATGGTCACGATCACTGCATCTCTGAGATCTCCCGTCATGCTCTCCTCCCTCCAGATGAGAGAGATGAAGTCATGTATTCGCGACCATAGTGCCTCTCCGTTATACTTCAGTGCTTCAGCAGGGATTCCATCCACTCCCTTAGCCTTGTTGTTCTTAAGGTGTTGTATGATTTCTTCTACCTCGTGCAGTGTTGGGGTTTTACTGAGGTGGTGGCAAAGAGCATGCTGCGGGATGGAGTCGAGAACACTCGTGTCAAAGGCAGAGTCTCGATTGAGGAGATCTTCGAAGTGTTCCTTCCAGCGTGGCCTGACTGCCTCGGTGGTCTTGATGAGTGTTTCCCTGTTCTTGACCAGCAGTGGGGTGGGGCCTTGGTTGTTTGGACCATAGGTGGCCTTGACTGCGATGAAGAATCCTTGCACCTCATGGCTGTCGGCCGGCTGCTGTATCTCCAGTGCCTTCTCCATCCACCACATGTTCTTTAGGTCCCGGGTTTTTTGTTGGACCTCAACCTTGGGCCATCTGTAATGCTGCTTTGCTGCTCCGGAGTTGGGTTGTTTAAGGCTCAGAAATGCCCTGCGCTTGCAATCTATTAGCTCTTGGATCTCCTGATCATTCTCACCAAACCAATCCTGGTGTTTTCTGGTCGAGTGACCTGGCGTCTCTTTGCAGGCACTGGTTATGGAGGCCCGGAGGACAGACCAAGCTTTTGGGCATTCTGTGTCTCGGGGTCATCAAGGCATACCAGGTCAGCTGTGAGGCGCTGACTGTATAGGGCTCTCTTAGCTGGGAAGCTCTAGACAGGGAAATAGACTGCAAGCCAAAGAGAACTGCTCACGTGCGCCAGCCATTTGTCCGATCGGAATCAGTATCAACTACCTGTTACAGTTGTATGTCTTTGCTATAAAACTAATGTGTTATAGTCCATCTTAAACTCTGATTAAACATAATTTCTCCACGAGATTGGTTTTACAATTGATCCTGATTATTAAAGAGACGAGAGATAGCCTTAAACTTGCCATATTTCTAACACAGCTGATCGTCTGTACTCAATCTCATACGTATATGCTGACAAAATCAAAGCCCATCTCTGCATTCGTGCTGCAGCTAAGGTTGGAACTGGGGAATTTGGATGGATGAAACCTACGACCAAACAAGTATTTGTGAAACTTCTTGACCCCAAAAATCAATGCCAAAGCTTCCTTTTCGATCTGCGCATAATTATGCTCACTGACACTGAGAACGCGTGAAGCAAAGTCAATTGGTCTTTCCTCCCCACTAAGAGAGCAATAAAGAAAGGAAAGATAGATTATGAAAATAAACTTGCGCAAAACATAAAAACAGATAGTAAAAGCTTTTACCGATATATAAAACGGAAAAGAGTAACTAAAGTAAATGTTGGTCCCTTAGAAGATGAGAAGGGGGATTTAATAATGGGAAATGTGAAAATGGCTGAGACCTTAAACAATTATTTTGCTTCAGTCTTCACAGTGGAAGACACAAAAACCATGCCAAAAATTGCTGGTCACAGGAATGTGGGAAGGGAGGACCTTGAGACAATCACTATCACTAGGGGGGGTAGTGCTGAACAGGCTAATGGATCTCAAGGTAGACAAGCCCCCTGGTCCTGATGAAATGCATCCCAGGGTATTAAAAGAGATGGCGGAAGTTATAGCAGATGCATTCGTTATAATCTACCAAAATTCTCTGGACTCTGGGGAGGTACCAGCGGATTGGAAAGCAGCTAATGTAACGCCTCTGTTTAAAAAAGGGAGCAGACAAAAGGCAGGTAACTATAGGCCGGTTAGTTTAACATCTGTAGTGGGGAAAATGCTTGAAGCTATCATTAAGGAAGAAATAGCGGGACATCTAGATAGGAATAGTGCAATCAAGCAGATGCAACATGGATTCATGAAGGGGAAATCATGTTTAACTAATTTACTGGAATTCTTTGAGGATATAACGAGCATGGTGGATAGAGGTGTACCAATGGATGTGGTGTATTTAGATTTCCAAAAGGCATTCGATAAGGTGCCACACAAAACGTTACTGCAGAAGATAAAGGTACGCAGAGTCAAAGGAAATGTATTAGCATGGATCGAGAATTGGCTGGCTAACAGAAAGCAGAGAGTCGGGATAAATGGGTCCTTTTTGGATTGGAAATCAGTGGTTAGTGGTGTGCCACAGGAATCGATGCTGGGACCACAACTGTTTACAATATACATAGATGACCTGGAAGAGGGGACAGAGTGTAGTGTAACAAAATTTGCAGATGACACAAAGATTAGTGGGAAAGCGGATTGTGTAGAGGATACAGAGAGGATGCAAAGAGATTTAGATAGGTTAAGCGAATGGGCTAAGGTTTGGCAGATGGAATACAATGTCGGAAAATGTGAGGTCATCCACCTTGGAAAAAAAAACAGTAAAAGGGAATATTATTTGAATGGGGAGAAATTACAACATGCTGCGGTGCAGAGGGACCTGGGGGTCCTTGTGCATGAATCACAAAAAGTTAGTTTGCAGGTGCAGCAGGTAATCAGGAAGGCAAATGGAATGTTGGCCTTTATTGCGAGAGGGATGGAGTACAAAAGCAGGGAGGTCCTGCTGCAACTATACAGGGTATTGGTGAGGCCGCACCTGGAGTACTGCGTGCAGTTTTGGTCACCTTACTTAAGGAAGGATATACTAGCTTTGGAGGGGGTACAGAGACAATTCACTAGGCTGATTCCGGAGATGAGAGGGTTAACTTATGATGATAGATTGAGTAGACTGGGTCTCTACTCGTTGGAGTTCCGAAGGATGAGGGGTGATCTTATAGAAACATTTAAAATAATGAAAGGGATAGACAAGATCGAGGCAGAGAGGTTGTTTCCACTGGTCGGGGAGACTAGAATTAGGGGGCACAGCCTCAAAATATGGGGGAGCCAATTTAAAACCGAGTTGAGAAGGAATTTCTTTTCCCAGAGGGTTGTGAATCTGTGGAATTCTCTGCCCAGGAAAGCAGTTGAGGCTAGCTCATTGAATGTATTCAAATCACAGATAGATAGATTTTTAACCAATAAGGGAATTAAGGGTTATGGGGAGCGGGCGGGTAAGTGGAGCTGAGTCCACGGCCAGATCAGCCATGATCTTGTTGAGTGGCGGAGCAGGCTTGAGGGGCTAGATGGCCCACTCCTGTTCTTAATTCTTATGTTCTTATATTCTTATGTTTTTATCTAGTACATGAGAGATCACTGCCCCAACTCCGTATGAAAGAAAAAAGAAAGATTTGGATTTATATCGCGGCTTTCATGACCACAGGACGTCTCAAAGCACTTTACAGCCAATGAAGTACTTTTGAAGTGTAGTCACTGTTGTAATGTGGGAAATGTATGGAGAGGCATTACATGCTAGCTTGATCTCCTTAGCTACGACATAATGAACTACAAAAGAACATAAGAACTAACATGGTACTCTCTACTAACTGGCTTTTACACTTTTTGAATACTGCGTCACATTTGCTTGACCACTTCCAAGGGATCTGTTTTCTCAACAGCTCATTCAGTGGATGTAACACTAGCTAAATTTGGGAGGAACTTTCTGTAATAATTCAAAAGAACCAAAAATGATCGACGTTCAGAGATATTCTTGGGAGTGGGTGCATTTCTGATTGCATCCAGCTTTCCCTTGATTGGATGTTAACTATCTTTGTCTCCACTGAGTTTAGAAACATCGCACACTCGTGAGCAGTCACTTGTACTCAGTGCTTCTTTAGCCGTTTGAGCACTTCATTCACGGGAATGGTAGCATAATAGTTATTTTACGGCAGTAGTCACCCAGAGGCCTGGATGAATGATCCAGGGACGTGAATTCAAATCCCACCACGGCAGCTGGGGAATTTCTATTCAGTTAATTAAATAAAATCTGGAATAAAAAGCTCGCATCAGCAATGGTGACCTTGAAACTACTGGATTGTTGTAAAAACCCATCTGTTCACTAATGTCCTTTGGGGAAGAAAATCTGCCATCCTTACATGGTCTGGCCTATAAGTGACTCCAGACCTACAGCATTGTGGTTGATTCTTAACTGGCCTCTGAAATGGCCTATCAAGCCACTGTCAAGTTAAAGACAGTTAGGGATGGGCAATAAATGCTGGCCTTGCCAGCGACGCCCACATCCCATGAATGAATAAAGAAAAAAAAAACACGTTATCATGGATATGCCTGTTTTGGTGCTGAAATGAGTATGTCACACTATCCCTTCAATCCCTTGCAAAATTTGGTTCATCATCCCCTGGAATATGTTGGGGGCAGAAGACACTCCAAACGATAGCTAATTGAACTGATAGAGGCTTAGGTGAATATTTATAGTCAAGCATGACTTGGGCTCTTCATCTAGCTCAAGTTGTAGTAGGAGTTTATTAGATCTAACTTTGAAAAGATCTGGCCACCTGTTAACTTTGTGAACAAATCTTTCACATTTGGCAATGTATTGGATAGATGACACTCTAGAACTTGGTTTACGGTTAGCTTATAGTCATCACACAACCGTCCCTTACCATCTGACTTAGGTACAACAATAATGGGTGTAGCCCAATTATTCAGATCTACCTTAGAGATAATGGGCCTGAAATGGATGGCCTTACCGCCCACTGCCACCGACTGCCGCCGACATTCCTTTTGAAGTCGCGCCCAGTGCCACTTTCCATTTAGTGTGGAGTGGGTGGGAGGGGAGAACCGCCGTGAACCGGCTGCTGGTGTCAGTGGCGCAACTGACCTCCCGCCCGCCGAGATGCCAGATCGATGCAGGCAAGAGTCGGCGGCAGAACGGGGAAGGACCGATGCTTGGAGGCTGTTCTATTCCCGACGGTGAGTATGAAGAGCTGAAGAAAAAGGTTCGTAAACATTTTTTCACTTTTTTCTTTACAGCGACTTACTTGGATGGTCTCCCCTGAAGGTGTTCTGATTGTTTTTTTTTGTGATGATTTTCCTTTTCAGATCTTCGATGCTTCATGGGCCCGACTCCATCCTCGGCGGCACTTGGGCGGCAAGTGCCTTTGCAGCCGAGATTGGGAGCTCCCGCCGGCTGCCGTCCAGATTGGCGGTGTAAGTCCCTCCTTTGCCGCCCGCCGCCCTTTCAAGGACCTTTTTCATGAAAACCCCGCCCAAAGTACCGTCAGTACCTCGGCGGCCATCGGCAGACCTTTGGGCGGCACTTGGCAGGCGAGGGCCTTCACCAATTTCGGCCTCAATGTTCTCAGTTCCTAGTCTTTTGAGTTTTTGCTCAACTTTCTCCTTGAGTGTGTATGGGTATGGGACATGACTTGCAGTAAACTGGTCTTGTGTCATTTTGCACTCTGGCACTCGCCTTGAAGCATTCGATCGGACTGCCTGTTTCACGGAACATCTCTGGATGCTGCTTGATGACATCATCTTTCGATGCAAATTTCACTTCTACACAAAAAATCTCATTCCAATCAAGCTTCAGTGATCCCAACCAATTTCTACCTATCAAGGCAGGTTTGTCTCCTGCCACTACTATGAGAGGCAAGCTCTGATACTAATCCTTGTATTTCACTGGTATGTTGACACTTCCTATTACAGGGATTAGCTCTCCTGAGTAGCCTCGCAGCTCTACCTTCGATTTCTCTAGTCGATAATCATGCAACGTGTCGTGATATAGCGATTCCGGTACTACGCTCACGGATGCACCAGCGTCGATTTCCTGCGACATCTACTTGGATGATGATACTTTGTGAATCACTGTTAGATACTTTTGTGCTCCTGATGATGTGTATCTCCAGAAACTCCTTGCCCTGCTGCTATTCTTCAACGCTATGTAGTGTCTGGTGATTTCTACTTCTAGCATTGTCAGTTGGTTTACTCTTCTGTCAGCCACCTTCGCAAGATGCCCAGTTTTCTTGCAGTCGAAACACTCTGTCTTCACATGTGGTCAGATTTGAGTGAAGTGTTGTCCCAGGCACCGATAGCATGACTACAATGCACTGTTACATTGACCAGTTGCTGAGGCCTTGGTGCCCAACTGCCTTTTACTTTTAGCCTGCAGCTGATTCATCTCGATTGTCTGACAATTGTAAATGGCGCAAAATTATCGGGAGTATCGGTCGGCCATATCAATCGACATAGCTGTCCAACAAGCTAAAGTCAAGTTAGGGGTTGTCAACAATTTACTTCTAATTTGTTCATTTTTCATCCCACAAACAAAGCGATCACGCAAAGCTCGGTCCTGAAAGTTTCCAAAATGACAGTGAATGGCTAGCTTTTTTAAAGCTACAATGTACTCACTGATACTCTCATCATTTAATTGATCGCATGTTCCAAAACGATAACTTTCAACAATTTCCAGGGACTCAGGACTGTAGTGCTGTTCTAACTTGATTAAATCTCCTTCAATGGCATGTCCTTCAGTTTGATGGGAACAAGCACATTTTTCAGGGTTTCATACACCTCGGGGCCTGCTTCAGTCAAGAAAATAGCCTGTTTCATTTCTACCACCCGGTTACAGTGTACATCATAGGGGACTTCGATGATACTACTCGTGGTGAAAAACATTTCTAACCATTCCACATACGTTCCGAAAGTCTCTCAGTTATGAAAAAACTCACCCAAGCGCCCTATTGGGCCATAAATTGCAGCCCTCGGGGTGCATACGATGTGCGCACGCGCCCGAAGAGGCCGCACAAGTTCTGGTTTAGGCGCGCGAAGCACATGCACCTAAACCCGGCATTTGCAATCTTTCAAAATTTATTTTGACAGATTGCATGCATCCCTGGGAGAAGGGCCTTCGCAGGCGGAGAGTTGGGTTATTTGCCCAGTGAATGTCTTTAAAACTCTTACTCCTGATAAAAGCAGGCATATTGCCTACTTTTACCAGTGTGAGAGTTTTAAAAGAAAGAAAAATTAAATTTTATCACTAATTTTTATATTAAAAACCCTTTCCATTAAGGTAAGTTTATTTTTAACCCTATTAAGACATTTTTAAAACATTTTCAAAAAATATTTTAATTCCTAAAACATTGGTGGTCCAGGCCCATGTGATCCCAGGACGTCCATATGCTCTTGGGATGCGTGTGCCTCTGCGCTGGTCTGCGCATCTAGGCCTCGGAGCTGAAGTGTTCGTTCCTCCGAGGCCACCAGGTACTTCTGTAAAAAACATTTCGGTCGGAGGCCTCTTACCACAATTTCTGGCCCAAGATTTCCTTCGGCGTGGCTATCTGGACTCTGGCAACGTCGACTGTTCAACTGCGTGTGCTCAAAATTCACCTTGATTTTTAAGCTTTTCTGCAAAATGAATAACCTCTAACAGTCTCTCCATCGATTGGCAGGATTATTCTCCAACAAAAAATTCAGCTCGGGAATCCGAAAATTGCATCCTCATCACCAACCTGTGATATCTTGAGACACAACTGCACAACATGGCTTTTGAGTAAGAACTGTGCAGAGCATATTGCTTTATTGTTATTACATCAGCCCCAGCCTGTGCCTGCAATTATTCTTATGTATTTCTTTCTGAAAATATTTGCGATTACTCCTCCCAGGAATCAGCAAATCGAATAAATACTCAAAAACACGTGCAAGCTGAATTCAACAGCTGTTAATTCAGACTGGAATTAAAGTTGCCAAAACAATGCATGTCGCTCAGAGTCTGTCTGTAAATTTGATCAAATCAGCCTAGCAAATGAGAGCTATTGAAACCAAGAATAATGTGGCTTACAGGAAAACATAAACAAAGATGGAAAAGTAGAAGCACTTAGAAATGGAATAGGACATGCAAAGCAAAGCAGGTATCGATTTGTGGAGAGAAGCACAACAGTAAGGAAATGGAGGCAGCAAGGAGCAAAGCAACAGGTGAAGCCTGTTTTCCAATCCTCACAATGACCAGATATTGAACCCCAACACCCCAAACCCTGTTGAAATTGCTCCCCTCCATCTGCAGAGTAGAATCTCCCTGCATCTACTGGGTGAAATTCAAGCGTAAACCTCACACACACCCACAGCTAAATCCCCTCACATCAACCCTCAACTTTGAACTGCAAGGCAAAGAGAACCCCATCCCTCCATAGAATCATAGACATTTACAGCACAGGAGGCGGCTACAATACTTCAAGTGCATTTCCAATTACTTTTTAAATGCTATGAGGGGTTCTGCCTCTAACACTCTTTCAGGCAATGAGTTCCAGATCCCCACCATGCTCTGGGTGAAAGGATATTAGTGAACCAGATCAGTTTTTATAACACTCCAATAATTTCATGGTCACCATTACTGATACTAGCTTTTTATTCCAGATTTAGGAAGCCACTGACCAGTAAATGCTGAGTCCCACAGCATACTAACATACAACAAAACAGCAACAACAACTTGTATTTATATAGTGCCTTTAAATGTAGTGAAACGTCCCAAGGTGCTTCACAGGAGTATTCGGAGACAAAGAATTTGACACTGAATCACATAAGGAGAAATTAGGGCACATGGCCAAAAGTTCAGTCAAAGAGGTGGGTTTTAAGAAGCGTCTTGAAAGAGGAAAGAGAGGTAGAGAGGCGAAGAGATTTATGGAAGAAATTCCAGATCTTAGGGCCTAGGCAACAGAAGGCACAGCCACCAATGGTTGAGCGATTATAATCAGGGATGCTTAAAAGGGAGAATTAGAGGAGTACAGATATCTCGGGGGGGTTGTGGGGCTGGAGGAGATTACAGAGATAGGGAGGTACAACCGTGAACACCTCCCACTTCACTCGGTAGTAGACCCTACATTGCATAGTAATCAATCATTGAACCCTGAACAACTGCTCCCCCATGAACAGTAATCTAGGATCACATAACAAATTAATAATTAATCCCTAACATCCAACCCCAAACCCCCACCCCCTTGAGTAGTAATCACTGGATTACAAAGAAAAATCACATAAACATACCATAAAACCTGCACTCCTCTGAGCTGTAATTTCTAGATTGCACAGCAAAATAACATTCGTACCTGAATACACAACCCATCTCCACCCACTGTGCAGTAATCCCCAGATCTGACAGAAAAATGCATTTAACTCCTACCCACACGAAGCACAGGGCCTACATTTATCCTCAACCATCCCTCCCCTAAGGGCATAATTAGCCAGAATGGATTACAAACTCAGTTGAATTTATTTATGCTCACTGAGTAGAGAGAGTACAATCTGTCCGCCAGCACTGAATACCTCCACACTGAACAGAAATATGGTGAGCAACCCTCGTCCCCAATACTGTTCAGTACCGAGGTGAGTGGAGCCTCCTCCAGGTCCAAGCATTACTCAGACAATTGCAATCTGCTCCCTTTAGTCAAGTAACGCCCCGTCGCACGCACCGCTCACCTGAATACATCTCTCCAATGCACCCCTGATCATTATTGAAGTGCTTGGAGCCTGCACCCCTCAGCCAAACAACTCCCACTTCCCAAACCCACTGAGCATCGTTTCAGTGACTGGAAACCACCAGGACTCCTCAGCTGAGCACTTCCCATGCCCCTCCCACCGCCACCACTCCCCACTAAGCATTACTTTATTGATTGCAGTTTACCTCCTTATCCTCCTTTTCCCACTGTCTGCCTCAACTCCCCTCTCAATCCTCTATTTTCCCTCTCTCCCCTCTCTAAATTTAGAGTGTATGTGATTCAGTCAGACAAATAGGGTTATCAGTTCAACTCATTGATAACACCTTCAACAAATTTACATCTAGCAAACACAGTTACAAACCTTCTCTTGATTTTTTGTGCAATCTATATGTATCTTTATATTTAAAAGTTTGGGGGCTAATTTTGACTTTGGGCGATAGCAAACAGACAAACCATTTCACATCCCTTTCCATTTTCATTTCTATTGACTTCAAGAGGCTTGGAATGTAACATGCTGCGATTTGAACCCCTGTCAGGAAAAGTTATCTGGCATTACTTCCATATGTGAATGTATTGGAAAAGCATAAGATACATTCCATGCTTGGATCTGCATTCATGATCCCAGTGTGAGACAGAGGTTTCCATCCTGCCTTAATCGGTGGTATAACTCCTGCTCAGGTTACTTTTAAATTGAAGCTAGGTGTCTTGACATTACTTTGTCAAGAGGAAAATTACAGACTCAAACCTTAGACAATCAAAACTAGTTTCACAGTTCTCTGCAGTAAATTAGAGGGTGCAACTTAAATGGACCTGAAGATGATCTCTTCCCCACAAGCTTACAAATTCCTTTGTAAAATAATTTTGTTCCATTTTGTTCTACTTCACCTCTTTAGTTCTCTGTTCTCCTTTAAATATCTTTTTGACCTAGGCTTCACTTACCTCTGCAAACCTCTCCTGGTATCTGTTCTTCATTATTTCTCTGTAAAACACCTTGGAACATTTTGTACATCAATGAGTGTAATGTAGCCAAGTTTGCAGATGATACAAAGATGGGTGGGAAAGCAAATTGTGAGGAGGATACACAAAATCTGCAAAGGGATATAGACAGGCTAAGTGAGTGGGCAAAAACTTGGCAGATGGAGTATAATGTGGGAAAATGTGAGGTGATCCACTTTGGCAGAAATAATTGAAAAGCAAATTACAATTTAAATGGAGAAAAATTGTAAAGTGCTGCAGTACAGAGAGACCCGGGGGCCCTTGTGCATGAAACACAAAAAGTTAGTATGCAGGTACAGCAAGAAATGAGGAAGGCAAATGGAATGTTGGCCTTTATTGCAATGGGGAGAGAGTATAAAAGCAATGAAGTCCTGCAACAACTGTACAGGGTATCAGTGAGGCCACATCTGGAGTACTGCGTAAAGTTTTGGTCTCTGTATTTAAGGAAGGATATACTTGCATTGGAGGCTGTTCAGAGAAGGTTCACTAGGTTGATTCCAGAGATGAGGGGGTTGACTTATGAGGATAGGTTAAGTAGGGTGAGTTCAGAAGAATGAGAGGTGCTCTAACTGAAACTTATAAGATAATGAGGGGCTTCGACAAGGCGGATGCAGAGAGGATATTTCCACTCATAGGGGAAACTAAAACTAGGGGACATGGGGCGAGAACCTCCACTTTTGTGCTTATCGCCCAAAAATGGGTGTTATTTTCGGCGTGGGCGGTAAAAAAGGGTTTTCAGATCGACAGCTTCTGGCCAATCTTAAAGCACCTAGTCTCCATTTTTGAAAATGGGCGTTGCCGCGAGTGATATCAAACAGGCGGTACCGTTAAATTTTTTTGAACTTCTGCCGTAAAGTGTGGCCGTCCTTAGCAATGGCATGGCAATGCTCGATTCCTCGATTCAGGAGGTCAAGGTCATCATGACATGCGCAGAAGAGGAGACAGAGAGAGAGGGTGCTCAGAGGGACTGAAGGCGTGTCTGGGTGTGGTGTGTCTGCTTTTGGAGGAAGGAGGGAGACTTTAGAGCTTCACAGCAAGTAGGTAAACAAAGATTAGTTGTTACCAGCCACATATTTGCCCAAATTTGGCCTATAATGGAGGGAGAGGAGGAGGCATCACAGCACACTGTGGAGACTGATGCTGGAGAGAGCAGTGAAGTGGGAGAGGAGCACATTGGAGGCCACAAAAGAGCCAGGAGGTTCTCGGACGTGGCAAATGCCTCCCTCCTGCAGGAGGTCGAGTTACGCTGGAGTGATTTGACACAGGGAGGGCGTGGGAAGCCCACCCCAAAAGCCTACCAGAGGATAGAAACATAGAAACAGAAAATAGGTGCAGGAGTAGGCCATTCGGCCCTTTGAACCTGCACCACCATTCAATAAGATCATGGCTGATTATTCACCTCAGTACCTCTTTCCTGCTTTCTCTCCATACCCCTTGATCCCTTTAGCCATCAGGGCCATATCTAACTCTCTCTTGAATATATATAACGAACTGGCATCAACAACTCTCTGTGGTAGAAAATTCCACAGGTTAACAACTCTCTGAGTGAAGAAGCTTCTCCTTATCTCGGTTCTAAATGGCTTACCCCTGATCTGTGACCCCTGGTTCTGGACTTCCCCAACATCGGGAACATTCTCCCTGCATCTAACCTGTCCAGTCCCGTCAGAATTTTATATGTTTCTATGAGATCATCTCTCATTCTTCTAAACTCCAGTGAATACAGGTCCAGTCGATCCAGTCTCACCTCATATGTCAGTCCTGCCATCCCAGGAATCAGTCTGCACTCTCTCAATAGCAAGAACGTCCTTCCTCAAATTAGGAGACCAAAACTGAACACAATATTCCAGGTGAGGCCTCACCAAGGCCCTGTACAACTGCAGTAAGACCTCCCTGCTCCTATACTCAAATCCCATAGCTATGAAGGCCAACATGCCATTGGCCTTCTTCACCGCCTGCTGTACCTGCATGCTAACCTTTGATGTACCATGACACCCAGGTCTCGTTGCACCTCCCCTTTTCCTAATCTGCCACCATTCAGATAATATTCTGCCTTCATGTTTTTGCCACCAAAGTGGATAATCTCACATTTATCCACATTATTGTGCATCTGCCATGCATTTGCCCACTCACCTAACCTGTTCAAGTCACCCTGCAGTTTCTTAGCATCCTCCTCACAGCTCACACCGCCACCCAGCTTAGTGTCATCTGCAAACCTGGAGATATTACACTCAATTCCTTCATCTAAATCATTGATGTTTATTGTAACTAGCTGGGGTCCCAGCACTGAGCCCTGCGGCACCCCACTAGTCACTGCCTGCCATTCTGAGAAGAACCCGTTTATCCCGACTCTCTGCTTCCTGTCTGCCAACCAGTTCTCTATCCACGTCAATACATTACCCCCAATACCATGTGCTTCAAGTTTGCACACTAATCTCTTGTGTGGGACCTTGTCAAAAGCTTTTTGAAAGTCCAAATGCACCACATCCATTGGTTCTCCCTTGTCCACTCTACTAGTTGCATCCTCAAAAAATTCTAGATTTGTCAAGCATGATTTCCGTTTCATAAATCCATGCTGACTTGGACTGCTTTCCAAATGCGCTGGCTGCTATTTCATCTTTAATAATTGATTCCAACATTTTCCCCACTACTGATGTCAGTCTATAATTCCCCATTTTCTCTCTCCCTCCTTTTTTAAAAAAAGTGGTGTTACATTAGCTACCCTCCAATCCATAGGAACTGATCCAGAATCGATAGACTGTTGGAAAATGATCACCAATGTATCCATTATTTCCAGGGCCACTTCCTTAAGTACTCTGGGATGCAGACTATCAGGCCCTGGGGATTTATCGGCCTTCAATCCCATCATCTTCCCTAACACAATTTCCTGACTAATAAGGATTTCCTTCCGTTCTTCCTTCTCGCTGGACCCTCGGTCCCCTAGTATTTCCGGAAGGTTATTTGTGTCTTCCTTCGTGAAGACAGAACCAAAGTATTTGTTCAATTGGACTGCCATTTCTTTGTTCCCCATTATAAATTCGCCTGATTCTGACTGCAAGGGATCTATGTTTGTCTTCACTAATTTTTTTCTCTTCACATATCTATAGAAGCTTTTGCAGTCAGCTTTTATGTTCCCAGCAAGCTTCCTCTCATACTCTATTTCCCCCTCCTAATTAAACCCTTTGTCCTCCTCTGCTGAATTCTAAATTTCTCTCAGTCCTCAAGTTTGTTGCTTTTTCTGGCCAATTTATTTGCCTCTTCCTTGGATTTAACACTATCCCTAATTTCCCTTGTTAGCCACGGTTGAGCCACCTTCCCCGTTTTATTTTTACTCCAGACAGGGATGTACAATTGTTGAAGTTCATCCATGCGATCTTTAAATGCTTGCCATTGCCTATCCACCGTCAACCTTTTAAGTATCATTCACCAATCTATTCTATCCAATTCACGTCTCATACCGTCGAAGTTACCTTTCCTTAAGTTCAGGACCCTGGTCTCTGAATTAACTGTGTCACTCTCCGTCTTAATAAAGAATTCTACCATATTATGGTCACTCTTCCCCAAGGGGGCTCGCACAACAAGATTGCTAATTAGTCCTTTCTCATTACACATCACCCAGTCTAGGATGGCCAGCCCCCTTGTTGGTTCCTCGACATATTGGTCTAGAAAACCATCCCTAATACACAGTATTGCTCCACAGTATTGCTACCAGTTTGGTTAGCCCAATCTATATGTAGATTAAAGTTGCCCATGATAACTGCTGTACCTTTATTGCACGCATCCCTAATTTCTTGTTTGATGCTGTCCCCAACCTCACTACTACTGTTTGGTGGTCTGTACACAACTCCCACTAGCGTTTTCTGTCCTTTGGTATTCCGCAGCTCTACCCATACAGATTCCACATCATCCAAGCTCATGTCCTTCCTTACTAATGCGTTAATTTCCTCTTTAACCAGCAACGCTACCCCACCTCCTTTTCCTTTCTGTCTATCGTTCCTGAATGTTGAATACCCCTGGATGTTGAGTTCCCAGCCTTGGTCACCCTGGAGCCATATTCGTTAATAGCTTCAGCGCAGTTAATTCGTCCACCTTATTATGAACAATCCTCGCATTGAGGCATAGAGCCTTCAGGCTTGTCTTTTTAACACACTTTGTCCCTTTAGAATTTTGCTGTAATGTGGCCCTTTTTGATTGTTGCCTTGGGTTTCTCTCCCCTCCACTTTTACTTTTCTTCTTTTTATCTTTTGCTTCTGCCCCCATTTTACTTCCCTCTGTCTCCCTGCATAGGTTCCCAGCCCCCTGCCATATTAGTTTAACCCCTCCCCAGCAGCACTAGGATATGGACCGAGATAGCAGATGTGGTCTCGTCGGCGACCAACGAGGTTTGTATGGGCAACCAATGCTGCAAACGATGGAACGACCTTATGGGATCCGCAAGAGTAAGTATTACATTGATTTACATGTAATTATGTATAAATATAATTTGATTTGTAACAGTCATGACTATCATCAGATGTGAGGTCTTTCACTTTTGCCGGGAATGTTTTAATCAAAGCCTGTGGTCATGGTTTCGGTCTTTACTTAAAGAATGATAATTTTCATAATAATGATAATTACATCTGTTGGTTATGTGTTGTATCAGCCTCTGTGACAGTCCCTAACAATGATATCATGCAATGATCTCATACATGTCGTCCTGTCACCTTTTACAGAAGAAGCTATCGACGATGAGGTCTGAGCAGAGGCGAATGGGTCGGGGGCCACCAGTCACCAGCGACATCACTGAGATGGAGGAGCGGGTGCTCACACTTGTGGGGAAGCACCCACGGACAGCCACAGACGTATCTGCAGACCCTGAAGTAATGCCACGTGAGTAAGTCTTACACCATTGCGTGATGTGAAGTCAATAGATGTCACACCCACTTATATCCGAACAATCATATATGATAGATAATTTCTAAAATTGTCATAGAAATAATGATGGCCTAATGAAAATCATTGCAATGCATATGTGTTGATGGTCATGAAATGTCTGCGATGATTTTGAGAGCGGTGGTGCTTTTGTCGTGCATATGCTGTGTGTAGCACTGAACTCACCTTGTGACCCTAGCACCCACTTCTCCTCAAATAACTTAAGTTGTGTTTTGCAGCTCAGCCAGCAGCGCGGCCCCAGACAAGGCCACAGAGGCCAGAAAGTGGGGGCGCAGGGCCCGACTCTCCGGACAATACAACATCTGGTGCTGAAGAGCTCCGATTCTCGCCCGTCAATCTACTGGGTCTGTTCTCCATGAATGAGAGCGTGGACTTCGAGGAACCTGCATCGCCACGCTCCAGAAGCCATTGCACCCCAAGGCCATCTAGTGGTCCTCTGGTCATTCCCGCCTCCACTCTGGAGGTACCGGCCTCAAGCAACTCTCCATAGAGCACCCCATTTGTCCCCAGGACGGCATCAACCCAACGGAGGTCTCGTGAACGTGGCAGGTCTGTTCCACAACTGCCAATGACAGTGGAGAGATGATACAGTTGTCCAGCAGGACTGTAGACATTGGTTACCAGCTCATCGAAGCATTGGGGGGCATATCCTGACATCAGGGCACCATGACCGAGTACATTCCGCGGATGGCTGAGGCCCTGGATGCGATAACCAGGAACTCTGCTGGCACAGGACTCCCAGTGTTTCTCGAGCGCGGCAGTCCACACCACCACTGCAAACGACAGATGAGAGCAAGGACCAAGATCCTGCTTCTGCATCAGAGAATGTTGCCCCCCTGGCACCCCCCAATCCCGTACCGTGCAACCACCGCATCTGCCTTCATGCCCCCCAATGAGGCACCGCCTGAGGAGCTGTTCGGTCAGGTGCCGTAGAGCGAGGAGGGAAAGGGGTAGAGGTGGGAAGAAGAAGGGGAGGGGGGAAGGAAAGTGAGGTGAATGTGTGCAGGTGATGGCTGTGTTATATCTCCATCTGGGTGTATGCAATTTGTTGTAATGTATGGGGGGAGGGGACCACCCTCCTGCTTTGCCTTTGTATTTTGTGTTGCTGGACATGTTGAACATTTGATTGATGTCAATGGTGGAAAAGGTGGGGTGTGGGCGGGGGTTGGGTGTTATTGCCTGTGATAATTATGATTTCAGACCAATGTTGGTAAAAACATTTTTTTATTGAACATATCCTTGTTGCGCATTGTCTCAGATAGCTGCACTGTTACACACTGCTGATTCCTTAACATGAAAAAGAGTTAAATATGACTTAACATCAATCAACGTAAACTTTAACTGGCACCAAGGTGATGGGCACCATTGATGTCTGAGCTGCACACACACAACAGTGTGTCAGCATTGTCACTCATATCAACGCTCTTTCAGGCAAATCATTCAGATATTAGCTCCTCACATAAGAGTCTTGCAGCTATGTAGCGACCAGGGGCCCTTTCCTGCGGTCTGGAGGGGGTCGTGGGCATGGTTGCATAGCCAGTCTGATTGTCTGGTCCTAGGTCAGCATCCAGCCCCTCGTCATCCTCTTCCTTTCTCTCCTGAGGCGGAGCATCAGCCCCTTCTGGCAATTCTTGGCCCCTCATGATAGCCAGGTTGTGCAGCATCGAGCACACGACCACGATTTTACCTACTTGCTCAGGGTTGTATTGTTGGTCCCCTCCTGAGTGGTCAAGACAAAGAAGCGCTGTTTAAGCACAGTTATTGTTTGGTGGCCCATTGCATTGAAAGTATAATAGCGAATGATAAGCAATGATTTCCTCACTAAAATACACCTGGATTAAGGCCCCAATAGTCCAGAATCTGAAAATATGTCTGATGAGATGTTCACTTCATCTGAGAAGAACTCCAGAGTCAATGCAAACTCCCCTGAAGTTGAGGCAGCCTTTTGAATGAAGTGACCTGCGATTTTAAAAATGCCAGCCACACCGCTGGCGTTCGTTCAGAACAGTTCCACTTTTTCTGGGCAGTTTTGTGGGCGAGCGAAATTGTGGGCGATATGTGTGCGAGGTGGTGAAAGTGACACTGGGTGATCTCCTGGACGTTAGTTTCGCCAAAAGTGCTCTTTACGACAAAAAAAAGTGGCCGGGCGGTAATATTAAATCTCGATGTTAATTCCGTGCGGAAAGTAATGCTGGGCGTTGATTTCGCCCATTCTGATGATTCCGCCCCAAAAAAGTGGGCGGGCGGTAATATTTTTCCCCGGCATTAAGCACATGGGGAAAGTAATGCTCGGCAATAAGTTTCCTAAAAGTGCCTGTCAGTTTCCATTTTGTGCCAAAATGGGCGATATATGGGCATTATACGTCATTTCAGCAGTAAAATGGGCGTTAATTGGGCGTTAAGCATGCAAAAAATGTGGAGGTTCTAGCCCATAGTCTTAGAATAAGGGGCCGCCCATTTAAAACTGAGATGAGGAGAAATTGCTACTCTCAGAGGGTTGTAAATCTGTGGAATTCTCTGCCCTGGGGAGCTATGGAGGCTCGGTCTTTGAATATATTTAAGGCGGAGATAGACAGATCTTTGAGCAATAAGGGAATAAAGGGTTATGGGGAGCGGGCGCGGAAGTGGAGCTGAGTCCATGATCAGATCAGCCATGATCTTATTGAATGGCGGAGCAGGCTCGAGGGGCCAAATGGCCTACTCCTGCTCCTATTTCTTATGTTCTTATGTTCTTATGATGCTTTATGTGAAAGTTGTTTTCCCAAAATTTTATACGGAAATATTCTGACTTAAGAGTCTTAAGACATATTTTTCTGGGCACATCACTTATGATGAGCTGGGACTGCCAGGAGCTAGAGCTAGAACTGGAATATCAGGGATCAGCTTGTCAGTCATGACTGCGGGCTGTCCATGGAGTTCTGACACAACTTTTTGCATGGGAGGGAAGAGCATAGAGCAATGGGGCACCAGGCAGGGGACTTCTTAATTTTCAACATTGGTGCCTCATTGTTCCAAATGGGTGCTATGTAGCTTGATTGCTGCTCAGGAATTCAAGTCCCATTATGAAAAGGCCCTTAATTTAAATTTTCTTCAGGGTGTGAATGTGTAAGATTCTGAGAAAACATCGGCGTGAACTTTGGGACTTATACGTTTTGAACTTTGCTGGGACATATTCACTGTACAGCAGAAAAGTTGACCTGGAGCAGGTCCAAACATGTTTAAGTTGAATACAGATCAACTGGGCGGGAATGAGAATGGCTGAATTCAATAACATCATGGTTGATGTGCGCCTTTTGTCATGGAATTGGAACCTATCAGTGAGACATTAAGTAAAGTGGCCGAGGTTTCAGGGCATCAAAAGACAAAGGAAAGGTATTTTGACCACAGACTCATCGGAGCCACCCATTGAGGGACAGCCCAGTTGACAAAGGGGCAGGCAAAGACTTGATTTTTGCTTTCCAGTTGGCCAGCCTCAGGCGGGAAGGTCAGTTGGATTTTAAGCAGTCTTGCAAGTATAAGAACGGCAGTTGGAAGCCATCTCTCTCTCTCCCCTCTTCTACGCCTGCTTGCAACACACAAGGACCGAGCACTCCATCTGAAACGGAGAGAAGAAGCCACCATCTATGACCAAGGGAGCCTTGCTACTTCGACTGGGAGGCTGATCTTGAGACTTGACTTAAATACCACAGTATGGTACAGACCCAGAAGGTACATCTCATCAGGAGGAGCAGCGAGTAAGCCAGAGGGTAATTGGTGAGCATTTATCCCAGCCCACGGATCTTTAAAACCACCGCATAGTGTGAAAGGATGTCGTGTGTCCCAACCAAGCTTTAGGGGTTTACAAGGGAGCTGTTTTAGATGTGGGTACTTCGCGTTAGGGGCCTGTTTAGACAGGCCACATTGTGTATTGTACTGCATTTGTTTGTTTTACACACCAGGATGTGTGTTTTAACTTTAATAAAGCATTGAGACAAAGGTATTTGTCCGTGATTCTGTTCTGTACATAATAATTCCCAGCATTAGAACTATTGTAAAGTGGGGGTGCTTCAAAAACCCCTAAGCGAAACCACTTACAAATGAGCCTTGTGCAGCACCTTTTGAATTGGCTGGCCACATAGAAACTCATTTGGTGCCTGGGGTGCATTGCAAGTGAGGCCAGATACGAATTATTAAACTGTTTTATTTCAGACGGCAAGTGAACATACAGTGTAATAGTTATGATCAGTCTCACTTAATTCTACAAGTAGAACTTATCTTAGTGTATTACTAAAACTAATGAACAAGCTACCTATTGCCACATCAGTGGGTTGTCTTGCGTGACTTAAATAAAATATTTGCTAACTACTCTCCTGCATCTTAAGCTTCCCAAGAGTTCTGGGAAAACCTGTCCTATCAGTTTTTTGTTTAAAAGCCTGATTGTCAATCTGTATTTCTGTCCCTATTCTATCTCCTGATGTTTGCAGCCAGAGCAGAGAGTTTATGCCAGACAACCCTTTCCAAGCATCTGCGACCAAGAACTGTTCAACTCGTTACATTACTGAGACAGGCCAACAAATTGCTTGTCTTTGATCTTTGGGAAACAACTTCAATGCCTGGCTCATTATCATTTTACCCACCTTTTGATCCCATGGTTTTGTGTGAATACACTTTGCTTTAAAAACTAAACATTGAAATGTAACTCTTTTGCAAATCTTTTCTGTAGAAAAATGGACAGATATCCCATAATGTGACAGAGATCTTGGGCCAAAAATTGCGGTCGGAGGCGTACCTCGGGAGCACACCTCTATCCCGCGAAAAAAATTACGAACCGACCTGCCGGCGGCGAGGCTGCGAAAACTTGTCATCTCAGGCCTCAAGGCAGAAGATCCCAGGGATGTAAGTGGTGTGGAAGCGTATCTGGAATCACGTGGGCCTGATCCTCCAATCACAAAGTAGAATTCCATTTTAATCTTTTCCGAAGGGAATTCCCTGATGAGATGTAATGGAATCCCGAAATCTAATCTAATTACAATTTACAGAATTGTAATTTTATTCATATTTACCTTAATTCCACAAACCTCACTAAACATTAAATTTTTTTATAATTTTAGACATCATTAAAACTGTAATCTGGGCCAATATTTTCAGAAACTCAATTCATACAGTTTATGGGGTAGACTTTCCCCAAGGCCCTCACCGTCCGATTGCCACCCGGAAAATACTGCAATGCTTCATCAGTTAACGGCAGCGAAAGTTTCCACTAATTAGGTAATTAAAACCACCCAGCGAGAAAATGGTTCTTACACCAAGATTCTCAGCAGTTTCTGGGCGGTTATAGCCGAAAGTAGCGAGAACGGACGGTTCTTAAAATTCTTTATAATTTACTCCAAGGCTGCGGTTGGGCCTAGGGAGGGGGTTAAACTCAAAAAATATTTTTTTACCTAAACGAAAAATAAAAAGTTATAAAACATTCTCACGATACTTTTTAACGTAATCGGCATTTTACAATTTAAAAAATAATTATAAAAAACTTTAACTTACCTTTCTTTGCAGGGTACTCACCTATCGCCTTGTTGCAGTAGTTTTTCATGGGTGGTTTCCTCGGTGGTCCTCCGTTGAGGCAAAACTTAGATCCTCGCGGTTTTCTCGGCCGTGCAAGTGGGCGGTTTGCTACCTGGCGGTCTTTTCAAAATGTGGGCGGAACTCTTTAAAAAATAAAGAGGAAACTTTCGCCGGGCGGTTTTTCATCAAAAAACAGCTGTACCGCTGAGAAAACCGCCAAAAATGAAGGTGAAAGTCGAGCCCTATAGGATCTGAAAATGTTTAATTAATGGCTTAGATATCCCCTTACACAGATGCAAACAGAACCTGTGCTTATTTGCATCAACCGTAACACTTCCGTGTGCAATTGTAGGCCAGTCTGTGTCAACAATTGCTTTTTCATGACCTGCGCAGATGGTCTGTCAACACGTACGCTGATAGGCCACAAGTTCCGGATTCAGTGCACACGCAAGCGCATGTGGATATCCCGAACTTGCGGTGGATTTCAAAGGCGTACTCGGAGGGCATGCCACCATACCAATTGCAAAATCCGGGTCCTTATCTGTCAGCACTACATACATCATCATAGGTAGTCCCTCAGAATCAAGGAAGACTTGCTTCCACTCTTAAAATGAGTCCTTAGGTGGCTGTACAGTCCAATACGAGATCCACAGTCCCTGTCACAGGTGGGACAGCTAGTCGTTGAGGGAAGGGGTGGGTGGGACTGGTTTGCTCTTTCCGCTGCCTGCACTTGATTTCTGCACGCTCTCAGTGATGAGACTCGAGGTGCTCAGCGCCCTCCCGGATCCACTTAGGGCGATCTTTGGCCAGGGACTCCCAGGTGTCGGTGGGGATGTTGCA
This sequence comes from Pristiophorus japonicus, assembly GCF_044704955.1. Classification (NCBI taxonomy): domain Eukaryota; kingdom Metazoa; phylum Chordata; class Chondrichthyes; family Pristiophoridae; genus Pristiophorus; species Pristiophorus japonicus. The sequence continues at coordinate 89,516,135 of NC_091983.1, forward strand.
CTTTTTCAGGGAGGCTTTGAGGGTGTCCTTGTAACATTTCCTCTGCCCATCTTTGGCTCATTTGCCGTGAAAGAGTTCCGAGTAGAGCGCTTGCTTTGGGAGTCACAACCAGCTCCAGAAAATACATACACTTCGTTGTGTCACTTTCCCAATAGTTGTTGCCATGAGTTATTAATGCTCCTTGATTGTGATTTCCCACAGTGTGCGGATTGAACCTGTTTGTAGATTTAAAAAAATGTTGTTACTGGAAGAAGCAGTAAAACCTTAATGAAACAGCACTCATTTGGTGCAGAATTCATGAAAGCATTAGCAAGACTTGTAATTAACAAACCTCAGGGGTTACTGCACAGAGCCAAAATTAAATTTAAATATATTAGTGTTTACTGTATTCATAACTAAAAATAGCATTTTAAATGGGCTGTTCATTTACTAAAAAAACATGTATCATCCCTCCCAATCAGACAGAGCCAACTATGCACTATTTTGACAGATATTTGAGTTTATTGGAAGGATAGTGATTGGAAAAAAACTTATGGAAAATCAAAGAAAAGGCAAATAATTTTAAAATACTGATGCTTAATTAGATTCATGTTTACTGATTCAATGTATTGATTTGTATCCCATTTACAAACTTTCCATTGGTTTAATTTGTGGGGTTATACCATCTGGGGATCAGATGCCAACAACCAGTCAGTCCCTTTAACAGTGCCAATAAAAGGGAAGGCAGGAAAATGAGAATATAGAAGAATGATATAATATTATTACAGTTCAAATTATCACATACTTTCTGCTGGCTGGGCTCAATTCTGTACAATTTTAATTTACTGCAGGTTCGTTGCCAGTTAAACATTGCCCTGGGTAAATAGGAACACAGTTTAAAGTGTCCTTCACAGTGTCTGAATAATATGTCGAGTAAAAGTGACAGAGAAATATTATTGAAGAATAAAGTAAGAAAATCATTGCAACAACATTTCAAAGTGTTCTGGACTCAAGAATGCAGGCCAGGGTCAATAAACAACAGGCCATTCTTCCTAAGTTGGAATAACTTTCTTTAGAACAATGAATAGCCTCCAGTTGCCAAAAACTCAGGAATCTTTGACAACTGAACATTGTGAGGGGGTGGGGGAGCTCAGGGGGAGTATAGATAATTAGTCTCACTGGGAGTATTGGAAAGGAAGGGGAAAGAATTTTGTGAAATTTATGGTTGGTTAGATATCTCAAGTGATTCAGGTATTGAAGCTGAGTGGGATCACAAAGCACTGTATAGTAATGCTAAACTAAACTATTAGGATGCATGAGGAATTTTAGATGTCATAAGGAACAAAAATTATTTAAATAGGGGCTATTCTATGCACGATGCAAGAAAAATACAGGGAGCAGCGCTAGCCCTTACACATGGCCATTTTCGACCTTACAAAGGCCTTTGACACTGTCAACTGCAAGGCTCTATGGAGCGTCCTCCTCCGTTTCGGATGCCCCCAAAAGTTTGTCAACATCCTTCGCCTGCTCCACGACGACATGCAAGCCGTGATCCTTACCAACGGCTCCACTACAGATCCAATCCACGTCCGGATCAGGGTCAAACAGGGCTGCGTCATCGCTCCAACCCTCGTCTCAATCGTCCTCGCTGCCATGCTCCACCTCGCAATTAAAAAGCTTCCCGCTGGAGTGGAACTAAAATACAGAACCAGTGGAAAGTTGTTTAACATATTCCGCCTCCAGGCCAGGTCCAAGATCACCACAACCTCTGTCGTTGAGCGACATTCTGAGGCTGAACTCCAGGATATAGTCAACATATTTACTGAGGCATACGAAAGCATAGGCCTTACTCTAAACGTCCGTAAGACAAAGGTCCTCCACCAGCCTGTCCTCGTCGCACAGCACTGCCCCCCAGTCCTGAAGATTCATGGTGCGGCCATCGACAACGTGGACCATTTCCCATACCTCGGGAGCCTCTGATCAACAAAAGCAGACATTGATGCGGAGATTCAACACTGCTGCCAGTGCAGCCTTCGGCTGCCTGAGGAAAAGAGTGTTCGAAGACCAGGCCATCAAATCTACCACCAAGCTCATGGTCTACAGGGCTGTAGTAATACCCGCACTCCTATATGGGTCTGAGGCATGGACGATGTACAGAAGACCCCTCAAGTCGCTGGAGATATATCACCAATGATGTCTCCGCAAGATCCTACAAATCCTCTGGGAGGACAGGCGCACCAACATCAGTGTCCTCGACCAGGCCAACATCCCCAGCTTTGAACCACTGACCACACTCGATCAGCTCTGCTGGGCAGGCCACATTGTTCGCATGCCAGACACGAGACTCCCAAAGCAAGTGCTCCATGCGGAGCTCCTTCATGGCAAACGAACCAAAGGTGGGCAGCGGAAACGTTACAAGGACACCCTCAAAGCCTCCCTGATAAAGTGCGACATCCCCACTGATACCTGGGAGTCCCTGGCCAAAGACCGCCCTAAGTAAAGAAAGTGTATCCAGGAGGGCATTGAGCACCTCGAGTCTCAACACCGAGAGCATGCAGAAATCAAGTGCGGCAAACCAGTCCCATCCAACCCTTCCCTCAACGACTGTCCCACCTGTGGCAGTCTGTAGCTCTCGTATTGGACTGTTCAGCCACCAAAGAACTCACTTCAGGAGTGGAAGCAAGTCTTCCTCGATTTTGAGGGACTGCCTATGATGATGAGATGGGTTCATGATTTTTGTTTTAAATTTAATGCAACAATTGGAAGAAAGCTGACAGAGGCTGGTTTTAATTACACTACACTGTATCTGGCATAGCTTCAGCTTTTGCAAGATTATAAATCATGTTACTTTAACTTGCCATGGCAGGAAGAGATACCTTTGTCAAGCCCAGAGAAACAAGAACCCAAGTATTAGTGAACAAATGAAATTGTTATTCTATCTAGCTGCTCTCTTTCATATCCTATGATGTATCTGTTATTGATCAGGACTTGTATAGACAGTCTGTTTGGACTTACTTTTATATTGCACTCCCCCTTGGGTCCTCGAATGCTTTGATGTATGATATCATATATAATTGCATGTTAAATCCAATATATGTTTCACTGTACACTGGAAGAGGGTGTTGTCCTGCTTAAAAAAAGTTGAAATGAGCCAGACTTCCCATCATATGAAAGTCTTTTTGTCTTTGCACCTTGTCTGGAAAAACAAAACACTTTTCCTGTTACTCCACCTGAATCAGGTGCTTTGAGGACAGACATTCTCCAGACCACATAATGCATTTCCTCAATGTGGACTTGGCAATGAAATACATACGGAAGTAATATGATCCACAAATATATGTTGGAGACGTTATGCACAATAATTCTGAGTGGGGTGCATGATTAATACAGCAATTATTTTAATACTATGGTAAAGTCTTCTGATACTTTGGTGATTTAATAATTTAAGGTAAGTAGGATTGAATTGGCTCCAAAGTACATTTGGTAATGGGAAATCTGAATCAAGTCAACCCTCTGCGGTAGTGTTGTTGACAATTGACCAGTCAGCTTGTCTTATAACTGTGACCTGGAGGGATAGACCTGTGACTGGGGACTGAGATTTTTTTCCACTCAGTTCCAGATAACCCTGTAAGTCAATGCCCTAATGGTGCACTGGGCCTGGTTGAAGTCAAAGGAGGCTCATCAAGCTATACAGCTTTAGCTGTTTAAGAACATAACAAATAGGAGCAGGAGTAGGCCATATGGCCTTTCGAGTCTGCTCCACCATTCAATAAGAACATGGCTGATCTTTGATCTCAACTCCACTTTCCCGCATAATCCCCATATCCCTTGATACCACGAGAGTCCAAAAATTTCTCTGTTTTAGCCTTGAATATACTCAACGATTCAGCAGCTATGACCCTCTGAGGTAGAGAATCCCAATGATTCACAACCCTCTCGGTGAAGAAATTCCTCCTCATCTCAGTCCGAAATGGCTGCCCTGTTATCCTGAAAATATGGGCTAGAACCTCCATTTTTGAGATTATTGCCCAAAAATGGGCGTTAAATTTTTCTGACCTTCCGCTGTAAAGTGTGGCCGTTCTTAGCAACGACATGGCAACGCTCGATTCCCGTGATTCAGGAGGTCAAGGGTCATCATGACATGCGCAGAAGAGGAGACAGAGAGAGAGGGAGCTCAGAGGCTCTGAAAGCATGTGTGGCTGTGGTGTGTACTTGTTTGGTTGTGGGAGGAATGACGGAGATTCACCAGCAGCAAAATGCCCACTAAGCACCAAGAACATAGTTGGCACCGAATTTTTGTCCAACAAATAACATATAAAATGGAAGGGACGGAGGAGGGCCTGGAACTGGTAGCCAGGAACACAGGTGGCAGAGGGCCCCCAGTGGTCCCGGAGCACGGCACTGCACCCCAAGGTGCCGCACCCCCATTGCCAACCACACGAGAGCTAGCCGCAACATCTTGCTTATGGCTCGGAGCACGCTCCCACCTTGGGACTATCCTCTCCCGTATCCGTCCAAGCAGCGCTTCAGCCAGCAGATCCCCTCCACCAATGAAGCACCGCTTAAGGACCTCCTCGGACAGACGGCTTGGAGTCAGGAGGGAAGGGGAAGGGGTAGAGGGGTAGAGGTAGGAAGGAGAAGCGGGGGGGAGGGGGGCCGTTGGGGGAGGAAAGGGTTGGTTTGTACAGAAATACTGATGATTTCAGACTAATGTTCGGTTTAAATATTTTTTATTAAACAAAATCTTGCAGCACATTGGCTCAGATAGCTGCACCATTATACGCTGGTGATTCCTTAACATCAAAGGGTATAATCACATTTAACTTCAATCACCTTAAGCTTTAACTGTCACCAAGGTAATGCCCACCATTGATGCATTGATGTATGACCTGCACACCCAGCAGTGTGTCAGCCTTGTAAATAACACCAACGTTCTTTCAGGTAAAGCGATCATTGATGAGCTCCTGACGTAAGGCTCTTGCAGCTATCATGCCACCATGGGCTCTTTCATGCGGTCTACAGGGGGATGGGGGCATGGCTTCAGCATCAGCCTGATTGTCTGGCCCGATGTCAGCGTCCGCCTCCTCGTCCTCCTCTTCCTCTCTCTGGTGAGGTGGACTGTCAGGCTCATCAGGCAATTCTTGTCCCCTCCTGATAACCAAGTTGTGTAGCATGGAGCACACCACCATGAATTGAGCTACTTGCTCAGGGTGGTATTGGAGTTTGCCTCCTGAGTGGTTAAACAAGTCAGATACTCACGCAGGATGTGCGCATCATGGATACTGCCCGGAAATTGAGCATTCACTGCCAGTATAATTTGCTGGTGGTCGACAACCAGCTGGAAATTCAGGGAGTGGAATCCCTTGTGGTTCCTGAAAACCTCAGCATTCTGAAAAGGTGCCCGCATCGCAATGTGCGTACAGTCTATTGCTCCCTGCACCTTGGGGGAAGTTTGCAACTCTAGAAAATCCTAGAGCCCTCTCACTCTGTGCCTCCCTCGTCATAGGGAAGCTGATCAAGTCCCTCCTGCGTGCGTACAGGGCTTCAGTGATCTGTCTAATGCAGCGATATGTGGCATGCTGAGAAAGTCCACAAATGTCGTAGCTGTGGCCTGAAAAGAAGCCGAGGCATAGAACGACAGTGACTTTGAGCTTGACGTACAGTGCGGTTCTGATGGTGCTGGCAGGCTGCAGATCTGTCCTTATTAGCTGGCATACCTCAGTGATAACCTCTTTTTGGAAGCGCAGTCTCCGAAGGCAGGTGGTGTCGGGCAAGTCGAGGTAAGAATGCTTCTCCTTGTACTTGCGGAGGGTGTAACGTCTGGTCCTCCTCATCTGTCTGTCACTTCGTACATTGGACACATTATGCAGTGCAGCGTTCCTTTGGCGATGTCGAGTCTGCTGCATGTATTTGGTCACGAAGAGAGGGTGAGAAAGGACAGGCCCCATTGCAGTAGCTCTCTGTCTTCCACCGATTGCTCACAAACAAGGAATATCCCGACGAACACACCTCTTGAATTCCAATCGGTCACAGTGTGGTCAAGATGTTTTTAGAGATGTTCACATCAACTCCAACGACCTGCAAAGTACACCCGATTCTGCCGAGCTGGAAGCACAGCAGCCTTTTAAAGGACGCGACACGTGATCTACAACATGGCGTCCATAATGCTGTGATTCGTTCTGGTTAGTTCCACTTTTTGTGGGCGTTTTTTTCAGCGAGTGATATTGTGGGTGATATGTGTGCGAGGTGGTGAAATTGACGATGGCCGATCTCCATGGCCGCTAGTTTGGGTAAATATGCTCTTTACGACAAAAAACAGTCGCCGGGCGTTAATATTGAATCTCGGCGTTAAATCTATGTAGAAAGTAACGCTGGGCGATATTATGGGCGTTGATTTCGCCCATTCTGCTGATTCCTCCCAAAAAAAGTGGTAGGGCGGTAATATTTTTTCTCACCGTTAAGTACTTGGGGAAAGTAACGCTCGGCGATAAGTTTCCGAAAAATGCCTGCCAGTTTCCATTTTGTGCCAAAATGGGCGATAAATGGGAGTTAAACGTAATATCAGTGGTAAAATGGGCATTAAGTGGGTGTTAAGCAGGCAAAAAAAGTGGAGGTTCTAGCCTATGACTCCTAGACTCTCCAGCCAGGGGAAACAACCTCTCAGCATCCACCCTGTCTTGCTGCAATGACACTACGGCCACAGTACATTGGGTCTCCTGCTGGGACTACTGCCCCCAAGATGGCCTTGTACAGTAAGTTTATCGCTGGGCTAATGTTAATTAGCAACCAACACCAATATCCAGGCCCTGACAGCACCATTAATTTTGGTGGCCATTAACCCCAGCCCGCGGTGGCACTGGCAGATTTTTAAGGTTTTTCAATTTTTAACTCAAAGAGTTAGGGTAACTGGGTGTTGCTTGGACTGAAGAAGGGTTGGAAGTGTTGGACGGAGTAGTGCTGAGTGTACTTTTGTTCTTGGTATATATAGATGATTACTTGAGTATACAGAACTAATTCACAAAATGGAATGATGACACAAAAGCAGGAGGCTTGACCAACATTGAGGAAGACTGTAAAGGACACCAGGAAGATACAGGTATCTGATACAATTTAATGTGGATAAAGAGAGAATTCATCACAAAGCCTGCCTACTTCAACCTCTGTAATGTTGTCCACCTCTGCGTTTAACTCAGTCCATTGCTGATGAACTTTTTACACATGCCACTTTCAGACTCAATTACTGCAATGCTCTCCTCACTGGCCTATCATCCTCCACCCTCCATAAACTTTAGCTCATTCAAAACTTTGTCGCCCATAATTTATCAGCACACTAACTCCCGCTCACTCATCAACCTTGTCCTCACTAACCCATCATTTGCAATGATGATCAATGATGCTATAGTTATATTAATGCAAGACACTGAAGGGTGGATGAACAGCGAGACATTGAATTTTTCTGATTAATGCCAGCTATAAGATTGACCAGTTCGCAACATGTTCATAGGTCCCTTCAATGATCATGAACTACAACATAGTTTACTTTCATTTGTAGACCCCTCCCCCCGCCACACACACACACACACACATGCATTCACATTTTAACTGAGAACTGATATTACATAGAAATAGCAACACAGAAACAGACCGTTCAGCCCATCCTCTCCATGGTGGTGTTTACCCTTCACATGGGCAATAGTCCTAATGCCATGTGCACACCCTGTTCCTATGTCCTTTTATCCCCCTTTCCTTCAATGAACATGGTCTCTACTTCAATTACTAACTCTGGTGGCGCATTCCACAGCCTCACATATCATTCTGACATATTCACAGCAGGTTCACTAACTATTTGTACCATCATAAACCTATATTAAATATTAGAAACCTCCTTGGTTCCTGAGTGAATGGGTAAGACAACTAATTCAATGTATATTGGCATTTTAGTGTTGTTAGAGGAACATTGCTGGCATCTAGAAACATAACCTGCACATCACAATATATTGCAAATAAAAGTACAAATGAAAGCAATTTTATATTTTTTCATCCATTCACGATGTAAACAAGCACCATCAGTGTTTGAACAGTGTTAAATGGCAGGCAATCTTTTTAATGAAAAAAGATGGTTTGTTAATTAGATTTAGTCAGTTACCTGAGTCTAGCCTATCACTATGAAGCTATCAGGGAGACTACACTAAATCAGTGACTCTGCTATTGTCTAGCTACACCAGAAGTGAACATGTGTTGTGGAGGGTTTTTTTGTACTCATTCCTGGGTGTCGCAGGCCTGGCCAGCATTATTGCCCATCCCTAATTGCCCATGATGGTGAGCCACCTTCTTGAATTGTTGCCGTCCGTGTGGTGAAGATACTCCAATAGTGCCGTTAGGGAGGGAGTTCCAGGATTTCGAGCCAGCGACGATGAAGGAATGGCAATATATTTCCAAGTCAGGATGGTGTATGACTTGGAGGGGAACTTGGAAGTTGTGGCGTTCCCATGCACCTGCTGCCCTTGTCCTTCTAGGTGGTAGAGGTTGTGGGTTGGGAAGCTGCTGTCGTAGAAGCCTTGGTGAGTTGCCGCAGTGCATCTTGCAGGTGGTATACACTGCAGCCTTGGTACACCGATGGTGGAGGGAGTAAATGTGGAAGGTGGTGGATGGGGTGCCAATCAAGCAGGCTTCTTTGTCCTGGATGGTGTTGAGTTTCTTCTGTGTTGTTGGAGCAGCACTCATCCAGGCAAGTGGAGAGTATTCAATCACACTCCTGACTTGTGCCTTGTAGATGTTAGAAAGGCTTTCAGGAGTCAGCAGGTGAGACACTCACCACAGAATACCCTCCTCTTGTAGCCACAGTATTTATGTGGCTAGCCCAGTGAAGTTTCTGGTCAATGGTAACCCCCAGGACGTTGATGGTGGGGGATTCGGCAATGGCCATGCCTTTGAATGTCAAGGGAAGGTGGCTAGGCACTCTCTTGTTGGAGATAATTGTTGCTTGGCACTTGTGCGCTACAAATGTTACTTGCTGCTTCTGAGCTCAAGCTTGAATGTCGTCCACGTCTTGCTGCATGCAGGTATGGTCTGCTTCATTATCTGAGGTGTTTAGAATGGATCTAAACACTGTGCAATCATCAGCGAACATCCTGATGATCATCAGAGATGTTACGAAGGAGTGAAGATCATTGATGAAGTTGCTGATCATTGGTGAGTCTAGGATACTGCCCTGATGTACTCCTGCAGTGATGTCCTGGAGTGGAGGTGATTGGCCTCAAGCAACAGTGTGAGGACAGGACTTTGTCTCCCCAATGACTGTGCAGTGATGACTCCGACCAATACTGTCATGGACAAATGCATCTGCGACAGGTAGATTGGTAAGGACGAGGTCAAGTAGGCTTTTCCCTCATGTTGGTTCTCTCACCACCTCCCAGTCTGGCAACTATGTCCTTCAGGACTCGGCAAGCTCGATCAGAAGTGGTGCTATCAAGCCACTCTTGGTGATGGACATTGAAGTTCCCCACTCAGGGTACATTCTGTGTCCTTGTTACCCTCAGTGCTTCTTTCAAATGATGTTCAACATGGGGAAGTACTAATTCATCAGCTGAGGGAGGGTGGGAGGTGGTAATGAGCAGGAGGTTTCCTTGCCCATGCTTGACCTGAAGCTATGAGACCTAATGGGATCTGGAGCCAATGTTAAGGAATCCCAAGGCCACTTCTCCCGACTGTATACCATTGTTCCGCCAACTTTGGTGAGAGTCCTGTTGGTGGGACAGGACATATCTAGGGATGGTGATGGAGGAATCTGGGACATTGGCTAAAAGTTATGATTCTGTGAGTGCGACCATGTCAGGCTGTTGCTTGACCAGTCTGTGGACAAATTTCCCAATTTGGCACAAGTCCCCAGATGTTAGTGAGGAGGACTTTGCAGGGTCGACTGGGCTGGGGGTCCGAAGCCGGTGTGTAGGTTAATGCCGGGTGGTCTGTCCAGTTTTATTCTTATTATTGTTTTTTGTAGCAATTTGGTACAACTGAGTTCAATGTATGGGTAGAGAAACATCTTTACCATTTTAAAAAGTGAAAACAAATAATGTTCAGAATTATTGTAACATATACTGCTTTACACTGAGGCATAATTGTCTGAGCTTGGTTCAATAAATTATCTTGGTTTGTAATTTGAGTCTCGGTCTAATAAAGTCTGCCTACTGAAGAGAAGGAGTAAAATGTGATGGCACATGATACATTTCAGTAAGCCAGAATACAGTGACTAGGACTCCTTGTTCAATTTCTAGGTTTCACTATTGTTTACTTAGATATTGGACACACTCTAGTTCATAAAGAAAGAGTGGTCTACCTACGGAGTGGTTAGTGACACTAAATCAGAGTAGAATATCTAACATAAACTCCAACAACTAACAGTAAACTAGAATTTAAAGCAATTTAGTCTTTTTTTCAATCAATTAACAGCATGAATAAAACATGCTGCATGTCTATTTAATGTGAACAATTTTTCACCCATAACCCACTCAGACTTTATCACTTTGCATCATAAGTCCAATTCCCCTTTCCTGATGATATGTTTCTTATTTTCATTTTCATGTGTGATTCACCTATTATAAAACACAAATTCTGCAGATCGGTTACATGTACAGGAATTGTGTCCTGTACAGTGTCAGTGCACAAATAATTGCAAAGGCAGTATAGGGTAACAATTACTGTTGGTGATCATCATAGCAAATGACAACATGGTTGATATTACACCCCGCCCCCCCGCCGACCACCAGCTCCCCAATGAAGGGGCAGACGTGGGTCAGGATTTAAAGATTAAAAATCGAGGAATGCTGCGTATGGTCCTGCCGCCATTTTGCGGCGGTGTGTTGTGAGGCATGCGTGTGTCCCACCCTGGAGAACCAGGACACTTCATTAGAATTTCTAAATCAGGCTCCCACAGTACAGTTGGGAGCCTGATTTAAATTTAACAGCTGCTTAGTGGGTATTCCAGGACTCGGGAAACCTGGCAGCTAACTGGAGATGGTATCGCGGCCACCACCGCCCCCCCCCCCCCCCCCCACCACCATCCCCATCCAAACCTGCAATATTCGGCCTAACCCTGGGATTGGCCGCCCCCTCAACCTGCTTTAACCTCCAGTGTTTCCTGGTCCTCAGCTACAGCCTCCTGCGCTGGCTTTCCCACCTGGCAGGAATTTAATGACAGGACCTCTGCATCCCCAGGATTTCCGGGATCCCCCCCTCCCCATAAACATTGGAGCCAGTGTATTTCTCTGTCTGTTATTTTATTGGCAACATTAAGTTAGTACCTCTGTAAAAATCGTAAACGGAAGAATGTCATACAAATGTCTGTGACAATATCCAACAGCAATCTCTAACTTTGATGCAATAGCTGGGATTTTCTGCTTCTCTGCTCACCAGCCTGTAACTATACACCCATTGATTTTAATGAGCAGACATTGCAGGCTGGCTTGTGCAGAAGCAGAAACTTCTGGCAATACGTTTTTCACAAAAGTATTACAATTTCCAAATTGAAGTTTAAATGCTGTTGTATTACTAGGATATCCCCTGAGTTAAACAGTACCATTACTCTTTCTTGCTAACATAGCATTTCAAGCTACAGCCTTAAGGCTCAAATGGAGATGGATTCTTCCATTATCTGCCTAAGCTGACATCATTAAACATTAAGTTTATGGAATATCATAATAAGCTATAGGGAATTAATTAATTTTAGTTAGGGGCACAATCTTATGCAGATAAGAAAAATTGGTTAGTTATTTCTATTAGTTACAGAATATTCTCGTTAATTATAATTCTGAGTTCTGGTCATCAAAGTAAACAATTAACAGCTCCCTGAGGACCTACCCAAGTGTAATTGCTAGTGACAGAAGTTGACTAAATAGGTATTTTCTAACTAACATTGTGTGTGCAGCAGTATGAATTAGATCAAATACAGGAAGGTTCCTATCCAGTATTCCAGATTGTGGAAATCTCTATACAGATTAGAGGAAACTTTTCTGAAACTCTTGAGGCTAAAAACAGTCAATTTGACTTTTATCATCTGGTGTTAATGGGTAACAGCCTCAAAATCGGGTCGGTAACCTTACCACCCTTTAACACTGAAGAGGCCGATGACATTTTGAAAGGGGGCTACCGCTGGGCGCCCTGCCAGTCTCAGGCCCCTTAATATGCAAATTAGTATCCTAGGACCCCGGTTGTCATTGTCATTGGTTGGAGCGAGCGCTGTGCATACTCCCGATCATTTCTACCGCCGATTGAGGTGACAATGCCCAGCCAAGATAAATTTGAAATTATTTTTGTGGGGGCCCAGAGGAGCAAAAGTGTACCACAAAAATAATCCGGGCCGTGCCACTCTAGGACCCCCAACATCCGTGATTACGACCCTCCCCCACCTCCTGCCCTTACTTTGCTGGCAGCCAGGGGGCCAAATATCAGGAGGCCTTAATCTGGTGAGCTGCATCAGGATGCCTTTTTGGTGCCCCACATCTTGCTGGTCTGGTATTAATGAGGCGGATGGTTCAAAATCATGGCCGCCACATCGCCTTACATATGGACGATTGGCTGGTGTGCTCTACTAGTCGGTTGCCCTCAAAGTCAAAATTGACCCCTAGGGATCTAAATTGTCAATTCTACCATAAACTTGCTGTTCTTTGTTTTTAAAGTACAGGCAACTCTCGATTATCCTGGTCCCTCGGGGATCGGGCTATTCCGGGTAGGGCGAGTGCACGTCCCAGGGCTGAAATTTTGACAGTGATAGAACCAACCACGAAGACTTAGTTCATGTTATCATAGCGTGAAGGTAATAAAATACATGACAATGGATTCATATCGTCTCAAAATTATTTTATTATCTTAAAAGAGTTAAAAGTGTTAAAACTGAACTTGATATTTAAAAAAGCAATCTTATATCTGCTTGTTTAAATTAATTCATTTTCTTCTTTATTAAAATGTGTTGGATGATATGAGTTTGCAGAACCTCGTGAGAAGTGAAATGAAAATTCTCAAAGAAACCTACGACATATTTCATTGCTTCTTCAGCACGTGTCCAAGTTTTCCTTTCTTTTACTTCAATCCCAGTGTCTGAATCGCTCATCTCTTAATCAGATTTGTCTTTATTGGTGACTATGCCAATAAGTTGCTCGTCGGTATAAGATTGTGCTACAGCTGTGTCGATGTCAACATGTATCCATTTAGCAAGCTCATCTTCTGCTCGGGATTTAAGTGCATTTGTATCGTGAGCACTGCTGACAATCTCCACGATTTCTTTGACAGCCTGTTCTGTATTAGCCCCAGCATAGAAACCTTTGAATTCTTCGTCAACAGAAGCACTGCCTTCAATCATGACATTGGGCCACAACTTGCGCCAACACCTCATCAGTGTTTCGTTTTTTACTTCTCTCCATGCCAGAGAGCATGCAAAGATGGCATCTTTAATAGTGTATGCTCTCTGGAATTCAATGATTGATAGATCGCTATTAATCAATCTGCACATGAAGTTGTTCCTATAGTGGCACTGGAAGTTTTGTATGACACCCTGATCCATAGGTTGAATGAGCAAGATCACATTGCAGGGCAGATAGTATGCGAAAATGTTGCCACAACTGGACACTAATTTTGACTCATGCGGGTGTGCTCTGCAATTGTCCAGAAACAGGACACACTTCCCATTAGGTTTGCCTATTTTCTTCATGTTTTCTCGAGCTTGGGGGACAAATTCTGTTGAGAACCATTTCATGAATATGTCCTTGTCCATCCACGCATTTTTCTGAGCCTTTTCGCTGACTGGTAAATGAGCAATTCCCTTTAAAGCACGTGGTCATCTTGATTTGCCAATCACTAAAAGTGGAGGTCTGTGTTCACCAGAGGCATTGGCACAATTTAAGATTGTTAACCTCTCCTTATTCATCTTAAAGCCTGCAGCTTCCTTCTCCCCTGCTGCAGCAAACACCTCCACAGTAAGCCAGTCTCATCGGCGTTATACATTTGATCTGCGGTCAATTTCATTTCCTGCACCATTCCAGCAAATGTTTTTGCATAATTCTGTGCGGCCTCACTGTCTGCTGATCTTTTCTCGCGCGACACATCCAGCTGGCGAATGCCATGGCGCTGCTTAAATCGTGTGAGCCACCCCTCTGAGAAAATGCACTCTTCATCTGGATTCATTCTCGTCTTGAAGTCCTTGGCCTTTGCTGTATTCATTGGCCCTGAAATTGCCACACCTTCAGACTGCTTCAAAGCAAACTATTCATAAAGCGCCTGGTCGAGTTTGTCAAGCTTCGGCTTTCGCAAATTCTTGCGGGCCATTACCTTCACGGGAGATTCAGAAGCATCGGTGAATCTTTCAAGGTCTTTCTTTTGCTTCTTGATATCGTAAATTGTTGATGAACCAACTTCATATTCCTCCATCAAGTTACGCACACTTCTGCCAGCTTCATACTTCTTTATAATTTCTAACTTCTGCTGAAAGCACAATACCTTTCGTTTCCTTTTAGTGCCTCCACAAGACATTTTAACTTGTGCACCCGACTGCTTGAACTGCTTTCAATGTGTGTGGCAGTTGCAAAGTGAGAAAGAAGTCTACGCCTGCTTCAATTTATGTGTGCTTGCTAGTTGAAGTGATTGAGATGTTCACGTGTGTGACAGTTATTTAATGCCTGTGTCAGTTGCGAAGTGAGAAAGGAGTGCACGCCTGAGTCAATTTATGTGTGATTGACACTTGAGGTGATCGAGATATTCACGTGTGCGACAGATTTTAAAAGTGCCGTTGCAGCGGGTTCTCCGTTAGATCCATGTACGGATAATCGAGAGTTGCCTGTACTGCAGAATAGACATACTAAGGTAGAAATTAATTATGGGTCGTTTCCAGGCACATAACCAATGGTTTGCAGTCAGGGCATGCCCAAACCGGGAGGCCTGAGGCTCGTCTGAATTGGGCCTTAGACCTCATATAATTTAATTTAATCAAGTTGCTGCTGCCTATTGCTGCCTTGCATGTAGCCGGGTTCAGGTAAGTCTCGGGGAAGGACAATGGAAGGGGAGCAGATCGCAGGCTGGTAGTGGTGCTCGGGTGTGCAGTGGAGCCAAGAGGAGCACTCTTGTTGCTCTGGAGTCCACATCAAGCATTTTTGTGAGGGCTGCTTGCTAGGCTGCATTTGCGAAAGAAAAATTTGAACAGGCACCGCACCCTATTTGGTGGAAGATAGACATTGGGTCCCTCAGTAACAAGAGGCCCACGCCTGGCAGCCTTAAGTAAAAACTCCAAAGCTGCTTTTACCAGTATGGTAGCGTCTGCAACACAGATCGTGTGTGGGACATTGCACGCTTAAATTAGTCCTTTTTGCCCTTTTTTCTGCAGATTATAATGGAAACATCGATTACCAATTTCTACTCCACTTATTTCTTTGCAGATCTTCTAAGTTAAGCCAACAACATTTCAACATAATAGAAAAAATTATCGCCCAACTTATAAAGCATAGATTTTTATAACTGTATCCTGACATCACCATCTATTTTTGTCACATGCAGTTTACATCATAAATACAAGTCTATTGCCATTCTAGTTGTAGAACACAGCAATTACTATCCCCCGGCAGTTGTCCATCTCCTTTCCTGTAAGTAATAACTCATGGGTATGGTTCCACAGGGATGAAGTCTTCTCTCATTCCCCACCAAAGAGGATATGCTTCATGTGTGAGCACAGACATGTGTGAGTGTCAGTAGGCTCTTCAATTAAGAAGGGCATGACAGGTAAACTCATTGCTGTCCTCATCTGACATTCACATGTGCATCAAACACTAATTGATTATTCAACTAGCAAGCCAGGGATAGGGAGGTAAATTGTATTGAAGCATTGAAGCACTGACCACACTTGACCAGCTTCGCTGGGCAGGCCACATTGTTCACATGCCAGACACGAGACTCCCAAAGCAAGTGCTCTACTCGAAACTCCTTCACGGCATACGAGCCAAAGGTGGGCAGAGGAAACATTACAAGGACACCCTCAAAGCCTCCCTGATAAAGTGCAACATCCCCACTGACACCTGGGAGTCCCTGGCCAAAGACCGCCCTAAGTGGAGGAAATGCATCCGGGAGGGCGCCGAGCACCTCAAGTCTCATCACCGAGAGTATGTAGAAATCAAGCGCAGGCAGCGGAAAGAGTGTGCGGCAAACCAGTCCCACCCACCCTTTCCCTCAATGACTATCTGTCCCACCTGCGACAGGGACTATGGTTCTCGTATTGGACTGTTCAGCCACCTAAGGACTCATTTTAAAAGTGGAAGAAAGTCTTCCTTGATTCCGAGGTGCCTATGATCTAGTTTAGATCATCTAACTCAGAAAACATCAGGGATCAAATCTGCGACCTTCCAGATCTATAATGCTCAGTTCCAAACTGGGCAACAAATTTACCAATTGATCCATCTAGGGTTAGGGAGTGCCAGTCACTGTCGCTGTGGCTCAGTGGGTCACACACTCACCTCTGAGTCAGAAGGTTGTGGGTTCAAGACTCACTCCAGGAACTTGAGCCCATAAATCTCAGCTGACACTCCAGTGCAGTGCTGAGGGAGTGCTCTACTGACAGAGGTGCTGTCTTTCAGATGAGACGTTAAACCAAGGCCTGTCTGCTCCCTCAGATGGCCGTAAAAGATCCCATGGCACTATTTGAAAGAAGAGCAGCGGAGTTATCCCCGGTGTCCTGGTCAATCTTTATCCCTCAATCAACGTAACATTTTAAAAAAACAGATTATCTGGTCATTATCACATTGCTGTTTGTGGGAGTTGCTGTGCGCAAATAGGCTGCCGCGTTTCCACTCCAAAAGTATTTCATTGGCTGTAAAGCACTTTGAGACGTCTGGTGGTTGTGAAAGGCGCTATATAAATGTAAGTCTTTATTTCTTTTTTTAATCAATTAACTTCAGTGTTATACAATATGTTTGATTAAAACATTTAAAACATAAGATCGAAAATTGGGCTTTAATCTGGTCTAAATAAAACATGCAACTTCACATTATGAATAAACTATGTTTAGGACCATATGCTACACAATCTCAGGGTTCAGATAACTTTATGAATAGTTGTGGCATGACCTGAATCCTTTGATTGTGTTACAACTTTGCAAAACACTCCAACATAGCAATTATTCTTTGTAGAATACACCCAGTTAACATTTTATCATATTTTTGGAAACATTTATGATCATTTAAAGGCAGCACATTTTTCCAACGGAGATGCAGGGCTTATTATGGTAGCTTGTTTGTTCAACTGAAAACAATGGAAGCACAAGAGGGCAATAGCACAGGACAAGATGATTTCCTGCTTTGTTGTACTCCCATTGTTTTCAATGAGGGGCAACATGATTTGATTTGCTATGATATCCTTTCATTTCCTCTTTCATGTGGTAGCAAGCAACCTTAGTTGACTCCCATAATATGTTTTGAAACAATGTATAGCCAAACATAGTATTTTGCAATGCTGTATTGAAGTAGATTTCTGTGAAGAGATAAATGCACTGTAATTTACAGTGTGCCAGATAACCAATGTCTACAGTATACACATCATTAGCCTTTTTCTGTTTTCAGTACAGTGCTTGCTAGAACTTATTCATATCTAGCTGCCAGGCCAGCTGCACTCTTCTAGGGACCACTATCTTCTTTGCTCAATGGTTTTATTTTAAAAAATCCTTATTCAACTTAGCACTCAGAAAATAAGTATGTGAGACAATGGGGCCACGACTGTTTCCTTCATGTCACTCTAGTTTAAATAAAAAACTGTAGGTGACATGAGTGACAGTGTATTAAATCATAATCCTTTTATTACTGGGGTACCTGGGCTTCAATCTGGTCTAACAAACACGAGGCATATTTTTCTAAAAATTAAATAAGGCACGAATGATAACGTATTTCATTTCTCAGTGTCAGCTGCCATTTTTGACATTAGGTGATGGTTATGTTTCTGGCCCTTTTCTACCCTTCCAGCTTTTGTATTTTAGATTACACTTTTAGACGAGTCTTGAGAACATCTTCACTAGCCTCAGTATATAAGTAATCTTTTGTTGACAGGCCCAGAATAGTAACCAGAACAAACATTCTAGTAATTATTTGTACCGTCTGGAATTATCATTTGCCTCTATGGGTTTTCTTCCATTTTTGATAAGTGGTAGAACATCACAACACCAGACTTGGTGTTATGTTTGAACTAGTATGCAAATTCAAGGTGATACATAACGATAATGCAATGCATAGAGTTTACAAGAAAAAAATTCTATCTTGCTGGACAAAAGGAAAATGATAAAAAAGCCACAACGCAAGTGCGAAGCTATTCTTTTACAGGTAACTTATGAAGTGTTCATTTCCTTCTTACCATGGCAGGAGCTATGCTGATTTGTACAGCAGCCCAGAATTTCAGGCAAAATCTCCTGATGCCCTGTGGGAAATTGTCAGTTTGTAGCCAAATACAAAGTCACTAATCAATCCAAGAGGGAATTCAGGAGAAAAACTTCTTTACCCAGAGAATGGTTAAATGTGGAAGTCGCTACAAGGAGTAGTTGAGGCGACTAATATAGATGCATTTAAGGTGAAGCTAAATAAACAGGTCCAAACTAGCATAAGGGTATCCTGAGGAGAAAGGAATAGAGGAATATGTTGATGGCATTAGAAGAAGGGTGGGACGTGGCTTGTGTGGAGCATAAACACCGGCATGGACCTGTTGGGCTGAATGCCCATTTCTGTGCTATAAATACTATGTTATACTATCTATCTCTTAGGTGTTCCAACCTGACTCATAGAAAATCATATCGGCAGAAACTATTGCCAGGACTCCCTGAATTTTGAATAACTGTTGATTAGTCTAAAATAACAGGCTGTCATACATGTATTGGACAAATTACACAATCTTATTTGGTATTGTCCATTTTGAGGCGTTAATCCTGGCGGGGCGGTAACAATAGCGTCCCTTAAAAGTTTGCGCTGAAAACCGCAAAATTAGGTACCTGCACCCCTTGAGGGAAAGAAAGCGCTAAGTCAGTCGTTGCTCAATTCTCTTAGGGCAGTGGTAAATTTCCAGAAGAAATGCATTTGTTGCGACGGTCAGTATACATCCCGTGCACAGCCAAATCGTCAAGGTTTGGTAAGATAAATATGCTAATGCACAGTTCCAACTTCTCAGTCTGCTCAGAGCGGGAAAATGGAGGAGGAATGAGGTCACCACCTTCTCGGCCATGGGCGGGGACACATTGGTGGAGGCAGTGGAACGTGCTGCAACCTTTCAGTGGATGGAGGCCCGCTCCTAGAGTCTTCTGGAGGCTATGGGGGTGCGGGGAGGGAGGGTGGCCCAGCACTTCTCCACCAGGAACACAGTGGCCAGAACTGCGACACAATGTCGCCAGAAGTTCAATCATCTCACTAGAATCTCGAGGGTTAGTACCCTTTCTATTAACGTTGCAATGCAATAATGTGAAGCTCACTGACTCACACAATGTCAAGTCTTTGAAGTACCTGCTCCTTCACTATGTGTACTAGGCCATCGTCTTCATTGGTGAAAACACCATAAAAGTTCAGGTGCAGTTCAGCAGCCAAGTCCTGGCCAATCAAGCGGTGCTGACCTTCTTCTTTCCTACTCAGCTTGACCCCTCCTCGCACTACTGTTTCACTCTTGTTATGCGTACGCCACCTCCTTCTTCCCTTCCTGCCCCTTCCCTGCTGCTAACCACATGTCTGTTGCTTTGTGCTTGAAGATAATGAGCCACAAGCACTATCGACGAGGAGGAAGGGGACCAAAGTGCAACCACAGAGCGTGACCCTCCATCAGCAGCACTGAATGTGGACACTACCTCGGTGGAAGAGCCGACATTCCTGGGCTTTGAGAATCCTGAGGCTCCTAACCTCAGTGGCCTGCAGCAACGCCCAGCGTGTGGGGAAGCTCGGGGGCCAGCTCCTCGGAGGGTGAGTCGACGCATGAGTCCTGCACCCAGACACTCAGATGTGGACCTGGACTTGGAGGCTATGTCGAGAGAGTCCATGGTAATGCGCCAGGAACTTATGGGTGCATTGGATAGGGTCCCGCAGAGAATGGATGCACTTGCTCCGAGGTTGGCAGAGGCTTCCTCAAGCATTGTCCGTGCCTCTCTGCAGCCCAACAAGCCCATCCTTGCCTACTTAAAGAGGGAGATGGACTCAACAAGCGACAGTGGAGTGCCAGAGGTGATGGCACATGCCATGGTTGACATGGCAGCAGCTATCACATCACAGGCCGAAGCCACGCAAGGCCTTTGTGATGTGATGCATACACTGGTTGCTGGAACCAACTCTCAGACTGCTGAATTTCAGACTCAGTGTGCTGCGAGTCAGTCTCAGATTGATGCCATGCAATCGCTGACGACTGCCATCCTCTCTGTGTTCCCCACAGTCTGACGGGAAAGTGACAGTGTCGAAGCAGGCCAGTAATCTGTGCTCCCACAGATTGCTCCGGATGCTGAGGCTCTGCCCCGGGGAGTGGCAGTAGGCCGCTGGAAATGGAAGGTTCTGTTCTTGCTCAAGACGACAGCATTCCGGCTCCCACCACTGCCACTCCGCATTTGCACCTGCCGCAGTCTGCACCCCAGCCAGGCAGGACTGCTGCCGCCGATGCTGAGACAGTGCAGTCCGCAGCTGGGCCTTCCAGGCCCACAGCTTGTCCAGGGCTTCCTGCTAGGCCATCTTTAGTGTCTGCCTTACAGACAAGCAGCCCTTAAGCAGCCTTGTTGCAGGCACTGCGGCCCCATTAAGAATGAGCAATAGGCGTAGGAGGGGGGGGGGTTAAAGCAAGGGGTGGCAAATCGGTGAGTACATCTCAGTAAAGACTTTGCCCACCATGGACAGATGTCCTCATCCTGTAAATATAACTGTAAATACCTTGTTGCTGTTGTTTGACGCCTGCTATTGGTGTATGGGTCTGGGCGTAATATGGTATATGGAAGCTGGAGTGGAATGGGGCGTTTGTACACATATTGGTGAAGTTGATTGTGTGTTATGCTGTTTCAAGGGGCATTTGTTACATTTGTCATATGTTCCTGGTGAGGGGTTGTTGGTGTGATGTTTGAGGAGAGACTTTTGATGCCATCAATAAAATGTTAATTTGACCGTTTGCATTCCCGTCTTGTGTATAAATATGCAATTTCACCTAGATGTGCCATTATCGTAGCACATAGCCCAGGCAATATCATCTGATCCATCAGCTTCCTCCATTCAAGAAAAGCGATGCATTATGAGCCGCTGATATGTGGCCCTTGCACGGGCAGCTTTGCCACGTTGCCACCTCCATGTCTGCTGCTGCTCCTCCTCCTCCTCATTTGACTGGCCATTTGGGGCATCAGCAGGCTCCTCTTCCTCCTGAGGTGGAGCTGCAATCCCCACTGGCATTGCCTCGGCCCTCATTATGGCCAAGTTGTGCAGCTGCAGCACACCACAATGAATAGCAATACCTGTTGAGGGCAGTATTGAAGGCTGCCTCCAGAGCAGTCCAGGCATCGGAAACGCTGCTTCAGCACCCCTATTGTCTTCTCGATGATGTTGCGAGTGGCCGTATGGCTGCCATTGCAGCGGATCCACTTGGGTGGTGGAGTTGTGGAGGGGGGTCGTTAGTCAGGTGGCTAGTCCGTATCACTTGTCCTTGATCAGCTAGCCACACCCTTCCCATGATGGCTGAAACATTCGCAGCACATTGCTCTCACGCAGGACGAACGCATCACGCGTGCTGCCAGGACAGCAGGCATTCACTGGATATGCCGCGTGTGGTCGCACAGCAGCTGCACATTCAGGGAAACATAGAAACATAGAAACATAGAAAATAGGTGCAGGAGTAGGCTATTCGGCCCTTCGAGCCTGCACCACCATTCAATAAGATCATGGCGGATCATTCACTCAGTACCCCTTTCCTGCTTTCTCTCCATACCCCTTGATCCCTTTTGTCGTAAGGGCCACATCTAACTCCCTTTTGAATATATCTAACGAACTGGCCTCAACAACTTTATGCGGTAGAGAATTCCACAGGTTAACCACTCTCTGAGTGAAGAAGTTTCTCCTCATATCGGTCCTCAGTGGCTTACCCCTTATTCTTAGACTGTGACCCCTGGCTCTGGAACTCCCCAGCAACGGGAACATTCTTCCTGCCTCTAACCTGTCCAATCCCGTCAGAATTTTATATGTTTCTATGAGATCCCCTCTCATTCTTCTAAACTCCAGTGGATACAAGTCCAGTTGATCCAGTCTCTCCTCATTCGCTATTGGCTCTAGTAATGGGGAATGAACCAAAGCAGATAAGAGAAGTAAAAGTAGGGGAACATCTAGACAATAGTGACCATAATATAATACGCTTTAAGATGATAATTGAGAAGGACAGAAGTATGGTGAAAACCAGGTTAATAGATTGGAGAAAAGCTGATTTTGAATGGCTGAAAATAGAACTTGAGAAAATAATACAGGCAAAAATATTGGCAAAGAATGATGTAGAATAGCAATGGGAAACATTTAAAATATTGTTCAACAGATTGCAGGAACAATATATTCGGCTAAATGGTAAGGACAAACTAAACACGAATGAGACTCCATGGATGAATAAAGCCATAAGTGAACAACTGAGGGTAAGGGAAAAGGCATACATTAAGTACATGGACAGCAGGAGAGTGCATGATAAGGGAGAATACGAAGAGGTTAGAAGTAAAAAACAACTATGAAATTAAATTATCAAGGAATACAAAACAAAATAGTAAAATATTTTACAGGCACAGCAATAATAGAAAGGTTGGGATGGGAATAGAGCCATTAAGAGATAGATACAATAATACTACAGTTGACGATAGAGAGATGGCAGAAATATTCAATCATTATTTTGCCTCAGTATTTACCAGGGAGATAGAACAGGTGGACATGACATTGGAAGATGAGGTTAGTAATGAGATAAGTGCATTTAAAATAGAAAGAGGGGATATATTAAATAAACTAATCAAACTCAAAGAGGATAAAATCCCTGGTCTGGATGGATTGCATCCACGCATTTTAAAAGAAGCTATGGAAGAGATAGCAGAGGTATTACTTCACATATTTAACCCAGAACAATTAAAGGGACAGTTCCACTTTTTGTACAGCGATGCCAGTAATATACAGGGAAAATATATAATTGAGGGAAAAGATGTAATTGACAAATATGAACTAGCACCTGAGTGCGATCGGAGCCAATGTATCATGAATGTAAACGATAGAATGCCGGGTTCAATATATACGCCGACAAAACCAAGAGCAACCTCCTGTTTGAAGCACCAAGTCCAGCGGGCTACCTGATCATGTAGCCAGGGCCTCCGGGACCAATGTGATGCCCCAGGGAGTGTGGCCACACAGTGGGAGCTTACCCACTGCGGGGACAGCGATCAGCAAATGGCACAGGCACCACTACTAGCACCCTGTCCCAGATCGGCCCTACCTCTCTGGCCACCAGGGCCAGCACTGGGAGCAAGAGGCCAGCACCCTCCAGCCCTCCCAATGGGACCTGGGATGACCAGGCTCCCACTACCGCTGAAGGGCAGCAGGGAGACCCTGCAGCCCTCAAAGGAGGACAGGGAGGCCACACATTCCTGTGGCTCTGCCCAGCACTAAGCAACGGCAAAGGCCCTGAGACCCAGCCAGCTGGCAGAGGGCGCAGCGCCGCCATCAGACAACCTGGATACCGTCCAGTTATTCTGGAACAAGCGTCCTCACCTACCTGCACCTACACCCCAAGTGCAAGACTGTAATACCATGTATGTACCTTACCTGTAAAATGTACTTGTTCAACTCCAACCGTCCACTGCTGACCAATGTGGTGGTAATAACGACTTGGGGGTCCACAGGGAGAGAGCCATTCCCAAGCACAGACAAGGTGCAAGAGCTTTGGGCACTCAAGCCGAGGGCCAGAGCACCCAGTGCAAAGGCCAGTGGCACAAGACTTAGGGGGGAGTGATGTTGTGTATGTATATACCCTGTACACGCAATGTAAAGTTACATAAGACCAATGAATATATCTTTACACTGTGTACAATATGCTTGTGAACCAGAGGATGCAACTGGTGGAGACCTAGAGGTCACCTGCAGAGTGCAGGTAACTAAGTATAAAAGGGAACCCGCCTTACTGTAACCTCATTCAGAAGCTGCAATAAATGGACTAAGGTCACAACAGTTCAAGTGCAATACCTTACCTCATGGAGTCATTACTAGAGTGCTTACAGATAGTACATCAGCCACTTCTGCTGAGATGGAGGAGCTGGAAGAAAGGCAGCGTGCCAGGCACTTCAGCCAGGAAGCTAGTGAAGCATTGGTGAGCGTGGTGGAGAGGAGGTGGGCCTTACTCCATCTTGCTGGGGGAGCCAGACCACTCCCTCCTGCCTTTAAATGGATATGGAGTGACATTGTACAGGAGGTGTCTGCTGCAGACACTGTGCCAGAACTGGCACATAGTGCAGATAAAGGTTCAACGACCTCATGAACATGGTCAGGGTCCATACCATTTGCATCTATGCATGCCTCCATGACTTCTAACATTAATCTCACACACTATGTGACGTTTGTCATGCATCTGGTCCCTTTCAACACTCTGTGGGATGGTTTTGACAATGCATAACAAAGATGAAGGCTTACTTTGGCACCCATTGGCTTCTAATGATGTATGCATATTATTTGTATCATTAACATCGTCCCTCGCAATACATTCCAACTGCTCCTATCCCTTTCTGAAAGATCACCTGCAGCCCCCATGTTAGATGCCTCTAACTTGCATATTGACAAAACACATGCTAGACCCAAGCAGATTGAATGGAGGATACTAGAACATTCACACATTATCACCTATTCTACTGTACTAGGTATATAAGAACATAAGAAATAGGAGCAGGAGCAGGCGATACGGCCCCTCAAGCCTGCTCCGCCATTCAATAAGATCATGGCTGATCTGATCATGGACTCAGCTCCACTTCCCCGCCCGCTCCCTGTAAGGGGGTGGGGGGGGGCGGCGGTGGGGTTGTGGTGTCTATGAGAGGGTCAGGTTCCCTTCTGACCAACTTGAGCGGTTTCGAATCACTCCCCCTCCCTTGGGTTCTATACTCTGGATTTATTTGGGGGGTGTGACAAAAGTGCAGAGGACAATGGTTTGATGCAAAAAACTTTGGTTTTATTACAGTCAAGGTAATATAGGCTCATTACTCGAGTAAGAAAATGCACGGCCAAACTTACAATCACTCTAATAAAGAACAAGAGAAGGAAAGATACAAGGTCAAACTTAAAATCACTCGAACTAGTACCATACACTACCCCTTCAAAGGGGGTTGCAGTAAAATTATACCTCCCACCTCCCAATACCTAATTCTAGCTAGGTTAGACTCCAGGGCAGGGACTTATGCTTACCAATCCTTTTGATAGTTAATGGTAGATGGTGATGTTCTTTCTTCCTTCAGGACTTCAAGACTTCGAGGCTGGAGAAGTTAGTTTACAACTGTCACGTTGGTTTCTCTCCTTATCTTGATGAGGTAGTAGCAACCACCTCTCTCCCCCACTAACCTCTGTTCAGTGTTCTAACCTTGCCGCCCAATCTGTTCACAATCCTTTGTATAATTTTGGTGGGCTTGGTTCTTCTTTGTAATATTTTGTCGGGCTCGTTAAAGTTGATATGTCTTGGGTGGGTTGATCTCCGAAAAACTGTTTCCTAATGGAAAAAATTAGTTTGGTAATTGCAATGTCCTTTTGTGCTTAGTCTTTCGCCTACAGGCTGGATTGGGCCTTTTTATGATGTATATACTGAAAATGGTTTGTCCAGACCCAAGTTGATGGGGAACTATCTCTGGGTGATACTGTGATGGTAATGTCTCTTGTGGAGGAAGATTTCCAAATACTCATTCTTCCAGACAGGTTACCTCAGTCCTCACACACAGACAGTTCCAATAATCAAGTGGGCTTCCTTTGTTCCCTAGGTCCGCCCACTGGCTTGAATTTGTCTTGTAAAAGTTCATAACTCTATTAAAGTTCGTAGTTTCTCCCATAAGCACTTTAGAGTTCCAAACTTTTCGGTATATAGACCCAAATTAAATTTCCTTTCGAATGAGCCCAAACACAGGGGGGGTTCTGGTGAATTTTGCTCACTGCACCCCATAACCCCTTATCCCCTTATATGTGGCACAACAGCAGAGAAACCCTTTCTGAACCCTTCCTATTTTTCTCGTTGCAGTCCAAGCACTCTCATAATTGAAAGGAGCACTGCGGACAAGCGGGGGGTCTGCCTCATACAATCTTGCTTCCTGATGTGGAGGAGAAGGTCCCTGCCCTCATTGGAGCTCCAGCTTGGACAGTTGCCGGGGCGATGCTGAGCCCCCTTCGGGTAGTGAGGGTATGTAAATGGATGGCGCGATTCAAGACACTGCATTGAGAGATATAATGGAATTGCGGCGGCCCTTCCAATCAACCTGTGCTATGCCACCTTCCTCATGTCACCCTGTCCCCTCCCCTGCTGCTAACCACTCCTCTATTGTTTTCTACTTCCAGATGATCAACCAGAGGTGCAGCATGCCTCGAGGGAGGCCTCCACTTCAGGCCATGCTGCGGATGATGAGGAACTGGAGAGATTGCTCCGGCGGAGCATCAGAGCCCACTAGTTGCCTATCGGGGCTAAGTTGATCTAGCGATGATGCTGACTTCTCAGGGTTTGAGGATTCGGAGACTCCTGGTCCCAGTGGCGTACCGCAACGCAGTGTCAGGTTGGAATCTCACAGGCCAGCTCTCCGGAGGGTGAGTTGGCAAAGTTGGTCTGCTCAAAGACAGGCAGACGTGGAACTGGACCTGGTGGAAATCCACCTTATTGATGCATTGGGACGGATCCCAATGAGCATCGACAAACTCACTGTGACTGTTGCAGAGGCAACGTCACAGATTGTTGTTGTAAGTCATGAGTTCAGTGAGGCCATCGTTGCTCACATACAGAGGCTGGTGGCCTCGAGCAGTGACAGTGGATTTTCAGAGTGTGTGGCGCGTGCCCTTGATCACAATGCAGACTCGAGCGCATCACAGGCACAAGCTTTGCTTGAGCTTGTGCAGGTAATGCAGTCCACGTTTGCATCCATACTCTCTGCATTCCCCACTGTCCAACGGGAAGTGACAGTCCCAAAGCAGGCCAGCAAGTTGTGGGGTGACATCATGCTCCAGTTGCTAAGGTCCAGCCCCGTCAGAGAGTCAGTGGCTCCAGGGAAATGGCAGGTTCTGTCCTTCCTCACGATGACAGAATTCCGGCTCCCACTACTCACTCGCCAACCATGCACCATACACAGTTGAGACCCCAGCCACATGTGATTGGTAACGCTGAGGAAGAGGTGCCCCAGTTGAAGCCGGGCCTTCCAGGCCAGGAGCTGGTCCAGTGCATTCTCTGATGCCTTCTACATTGTCTGGGTCCCCAATACAGCAGCCCTCCAGCAGCCTTGCTGTATGCCCTCAGGCATCATTGAGGAGGAGCAGCAGGCATGGGTGGTGGTTGAAGGGACGGGGGGTAAATGGTCACAAAAACCCATTAAGGGCTAGCAACACTTAATTGCTAGGAATGTGCATAGTGTGATAACAATGCACTCCTGTTCAATGGTGTTGGTGCATGAAGCAGGGTAGTGTGACTTAATTTTTTGTTCACTGCATGAAGCAGTTTTGTGTGACCTTACATTTTGTTCATTGCATGAAGCAGTTTTGTGTTACTTTAGATGTTGTTGAGTGCAGGGAGCAGATTTATGTTAATTTACATGTTGCTGACTGCAGGGATCAGTTCTGTGTTCATAAGTCTTTAACCATTGTATAGTTTTGGGTTTTGAGGGATGGGGGCAAATTGAAACTGTTGCATCTTGGCAAAATTGTTGTTTGACCTTTGAAATTGCTGTCTTGTGTCTCATTTGCAGAATCAGATGTAGAATAGCTCGCATGGTGGCATAGAGTAACAAGGCAATGCCCCAACCTCCCCTTCCCCATTCAAGTAAACCCCTCAATGATGAGCTGCTGACGTAAGGCTCTTGCTGCGGCCACATCTCCACGCTGCCTCCCTTGTGGTGGATGCAGTATGGGTTCCTCGGCAGGCTCCTCATCCTCGTCCTCCTCCTCCTGCCCGCTAGTAGTCGTGCAATCCCCATTACAATACCTGTCCCCTCATGATGGCTAGGTTGTGTAGCATGCAGCACATGACAATGAACTCGGAGACCTGTTGAGGGGAGTAATAAAGGCTGCCTCCAGAGCGGTTCAGGCATCAGAAGCACTGCATCAGCATATCAATTGTCTGTTCAATGATGTTGCAGGTGGCTGCATGGCTGTCATTAATAGCGTTATTTGGCTTCTGTAGCGGGGTTCCGGAGGGGGGGGAGGGTCATGAGTCAGGTGGCCAGGCTGTATCCTTTGTCCCTGATCAGCCAGCCCTACCCTTGTCTTTGTCGCTGAAACATCTGTGAGACGCTGCTCTCATGCAAGATGAAAGCATCATGTGTGCTCGCTGGATACCGGGCATTGACTGTGAGGATGTGCTGAGTGTGGTCGCATACCAGCTGAACATTGAGGTAGTGGGATCTCTTTCGGTTTCGGATGATCTCTACGTTCTGTGTTGGTGCTAGCAAGGCGACGTGAGTACAGTCAATGGCACCTTGAACCTTGGGGAAGTCTGCAATTCGTCCAAACCCTAGACCCTCTCATTCTGGCTGTCCCTGCTCTTGAGAAGCTTCATGAAGTCCATTCTGCGTGCGTACAGTGCCTTTGTCATCTGGCAAATGCAGCAACGTGCAGTGAGTTGCTGCATATGTCGCCAGCTGCTGCCTGAAAGGAGCCGAAGGCATAGAAGGCCATCTTCACTGTAACCTTCACCTCGACGGGCAGCGCAGTCCAGTTGGTGCTGGTAGGCTGTAGGTCTGCCTGTAGTAGTTGGCATATCTCTGTCAGCACTTATTTTCTGAAGCACAGCCTTGAAATGCACTGCACATCAGAAATGTGGAGATATGAGTGGTGCTCCCTGTAAACCCATGGGGGATAAGGCCTCCTCCCCAAACGTCTGTGACTTCTTCAATTCCATTGACCACCATGGACAAGAACCCTTCTTCCAGCTTGAAGCCGCCAGCCAATAGCAACCAGCATGATTTGCTGGTGAACTAGCATTGCCCCCATTGAAATCTCTTATTGACCTTGAAAACAAAGGGTTAAGTCACATAAAAGTGTCGCTTTAAACTGTAGACTCATGCAGCGTTCTGCACGCAACCGTGGCAGTCACTGACAATTGCGATACAAGGTCCTCCAGCCTCCCTTTAAATATCCCGCCGATTGCGCCTGCTGCGCCCTGGGATCGCCTGTATTTTTCAGTCGGTTCCTGGGGCAGTCGCAAAATCAGGCGTTAGAGCCAAAAGTTCCACCCGGGGCACTGGCACAGCCTTGCACGACGATTTACGTCATCATGATGGTCAAATCGAAAGGTGGGGTGATAATTTTTGGCGTAGCTGCAAAAACATTGTCGAAACTTCTGGGTGGGCGCTAAATCCTGGATGCCCCATTTGACGCCCAGAAATACCATTTACCACCCCACCGGGGCACAAATCGAGGCACAAAATAGCATAAAATATAGCCTGGAAAGTCTTAATCGACCAACGTCTTTGAATTTTTTGAAGAGGTAACAGAGAGAGTAGACATAGAAACATAGAAAATAGGAGCAGTAGTAGGCCATTTGGCCCTTTGATGCCTTTTTTTTTCTAGAAATCTATCTATCTCCCTCTTAAATATATTCAGTGACTTGGCCTCCACAGGTTCACCATCCTCTGAGTGAAAACATTTCTCCTCATCTCGGTCCTAAATTTCCTACTCTGTATCCTGACACTGTGTTCTAGACTTCCCAGCCAGGGGAAACATCCTCCCCGCATCCAGTTAATCCAACCCATTCAGAAATTTTACGTTTCAATGAGATTCCCTCTCATTCTTCTAAACTCTAGTGAATACAAGCATAGTCCACCCAATCTCTCCTCATACGACAGTCCTGCCATCCCAGCAATCAATCTGGTAAACCTTCGCTGCACTCCCTCTATGGCAAGTATATCCTTTCTTAGGTAAGGAGACCAAAACTGCACACACTACTCCAGGTGCGGTCTCACCAAGGCCCTGTATAATTGTAGTAAGACATCCTTGCTCTTGTATTCAAACCCTTTTGCAATGAAGGCCAACATACTATTTGCCTTCCTAACTGCTTGCTGCATCTGCATGTTTACTTTCAATGACTGGTGTACAAGGACACCCAGGTCCCTCTGTACATCAACACTTCTCAAGCCATCACCATTTAAATAATACTTTGTCCTTATGTTTTTCCTATCAAAGTGGATAACTTCACATTTATCCACGTTATACAGCACCTGCCATGTGTTTGCCCATTCACTCAACCTATCTAAATGCCTTGCAGCGTCTTTGCATCCTCCTCACAACTCACAATCCCACCTAGTTTTGTGTCGTCAGCAAACTTGGAAATATTACATTTGGTTCCCTCATTTATAATATATATAGGGGCCCAGGTACCCCACTCGTCACTGCCCGCCTCCTGAAAAAGACCCGTTTATTCCTACTCTCTGTTTCCTGTCAGTTAACCAATTTTCAATCCATGCCAGTACATTATCCCCAATCCTATGTGCTTTAATTTTGCACACTAACCTCTTATGTGGGACTTCTGAAAATCCCCTGAAAAACTACATCCACTAGTTCTCCCTTATCTATTCTATCAGTTACATCCTTAAAAAACTCCAGTAGGTTTGCCAAACGTGATTTTCCTTTCATAAATCCATGTTGACTTTGTTTAATCCCGTTGATATTATCTAAGTGTGCCGTTATCACATCCTTTATAAAAGACTCCAGCATTTTCCCTGCTACTGATGTCAGGCTAACCAGTCTGTAGTTCCCTGTTTTCTCTCTCCCTTCTAAGAGGCGCCCCAGTTGAAAGCCGGGCCTTCCAGGTCAGGAGCTGCTCCAGTGCATTCTCTGATGCCTTCTGCATTGTCTGGGCCCCCAATACAGCAGCCCTCCAGCAGCCTTGCTGTATGCCCTCAGGCATCATTGAGGAGGAGCAGCAGGCATGAGTGGTGGTTGAAGGGACGGGGGGTAAATGGTCACGAAAACCCATTAAGGGCTAGCAACACTTAATTGCTAGGAATGTGCATAGTATGATAACAATGCACTCCTGTTCAATGGTGTTGGTGCATGAAGCAGGGTAGTGTGACTTCACTTTTTGTTCACTGCATGAAGCAGTTTTGTGTGACCTTACATTTTGTTCATTGCATGAAGCAGTTTTGAAGCATTTTAGATGTTGTTGAGTGCAGGGAGCAGATTTATGTTAATTTACATGTTGCTGACTGCAGGGATCAGTTCTGTGTTCATAAGTCTTTAACCATTGTATAATTTTGGGTTTTGAGGGGTGGGGGCAAATTGAAACTGTTGCATCTTGCTCAAAATTGTTGTTTGACCTTTGATATTGCTGTCTTGTATCTCATTTGCAGAATCAGATGTAGAATAGCTCGCATGGTGGCATAGAGTAACAAGGCAATGCCCCAACCTCCCCTTCCCCATTCAAGTAAACCCCTCAATGATGAGCTGCTGATGTAAGGCTCTTGCTGCGGCCACATCTCCATGCTGCCTCCCTTGTGGGGGATGCAGTATGGGTTCCTCGGCAGGTTCCTCATCCTCGTCCTCCTCCTCCTGCCCGCTAGTAGTCGTGCAATCCCCATTACAATACCTGTCTCCTCATGATGGCTAGGTTGTGTAGCATGCAGCACATGACAATGAACTTGGAGACCTGTTGAGGGGAGTATTGAAGGCTGCCTCCAGAGCGGTCCAGGCATCGGAAGTGCTGCTTCAGCATATCAATTGTCTGTTCAATGATGTTGCGGGTGGCTGCATGGCTGTCATTAATAGCGTTGTTTGGCTTCTGTGGCGGGGTTCCGGAGGCGGGGGTAATGAGTCAGGTGGCCAGGCTGTATCCTTTGTCCCTGATCAGCCAGCCCTACCCTTGTCTTTGTCGCTGAAACATCTGTGAGACACTGCTCTCATGCAAGATGAAATCATCATGTGTGCTCCCTGGATACCGGGCATTGACTGTGAGGATGTGCTGAGTGTGGTCGTAGACCAGCTGAATGTTGAGGTAATGGTGTCTCTTTCGGTTTCGGATGATCTCTGCTTTCTGTGTTGGTGCTCGCAAGGCGACGTGAGTACAATCAATGGCACCTTGAACCTTGGGAAGCCTGAAAATCATGCAAACCCTAGAACCCTCTCATTCTGGCTGTCCCTGCTCATTGGAAGCTTTATGACGTCCATTCTGCGTGCGTACAATGCCCTTGTCATCTGGCGAATGCAGCAATGTGCAGCCTGCTGCTGCCTGGAAGGAGCCGGAGGCATAGAAATTCATCATCACTGTAACCTTCACCTCGACGGCAGCGTAGACCTGTTGGTGCTGGTAGGCTGTAAGTCTGCCTGTAGTAGTTGGCATATCTCTGTCAGCACTTATTTTCTGAAGCACAGCCTTCGAACGCACTGCGCATCAGAAATGTGGAGATATGAGTGATGTTCCCTGTAAACCCGTGGGGGGTAAGGCCTCCTCCCCAAACGTTTGTGACTTCTTCAATTCCGTTGCCCACCATGGACAAGAACCCTTCTTCCAGCTTGAAGCCGCCAGCCAATAGCAACCAGCATGATTTTATGGCGAACTAACATTGCCCCCATTGAAATTTCTTACTGACCTTGTAAACAAAGGGTTAAGACACATAAATGTGCCGCTTTCAACTGTAGACTCATGCAGCATTCCGCACACAACCGTGGCAGTCACTGACAACTGCGATACAAGGTCCTCCAGCCTCCCTTTAAATATCCAGATGATTGCGCCTGCTGCAACCTGGGATCGCCTGCTTTTTTCGGTCAGGTCCTGGGGCAGTCGCAAAATCAGGCGTTAGGGCTAAAAGTTCCACCCGGGGCACAGGCACAGCCTTACACGATGATTTAGTCATCATGATGGTCAAAACTAAGGGTGGGGTGATAATTATGGCGCTGCTTCAAAAACATTGGCAAAACTTCTGGGTGGGCGCTAAATTCTGGATGCCCCATTTGACGCCCAGAAACACCATTTACCACCTCACCGGGGCACAAAACGAGGCACAAAATAGCATAAAATATAGTCTGGAAAGTCTTAATCGACCAACTTCTTTGAATGTTTTGAAGAGGTAGCAGAGAGAGTAGACAATGGAAATGCAGTAGATGCAATTTATCTCGACTTTCAAAAGGCCTTCAAGAAGGTGCCCCATAATAGACTGATGAACAAGGTCAGAGAATGCAGAGTCAGTGGACAAGTAGCAGAATGGATTGCTAACTGGCTTCAAGACAGAAAGCAGAGAGTAGTGGTAAAGGGAAGCTTATCAGAGTGGCAGAAGGTGGGTAGTGGTTTTTCACAAGGATCAGTGCTGGGACCACTGTTGTTCACAATTTACATTAAAGATTTAGACTTTGGAATCAAAAACACAATTTCTAAATTTGCGAATGACACCAAAATGGAGGGGGGGGGGATAATCAACACTGAGGAGGACTGCAACAAATTACAGGAGGACATAAATAAACTTGCAGAATGGGCATATCATTTGCAAATTAAGTTCAACACAGATAAATGCGAGGTATTACATAGAAACATAGAAAATAGGTGCAGGAGTAGGCAATTCGGCCCCTCGAGCCTGCACCACCATTCAATAAGATCATGGCTGTGTTAGTGAAAATAAATTCACATAGACTCTGGTCAGGTAAGAGAGACAACTTTATTGCTAACAGAGCTCTGAGAGAAGAGTTGAGGTCCCGCGACCTGCGAATCACCTTCTTCCCGAGTGCCTTGTGCCGCGGGGTTATAAGCAGTTTACAGGGGGCGGAATACAATCATTTAAATTCATTTACATACAACCAATCAATCCATATGGCAACGCAATTCATTTACATACAACTTTTTAGTTCTAGTGAAACCTGATAGCATGGCGTGAGTTTGGGGGCCCTTCCTCTGTTTCTTCTTTTGTGGTTAGTTATTCTGTTGCAAAGCTTTCTATGAAACAGTGGCCTGCACCTGGCCAGGAGTCACTTGTTGCTGCAGAGTTCATATCAGGGACAGCAGATAGGCTTCTTGGTACAAAGTTCATTTAGTGGAAAGGCAGATAGTTGGCTTACCCCATCATGCTTTGCTATGTCCGAAAATCCACTCCAACAGTTCCCCCTGTTGGTCCTGGAGGATGTTCACGAAATCCAGATGACCATAATAAAGGTGGCTCAGTGCCTACCTTCGAGGCAAGTTACTTCCCTGCCTTGCCTGTAGCTCTAGCCTACCCTTCATAGGTCGTGGTCTGTGCCTGCGTCGTCCGCTCTGTCTTCCTCGGCGTCTCCAGGTGTTCCCATCAGATGTTCTTTTCCGGTGATCACGCTGGCAACCGGCACTATTCGGGCCATCATGACTTTACAGCAGATATTAAAACATCTGATAATCAAGCAACAAGTAATTATTATTACAACAAGAATAACTACTCCATGCGTTAAATAGGACCCCCAGGATCCCCCTAATAGCCAGTCAAGCCAGCTATTCCCCCTTTTTGGGCCTTGTCTGAACTCGTCAAGCTGCTTTTTTACGGCATCAATGGCTTGGGTGATATTGTATGATTCATCCATAACATGCATTATACATTTGTCTCCTATTATTGTGCATACTCCCCCCTGTTGGGCTAACTGATAATCTATGGCATAACGGGTCTGCTGCGTATACAATCTTAATTCAGACAGCTCCCGGTTGATGGCATCCAATCCCTTAGATGTGCTGTTTCCCAGAATGGTTAATCCACAAATAAGATAGTTCCTATTTTTGGCACTAATTACCCCCGCTGATCCCCCCACAGACAGGGCCCCGAGGAACCCGTGGCCGAGTGATGATCCCAGTGTGATAGGATCCTCCCAATCGGCACAGAACTCCTTGCTGATGGCCCGTGTTACTATCCTTCTCCGGGTATGCCCCCTTTGGGGGCATGAAACAGTGAGTGGTCCTATAGTTCCTACTACAAAGAGAACCGGGAGGGTCGGTGTTGCGGTCTTGAAGGTGCCGTTGAGGAGGAACACAAATCCCTCCTTAGCTCTATAACACTTTACGTCGGTGTTGCTAACACTCATGAACTGCTTATACCACCAATTGCTCGGTTCCCTTGAATTTGAGCCCGATCCTACCAATTGGTAAGCATCAAACGGGAATGCCCATGTTTCTGAGCTGACATGAGTTCCGTAGCACTGACCGCAGATAACTTGCCTCCCTGCGGTCACGTTCAGGCATCTTTGCTCATTACAGGTGCAAGTAAACTGGCCTCTATACACTCGACAGTGCTGACGGGTACACTGCGTCTGCACAAAGGTGGCGTTCTCGGGGACCAGGGCATATGCACACCCCCATCCTTGCCCCTAGAAGCAAAGCGGGTAGCTTGCATTGTCTGAGCATACCGTTTCGTCCTTTTCCCGGGACCCCCTGCACACAGGATCTGTGGGATTTATTAATTTCACGCATCTTCTCTGTATACCCCTTCTATATTTGCCCATTTGTCCCTCACAGGGTGCGTCCGAGGTATCTGCCGTATATAAGTCACAGGGGTCCACCCAGGGGTGGCCACGAACAGGGCCTCTACTGATTGGGCGAGTGGGTAACACACGGTTCGATTGCCATGTAAACGTATATGGGTCTTGAAAAACAAGTTATCTTCTAATCCTATTAGCTTTACAACCGTGACAACATAGAGTAACGCGATTATATACGCTATCTTAGACATGTTTGTTACGCTCAAACAATACAATATTTACACATTAGCAGTAGCCGTAATTTGGACTTGCTTGCAGTCGTCACCTGTTCGGAGTGCATAAACAAGTATCCTGGTTACATTATCGTGAATCACATGTCTTATGTTTACTCATTAGTTTCTTTGTACAATTTCAACTGGGTCCAATGTTTCCATACACTCTTCCCTCTTATGTCCAGACAGGCACAGGTGTCTCCACTGATTATGACCTCATATGGGCCATTCCATTTTGGTGCAAACCCTGGTTTTTCAGGTAATGTTTTTACCATGATGCGACGTCCTGCCATCGGGACATCAGGGAGCCTTTCAAGCTCTTTCTGAGCATCTCTCTCTTCCTGATTGTCTCTTACTAATTCCCTTTGAGTTGAGTGCTTAGTTCCAAAACATACCGTTTAATTTTGTCTTTTAATGGACCTACGTCGGCCCCACCTGTTATGATGCTTTCTGGTAATTGCATCGCCCTTCCTGTCATTAGTTCATAAGGGGTTAATCCGGTTGTCCAGTTTACCGAGGCTCTTAACTTCATTAAAATAATAGGTAATACTTCTGTCCACGTTCTTCCTGACATTTGCATGGCCTTGGCCAGGCCATTCTTAAGGGTACGGGGGGGTTCATGCGTTCTATCATTCCAGAACTCTGCGGGTGGTAGGGGATGTGGAATTTTTGTTTTATGCCCATCAGCTGGCATACTGTTTTTACAATCTTCCCGGTGAAGTGGGTGCCTTGGTCGGAATCTATCTGAAGAGGCACTCCCCATTGGGAAATCACCTGCTCGGTCAATATCCTTGCCACTGTTGAGGCAGTGCAATCACGTGTGGGGAAAGCTTCCACCCACCGGGTAAATTGATCTATAATCACTAGGCAATATCTTTTTCCATGGGATGGGGGCAAAGGACCTGTGAAATCAATTTGTAAATGTTCCCATGGCCCCCGTGGACGGTGCTGGTGTCCCATTTTAATTTTAATGGGCCTGCCTGGATTATATTGTGCGCATGTAACGCATCGATGGCAATGTTTGGCAATATCTCTCCCCATCCCCTTCCACCACCAATCTCTTCCAAGACTCCCAGTCATGGCCTCTCGTCCCGAATGGGACAGGCCATGGTGCAGCTCCAATAAGGTATTCTGTATGCATTCAGGCGCCATTACCTTGTCGTTTCGTCTCCAAACGTTATCCTTTTCTTGCGTTGCGCCCTGCTTTGTCCACATACCCCTTTCTTCCTCAGAAGTGTCCTGGTGTAGTTTCTCAATACTTATCTGTTTGTCTCGGACCCCAGCGGCGCTGACTGAGGCTTCCTCACACTCCTCTTGTTCTAATGCCTCTTGTGCAGCTAAGTCCACAGCTTGATTTCCCTGGTGACTCAGCCAATCTGGACTGGTTTGGTCCGGTTCCCTTTGGTGGGCTTTAATTTTAATGACCGCCACCTGTTTTGGTTTATTACTGGCTGCTAAGAGAGCTTCTATTCTCAGCTGGTGTTTTATAGGATGTCTGCTGGTTGTGATAAAACCCCTCCTCCCCCATGCTGTCATATAATCGTGTACTACCCCGAATGCATATCCACTGTCCGTATAGATATTAACGATCTTACCCTCTGACAGTTCCAGTGCCCGGGTGAGGTCTACCAATTCCGCCACCTGAGCTGACGACCCCCCACTAATTTGCCCTGATTCGACTGTCTCTAGATCCTGATTAACTACAGCCCATCCGGTATGAGGTAGTCCCTCTACGTATTTTCGCGAGCCTTCCACAAACAAGGTTTGTTCTGCGGTTTGAAGGGGCGTGTCTTTTATTCTATCCTCTTCCATGTCCATATGCACGTCTCTGCAATCGTGGGGCTCTCCCTCTTGCACTATGCCCTCCGCGGGGTTTTCCCCTACATCTCTAATTATAGTTACTGCTTTGTTGGGTGGCAAGAGGACTGCTTCCCACTTTGCCCGTCTCATATTAGAAACGGTTCTCAGTTTTCCTGTGTTTAACATTTCTACCAACATGTGTTTGGTGTGGAGAATGATGTTTCCGGTCATTACCACGGGCTCACTTATTTTTACTGCCCAAGCTGCGCAGTCTAGTGCAGCTATACATCTGGATAATCCGGTCACCACCGGACCTTCGGCGGTGGAGTAATAGGCTTTAGGTCTCCTTTTATCCCCGTGATCTTGGGTGACCACGGCCGTATAGAACCCATCTTCATTGGTACAGTGGATGTGGAAATCTTTACCCATGTCAGGCAGTCCCAATCCAGGTGCGGAGACTAGTTCTGGCTTGAGTTTACGATATGCCTGTTCTTGTTCAGGGCCCCACTCTATAAGGTCTAGGACCGGTTATCCTCCCTTTACTAGTCTTTGTATAGGCTCGGCAATCTTTGCAAACTCAGGGATAAAGTTCCGACTGTAATTAAAGAGACCCAGTACCTTCCTCACCCCCTTTACCGTTACGGTCTAGGCATGTCCTTGACAGCCTTTTTCCTATCCGAGGGCATTTCTTTCAACCCCTTTGAAAGGCAGTACCCTAGGTACAGGACTTGGGTTTTCCCTACCTGGGCTTTCTTGGGGTTGACCTTAAGGCTGCCTTCTCCAAAGCTCGTAACGCCAGGTATAGGGTCGCCTGATGTCCCTCCTTGGTTTCTGAAGCTATTAATATGTCGTCGACATATTGTAAAATACTATTTCCTGCCGGTACTTCTATTTGTTTTAGTACGTCGCTCATGACTCGGTGGAATATGGCAGTACTATTATGGAACCCTTATGGTAATCGGGTCCAAGTATATTGTTTATCCTCCACCGTGAAGGCGAATTTCTCTTGTGATTCTGGGTCGAGGGGAAGCGCCCAGAAGCCATTGGCTATGTCCAGGACTGTAAAGATTTTAAGTTCAGGGGATAATCCATTAAGGATTGTGGAGGGACTGGCCACTATCGGGTATAGTTTGGGGTGACCTTACTAAGGGCAGTGTAGTCAATGGTTCGTCTATAACTCCCATCTGGCTTCCCTACTGGCCATGTTGGGAAGTTAGTGGTGCTAACAGTTTCTCTTAAGATACCTTTTTCCACTAGTCCCTTTACTATTTCTACAACTGCTGTTCTGGCTTCGGGTCTCATAGGGTATTGCCGGTGTGGTTTATGAGATGGTCCAGGGACCTTAATAGGGTCCATGTCCGCCTTTCTGGTATCCAATTTTGTCTGTGCCCAAATGCCGCCATATCCTCCAGTCTCAGTATGCCAGTTGCTACACCTAAACTTTCCATATGGTGAGCTATCTGTCCCAAATGTCCCTTACTGCCATCTGCCTTTGCCATGTTAATTTCCCCTCGCCACAATCAATCAGGGCCTGGAATTCCTTCATTACGTCATTCCCCAATATTGTTCCCTGACGATTCTTGCATACGTAAAATCTCATGGGTATATATAAATGATCAATTTCCACCACTTGGGTGGTGCTCAGGTGGCCAGTGTTGGCCGTCCATCTATTCTGTTTATTAAAGCATTTTTGTTGGTTACGGGAAGGGGTAGATTGGTAATGGATATTGAGGCTCCAGTGTCCACTAGCATCTCACACTGTCGGCCCCCTACTAGTGCAGACACATATATCCTTCCCTCCTTTTTACTTTGTACAGGGGCCGCCGGGTATCACAGGGTGGCTTTGTACTCCTGCCACTGCTGGTATTCCTGTTCTGACAGGGGCCTTGCCTTATTAGGATAGCCATTTTTACTATAGCAGGTCGCGTCTAAATGTCCCTTTTTGCCGCAATATGTGCATTGTTTTTCCATGCGTTTCCCCTTACATTCTTTGGCAAAGTGACCCACCTTCCCGCAGTTATGACATGTCCCCTTTTTGTGTCCTCCCCCTGTCCCTGCTGCAAAAACCCTTTCTTGTTTTATCTTTGTTTGGGATTTTTCATCGCCCCCTCCCTGGACGCCACTAGACCACTCGACTAGTTCATCATAATCCTGGGTTACAATTACTCCCATTTTTATAATGGTCTGGTGTGCAGCGGATAGTCCGTCCTTAAATGCCTGGATAAATGCTCGGTCGCCGTGGCCCGGGTTTCCCTGTCCAGAGCATTCTTGATATATCTGGAATAATCGTTCCCCATACTCTGAGGCTCCTTCCCCCTTTTGTTGTTTGGTTGCAGTAATTTTACTCCAATTAGTAGGGGCATTACCTAAAGTGTAGTTGGTGGCCCACCCAAACTGTATCCAGCTCTGCCCAAAATTTGGTATTCGCACACCGGGGTTGTAATTTGCCCAGAAATGCCATTATCTGCTGTCTCTCGCTGGGGGTAAATAGTTTATAGGTTGCAGTGGGATTCGCTGCAGTTCCTCCCCTGGTGACTGGCGCCGCCGGGAAAGTTTCTAGATCTTCCTGACCCGGGGCTGTTGCCTCACCTTGGTAATCTTCGTAAGGGGGCAGTGAGGCTGTTTCTCCCCCCCATTGGGAACGGTTCTAAATCTGTTGTTCTAACGCCAGGCATTTCTTTTCCCATTCCCTACATTTTCCTTGTGCCTGACTTAATTGTTTACTTTTCTCTTCCCTTTTATCTCTAACGTCCTTTACTTGCTCAATTAGTCCTGCTAACTGATGTACGAGTAATACTCCGGCCTTTTTGGTTTTATCTTTCTTTTTTTTTGCCATCCAATTTCGTTGCTGTTCTAATGTCTGGGATACATCTCAGCCGTCTTTCTGCATTTTTTTAATTAAGACTTGTCGATCGGTCATGTAAGAGTTAATTAGGGACCCGGGTGGTCCACATTTTACGTCCGTTTCCTTACCTGCCAGTGAAGATGTTTATTCTATGTTCCTGTATTCCCCTTTAGTTTATAGAATTTCTGAACTTAAATATTCACGGCCACGATTCACCTCACAGAGACCTCTTGTCTTGCTCGTGAAGATTAACGTGTTTCCTTACCACCGGAGTCCAGCTCTTGGTTGGAGTGATCAGCTCCCTTCCGCACCGATTTCTATATCACCTTCTATGAACATTGGACTAAAATAATCAACCCCTGCATCACTAATTACTTTACTTTCAGTCTGCGTTGTACGCCACTACAGTCTGAATTTCTTAACTCTTATCACATACAATCACATACTATCAAGTTATGTCTCTTTCCTCACTTAATCTATTTTATTCGTTTGATACCACTTCACCGGCCAGCCACTTCCCCCAGTATAATTTCTGGGTGGTCAGAAATTGACGACTGTCCCGTTCTACTGGGTCATACGACTATACAGCTCTGCGGTATCCTGTTCGTGACGCCAATTTGTTAGTGAAAATAAATTCACATAGACTCTGGTAAGGTAAGAGAGACAACTTTATTGCTAACAGAGCTCTGAGAGAAGAGTTGAGGTCCCGCGACCTGCAAATCACCTTCTCCCTGAGTGCCTTGTGCCGCGGGGTTATAAGCAGTTTACAGGGGGCGGAATACAATCATTTAAATTCATTTATATACAACCAATCAATCCATATGGCAACGCAATTCATTTACATACAACCAATCAATCCATATGGCAACGCAATTCATTTACATACAACCAATCAATCCATATGGCAACGCAATTCATTTACGTACAACTTTTTAGTCCTAGTGAAACCTGATAGCATGGCGCGAGTTTGGGGGCCCTTCCTCTGTTTCTTCTTTTGTGGTTAGTTATTCTGTTGCAAAGCTTTCGATGAAATAGTGGCCTGCACCTGGTCAGGAGTCACTTGTTGCTGCAGAGTTCATATCAGGGACAGCAGATAGGCTTCTTGGTACAAAGTTCCTTTAGTGGAAAGGCAGATAGTTGGCTTACCCCATCATGCTTTGCTATGTCCGAAAATCCACTCCAACAGCTGATCATTCCCTCAGTACCCCTTTCCTGCTTTCTCTCCATACCCCTTGATCCCTTTAGCCATAAGAGTCATATCTAACTCCCTCTTGAATATATCCAATGAACTGGCATCAACAACTCTCTGCGGTAGGGAATTCTACAGGTTAACAACTCTCTGAGTGAAGAAGTTTCTCCTCACCTCAGTCCTAAATGGCTTACTCCTTATCCTAAGACTGTGTCTTCCCCAGAATCGGGAACATTCTTCCCACATTTAACCTGTCCAGTCGGGAATATTCTTCCTGCATCTAACTTGTCCTGTCCCGTCAGAATCTTATATGTTTCTATGAGATCCCCTCTCATCTTTCTAAACTCCAGTGTATAAAGGCCCAGTTGATCCAGTCGCTCCTCATATGTCAGTCCCGCCATCCCGGGAATCAGTCTGGTGAACCTTCGCTGCACTCCCTCAATAGCAAGAACATCCTTCCTCAGATTAGGAGACCAAAACTGAACACAATATTCCAGGTGAGGCCTCGCCAAGGCCCTGTACAACTGCAGTAAGACCTCCATGCTCCGAGACTCAAATCCCCTAACTATGAAGGCCAACATACCATTTCCCTTCTTCACGGCCTGCTGTACCTGCATGCCAATTTTCAATGACTGATGAATTATTACACCCAGGTCTCGTTGCACCTCCCCTTTTCCTAATCTGCTGCCATTCAGATAATATTCTGTCTTCGTGTTTTTGCCCCCAAAGTGGATAACCTCACATTTATCCACATTATATTGCACCTGCCATGCATTTGCCCACTTACCTAACCTGTCCAAGTCACTCTGCAGCCTTTTAGTGTCCTCCTCACAGCTCACATCACCACCCAGTTTAGCGTCATCTGCAAACTTGGAGATATTACACTCAATTCCTTCATCTAAATCATTAATGTATATTATATAGAGCTGGGGTCCCAGCACTGAGCCCTGCGGCACCCGACTCGTCACTGCCTGCCATTCTGAGAAGGAACCGTTTATCCCGACTCTCTGCTTCCTGTCTGCCAACCAGTTCTCTATCCACGTCAATACATTACCCCCAATACCACGTGCTTCAATTTTGCACACTAATCTCTTGTGTGGGACCTTGTCAAAAGCTTGTTGAAAGTCAAATATACCACATCCACTGGTTCTCCCTTGTCCACTCTACTAGTTACATCCTCAAACAATTCCAGATGACTTGTCAAGCATGATTTCCATTTCATAAATCCATGCTGACTTGGACCGATCCCGTCACTGCTTTCCAAATGCACTGCTATTTCATGTTTAATAATTGATTCAAATATTTTCCCCACTACTGATGTCAGGCTAACCGGTCTATAATTACCCGTTTTCTCTCTCCCTCCTTTTTTAAACAGTGGTGTTACATTAGCTACCCTCCAGTACATAGGAACTGATCCACAGTTGATAGACTGTTAGAAAATGATCACCAATGCATCCACTATTTCAATGGCCACTTCGTTAAGTACTCTGGGATGCAGAGTATCAGGCCCTGGGGATTTATCGGCCTCAATCCCATCAATTTCCCTAACACAATTTCCCGGCTAATAAGGATTTCCTTCAGTTTCTCCTTCTCACTTGACCCTCGGTCCCCTAGTATTTCTGGAAGGTTATTTGTGTCTTCCTTAGTGAAGACAGAATCAAAGTATTTGTTCAATCGGTCTGCCATGCCTTTGTTCCCCATAATAATTTCACCTGATTCCAACTGCAAGGGACCTACATTTGTCTTCAATAATCTTTTTCTCTTCAGTCAGTTTTTATGTTCCCAGCAAGCTTCCTCTCATACTTTATTTTCCCCCTCCTAATTAAACCCTTTGTCCTCCTCTGCTGTATTACAAAATTCTCCCAGTCCTCAG
Organism: Pristiophorus japonicus; assembly: GCF_044704955.1. Classification (NCBI taxonomy): domain Eukaryota; kingdom Metazoa; phylum Chordata; class Chondrichthyes; family Pristiophoridae; genus Pristiophorus; species Pristiophorus japonicus. The sequence goes on from NC_091983.1 coordinate 89,559,693, forward strand.
CTTTGCTGCTTTTTCTGGCCAATTTATATGCCTCTTCTTTGGATTTAACACTATCCTTAATTTCCCTTGGTAGCCACGGTTGAGCCACCTTCCCCGTTTTATTTTTACTCTCGACAGGGATATACAATTATTGAAGTTCATCCATGTGATCTTTAAATGTTTGCCATTGCCTATCCACTGTCAACCCTTTAAGTATCACTTGCCAGTCTATTCTAGCCAATTCACATCTCATACCATCGGAGTTACCTTTCCCCAAGTTCAGGACCCTAGTCTCTGAATGAACTGTGTCACTCTCCATCTCAATAATAATACCATATTATGGTCACTCTTCTCCAAGGGGCCTCGCACAACAAGATTGTTAATTAGTCCTTTCTCATTACACATCACCCAGTCTAGGATGGCCAGCCCTCTAGTTGGTTCCTCGACATATTGGTCTAGAAAACTATCTCTAATACACTCCATGAAATCCTCCTCCACTGCATTGCTACCAGTTTGGTTAGCGCAGTCAATATGTCGATTGAAGTCGCCCAAGTTAACTGCTGTATCTTTATTGCACACATCCCTAATTTCTTGTTTGATGCTGTCCCCATCCCCATTACTACTATTTGGTGGTCTGTACAGAACTCCCACTAGCGTTTTCTGCCCTTTGGTATTCCATAGCTCCACCCATACAGATTCCACATCATCCAAGCTAATGTCCTTCCTTACTATTGCATTAATTTCCTCTTTAACCAGCAACGCCACCCCACCTTCTTTTCCTTTCTATCTATCCTTCCTAAATGTTGAATACCCCTGGATGTTGAGTTCCCAGCCTTAGTCACCCTGGAGCCATGTCTCTGTGATGCCAATTACATAATATCCGTTAACTGCTATCTGCGCAGTTAATTCATCCACCTTATTCCGAATACTCCTCGCATTGAGACACAGAGCCTTCAGGCTTGTCTTTTTAACACCCTTTGCCCCTTTAGGATTTTTCTGTAATGTGGTTCTTTTTGCTTTTTGCCTTGGGTTTCTCTGCCCTCCAATTTTACTTTTCTTCTTTCTATCTTTTGCTTCTGCCCCCATTCTACTTCCCTCTGTCTCCCTGCATAGGTTCCCATCCCCCTGCCATATTAGTTTAACCCCTCCCCAACAGCACTAGCAACACTCCCCCCAGGACATTGGTTCCGGTCCTGCCCAGGTGCAGACTGTCTGGTTTGTACTGGTCCCACCTCCCCCAGAACCGGTTCCAATGTCCCAGGAATTTGAATCCCTCCCTGCTGCACCACTCCTCAAGCCACATATTCATCTAAGCTATCCTGTGATTCCTACTCTGATGAGCACGTGGCACTGGTAGCAATCCTGAAATTACTACTGTTGAGGTCCTACTTTTTAATTTAGCTCCTAGCTCCCTAAATTCATCTTGTAGGACCTCATCCTGTTTTTTTACCTATATCGTTGGTACCTATATGCACCACGACAACTGGCTATTTACCCTCACCCTTCAAAATGTCCTGCACCCACTCCGAGACATCCTTGGCCCTTGCACCAGGGAGGCAACATACCATCCTGGAGTCTCGGTTGCGGCCGCAGAAACATCTATCTATTCCCCTTACAATCGAATCCCCTATCACTATAGCTCTCCTACTCTTTTTCCTGCCCTCCTTTGCAGTAGAGCCACCCATGGTGCCATGGATTTGGCTGTTGCTGCCCTCCCCTGTTGAGTCGTCCCCCTCAACAGTATCCAAAGCAGTGTATCTGTTTTGCAAGGGGATGACCGCAGGGGATCCCTGCACTACCTTCCTTCCACTGCTCTTCCTGTTGGTCACCCATCCCCTATCTGGCTGTGTAACCTTTACCTCCGGTAAGACCAACTCACTAAACGTACTATTCACGACATCCTCAGTATCGCGCATGCTCCAGAGTGAATCCACCCGCAGCTCCAGTGCCGCAATGCTGTCAGGAGCTGCAGCCGGATACACTTCCTGCATATGTAGTCGTCAGGGATACTGGAAGCTTCCCTGACTTCCCATATAGTACAGGAGGAGCATAACATGTGTCCGTGCTCTCCTGCCATGACTTAACCCCTAGATTAACTTAACTTGGCAACAATAATGCTAAAGGTTACTTATTGATAAAGAAAAGAAATAGAAAAAAACTACTCACCGATCACCAGCCAATCACTTACCCCTTTGGCTGTGATGTCACCTTTCGATTTCTTTCTACTTCTTTTTTGCCTTCTCTCCTGCTGCAGCTGCACCGGCTGGGCCTTTATAGGCCGCTCCGACGTCCTCAAACCTCTTGCTGAGATGGCACACTTCGTTTTCTTTTCCTCCCAAGTCGGGGAGTCAGCACTGGTGGGGAAAACAAGACAAAGTAACAACTCCCGCTCCCACTTGCCCGAACTCTCCCACTTACCAAACTCTGACCTTTGCACTCTGACCTGCCGTTGCACTCCGAGTAAGACTGCACCAAGTCCCCTCTTTTTATGCTGTTCCTGGCTGACTCACCACTGGCCTGTTTAGGGAACCAGTTTTCACTACCTGTCCAATTAACTAAGCTAGCTTGCTTGTTTGTTTCTGCTTAAACCTACAAAAATCCTATCTGTTTAATATTGCAGTTTTACTTAAACTTGTAATCTTATTTTACCTTTGGAAGCAACTAGAAATTGTCACTAGTAATTTACACCAACCTTGAAATCGTTTAAAAAGGATTAACCCTTAAAGTTCTCCCACTTACCAAACTCTTACCTTAGCACTCTGACCTGCCGCTGCACTCCGAGCAAGACTGCACCAAGCCCCCTATTTTTACATTTTGGTAGGAAGAATAGGGAGGTCACTTATTACTTGGAGGGTGCGAGTCTAGGTCGGGTAGAGGAACAAATACACAAATCACTAAAAGTTGCGACACTGGTTAGCAAAGCCATTAAAAAAGCAAACAAAGCACTAGGGTTTATTTCTAGAGGTATAGAATTGAATTGAAAAGTTATGCTAAACATGTATCGAACCTTGGTTAGACCAAACTTAGAGCACCGTGTACTGTTCTGGTCGCCATATTATAAAAAGACATAGAGACACTGGAGAGGGTGCAGAGAAGATTTACAAGGATGATACCAGAAATGTGAGGGTCTACAGATCAGGAAAGGATGAACAGGCTGAGTCTCTTTTCTCTTGAAAAAAGAAGGCTGAGGTGTGACCTAATAGAGGTCTTTCAAATTATGAAACGTGTTGTCAGAGTGAATACAGAGACAATGCTTTCACTTGTGGAGAAGAGCATAACTAGAGGCCATCAATATAAGATAGTCACCAAGAAATCCAATAGGGAATTCAGAAGAAACTTTTTTACCCAAAGAGTGGTGAGGATGTGAACTCGCTACCACAAGGAGTGGTTGACACGAATAGTATAGCTGTATTCAAGGGGAGGTTGGGCAAGCATAAGCGAGAGATGGGGATAGAGAGTTACGCTGATAGATTGAGATGAGGAAAGACGGGAGGAGGCTTGAGTGGAGCATAAACGCTGGGAAGGACTGGTTGGGTCGAACGGCCTGTTTCTGTGCCGTATATCTTATGTAATGTAAAAACGCTCCCAAGGCCTCCCCAGGAATTTCAGGGCCAACTGCTTCATCTTTGAACCAGTGATATAATGGCCCAAATATAATATGTTTCACTTTATACCACGTTCTATATCCACTCTGCACCATCTTTTGTCCCTCTTTTGTTTGCAACTTTGTGTAAGTTGTGGCAATATCAATATCTTTATTAATTGTTTATTCACCTGCTGTAATGAATCCTTGGCCTGTCTCGTTTCAATTCCTAAGAAGTTTCATATTTGATATTTTTTGTCTGAATTTGTGGCTTGCTGTAGACGCTGGAATGCTTTGTCTTCTTTTGAGGCAGTAGGCAAGTAAAATACATACCTCAGTCTCGAAGCATGGCCCTTAAACTCTGCAGCTAGGTGCCACACAAAATTCCTCCCCTCTTCTACTGCGGCAGCTACCCCAGTTATGCTGGAATGAAGTACGTACAGAACCGTCAACTGCATTTTTAAGAAGCAATTGTTTCCTGAGCCAGAACAGGAGAATACACAAATTGTCTTGAATCCAAGTCTGATCAAAGCAAATCATTTGGCTAGGTTTATTTTGTTGCTAAAAGTTATTTACATCTGTAAATTCTTCTCACTTCAGACGTGCCTCTGCAAGAAGCAATTTGAAGTGGAACTGTTTTGATTCACTGTGAAGAATACCTTTATGCCAGCTTGGACATTAAAAGAAAGAGAAACAAATAGCCAAACTGGTGTCTCATGCTCTTCATTTTTTACCTACTAGGTTAATGACAGCTGCTAAGACTTTGGCAATTCTACTGTTTTGGAACAGTTGGTATCAAGTTAAATACAGTATTACTATAGAGAAGATGATGTAAAGTTACGTGCTGTAGGGTGGTAGTTAAGCTACAGTTATATAAAGCTCTGGTTAGCCCCCATCTGGAGTACTGCGTTCAGTTTTGGGCACCGCACCTCATGAAGGATATATTAGCCTTGGAGTGGGTGCAGCGTAGAATGATACCGAGGCTAAAGGGGTTAAATTATGAGGACAAGTTGCATAGAATAGGCTGGTATTCCATTGAGTGTAGAAGATTAAGAGTGAATTCAGTGAGGTGTTTAAGATGATTAAAGGAGTTGATAAGCTAGATAGAGAGAAATTATTTTCTCTGGTGGGGGAGTCCAGAACAATGGGAACAACCTTAAAATTAGACCTAGGTTGTCCAGGCGTGATGTTAGAAGCATTTCTTCACATAAACAGTAATTGAAATCTGGAACTCTTTCCCCCAAAAAGCTATTGAGGCTAGGTCAACTGAAATTTTTAAAACTGAGATTGACAAGGGATTAAGGAATATGGGACAAAGGCAGGTAAATGGAGATACGATACAGATCAGCCACGATCTAAGTGAACGGTGGAGCAGGCTCTAGGGGCTGAATGGCCTACTTCTGTTCCTATGTATTTGCTATGTTCCTCTAATAAGAAATTATTAACAGTAAATACAAATTAGCAATTTAGTCTGAATTACAGTCCATTAGTATGGTGGTATTCCACTGATGGAGAAATCATGAATATGCACTGTATTCCCATACTATATCTGGTGGATGCCTCAATGACACAAAGAATCATTGTTCGCTGTGGTTAACCTGCAATACCAGATGTATTGTGAATGAAAAGCCGTTTTTGGATGTTCAGAAAATAGGCCCTTTTGTGCTGCCTCCTCTCAGACAGTTCAGGTTTTCCTATATCAAAGGGTCAACCATTCTTCTGCTCACTTTATGTAGCAGCAGTTCCACAGCTACATGTTGAGCCATTTTATTTGTTGCAAACAAATACCAACACTCTTCTCTCCTTTCTTCTTCCCCATTGCATTGTGCTCTCCTTTATCCTTTATTGCGTTGCTGCAGCCTTTACCACCCGAAGTTGCATAGTATTTCTGACCCACTGCAATCAGTGAGCCAGGTCTAATCCAGGCCAAGAGCTCATTGTGAATATGTAATGAAGCTTACCCAGGAAGATCCAACCTGGTCAGCAGTTTGTGATTTCTGCAAGCACAAAGATGACAGCCCACTGGTCCCACTTTCTTATAATGGGATGGGGAAATATGCTGTTGTGACTCCTGCTGTGTATAGGCATAAATATTTTTAGGAAAAGATTCTTTGTTGATCGATCAATCCATCGCCACTCCAGCTTACCCTTAATCTTTTCTTTCTCTGGAAATGCATATATTCACCTCTTGAATCCATCAATGCTGTCCCTTTCAATGGCCTTTCCTCATAACTTATTTCACAAATATTGTGTAAAAAGATGAAATCTGAGTTCCTTTATTATTGAAATTATTATTAACCGGTGTCGCCTTATGTCCGACCAATAATGATAGTCTTCCATTTCATGTGGATGACACATCTCGGCCTCCTTCCGAGGTCGCCACCATCACAGAAGCCAGTACACAGGCAATTCGATTCACTCCACGTGATATCAAGAAACAGCTGAGCGCACTGGATACAGTAAAGGCTATGGGCCTGACAACATCCCGGCTGTCGTGCTGAACACTTGTGCTGCAGAACTAGCAGCACCTCTGGCCAAGCGAGGCCTGATACGTGGCAAGTAACATTCATATCACACAAGTGCCAGGCAATGACCATCTCCAATTCAATAGCCTTAAAATCACCGAATCCCCTGGCGGTCACCATTGACCCGAAACATAATTGGACCAGCCACATAGATACTATGGCTACAAGAACAGGTCAGAGGCTGGGTATTCTGTGACGAGTGACTCACCTCCTGTCTCCCCAAAGACTTTCCACCATCAGGCACAAGTCAGAAATGTGATACAATATTCTCCACTTGCCTGGATGATTGCCGCTTCAACAACACTCAAGAAGTTCGACACCATCCAGGACAAAGCAGCCTGCTTGATTGATGCCACATCCACCACCTTAAACATTCACTCCCTCCACCACCGGCGCATTGTGACTGGAGTCTATATCTTCTACAAGATGCACTGTAACATCTCGCCAAGGCTTCTTTGAAAGCACCTCCGAAACCCGTGACATCTAGAATGACAAGGGCAGTAGGCACATGAGAACACCACCACCTGCAAGTTCCCCTCCAAGTCAGACACCATACCGACTTGGAAATATACCGCTGTTAGTTCTTCGTCGCTGGGCCAATATCCTGGAACTCTCTCCCAGACAGTACTGTGGAAGTACATTCACCACAAGGATTGCAGTGGTTCAAGAAGGTGACTCCCCGCCACCTTCTCAAGGGTACTTAGAGTTGGACAATAAATACTGGCCTTGCCAGTGACGCTAACATTTCATGAATGAATAATAAAAAAAATTCATCCAAGTCTCTGCCTTGGCACATTCGCCTCCAAGTCAGGATGTTATGGATTCATGCATCACTCCAGAGCACATAATCAAGGCTGATGGCTCATTGCAATACTGAGGGAGTGCTGCACTGTTGGAGGTGCCACCTTTCGATGAGACATTATACCAAGGCACCACCTGCCCTCTCAGCTGAATGTAAAATATACTATGGTACTATTTGAGAAGGTGCAGGGGAGTTCTCCCTGACATCCTGCTCAATATTTATCCCTCAACCAGCATCATTAAAAAAAACAGATTACGTGGTCAATATTACTTTGCTGTTTGCTGGACCTTGCTGTGAGCATATTGGCTGCTGCGTTTTTTTCATTACAGCAGTGACTACACATCAAAGTACTTCACTGGTTGTAAAGGGATGTCCTGAGGTCGTGAAAGGTGCTATACAAATTCTTTCATTCTTTCCTTTTAACCACGAATTATATTGCAGTTACAACTACTCTGCAGAGCAAAGTTATACAATCATTGGCAATTTTAACTGTCCGTTCAGGATTGCATTGTTTCTGAAAATTTGTTCCATAGTTGCTGTTATATATGTAAACTTGTATTTACTCTGTACAGTCACCAGAGGGCTCATCCCCTGGAGTCCCAAGGGATCCCATAATCCCTTGGGAGCACAGGTATTTAAGGAGGCCTCACAGGTTGGAGAGGCACTCTGGAGATCTGCAATAAAAGACTACGGTCACACTTTACTTTGCGCTCACAGTGTTCAGTCTGACTCTTTCTGCATACATAACAATGGGCGACAAGATGCAAATAGCGAACACAAAGATGCAGAGCACAGCGGGCATCCTGGAGAAATTATTGGAAGGAGATAATTGAGAAACTTTTGTGGAGCGACTCGACTAATACTTCGTGGCCAACGAGCTAGATGGGGAAGAGAGCGCTGCCAAATGAAAGGCGATCCTCCTCGCTGTCTGTGGGGCAGCAACGTATGGCCTCATGAAGAATCTGCTCACTCCCATGAAACCCACGGAGATGATTTGTGCACACTGGTCTAAGAGCATTTGAACCCAAAGGAAAGCGTTCTGATAGCAAGGTACCGGTTCTACACCTACAAAACATCTGAAGGCCAGGAAGTGACGAGTTATTTCGCCGAGCTAAGATGTCTTGCAGGACATTGCGAATTTGAAGGATATTTGGAGCACATGCTCAGAGACTTTTTCTTACTTGGCATTGGCCGCGAAACCATACTTCGCAAACTATTGACGGTAGAGACCCCAACCTTGAATAAGGCCATAGAGGTAGCCCAGGCGTTCATTGCCACCAGCGACAATACTAAGCAAATCTCTCAGCACACAAGTGCTGCTACAAGTACTGTGAACAAAGTGATGTTGTTTTCGAATCGCAATGTATAGAGCAGGTCACACATGGCTGCAGCTGCATGTCCGGAGATGTCTCAGAGTCCACCATCAAGGATGATGAATGCAAGGCCATTAACACCTTGTTGGCGCTACGAGGGTGATCATCGTTTCCATTCATGCCGATTCAAAGGGTATGTTTGCAAGGGCGGTGGAATAATGGAACACCTCCAACGTATGTGCAAGCGAGCTGCTAATCCTGTTAAACCTGAAAACCATCATGTTGCAGAGGAGGACAGATCCATGGAGGATCACAACGAACCAGAGCCTCAGACCAAGGAGGCAGAGGTACATGGAGTGCACCCATTCACCATGAATTGTCCCCCGATAATGCTGAATGTTGAACTAAATGGACTCCCAGTGTCAATGGAACAGGACACGGGCGCGAGCCAGTCTATCATGGGCAAAAAGACTTTTGAAAGGTTGTGATGCAACAAGGCCTCAAGGCCAGTCTTAACTCCAATTCGTACGAATCTAAGAACTTACATGAAAGAACTGATTCCCGTAATTGGCAGTGCTACCGTAAAAGTCTCCTACGATGGAGTGGTGCACAAGATACCACTCTGGGTGGTACCGGGCGATGGTCCCACGCTGCCCGGCAGGAGCTGGCTGGGAAAGATACGCTGGAATTGGGACGATGTCTGAGCGCTATCGCCCGCTGACGACACTTCGTGTGCCCAGGTCTTAAACAAGTTCCCTTCGCTGTTCGAACCAGGCATTGGGAAATTAAAGGAGCAAAAGTGAAGATCCACCGAATTCCGTGGGCGCGACCCATCCATCACAAGGCGAGAGCAGTACCGTACATGATGAGAGAAAGGGTAGAGATCGAGCTAGACGAGTTGCAACGAGAAGGCATCATTTCACCAATCGAGTTCAGCGAGTGGGCCAGCTCGATCATTCCTGTCCTCAAGGGAGACGGCAAGGTCAGAATCTGTGGCGATTACAAAGTAACTATCAATCGTTTCTCCCTGCAGGACCAATACCCACTACCAAAGGCCGGCGACCTCTTTCCAACGCTGGCAGGAGGAAAGATGTTCATGAAGCTGGATCTGACTTCAGCCTACATGACGCAAGAACTGGAGGAATCATCGAAGGGCCTCACCTGCATCAACACGCACAAAGCTCTTTTTATTTATAATAGATGCCCGTTTGGAATTCGATCAGCTGTGGTGATATTCCAGAGAAACATGGAAAGCTTCCGACATCCTGGTCAAAGGTCGGAACACAGCCGAGCATCTGCAGAACTTGGAGGAGGTTCTTAGTCGACTCAACCACGTGGGCTCAGGTTAAAATGCTCGAAGTGCGTTTTCCTAGCGCCTGAAGTGGAGTTCTTGGGAAGGAGGATCGCGGCGGACAGCATCTAGGCCCACCAACGCGAAGACAGAGGCAATTGAGAACGCACCGAGGCCACAGAACGTGACAGAGCTGCGGTCATTTCTGGGACTCTTGAACTACTTTGGTAATTTCTTACTGGGTCTCAGCACTCTGCTAGAACCACTGCATGTCTTACTGTGAAAAGGGGACGAATGGGTTTGGGGAAAAAGCCAAGAAAATGCCTTTGTAAAAGCGAGAAAATTGTTATGCCATGTAAGCGTTTGGTACTAGCATGTGATGCGTCGTCACATGGCGTCAAGTGTGTATTGCAACAAGCTAATGATTTTGGGAAACTGCAACCGGTTGCTTATGCATTCAGGAGTCTGTCTAAGGCTGAGAGAGCCTTCAGCATGATTGAGAAAGAAGTGTTAGCGTGTGTCTATGGGGCAAAGAAAATGCATCAATACCTGTTTGGGCTAAAATGCGAATTGGAAACTGACCATAAGCCACTTATATCCCTGTACGTTGCTGAGGCGTGAGTCCGGGGATCGGCAGAGGCCTATAAAAGGCCGCCAGTTCAGCAGTCGGGAGGTGCATCACTGAGGCGTAAGTCCGGGGATCGGTGAGAGGCCTATAAAAGGCCGCGAGTTCAGCAGTCGGGAGGTGCATCACTGAGGCGTGAGTCCGGGGATCGATGAGAGGCCTATAAAAGGCCGCGGGTTCAGCATCGGGAGGTGCGTCGCTGAGGCGTGAGTCCAGGGATCGGCGAGAGGCCTATAAAAGGCCACCTTGTGCAGCTACAGGGAGAAGGCAAAATAGAAGTAGAAAGAAACAGAAATGTGACATCACAGCCAAGGGGGTAAGTGATTGGCTGGTGATTGGTGAGTAGTTTTTCTTTGTTCTCTTCTATAACAGTAAGTAACCTGTTAACATTGTTGTTGCCAATTTAAGTGTATCTAAGGGTTAAGTCATGGCAGGAGAGCTCGGTCACGTGATATGCTCCTCCTGTACCATGTGGGAGCTCAGGGACACTGCCGGTGTCCCTGATGACTACGTGTGCGGGGAGTGTATTCGCCTCCAGTTCCTGACGGACCGCGTTGCGGAATTGGAGCTCAGGATGGATTCATTCTGGAGCATCCACGATGCTGAGAATGACGTGAGTAGCATGTGTAGCGAGTTGGTCTTACCGCAGGTGAAGGGTCCACAGCCAGCTAGGGAATGGAAGACCAGCAGGAAGAGCAGTGCAAGGAAGGTAGTGCAGGGGTCCCCTGCGGTCATCCCCCTGCAAAACAGATACACCGCTTTGGGTACTGTTAAGGAGGATGACTCATCAGGGGAGGGCAGCAGCAGCCAAGTTTATGGCACCGTGGCTGGCTCTGCTGCACAGAAGGGTGGGAAAAAGAATGGGAGAGCTATAATGATAGGGGACTCTATTGTAAGGGGAATAGATAGGAGTTTCTGCGGCCGCAACCGAGACTTCAGGATGGTATGTTGCCTCCCTGGTGCAAGGGTCAAGGATGTCTCGGAGCGGCTGCAGAGCATTCTGGAGGGGGAGGGTGAACAGACAGTTGTCGTGGTACATGTAGGTACCAACGATATAGGTAAGAAGCGGGAAGAGTTCCGACAAGCTGAATTTAGGGAGCTAGGAGTTAAATGAAAAAGTAGGACCTGGTAGTAATCTTTGGATTGCTACCAGTGCCACATGCTAATCAGAGTAGGGGAAGCAGGATAGTTAGAATAAATACGTGGCTTGAGCAGTGGTGCAAGAGGGAGGGATTCAAATTCCTGGGACATTGGAACCAGTTCTGGGGGAAGTGGGACCTGTACAAAAGGGACGGTCTGCACTTGGGCAGGACTGGAACTGATGTCCTAGGGGTAACATTTGCTAATGCAGTTCGGGAGTGTTTAAACTAATATGGCAGGGGGATGGGAACGTATGCAGCGAGATAGGGCAAAGTAATATGGAGTTAGAAACAGATGGTAGAAAGGTAAAAAGCAATACTGGAAGGCCGAGTAAACAAAGGCAAGAAACAAAAAGGGCCACACTACATCATAATTCTAAAAGGACAAAGGATGTTAAAAAAACAAGCCTGAAGGCTTTGTGTCTAAATGCAAGGAGTATCCGTAATAAGGTGGATGAATTAACTGTGCAAATAGATGTTAACGGATATGATGTGATTGGGATTACAGAGATGTGGCTCCAGGATGATCAGGGCTGGGAACTCAACATCCATGGGTATTCAACATTCAGGAAGGATAGAATAAAAGGAAAAGGAGGTGGGGTAGCATTGCTGGTTAAAGAGGAGATTAATGCAATAGTTAGGAAGGACATTAGCTTGGATGATGTGGAATCTATATGGGTAGAGCTGCAGAACACCAAAGGGCAAAAAACGTTAGTGGGAGTTGTGTACAGACCTCCAAACAGTAGTAGTCATGTTGGGGAGGGCATCAAACAGGAAATTAGGGGTGCATGCAATAAAGGTGCAGCAGTTATCATGGGTGACTTTAATATGCATATAGATTGGGCTAACCAAACTGGAAGCAATACGGTGGAGGGAGATTTCCTGGAGTGCATAAGGGATGGTTTTCTAGACCAATATGTCGAGGAACCAATGAGGGGAGAGGCCATCTTAGACTGGGTGTTGTGTAATGAGAGAGGATTAATTAGCAATCTCGTTGTGCGAGGCCCCTTGGGGAAGTGAGCATAATATGGTGGAATTCTACATTAGGATGGAGAATGAAACAGTTAATTCAGAGATCATGGTCCAGAACTTAAAGAAGGGTAACTTTGAAGGTATGAGGCGTGAATTGGCTAGGATAGATTGGCGAATGATACTTAAGGGGTTGACAGTGGATGGGCAATGGCAGACATTTAGAGACCGCATGGATGAACTACAATTGTACATCCCTGTCTGGCGTAAAAATAAAAAAGGGAAGGTGGCTCAACCGTGGCTATCAAGGGAAATCAGGGATAGTATTAAAGCCAAGGAAGTGGCATACAAATTGGCCAGAAATAGCAGTGAACCTGGGGACTGGGAGAAATTTAGAACTCAGCAGAGGAGAACAAAGGGTTTGATTAGGGCAGGGAAAATAGAGTATGAGAGGAAGCTTGCAGGGAACATTAAGATGGACTGCAAAAGTTTCTACAGATATGTAAAGAGAAAAAGGTTAGTAAAGACAAACGTAGGTCCCCCGCAGTCAGAATCAGGGGAAGTCATAACGGGGAACAAAGAAATGGCAGACCAATTGAACAAGTACTTTGGTTCGGTATTCACTAAGGAGGACACAAACAACCTTCCGGATATAAAAGGGGTCAGAGGGTCTCATAAGAAGGAGGAACTGAGGGAAATCCTTATTAGTCAGGAAATTGTGTTGGGGAAATTATTGGGATTGAAGGCCGATAAATCCCCAAGGCCTCATGGACTGCATCCCAGAGTATTATGGAGGTTGCCTTGGAAATAGCGGATGCATTGACAGTCATTTTCCAACATTCCATAGACTCTGGATCAGTGCCTATCGAGTGGAGGGTAGCCAATGTAACCCCACTTTTTAAAAAAGGAGGGAGAGAGAAAACAGGGAATTATAGACTGGTCAGCCTGACCTCAGTTGTGGGTAAAATGATGGAATCAATTATTAAGGATGTCATAGTAGCGCATTTGGAAAGAGGTGACATGATAGGTCCAAGTCAGCATGGATTTGTGAAAGGGAAATCATGCTTGACAAATCTTCTGGAATTTTTTGAGGATGTTTCCAGTAGAGTGGACAAGGGAGAACCAGTTGATGTGGTATATTTGGACTTTCAGAAGGCTTTCGACAAGGTCCCACACAAGAGATTAATGTGCAAAGTTAAAGCACATGGGATTGGGGGTAGTGTGCTGACATGGATTGAGAACTGGTTGTCAGACAGGAAGCAAAGAGCAGGAGTAAATGGGTACTTTTCAGAATGGCAGGCAGTGACTAGTGGGGTACCGCAAGGTTCTGTGCTGGGGCCCCAGCTGTTTACATTGTACATTAATGATTTAGACGAGGGGATTAAATGTAGTATCTCCAAATTTGCGGATGACACTAAGTTGGGTGGCAGTGTGAGCTGCGAGGAGGATGCTATGAGGCTGCAGAGTGACTTGGATATGTTACGTGAGTGGGCAAATGCATGGCAGATGAAGTATAATGTGGATAAATGTGAGGTTATCCACTTCGGTGGTAAAAACAGAGAGACAGACTATTATCTGAATGGTGACAGATTAGGAAAAGGGGAGGTGCAAAGAGACCTGGGTGTCATGGTACATCAGTCATTGAAGATTGGCATGCAGGTACAGCAGGCGGTTAAGAAAGCAAATGGCATGTTGGCCTTCATAGCGAGGGGATTTGAGTACAGGGGCAGGGAGGTGTTACTACAGTTGTACAGGGCCTTGGCGAGGCCACACCTGGAGTATTGTGTACAGTTTTGGTCTCCTAACTTGAGGAAGGACATTCTTGCTATTGAGGGAGTGCAGCGAAGGTTCACCAGACTGATTCCCGGGATGGCGGGACTGACCTATCAAGAAAGACTGGATCAACTGGACTTGTATTCACTGGAGTTCAGAAGAATGAGAGGGGATCTCATAGAAATGTTTAAAATTCTGACGGGTTTAGACAGGTTAGATGCAGGAAGAATGTTCCCAATGTTGGGGAAGTCCAGAACCAGGGGTCACAGTCTAAGGATAAGGGGTAAGCCATTTAGGACCGAGATGAGGAGAAACTTCTTCACCCAGAGAGTGGTGAACCTGTGGAATTCTCCACCACAGAAAGTTGTTGAGGCCAATTCATTAAATATATTCAAAAAGGAGTAAGTCCTTACTACTCGGGGGATCAAGGGGTATGGCGAGAAAGCAGGAATGGGGTACTGAAGTTGCATGTTCAGCCATGAACTCATTGAATGGCGGTGCAGGCTCGAAGGGCCGAATGGCCTACTCCTGCACCGATTTTCTATGTTTTCTATGTCTATGTTTTCTATGTTTCTGAGAGTAAAAGGATAAATACCAATGCATCGGCCCGCATCCAGAGATGGGTGCTCACGTTGTCCGCATACAACTACGCCATCCGCCACAGGCCAGGCACAAAAAACTGCGCCGATGCTCTCACTAGGCTGCCATTGCCCACCACGGGGGTGGAAATGGCGCAGCCCGCAGATTTAGCCATGGTTATGGAAGCATTTGAGAGTGAGCAATCACCCGTCATTGCCCGGCAGATCAAAACCTGGACGAGCCAGGACCCCTTATTATCCCGAGTCAAAAGCTGTGTGCTTCACGCGAGCTGGTCCAGTGTCCCAGTGGAAATGCAGGAAGAGATAAAGCCGTTCCAGCGGCACAAAGATGAAATATTCATACAGGCAGACTGCCTTCTATGGTGCAATTGTGTAGTGGTTCCCAAGAAGGGCAGAGACACCTTCCTCAATGACCTCCACAGTATCCACCCAGGCATCGTAATGATGAAAGTGATAGTCAGATCCCACGTGTGGTGGCCCGGTATCGGTGCGGACTTCGTCCTGCGTTCACAGATGTAATACATGCTTGCAGTTAAGCAATGCACTCAGGGAGGCGCCACTAAACTCATGGTCTTGGCCCTCTAATCCGTGGTCTCGGGTACACGTTGACTATGCAGGCCCGTTCTTGGGAAAATGTTCCTTGTGGTTGTAGATGCGTACTCCAAGTGAATTGAATGTAAGATAATGTCGGCTAGAAACATAGAAACATAGAAACATCTGCTGCCGCTACTGAAAGCCTTCAGACAATGTTTGCCTCACACAACCTATCCGATGTCCTGGTGAGCGACAACGGGCCATGTTTTACCAATGCTGAATTCAAAGAATTCATGACCCGTAACAGGATCAAACATATCACATCTGCCCTGTTTAAACCAGCACCCAATGGTCAGGCAGAGAGAGCAGTGCAAACCATCAAGCAAGGCTTGAAGAGGGTAACTGAAGGCTCACTGCAGACTCGTCTATCCCGAGTCCTGCTTAGCTATCGCACGAGACCCCACTCACTCACTGGGATCCCACCTGCTGAAATGCTCATGTAAAGAGCACTTAAGACAAGGCTCTCGTTAGTTCACCCTGATCTATACGAACAGGTCGAGAGCAGGCGGTTTCAACAAAATGCATACCATGATAGCGCAAATGTGTCACGCGAGATTGAAATCAATGATCCTGCATTTGTATTTAATTATGGACAAGATCCCAAGTGGCTTCCCAGCACTGTTCTGGCCAAAGAGGGGAGTTTCGGGTCAAACTTTCAAATTAACTCATTCTCCGGAAACACTTGGACCAAATCAAACTCAAATTCACGGACTATCCTGAGCAACCCACCTTGGACCCTAACATTTTTGATCCCCCAACATACACACGAGTGGAAAGCGGCACCATGGTTGACCACGAAGCAGAACCCATCATCCACAGCAGCCCTGCAGGACCCAACACACCAGGAAGTCCAGCAAGGCCAGCTGCACAGCAGCCCAGCAAGGGCCCAACAAATGATTCAAGAATACCGGCAATCACACCGAGGCGATCAACCAGGGCAAGAAGGGCCCCAGATCGCCTCTCATTGTAAATAATTACACTATTGACTTTGGGCGGGTGCGGGGTGGGTGGCGAGTGTTGTTATATATGTAAACTTGTATTTACTCTGTACAGCCACCAGAGGGCTCATCCCCTGGAGTCCCAAGGGATCCCATAATCCCTTGGGAGCACAGGTATTTAAGGAGGCCTCACAGGTTGGAGAGGCACTCTGGAGACCTGCAATAAAAGACTAAGATCACACTTTACTTTGAGCTCACAGTGTTCAGTCTGTCTTTTTCTCCATACGTAACAGTTGCCAGCATGAAAACAACATTCACCGACACAGCACTTCTCCATCCTTTTACCCCAAAGCTCTACACTGCAATATCTAAACAAGCACACCTCATTTCTATTCGTGCAATTCTAAATCCTGGACAGAGATGGCTTCAGCTTGCAATGATCAGTACAATATATTTAGATGACGTTTCAGCTAGCTATTCCGTTTACTTCGCTTACAGTGCTGAACAATCCTACAAGCATCCAAATTTTATAATCTCACTCATTTCTCTCTTAATGTCCCTGAAGATTACTCTTTCAGAATTTGGCAATTTTTCAAGTAATTTCCTGTGAAAACAATTCATCCAACACATGTGCTTTAGATCAGTAAAACAATGGTTTTCTGAATTTCTTTATTTGATAACAAAACGAAAATAAAATGACACACACAAACACACCTGGAAACAAAGCTCTAGAATGAGGTGTTTACCCTGAGCCATGGATATACTTATACCTCTTCAGTGCCATGTGTGAGCCAGGGCTCACCACAGGCCAGGTTGTTCCACACCCCTCTCTGCTTCAAAAATAAGTCAAACCAGAAAAGATCGTTCAAGTTTTGACTTTGATTGGCTGAAAAAAATGACTTTAAAAACACATTTTCAGACAACGAAAGCGCAATTATTCTGAACGTTTTCCAAGCTTCGAAATAAAAGAGTGACAGTGCATGAGCTGGAAAAAACAACACAGTTGGCCGAGGGAGATAGGTTGAAGAGATCGTAAATTCTCTGTTTAAAGAATGGACTCAGTCGAGAATATTTCGGATACATTATGGTTTTTCTTTTCTCTGAGGGTACTTTCCCTGTGATGGGGTCACCCTGTGCAGATACGTGAAAAAGCTGGTTTGTTAAAACTCCAGAGACCGCATGGCAGTTGGCTGTGACAAAGAACTGTCGGTCATCCAGAATGTACGGGTTCACCCTAGCAAAAGGAAAAGGGCTCAGATATCTGAGGCATGCAGAAACTTTTGGAAAACCACTCTAATATGCAAAGGCACTTCTCACCTCCATCTTAGAAGAGAAGCAGAACGATGGATGGACCCACTAGCCTGGCCAGATCAAGAGGGGCCAGTTCTTCCCTACACAAAAGCCGAGAGGTGTCCCCGACCCAGGGCCACCAGTCCAATACACATGGGTCTGATGGCCCATCACCGACTAAGCACCGGAGTACTTAGAAGCAAAAGGATTTCAAAGATTGGCGGGAGAGATAAGGGCAGCAGGACTCCTTTAAAGATAGACTCACCATTCTCGAGCGTTCTGGAGCGTTCTCCAGCGTTCGAGCGTCCCCCCCTCTCTCTCTCGCTCCACCAAGACCGACGTGACAAGAAGAAGGACCAGCTGAGCGATCGATGGTCGCGAGTGTCCCAAGCCAGTAACCAGAGCACCAGGCGAGCTGTGTGGATTGTAAAAGGCTCAGAGTTTTCTTGGAAGTGAAGCTTTTTCTGGCTATTCTGGGGAGGGAGCTTCATGCGACTGGGTAATTCGCTGATAGCGGGTAGTTAGACTCCACCATAGCAACAAGGAAATTACTGCATGTCACCGGTCCTCAGTGTTGTACTGTATGTTGTTTTAACCTCGATCTTATTCTCCACAGAGACAGTGATTTCATTTAGTAGTGCATGTTTTAGCCAGTGTATGTTAGACCAAATAAATAAGTGCGATTTTTCACCAAAGCATCCCTGTCCGTGACTTATTCCATTTACATTCTGAATAATAATCCCCAGGTATAGAATTCCCGTAAGGTGGGGGCGATTCGAACCGTCCATCTAGCCATTGGGCTCGGATCAAAATCACTTACATCTCATGGCGACCACAAAGGGACCTGGGTTAAAAGAGTGTAAATCAGTCATGGACAGCGCTTCTGGCGAAAAATCCCAAATGGATGAAGGGACTTCTTCAGATGTATTTAAGAAGGTTAACATCACTAAGAAGTGGGTGCTAGGTTTATTGCGTGCTGAGTGTCCAGCAGACGCAGCGGCAGAATGGACGGAGGGCAAGGAGCATAGGCGCAGCATTGAAAAGGTGATATTGCTCGTCTGTCTACAAAGACAAGTCCAACTGCTAGATGAGCAGGTTGGTAAGTTAGAGGCAGAGCTCAGGGAGTCCGAGGCACCGTCAGACGCAAGGGCAAGGGGACACAAGGGAGCAGGTTATGCACCCAGCTAAGGGATGAGAAGAGGGGAAGAATAAGCCAGGAGGAAACCTTCGTAACCATAAGGTGTTCCTGCAATGCCAGGTAACTGAGGCAAAGGGGAACGAGAGGGCAGTTAGGGAGGAGAACGCTCACTTGTCGAGTGAGGTAAAGGGGCTGGAAGAACAGTTGAAGGATATTCAGGTGGCATACAGAGTCGCCAGCACTAGATGGTTTGATACGTGTAATCATGGTCCTTGCCAGGAGCAGAAGCGGAATTTAACCGATGGTCTATCTAAGGCCAAAGGTATGGTCTGCATGGTAGCTCCGGGAATGGCCCGGGTGGATGTGGAAGAGCAGGGGAAAGATAAGGAGGACTGTGAGGCAGAGGAGGACGTTTGACCACCGCCTGATGTGCCAGTACCAGGACCCATGTGCCTTGTCCGGCAGCGGAAATACGGTGCGCCGTAGGTGGTCAAGAGCAAGGACCACTGTAGAGTGACTTCGTGGTCCCGTATACGACCTCCCAGCTTCAGGCAATAGTCTCTAACCTGACCAAACTGACCAGCAAAGGGACCCATCTGTCCATTTTACAGATGTGGAACAGTTGGGGGGGGATCAATAATTGTAACGAAGCTGAGTCAGCCAAATTACTTTTGTTTTCCCTGGATAGTAGGTTGTACCAGTCGCTCTCCGCGGGTAGCAAGACGGGGCAGGTTACGTTCGAGGGGATAAAGGATGACATCCTAGAGGCTATGGGCCTCAATGATGGAAGTCCCTTCTCCCGAGTGGAAAGGACATTGCAGTTAGCTGGAGAGGCACCGCAGGCTTTCGCGGACAGGCTTTGGCCCGTCTACCGGAGTGCCTGCGCGGGTGTGCCCGACCGGGCGCATCTGCAGGGCGAGCCTAGGGCTCAATGGCTGAGGACCCTGGTGGTGAAGAGCTTCCCCAGGATCAAGGCCAAAGCAGAGGGGTGATTCGATTCCAGGGATCCCCAGACCACAGAAGAGTGGGTGAACCGGCAGTTAACTCTCTTTTTTAAAAATGGTAGGGGTGAGGATGACAAACCAAAGGGCAGAGTGCACGAGTTAAAACCTAGTGGAGGCAATGTTAGAAAAGAGTGGCGCCAGGAACGGGTTAGCTCAGAGAAGAAGCAGGGTTGTTATGGGTGCAGGACTAAAGGGCACTGGAGGAAAGACTGCCCAGTCCCTGACAAAAGGAGTGGGAAAGCGGATCCTCCAGCGCCAGCGCGGAAAGCCACAGTTGTGGCGGGAAGCAGCACTGATCCATTCGCGGAATTAGTGGCTGCTTTCCACGCAGTCTTTCTGGCAGGGCGGACATGGCACCAGGCAGCGTACTCTCATCCGCCCCAAACAATCCCGACCCATGACTAGGGGCTTCTCAGCCCGTTTACCTGTGCCCACTATGTGATGATGCTTGGAAAAGACTGTGCGTGAAGATGGCGGTGGAGAAGGTGCAAGGGACCTATCTGCTGGACACTGGAGCTTCAAGCACTATTGTCTATGCGGATAACCCGGCCACATCACCTCTATCGAACGGGGTCCCATATAACTTAGTAGGATTCACCGGGAACGAACAAACTGGGTCTTTCTCCATCCCGCTAGCCATCGATCTGGGGACAATCCACACAGAGTGGAAATGCGTCCTGATGCAATGGGAGCAGGAGGGAATAGGCATTTTGGGGGCAGACTTCATACTGGTCCACAAGATGTTGCTGGATTTCCGGAATCACTGTCTATGGGAAACAGTTCAAGTGCAGTTCCTAAGGTTAAGAAAATTCAGTTCCTCACAAATTTTGGGTTCAATTGTACATTATGTAAACAGAACTGTGAAGAAAGGAGAAGGAGGTAGTAGTTATACCAGGGAAGCAAGGCAAGGGAACCACGTGTACAATGAAGCCCAAGGGTAGTTATGACCTTGAACTACCCCGGCGGAGTACAGAGTGGATGTGCGAGCCAACCTCGCGGCATTCGCTACACACAAGCACGACTGCGGGCGGGAAGCGTGGTGGAGGTCAGAGTAGAAGGAGACCTCAGATACAGTACAACTTCCCCAGAGAGGCAGAGGCGGATTTAGAAGCGGCGTTGGTACCACTGGTTGAGTAGGGTGTGTTGAGACGCATAACGACCCATGTGAACTCTCCGATTTGGCCGGTGAGGAAACCGGACAATTCGTGGAGAGCCACTGTGGACTATCGGGTTTTTAACAAGAACATCCCAGCCTGTGCCCCCACCATTCCAGCTGTAGCCGACCTGATCGGAAATATCCCAGCATCCGTGAAAACATTCACGTGCTGGACAGTTTGAATGGATTCTGGTCTATCACTCTCAAAAGGGAGGACCAGTATAGGTTCGCATTCACTTTCAAGGGTCAGCAGTACACATGGACCTGCCTTCCCCAAGGGTTTCATAACAGTCCTTCTATTTTCCACGAATGTATGGCCAACTGTTTAAAAGGGTTCAGCAGATCACAGCAGCTTGTGCAGCACGTGGACGACCTGCTTTTGTTCTCCGACAAGGGGGAGGAGCATGGCCCACTGCTGGCTGAGCTGCTGAGCCTGTTAAAGGAAGCAATGTTCAAGGTTAAGCCCAGGAAAGCACAGACCGGCCAGCAGGAAGTAAAATTTCTCGGAATGACCGTGCGTGCTGGGGGGAGGGCCATTGATGAGGCAAGGAGTAAGGCGGTACAGGAGCTACCTGCCCCGACCACGGTAACGGGGGTAAGATCAAACAAGAAATTAGGGATGCGTGCAATTATCATGGGCGACTTTAATCTACATATAGATTGGGCTAACCAAACTGGAAGCAATACGGTGGAGGAGGATTTCCTGGAGTGCATAAGGGATGGTTTTTTAGACCAATATGTCGAGGAACCAACTAGGGGGGAGGCCATCTTAGACTGGGTGTTATGTAATGAGAGAGGATTAATTAGCAATCTCGTTGTGCGAGGCCCCTTGGGGAAGAGTGACCATAATATGGTGGAATTCTGCATTAGGATGGAGAATGAAACAGTTAATTCAGAGACCATGGTCCAGAACTTCAAGAAGGCTAACTTTGAAGGTATGAGGCGTGAATTGGCTGGGATGGATTGGCGAATGATACTTAAGGGGTTGACTGTGGATGGGCAATGGCAGACATTTAGAGACCGCATGGATGAACTACAACAATTGTACATTCCTGTCTGGCATAAAAATAAAAAAGGGAAGGTGGCTCAACCGTGGCTATCAAGGGAAATCAGGGATAGTATTAAAGCCAAGGAAGTGGCATACAAATTGGCTAGAAATAGCAGCGAACCTGGGGACTGGGAGAAATTTAGAACTCAGCAGAGGAGGACAAAGGGTTTGATTAGGGCAGGGAAAATGGAGTATGAGAAGAAGCTTGCAGGGAACATTAAGACGGATTGCAAAAGCTTCTATAGATATGTAAAGAGAAAAAGGTTAGTAAAGACAAATGTAGGTCCCCTGCAGTCAGAATCAGGGGAAGTCATAACGGGGAACAAAGAAATGGCGGACCAATTGAACAAGTACTTTGGTTCGGTATTCACGAAGGAGGACACAAACAACCTTCTGGTTATAAAAAGGGTCGGGGGGTCTAGTAAGGAGGAGGAACTGAGGGAAATCCTTATTAGCCGGGAAATTGTGTTGGGGAAATTGATGGGATTGAAGGCCGATAAATCCCCAGGGCCTGATGGACTGCATCCCAGAGTACTTAAGGAGGTGGCCTTGGAAATAGTGGATGCATTGACAGTCATTTTCCAACATTCCATTGACTCTGGATCAGTTCCTATAGAGTGGAGGGTAGCCAATATAACCCCACTTTTTAAAAAAGGAGGGAGAGAGAAAACAGGGAATTATAGACCGGTCAGCCTGACATCGGTAGTGGGTAAAATGATGGAATCAATTATTAAGGATGTCATAGCAGTGCATTTGGAAAGAGGTGACATGATAGGTCCAAGTCAGCATGGATTTGTGAAAGGGAAATCATGCTTGACAAATCTTCTGGAATTTTTTGAGGATGTTTCCAGTAGAGTGGATAAGGGAGAACCAGTTGATGTGGTATATTTGGACTTTCAGAAGGCGTTCGACAAGGTCCCACACAAGAGATTGATGTGAAAAGTTAGAGCACATGGGATTGGGGGTAGTGTGCTGACATGGATTGAGAACTGGTTGTCAGACAGGAAGCAAAGAGTAGGAGTAAATGGGTACTTTTCAGAATGGCAGGCAGTGACTAGTGGGGTACCGCAAGGTTCTGTGCTGGGGCCCCAGCTGTTTACACTGTACATTAATGATTTAGATGAGGGGATTAAATGTAGTATCTCCAAATTTGCGGATGATACTAAGTTGGGTGGCAGTGTGAGCTGCGAGGAGGATGCTGTGAGGCTGCAGAGCGACTTGGATAGGTTAGGTGAGTGGGCAAATGCATGGCAGATGAAGTATAATGTGGATAAATGTGAGGTTATCCACTTTGGTGGTAAAAACAGAGAGACAGACTATTATCTGAATGGTGACAGATTAGGAAAAGGGGAGGTGCAAAGAGACCTGGGTGTCGTGGTACATCAGTCATTGAAGGTTGGCATGCAGGTGCAGCAGGCGGTTAAGAAAGCAAATGGCATGTTGGCCTTCATAGCAAGGGGATTTGAGTACAGGGGCAGTGAGGTGTTGCTACAGTTGTACAGGGCATTGGTGAGGCCACACCTGGAGTATTGTGTACAGTTTTGGTCTCCTAACCTGAGGAAGGACATTCTTGCTATTGAGGGAGTGCAGCGAAGGTTCACCAGACTGATTCCCGGGATGGCGGGACTGACCTATCAAGAAAGACTGGATCAACTGGGCTTGTATTCACTGGAGTTCAGAAGAATGAGAGGGGACCTCATAGAAACATTTAAAATTCTGACGGGGTTAGATGCAGGAAGAATGTTCCCAATGTTGGGGAAGTCCAGAACCAGAGGTCACAGTCTAAGGATAAGGGGTAAGCCATTTAGGACCGAGATGCGGAGGAACTTCTTCACCCAGAGAGTGGTGAACCTGTGGAATTCTCTACCACAGAAAGTTGTTGAGGCCAATTCACTAAATATATTCAAAAAGGAGTTAGATGAGGTCCTTACTACTAGGGGGATCAAGGGGTATGGCAAGAAAGCAGGAATGGGGTACTGAAGTTGAATGTTCAGCCATGAACTCATTGAATGGCGGTGCAGGCTAGAAGGGCCGAATGGCCTACTCCTGCACCTATTTTCTGTGTTTCTATTAGGGATGGTTTTCTAGACCAATATGTCGAGGAACCAACTAGAGGGCTGGCCATCCCAGACTGGGTGATGTGTAATGAGAAAGGACTAATTAGCAATCTTGCTGTGCGAGGCCCCTTGGGGAAGAGTGACCATAATATGGTAGAATTCTTTATTAAGATGGAGAGTGACACAGTTCATACAGAGACTAAGGTCCTGAACTTAAGGAAAGGTAACTTAGATGCTATGAGACATGAATTGGCTAGAATAGACTGGCGAATGATACTTAAAGGGTTGACAGTGGATAGGCAATGGCAGACATTTAAAGATCACATGGATGAACTTCAACAATTGTACATCCCTGTCTGGAGTAAAAATAAAACGGAGAAGGTGGCTCAACCATGGCTAGCAAGGGAAATTCGGGATTGTGTTAAATCCAAGGAAGCGGCATATAAATTGGCCAGAAAAAGCAGCAAACCTGAGGACTGGGAGAAATTTAGAATTCAGCAGAGGAGGACAAAGGATTTAATTAGGAGGGGGAAAATAGAGTATGAGAGGAAGCTTGCTGGGAACATAAAAACTGACTGCAAAAGTTTCTATAGGTATGTGAAGAGAAAAAGAACAGTGAAGACAAACGTAGGTCCCTTGCAGTAAAAATCAGGTGAATTTTTAATGGGGAAAAAAGAAATGGCAGTCCAATTGAACAAATACTTTCGTTCTGTCTTCACGAAGGAAGACAGAAATAACCTTCCGGAAATACTAGGGGACCAAAGGTCTAGCGAGAAGGAGGAACTGAAGGAAATCCTTATTAGTCAAGAAATTGTGTTGGGAAATTGATGGGATTGAAGGCCGATAAATCCACAGGGCCTCATAGTCTGCATCTCAGAGTACTTAAGGCCCTAGAAATAGTGGATGCATTGGTGATCATTTTCCAACAGTCTACCGACTCTGGATCAGTTCCTATGGGCTGGAGGGTAGCTAATGTAACACAACTTTTTTAAAAAGGAGGGAGAGAGAAAACGGGGAATTATAGCCTGACATTGGTAGTGGGGAAAATGTTGGAATCAATTATTAAAGATGAAATAGCAACGCATTTTGAAAAGCAGTGCAAGATCGGTCCAAGTCAGCCTGGATTTATGAAAGGGAAATCATGCTTGAAAAATCTTTTGGAATTTTTTGAGGATGTAACTCGTAGAGTGGACAAGGGAGAGCCAGTGGATGTGGTATATTTGGACTTTCAAAAGGCTTTTGACCAGGTCCCATACAAGAGATTAGTGTGAAAAATTAAAGCACATGGTATTTGGGGTAATGTATTGACGTGGATACAGAACTGGTTGGCAGACAATAAGCAGAGAGTCGGGATAAACGAGTCCTTTTCAGAATGGCAGGTAGTAGCTAGTGGGGTGCCGTAGGGTTCAGTGCTGGAACCCCAGCTATTTACAATATACATCAATCATTTAGATAAAGGAATTGAGTGTAATATCTCCAAATTTGCAAATGACACTAAGCTGGGTGTGAGCTGTGAGGAGGATGCTAAGAGACTGCAGGGTGACCTGGACAGATTAGGTGAGTGGGCAAATGCATGGCAGATGCAGTATAATGTGGATAAATGTGAGGTTATCCACTTTGGTGGCAAAAACAGGAAGGCAGAATATTATCTGAATGGCGACAGATTAGGAAAAGGGGAGGTGCAATGAAACCTGGGTGTCATGGTTCATCAGTCATTGAAAGTTGGCATGCAGGTACAGCAGGGGGTGAGGAAGGCAAATGGCATGTTGGCCTTCATAGCTAGGGATTTGAATACAGGAGCATGGAGGTCTTACTGCAGTTGTACAGGGCCTTGGTAAGACCTCACTTGGAATATTGTGTTCAGTTTTGGTCTCCTAATCTGAGGAAGGACGTCCTTGCTATTGAGGGTGTAAAGTCCTTACTCAATGGCACAAAACCCACACGAGGCACATTCTGTGGACAAGGTCACTCTATGAGCTGAACCTTTATTCACAGGACCAATGAGTGATGACACTGCGTGGGACCTCCCTTTATATACCTGGATGACCAGGTAAGGAGTGTCTCCCACAAATTCGCCCCCTGTGGTCAAGGTGTGCATTGCTTAAGTATATACAGTATTGCAGTGGTGTTACATAGAGGTTACATACATGACATCACATCTCCCCCCAAAGTCTTATTGGGATCATAGGTTAAGTCTTTCAGGTGGTCTACGCTCCCTCGTGGAGTGCCGCAGTTGGGGTTCTGATTGTTGAGCCTTGGCGTGAGTGTCTGTCACTTGTGGTGATTCCGGCCTGTCCGGGCTGACCGCCGGGACTGTGCATGCTGCTGAATGTTCTTGTTGCTCGTTCACTGGCGGTGGTTTGAGCACCATCTCATGATCTTCCTTGGGTTCCTCAGTGTCTGTGCTGAACCTTTTTTTTTACATGGTCCAGATGCTTACGGCATATCTGTCCATTGTTAAGTTTAACCACGATGACCCTGTTTATTACAGTATCCTCAAGCCATTTGGGCCCCACGACGTGATTGAGGACAAATACGGGGTCATTTATTTCTATACATCGCCCCCTTGAATTTTGGTCATGGTACTCATTTTGGGACTGGCGCTTGCCCTCAACTATGTCGGTCAGAACTGGGTGAATGAGGGACAACCGAGTTTTGAGTGTTCGTTTCATAAGTAGCTCCGCAGGCGGGACCCTCGTGAGCAAGTGCGGTTGGGACCGATAGGCCAGCAGGAGGTGCGATAGGCGACATTGAAGGGAGGGTCCATGACTCCTGAGCATGCCTTGTTTAATGATTTGGACTGCATGTTCCGCCTGGCCATAGGAGGCCGGCTTGAACGGTGCTGTCCTGAAATGGTTGATGCCATTGCCTGACATGAACTCCCGGAATTCGTAGCTCGGGAAACATGGGCCATTATCGCTAACAAGGATGTCCGGCAAGCCGTGGGTTGAAAAGACCGCACATAGACTCTCCACAGTGGTGGATGTTGTGCACGAATTCAAAATGATGCACTCGATCCATTTCGAGTACGCATCTACCACAATGAGAAACATTTTTCCCATGAACGGGCCCGCGTAGTCTACATGAATACGTGACCATGGCCTGGAGGGCCAGGGCCACGGGCTGATCAGGTCCTCCCTGGGGGCATTACCCAGCTGGGCACACGTCGTGCACCTGCGAACACAGTGTTCCAGGTCTGAATCAATTCCCGGCCACCAAACATGTGACCAGGCAATGGCCTTCATCAGAACGATGCCTGCATGCTCACTGTGGAGTTCCCTGATGAATGCCTCCCTGCCACTCTGGGGCATGACTACCCGGCTGCCCCATAGTAGGCAGTCAGCTTGGATGGAGAGCTCATCCATCCATCTGTGAAACGGTCTGACCTCCTCAGGGCATGCTCCGTGTGCGGGCGCCCAATCCCCAGTCAGGACACATTTCTTAATCAGAGACAGGAGGGGATCTCTGTTGGTCCAGATTTTGATCTGGCGGGCTGCGATGGGGGAGCCTGCACTGTCAAAGGCATCAACGGCCATGACCATCTCCGCGCTTTGTTCCGCTGCCCCCTCGGTGGTGGCCAGTGGAAGCCTGCTGAGCGCGTCAGCGCAATTTTCGGTGCCAGGCCGGTGCCGGATGGAGTAGTTATAAGCAGCCAGCGTGAGAGCCCATCGCTGTATGCGGGCTGACGCGTTGGCATTGACAGCCTTGCTGTCGGACAACAGGGATGTTAACGGCTTGTGGTCCGTTTCTAATTCGAACCTCCTGCCAAAAAGGTACTGATGCATTTTTTTTACACCATAGACACACGCGAGTGCCTCCTTCTCAACCATCCCATATCCCCATTCTGCTTGAGAGAGCGACCTGGAAGCATAAGCCACAGGTTGCAGTTGGCCCTCAGCATTACTCTGCTGCAACACGCACCCAATCCCATAGGACGCTGCATCACATGTCAGAACAAATTTCTTACAGGGGTCGTACAAGGTCAATAACTTATTTGATCAAAGTAGGTTCCGCACCTGACTGAAAACCCGTTCTTGACAGTCCCCACAAAACCAATCACAACCCTTATGCAGGAGCACGTGAAGCGGCACTAACAATGTGCTTAAGTTCGGCAGAAAGTTCCCGAAATAGTTCAAGAATCCCAGAAATGAACGCAACTCCGATGTGTTGCCGGGCCTGGGCACTCGTCAAATTGCCTCTGTTTTGGATTTGGTGGGCCGAATCACATCTGCAGCAACCCTCCTGCCCAGGAACTCAACCTTAGGAGCCAAAAACACACATTTAGACTTCCAGTCGGCGTAGCACCTTCTCCAGGTTGTGGAGATGTTCCCCGGTGTCACGACCCGTGATGAGGATGTCGTCCTGAAATACGATTGTTCCAGGATTTAAGCAGGCTTTCCATGTTTCTTTGAAAAATCGCGGCCGCTGATCGAATGCCAAACGGGTACCTGTTATAAACGAACAGACCCTTGTGCGTAGTGATGATGGTCAGTAGTTTAGATTCGTCGGCCAGTTCTTGGGTCATGTAGGCTGAAGTGAGATCCAACTTGGTAAACAGCTTGCCGCCTGCCAGCGTGGCGAAAAGATCCTCCGCTCTCGGGAGCGGGTATTGATCTTGTAGGGTCACCCGATTGATAGTGGCCTTGTGGTTGCCACAGATCCTGACAGAACCATCCGCTTTTAGGACGGGAACAATGGGGCTCGCCCAGTCGCTGAATTCAACGGGCGAGATGATGTCCTCTCTCAGCAAACGGTCCAATTCGCTCTCAATTTTCTCCCGCATCACATATGGCACAGCTCTGGCTTTGTGGTGCACTGGTCTGGCGTCCGGGGTGATGCGTATCACTACTTAGGTATCTTTGAACGTCCCGACGCCAGGTTGGAATAGTGGCTCAAATTGTTGTAGGACTTGTGAGCACGAACTTCGCTCCACAGATGACATTGCGTGCACATCCCCCCATTTCCAGTTCATCTCAGCTAACCAGCTCCTTCCCAACAGTGCGGGATCATTGCCTGGGACAATCCAGAACGGCAGCCGGTTCACTGATCCATTGTGTGTGACCGCCAACATTGCACTGCCTAGTACTGGAAGGATTTCTTTGGTATACGTCTGTAGTTGTGTCTCAATGCGTTCTAGTTTGGGTCTACTGGCTTTGAGTGGCCATAGCTTTTCGAATTGTTGAACGCTCATGAGTGACTGGCTGGCCCCCATGTCCAGCTCCATGCATATAGGGATGCCGCTTAATAAAACCTTCATCATCATTGGTGGCTTTTTGGTATATGAGCTGTGAATGTTTACCACACGAACCCACTGAACTTCAGCGTCCATTGATTTGCCCCAAGAGTCATCCTGCATCACAGACCCCTCTTCTGGTCCATCCGCCTAGTAAATTAGCTTCCTGCACATTCGAGCTAAATGGCCACTGAGGCTGCAATTTCTGCAGACAAATTGTTGAAACCTGCAAGTCCTGGCAGAGTGTTTGCCCCCACACCTCCAGCATGAGCTGAGATTCCCATTGTCGTGAACAAAGGAGCTATGACCCGGCATTCCTCACTGATTGTTCCTTTGACTGCCCTTGAGTATCGTTAGTGGGTGTCAATGGCCTCATCCCAGACCACATTGTCCACTGTGATGGCGTAAATTTCCATTCAGCCTGCCATTGTCTCTGTGGAAACCTACTCTGGGGTCTATTGCTGCCTGGGGTGTGTCGAGCTGCCCTTGCCTGCCTGCGGGGCTCTGAGTCGCGTTTATGATATTGACTCCCTGATTCCCCGCCGTGTTGGAGGCAGAATTGCATGCGTATATTATTTTGGTTTCCTCCTCCCCCGCCATGAAAGTCTGAGCCATCAACGCCACCGCTTTCAAAGTCAAGTCCTTGGTCTCAATTAAGTTTCAGAAAATCCCTGCATGACCGATGCCCTCAATAAAGAAATCCCTTAACATCTCCCCCTGCAGGCGTCTGTGAACTTACAGAGGCTGGCTAAACGCCGGAGGTCCACAACGAAGTCCGGTATGCTCTGTCCTTCATGACGTCGGTGGGTATAGAATCTGTGTCGGGCCATGTGTATGCTGCTCGCCGGTTTGAGGTGCTCAGCGATTAGTTTGCTGAGCTCTTCAAAGGTTTTGTCCACCGGCTTTTCGGGTGCTAGTAGGTCCTTCATGAGCGTGTATGTCTTAGGTCCGCAGCTGGTCAGCAGATGGGCCCTTCGCTTGTCGGCCGCTGCATCTCCCAGCCATTCTTTTGTGACAAAGCTTTGCTGGAGCCTCTCAATGAAATCGTCCCAGTCCTCACCAACACAGTACCGTTCCTCTGTGCTACCGGTGGCCATTCTCGTGGATCGTTGATTCCCGTTTCTCGTTGCCAATGTAAAATCCTTACTCAATGGCACAAAACCCACAGAGGCATATTCTATGGACAAGGTCACTCTATGACCTGAACCTTTATTCACGCCAAGAAGTGATGACCACGTGGGACCTCCCTTTATATACCTGGATGACCAGGTAAGGAGTGTCTCCCACAAGTTCACCCCCTGTGGTCAAGGTGTGCATTGCTTAAGTATATACAGTATTGCAGTGGTGTTATATAGAGTTTACATACATGACAAAGGGAGTGCAGCGAAGGTTCACCAGACTGATTCCCGGGATGGCAGGACTGACATATGCGGAGAGACTGGATCGACTGGGCCTATATTCACTGGAGTTTAGAAGAATGAGAGAGGATCTCATAGAAACATATAAAATTCTGATGGGATTGGACAGGTTAGAGGCAGGAAGAATGTTCCCGATACTGGGGAAGTCCAGAACCAGGGGTCACAGTCTAAGGATAAGGGGTAAGCCATTTAGGACCGAGATGGGTACTGCAGGGATTTCATAGTGGACTATGCCGCTACAGCAGCCCCTCTACTCTGGCTCCTCCACAAGGGAGTGGGATGAGGACTGCATGGCAGCTTTTAGTCGTCTGAAGAGAGATCTGCAGACCGCACCGACTTTAGGAGCAATTGATGGGGGAGAAGAGTTCTTTTTGGAGGTAGCTGCCACAGGAGACAGTTTAAGCACAGTGCTGCTCCAGGAGCGGCATGGCAAGCTGAGGCCTGTGGTATACTAATCATTAATCCTCACAGATGTAGAGAACGGGTACTCCAATTATGAGAGGCACCTGCTTGTCACGCATTGGGCCGTGAAGAGATCACAAATCTTCACGAGGGTGTCCCCGATAACTCTCTTAACCCATCATACACCCACCCAGATGCTTTTGGATGGGAGGATAAAGGACGCCACAGTGAGCAATGCACACATTGCTCGCTGGACTTTATTGCTCTCGCAGATGAATTTGAGCGTGAAAGGCCTCTATGAGCCCAAGCTCGCCGCAAATTTGATCTACCCAGGGGTGACTCACAAATGTTCTGTTGAAGGAGTGTGGGATGTAGACATAGGGTTTCAAGCTGGGATCTATCCCACGGGCCGTGAGATCTATGTAGGTAGGTCCAGTACAGTGGTGGCAGGGGAGCGACTCACTGGATGCGGGATTTTTGACCCAAAGGCAGGCATTGCCAAGGCCATTAAACTCCCGAGCACCATGAGCGCCCAGCACGCTGAACTTTCGGCGGTGGTGTATATGGTTACCCACCCGAAGAGTTCCCTACACCCTACACGATTTGCTTGGACAGCATGTTCACTTGCAATTCATATACAGAGTATTTGGCCATTTGGTCTCGTCGCGGGTTCACATATTCAGACGGGAAACCCCTAGCAACCAAGCCATTGTTGCAACAGATCATAACATCGATAGGAACCCAGGGGTATTTCTATATCCACAAAGTCAAGGCCCATTCTAAGACAGAACCCCGTGTGGAGGGCAATCAGCAGGCCGACATACTGGCCAAGGAAGATGCTCAAACGGGCACGTTTTGGGATCCTTATGGGTCGAGTCCGGTAGCCGCGATCAGTGACAGAGGTGGGACACAAGGGAGTGCAGGGGTAGCATTGGCCCCGGACCTAAAGATGGTGCAGACACAGGATCCCGTCCTAAAGACTGTTCTGAAGACGCCGGCTGAGGGAGATAAGGTAGAGGGTCCATACGGAGTGGCAGGCATTACGGGAAAGGAAGGTATGGTATTCAGAGGGGAACAGTGAGTAGTCCCACAGCAGCACGAGAGAGAATTTCTTCAGTTGGCCCACGAGGGTCCAGGACCGGGGCACCCCGGGCCGGAGACTACCTGGCAATGGGTGGAACAGGCAGGGTGGTGACCGCAACTAAGGGAGGACGTCTGTGACTTCTGCGCGGATTGCTTGATGTGCGATGCAAACAATCCTGACCCCCAGAAAAGGAAGGTATCCATGGGACACACTAGGAGAGTGGAGGGACCATGGCAGTCAATACAGGTTGATTATATCGGATCACTGCCCACCACAAAGGGGGGTTACAAGTACTGCCTGGTCCTGATAGATGTTTTCTCTAAATGGGTAGAAGCCTTCCCTTGCCGAACAGCCACAGCTTTGGGGACCGCAAGGATTCTAGTGAGAGAAGTGTTCTCTAGGTGGGGGCTACCACAGTATGTGGCAGTCATGCAGGCGACTGAAGATGCTCGGTGTAGTGGGTAAATGGCACGTCGCCCACAACCCACAGTCATCGGGGATTTTGGAGCGAATGAATAGGACCATCAAGGAAAGGTTACGAAAGGAAACGGGAGATTCGTCTCGAAAATGGTCTTGCTGTTAGTTCTGATGGGGTTCCGAGCTAGCCCTAGATGCACAGGGTATTCCCTGCATGAGCTTGTGACTGGCAGGGTCATGAGAACGCCCAGCCATGTACTGGCACCGGTGCTCATGAAAGGTGAATTGAGAGAGGTGAACTGGGAAAGGTTTGTTAAGAATCTGTTTGAGCATCTCAAACAGATCCATTGGCAGGCTGCCAGTAACCTGGGGAAGCAACATCATAGAAATCGTTTATGGCTTGAGCCTCAGAGGCACCACAAGTGGAAGGTCAGAGATCAAGTAATGGTCAGAAACTTCGCCAGGGTAGGGACTTTTGAACCGCTATACATGGGACTGTGCAGTATCATGGATAAGGCAAGTCCGATGGTATATGCGGTCAAAATGCCCCGACGCACAAGTAGTTCCATATCAATCAGTGCAAGCTTTTCAACCCTGGGGAAAGAGCTGATAGGGAGAGGAAACAGCAGGGAGGGGTGAGTTGCGCTACAGGTGTGGGTCCCAAGCCCATAATCTGGGACTGTGAGGAGCCCACAGAGGAACCAGCCGTTCCGCCTGTGGGGGCAGGAGTGAGAAGGAGTGCCTGGATCCCATGGCCAAGGGCACTGTGGATGCCTCTTTACACACCGGTGAACGAAGGAAGCCAGAGTCGTAAGAGGCCCAGGGTCAAGGAGACCTAGTGTGGCCACCCGGAGATGGGTGGCGCTGTACATAACTTCTTTCTCTCCTGTCTGTTGCCTCAGCTTGTCTGTATATTCCGGTTACCAAAGGTAATCGTGTGTAGCTGCGTCTGGAAAGGTGAGGCATCACCCCAAGGACAACATTGTCTTCTGTGTGTTTTCAGGGAACGCCTAAGAACAAGATGAAGTCAGTCATAGTAATTCTGATCGTCATGATTGAAGCCAGCATGAGTCGCAGGGGCAACACCGAGGAATCGGTCGTTTTCAGCTGCACCAGTGGAGACAGACCAACCGTAACTACAGGAGGTAGCTCAAAGGATGGGGCGAGCACCACAAGGGGAGATAGCCGGGATGGCTGGGGTTGAATTCCACCCAGTATTCCAGCCATGACAAGTTCACCAATAAGTCATCCTGGAATTATTTCTGACTGAACTTAAATAATGACACATGACTGAAGAGAACATTGCTACAGGCATTCTTTCATTTCAAAGGAAATCGTTCATAAATCACCATTACAACTTATGATTTGTGGGCCTTTTATCCTCATAAAATAATAGGTGCAGTGTTCTGGCATCATAAGCGCTCCATAGTCTTATGGCTATTAGTACCTGTGTAAAGCACATTCCGAAATCAGAGACATGACATGACACGACCCCCATGACGGAGGTGCTCATCAGCGTCCTCCTCCTCCTGCTCCTTGTCATCTACATCTTCCGCCTCCAATCCTTCTTGAGGTGGACCGGCAGCCCCATCTGGCAAATGTTGTCCTCTCCTTATAGCTAGGTTATGTAACATGCAACACACCACAATAAATTCAGCGACCTGGTCAGGATGGTACTATAGACTGCCTCCAGAGTGATCCAGGCATCTGAAGCGTTGCTTTAGAACTCCAATTGTCTTTTCGACGATGCTGTGTGTAGCTATGTGGCTTTCGTTGTAACACTTCTCGTCTTCAGTAATGGAATTACGCAGGGGAGTCATGAGCCAGCTGGCAAGGCCATATCGTTTATCCACCAGCATCCAACCATGATCTGACTGTTAAACAGGTCAGAGACAGCGCTCTTACGCAGGATATGTGCATCATGGATGCCGCCTGGAAAATTAGCATTAACTGCCATGATAATTTGGTTGTGGTCGACAATGAGCTGCACATTCAGCGCGTGAAATCCCTTTCAGTTACGAAACACCTCCACATTCTGTAAAGGTGCTTTCAGGGCGATGTGTGTGCAGTCTATTGCTCTCTGTATCTTGGGGAGGTTTGCTATTCTCGAGAAACCCAAAGTCCTCCCAGTCTGTGCCTCCTTGGTCATAGGGAAGCTTATAAAGTCCATCCTGCAAGCGTAAAGGACTTGAGTCATCTGTCGAATGGAGCAGTGTGTGGTGTGCTGAGAGATACCACAGAGGTCGCCAGCTGAAGCCTGAAAGGAGCCCGATGCACAGAAGGATAGTGCTGCAGTAACCTTTATCTCAATGGGCAGTGCGGTCCTGATGGTGCTGTTAGGCTGCAGATATATCTCATCGATGACCTCCTTTCGGAAGCGCAACCTCTGAAGGTATGCGTGATCAGACAAGTTGACGTAAGATTGTTTTTCCTTGTAAGTTCTTCGGCTGTAAGATCTCCTCCTACGTCCATGCGTTAGTCTACGATTGACCCCTTCACTAAACTCTTCAATTAACTCAAGCTCAGATGCCAGCAATTGTGCACTTACAAATAATAGCAGAGAAGATGCAGCCCCCATCACTTTAATCACTATTACTATTGCTATTACTTTCACTGTTTATATAAATGCCCTTTCTACTATTAAACTGACCTTTCTACTAAAATAAATGAAAATATTATAATAATAAATATGTTTAAATTTGAATGCATATATCTGTAAAATACACTTAAATAACTCACAAATTAGTAAGCACTCTTGTTTTAGCAGCCTCCTCCCTTCCTCCGATATTCAAAATGGCGCCTGTAGTGCCAAGTTCTGTGAGGAAAGCCCTGGAAAAGCAACTATTCTCCAGCGATGTTCTTGGCGAGTTATCAGCCTGGCGATGTGCCGGCGATGTGCCGAAAGTGGGCTGGGCGATGTGCAGGCGATCACCTCAGCAATGTGAGCTGAAAGTTGGGGGGACAATTTTCCGGCGATGTTTCAGCCTAACTTTCCACTTTTTAGTCAAAATGGGTAATAACAGGCCATTTTAGGCGATATATGGGCACTAGCCCAGCGATGTGAAGTGGGAAGTCTAGCCCGTGTTTTAGGTGCTTTTTATAGTTGTTTAAGTTTCAGAAGTCTACAGCGAGTGGTCTGGCAGATGCTAAAGGTTGGATTGTGGTGAGGGAAGTGCGTCAGTGAGTGTCGTGCAATCTGTTTGAATGATGTGTCTGTCATGGTTGAATAGCTGCCAGTGTGTGCAGGCTGAGAAATGTGGGTGTGAGGGTTGCAACTGTGCTAAGTGTGTGAGGATGAGGTGAAGCATATGAATGTTAGGTATGAGTCCTGATTGATAAATTGTTGCTAGGTGAGTGATGGGGGTGTGGTGAATTGAGCAGTGGCTGAGGATAGTGATGCAATTGGTGCAATATGGCATTTGAAGATATGTTCACTGACCTTGGCCACTCATGAGCTTATTAAACATCTTCCGGCACTGCATTCAGGTCCGTGGGGCTACACTCCTGACAGTGACCTCTATGCCTCTCTGTTCCCACTGCCTTCGCTGTGTCTGTCTGAAGGGCCTCCTGCCCCCTGCGGATATAGGACAACTCTCCTCATTTCCACCTCCTCCAACAAGACCTCCAGTGCAGCATCTGAAAACCGGGGGCCCGTTTTATCCCATGGCCAGCCATCCTGCTCTCATTCCTAGGTCAGATTCAGTTCCAGAATGACTCCCAGCACCTGCCCCAGCCACAATGCATCTCCCTTTTGAGTTACAGACTAACGTCATATAGTAGCAGTTAGTAATGCTATTGGGCCCCCCGCTGATGCGTGCAGTCAATGAGCAGCGCGGGGAGCACAGGCTGCATGCGCAAATCATTATAATTAGCAGGCAGCACGAAGTTGGCATGCTGCCTGCATTCCACTCAACGGGCGCGGTTAATTGCGGGGCCTAACCAATTTAACCCCCGGGAGTGTCACAAAAATAGAACAGATCACCTGTCTGTTTTCTGGGCTGAGAAAAGTGTGTGAAAGCCTAAACAGGAGGAGAAAAAAAAGGCCAGAGCGCATTTTTCTTTTAATTTGCCACTTTTCTTGATGAAAAAGATGGTTGTTGTTTGAAAAGGGATAATATTCTCCCACAATATCACTGATACAAGTGTATTTCAACTGGATTTACAATAATTCACCATATGTTTGCAAGCATGAAACTTGAAAAAGCTAG
Source organism: Pristiophorus japonicus (assembly GCF_044704955.1). NCBI lineage: Eukaryota > Metazoa > Chordata > Chondrichthyes > Pristiophoridae > Pristiophorus > Pristiophorus japonicus. The sequence goes on from NC_091983.1 coordinate 89,596,278, forward strand.
ACATTTTTTCACGAAACAAAACTACAGTTGAAGGCAGTGGTTCATCACTGGGATACCCTTCCATGGCTGCCAGTAATTTGTGCTGCCTTGTCTCATGTTTGACTTTAGACAGTAAGTGAGTTTTCATAGGCTATTTTGACTGTAGAGGACATCACAGATGAACCAATCACATCCACTTGTGTTTTCCAGCAGGATTCACTGAATAGCAGTTGGGAGCAAGAATACTGGCTGACTCTTCTCGAGGACAATGGCAGCACTGACCAGGCTGAGGTCAGCTAACTCACGTGGGCCCAAGGATTGAATCTGGAAGGTTATTTTTCGCACATTAAAAAATACATTTACCCATTGAGCTGTTTGGAGGAGTTTATAATATTGATTGATTAATGTGTATTTTGACAATCTGTATACAGTACTGAAGAAAACTGAAAATATGTATGGTATAAAGGGAATTAAGAAAACCAAACTCCTGCATCTTTTGTCCATGTCAAACTTACTATTGCATTCATCTATCTCTCGGGACTTGATTAAATGAACGTTAGATTGCTTTCATATAGTAGCAGGTTCATCAATTTCCAGGAGGGATTTAATTTGACAACCAGAGTAATAATTTGTCAGTTTTAATGATCCGCATTGGAGACTTTTGACTAATACCTTAATATCCTCATTCTATGAGTTTGGCCTCGAGTAATAGTAACAGCGACAGCATGGCTATTTATCAATGGTATAGGTTCAAAATCTGCAGTTTCAGTAAGAGACAATTAGTACAATTGTCCAAGGCTGCTGGACTTCTCCACAGACCTCGGTCTAGTTTGATTAATCAGCATAGTCCCAATTTTCTCATGTGTCCATAAGGAAAACTTAACTGTGATGAAAAAGGAAACAAACGTCTCTTAGAGCAGTCTGTAAATGTTGCAATTGTGAAATTTCGACTCTCCATATGGCTCAAGCTAAGATCACCATGTATGACATCAATGAGTACATTTACTTTTGACGGAAATTTTCTAGGCCCTTAACTGAGAATTTCTGCAAAGTGAAAGCAGGACCACTGGGGGGTAGCAGTTGCTCTTTTAATAACGTGAACACATAAGGGGGTAAATATTTTTACTGCGAACTCTGCAGTTACTCTCTCTTTTTGTCTATGGGTGCACTATTAATACACTTTCAGATTAGGTGAAGGAATAAAAGGGGTCACAAAGCAGATTTGGATAAGAATATGCTTTGGCAATTTGACCTCACTCTTTCAGAATTCCAAAGCTACCATATTCCCATTACTACATCTAATTAGTTCTTAAATGAGTGCAGTGTCTTGCCTCAACCACTCTTTCTGACAACTTGTCCCAGCTGTTGGCCACCTATTGTATAAAGAAATATTTCTTGATGTTTGTTGTAAACTTTCCCTTGACAACCCTGAACCCGTGTTGTCTTTTCCTGCTATTCTGTTTATCTGAAAGCTCACTTTCTTTATTCTGTTGGCCCTAAAATCCTGGTTTCTCCTTCCCGTGGGCGTTCGACTCGATTCTAGAAAAAAGATGGGGCTTACCTTATCCTGCTGCACCCACGAGGGATCCCGGTCCTGAGGCCTCCACTGACTGCGTATCAGAGCGCGAGCACGTCAGGACGTGCGCAGGGCTGGAGCTGTAGTCACATGGCTCTGGGCAGCCAATCAAGGTAAAGTATGTTCTCATTCATAATAATGAGAACTCCATACGTTGGAGTTCCCATTATTATGAATGAGAACCACCTCACCCACAAACACACACAACTCTAATAAAAAATAGAAAAAATACATCACATATTTAACATTTATTAAATTAAAGTTATTTATGACTTATAAAAAATATATATTTTTCCAATTTTTAAAAAGTTCTTTTAATTATGCTTTAAGATAAACTTACCTTAGTGGGGAGGGTTTTAAAAATAAAATGTGTTTTTTAAATTTTATTTTTTATGTTTTAAGTGTGTTTTAAAACTCTTATGCCTGTAAAAGTAGGCTTTGCACCTGCTTTTATCAGGCGTAAGAATTTTCAGGACATTTGCTGGGCAAGATATGGGTAAATACCGCAATCTTGCCCATGCGAATGTCCTGGATGTGGAGATACAGATGATCCGTCAAGCTCCAGCTCCACAGATCGGAAAAGCCGATTGTGCGCATTGTGCGCTGAAAACCGCCTTTTGCGATGCCTTTCCGACATGCTGGGTGACAAGTCAAGTGTCAGCTTGGTTCAGTTGGTTGCACTCTTGCCTATGAATCAGAAGGTTGTGAGTTCAAACTGCACTCCAGAAATTGAGCAGATAATCTGGTGTGACACTTCAATGCAGTAATAAGGTAGGACATCATTGCTGTTTTTTGAAACATTAAATTAAGGCACTCTTTTGAAGAGCAGAGTTCTCCCAATACCCCAGCCAACATTCATCCCTCAAACAACATCACCAAAACAACTTAATTGTAATGTATTTAATTGCTGTTTGTGGGATATTGATGTGCATAACTGGCCTTTGTGTTTGCCTACAAAAACAACACTGACTACCAAAAAGTATTTTGTTGGCTGTGAAGTATGTTTGGAACATGCTGAGGATATGAAAGGAACTATATAAACACAAGTCTGTCTTACTCTTAACATTCTTGGGTCTTGTTCAAATTGGCAAATGCTGTCCTTAGTTCTACCAAGTGTCAGTTTGGTTCATTTGGTAGCACTCTCACCTCTGAGCCACATGTTGTGGGTTCACTCCAAGATTTGAACATAAAATCTAGATGGGCATTCCAATGAAGTACTGAGGGAGGGCTGCATTTTCAGAGGTGTTAGCTCTCAGATAAGATGTTAAACTGTGGTCCTGTCTGGTCTGCCTGCTCTGATTGTTCATGGCGGAGAGTTCTCCTGGTCTCAGAGCCACCATCCTCTCTCAAATAACACTATCAGAAATAGATTAACCGGTCATTCATCTGTTTGTGGGATCTTGTTATGTATAAAAGGGACAGAGAGAGAGAGAGTGACAGATAGGGAAAATTTGCATTAATATAGCACCTTATTGTAGTAACAAGTCCCAAGGCACATCACAGAGCATTATCGACACCGAAGTAAGGATACAGGCACAGGTTTACATAGGGTGCAAGGTGGGAAGCCAGCCAGGAGTTGATTGGAATAGTCAAGTCTAGAGGTAACAAAGGCATGGATGAGCACAGATGAGCTGAGGCAGGGGTAGATATATTTGCATATATAGCAACACCTGTACTTCAAAAAGAATGTATTGGTTGTGAAGATCTTGGGGATGCCCTAAAGACATGATAGAAATGCACCACCTTTTTTTACTTGACTATGTAGTCTCCAGTTGCCCATATTAAACTGCATTAGCCACTGATCAGTTTTTATTACCGTTTCTCAGTCCATAATTCCTCTAGTTTGGTGAAATCTGTGAATTTAACTACCCTGCACTGAAGCTGTGAATCTAGGTCATATACCAGAAAAAGGGGGTGGTCCCAGCATAGACCCCTGGGGCAACTCTCACAATACCTTCCTCTATTTTGACCTAGCTCTATTTATGACTGCTCTCTGCTATCTTTCCATTAGCCACCCAGTTTTCAGTGAAACTATTTTATGCATGTGTTTCCATATTGACTCAGATGAACCAAAATATCAAACAACTCATGGTTTTGCAGGCTTTGGATATTGGTGGCCGACAGAAAATATTGATAAGCAGATGGTTCTAAAATAAATCTATTGATCTGTTTTGTGCATCTGCTCCATTTGATTTCTACAGTGATTAATAGTTCCAAAATATTTATTCTAGTTAGATTCTTCCTGATAACTCTTTCATACTAGCAGTGTCCCAAGGTCTGCTTATAACTAAACGGTCAGGTAACCAGTGATAACGGACCTGAAATTTTTGGTTGGAGGCTTCCCGTGGGCAAATGCCTCCGAACCTCAAGTAAAATCGCTACTTATCTGATGGCCCTGGACCCACGAAGACTTGCGTTCCTAGGCCTCTACATGTAGGCATGCGTAAAGGCCCATGTATCCCAGGGGCGCATGCGATTTCCAAGGGTTCCTGCAATCACGTTGGCCATCCCAATTAATCAAAACGGGAGATTCCCATTATGCTTATAGGGATTCCATTTATGTACGGAACCTCCATAGCATAATAGGAAGCACATAAAAATTACATTTTCACACAACCTAAATAAAAATAAATCATCACGTTTAAAATTCATCTAAATATAATTTAATTAAACATTTAAAACAAAACTTTAATTTTTTGAAAAATAAATGTAAATATTTTTGAAGGGGCCAAAAATAATCTAAACTAATTTTAAAGGTTTTTGAATGTTTAAATGATTTTTTAATTATTTTAATATTTATTTAAACCTGCACACTGATAAAAGAAGGCCTTGCGCGTGCTTTTACCAGGCGCGAGAGTTTTGTGGCCATTTGCTGCGCAGTAGTTGGGCAAATAGCCCAACCCTGCACCAGCGAATGTCCATTTCCCTCAGATTCATACAATCTGTCAAACTGAAACTTGACAGATCGCAAATTTCGGGTTTAATGCAAGCAGAAACCCGGAACTTGCGGGACACTTAGTGTACGTGGTCCTAGGCTCCAGAAAATCCAAGCAATTGTAAAAGAAAGACTTGCATTTATATAGCGCCTTTCATGACCACCAGACGTCTCAAATCACTTTACAGCCAATGAATGTACAATGTAATCACTGTTGTAATGTACATTAATGTTTGTGCATAAAATATGTTGTGTACATTTTTACCACTTGTTGCCATCTGCAACCACTGGCAATAAAGATAACTAATGGTAATTACCACCAAGTCTCTGGTTTTCCTTATACAACCCAGCTATTCCCCAAACACTCATATTGACTAAAACATCACTTAAGCTAATTAGGAGTAGACTACAATTAATTAGAATATTGTTTGCTATATATTAGGAATATGATCTCTCTTTCACATTTGAAACAAGGTTAATTCTCCCCATTCTTATACACATTATTTTTTATAAGCATCTTAGAATTTTTCTTTAAAATAAGATTTATTGAGTCACACTAGAATTAATTATACTTCACTATGTCATGATAATGCATCATGCGTAGTGCACAATATTTTATATTTTAAAACTACCAATTGTTTCTACAAGTTAAAGAGGCTGTAACACTTTGTAATTGCACATTGTATAACATTTAATAATGGCACAAGGCAAGCTCTCCACGTGTTATGGAAATCAGAAATTGGAAGGGGAAAAAGAACATTACATGCGTCAAAATACCCGAGAAATTGAAAGTACGGATACAAGGCGCCCTCATGGCACGAGCTACTACATTTATTTATTTTTAAACATGACATGGTAACTGGTGCCATTTTTATTTAATAAGGCTTTTTAGGGAAAAAAAGAAACTCTGCTGCATATTTTTCAATGCTTAAAATATTTAATTATGCAAAAGATTCAATGGGCTGAATGGCCTCCTTTTGTGCTGTATTATTCTATCATAAGTTCAATAACTGATCTCAATGCTATCAGCTTCTTAACCTGTTTATTAATCCACCTGATTATTTTATTTCAACAAATGAAGCTTCATCGGGTTAGCCTCTCACGGAAATAATGCAACCAAAGCTACCCTTGCAATCCTGTCAGACTGACTGTTGCAGGGCTCAAAGGAGGTCTGACCGATTATATCTGAACTGCACGGAGAAGTGTGCCTGTTGTGAGCAGTTATAGAAACATAGAAACATAGAAAATAGGTGCAGGAGTAGGCCATTCAATGAGTTCATGGCTGAACATTCAACTTCAGTACCCCATTCCTGCTTTCTCGCCATACCCCTTGATCCCCCTAGTAGTAAGGACCTCATCTAACTCCCTTTTGAATATATTTAGTGAATTGGCCTCAACAACTTTCTGTGGTAGAGAATTCCACAGGTTCACCACTCTCTGGGTGAAGAAGTTCCTCCACATCTCGGTCCTAAATGGCTTACCCCTTATCCTTAGACTGTGACCTCTGGTTCTGGACTTCCCCAACATTGGGAACATTCTTCCTGCATCTAACCTGTCTAACCCCGTCAGAATTTTAAATGTTTCTATGAGGTCCCCTCTCATTCTTCTGAACTCTAGTGAATACAAGCCCAGTTGATCCAGTCTTTCTTGATAGGTCAGTCCCGCCATCCCGGGAATCAGTCTGGTGAACCTTCGCTGCACTCCCTCAATAGCAAGAATGTCCTTCCTCAGGTTAGGAGACCAAAACTGTACACAATACTCCAGGTGTGGCCTCACCAATGCCCTGTACAACTGTAGCAACACCTCCCTGCCCCTGTACTCAAATCTCCTTGCTATGAAGGCCAACATGCCATTTGCTTTCTTAACCGCCTGCTGCACCTGCATGCCAACCTTCAATGACTGATGTACCACGACACCCAGGTCTCTTTGCACCTCCCCTTTTCCTAATCTGTCACCATTCAGATAATAGTCTGTCTCGCTGTTTTTACCACCAAAGTGGATAACCTCACATTTATCCACATTATACTTCATCTGCCATGCATTTGCCCACTCACCTAACCTATCCAAGTCGCTCTGCAGCCTCACAGCATCCTCCTCGCAGCTCACACTGCCACCCAACTTAGTGTCATCCGCAAATTTGGAGATACTACATTTAATCCCCTCATCTAAATCATTAATGTACAGTGTAAACAGCTGGGGCCCCAGCACAGAACCTTGCGGTACCCCACTAGTCACTGCCTGCCATTCTGAAAAGTACCCATTTACTCCTACTCTTTGCTTCCTGTCTGACAACCAGTTCTCAATCCATGTCAGCATACTACCCCCAATCCCATGTGCTCTAACTTTGCACATCAATCTCTTGTGTGGGACCTTGTCGAACGCCTTCTGAAAGTCCAAATATACCACATCAACTGGTTCTCCCTTGTCCACTCTACTGGAAACATCCTCAAAAAATTCCAGAAGATTTGTCAAGCATGATTTCCCTTTCACAAATCTATGCTGACTTGGACCTATCATGTCACCTCTTTCCAAATGCACTGCTATGACATCCTTAATAATTGATTCCATCATTTTACCCACTACCGATGTCAGGCTGACCGGTCTATAATTCCCTGTTTTCTCTCTCCCTCCTTTTTTAAAAAGTGGGGTTACATTAGCTACCCTCCACTCTATAGGAACTGATCCAGAGTCAATGGAATGTTGGAAAATGACTGTCAATGCATCCACTATTTCCAAGGCCACCTCCTTAAGTACTCTAGGATGCAGTCCATCAGGCCCTGGGGATTTATCGGCCTTCAATCCCATCAATTTCCCCAACACAATTTCCCAGCTAATAAGGATCTCCCTCAGTTCCTCCTCCTTACTAGACCCCCCGACCCCTTTTATAACCGGAAGGTTGTTTGTGTCCTCCTTTGTGAATACCGAACCAAAGTACTTGTTCAATTGGTCCGCCATTTCTTTGTTCCCCGTTATGACTTCCCCTGATTCTGACTGCAGGGGACCTACGTTTGTCTTTACTAACCTTTTTCTCTTTACATATCTGTAGAAAGTTTTGCAATCCGTCTTAATGTTCCCTGCAAGCTTCTTCTCATACTCCATTTTCCCTGCCCTAATCAAACCCTTTGTCCTCCTCTGCTGAGTTCTAAATTTCTCCCAGTCCCCAGGTTCGCTGCTATTTCTGGCCAATTTGTATGCCACTTCCTTGGCTTTAATACTATCCCTGATTTCCCTTGATAGCCACGGTTGAGCCACCTTCCCTTTTTTATTTTTATGCCAGACAGGAATGTACAATTGTTGTACTTCATCCATGCGGTCTCTAAATGTCTGCCATTGCCCATCCACAGTCAACCCCTTAAGTATCATTCGCCAATCCATCCCAGCCAATTCATGCCTCATACCTTCAAAGTTAGCCTTCTTTAAGTTCTGGACCATGGTCTCTGAATTAACTGTTTCATTCTCCATCCTAATGCAGAATTCCACCATATTATGGTCACTCTTCCCCAAGGGGCCTCGCACAACGAGATTGCTAATTAATCCTCTCTCATTACATAACACTCAGTCTAAGATGGCCTCCCCCCTAGTTGGTTCCCCGAAATATTGGTCTAAAAAACCATCCCTTATGCACTCCAGGAAATCCTCCTCCACCGTATTGCTTCCAGTTTGGTAATTAGCATACTTGCTGCAGAGCTGACATAGAATTGCATATAATTGCCATGCCCTGTTTTAATGTGATTCTGGATCAGCAAATTCTTCAACAAAAGTGAGAACAGTGATTTAATATTTAATTTTTAAGATCTTTTTTTCCTTCCTCCACGCTCTCATTTTGGAGAATGGAAGTAACTTTTTAAAACCTGCTGTTTGGCCAAAATGCAGCCCAAGAGGTACTTGTCCAACTGATCAAATGGGAGGACTGTAGACTGACAGGATTGTGGCTTGCAGTTGAAACCCTGCCATTCTCTGAATTTTTCCATATTAAATAGGAATGGGCTGTGATGCATGAATAAACGTGTCAGCAGCCCAGGAACAAGAGTATGCCTGAATTCATTCACAATACACTATGGGTTAAATTTATTTACATAAGTGAATTCCAGTGTTACTCTGTTTGCATAAGTCAAAATATATCATTAACTATATTAATGGACATAGTATCAAAGTGGGCTTGATCTCTGTGGGCCATAAATAATATGGATGGACGCTGACAGTTCCCTCATACCATTTGCCGATACTGACTCAGCAGTTCTGAGCCTCAGCTGTCAGAGAGCACTGTTTGTATCGCTTTGTCTGCTCCATGGTTGCCATGACAATGAATCATTTCTCTCCAGTTCCACCTCTCTTGCATGTATGCAGAAAGGCAAACATGTCATAATTGGTGGTCTTGTCTCCAGCACAGTGCATCGGCTGAGCTTTTCATCACTATGGGGTTCTCACAGATTGCCTGATTTGGGTTATTCCTTTATCCTTCTTTTCCAGTTACTGTGTTTAGCCATAAATAAAGTTAACAAAGCTACTCTACATCCTCCACCAAAATGTCACAATAACATGATATATGATATAAAAGCCTTGTCAGTACACTGCAATAGAACATTTCACCTCAGGGGACTGGTTTCAATGCCAGTCTAGACAGAGGAAAGAATGATTTTCTCTTTCTGATAGCTGTTAAGGGTCACAAGTAAAATGTCACAGTCTTGACGCGTTTTCTCTAAATCTGCAACTAACTAGGCAGTCAGCAGTTTAAAGGATGCAAGTGCCAAACTAGGGTTCAAGTTTATGTGAGAGATGGGGAATATATTTGAAATTGTTTTCATGTTGTATGAGATTATAACCATGTTAAAGCAACAGAGAAGTCGACATGTTAATTATTCAATTGAAATAAGTTGCATAGAGGGGGGAGGGGAAGGAATTAATCATTTGCCTTGTTCATACATCAAATTAAATCCTTTACAATTTTTGTAAGATTTTTTTCCTCTCTAGCCTCCCTTTTTTTTGATCTTCTGCCTGTGCATCATTCTTCTACTGAGAGGGGCAGGTAAATAGCCTTCTCTTCTAATACCAGTGTTTGAATGTTCACTGAATGCATGAAGTACAACTTGATTCACCTGCTGATCTTTCCCTGTGAGGCAGTTCCTGAAGTTCATATAGCATCTCTCCTAATGGCTCGGCACAGCTCAGTAATTTGCCACATGGAGAATGAAAGACCTTGGTAGTAGGGCATTCAACTTTGGTTGGACCTGTTCCTGGAGGATTCATCACTGCCTCCAACTGCCCAGTCAAACAGCACTTTTTTTCCCTGTCTCCAATAAACTAATACATGAAAGTGTTCAAAGAAAATGTAAACAAAAACACACTATTTTTAAGTGCTCTAATGATTTTTCTCATCGGTTGTTGCAACAGTGTCTTCAATTCCTGGAAAACTCTAGGACAATCCTGAAGAGTTGGCAACCATAATCAGTAAAACAGCAATTCAATATTTAAACCATAAAACTTCCAGGAGGTCAGTGTAAATTACAATTGTGATATATTCTTATGACATCACTAAAGCACATACACACAAGGTGGCTCCAATCAGGAACTTTTCAGGTGACCTAGTCATATGATGCTTTTATTATATTTACATGAGTAGTTGCATTACCATGGTAATCCACTATGTGGAGCAGTAATCCACTAGGTGGAGCTCTATATTACACGTCTCCCTCTTCCTTCCTTAACAAAGAAGTAATCATAATAAAATAATCATCATACATAACTTGCATGGTTATACACAACAAAAGATAAGGATTTATTTTGCCATATTTACAAATCAAACTTAACCACTGGTTTTCTGTTTCGAAGAGGATACCTTCGCTCTCAAACAGAACTTAACAAACTTGGTGTTGAACTTAGACTTATTCTAGGCTGAGCCTGAGGAGAGTTTTCCTCCAATGGTAACCCTTGATCTACATTTGGACCCTCTGCGGCTTCAAACTGTCTGCCTGACTCGGACTCAGACTTATATCCCGACTTTCTCTTGGACTTGTTTCGAGTACATCTGATGTAAGATTTGCTACTGGTACTCTACTTGTAACAAAACTATCTGACTCATCAGAAATAATCGAATCATTCCAAATTTCAACTCCTTCCACATCTGTAGGTAAAATATGATCAATGTGAACAAACCTAACTTTCCATGATCAAACATCTTGACCAAATATGGTCACATATCATCACTATTCTTCCTGGTAACCACTTTAACCTTTTATGGTGATGGTTCTTCACTCACACCTTTTGATTCAATTTCACATTTCTCTCTCTTACTCTACCTTTATCATGATTCTCTTTCTGTCTTAATTGTTTCTCTTCTATTGACTGTGCCAAGTTTGGCTTTAACAACGAGAATCTGGTTCATGGCTGTCATTTGAAAAACAACTCTGCTGGTATTCTATCAGTAGTTGTATGAGGATTATTATGATAAGTAATTAGAACATTTGCTAGGTTGTGATCCAACGGCAACTGCTGTTTCTTTGGATTTGAATACAACATTTGCTTGATGAGGGCACGTTTTACAATTTGTACTGTGCGCTCTGCTGCATCATTTGAAGCAGGGTGATACGGTGGAATTTTGGTGTGTTTCACGCCATTTCTGCTGGTGAACTGCAAATTCTTCTGAACAAAATTGTGGCCCATTATCAGACACAATTTCTTCTGGGAGGCCTTATGAAGAAAACAATCTTCGCAAATTGACTAATATTTTACTTGTTATTTTCCGCATTGGAACAACCTCTACCCACTTCGAGTGGCTATCAATCACAATGAACAATTGCTGTCCTTCTAGCTCAGCAAAGTCTATATGTAACCTTAGCCACACTCTGGAAGGCCATTTCCATGGCTGTAATGGTACTGATGGTGGTTTCTTGCTTACCGACATGTTGTACACTGACTAACAATGTAGTCTATATCTTTATCTAGAACTGGCCACCATAAGTAACTATGCTCATTGGCACTGAGAGTGTGTGAAGCAAAAGCAAATTGGTCTCTCCTCCCTACCAACTAGTACATGAGAGATCTCTGCTCCAACTCCATATGGAGAGGCATCATATGCTAGCTGGATCTCCTTAGATAAGTCATAGTGAACTAACATGGTATGCTCTATCAATTGGCTTTTACACTCCTTGAATGCTACATCACATTCTTCTGACCACTTCCAATGGACCTGTTTTTTTCAACAGCTCTTTCAGTGGATGTAACACTGTAGCCAAATTTGGTAGGAACTTCCCATAATAGTTCAAAAGACCTAAAAATGATCGAAGTTCAGTGACATTCTTGGAAGTGGGTGCTTTTCTAATTGCATCCATCTTTCCTTTGGTTGGATGTAAACCATCTTTGTCTACTCTGTGTCCTAAGTACTCCACTGAACTTTGAAATAACTCACACTTGTGAGCAGTCACTCATACTCTGTGCTTCTCCAGCCATTTGAGCATTTCAGTTAAAACGTTATTATGGATTTGCCTGTTTGGTGCTGAAATGAGTATGTCATCTAAATAACATACTACCCCTTCAATGCCTTGCAAAATCTGGTTCATCACCCCTTGAAATATGGCGGGGGTGGAAGACACTCCAAATGGTAGCCTATTAAATTGACTAGGCCTCGATGAGTATTTATAGTCAAGCATGACTTGGACTCCTCATCTAGTTCAAGTTGTAAGTAGGCATTTGTAAGATCTAACTTTGAGAAGATCTGAGCACCTGTCAGCATTGTGAACAAGTCTTCTACATTTGGCAATGTATTGGGCAGATTACCCTCAAGAATAAGGTTTACAGTTACTTTATAATCATCACAAAAGCTTACCTGACCATCTGACTTAGGTGCAACAACAATGGGTGCAGCCCAATTACTTAGATCTAGCTTACAGATAATGTCCTCAGTTTCTCGTCTTTTGAGTTCTTGCTCTATGTTCTCCTTGAGTGTGTATGGTATGAGAGGTGGTTTGAAGTAAACTAGTCCAGCATCCTTCTGTAGCCTGACATTAGCCTGAAGCCTTGAATCGGACTTTGTGTTTCACAGAACACCTTTGGATACTGTTTGATGACATCATCCTTTGATGCAAATCTCGTTTCAACACGAAAAATCTCATTCCAATCCAGCTTCAGTGATCCCAACCAATTTCTTCCTATTAAGGCAGGCTTGTCTCCTGACACTACTAAGAGAGGCAACGGTATGATGATGCATCCTACCAAAGGGATTTGCTCTCCAGAATAGCCTTACAGCGCTATCTTCAATTTCTCCAGTGGAAAATCACTGAACTTGTCAAGATATAACAATTCCAGTTCTACACTCATGGATATACCAATATCGATTTCCATCGGTATCCTGATTCCTGCAACATCTACTTGGATGAAGATACTTTGTGAATCATTGTAGGTACCCTCGTGCTCCTGATGACGTGTATCTCCAGAACCTCCTTGTCCTGTTGCTTCTCTTCAATGCTATGCAGTCTTTGGCAATTTCTACTTATACCCTTGAAAGTTGGTTTAATCTTCAATCTGCATGCCTTTGCAAGATGCGCTGTTCGTTTGCAGAAGAAACACTCTGCCTTCACATATGGACAGCTTTGAGCAATGTGGTGTCCTAGGCAGCGGTATCATGACTTCAATTTACTGTTATCTTGGACAGTTGCTGAGGCCTTGGGGCCCAACTGCCTTTTACTTTTAACCTGAAAGCGAGTCACACATAGAAACATAGAAAAGAGGTGCAGGAGTAGGCCATTCGGCCCTTCGAGCATGCACCACCATTCAATAAGATCATGGCCGATCATTCACCTCAGTACCGCTTTCCTGCTTTCTCTCCATACCCCTTGATCCCTTTAGCCAAAAGGGACATATCTAACTCCCTCTTGAATATATCCAATGAACTGGCATCAACAACTCTCTGCAGTAGGGAATTCCACAGGTTAACAACTCTCTGAGTGAAGAAGTTTCTCCTCATCTCAGTCCTAAATGGCCAACCCCTTATCCTTAGATTATGTCCCCTGGTTCTGGACTTCCCCAACATCGGGAACATTCTTCCTGCATCTAACCTGTCCAGTCCTGTCAGAATTTTATATGTTTCTATGAGATCCCCTCTCATCCTTCTAAACTCCAGTGAATACAGGCCCAGTCGATCCAGTCGCTCCTTATATGTCAGTCCTGCCATCCCGGGAATCAGTCTGGTGAACCTTCGCTGCACTCCCTCAATAGCAAGAATATCCTTCCTCAGATTAGGAGACCAAAACTGAACACAATATTCCAGGTAAGGCCTCACTAAGGCCCTGTACAACAGCAGTAAGACCTCCCTGCTCCTATATTCAAATCCCTTAGCAATGAAGGCCAACATACCATTTGCCTTCTTCACCGCCTGCTGTACCTGCATGCCAACTTTCAATGACTAATGTACCATGACACCCAGGTTTCGTTACACCTCCCCTTTTCCTAATCTGCCGCCATTCAGATAATATTCTGCCTTCGTGTTTTTGCCACAAAAGTGGATAACCTCACATTTATCCACATTATACTGCATCTGCCACGCGTTTGCCCACTCACCTAACATGTCCAAGTCACCCTGCAGCCTTTTAGCGTCCTCCTCACAGCTCACACCACCACCCAGCTTAGTGTCATCTGCAAACTTGAAGATATTACACTCAATTCCCTCATCCAAATCATTAATGTATATTGTAAATAGCTGGCGTCCCAGCACTGAGCCCTGCGGCATCCCACTAGTCACTGCCTGCCATTCTGAAAATGACCCATTTATCCTGACAATCTGCTTCTTGTATGCCAACCAGTTCTCTATCCACATCAGTACACTACCCCCAATACCATGTGCTTTAAGTTTGCACACCAATCTCTTGTGTGGGACCTTGTCAAAAGTCTTTTGAAAGTCCAAATACACCACATCCACTGGTTCTCTCTTGTCCACTCTACCAGCTACATCCTCAACAAATTCTAGAAGATTTGTCAAGCCTTTCATAAATCCATGCTGACTTGAAACGATCCCGCCACTGCTTTTCAAATGTGCTGCTCTTTCATTTTTAATAATTGATTCCAACATTTTCCCCACTGCCGATGTCAGGCTAACCAGTCTATAATTACCCGTTTTCTCTCTCCCTCCTCTCTTAAAAAGTGGTGTTACATTAGCTACCCTCCAGTCCATAGGGACTGATCCAGAGTCGCTAGACTGTTGGAAAATGATCACCAATGCATCCACTATTTCTCGGGCCACTTCCTTAAGTACTCTGGGATGCAGACCATCAGGCCCCAGGGATTTATCGGCCTTCAATCCCATCAATTTCCCTAGCACATTTTCCCGCCTACTAAGGATTTCCTTCAGTTCCTCCTTCTCACTAGACCTTCGGTCCCGTAGTATTTCTGGAAGGTTATTTGTGTCTTCCTTGGTAAAGACAGAATCAAAGTATTTGTTCAATTGGACTGCCATTTCTTTGTTCCCGATTATAAATTCACCTGATTCTGACTGCAAGGGATCTATGTTTGTCTTCACTAATCTTTTTCTCTTCACATATCGATAGAAGATTTTGCAGTCAGTTTTTATGTTCCCAACAAGCTTCCTCTCATACTCTATCTCCCCCCCTCCTAATTAAACCCTTTGTCCTCCTCTGCTGAATTCTAAATTTCTCCCAGTCCTCAGGTTTGCTGCTTTTTCTGGCCAATTTATATGCCTCTTCCTTGGATTTAACACTATCCTTAATTTCCCTTGTTAGCCACGGTTGAGCCACCTTCCCCGTTTTATTTTTACTCCAGGCAGGGATGTACAATTGTTGAAGTTCATCCATGTGATCTTTAAATGTTTGCCATTGCCTATCCACCATCAACCCTTTAAGTATCACTCGCCAGTCTATTCTAGCCAATTCACGCCTCATACCATCGAAGTTATCTTTCCTTAAGTTCAGGACCCTAGTCTCTGAATTAACTGTGTCGCTCTCCATCTTATAAAGAATTCTACCATATTATGGTCACTCTTCCCCAAAGGGCCTCGCACAACAAGATTGCTAATTAGCCCTTTCTCATTCCACATCACCCAGTCGAGGATGGCCAGCCCTCTAGTTGGTTCCTCGACCTATTGGTCCAGAAAACCATCCCTAATACACTCCAGGAAATCCTCCTCCACCGCATTGCTACAATTTTGGTTAGCCCAATCAACATGTAGATTAAAGTCACTCATGATAACTGCTGTATCTTTATTGCATGCATCCCTAATTTCTTGTTTGATGCTGTCTACAACCTCACTACTACTGTTTGGTGGTCTGTACACAATTCCCACTAGCGTTTTCTGCCCTTTGGTATTGCGTAGCTCCACCCATACTGATTCCACATCATCCAAACTAATGTCCTTCCTTATTATTGCATTCATTTCCTCTTTAACTAGCAATGCCACCCCACCTCCTTTTCCTTTCTGTCTATCCTTCCTAACTGTTGAATACCCCTGGATGTTGAGTTCCCAGCCTTGGTCACCCTGGAGCCATGTCTCTGTGATGCCAATTACATCATACCCATTAACTGCTATCTGCGCAGTTAATTCATCCACCTTATTCTGAAGTGGGAAACTAGAAGATTGGGAAACATTTAAATGACAGCAAAGAATGACTAAGAAAGCAATAAAGAAAGGAAAGATAGATTACGAAAGTAAACTTGCGCAAAACATAAAAACAGATAGTAAAAGCTTTTACCGATATATAAAACGGAAGAGAGTGACTAAAGTAAATGTTGGTCCTTTAGAAGATGAGAAGGGGGATTTAGTAATGGGAAATGTGGAAATGGCTGAGACCTTAAACAATTATTTTGCTTCGGTCTTCACAGTGGAAGACACAAAAACCATGCCAAAAATTGCTGGTCACGGGAATGTGGGAAGGGACGACCTTGAGACAATCACTATCACTAGGGAGGTAGTGCTGGACTCAAGGTAGACAAGTCCCCTGGTCCTGATGAAATGCATCCCAGGGTATTAAAAGAGATGGCGGAAGTTATAGCAAATGCATTCGTTATAATCTACCAAAATTCTCTGGACTCTGGGGAGGTACCAGTGGATTGGAAAGCAGCTAATGTAACGCCTCTGTTTAAAAAAGGGGGCAGACAAAAGGCAGGTAACTATAGGCCGGTTAGTTTAACATCTGTAGTGGGGAAAATGCTTGAAGCTATCATTAAGAAAGAAATAGCGGGACATCTAGATAGGAATAGTGCAATCAAGCAGACGCAACATGGATTCATGAAGGGGAAATCATGTTTAACTAATTTACTGGAATTCTTTGAGGATATAACGAGCATGGTGGATAGAGGTGTACCGATGGATGTGGTGTATTTAGATTTCCAAAGGGCATTCGATAAGGTGCCACACAAAAGGTTACTGCAGAAGATAAAGGTACACGGAGTCAGAGGAAATGTATTAGCATGGATCGAGAATTGGCTGGCTAACAGAAAGCATAGTGTCGGGATAAATGGGTCCTTTTCAGGTTGGAAATCGGTGGTTAGTGGTGTGCCACAGGGATCGGTGCTGGGACCACAACTGTTTACAATATACATAGATGACCTGGAAGAGGGGACCGAGTGTAGTGTAACAAAATTTGCAGATGACACAAAGATTACTGGGAAAGCGGGTTGTGTAGAGGACACAGAGAGGCTGCAAAGAGATTTAGATAGGTTAAGCGAATGGGCTAAGGTTTGGCGGATGGAATACAATGTCGGAAAATGCGAGGTCATCCACCTTGGAAAAAAAAAACAGTAAAAGGGAATATTATTTGAATGGGGAGAAATTACAACATGCTGCGGTGCAGAGGGACCTGGGGGTCCTTGTGCATGAATCCCAAAAAGTTAGTTTGCAGGTGCAGCAGGCAATCAGGAATGTTGGCCTTCATTGCGAGAGGGATGGAGTACAAAAGCAGGGAGGTCCTGCTGCAACTGTACAGGGTATTGGTGAGGCCTTACCTGGAGTACTGCGTGCAGTTTTGGTCACCTTACTTAAGGAAGGATATACTAGCCTTGGAGGGGGTACAGAGACGATTCACCAGGCTGATTCCGGAGATGAGGGGGTTACCTTATGATGATAGATTGAGTAGACTGAGTCTTTACTCATTGGGGTTCAGAAGGATGAGGGGTGATCTTATAGAAACATTTAAAATAATGAAAGGGATAGACAAGATAGAGGCGGAGAGGTTGGTTCCACTGGTCGGGGAGACTAGAACTAGGGGGCACAGCCTCAAAATACGTGGGAGCCAATTTAAAACCGAGCTGAGAAGGAATTTCTTCTCCCAGAGGGTTGTGAATCTGTGGAAATCTCTGCCCAAGGAAGTAGTTGAGGCTAGCTCATTGAATGTAATCAAATCACAGATAGATAGATTTTTAACCAATAAGGGAATTAAGGGTTATGGGGAGTGGGCGGGTAAGTGGAGTTGAGTCCACGGCCAGATCAGCCATGATCTTTTTGAATGGCGGAGAAGGCTCGAGGGGCTAGATGGCCTACTCCTGTTCCTAATTCTTATGTTCTTATGTTCTTATGAATACTCCTCGCATTGAGGCCTTCAGGCTTGTCTTTTTAACACACCTCAGTTGTCTGAAGACTGGAAATAGTACGAAATTCTCGGGAGTATTATTCAGCCATAGCCAGCGACATAGCTGTCTGACAAGCAAAATCAAAAGTCAAGTTAGGGGTTGTCAACAACTTTCTTCTGATTGCTCCATGTTTCATCCCACAAACAAAGCGGTCATGCAATGCTTGGTTCTGAAAGTTTCCCAAATGACAGTGGATAGATAACTTCTTTAAAGCTACAATTGTGTGAGAACACCAGCAGCAGGTCAGGGCCATAAAAGAAGCGGTGTTGAGACCTCGGGAGCAGCGTGGAGGCATACTACTTCAGGGAGCAGCGAGAGCTGGTGCAGGAGGGTGACTGCAGCAAAGAGTGAGGTCATCAAGGTGGTGATTGGAGCGTGGGCAGATACAGCAGGAGCGGCGAGATTGGGGAGAAGGAGCAGCGAAAGACTGTGGAGCGACATGATCGGGGCCCAGGAGAGGCGAGGGCCCAGGGGCAGCACGGGGCAGATATGTGTGCGCACTAGGTCTGTGCAGCAGAGCAGGTCTCTTGTCGTCTTGGATAACCCTTGCCACTGGACCAAGACCTAGCTCTGTCAAACCTGTGTGGTGGCTGGTGTGCAACGGCCACCACAAGTTAAAAAAAATCCACGCACAGGCATCTTCCACTCTTCAAGATGTAATTTAGGACCTAGAATATTAGGTCCTTCAATGAAACATCTGTGAACTCATCCTTTTTTGGCAGGAAGCAAGTCATCCTCGCTTCGAGGGACTGCCTATGATGATGAAAGCCACAATGTATTCACTGATACTCTCATCAATTAATTTAACCCATTTCCAAAACGATGAATTTCATCAATTTACAGGGGCTCAGGACTGTAGTGCTGAGAATTTCTGTCATTGGCGTGTCCTTTGGCTTGTCGGGAACAAGCAAATTTTTCAGGGTTACGTACACTTCGGGGCCTGCTTCAGTCAAGAAAATAGTCAATTTTCTTCCAGTTATGGTTTTCATCATCGTGGACTTCGACAATACTATTTATGGTGAAAAACATTTCTAGCCACTCCACATATGCTCCGAAAGTCTCTCGGTCACGATGGAGCTCACCCAAGTGCCCTATTATTCCCATGGGCGCGGCCATCTGGACTCCAAGTTTAGCCAAGTCTGCTTGTAATTTACCTTGCATTTTTAGCCATGCTGCAAAACAAAGAACCTCTCAAAGTCTCTCTCTTAATTGGCAGTAACATTGACAACAAAAATTTCAGCTAGGGAATCTGATTATCCTATCCTACGTCACCAATGTGATATATTCTTACGACATCATTAAAGCTCACACACACACAAGATGGCTTTAAGCAGGAACTTGTCAGGTGACCTTATCACATGATTCTTTTATTGTATTTGCATGAGTAGTTGCATTACCACAGTAGTCCACTAGGTGGCACAGTAGTCCAATAGGTGGAGCTCTATATTACAACAGCGGTAAAGATTGGTCTTAAAATCTTTGGTGAAGGCTTACCCAGTGAATGATATTGTATGGAATATGTTGATGTTGAAGTTTTTACCAATTCCTAAAGTAAAACTGAAGCTGTAATTCAATACAACATTGGCCAATACATCACCGGCAGACACGATGGGCTGAATGGCCTCCTTCTGTGCCGTACATTTCTATGAACTCAGAGCTCTGCAACACCCTCAGCTTTATACCTTGAATAAACAAGCCCTTTTTTCTGCTTCTTAGATGAGAAAAATTTTAAATTTAATAAGACTTCTAAAAGTGCATTTCATGCTCAGAATTCTATTTATGCTTCCTTTCACATTAAATTTGTCTCGTCACAACACATCACTTAAAATCTGCTTCACACGCGAATGAAAAAAATCTTAGAAAAACAAAGCAAAGTTGTTTTATAGGTTACTATCCACAGGGCAAAAAACATTTACCAAATCTTTATTATGATGAAGGGTCTCCCCCTGAAAACCAGCCTTTTTTCGGATGCTGTTGGAATTGCTGTGTACTTCTAGTATTTCTCCTTTTATTTGAGAAATAAATATCTTGTTTTCAGTAAAGCGAAGAGCCAGATGTCAGGTGCAAGTGACATGACGCATTTTGACATGCAAAGATTTGGAAATACCTTAAATATAAGGCTACTTTGAAAGATGGACGAGTGAAATCATTGATAAAGCCTATAAGGAGTAAATGATCCTTAAAGGAGTTCATCAAATCTGTAAGGGAATTAAGGGTTACGGGGAGAGGGCGGGTAAGTGGAGCTGAGTCCACGGCCAGATCAGCCATGATCTTATTGAATGGCGGAGCAGGCTCGAGGGGCTAGATGGCCTACTCCTGTTCCTAATTCTTATGTTCTTATGTTCTTATGTAAGCCCCTATTTGAATTGCTTAACACAAGGTCCTGAAATTTGCAGTCACAGTCAAAGCAAAGGGCTCATCGCTGGCTCTGAAGAAAGTTGCCCACAAATCGTGATCTCTGTGGTGAGAAGTTTGCCTTTTTCAATGTGTAATTGAGGTCAGTGTAGTTTAGTGGGAATCGAATAGCACGAGCTGCTGTGACATCAACAAGCTGTTTAAGCAGCCAATCAGAATGCAGAATTCTCACAGACAGGGAACCAGGAAGTGAACAAGTTACTTTTATTCGGACTTTAAAAAAAATGTTATAGAGAGCAAAACAAAGATTGGGGCTCTCATATGGGAAAAAGGTAAACCTGAAATAAATATGAACAAACTTTAAAAAAATATATATTTTTTTAATTTCTTAAAAATTGTAATTTTTATTAAAATGGAGGAATCTGACACTCCACAATATTAAACATAGTTGTTCAGGGTTATAACGTTTGTATACCAGTCAAGACACTGTTAAAACCTGAGTTACACTTAATCCAACAAGGCCTAACGTTTAATGGGGTATTTAACAGCAACAATACCTTGGAGTTTTTGTCATTTTCACTGATTTCACTGATTGCCGGGGTTGGTTGGGGTGGGGTGGACGTGTAGTTCTGTGGACATGTGGTGGGCCACTGCATCCAGTGTCAAAGCAGTGAATGACTGACCACAACTTCAGAATTTCCGCATTTAGATGCGCATGCACCAAATCCTGAAGTTGCGGTCAGTTTCAAAGGGGTAATAACAGTGAACACTGTTAGTTTGCCGTTATTACCCACCACAAATTCCAGGCCAAGAAATTGTAATGCCTGTGAAACAGAATAGGTGGCTTGCGGATAACTTGTAACGGGACAAAACAGATCAGGACTAGTGATACTCCAGTGCATGCACTCCAGTCTTTACAGTGCTAAACGGGTGAATCCAGGGCTCCACAGAGGAGAAGTGGAAATATGGATATTATACAATGCAATTTATTTGAACCTGTGCATAAACCCATTGAATATTTGAGTCTAGTGATATTAACTTAAAAGCTGTAGCAGATACTGGAGGTAAATTTCGGTATCATCCTGTTTCGGGGCGATAACATTTGGGAGGCGTGAGACTTTCACACCTGGTGCAGAAGTATCGCCCCTCTCGAATAATTTGGGTTACCGTACCCGGAAGCAAGCCACTTCCTTCCTGGGGCGGTAACAGGGTGGATGCCTCAGCAGTACTACACACTTGGTTGCATAGCGTTGCCCCATCCGAGGGGCTCTTCCCTCGATTCTGCAAAAGAAAAAGATACCTACCTGAACCACCAGGGAGTGGGGATGCCGTGCGATCAGAGTGCCAGGCTGAGCAATCGTGGGCACGACCCTGCGAGGAAACCACATCAGAGCGGCAACCAATTGCCATCAGCCACCTCGCCTTTAATTTTTGCCCCGGTAGCGGCCGGCCGCCGATATGCGACCCTTGCAGCTGTTGGTGTTATTGCTCAGCGCAGTTGCAGAGGGTGAAAGCCAATTTCGAGGCCAGGGCGATTCGCACGACGATGATGTCCCGATCTCTGGATGCAGGAGATCGGGATGCTGTGCCATAGCGCTGCCACTAAACTCCCGGCCAATATAGCGGGAGTCGTTTCCAGCATCACGCCCAGACGGTAAGGTATTTGCGCCTCCCACTAGCGCCCCCTGGGGGTGCTAACGGGAGTTGCAAATATACCAAATTTCGAGACCACTATCGTTTAAAGAGGATAAATATTATTTGAGAGAATTTAATTCAAAGTAGTCTTCCTTGTCAGTAAATAAGGGATCTTGTTTAAAGGTGAGCAACTTCTCCTTTTTGGAATCTGAATCATCATTTTTGGAATCTGAATCGGAATCATCAAAAAACTGCAACGTCCCTTCTTACCTTAGATACTAAACAGGAGGTATCCAAGTTGAGAGACTGATCTATATTGCTCCCTATGGAGCTGTTCACTGGCCAGTCCTATGATCAACATCAGCCGGTTCACATGCTGAGGCCAAGTTTGTTTCCACAATAAAATAAATTGGAGGCCAAGTCACATGGCTGTTCGCGCATGTTTCCAGGAAGCTGGATGAAGAACTGCACTGTCAGAAAGCTGGGAGTGGACTACTGTAATGTTGCCTGCTGTAATGTTTTGGTACTTTTGATCTTTTTTCTTCTTTACAGATGGGATTTTGGGATTGAGTTACGTTGAAGAGTTGTGTTGTAAGGCAAAATTAATTTGCTCAGGTTTAAAGAGGAGGACCATAGACTGCAGACATTGAATATGTGTATTGAAGCCAGACATGGTGGTTTGTGGAATTCACAATGAATAGTGAGAGTCAGTTGGTTCATCCCAGACACATTATTCAGGATGATTCCCATTCAGCTTGAAAATGGCAGATGTCCTTCTAGTGTCAACTGTAGTTCAGTAGGTAGCACTCTCGCTTTAGAATCAGAAGATTATGGGTTGAAGTTCCACTCCAGGGGCTTGAGCACAAACAAAAATCTAGGCTGACACTCCAGTGAAGTACTGAGAGAGAGCTGCACTGTCAGAGATGCCTTCTTTTGGATGAGACATGAAACCAAGGTCCTGTCTGCTCTCTCAAGTGGACATAAAGGCTACCCTGGCACTAATTTGAAGAGCAGGAGAGTTATCCCTGGTGTCCTGGCCAATATTTATCAACATAACAAAAACAGATGATCTGGTCATTATCACATTGCTGTTTGTGGGAGTTTGCTTGTCCGCAATTTGGCTGCCGCATTTCATACACTACAACAGTGACTACACTCCAAAAAGTCCTTCATTGGCTGTAAAGTGCTTTGAGATGTCTGGTGGTCATGAAAGGTGCTATATAAATGCAAGTCTTTCTTTTTTCTTTGTTAAGAGAGAAGGGGGGTAGCCAATTTTACTGATGGGCCTACTGGCAGGAAATCGGCATTTTAGCCTTCCCCTGCCCAGGAACACACATGGGCGGACCAGTTTTAAACTAGGCACTGAGCCTTTGGTATAAGCCTGATACTGGAAACTAGAAGCCAAAAAGTGCAGGAGGTCGGTTTTTACAGTTAGAATTAGTCTGAAAGAAAGCTGATTTTAAAAAAAACAAATAAGTTGGGCTACAAAAGAGAAGGAACACGGGGTTTATTGGCCCGAAAATTGCGGCCTCTCCGGGTGCGTACAATGTGCACACGCACCCGAAGAGGCCTCGCAAATGCTGGTTCTTGGCATTCAATGCGCATGCGCCGAGAACCGGCTTTTGTGATCTGTCAAAAAGCATGCATCCGTGGGAGAAGGACATTTGCCCAACTCTTGCCCAGCGAATATCCTTCAAACTCTTACACCTCCCTCCCTTACCCTCAATGCCTATCTCTCCCACCTGTGACAGAGACTGTGGTTCTCGTATTGGACTGTTCATCCACTAAGGACTCATTTTAAGAATGGAAGTAAATCATACTCGATTCCGAGGGACTGCTTATGATGTTGACACTTGGTAAAAGCAGGCGTTTAGCCTACTTTTACCAGTGTAAGTGTTTTAAAACATAGAAAAATTAAATGTTATTACTTATTTTTATATTAAAAACCCTGTTTCTGAAGGTAAGTTTATTTTTAACATTATTAAAATATTTAAAATATTTCAAAAAAATACATTTTTGTCTAATAAAACATTTAATTTGATGCAATTTCTATTAATTTTTTAAAAATGAAATGTTTTTTAAAATTTATGTTTGTGTTTTATTTGATTTTAGGGGTATTCTCATTGATAGTAATGAGAGCTCAGACCTCCCATTACTATCAATGAGAATACTATATTGTGATTGGTGGTCCAGGCTCACGTGATCCGAGGATATGCAAACGATCCTGGAAAACATGTTCCCGTACACTGGTCTGCGAAAACTAGCCTTCCTACATTCCTCCGGGACCACAGATATTTTCATTAAAAAATTTTTGGTCGGAGGCATTCGCCCACAGGAAGCCTCCAACCACAATTTTCTTCCCCATGGTGTTTTCCCATGTTTGAGAAGTGAGCTTGAGCTAAGGCTGTGACATTTGCTTTTACTGTTACTTCGCATGTTCACTACAACATACAAAGACACGACACAAGACTCCCTAAGCAAGTGCTCCGTTCGATGCTCCATCATGGCAGGGCTGCCCCAGGTGGGCAGAGGAAACGTTTCAAGGACACCCTCAAAGTGCAACATTCTCACCAGCACCTGGGAATCCCTGGCCATATTGTGCATAGTTTTGCTTTCCATATTTACGAAAGGTTATACTTGCTTTGGAGGCAGTTCCGAGAAGGTTCACTTGGTTGATTCTGGAGATGAGGGTATTGACTTATGAGGAAAGGTTGAGAAGGTTGGGCCTCTAGTCATTGGAAGTCAGAAGAATGAGAGGTGATCTTATCAAAACGTATAAGATTATGAGGGGGCTTGACAAGGTGGATGCAGAGAGGATGTTTCCACTGATAGGGGAGACTAGGGGGCATAATCTTAGAATAAGGGGCCGCCCATTTAAAACTGAGATGAGGACGAATTTCTTCTCTCAGAGGGTTGTAAATCTATGGAATTCACTGCCTCTGAGAGCTGTGGAACCCAGGACATTGAATAACTTAAAGACAGAGATAGACAGTTTCTTAACCGATAAGGGATTAAGTGGTTATGGGGAGCGGCAGGGAAGTGGACCTGAGTCCATGATTGGATCAGCCATGATCGTATTAAATGGCGGAGCAGGCTCAAGAGGCCGTAAGACCGCCCAAAGTGGAGGAAGAGCATCTGGGAGGGCGCTGAGCACCTCGAGTCTCATCGCCAACAGCATGCAAAAATCAAGCGCAGACAGCGGAAAGGAGCGTGCGGCAAACCAGGCTCCCCACCGACCCTTTCCTTCAACCACTGTTGCCCCACCTCTGACAGAGACTGTAATTCCCACATTGGCTGTACAGCCACCTGACAACTCACTTTGAGTGGAAGCAAGTCTTCCTCGATTTCGAGGGATGGCCTATGATGATGATGTTCACTAGCTGTCTGTGAAATAAAGCAGCTCAATGGTCCATATTGTGTTTTATTTCACTAAGCACCTCTCAGCCCACCTTTGAAAAAATTGGGGAAGTACACATGAGGGTGAATGCAAAAGGCATGCTATCTATTTCTGATCACATGTGAGATCTTGCTGTCACACATCTGAGCTACGCAATTACTTGATTAGATATTGGGCAGCATGGCCACATACTTAAATGTAAGATGCTTGGACCACTTCTGGGAGTGACCAAAGTCATTGTAACCAAGAGAAGATCTAATGCAGACCCTAAACCTGTAACACCTGTTCACCTATGCAATTGTGTATGGTGTGGTAGAGTATCAAAAGAAGAGAGAAAACTTCAAAAATGAAAAGGAAAGGTGTTTTTTTAATGGGAAGGACAGTTTTTTTTAATACATATATAACTGTCTTTCCCAATACAGGGTATAAACCAACAAAAATGTGATGTAATTTTTTTGAGTCATGACAGATATATCAACTAAAATACTGTGTTTCATAGTTTTTGCTGTATTTTTATTTTATTTTATTTGCACCTACAATATTAACCATGCCTCAATGTCTGTGCTTAGTAACGCAAGAATCCCACTGCATTGACATATCTTCTGTAACTTGACAGTGAAAATGGTCTGGTCTTTTCCAAATCCCTGGCTTTCCTCATGTTGTGCCTGACATGAATTGGTTGCATGGGACTGTAATTTCATACCACTCTGGGGCAGAGGTGAGTGTAATTACCAAGGAGATAAAATTTAATTTGAATCAATGAAGTCTGAATCACACCTGATCCCTTGTGTAAACAAGTTCGGCCCCCTGCGTTTGTCGCCAGGATACAGAAGAAGCTGGTGGACTTCTTCTGGAACAACAGGAAGCACCGGGTCTCTGCCGCGGTCTTGAGTCTCCCGCTTAGGGAGGGCGGTCAGTCGTTGGTGTGCGTCAGCGCCCAGCTAGCGAATTTCCGTCTTCAGACTCTGCAGAGATACCTTTACGTCGAGCCCCCTCCTAGGTGGCGTGCGCTGGTGACATATTTCTTCCGCCAGCAGCACGGCCTCAACTACGACACGCAGATCCTGTTTGTGAGCTTGGGGGACGTCAGGACCGCCGTCCAGGAGCTGCCTGTCTTTTACAAGGAACTCACCAGGGTCTGGAACAAAGTCTCCACCAAGCGCAGCTCTCCACCGGCTGGAGTGGCAGCTGTCCTGCAGGAGCCGCTGCTCGGGAATCCGTACCTCCACGACCGAGGTTTTAGGTGGCAGTCGGACGAGAGGGCTGTGGCTGGTGAGGTGACCAGGGTCAGGGACCTGCTCGATGGCGGAGGAGCGGGCTGGATGGCACCAGACACGCTGGCGCGGCGCCTAAATTCAGCCGACGTCCACTGCGCGGCCGATGTCATCGAGGCGCTAAAAACAGCTCTGGGCCCCGACTCCGTTAGGTGTATCGAGGAGGCTCAAGCACGTGGGGAGATCCCGTCCGAACTGACCACCGTCCAGACGGAATTCCTCATCGGCGCCAAACCCCGGAACCTCCCTCGGGAGCCGGCGCCTCACAACTTGAGCCGCCTTGGGGAAATCCACTCCGTGCCTTTCAGTTCTGCGCGGAGGGGTTTCCTGTACGGGCTGCTCCTGCACACTCTCAACTTTGCCATCCTCGCCTGCCGTCCGGACACGCCATGGCGTACCATCTTGCCGTCCGGAGGAGGCGGGGGTCCCCGATGGAGGGCACTCTACGCGGGAGTCCTCCCACTATTCATCGGGGACTTGGCCTGGAAGGTGGTGCACGGAGCAGTCCCGTGCAGCAAATTTTTAAGCCGGTTCACGGGCTCCCAGGCCGCCTGCAATTTCTGCGGTCTGGAAGAGTCCGTGTTCCACGTTTTTATTGAATGTACGAGGTTGCAGCCCCTGTTCCATTATTTAAAGAGGCTGCTCCTCAATTTCTGGCTGCACTTCAGTCCCACACTCCTGATCTTTGGGCACCCTGTGCAGAGGGGAGCGGGTAGGTCTGAGGGCCTCCTCGTAGGACTGCTCCTGGGCACGGCCAAGGGTGCCATCAGCCGGTCCAGGCAGCGGGCGGTCGAGGGGGTCGTTCAGCCTGACTGCCTGCCTCTCTTCCGCGCCTACATCCGGGCCAGGGTGTCCTTAGAGATGGAGCACGCGGTGTCCACCGGTACGCTCGCGGCCTTCCGCAAGAGGTGGGCACCGGAGGGACTGGAGTGCATTATAACCCCGGCAACCAAATTTTAATTTGATTTTATTTATTTTACAGTTTGATTTGTTTTAATTGCCGGTTTTAGTGTCCCCCTCCCCTTTTATAGGGGGCACTTGCAAATGATATGATTTTAATGCCCCAAAAAAAATCACAAAAGGAAAAAAAACACAAAAAAAAAGAGGGCAGGTATAAGTGTCTGGAGTGTCCCCAGATCGGGGGGCACTTGATTTAATGTTTATTTTGTCTCCCCCTAAAAGAGTTGTAAACAAGCTCGGCTGCTCCTTTAAATCCAGCTGTGAGGACTAGCAAGTGAACTGCTGTGCCTTTAAACAATGTGACCGATTCTACTCAACTCACTTTCTCTTTATTCACTTTCATCACTAACACTTTTACACCTCATCACCTCATTAGCAGCTCTGTTTAAGTAGTTTTACCTCTCACACCAAGGAACAAATACTAATCCTATGTTAACATCTCAGCAGTAGATTGTCCAGAGCCCTAGGGAATATTTGATGGCCTCTGCCCTCTGTGTTCAAATCAGTGGCGGGTTGTTTGTTTCCTTCATTGTGCTCATCCATTCATTACAATTAACCCTTTGAAACACTCCTATTGAATTAAGGGGTCACCAGGGGTCTCTGCACAGCAAAACTGAGGAACCACTTGAGCACTACGTGCAATTTATTAAAGTGACAAAGACCACTCCAGTGATATGTGACACAGGTTTTGATTATGTATAATAGTATAATGTTTGTGTTGTCGTTGACCACACGTGTATTAGTAAGGCACCTGTCCATCAAGAACCTCCGCCCAGCGAGCTAGAAAATCCTGCAGTAAATTTGGAGCTTGATAAATTAGTATTGGTATTAACGGTGCTTTATCATCAAAGATTCTGCTCAATGGCAGAATCCTCAGTCGACTGCCCAGTAATTACCAGGTACGTTTAAAATTAGTCAATCGCCTGTGGTTTTTCACGTGTGTGCACATGGTGGGGCCGGGGGGTCTAATTTTCAACTTCGCTAGCTGGGTGATAGGCTGGTGGAGGGGATTGCACGTCCGTTGTACATTTTCAATCCATTACAATCAATGGAATGAACATTGAATGGCTTCTGTAAAGGACGGGCGATCTGCTCTGCCAGGTTACTGCCCTGGCAGCAACATTGAAAACTACCTCCAAGGAGTCGCGACCAAATGTGATTTACAGATAAAGTGGAATTAGAGAACAGAGGATAATTGGACCAGTGTGCGTCAACAGAATTCAGTCAAAAGGAGCTGCCGATTCGTTTTCGCCGTTTTGGGCTACCATCAAAGATCAGTTTCACCCCCATGATGTCCAGTTCAGATTGCAAGATTATATTGTTGGACACCCAGGTTGTGCTACCATATTAGATATTGGGCGGTGTAACACACCACTGAATCGAACCCTTTTACGTGAGTGACCAGCATCACTGTACCTGAAAGAATATCTAAGGCAGTCCCAAAACTTGGAACGTTGATATAGGAACTTGCTCAACCTTGTCTGTGTACTCTTTTTAAAGAAAGGATTTCGATCTAGACTGCTGTCAGTTCTGCACAAAAGTGTAGGAAAATATGACTGGACTAATACCACTTCAAGCCCCTATGAGTTAATCACTCAGCTGTGACTGTTGCACACAACAGCGAAGTCTGTGGTTCAAGTTGTCTTTACTGCACCTTTTCTTGTTTGAAACCAGGAAGGATGTGGGGGATCATCGCTAATCTTTTTAAAAATGTTAGCAGTTCACTATGTCAATTTCAGATTGGACTCTTTGGGCTGGATTTTTACCTTTGCGTGTGGATTGTGGGGGCTGGATCGCGTCAGGAACCCGATCGTTGAAGAGGCGCGTCCACTGTAATTGAATCAGACTTCCGGGTTTCCCGACCAATGGATGGTAGTTCATGGATAACTAAACTTAGCTGAGCTATTTAAAGGAGCAATGGACAGGTGTCACTTGAAGGTTGGTGGAAGCCAGATTGTGACAGAGAGAAATTTGTTTGCGCTATAATACTTTGACAATACTAAATCCTTAATTATGCAGAGTCAAAGGCAGAAAGCAGCCCCCAGGTTTAGTGATGTCTCCTTGGAAATAATATTCCAAGAAGTGAGGGCCCGAATGGACATCCTCTACCCTGCTGATGGGAGGAAGAGGCCAGCAGCACTGACCAAAACTGCATGGCTGGAGATTGCAGAAGAAGTGAGGAGCAGGAGGGTTGTTGGAAGGACATGGATCCAGTGTAGGGAATGCTTTAACGGCCTCATGTGGTCAGGAAAGGTGAGTAAAATGCCACATTCAACTACATCCTGATGTGTGTGTCACCCTAACCTCCTCACTCTGCCTTCCCAATCCTACTCCTGCAACCTACCTGGCAGGTGCACCCATCCCTCACTGTCTATGCACTTACTCACAAC
Organism: Pristiophorus japonicus; assembly: GCF_044704955.1. Lineage (NCBI taxonomy): Eukaryota > Metazoa > Chordata > Chondrichthyes > Pristiophoridae > Pristiophorus > Pristiophorus japonicus. The sequence continues at coordinate 89,626,348 of NC_091983.1, forward strand.
CCCATCTGACCATCCACCACTGACACCAGCCCCCCCCCCCCCCCGCCCTCATCATAACGCAATGTTATGCTTCTCCCTCAGTCACACTCAACAGATGTTGCCCATCCATCCCTTCCACTCTTTGCATCACTCTCACTCTTATTTCCTTGCAGAAGAGAGCCCAGAACATCCGGGAGAGGCAGCGAATCAGTGCTCCCCCTCCAATCACCACACCGCTGACGTCAGCAAAGAAGGAGGCTCTGGATTGCGGAGCTTCTGGTGTTGGGAGATGGAGACCTCCCAGCTACCTGGTGACAGAATTAAATCTCATACAGCCACAAGGCATATAGCAGTCATTCATGTTGACTTGATTTCAGCAGTGAAATATGATCATGTGCGTAATGGTAACTTAAAACATTCTTATCTTAACAGTTCTAATTCATGTCTTTATTCTCCCACAGGCCCATCAAGTGTCTGTCCCCGCCCCCCGCCACTGTATAGCCAGAGGAGGAAGCCGACTCCTCAGAAGAGGTCGTGGATTCTATGGTGCACCATCACACAACCCATGTACACCCAGTACTAACACTGAGTTGCACGCATCGGTGGGTCTAGTTAGAGAGAAAGTAGTGTTGTCACCTGGTTTCTCACAGATCACGTGAACAAGAGCAGATTATGGAGATAGAAACAGCAGTGGAGAGTCCTTGCCGGAGGGTGCAGGGTGATCCAAGCAGGGCTTAGCTGGACGAAGATGCTGAAACTCGGGGGGCAAAGCAGATGATTGTTGAGGAGCAACCAAAAAAACGTGGGAAGCTCTGAAGGCTTTTTCAGCCAAGATGTGCTTGATTGTAGGGAGAAGGAGGAGTCCATCCCCAGCATGATGTCGCAGACCATGGCTATGATGTGTTCATCCATGGAAAGTGTGGCCACCTGCATGGAGCATCAAATGCGGCAGTCGTAACAGCTTGCAGACTCTGATTGCAGCCACATTTGGAATAGATAGAAACCTAGGATTGGCCATGAATCTCCTCACTGATAAGCAGCAAAGTGTTCTCCAACTCCTTGCTAGAAGGGAAGTGCGGGTGGCCCATGGGAGGGATAAGAGTGAGAGGAGACATGGAAGTGGGGACTTTCACTTCTCTCCCATTCTCCCCCGCCCCCACCCCCCTCAGTCAGAGCTCCACATGCTGTCTCTGATCCTGATGGCTGAGTCTGCCGCTGCACAGGTGCATTAGGAGCTGTCTTTGGCGGGGTCCTCACAGGCTCCAAAATACAGAGGATAAGTCAGAGCCGAGAAGTGAGCAGCCTGTCTCTGCCTTTGTTAAAGCCACAGGGGTTGCACGGTATAGAAGTTGTAGAAAGAGAAAGAAGACAATTGTAGATGCACAAGGCTATGCACCTTAGTGCGTTATGAAATGTTAGATGGTTAAGTTTATGAACCACATAAAATTATTTCTTTGTACTACTTGCCCACCTTGTCCATTTTTGCCTGCTGCCTGGCAAGTGGCCTTATCAGTTGAGGTGAATGGTAAGACATTACTCAAGCAATGGGTGTGTGTGACAGGAATGGTTTGGTCATTTAGGACTGTTTTTTGGTGGGTGGGGTGGGGGGAGGGTGCAGGGGGAGGTTGGTTCAGCATCTGGGTGCCATATGGGTGCTCGGGTGCAATTTAACTAAATTGTGCCATTATGAGGCCATCCCGGGCGGCAATGCATGCTGCTGCTTGTGCCATGTCCACTTCAGGTTCCTCCTCCTCCTCCAAAGAGGCTCTGTGCCTTGCTCCTCCTGCAGCTCCAATCCTTGCTGCTGCGCTGTGTTGTGCAGAACGCAGCAAATGAGGATCATTCTGGAAATCCTGGGTGGTGCGTATTGAAGTGCTCCTCCAGATCTGCCGAGGCATCTGAAGCGTATCTTCAGCATCTTGCTAGCTTATTCTATTACACATCTCATCGTCATCTGAATTTAATTGTAGCACCCTTCGGCCTCATTGTTTGGCCTCCTCAAGGGTATCATCAGCCACGCCTTCAGTGGATAACCCTTGTCTCCAGCAATCAGCCGGTAAGTCTGGTCAGAGGTGCGAAGAGCTGAGGGAGGGTGGACTGGTGCAGGATGAATGAATTGTGACCGCTCCCTGGAAATCTGGCTCACATTTGTATTTTTTGTGGTACAGACGAGATGCATATTGAGGGAGTAGAAGCCCTTAGTGTTCGTGAACAGCCCTGGGCGATCTGAGGGTGCCTTGATGGGCACATGGTCGATGAAGCCCTGTGCCTGTGGGAAGCCAGCCAGAGCCACAAAGCCGAGCGTCTGCTCTGTCTGACTGGCTTCATCAGTGGGAAAGTGAACATAAGTCTCTGGCTTGTGAAACATGGCATCAGTCAGCTGGGTGATTCATTTGTGGGTGGCAGACTGCGAGATTCTGCAGATCCCTGGAAGGAGCCTGAGGTGAAGAAGTTGAGGGTGGTGGTGACTTTGACTCATACCGGGTGTCCACCAGGTCCTCTTGGCAGCAGGTCGTCTTCCAGCAGGCTACAAATGTCTGGCACGATAGCCTGAGGCACTGGTGTTCACTCATGTCCAGGAAACTGATCTTCTGCCGATATACCCTGTGTTGGGAGTATCCCCTCCTATGAGGTATACCCTTGTACTCATCCCCTCTCTCCTATAGAGCAGCAGGGCGGTGGAGAAGGCTGCTGCTGCTCTTGCTGGTGTTGTTGCTGCTGGGCCTCATCTTGGTCCGAATCTGAGATCCAAGGTGAAGCGGCACGCATGTTGATCTGATAGATGCCAGGTAAAGTGGAGATCAGAGGCACAATCCTCCAAGGTACTGAGTGACTTCCAAAGTTTAGAAATCACCTGCAAACTCCTAAAATCAAACACTCAGCACAAATCATGTCAGCAACAGCCTTTCCCTTAGGCAAGGCTTGAGGTGCGAGTGTGTGTGTTTTTAAATGTCAATTGTTCAACTCCCACACTGGCCGCTCTGCTCTCGCCTTGCTTTCACTGACGAGGTTCAGCAAGCCCAGGAATCCTGTGGACAGCCAGTAAAAGTTGCAACATCAGGTTAAAAAAGGCTGTTAATACCCTCTTGGGTCATCCGCCTCTCCTGAGGGGGCCTCTCGCATGCTGCATAATGTGCCCGAGTTAAAGGCGGAAGCCGGCGGGTTGAAGCGGCTTTCTGATGCACTGTCAATTTCAGCGCTTTTAACAGCCCAATCGCTCGCCAACCCATACACTCTTCAAAGGAAAAAATCAGCCCTTTATTTTCATACAGCTTTTTGGTATGTTCAGCTATGACAATGAAGGCTCACTAGCTTTACAATCATAAAGTACATACAATTATTAATCTCGCATCCTTAAATCTACAGCTATCCTTTTACCTATATTTGCTTTTCTTTCCAAACATACTTGATGAAGTCGTTCTATTTCTGAATGGTTCATTATTCATAGTATCTTTGCGTGATTCAAATCGGTGATTAGCAATATTTCCTAACCAGAAAGGAACGTGTTGGACTATTTGAATCCGTAATTTTGAAATCATAAAATAATTTGTTAAATGGATCATTTGACTTGGACTATTTGAAGTTCTGGTTAAAAAATAAGTATGCAATAAAATTTGAAATAAACCTAGAAATACTGAACTGGGAATACAAAGCAGGTTTGTCCGGATCTGTAAAGGGAGAAGGTAGGTTAATATTTCAGGAAAAGTTTGCTTTCTGCCTGAAGTATTAAACTATTGAAAAGTTTTTGCTTTGATCAAACGCTATGGTTAAATGGCTCATCAGGTTACCCACAGCAGATTGGCATTTTTTTGCGGAGTAATTATATGTACGAAGTCTCCCTTGCATAGAAGTGAGAGTTAGAACGACACTGCCCCTGTCCCCTCTCCAGCGCAATTCCCACTAACCCTTTTCTGTGCTTGCCTTCAACACCACGTTGCCTCCAATCTATCCAGCAGCCGACCGCATCCGCCAAGCTTTCGAGCCATCCGCAGCGCCTCAAGCGTCTGCTTGGGGGAGGGGCGGAGTGGGGAGAGAGCTTGGGTGGGGTGAGAGAGAGGGAGAGTGAGCCTTGCGGGTGGTGGTGGGGGAAAGAGAGTGAGCCTTGCGGGGGAAATGGAGGGTGGGGTGGGAAATAGAGAGCCTGGGAGAGAGGGGGGGGGGAGGGAGGGAAGAAAGAGCCTTGTGGGAGGGGGGAGAAAGAGAGATGGGGTGAGAGAGCTGGGGGGAGGGATGGAGAGAGAGAGCGAGATATGGGGGTGGAGGGAAGAGAGGGAGAGAGATGTGGGAGGAGGGGAGAGAAGGGGAGGGGATGGAGGAGGAAACACCGTATCACTCCTGCATGTGCATGATATGAGCATAACATTCCTGCGTTTGAGTGACATGATGTGACGCTCCTGCATTTGAATAACATGACCGTAACACTCCTGCATTTGAATGACATGACATGACCGCAACATTCCTGCATTTGCATGACATGCCAGAACTCTTCTGCAGTTGAATGACATGACAGTAACACTCGTGCATTTGAATGACATAATCGTATCACTCCTGCATTTGAATGACCTAACATGACGTGACAGTAACACTCCTGTATTTGAATGACATGACATGACAGTAACACTCGTACATTTGAATGACATAACAGGACCGTCACACTCCTGTATTTGTATGACATGACAGGACATGCCCGTAACACTCTTGCATTTGAATGAAATGATGTGATGTGACACTCGTGCATTTAAATTCCATGACATGATGTGAACGTAATACTCCTGCATTTGAATGACATGACATGACCATAACACTCCTGCATTTGAATGACATGAAAAGACGTGACATGAGATTAACATTTCTGCTTTTGAATGATATGACATGCCCGTAACACTTCTGCATTTGAATGATATGACATGCCCGTAACACCCCTGCATTTGAATGACATGACATGCCCGTAACACTCCTGCATTTGAATGACATGACCTGACCATAACACTCCTGCATTTGAATGACATGGAATGACGTGACATGAGAGTAACACTCCTGCATTTGAATAACATGACATGACCGTAATACTCGTGAATTTGAATGACATGACATGACATGAGAGTAACACTCCTGCATTTGAATGTCATGACATGACATGATCGTATCAGTCCTGCATTTGAATGACATGTTATGACGTGACCGTAACACTCCTGCATTTGCATGATGTGACGTGACCGTAACACTCCTGCATTTGAATGACATGACGTGACCGTAACACTCCTGCATTTGAATGACATGACATGACTGTAACACTTCTGCATTTGAATATGACATGACTGTAACACTCCTGCATTTGAATGACATGACATGCCCGTAACACTCCTGCATTTGAATGACATGACATGCCCGTAACACTCCCGCACTTGAATGACATGACATGACCGTAACACTCCTGCATTTGAATGTCATGACATGACATGATCGTATCACTCCTGCATTTGAATGACATGTCATGACGTGACTGTGATACTCCTGCATTTGAATGACATGACCATAACACTACTGCATTTGAATGACATGACATGAGAGTAACACTCCTGCATTTGAATGACATGAAATGATGTGACATGAGCAACACGCCTGCATTTGAATGACATGACGCGACCATAACACTAGTGCATTTGCATGACATGAGTAACACTCCTGCATTTGAATGATATGACATGACCATAACAGTCCTGCATTTGCATGACATGACATAACCGTAACACTCCTGCATTTCAATGACATGTCCGTAATACTCCTGCATTTGAATGACATGACATGATCATAACATGCCTGCATTTGAATGACATGCCATGACCATAACACTCCTGCCTTTGCATGATATGACATGACCGTAACACTCCTGCATTTGAATGATGACATGACGTGACCGTAATATTGCTCCATTTGAATGGCATGACAGACATGACCGTAACATTCCTGCATTGGAATCACATGACATGACCTGACCGTAACACTCCTGCATTTGAATGACATGACATGACCGAAACACTCCTGCATTTGAATGACATGACATGGCCGTAACACTCCGGCATTTGAATGACATGACAGTAACACTCCTGCATTTGAATGATATGACATGACCATAACAGTCCTGCATTTGCATGACATGACATAACTGTAACACTCCTGCATTTCAATGATATGTCCGTAATACTCCTGCATTTGAATGACATGACATGATCACAACATGCCTGCATTTGAATGACATGACATGACCATAACACTCCTGCATTTGCATGACATGGCCGTAACACTCCTGCATTTGAATGATGACATGACGTGACCGTAATACTGCTCCATTTGAATGGTATGACAGACATGACCGTAATATTCCTGCATTGGAATCACACGACATGACCTGACCATAACACTCCTGCATTTGAATGACATGACATGACCAAAACACTCCTGCATTTGAATGTCATGTCATGACGTGACCGTAATACTCCTGCATTTGAATGTAATGACATGACATGATCGTATCAGTCCTGCATTTGAATGACATGTCATGACGTGACCGTAACACTCCTGCATTTGAATGACATGACATGCCTGTAACACTCCTGCATTTGAATGACATGATATGCCCGTAACACTCCTGCATTTGAATGATATGACATGCCCGTAACACCCCTGCATTCGAATGATATGACATGCCCATAACACTCCCGCATTTGAATGACATGACATGACCGTAACAATCCTGCATTTGAATGTCATGACATGACATGATCGTATCACTCCTGCATTTGAATGACATGTCATGACGTGACTGTGATACTCCTGCATTTGAATGACATGACTATAACACTACTGCATTTGAATGACATGACATGAGAGTAACACTCCTGCATTTGAATGACATGAAATGATGTGACATGAGCAACACTCCTGCATTTGAATGACATGACATGCCTGTAACACTCCTGCATTTGAATGACATGATATGCCCGTAACACTCCTGCATTTGAATGATATGACATGCCCATAACACCCCTGCCTTCGAATGATATAACATGCCCATAACACTCCCGCATTTGAATGACATGACATGACCGTAACAATCCTGCATTTGAATGTCATGACATGGCATGATCGCATCACTCCTGCATTTGAATGACATGTCATGACGTGACTGTGATACTCCTGCATTTGAATGACATGACCATAACACTACTGCATTTGAATGACATGACATGAGAGTAACACTCCTGCATTTGAATGACATGAAATGATGTGACATGAGCAACACGCCTGCATTTGAATGACATGACGCGACCATAACACTAGTGCATTTGCATGACATGAGTAACACTCCTTCATTTGAATGATATGACATGACCATAACAGTCCTGCATTTGCATGACATGACATAACCGTAACACTCCTGCATTTCAATGACATGTCCGTAATACTCCTGCATTTGAATGACATGACATGATCATAACATGCCTGCATTTGAATGACATGCCATGACCATAACACTCCTGCCTTTGCATGATATGACATGACCGTAACACTCCTGCATTTGAATGATGACATGACGTGACCGTAATATTGCTCCATTTGAATGGCATGACAGACATGACCGTAACATTCCTGCATTGGAATCACGTGACAAGACCTGACCGTAACACTCCTGCATTTGAATGACATGACATGACCGAAACACTCCTGCATTTGAATGACATGACATGGCCGTAACACTCCGGCATTTGAATGACATGACAGTAACACTCCTGCATTTGAATGATATGACATGACCATAACAGTCCTGCATTTGCATGACATGACATAACTGTAACACTCCTGCATTTCAATGATATGTCCGTAATACTCCTGCATTTGAATGACATGACATGATCACAACATGCCTGCATTTGAATGACATGACATGACCATAACACTCCTGCATTTGCATGACATGGCCGTAACACTCCTGCATTTGAATGATGACATGACGTGACCGTAATACTGCTCCATTTGAATGGTATGACAGACATGACCGTAATATTCCTGCATTTGAATCACACGACATGACCTGACCATAACACTCCTGCATTTGAATGTCATGACATGACCAAAACACTCCTGCATTTGAATGTCATGTCATGACGTGACCGTAATACTCCTGCATTTGAATGTAATGACATGACATGATCGTATCAGTCCTGCATTTGAATGACATGTCATGACGTGACCGTAACACTCCTGCATTTGAATGACATGACATGCCTGTAACACTCCTGCATTTGAATGACATGATATGCCCGTAACACTCCTGCATTTGAATGATATGACATGCCCGTAACACCCCTGCATTCGAATGATATGACATGCCCATAACACTCCCGCATTTGAATGACATGACATGACCGTAACAATCCTGCATTTGAATGTCATGACATGACATGATCGTATCACTCCTGCATTTGAATGACATGTCATGACGTGACTGTGATACTCCTGCATTTGAATGACATGACTATAACACTACTGCATTTGAATGACATGACATGAGAGTAACACTCCTGCATTTGAATGACATGAAATGATGTGACATGAGCAACACTCCTGCATTTGAATGACATGACATGCCTGTAACACTCCTGCATTTGAATGACATGATATGCCCGTAACACTCCTGCATTTGAATGATATGACATGCCCGTAACACCCCTGCATTCGAATGATATGACATGCCCATAACACTCCCACATTTGAATGACATGACATGACCGTAACAATCCTGCATTTGAATGTCATGACATGGCATGATCGTATCACTCCTGCATTTGAATGACATGTCATGACGTGACTGTGATACTCCTGCATTTGAATGACATGACTATAACACTACTGCATTTGAATGACATGACATGAGAGTAACACTCCTGCATTTGAATGACATGAAATGATGTGACATGAGCAACACTCCTGCATTTGAATGACATGACATGACATGGCCGTAAGACTCCGGCATTTGAATGACCTGACAGTAACACTTCTGCATTTGAATGTCATGACATGACATGATCGTATCACTCCTGCATTTGAATGACATGTCATGACGTGACTGTGATACTCCTGCATTTGAATGATATGACCATAACACTACTGCATTTGAATGACATGACATGAGAGTAACACTCCTGCATTTGAATGACATGAAATGATGTGACATGAGCAACACGCCTGCATTTGAATATCATGACGCGACCATAACACTCGTGCATTTGCATGACATGAGTAACACTCCTGCATTTGAATGATATGACATGACCATAACAGTCCTGCATTTGCATGACATGACATAACCATAACACTCCTGCATTTCAATGACATGTCCGTAATACTCCTGCATTTGAATGACATGACATGATCATAACATGCCTGCATTTGAATGACATGACATGACCATAACACTCCTGCCTTTGCATGATATGACATGACCGTAACACTCCTGCATTTGAATGACATGACATGACCGAAACACTGCTGCATTTGAATGACATGACATGACATGGCCGTAACACTCTGGCATTTGAATGACATGACAGTAACACTCCTGCATTTGAATGACATGGAATGGTGTGACATGACAGTACACTCCTGCATTTGAATGTCATGACATGACATGACTGTGATACTCCTGCATTTGAATGGCATGACCATAACACTACTGCATTTGAATGACATGACATGAGAGTAACACTCCTGCATTTGAATGATATGACATGACCATAACAGTCCTGCATTTGCATGATATGACATAACCGTAACACTCCTCCATTTCAATGACATGTCCGTAATACTCCTGCATTTGAATGACATGACATGATCATAACATGCCTGCATTTGAATGACATGACATGACCATAACACTCCTGCCTTTGCATGATATGACCTGACCGTAACACTCCTGCAATTGAATGACATGACATGACCGAAACACTCCTGCATTTGAATGACATGACATGATCGCATCATTCCGGCATTTGAATGACTTGACATGACAGGTAACACTCGAGCATTTGAATGACATGACATGACAGTAACACTCCTGCACTTGAATGACATGACAGTAACACTCCTGCATTTGAATGACATGACCGTAACACGCCTGCATTTGAATGACATGACATGACCGTAACACTCCTGCATTTGAATGACATGACATAATCGTAATACTCCTGCATTTCAATGACATGACATGACCGTAACACTCCTGCATTTGAATGACATGACAGGACCGTAACACTCCTGCATTTGCATGACATGACGTGACCGTAACACTCCTGCATTTGAATGACATGACATGACCGTAACACTCCTGCATTTGAATGACATGTTATGACGTGACCGTAATACTCCTGCATTTGAATGACATGACCATAACACACCTGCATTTGCATGAAATGACGTGACCGTAACACTCCTGCATTTGAATGACATGACGTGACCGTAATACTCCTGCATTTGAATGACACGACAGGACCGTAACACTCCTGCATTTGCATGACGTGACGTGACCGTTACACTCCTGCATTTGAATGACATGACATGACTGTAACACTTCTGCGTTTGAATATGACATGACCGTAACACTCCTGCATTTGAATGCCATGACATGACCGCAACACTTCTGCATTTTAATGACATGACATAACCGTAACACACCTGCATTTGTATTACATGACATGACATGACCATAACACTCCTGCATTTGAATTACATGACATGAGAGTAACACTCCTGTATTTGAATGACATGACATGACAGTAACACTCCTGCATTTGAATGACATGACATGACCGTAACACTCCTGCATTTCAATGACATGACTTTACCATAACACTCCTGCATTTCAATGACATGACATGAGAGTAACACTCCTGTATTTGAATGACATGATATAACATGACCGTATCACTCGTGCATTCAAATCCACATGTCATGAGTAACTCTTCTGCATTTGAATGACATGACATCACATGACCATAACACTCCTGCATTTGAATCACATGACATGATCATATCACTCCTGCATTTGAATCACATGACATGACCGTAAAACCCCTCCATGTCCATGACATGACCGTAATGCTTCTGCATTTGAATGACATGACATGACTAACACTTCTGCATTTGAATGACATGACATGACTGTAACACTTCTGCATTTGAATGACATGACATGACTGCAACAGTCTTGCATTTGCATGAGATGACCATAACACTCCTGCATTTTAAAGACATGACCATAACACTCCCATGTTTGAATGACATGACATTAACACTCCAGCATTTGTATGATGTCACATAACTTGATGTGATGTGGCACTCCTGCATTTGAATGACATGAATTGACTGTAGCCATCGTGCATTTGAATGGCATGGCATGACATGACCAACACTCCTGCATTTGAATTACATGACACATGACCCTAACACTCCTTCATTTGAATGACATGACATTACCGTAACACTCCTGCATTTGAATGACATAGCATGACAAGATCGTAAAACTACTGCATATGAATGACATGACATGACCGTAACACTCGTGCATTTGAATGACATAATCGTATCACTCCTGCATTTGAATGACCTAACATGACGTGACAGTAACACTCCTGTATTTGAATGACATGACATGACAGTAACACTCGTACATTTGAATGACATAATAGGACCGTCACACTCCTGTATTTGTATGACATGACAGGACATGCCCGTAACACTCTTGCATTTGAATGAAATGATGTGATGTGACACTCGTGCATTTAAATTCCATGACATGATGTGAACGTAATACTCCTGTATTTGAATGACATGACATGACCGTAACATTCCTGCATTTGCATGACATGACAGGAACACTCCAGCATTTGAATGACATGATAGTAACACTCGTACATTTGAATGACAGGACATGCCCGTAACACTCTTGCATTTGAATGAAATGATGTGATGTGACACTCCTGCATTTAAATTCCATGACATGATGTGACCGTAATACTCCTGCATTTGAATGACATGACATGACCATAACACTCCTGCATTGGAATAACATGACCATCACACTCCTGCATTTGAATGACATGACATGCCCGTAACACTCCTGCATTTGAATGATATGACATGCCCGTAATACCTCTGCATTTGAATGACATGACATGCCCGTAACACTCCTGCATTTGAATGACATGACATGCCCGTAATACCTCTGCATTTGAATGACATGACATGCCCATAACACTCCTGCATTTGAATGACATGGAATGATGTGACATGAGAGTAACACTCCTGCATTTGAATAACATGACATGACCGTAATACTCGTGAATTTGAATGACATGACATGACATGAGAGTAACACTCCTGCATTTGAATGTCATGACATGTCATGATCGTATCAGTCCTGCATTTGAATGACATGTCATGACGTGACCGTAACACTCCTGCATTTGAATGATATGACGTGACCGTAACACTCCTGCATTTGAATGACATGACATGACTGTAACAATCCTGCATTTGAATGTCATGACATGACATGATCGTATCACTCCTGCATTTGAATGACATGTCATGACGTGACTGTGATACTCCTGCATTTGAAAGACATGACCATAACACTACTGCATTTGAATGACATGACATGAGAGTAACACTCCTGCATTTGAATGACATGAAATGATGTGACATGAGCAACACGCCTGCATTTGAATGACATGACGCGACCATAACACTCGTGCATTTGCATGACATGAGTAACACTCCTGCATTTGAATGATATGACATGACCATAACAGTCCTGCATTTGCATGACATGACATAACCGTAACACTCCTGCATTTCAATGACATGTCCGTAATACTCCTGCATTTGAATGACATGACCATAACACTACTGCATTTGAATGACATGACATGAAAGTAACACTCCTGCATTTGAATGACATGAAATGATGTGACATGAGCAACACGCCTGCATTTGAATGACATGACGCGACCATAACACTAGTGCATTTGCATGACATGAGTAACACTCCGGCATTTGAATGATATGACATGACCATAACAGTCCTGCATTTGCATGACATGACATAACCGTAACACTCCTGCATTTCAATGACATGTCCGTAATACTCCTGCATTTGAATGATATGACATGATCATAACATGCCTGCATTTGAATGACATGACATGACCATAACACTCCTGCCTTTGCATGATATGACATGACCGTAACACTCCTGCATTTGCATGACATGACCGTAACACTCCTGCATTTGAATGATAACATGACGTGACCGTAATACTGCTCCATTTGAATGGCATGACAGACATGACCGTAACATTCCTGCATTGGAATCACATGACATGACCTGACCGTAACACTCCTGCATTTGAATGACATGACATGACCGAAACACTCCTGCATTTGAATGACATGACATGACATGGCTGTAACACTCCGGCATTTGAATGACATGACAGTAACACTCCTGCATTTGAATGATATGACATGACCATAACAGTCCTGCATTTGCATGACATGACATGACTGTAACACTCCTGCATTTCAATATGTACGTAATACTCCTGCATTTGAATGACATGACATGATCATAACATGCCTGCATTTGAATGACATGACATGACCATAACACTCCTGTCTTTGCATGATATGACATGACCGTAACACTCCTGCATTTGCATGACATGACCGTAACACTCCTGCATTTGAATGATGACATGACGTGACCGTAATACTGCTCCATTTGAATGGCATGACAGACATGACCGTAATATTCCTGCATTGGAATCACACGACATGACCTAACCATAACACTCCTGCATTTGAATGTCATGACGTGACCGTAATACTCCTGCATTTGAATGTCATGACATGACATGATCGTATCAGTCCTGCATTTGAATGACATGTCATGACGTGACCGTAACACTCCTGCATTTGCATGATGTGACGTGACCGTAACACTCCTGCATTTGAATGACATGACGTGACCGTAACACTCCTGCATTTGAATGACATGACGTGACCGTAACACTCCTGCATTTGAATATGACATGACTGTAACACTCCTGCATTTGAATGACATGACATGCCCGTAACACTCCTGCATTTGAATGACATGATATGCCCGTAACACTCCTGCATTTGAATGACATGACATGACCGAAACACTCCTGCATTTGAATGACATGACATGACATGGCCGTAACACCCCTGCATTTGAATGACATGACATGCCCGTAACACTCCCGCACTTGAATGACATGACATGGCCGTAACACTCCTGCATTTGAATGTCATGACATGACATGATCGTATCACTCCTGCATTTGAATGACATGTCATGCCGTGATTGTGATACTCCTGCATTTGAATGACATGACCATAACACTCCTGCATTTGAATGACATGAAATGATGTGACATGAGCAACATGCCTGCATTTGAATGACATGATGCGACCATAACACTAGTGCATTTGCATGACATGAGTAACACTCCTGCATTTGAATGATATGACATGACCATAACAGTCCTGGATTTGCATGACATGACATAACCGTAACACTCCTGCATTTCAATGACATGTCCGTAATACTCCTGCATTTGAATGACATGACATGATCATAACATGCCTGCATTTGAATGACATGACATGACCATAACACTCCTGCCTTTGCATGATATGGCATGACCGTAACACTCCTGCATTTGCATGACATGACCGTAACACTCCTGCATTTGAATGATGACATGACGTGACCGTAATACTGCTCCATTTGAATGGCATGACAGACATGACCGTAACATTCCTGCATTGGAATCACATGACATGACCTGACCGTAACACTCCTGCATTTGAATGACATGACATGACCAAAATACTCCGGCATTTGAATGACATGACAGTAACACTCCTGCATTTGAATTATATGACATGACCATAACAGTCCTGCATTTGCATGACATGACATAACCGTAACACTCCTGCATTTCAATGACATGTCCGTAATACTCCTGCATTTGAATGATATGACATGACCGTAACATTCCTGCATTTGCATGACATGTCCATAACACTCCTGCTTTTGAATGATGACATGACGTGACCGTAATACTGCTCCATTTGAATGGCATGACAGACATGACCGTAACATTCCTGCATTGGAATCACATGACATGACCTGACCGTAACACTCCTGCATTTGAATGACATGACATGATGTGACATGAGCAACACTCCTGCATTTGAATGACATGACATGACATGGCCGTAACACTCCGGCATTTGAATGACATGACAGTAACACTCCTGCATTTGAATGACATGGAATGACGTGACATGACAGTAACACTCCTGCATTTGAATGTCATGACATGACATGATCGTATCACTCCTGCATTTGAATGACATGTCATGACGTGACTGTGATACTCCTGCATTTGAATGACATGACCATAACACTACTGCATTTGAATGACATGACATGAGAGTAACACTCCTGCATTTGAATGACATGAAATGATGTGACATGAGCAACACGCCTGCATTTGAATGACATGACGCGACCATAACACTCGTGCATTTGCATGACATGAGTAACGCTCCTGCATTTGAATGATATGACATGACCATAACAGTCCTGCATTTGCATGACATGACATAACCGTAACACTCCTGCATTTCAATGACATGTCTGTAATACTCCTGAATTTGAATGACATGACATGATCATAACATGCCTGCATTTGAATGACATGACATGACCATAACACTCCTGCCTTTGCATGATATGACATGACCGTAACACTCCTGCATTTGCATGACATGACCGTAACACTCCTGCATTTGAATGATGACATGACGTGACCGTAATACTGCTCCATTTGAATGGCATGACAGACATGACCGTAACATTCCTGCATTGGAATCACATGACATGACCTGACCGTAACACTCCTGCATTTGAATGACATGACATGACCGAAACACTCCTGCATTTGAATGACATGACATGACATGGCCGTAACACTCCGGCATTTGAATGACATGACAGTAACACTCCTGCATTTGAATGATGACATGACGTGACCGTAATACTGCTCCATTTGAATGGCATGACAGACATGACTGTAACATTCCTGCATTGGAATCACATGACATGACCTGACCGTAACACTCCTGCATTTGAATGACATGGAATGACGTGACATGACAGTAACACTCCTGCATTTGAATGTCATGACATGACATGATCATATCACTCCTGCATTTGAATGACATGTCATGACGTGACTGTGATACTCCTGAATTTGAATGACATGACCATAACACTACTGCATTTGAATGACATGACATGAGAGTAACACTCCTGCATTTGAATGACATGAAATGATGTGACATGAGCAACACGCCTGCATTTGAATGACATGACGCGACCATAACACTCGTGCATTTGCATGACATGAGTAACACTCCTGCATTTGAATGATATGACATGACCATAACAGTCCTGCATTTGCATGACATGACATAACCGTAACACTCCTGCATTTCAATGACATGTCCGTAATACTCCTGCATTTGAATGACATGACATGATCATAACATGCTTGCATTTGAATGACATGACATGACCATACACTCCTGCCTTTGCATGATATGACCTGACCGTAACACTCCTGCACTTGAATGACATGACAGTAACACTCCTGCATTTGAATGACATGACATGACCGTAACACTCCGGCATTTGAATGACTTGACTTGACAGTAACACTCGGGCATTTGAATGACATGACATGATCATATCACTCCTGCACTTGAATGACATGACAGTAACACTCCTGCATTTGAATGTCATATCATGATGTGACCGTAATACTCCTGCATTTGAATGACATGACCATAACACTCCTGCATTTGAATGACATGACATAATCGTAATACTCCTGCATATCAATGACATGACATGACCGTAAAACTCCTGCATTTGAATGATATTACATGACATGATCGTATCACTCCTGCATTTTAATGACATGTCATGACGTGACCGTGATACTCCTACATTTGAATGACATGACCATAACACTCCTGCATTTGAATGACATGACATGTCCGTATCAGTCCTGCATTTTAATGACATGTCATGACATGACCGTAATACTCCTGCATTTGAATGACATGACATAACCGTAATACTCCTGCAGTTGAATGACTTGACATGACAGTAACACTCGAGCATTTGAATGACATAACATGACCATAACACACCTGCATTTGAATGACATGACATAACCGTAACTCTCCTGCATTTGAATGACATGACATAACCGTTATACTCCTGCAGTTGAATGACTTGACATGACAGTAACACTCGAGCATTTGAATGACATAACATGACCATAACACACCTGCATTTGAATGACATGACGGGATCGTAACACTCCTGCATTTGCATGACATGACGTGACCGTAACACTCCTGCATTTGAATGACATGACGTGACCGTAATACTCCTTCATTTGAATGACATGACCATAATACACCTGCTTTTGAATGACATGACGTGACCGTAATACTCCTGCATTTGAATGATATGACAGGACCGTAACACTCCTGCATTTGCATGACGTGACGTGACCGTTACACTCCTGCATTTGAATGACATGACATGACTGTAACACTTCTGCGTTTGAATATGACCTGACCGTAACACTCCTGCATTTGAATGACATGACATGACCACAACACTCCTGCATTTGAATGCCATGACATGACCGCAACACTTCTGCATTTTAATGATATGACATAACCGTAACACACCTGCATTTGTATTACATGACATGACATGACCATAACACTCCTGCATTTGAATGACATGACATGACCGTAACTCTCCTGTATTTGAATGACATGACATTACCATAACACTCCTGCATTTCAATGACATGACATGAGAGTAACACTCCTGTATTTGAAGGCATGACATAACATGACCGTATCACTCGTGCTTTCAAATCCACATGTCATGAGTAACTCTTCTGCATTTGAATGACATGACATCACATGACCATAACACTCCTGCATTTGAATCACATGACATGATCGTATCACTCCTGCATTTGAATCACATAACATGACCGTAAAACCCCTCCATGTCCATGACATGACCGTAATGCTTCTGCATTTGAATGACATGACATGACTGTAACACTTCTACATTTGAATGACATGACATGACCGCAACAGTCTTGCATTTGCATGAGATGACCGTAACACTCCTGCATTTTAAAGACATGACCATAACACTCCCACGTTTGAATGACATGACATTAACACTCCAGCATTTATATGATGTCACATAACTTGATGTGATGTGGCACTCCTGCATTTGAATGACATGAATTGACTGTAGCCCTCGTGCATTTGAATGGCATGGCATGACATGACCAACACTCCTGCATTTGAATTACATGACACATGACCCTAACACTCCTTCATTTGAATGACATGACATTACCGTAACACTCCTGCATTTGAATGACATAGCATGACATGATCGTAAAACTCCTGCATATGAATGACATGACATGACCGGAACACTCCTGCATTTGAATGACATGAGAGTAACACTCCTGTAATTGAATCACATGACATGGTCGTCTCACTCCTGCACTTGAATGACATGACATGAGAGTAACACGCCAGCATTTAATTGACATGTCATGACTTGACGTGACCGTAACACTCCTGCATTTGAATTACATGACATGGCCGTAATACTCCTCCATGTGAATGATATGACATGACAGTACATGACCGTAACACTCCTGCATTTGAATCACATGGCATGATCATATCACTCCTGCACTTGAATGACATGACATATGAGTAACACGCCTGTATTTGAATGACATGACATGACCATAACTGTCCTGCATTTGAATGACATAACATGACGTGACCATAACACGCTTGCATTTGAATGACATGACATGAGAGTAACACTCCTGCAATTGAATTACATGATGTGATCATATCACTCCTGCACTTGAATGACATGACATGACCGTAATTGTCCTGCATTTGAATGACATTACATGACATGACATTACCGTTACACTTTTGCATTTGAATGACATGACATGACCTGACCGTAAAACTCCTGCATATGAATATGACATGACAGTAACACTCCTGCATTTGAATGACGTGATGTGATGTGACACTCCTGCATTTGAATGACTTGACATAACCGTAACGCTCCTGCATATGAATGATGTGATGTGACATAGAAACATTGAAACATAGAAAATAGGTGCCGGACTAGGCCATTCGGCCCTTCGAGCCTGCACCACCATTTAATAAAATCATGGCTAATCATTCCCTCAGTACCCCTTTCCTGCTTTCTCTCCATACCTCTTGATCCCCTTAGCCGTAAGGGCCATATCTAACTCCCTCTTCAATATATCCAATGAACTGGCATCAACAACTCTCTGCGGCAGGGAATTCCATATGTTAACAACTCTCTGAGTGAAGATGATTCTCCTCATCTCAATCCTAAATGGCCTACCCCTTATCCTAAGACTATGTCCCCTGGATGTCCCTGGTTCTGGACTTCCCCAACATCGGGAACATTCTTCTCGCATCTAACCTGTCCAGTCCCGTCAGAATCTTATACGTTTCTATGAGATCCTCTCTCATCCTTCTAAACTCCAGTGAATAAAGGCCCAGTTGATCCAGTCTCTCCTCATATGACAGCCCAGCCATCCCTGGAATCAGTCTGGTGAACCTTCGCTGCGCTCCCTCAATAGCAACAACGTCCTTCCTCAGATTAGGAGACCTAAACTGTACACAATATTCCAGGTGAGGCTTCACTAAGGCCCTGTACAACTGCAGTAAGACCTCCCTGCTCCTATACTCAAATCCCCTAGCTATGAAGGTCAACATACTATTTGCCTTCTTCACCGTCTGCTGTACCTGCATGCCCACTTTCAATGACTGATGTACCATGACACCCAGGTTTCGTTGCACCTCCCCTTTTCCTAATCTGCCGCCATTCAGATAATATTCTGCCTTCGTGTTTTTGCCCCCAAAATGGATAACCTCACATTTATCCACATTATATTGCATCTGCCATGCATTTGCCCACTCACCTAACCTGTCCAAGTAACCCTGCAGCCTCTTAGCATCCTCCTCACAGATCACAGCACCACCCTTCTGCTGCATTTGAATGACTTCACATGACCGTAATATTTCTGCATTTAAATGACATGAAATGACGTGACAGTAACACTCCATTTGAATGACATTACATGACCTTAATACTCCTGCATTTGAATGACATGACATGACCATAACACTCCTCCATGTGAATGACATGACGTGGCTGTAAAACCCCTGCATATGAATGACATGACATGACAGTAACACTCCTGCATTTGAATGACATGGCATGACATGATCGTAAAATTCCTGCATATGAATGACATGACATTACAGTAACACTCCTGCATTTGAATAACGTGATGTGACACTCCTGCATTTGAATGACTTGACATGACCTTAACACTCCTGTATTTGAATGACATGGCATGACATGACCTTAACACTTCTGCATTTGAATGACATGACATGACCGTAACACTCCTCCATGTGAATAACATGACATGACAGTACATGACCGTAACACTCGTGCATTTGAATGACATGACATCACATGACCGTAACACGGCTGCATTTGAATCACATGGCATGATCATATCACTCCTGCACTTGAATGACATGATGAGATTAACACTCCTGTCTTTTCATGACATGACATGACCGTAACTGTCCTGCATTTGAATGACATGACTTGACATGCTATGACCATAAAATGCCTGCATTTGAATGACATGACCGTATCATGTGCATTTGAATGACATGACATGACCGTAACACTGCTGCATTTGTATGACATAACATGATCGCATCACTCCTGCACTTGAATGACATGACAGTACATGACCATAACACTCCTGCATTTGAATTACATGACGTGGCTAAAAAACCCCTGCATATGAATGACATGACATGACAGTAACACTCCTGCATTTGAATGACATGGCATGACATGATCGTAAAATTCCTGCATATGAATGACATGACATTACAGTAACACTCCTGCATTTGAATGACGTGATGTTACACTCCTGCATTTGAATGACTTGACATGACCGTAACAATCCTGTATTTGAATGGCATGACATGACCGTAACACTTCTGCATTTGAATGACATGACATGATCATCACACTCCAGCATTTAATGGCATGACATGACATGACATGACCGTAACACGTCTGCATTTGAATGACGTGACGTGACAGTAACAGTCCTGCCTTTCAATGGCATGACATGACCGTAAAACACCTGCATTTGAATGGCATGACATGACATGATCGAATCACTCCTGCACTTGAATGACATGACATGAGAGTAACACTCCTGTATTTGGAACGGCATGACAGGACTGTAACACTCCTGCATTTGAATGATTTGAAGTGACGTGACAGTAACACTCCTGCATTTGAATGATGTGACATGGCGTGACCATAACACTCCTACGTTTCAATGACATGGCATGACATTACAGTAATACTCCTGCATTTGAATGGCATGACATGACCGTAACACTTCTACATTTGAATGACATGACGTAACCGTAACACTCGTGCATTTGAATGCTGTAGTAACACTCCAGCATTTGGATGATATTACGTGATGTGATGTGACACTCCTGCATTTGAATAACATGACATGACAATAACACTCCTGCATTAGAATGACGTGGCATGACATAATATGACCAGAACACTCCTCCATTTGAATGACATGACATGATGTGACCATAACACTCCTGCATTTGAATGACATGACATGAGGGTAACAATCCTGCATTTGAATGACGTGACATGGCATGTCATGACACATGATGAGACATGACACACAATGCGACACATGATGGCATGACACGTTGACATGACATATTACATATGATTACATGGCATATGACATATGACATGATATGACATATGATGACATGATACATGACATGATATATGACATGACATGATATATGACATAAGATGATTGAGTGTAACGTAGCCAATTTTGCTGACTATAAAAAGATGGGAGGAAAGCAATGTGTGAGGAGGACACAAAACGTCTGCAAAAGGACATTGACAGGCTAAGTGAGTGGGCAAAAATTTGGCAGATGGAGTATAATGTTGGAAAGTGCGAGGTCATGCACTTTGGCAGAAAATATCAAAGAGAAAGGTTGCAAAATGCTGCAGTACAGCAGGACCTGGGAGTACTTGTGCATGAAACACAAAAGGATAGCATGCAGGTACAGCAAGTGATCAGGAAGGCCAATGGAATCTTGGCCGTTATTGCAAAGGGGATGGAGTGTAAAAGCAGGGAAGTCTTGCGACAGCTATACAAGATATTGATGACGCCACACCTGGAATACTGCCTGCAGTTTTGGTTTCCATATTTACGAAAGGATATACTTGCTTTGGAGGCAGTTCAGAGAAGGTTCACTAGGTTGATTCTGGGGATGAAGGGGTTTGACTTATAGGGAAGATTAAGAGGTGATCTTATTGAAACATATAAGATTATGAGGGGGCTTGACAAGGTGGATGCAGAGAGAATGTTTCCACTGATGGGGGAGGCTAGAACTAGAGGGCATGATCTTCGAATAAGGGGCTGCCCATTTAAAACGGAGATGAGGAGAAATTTCTTCTCAGAGGGTTGTAAATCTGTGGAATTCGCTGCCTCAGAGAGCTGTGGAAGCTGGGACATTGAATAAATTTAAGACAGAAATAGACAGTTTCTTAAATGATAAGGGAATAAGTGGTTATGGGGAGCAGGCGGGGAAGTGGAGCTGAGTCCATGATCCGATCAGCCATGATCTTATTGAATGGCAGAGCAGGCTCGAGGGGCCGTATGGCCCACTCCTGTTCGTATTTCTTATGTTCTTATGAACGTAATACCCCTGCATTTGCATGACATGACATGACACGACCGTAACACTCCTGCATTTGAATGATATGAATGTAACATTCCTGCATTTAAATGACATGACCCAACAGTCACACTCTTGTATTTGAATGGCGTGACATGGCACGGCACACTTATGATGCCAGAACCCTTTGTTGTGACAGTAACCACGGAAGAAATTCTCCAACAGCAACAAATGTTGGTCCTTACAAATCAATGGTGCCAAAGGGATGAGTTGATTCTGAACTGGGTATTTTATGGCCCCTCAGTGTGTATTATTAATAACATTTACTTAAAACAACCCATAAATTCTGTAATTTAATTCAATATCATCACACCTACAGGGAATCCCCCAAGCAGTTGGAGTCATACCCCAGTATAAACTCTTCCTGACCCCATGGGCAATATAAAACTTCTGTATTTTAATGCCTTTTTACATAGGCTTTTAGCTTGACAAGGTGGAAGATGCTAATACCAGCAGCAGAGCACATCACATTTTGGCATTGAACACTCCAAGTCAGGTATAACACAGTTAAATGTAGCGTAAAGCTTCATTCTGTCCAATGATGAGAGCCTAGGCTGCAATCTCCGAAGAATACTCCCTACTGCAGTGAAAGTTCCCATTTCTTACACCAGCCATCCAATATCTTCTCTCGGGGGAGATTGTGTGCTGTGGGATTATTCCTTCCAGAAGCTGGATTGAGATAATTCAGAACTAAAACATGCGAGAAACACTCAGTGGGTCAGTCAGCATCTGTGGAGAGTACAAATGAGTTAGCAATTAAGGTGTGGACTCTTCATCAGACTGGAAAAAATTACAGATAAACAGCATAGAATAAGGATTAGAGCAAAAGGAATGGGGAAGAAAAAAAACATGTACAGGTATATATGTGAGAGAGGTATTAGAATGATCCTTAAAGTATTTAAGATAACTAGGAAATGGTTAACCAGCTGAAGTGATATTAACATGGTACAATAGAAAAGAAGCCTACTAAATTAAATTAAAGATGTAAGAAACAACAACTTGTATTTATATAGCATCTTTTCAACATGTTAAAAGCTCCCAAGGCGCTTCATGGACGTGTTAGAAAACAAAATTTGGCACTGAGCCATTTGTCCTATTCGGACAGGTGTCCAAAAGCTTGTCAAAAAGATAGGTTTTAAAGAGCACCTTAAAGGAGGAGAGAAAGTTAGAGAGGCAGATAGGTTTAGGGAGGGAAATCCAGAACTTAGGGCCTAGGCAGCTGAAGGCAAAGCTGCCGTGGTGGAGTGATGAAAATCAGAGATGCACAAGAGGCTAGAATTGGAGGAGCACGGAGATCTCAGAAGGTTGTAAGACCAGAGGAGATTACAGAGATAGGGAGAGGCGAAGCCATGGAAGAATTTGAAAACAAGGTTGAGAATTTTAAACTCGAGGTGTTGCTGGACCAGGAGTCAGTATAGGCCAGCGAGACCAGGGGTGACCAATAAAACCAAATAATATGTGAACAGCTGAGGTACTAAGATGCCTGAGCTCTGCTTCAAATGGTGCAAAGGGGCTTTTAAATTCACCTGACCAGGCAGACTTGGTGTAACATCTCCTCTGAAAATCAACATCTTCAACAATGCATCACTCCCTCAGAATGGCACTGAACTGTCATTCTAGATTATGTGCTTGAGTCCTAGAGTGGGGATAAGCCCATGACCTTCTAACTCTGAGAGGAAAATGCAGCTACTGAACCAAACTGACATCTCCATGGAAACACCTATCTCCCTCGGCCAACTGTTTTGTTTTTTCCAGCTCATGCACTGTCACTCTTTTATTTCGAAGCTTGGAAAATGTTCAGAATAATTGGGCTTTCCTTGTCTTAAAATGTGTTTTTAAAGTCATTTTTTTCAGACAATCAAAGCCAAGACTTGAAAGATTTTTCTGGTTTGACTTATTTTTGAAGCAGAGAGGGGTGTGGAACAACCTGGCCTGTGGTGAGCCCTGGCTCACACATGGCACTGAAGAGGTATAAGCATATCCATGGCTGAGGGTAAACACCTCATTCTGGAGCTTTGTTTCCAGGTGTGTATGTGTGTGTCATTTTATTTTCATTTTGTTATCAAATAAAGAAATTCAGAAAACCATTGTTTAACTGATCTAAAGCACATGTGTTGGATGAATTGTTTTCATAGGAAATTACTTGAAAAATTGCCAAATTCTGAAAGAGTAATCTTCAGGGATATAAAGAGAGAAATGAGTGAGATTACAAAATTGTAGGATTGTTCAGCACTGTATGTGATGTAAACGGAATAGCTAGCTGAAACCGTCATCTAAATATATTGTACTGATCACTGCAAGCTGAAGCCTTCTCTGTCTAGGATTTGGAATTGCACTAATAGAAATGAGGTGCGCTTATTTAGATATTGCAGTGACGAGCTTTGGGGTAAAAGGATGGGGAAGTGCTGTATCGGTGAATATTGTTTTCATGCTCGCAACTATGGAGCCAATTTTCAGAAACAATGCAATCCTGAACGGACAGTTAAAATTGCCAATGATTATATAACTGCTCTGCAGAGTAGTTGTCACTGCAATATAATGTCTACCCAGTTAAAAGGAAAGAATGAAAGAATTTGTATAGCACCTTTCATGACCTCAGGACATCCCTTTACAACCAGTGAAGTACTTTGATGTGTAGTCACTGCTGTAATGAAAAAAAAACGCAGCAGCCAATATGCTCACAGCAAGGTCCAGCAAACAGCAAAGTAATATTGACCATGTAATATGTTTTTTTTAATGATGCTGGTTGAGGGATAAATATTGAGCAGAATGTCAGGGAGAACTCCCCTGCACTTTCTCAAATAGTACCATAGTATATTTTACATCCAGCTGAGAGGGCAGGTGGTGCCTTGGTATAATGTCTCATCGAAAGGTGGCACCTCCAACAGTGCAGCACTCCCTCAGTATTGCAATGAGCCATCAGCCTTGATTATGTACTCTGGAGTGACGCCTGAATCCATAACATCCTGACTTGGAGGCGAATGTGCCAAGGCAGAGACTTGGATGAATTTTTTTTATTATTCATTCATGAAATGTTAGCGTCGCTGGCAAGGTCAGTATTTATTGTCCAACTCTAAGTACCCTTGAGAAGGTGGCGGGGAGTCATCTTCTTGAACCACTGCAATCCTTGTGGTGAATGTACTTCCACAGTACTGTCTGGGAGAGAGTTCCAGGATATTGGCCCAGCGATGAAGAACTAACAGCGGTATATTTTCAACTCGGTATAGTGTCTGACTTGGAGGGGAACTTGCAGGTGGTGGTGTTCTCATGTGCCTACTGCCCTTGTCATTCTAGATGTCACGGGTTTTGGAGGTGCTTTCAAAGAAGCTTTGGAGAGATGCTATGGTGCATCTTGTAGAAGATATAGACTCCAGTCACAATGCGCCGGTGGTGGAGGGAGTGAATGTTTAAGGTGGTGGATGGGGCATCAATCAAGCAGGCTGCTTTGTCCTGGATGGTGTCGACCTTCTTGAGTGTTGTTGAAGCGGCAATCATCCAGGCAAGTGGAGAATATTCTATCACATTTCTGACTTGTGCCTGATGGTGGAAAGTCTTTGGGGAGACAGGAGGTGAGTCACTCGCCACAGAATACCCAGCCTCTGACTTGCTCTTGTAGCCATAGTATTTATGTGGCTGGTCCAGTTATGTTTCTGGTCAATGGTGACCGCCAGGGGATTCGGTGATTATAATGCCGTTGAATATCAAGGGGCGGTGATTAGACTCTATCTTGTTGGTGATGGTCATTGCCTGGCACTTGTGTGATGTGAATGTTACTTGCAACTTATCAGTCCAAGCCTGAATGTCGTTCAGGTCTTGCTGCATGTGGGCATGGACTGCTTCATTATCTAATGAGTTGCGAATGGAACTGAACACTGTGCAATCATCAGCAAACATTCCCACTTCTGACCTTATGATGGAGTGAAGGTCATTGATGAAGCAGCTGAAGATGGTTGGGCCTAGCACACTGACCTGAGAAACTCCTGCAGAAATGTCCTGGGGCTTTGATGATTGGCCTCCAACAACCACAACCATCTTCATGTGTGCTAGGTCTGATTCTAGCCAGATGAGAGTTTTCCCATTGATTTCCATTGACTTAACTTTACTAGGGAGCCTTGATGCCACACTCGGTCAAATGCTGCCTTGATGTCAAGAGCAATCAATCGCCTCACCTTTGGAATTCAGCTCTTTTGCCCATGTTTGGACAAAGACTGTAATGAGTGGTCCTGGCGGAACCCAAACTGAGCACCGGTGAGCAGGTTATTGATGAGTACGTGCCGCTTGATAGCACTGTTGACGACATCTTCCATCACTTTGCTGAAGATTGAGAGTAGACTGATGGCGCAATAATTGGCCAGATTGGATTTGTCCTGTTTTTTTAGCCAGGACATACTGAGCAATTTTACTACATTGTCGGGTAGGTGCCAGTGTTGTAGCTGTACTGGAACAGCTTGGCCAGAGGTGCTGCTAGTTCTGCAGCACAAGTCTTCAGCACAACAGCCGGGATGTTGTCAGGCCCATAGCCTTTACTGTATCCAGTGAGCTCAGCTGTTTCTTGATATCACGTGGAGTGAATCGAATTGCCTGCGTACTGGCTTCTGTGATGGTGGCGACCTCAGAAGGAGGCCGAGATGTGTCATCCACATGAAATGGAAGACTATCATTATTGGTCGGACATAAGGCGACACCGGTTATAATAATTTGAATAACAAGGGAACTCAGATTTCATCTTTTTACAAATATTTGTGAAATAAGTTATGAGGAAAGGCCATTGAAAGGGACAGCATTGATGGATTCAAGAGGTGAATATATGTATTTCTAGAGAAAGAAAAGATTGAGGGTAAGCTGGAGTGGCGATGGATTGATCGATCAACAAAGGATCTTTTCCTAAAAATATTTATGCCTATATACAGCAGGAGT
Source organism: Pristiophorus japonicus (assembly GCF_044704955.1). Classification (NCBI taxonomy): domain Eukaryota; kingdom Metazoa; phylum Chordata; class Chondrichthyes; family Pristiophoridae; genus Pristiophorus; species Pristiophorus japonicus. The sequence continues at coordinate 89,654,413 of NC_091983.1, forward strand.
CACAACAGCATATTTCCCCATCCCATTATGAGAAAGTGGGACCAGTGGGCTGTCATCTTTGTGCTTGCAGAAATCGCAAACTGCTGATCAGGTTGGCTCTTCCTGGGTAAGCTTCATTACATATTCACAATGAGCTCCTGGCCTGGATTAGACCTGGCTCACTGATTGCACTGGGTCGGAAATACTATGCAGCTTTGGGTGGTAAACATAGAAACATAGAAAATAGGTGCAGGAGTAGGCCATTCGGCCCTTCGAACCTGCACCGCCATTCAATGAGTTCATGGTTGAACATGCAACTTCAGTACCCCATTCCTGCTTTCTCGCCATGCCCCTTGATCCCCCTAGTAGTAAGGACTTCATCTAACTCCTTTTTGAATATATTTAGTGAATTGGTCTTAATAACTTTCTGTGGTAGAGAATTCCACAGGTTCACTACTCTCTGGGTGAAGAAGTTTCTCCTCATCTCGGTCCTAAATGGCTTACCCCTTATCCTTACACTGTGACCCCTGGTTCCGGACTTCCCCAACATTGGGAACATTCTTCCTGCATCTAAATTTTAAACGTTTCTATGAGATCTCCTCTCATTCTTCTGAACTCCAGTGAATACAAGCCCTGTTGATCCAGTCTTTCTTGAAAGGTCAGTCCCGCCATCCCAGGAATCAGTCTGGTGAACCTTCGCTGCACTCCCTCAATAGCAAGAATGTCCTTCTTCAAGTTAGGAGACCAAAACTGTACACAATACTCCAAGTGTGGCCTCACCAAGGCCCTGTACAACTGTAGTAACACCTCACTGGCCCTGTACTCAAATCCCCTCGCTATGAAGGCCAACATGCCATTTGCTTTCTTAACCGCCTACTGTACCTGCATGCCAACCTTCAATGACTGATGTACCATGACACCCAGGTCTCGTTGCACCTCCCCTTTTCCTAATCTGTCACCATTCAGATAATAGTCTGTCTCTCTGTTTTTACCACCAAAGTGGATAACCTCACATTTATCCACATTATACTTCATCTGCCATGCATTTTCCCACTCACCTAACCTATCCAAGTCACTCTGCAACCTCATAGCATCCTCCTCGCAGCTCACACTGCCACCCAACTTAGTGTCATCCACAAATTTGGAGATACTACTTTTAATCCTGTACTACATTTAAAAGCTGTAGCAGTGCAATAAAGGATAAAGGAGAGCACAATGCAATGGGGAAGAAGAAAGGAGAGAAGAGTGTTGGTATTTGTTTGCAACAAATAAAATGGCTAAACATGTAACTGTGGAACTGCTGCTACATAAAGTGAGCAGAAGAATGGTTGACCCTTTGATATAGGAAAACCTGAACTGTCTGAAAGGAGGCAGCACAAAAGGGCCTATTTTCTGAACATCCAAAAACGGCTTTTCATTCACAATACATCTGGTATTGCAGGTTAACCACAGCGAACAATGATTCTTTGTGTCATTGAGGCATCCACCAGAAATAGTATGGGAATACAGTGCATATTCATGATTTCTCCATCAGTGGAACACCACCATACTAATGGACTGTAATTCAGACTAAATTGCTAATTTGCATTTACTGTTAATAATTTCTTACCAGAGGAGTATAGCAAATACATAGGAACAGAAGTAGGCCATTCAGCCCCTAGAGCCTGCTCCACCGTTCACTTAGATCGTGGCTGATCTGTATCGTATCTCCGTTTACCTGCCTTTGTCCCATATTCCTTAATCCCTTGTCAATCTCAGTTTTGAAAATTTCAGTTGACCTAGCCTCAACAGCTTTTTGGGGGAAAGAGTTCCAGATTTCAATTACTGTTTATGTGAAGAAATGCTTCTAACATCACGCCCGAACAACCGAGGTCTAATTTTAAGGTTGTTCCCATTGTTCTGGACTCCCCCACCAGAGAAAATAATTTCTCTCTATCTAGCTTATCAACTCCTTTAATCATCTTAAACACCTCACTGAATTCACTCTTAATCTTCTACACTCAATGGAATACCAGCCTATTCTATGCAACTTGTCCTCATAATTTAACCCCTTTAGCCTCAGTATCATTCTACACTGCATCCATTCCAAGGCTAATATATCCTTCATGAGGTGCGGTGCCCAAAACTGAACGCAGTACTCCAGATGGGGGCTAACCAGAGCTTTATACAACTGTAGCTTAACTACCACCCTACAGCACGTAACTTTACATCATCTTCTCTATAGTAATACTGTATTTAACTTGATACCAACTGTTCCAAAACAGTAGAATTGCCAAAATCTTAGCAGTTGTCTTAAGTGAGTTTTGAACATGATGAACAGCTTTATTTAGGAAATAATCTTCAGAGACCCCATGAGCCACTAACACAAAAAGCAATAAAGCCAATTAAAAAAAAAAATGAAGAGCATGAGACACCAGTTTGGCTATTTGTGTCTCTTTCTTTTAATGTCCAAGCTGGCATAAAGGTATTCTTCACAGTGAATCAAAACAGTTCCACTTCAAATTGCTTCTTGCAGAGGCACGTCTGAAGTGAGAAGAATTTACAGATGTAAATAACTTTTAGCAACAAAATAAACCTAGCCAAATGATTTGCTTTGATCAGACTTGGATCCAAGACAATTTGTGTATTCTCCTGTTCTGGCTCAGGAAACAATTGCTTCTTAAAAATGCAGATGACGGTTGTGTACGTACTTCATTCCAGCATAACTGGGGTAGCTGCTGCAGTGGAAGAGGGGAGGAATTTTGTGTGGCACTTAGCTGCACAGTGAAGGGGCCATGCTTCGAGACAGAGGTATGTATTTTACTCGCCTACTGCCTCAAAAGAAGACAAAGCATTCCAGTGCCTACAGCAAGCCACAAATTCAGACAAAAAATATTAAATATGAAACTTCTTAGGAATTGAAACGAGACAGGCCAAGGATTCATTACAGCAGGTGTATAAACAATTAATAAAGATATTGATATTGCCACAACTTACACAAAGTTGCAAACAAAAGAGGAACAAAAATGGTGCAGAGTGGATATAGAACGTGGTACAAAGTGAAACATATTATATTTGGGCCATTATATCACTGGTTCAAAGATGAAGCAGTTGGTCCTGAAATTCCTGGGGAGGCCTTGGGAGCGTTTTTACATGACATAAGATATACGGCACAGAAACAGGCCATTCGACCCAACCAGTCCTTCCCAGCGTTTATGCTCCACTCAAGCCTCCTCCCGTCTTTCCTCATATCAATCTATCAGCATAACTCTCTATCCCCATCTCTCGCTTATGCTTGCCCAACCTCCCCTTAAATGCAGCTATACTATTCGTGTCAACCACTCCTTGTGATAGCGAGTTCACATCCTCACCACTCTTTGGGTAAAAAAGTTTCTTCTGAATTCCCTATTTGATTTTCATAAGAACATAAGAAATAGGAACAGGAGTAGGCCATACGGCCCCTCGAGCCTGCTCCGCCATTCAATAAGATCATGGCTGATCTGATCATGGACCCAGCTCCACTTCCCCGCCCGCTCCCCATAATATCAGAACATAAGAACATATGTTCCCCCTTATCCCCTTATCATTTAAGAAACTGTCTATTTCTGTCTTAAATTTATTCAATGTCCCAGCTTCCACAGCTCTCTGAGGCAGCGAATTCCACAGATTTACAACCCTCTGAGAGAAGAAATTTCTCCTCATCTGTTTTAAATGGGCGGCCCCTTATTCTAAGATCATGCCCTCTAGTTCTAGTCTCCCCCATCAGTGGAAACATCCTCTCTGCATTCACCTTGTCAAGCCCCCTCATAATCTTATACGTTTCGATAAGATCACCTCTCATTCTTCTGAATTCCAATGAGTAGAGGCCCAATTTACTCAACCTTTCCTCATAAGTCAAACCCCCTCATCCCCGGAATCAACCTTGTGAACCTTCTCTGAACTGCCTCCAAAGCAAATACATCCTTTCGTAAATATGGAAACCAAAATTGCACGCAGGCCTCACCAATACCTTATATAGCTGTAGCAAGACTTCCCAGCTTTTATACTCCATTACCTTTGCAATAAAGGCCAAGATACCATTGGCCTTCCTGATCATCTGCTGTATCTGCATACTATCCTTTTGTGTTTCATCCACAAGTACCCCCAGGTCCTGCTGTACTGCGGCACTTTGCAATCTTTCTCCATTTAAATAATAACTTGCTTTTTGATTCTTTCTGCCAAAGTGCATGACCTCACACTTTCCAACATTATACTCCATCTGCCACATTTTTGCCCAATCTCTTCGCCTGTCTATGTCCTTTCGCAGATTTTTTGTGTCCTCCTCACACATTGCTTTTCCTCCCAAATTTGTATCGTCAGCAAACTTGGCTACGTTACACTCAGTCCCTTCTTCCAAGTCGTTAATATAGATTGTAAATAGTTGGGGTCCCAGCAGTGATCCCTGTGGCACCCCACTAGTTACTGGTTGCTAACCAGAGAAAGAACCATTTATCCTGACTCTCTGTTCTCTGTTAGCCAATCCTCTATCCATGCTAATATATTACCCCCAACCCCGTGAACTTTTATCTTGTGCAGTAACCTTTTATGTGGCACCTTGCCAAATGCCTTCTGAAAGTCCAAATACACCACATCCACTGGTTCCCCTTTATCCACCCTGTCCGTTACATCCTCAAAGAATGGCAGCAAATTTGTCAAACATGACTTCCTCTTCATAAATCCATACTGACTCTGTCTTGGTGACTATCTTATATTGATGGCCTCTAGTTATGTTCTTCCCCACAAGTGGAAGCATTCTCTCTGCATCCATTCTGTCAAAACCTTTTATAATTTGAAAGACCTCTATTAGGTCACCTCTCAGCCTTCTTTTTTCAAGAGAAAAGAGACTCAGCCTGTTCATCCTTTCCTGATATGTAGACCCTCACAGTTCTGGTATCATCCTTGTAAATCTTTTCTGCACCCTCTCCAGTGCCTCTATATCTTTTCATAATATGGCGACCAGAACTGTACGCAGTGCTCTAAGTGTGGTCTAACCAATGCTCGATACAGATTTAGCATAATTTTTCAATTCAATTCTATGCCTCTAGAAATAAACCCTAGTGCTTTGTTTGCATTTTTAATGGCTTTGCGAACCTATGTCGCAACGTTTAGTGATTGTGTGCATTCATTCCTAAACCCCACCTAGACCCTCACCCTCCAAGTAATATGTGACCTCCCTATTCTTCCTACCAAAATGAAATACCTCACATTTATCTGTGTTGAACTTCATTTGTAAATTATATCCCCATTCTGCAAGTTTATTTATGTCCTCCTGTAATTTGTTGCAGTCCTCCTCAGTGTTGATTATCCCACCCCACCCCCCAATTTGGTGCCATTCGCAAATTTAGAAATTGTGTTTTTGATTCCAAAATCTAAATCATTAATGTAATTGTGAACAACACTAGTCCCAGCTCTGATCCTTGTGGAAAACCACTACCCATCTTCTGCCACTCTGATGAGCTACCCTTTACCCCTACTCTCTGCTTTCTGTCTTGAAGCCAGCTTGCGATCCATTCTGATACTTGTCCCCTGACTCCGCATTCTCTGACCTTGATCATAAGTCTATTATGGGGCACCTTATTGAAGGCCTTTTGAAAATCTAGATAAATTATATTTACTGCACTGCCATTGTCTTACAGACAGAAATGGGAGAATTTGTAATGGGGAACAAGGAAATGGCAGAACAATTAAATAAATACTTTAGTTCTGTCTTTACGGAAGAGGACACAAATAACGTCCTACAAATGCTAGGGAATCAAGGGTCTAGTGAGCAAGAGGAATTAAAGGAAATGATAATTAGTAAGAAAATAGTGCTGGAGAAACTAATGGGACTGAAGGCAGATAAATCCCCAGGGCCTGATGATCTGCATCCCAGAATACTAAAAGAGGTAGCCATGGAAATAGTAGATGCATTGGTTGTCATCTTCCAAAATTCTATAGATTATGGAACAGTTCCTGCAGATTGGAGGGTGGCAAATGTAACCCTACTATTTAAAAATAGGAGGGAGAGAGAAAATAGGGAACTACAGACTGGTTAGCCTGACATCAGTAGCAGGGAAAATGCTGGAGTCTTTTATAAAGGGTGTGATAACGGCACACTTAGATAATATCAACGGGATTAAACAAAGTCAACATGGATTTATGAAAGGAAAATCATGTTTGACAAACTTATTGGAGTTTTTTAAGGATGTAACTGATAGAATAGATAAGGGAGAACTAGTGGATGTAGTTTTTCAGGGGCTTTTCAGAAGTCCCACATAAGAGGTTAGTGTGCAAAATTAAAGCACATAGGATTGGGGATAATGTACTGGCATGGATTGAAAATTGGTTAACTGACAGGAAACAGAGAGTAGGAATAAACAGGTCTTTTTCAGGAGGCGGGCAGTGACTAGTGGGGTACCTGGGCCCCTATATATATTATAAATGAGGGAACCAAATGTAATATTTCCAAGTTTGCTGACGACACAAAACTAGGTGGGATTGTGAGTTGTGAGGTGGATGCAAAGACGCTGCAAGGCATTTAGATAGGTTGAGTGAATGGGCAAACACATGGCAGGTGCTGTATAACGTGGATAAATGTGAAGTTATCCACTTTGATAGGAAAAACATAAGGACAAAGTATTATTTAAATGGCGATGGCTTGAGAAGTGTTGATGTACAGAGGGACCTGGGTGTCCTTGTACACCAGTCATTGAAAGTAAACATGCAGATGCAGCAAGCAGTTAGGAAGGCAAATAGTATATTGACCTTCATTGCAAAAGGGTTTGAATACAAGAGCAAGGATGTCTTACTACAATTATACAGGGCCTTGGTGAGACCGCACCTGGAGTAATGTGTGCAGTTTTGGTCTCCTTACCTAAGAAAGGATATACTTGCCATAGAGGGAGTGCGGCGAAGATTTACCAGATTGATTGCTGGGATGGCAGGACTGTCGTATGAGGAGAGATAGGGTGGAATAGGCTTGTATTCACTAGAGTTTAGAAAAATGAGAGGGAATCTCATTGAAACGTATAAATTTCTGAATGGGTTGGATAGACTGGATGCGGGGAGGATGTTTCCCCTGGCTGGGAAGTGTAGAACACAGTCTCAGGATACAGGGTAGGAAATTTAGGACCGAGATGAGGAGAAATGTTTTCACTCAGAGGATGGTGAACCTGTGGAGGCCAAGTCACTGAATATAGTTGAGAGGGAGATAGATAGATTTCTAGAAAAAAAAAGGCATCAAGGGTTATGGGGAAAAAAACAGGAATATGGTGTTGAGATAGAGGATCAGCTATGATCCTATTGAATGGTGGTGCAGACTTGAAGGGCCGAATAGCCTACTACTGCTCCTAAGTTCTATGTTTCTATGTCTACTCTCTCTGTTACCTCTTCAAAAAATTCAAAGACGTTGATCGATTAAGACTTTCCAGGCTATATTTTATGCTATTTTGTGCCTCGATTTGTGCCCTGGTGAGGTGGTAAATGGTATTTCTGGGCGTCAAATGGGGCATCCAGGATTTAGCGCCCACCCAGAAGTTTTGACAATGTTTTTGCAGCTGCGCCAAAAATTATCACCCCACCTTTCGTTTTGACCATCACGATGACGTAAATCGTCGTGTAAGGCTGTGCCAGTGCCCCGGGTGGAACTTTTGGCTCTAACGCCTGATTTTGCGACTGCCCCAGGAACCGACTGAAAAATACAAGCGATCCCAGGGTGCAGCAGGCGCAATCGGCGGGATATTTAAAGGGAGGCTGGAGGACCTTGTATCGCAATTGTCAGTGACTGCCACAGTTGCGTGCAGAACGCTGCATGAGTCTACAGTTTAAAGCGACACTTTTATGTGACTTAACCCTTTGTTTTCAAGGTCAATAAGAGATTTCAATGGGGGCAATGCTAGTTCACCAGCAAATCATGCTGGTTGCTATTGGCTGGCGGCTTCAAGCTGGAAGAAGGGTTCTTGTCCATGGTGGGCAATGGAATTGAAGAAGTCACAGACGTTTGGGGAGGAGGCCTTATCCCCCATGGGTTTACAGGGAGCATCACTCATATCTCCACATTTCTGATGTGCAGTGCATTTGAAGGCTGCGCTTCAGAAAATAAGTGCTGACAGAGATATGCCAACTACTACAGGCAGACCTACAGCCTACCAGCACCAACTGGACTGCGCTGCCCGTCGAGGTGAAGGTTACAGTGAAGATGGCCTTCTATGCCTTCGGCTCCTTCCAAGCAGCAGCAGGCGACATATGCAGCAACTCGCTGCACGTTGCTGCATTTGCCAGATGACAAAGGCACTGTACGCACGCAGAATGGACTTCATGAAGCTTCTCAAGAGCAGGGACAGCCAGAATGAGAGGGTCTAGGGTTTGGACGATTTGCAGACTTCCCCAAGGTTCAAGGTGCCATTGACTGTACTCACGTCGCCTTGCTAGCACCAACACAGAACGTAGAGGTCATCCGAAACCGAAAGAGATCCCACTACCTCAATGTTCAGCTGGTATGCGACCACACTCAGCACATCCTCACAGTCAATGCCCGGTATCCAGGGAGCACACATGATGCTTTCATCTTACATGAGAGCAGCGTCTCACAGATGTTTCAGCGACAAAGACAAGGGTAGGGCTGGCTGATCAGGAACAAAGGATACAGCCTGGCCACCTGACTCATGACCCCCCCCCCCCTCCGGAACCCCGCTACAGAAGCCAAATAACGCTATTAATGACAGCCATGCAGCCACCCGCAACATCATTGAACAGACAATTGATATGCTGAAGCAGTGCTTCTGATGCCTGAACCGCTCTAGTGGCAGCCTTAATTACTCCCCTCAACAGGTCTCCGAGTTCATTGTCATGTGCTGCATGCTACACAACCTAGCCATCATGAGGGGACAGGTATTGTAATGGGGATTGCACGACTACTAGCGGGCAGGAGGAGGAGGACGAGGATGAGGAGCCTGCCGAGGAACCCATACTGCATCCACCACAAGGGAGGCAGCATGGAGATGTGGCCGCAGCAAGAGCCTTACGTCAGCAGCTCATCATTGAGGGGTTTACTTGAATGGGGAAGGGGAGGTTGAGGCATTGCCTTGTTACTCTATGCCACCATGCGAGCTATTCTACATCTGATTCTGCAAATGAGACACAAGACAGCAATATCAAAGGTCAAACAACAAATTTGAGCAAGGTGCAACAGTTTAAATTTGCCCCCACCCCTCAAAACCCAAAACTATACAATGGTTAAAGACTTATGAACACAGAACTGATCCCTGCAGTCAGCAACATGTAAATTAACATAAATCTGCTCCCTGCACTCAACAACATCTAAAGTAACACAAAACTGCTTCATGCAATGAACAAAATGTAAGGTCACACAAAACTGCTTCATGCAGTGAACAAAAAGTGAAGTCACACTACCCTGCTTCATGCACCAACACCATTGAACAGGAGTGCATTGTTATCACACTATGCACATTCCTAGCAATTAAGTGTTGCTAGCCCTTAATGGGTTTTCGTGACCATTTACCCCCCTTCCCTTCAACCACCACCCATGCCTGCTGCTCCTCTTCAATGATGCCTGAGGGCATACAGCAAGGCTGCTGGAGGGCTGCTGTGTTGGGGGCCCAGACAATGTAGAAGGCATCAGAGGATGCAATGGACCAGCTCCTGGCCTGGAAGGCCCGGCTTTCAACTGGGGCGCCTCTTCCTCGGCATTACCAATCACAGGTGGCTGGGGTGTCAACTGCGTATGGTGTATGGTCGCCGAGTGAGTGGTGGGAGCCACAATTCTGTCATCGTGAGGAAGGACAGCACCTGCCATTTCCCTGGAGCCACTGACTCTCTGACGGGGCTGGACCTTAGCAACCGGAGCATGATGTCACCCCACAACTTGCTGGCCTGCTTTGGTACTGTCACTTCCCGTTGGACAGTGGGGAATGCAGAGAGTATGGATGCAAATGTGGACTGCATCACCTGCCCAAGTTCAAGCAAAGCTTATGCCTGTGATGCGCCCGAGTCTTAGATGTGATCTTATGTTCTTATATGCTTAACATAGTAGAATAGGTGATAGTGTGTGAATGTTCTAGTGGATTCCATTCAATCTGCTTGGATCTAGCATATGCTTTGTCAAAATGTATTCGCAAGTTAGAGGCATCTAACATGGGGGCTGTAGGTGAACTTTCAGAAAGCAATAGGAACAGTTGGAATGTATTGCGAGGGACGATGTTAATAACACAAATAATGTGCATACATCATTAAAAGCCAATGGGTGCCAAAGTAAGCCTTTATCTTTGTTATGCATTGTCAAAGCCACCCCACAGAGTGTTGAGAGGGATCAGATGCATGACAAACTTCACATAATGTGTGAGATTAATGTTAGAAGTCATGGAGGCATGCGTAGATGCAAATGGTACAGACCCTGACCATGCTCGTGAGGTCGTTGAACTTTTTTCTGCACTGTGTGCCAGTCCTGGGCACAGTGTCTGCAGCAGATACCTCCTGTACAATGTCACTCCATATCCGTTTAAAGGCAGGAGGGCGTGGTCTGGCTCCCCCAGCAAGATGAAGTGAGGCCCACCTCCTCTCCACCACGCTCACCAATGCTTCACGAGCTTCCTGGCTGAAGCACCTGGCACGCTGCCTTCCTTCCAGCTCCTCCATCTCAGCAGAAGTGGCTGAAGTGGGGTGGTTTAAATGTGCATGCACGCAGGAAGCTGGCACGCCCTGCACTTGCATTTGCGACCGGAAAAGAAACCAAGAAGAAAAAAATATACATATATATTTCAATATACCTGTGCAAAATGGCCACCTCCTTCAATGCCTAAGGTTTTGGCTTGGGTGCACAAAATTATTTCGTGCAATGCCTCTCTTAACACCAACATGCCTCCAGATCACGTTTTTGCTGAAAATTCCTGACAAGGGCGCAAACTATTTTCCATGATAACTTTCACGCCCCGCCGCGAATAGCGTCCTGAAATACAAATAGCCGAAGATCCAGCCTTCCCAATTCATTATTATATTTTTGGTTTCTAGATGTTCTCCTATTTTCTCCATTAGTCGGGATTCCATTATTTTTCCTACCACTAATGTTAGTTCTATAGGTCTATAATTCTTTGGACTTGTCTTGTTCTATCCTCCTTCTTGAATATAAGCTAGCTATCTGCAGTTCTCTTGCACTACACCTTTTTCGAATGAATTATTAAATATGTGAAGTAATACCTCTACTATCTCTTCCATAGCTTCTTTTAAAATGCGTGGATGCAATCCATCCAGACCAGTGATTTTATCCTCTTTGAGTTTGATTAGTTTATTTAATATATCCCCTCGTTTTATTTTAAATGCACTTATCTCATTACTAATCTCATCTTCCAATGTCATGTCAACCTATTCTATCTCCCTGGTAAATACTGAGGCAAAATAATTATTGAATATTTCTGCCATCTCTCTATTGTTACCTGTTGTATTATTTTGTCTATCCCTTAATGGTCCTATTCCCATCCCAACCTTTTTTTTTTATTGCTGTGCCTGTAAAATATTTTACTATTTTGTTTTGTGTTCCTTGATAATTTAATTTCATAGTTGTTTTTTACTTCTCTCCTAATCTCTTCATATTCTCCCTTATCATGCACTCCCCTGCTGTCCATGTACTTAATGTATGCCTTTTTCCTTACCCTCAATTGTTCACTTATGGCTTTATTCATCCATGGAGTCTCATTAGTGTTTCGTTTGTTCTTTCCATTAAGCCGAATATATTGTTCCTGCAATCTGTTGAACAATATTTTAAATGTTTCCCATTGCTGTTCTACATCATTGTTTGCCAATATTGTTGCCTGTATTATTTTCTCAAGTTCTATTTTCAGCCACTCAAAATCAACTTTCCTCCATTCTACTAACCTGGTTTTCACCATACTTATGTCCTTCTCAATTATCATCTTAAAGCATGTTACATTATGGCCACTATTGTCTAGATGTTCCCCTACTTTTACTTCTCTTATCTGCTTTGGTTCATTCCCCATTACTAGATCCAATAGTGAATCCTCCCTTGTTGGGCTTTTCACATATTGGGTTAGAAAGGAGTCCTGTACACTTTGTAGGAACTCCATTCCCTTATCTCCTTTACCTACCTCTTCTGTCCAATTAACATTTGGGTAGTTGAAATCCCCCATGATTATTATTCTATGTTTTTTACTCATTTCTCTAATTTGTCTGCATATTTCTTCCTCCACCTCCCTTCCACTGGTCTGTAGACTACACCTATTAGTGTGATTAATACTTTATTATCTTTTATCTCTATCCATATGGATTCTAATTTTGTCTTGCTGATAGCTGCATCACTTTTTTCTGCTGTCATTATATCCCTAATATGTACAGCTACTCCACCTCTCCTTTTTCCCTCTCTATCATATGTTATACCCTGCAATGTTTAATTCCAAGTCCTGATTTTTCTGTAGCCATGTCTCAGTAATCGCTACTATGTCTGGTTCCTCGCAATGCATGATTGCCTACAGCTTCCCTGATTTATTACAGACACTGTGTGTATTGCTTTACAGACAGTTTAACTCATTTTTAATAGAATTTCATCTCAGTTTATGTTTAATCATCTTTTTAGACTCCCGTTTTATAATTCTATTTACTCCCTTGTCATCAATGTCCTCCCTGACTTTATTCTTTCCTATGCTCTCTTTTCCTGTTTTGTTTATATTTAGGCTGGTTATGTTTTTTGTAGACCTCCTTCCCAATCTTACTAGTTTAAAGCCTTTGCCACCTCCCTATCTACCCTTTCCATTTGGACAAGGGTCCTGTTCCAGTTCTGGTGCAGCTCCTTCCTGTCCCAGAACTGGTGTGAGTGTCCCTTGAAAAGGATCCCCTCGTTCCCACACCAGCCTTTTAGCCACGTGTTCATTCTCCTGATCTGTCTGCTTCTATGCCAATTTGCACATGCTCCTGATAGTCTTTCAGCAGGACCTCCTCCCTGTTCCTACCTATGTCATTTGTTCGAACATGGACCACGACAACTGGACTTAGCCCTCTCTTTCCAAGATCCTCTCCAGCCGCCATGAGATATCCCTTATCCTGGCACCAGGTCGGCAACACACTCTTCGGGCTTCTCATTCTTGGCTGCAGAAGACGCTACCTATTCCCCTAATTATAGAGTCCCCTATTACTATTACATTTCTATTCTGCTCTTCCAACCCCCCCCCCCCGCCATTGGACAGCCTTCTGAGCCACGGCGCCTTGGTCTGCATTATAGCTGTCCTCCCTGCCGTCTTTCTCCTTGGTCCTCACAGGTAGCGAATATATTATACCTGTTGGACAGGACCAGTGTCTGTGGGACCTCCTTCTCAAACTTTCCTAAATCCCTGCTACCCGGCTCCCTAACAGTCACACACTCCCTTTCCTGAACCTGTGCTTTCCTCGGGGGATGTGACTGTATTCTGGAGAAAACTGTCCAGAAATTCCTCCCCCTCCTTTATGTGTCAGAGTGTCTCCAACTCGCACTCCAGCTCAATGACTGTGAGCCGGAGAGGTTTGAGATGGCGACACCTCCTCCAGACGTGTTTCCTCGGGACAGTCTCACTGTCCACAAACTCCCACATACTGCAGTCCAGACACGCAACCTGCTCTGCCATATCTTCGTCAGCCTTATTTTATTTATGTAATTAGTTAAACTCTTTATTCAATGATTATTTATAGTGATATTAATTAGTTTAACTCGTTAAGCTATAAATTTAATACAGTACGTTATAGTTTCCCAGTCCTTGTTTAATAACAGTCCGAGGTTAGAGAGAAAAAAAACCTTAATACTCACCAACCAATCACCTACCTGCAGTCCTGTGATATCACTCCTTGATTCTTTTATGCTCTCTTTCTCTCTCTCACTCTCCTTCGCTCCTGCTCCTTTTATCCTTACCGCTCTCACTGGACCCGCTCTTGTTCTGGTGTTGATCTGGGTGGAGCAGAAATTATGTCCACACACTTGCACCATAGCTGACCATGTCCAAAATCATGGAGTCTGTCTAATTTAAATATTGTAGATAGGTGTCAACATTCCAGCGCAGCTAGGATTCCTGTCCCAGTGACAGAAATGCCGGGGAGGGGGCGCGCAGGGGAGCGGGGAGAAGGCTGGGGAACCTATTAGCATCATAGAAACATAGAAACATAGAAAATAGGTGCAGGAGTAGGCCATGCGGCCCTTCTAGCCTGCACCGCCATTCAATGAGTTCATGGCTGAACATTCAACTACAGTACCCCATTACTGCTTTCTCGCCATACCCCTTGATCCCCCTAGTAGTAAGGACCTCATCTAACTCCTTTTTGAATATATTTAGTGAATTGGCCTCAACAACTTTCTGTGGTAGAGAATTCCACAGGTTCACCACTCTCTGGGTGAAGAAGTTCCTCCGCATCTCGGTCCTAAATGGCTTACCCCTTATCCTTAGACTGTGACCTCTGGTTCTGGACTTCCCCAACATTGGGAACATTCTTCCTGCATCTAACCTGTCTAACCCCGTCAGAATTTTAAATGTTTCTATGAGGTCCCCTCTCATTCTTCTGAACTCCAGTGAATACAAGCCCAGTTGATCAAGTCTTTCTTGATAGGTCAGTCCCGCCATCCCGGGAATCAGTCTGGTGAACCTTCGCTGCACTCCCTCAATAGCAAGAATGTCCTTCCTCAGGTTAGGAGACCAAAACTGTACACAATACTCCAGGTGTGGCCTCACCAATGCCCTGTACAACTATAGCAACACCTCACTGCCCCTGTACTCAAATCCCCTTGCTATGAAGGCCAACATGCCATTTGCTTTCTTAACCGCCTGCTGCACCTGCATGCCAACCTTCAATGACTGATGTACCACGACACCCAGGTCTCTTTGCACCTCCCCTTTTCCTAATCTGTCACCATTCAGATAATAGTCTGTCTCTCTGTTTTTACCACCAAAGTGGATAACCTCACATTTATCCACATTATACTTCATCTGCCATGCATTTGCCCACTCACCTAACCTATCCAAGTCGCTCTGCAGCCTCACAGCATCCTCCTCGCAGCTCACACTGCCACCCAACTTAGTATCATCTGCAAATTTGGAGATACTACATTTAATCCCCTCATCTAAATCATTAATGTACACTGTAAACAGCTGGGGCCCCAGCACAGAACCTTGCGTTACCCCACTAGTCACTGCCTGCCATTCTGAAAAGTACCCATTTACTCCTACTCTTTGCTTCCTGTCTGACAACCAGTTCTCAATCCATGTCAGCACACTACCCCCAATCCCATGTGCTCTAACTTTGCACATCAATCTCTTGTGTGGGACCTTGTCGAACGCCTTCTGAAAGTCCAAATATACCACATCAACTGGTTCTCCCTTGTCCACTCTACTGGAAACATCCTCAAAAAATTCCAGAAGATTTGTCAAGCATGATTTCCCTTTCACAAATCCATGCTGACTTGGACCTATCATGTCACCTCTTTCCAAATGCACTGCTATGACATCCTTAATAATTGATTCCATCATTTTACCCACTACCGATGTCAGGCTGACCGGTCTATAATTCCCTGTTTTCTCTCTCCCTCCTTTTTTAAAAAGTGGGGTTACATTAGCTACCCTCCACTCTATAGGAACTGATCCAGACTCAATGGAATGTTGGAAAATGACTGTCAATGCATCCACTATTTCCAAGGCCACCTCCTTAAGTACTCTGGGATGCAGTCCATCAGGCCCTGGGGATTTATCGGCCTTCAATCCCATCAATTTCCCCAACACAATTTCCCGGCTAATAAGGATTTCCCTCAGTTCCTCCTCCTTACTAGACCCCCCGACCCCTTTTATAACCAGAAGGTTGTTTGTGTCCTCCTTCATGAATACCGAACCAAAGTACTTGTTCAATTGGTCCGCCATTTCTTTGTTCCCCGTTATGACTTCCCCTGATTCTGACTGCAGGGGACCTACATTTGTCTTTACTAACCTTTTCCTCTTTACATATCTATAGAAAGTTTTGCAATCCGTCTTAATGTTCCCTGCAAGCTTTTTCTCATACTCCATTTTCCCTGCCCTAATCAAACCCTTTGTCCTCCTCTGCTGAGTCCTAAATTTCTCCCAGTCCCCAGGTTCGCTGCTATTTCTGGCCAATTTGTATGCCACTTCCTTGGCTTTAATACTATCCTTGATTTCCCTTGATAGCCACGGTTGAGCCACCTTCCCTTTTTTATTTTTATGCCAGACAGGAATGTACAATTGTTGTATTTCATCCATGCGGTCTCTAAATGTCTGCCATTGCCCATCCACAATCAACCCCTTAAGTATCATTCGCCAATCCATCCCAGCCAATTCACGCCTCATACCTTCAAAGTTAGCCTTCTTTAAGTTCTGGACCATGGTCTCTGAATTAACTGTTTCATTCTCCATCCTAATGCAGAATTCCACCATATTATGGTCACTCTTCCCCAAGGGGCCTCGCACAACGAGATTGCTAATTAATCCTCTCTCATTACATAACACAGGATACTGGGATGTAAAAGAATATTCCTGTTACGATCTTTTGCTCGTTGCCGCAGTTCGTTCTCACTTTCCAATTGATTGCATTGCCAAAAAAAATCTTTCCATTTTTAACCCTCCCCACCCTTCAAAGCCTAAGGCTCTAGGGTATCCAACTCCGTTAAAGATGTAAATGGGGAAAATACACCGTGTGATATTATCTCCATTTCCATTATAATACACCAGCTATTTGTGAGTGAGTATATTAAGGGCCCCACACAAAGTATTTGGATGTCCAAAGTGCCAAACTGTTATGGATTCTAACCCAAATTCCCTCCCACTGCCAGTGCTCTGGAAAACTGCCTCCCAGGCCCAGGAATCTTGGGGCCCAGTTTGGTCTTGTTTCTTCCATTTTAGTCATTGGGCATAAGGATTTAAAAAAAAAACGAGTTTCAATCGGAATGTAGTCCCAAGCGTAACTTGTTAGAAATTATGCAAGTGTTGTCAGTTGTTTAGAAAACTTGAGGGAGGTGCCAAGCTACATGAGAACGAACAGAGGGTAAGACATTTGGTTGTGCAGTGCCTCAGTTAGTGGCCTGGAGGGGCGGTAATGCACCGCGAATGGCTGACTGCCCGGCAGCGCATGTTGTATCGTCCCGTCAAAAAATTTGGTTTAAGTTTACCGGCGACGCAAATCTCTATCACCTCGCCGTCTAACTTCAGTCAGATCATGACATCAGAACAATGACCCGCAAACGCCCTGCTAGCAAAACTAGGTTTCTCTGCCTCATTTTGCGCTCGCTGCTGAACACGCCGGAGAAACGGACAGTCCCAACTTCTTTCGGTGATACCTGGAGTCTATTTGAAGGGAGCAGCAACCAAAATAATCGGAGGTCAGAGTGAGTGCAACATTTCAACAGAGCACAGTGCGCGAACCTCTTACTTGGCAGCAGCAGATTTATCTGACCTTACAGGTTCCCAGTAACTTGAGTTTGAGAGCTCAATGGTGCATTACTAGCACGCCAGCAACACCTTCTACAGATAGAAGTGCTGTTGGCCATGTCGGCCCATGCCTTACCCTCCCCCCGGGAGCAACGCACATACCTCAACATGTTGGAGGAACAGTGTGTCAGAAGGCTGCGCTTCCGAAAGGAGGTCTTCACAGTGATATACAGCCTGACATCGGCACCAGGACTGTGCTGCCCGTCCCAGTGAAGGTCACTGTGGTGCTGACCTTCTATGCCTCCGGCTCCTTTCAGGCTGCATCAGGGGACATATGCAGGGTCCCTCAATTCGCTGCATATCGCGGCGTCACACATGCTCTGTACAGATGGAGAATTGACTTCATCATGTTCCCAATGAGCAGAGATAAACAGAATGAGCGGACATGTGGCTTTGCCAGGATAGTGGGCTTCCCAATGGTTCAAGGACCCATTGACTGCATACATGTGGCCTTTCGAGCACCATTCCAGAATGCCGATGTCTCCCAAAACAGAAAGGGATACCACCCCCTGAATGTGCAGCTGCTGTGCGACCACACGCGGCACATCCAGTGAATGCACGCTATCCTGGTAGCGCACATGATGCGTTCGTCCTGCGTGAGAGCAGTGTGCCACGAATGTTTCAGCTGCCATGGGAAGGGCGGCTGGCTGCTCGGGGACAAATGATATGGACTAGCCACCTGGCTAATGAACCCCTCTCGCAACCCCACCACCCAATTGGAACATCGCTGCAACGGCAGCCATGCGGCCACCTGCAACATCATCGAGAAGATAATAGGGGTGCTGAAGCAACGTTTCCGATGCTTGGACTGCTCTGGAGGCAGCCTTCAATACTGCGCTCAACAGGTATTGCTATTCATTGTGGTGTGCTGCAAGCTGCACAACTTGGCCATAATGAGGGCCGAGGCAATGCCAGTGGGGATTGCAGCCCCACCTCAGGAGGAAGAGGAGCCTGCTGATGCCCCAAATGGCCAGTCAAACGAGGAGGAGCAGCAGCAGGCATGGAGGCGGCACCGTGGCAAAGCTGCCCGTGCAAGGGCCACATATTAGCGGCTCATAATGCATCACTTCTCTTAAATGAGGCAGCTGATGGATCAGATGATATTGCCTGGTCTATGTGCTATGATAATGGCACATCTAGGTGCAATTCCATATTAATACACAATACGGGAATGCAAATGGTCAATTTAACATTTTATTGTCGGCATCATCCGAGTAATCGCCGCAAGTTGCACGGGTGAATTGAGCAGTGGCAGAGGGATGCTAGGGGCATCCTCCTCCATTTCCACTTCCTCCTCCGCCTCAGGCTTGGTAGTATCATCCTGCTCCTCCCCACCCATGGTGAGGGCCACCTGCAACGGTGCAGGTTCAGGTCTGTGCATTGGTGTTGTGGAACCTGCAAAACACAATTGAGCTTATTAGAACAAGGGTACACATTCTTGCGCTGCGCTGGCATACAAAGGAGGAGCATTACTACTACAATAAATGAGACCAAGAGACGTTACATAACAATGCATCATGTATTAGTACATGTGGTAGTACATCTATGCGGAATTGAGTAACACAGAGTTGTGGAGGCAGGATTAGTCTGAGATAGACAGATTGATTAAGCGTACATTCGTATATTGTAATGAAATTATGTTACATTTAACACTGCTGAACACATTACTCATGTGACACATCAGAGGGCTCTGCAGATCCACAGGAGGTGGCTGCTCGACTGTGGCTCCCAACCAGAGCCGCAGTATGCTCCTCGATGTCACTTAATGGCTGTAAGGCAGCAGGGCTCCCTCTCGTGCACCTCTGCTGTGCCCTGTTGTTTGACATCTTCCTCTGCAAAAGTTGCAAAGTGCATGGCATAAGCTCTATGGTATAGTTACTATCATGGAAAGACATTTTCACAGTTATAACAAATATCGGGGATAGGAGCTAATGATTGACACAAACATATCTCGCTCTAATACAATCTCCATTGAGGTCGACAATGTCAGGAGCGAATGTACAAAAGTGTCCCACTGTGTACAAAATATATTTCTATCCAGGAGATTTAATATTAAAATGATAATTACAATTATAATTATAATGTTCATCAATATAATATAAAATCTGTACTTACTCTTGCTGATGCATCCAGGCTGTTCCAACGTTTGCGGCATTGGTCGGGCCTCTTCGCCTCATGGGAAGCCGATGAGATGACCTCTGAAATCTCCACCCATATTTTCCTGTAGGCCCGGGGTGGAGGTTTCCCACTGCCACCCCGGATTAACTTGCTCCACCTAGTGTACACCTCAACGAGGGCCTCGTTCGCTTCATCCCAGAAGGGCTTCGCCCTTTTGCGACCCCCTCCACACTCTCCGACAATGAGGACATTGTATTTTATTTGCGTTTTGTATACACCTTTTTAAATTTTTCTTATTTTGGCTTATTATTAATATTAATATTTTCTTCTATCAATTTTATCTTCTTTTTTTCAAATCAAGTCACTTCTTTCTCTCTTTTACCTCCTTTAATCACTCTCTTTCCTCCACTGCTTTCTTTCTTCTCCTTCTCTCTCTCTCTCCCCACCATAAATGACCTTCTGCGCTTGTATGGATGACCCGACTTTCCGAAACACTGGAATGGCTGTCAACCGGGAAAAAAAATCGCATGCGCAGAAGGCCGTAGCTAGGGAAGCTTTAGCCTTCCACATCGCTGACCATTCACTGGACTCACGTAACATCGCTAACCTTTTGCATTGCCCATTTCACATCGCTGGCCTAGCGCCGAATGGAAAATCGCGATCCAAAAAATGGGCGATGTTCCCGCGATCGGTAAGGCTGAGACATCGACCATTGCTGTCTATAGACCATTTTTTGGGCAATAGACAGCAAAGTGGAAAATCTAGCCCAAAGAATTGCAGCAACATCCAGAAGAAATAAACCAGCAACTAACCCTGTAAGTAGTTGATGATCCCTAAAGAGTGCTGGTGGGGGGGTGGGGGGTGGGGGGATCCTTCTTGCCGTTGAACATGTGTTCAGCTGTGAGAGGTTAACAGAGGGCTGGAATGTGGAGCTCCAAAATGGAAGCTCTGGCTGACTACAACCTTTCTATTCTGCTCCTTTCCCCTGTAGACTGCCTCCTGTGCCAAAGTGCCATGGTTTGAATTCTGGCCACCATCTTTATCCTCACAGGTATTGTGTATATTGGATATCCTTTTAAACTACTCTGGTTTCCTGCTCTGTTTAACTGCTAATTATAAGCCAGAAGGTTAACAAGTTGTGATTGCTAAAAAGCACATAATGACCTAGATATTGCTGGAAACTAATGCATCTTGACACATGGTTATGGTATCCACATCACTGGCCTTGTCAAAACAGGAATCGAAGGAGTAACAAAGCTTGATGTCATTTACATAAGAACATAAGAAATAAGAGCAGGAGTAGGCCATATGGCCCCTCGAGCCTGCTCCTCCATTCAATAAGATCATGGCTGATCCGATCATGGACTCAGGTCCACTTCCCTGCCCGCTCTCCATAACCCCTTATTCTCTTATCGTTTAAGAAACTGTCTATTTCTGTCTTAAATTTATTCAATGTCCCGGCTTCCACAGCTCTCTGAGGCAGAGAATTCCACAGATCCACAACCCTCTGAGAAAATAAATTTCTCCTCATCTCAGTGTTAAATGGGTGGCCCCTTATTCTAGTCACCCTTATCAGTGGAAACATCCTCTCTGCATCCACCTTGTCAAGATACCTCATAATCTTATACGTTTCGATAAGATCACCTCTCATTCTTCTGAATTTCAATCAGTAGAGGCCCAACCTACTCAACTTTTCCTCATAAGTCAACTGCCTCAACTCCGGAATCAACCTTGTGAACCTTCTCTGAACTGCCTCCAAAGCAAGTATATCCTTTCGTAAATATGGAAACCAAAACTGCACGCAGTATTCCAGGTGTGGCCTCAGCAATACCCTGTACAACTGTAGCAAGACTTCCCTGCTTTTATACTGCAATAAAGGCCAAGATTCCATTGGCCTTCCTGATCACTTGCTGTACCTGCATACTAACCTTTTGTGTTTCATGCACAAGTACCCCCAGGTCCCGCTGTACTGCAGCATAGAAACGTAGAAACATAGAAATGCAGGAGTAGGCCATTCGGCCCTTTGAGCCTGCACCGCCATTTAATAAGATCATGGCTGATCATTCCCTCAGAACCCCTTTCCTGCTTTCTCTCCATACCCCTTGATCCCCTTTGCCGTAAGGGCCATATCGAACTCCCTCTTGAATATATCCAATGAACTGGCATCAACAACTCTCTGCAGCAGGGAATTCCACATGTTAACAACTCTCTGAGTGAAGAAGATTCTCCTCATCTCAGTCCTAAATGGCCTACCCCTTATCCTAAGACTATGTCCCCTGATTCTGGACTTCCCCAACATCGGGAACACTCTTCCCGCATCGAACATGTCCAGTCCCATCAGAATCTTATACGTTTCTATGAGATCCCCTCTCATCCTTCTAAACTCCAGTGAATAAAGGCCCAGTTGATCCAGTCTCTCCTCATATGACAGCCCAGCCATCCCTGGAATCAGTCTGGTGAACCTTCGCTGCACTCCCTCAATAGCAAGAACGTCCTTCCTCAGATTAGGAGACCAAAACTGAACACAATATTCCAGGTGAGGCCTCACTAAGGCCCTGTACAACTGCAGTAAGACCTCGCTGCTCCTATACTCAAATCCCCTAGGTCAACATACCATTTGTCTTCTTCACCGCCTGCTGTACCTGTATGCCAACCTTCAATGACTGATGAACCATGACACCCATGTCTCGTTGCACCTCCCCTTTTCCTAATCTGCCGCCATCCAGATAATATTCTGCCTTCGTGTTTTTGCCCCCAAAATGGATAACCTCACATTTATCCACATTATACTGCATCTGCCATGCATTTGCCCACTCACCTAATCTGTCCAAGTCACCCTGCAGCCTCTTAGCATCCTCCTCACAACTCACACCACCACTTAGTTTAGTGTCATCCGCAAACTTGGTCATGTTACACTCAAATCCTTCATCTAAATCGTTAATGTATATTGTAAAGAGCTGAGGTCCCAGCACTGAGCCCTGCGGCACTCCACTAGTCACTGCCTGCCATTCTGAAAAGGACCCATTTATCCTGACTCTCTGCTTCCTGTCTGCCAACCAGATCTCTATCCACGTCAGTACATTACCCCCAATACCATGCACTTTGATTTTGCACACCAATCTCTTGTGCGGGACCTTGTCAAAAGCCTTTTGAAAGTCCAAATACACCACACCCACTCGTTCTCCCTTGTCCACTCTGCTAGGTACATCCTCAAAAAATTCCAGAAGATTCGTCAAGCATGATTTCCCTTTCATAAATCCATGCTGACTTGGTCCAACCCTGTCACTGCTTTCCAAATGCGCTGCTATTTCATCCTTAATGATTGATTCCAAAATTTTCCCCACTACTGATGTCAAGCTAACCGGTCTATCATTACCCATTTTCACTCTCCCTCCTTTTTTAAAAAGTGGTGTTACATTAGCTACCCTCCAGTCCATAGGAACTGATCCAGAGTCAATAGACTGTTGGAAAATGATCACCAATGCATCCACTATTTCTAGGGTCACTTCCTTAAGTACTCTGGGATGCAGACCATCAGACCCCAGGGATTTATCGGCCTTCAATCCCATCAATTTCCCTATCACAATTTTGCGCCTGATAAGGATATCCTTCAGTTCCTCCTTCTCACTGTCCCCTAGTACACTCGGAAAGTTATTTGTGTCTTCCTTCGTGAAGACAGAACCGAAGTATTTGTTCAATTGGTCTGCCATTTCTTTGTTCCCCATTATAAATTCACCTGAGTCCGACTGCAAGTTTGTCTTCACTAATCTTTTCTCTCTTCACACATTTATAGAAGCTTTTGCAGTCAGTTTTTATGTTCCCTGCAAGCTTTCTTTTATACTCTATTTTTCCCCTCTTAATTAAACCCTTAGTCTTCCTCTGTTGAATTCTAAATTTCTCCCAGTCCTCAGGTTTGTTGCTTTTTCT
Organism: Pristiophorus japonicus; assembly: GCF_044704955.1. NCBI lineage: Eukaryota > Metazoa > Chordata > Chondrichthyes > Pristiophoridae > Pristiophorus > Pristiophorus japonicus. The sequence goes on from NC_091983.1 coordinate 89,677,905, forward strand.
AGCCAAATTATATGCCTCTTCCTTGGTTTTAACACTATCCTTAATTTCCCTTGTTAGCCATGGTTGAGCCACCTTCCCCGTTTTATTTTTACTCCAGACAGGGATGTACCATTGCTGAAGTTCATCCATGTGATCTTTAAATGTTTGCCATTGCTTATCCACCGTCAACCCTTTAAGTATCCTTTGCCAGTCTATTCTAGCCAATTCACGCCTCATACTGTCGAAGTTACCTTTCCGAATTAACTGTGTCACTCTCCATCTTAATAAAAAATTCTACCATATTATGGTCACCCTTCCCCAAGGGGCCTCACACAACAAGATTGATAATTAGTCCCTTCTCATTACACATCACCCAGTCTAGGATGGCCAGCTCTCTAGTTGATTCCTCGACATATTGGTCTAGAAAACTATCCCTAATACATTCCAGGAAATCCTCCTCCACCGTATTACTACCAGTTTGGTTAGCCCAATCAATATTTAGATTAAAGTCGCCCATAATAACTGCTGTACCTTTAGTGCACACATCCCTTATTTCTTGTTTGATGCTGTCCCCAACCTTACTACTACTGTTTGGTGGTCTGTATATGACTCCCACTAGCGTTTTCTGCCCTTTGGAATTCCGCATCTCCATCCATACCGATTCTACATCATCCAGGCTAATGTCCTTCCTTACTATTGCGTTAATTTCTTCTCTAACCAGCAACGCCACCCCGCCTCCTTTTCCTTTCTATCTATCCTTCCTAAATGTTGAATACCTTTTGATATTGAGTTCCCAGCCTTGGTCACCCTGGAGCCATGACTCCGTGATGCCAATTACATCATACCCGTTAACTACTATCTGCGCAGTTAATTCGTCCACCTTATTCCGAATATTCCTCGCATTGAGGCACAGAGCCTTCAGGCTTGTCTTTTTAACACACTTTGCCTCTTTAGAATTTTGCTGTAATGTGCCCTTTTTGTTTTTTACCTTAGGTTTCTCTGCCCTCCACTTTTACTATTCTCCTTTCTATCTTTTGCTTCTGACTCCAATTTATTTCCCTCTGTCACCCTGCATAGGTTCCCATCCCCCTGCCATATTAGTTTAACTCCTCCCCAACAGCACTCGCAAACACTCCCCCTAGGACATTGGTTCCGGTCCTGCCCAGGTGCAGACCGTCCGGTTTGTATTGGTCCCACCTCCCCCAGAACCGGTTCCAATGTCCCAGGAATTTGAATCCCTCCCTCCTGCACCACTGCTCAAGGCACGTATTCATCTGAGCTATCCTGCGATTCCTACTCTGACTAGCACGTGGCACTGGTAGCAATCCTGAGATTACTACTTTTGAGGTCCTACTTTTTAATTTAACTCCCAGCTCCTTAAATTCGTCTCGTAGGACCTCATCCCATTTTTTACCTATATCGTTGGTACCTATGTGCACCACGACAACTGACTGTTCACCCTCCCTTTTCAGAATATCCTGCACCCGCTCCGAGACATCCTTGACCCTTGCACCAGGGAGGCAACATACCATCCTGGAGTCTCGGTTGCGGCCGCAGAAATGCCTATCTATTCCCCTTACAATTGAATCCCCTATCACTATGGCTCTCCCATTCTTTTTCCTGCCCTCCTGTGCAGCAGAGCCAGCCATGGTGCCATAAACTTGGCTGCTGCTGCCCTCCCCTGATGAGTCATCCCCCTCAACAGTACCCAAAGCGGTGTATCTGTTTTGCAGGGGGATGCCTTCCTTGCACTACTCTTCTTGTTGGTCTTCCATTCCCTATCTGGCTGTGTACCCTTTACCTGCGGTAAGACCAACTCACTAAACATGCTATTCACGTCATTCTCAGCATCGTGCATGCTCCAGTGTGAATCCACCCGCAGCTCGAGTTCCGCAACGCAGTCCGTCAGGAGCTGGAGGCGGATGCACTTCCCGCACGCGTAGTCATCAGGGACACCGGAGACGACCCTGACTTCCCACATAGTACAGGAGGAGCATAACACGTGGCCGAGCTGTGCTGCCATGACTTAACCCTTAGATAAACTTAAATTGGCAACAGCAATGCTAAAGGTTACTTACTGATAGAGAAAAGAAAAAGGAAAAGCTACTTACCAATCACCAGCCAATCACTTACCCCCTTGGCTGTGACGTCACCTTTTGATTTATTTCTATTTTTTTTTGCCTTCTACCCCTGCTGCAGCTGCACAAGCTCCGCCTCAGCAACGAACCCCCGACTACCGCTCCACGTCCGATGACGCTGCTCCCCGGACTCCCTGCTGTGCCTTTTGAAGGCCTCAGCAACGAACTCCCGACTCTGCCGCTCCGCCTCCAACGACGCTTTGCAATCTTTCTCCATTTAAATAATAACCTGCTCTTTGATTCTTTCTGCCAAAGTGCAGGACCTCACACTTTCCAACATTATACTCCATCTGCCACATTTTCGCCCACTCACTTAGCCTGTCTCTGTCCTTTTGCAGATTTTTTATGTCCTTCTCACACATAGCTTTTCCTCCCATCTTTGTATCATCAGCAAACTTGGCTACGTTACACTCGGTCTCTTCTTCCAAATCGTTAATATAGATTGTAAATAGTTGTGGTCCCAGCACTGATCACTGTGGCATCCCATTGCCAACCCAAGAATGAACCATTTATCCCTACTTTCTGTTTTTGTTAGTCGCTAACCCTCTATCCATGCTAATATATTACCCCTAATCCCGTGAATTTTTATCTTGTGCAGTAACCTTTTATGTGACACCTTGTCAAATGCCTTCTGGAAGTCCAAATACCACTACATCCACTGGTTCCCCTTTATCCACCCTGTTTGTTACATCCTCAAAGAATTCTAGCAAATTTGTCAAGCATGGCGTCCCCTTCGTAAATCCATGCTGACTCTGTCTGACCGAATTTTGCTTCTCCAAATGCCCTGCTGTTGCTTCTTTAATAATGGACTCCAACATCTTCCCAAACACAGATGTTAGGCTAACTGGTCTATAGTTCCCTGCTTTTTGTCTGCCTCCTTTTTTAAAAAGGGACGTTACATTTGCGGTTTTCCAATCTGCTGGGACTTCCCCAGAATCCAGGGAATTTGGTAAATTACAACCAATGCATCCACTATCTCTGCTGCTATTTCTCTTAAGACCTTAGGATGCAAGCCATCAGGTCCAGGGGATTTATCGCCTTTAGTTCCATTATCTTACTGAGTACCACCTCCTTAGTGATTGTGATTGTGTTAAGTTCCTCCCCCCATAGCCCCTTGACTGTCCACTGTTAGAATATTGTTAGTGTCCTCTACCGTAAAGCCTGATACAAAATATTTGTTCAGAGTTTCTGCCATCTCCATGTTCCCCATTACTAATTCCCCGGTCTCGTCTTCTAAGGGACCAACACTTACTCTAGCCACTCTTTTCCTTTTTATATACCTATAGAAATTCTTGCTGTCTGTTTTTATATTTCATGTTAGTTTACTTTCACAGTCGATCTTCCCTTTCTTAATAATTTTTTTAGTCATTCTTTGTTGGCTTTTAAACACTTCTCAATCTTCTGTCCTCCCACTAGTTTTGACCACATTGTATGCCCTTGTTTTTAATTGGATACCGTTCTTTATTTCGTTAGTTAGCCACGGATGGCTATCTTTTCTCTTATGCCCTTTCCTCCTCACTGGAATATATTTTTCTTGAAAGTTGTGAAATATCTCCTTAAATGTACACCACTGTTCATCAACCGTCCTACTCTTTAATCTATTTTCCCGGTCCACTTTAGCCAACTTAGCCCTCATACCTTCATAATCTCCTTTATTTAAGCTTAGTACGCTGGTTAGAGATCCAACTTTTTCACCCTCCATCTGAATTTGAAATTCAATCATGCTATGATCACTCATTCCGAGGGGATCCTTTACTAGGAGATTGTTTATTAATCCTGTCTCATTACACAGGACCAGATCTAAGATAGCCTGCCCCCTGGTTGGTTCTGTTACATACTGCTCAAGGAACCCGTCCCTTATGCACTCTATGAACTCTTCCTCAAGGCTACCCTGACCAATTTGATTTGCAATCCTCTTGTTCATAACACAGACAGGATGCCAGACAAATACTAGATGTACAAATCAAACATCAATAAAAATACTACAGCCAAAAAGAAAAAATATTCACCCATTAAATCAGAAAGTTTCGCAAGTGCACAGCAAGTCGGTCAGCTTCTGACAGAAAGAGTTTCAGTGAAAGTGAAAGATTGGGAAGAATCCTCTCAGAAGAATTCTGATGAGTTATTTGACACTAAAGTGCAAATATCATTCAAATATCACCTGCCTAGCTGTGCATTTCTATCATTTTCTGTTCTTAAAATATATCCAAAAGACACAACCCACTGGAGTGAATAAATTCTCCTTTGTGTTATCATATCATCATAGGCAGTCCCTCGAAATCGAGGAAGAATTGCTTCCACTCTAAAAGTGAGTTCTCAGGTGGCTGTACAGTCCAATGTGGGAATTACAGTCTCTGTAACAGGTGGGACAGACAGTGGTTGAAGGAAAGGGTGGATGGGGAGTCTGGTTTGCTGCATGCTCCTTCCGCTGCCTGCGCTTCAGTTCTGCATGCTCTCGGCGACGAGACCCGAAGTGCTCAGCATCCTCCCGCATGCTCTTCCTCCACTTTGGGCGGTCTTGGGCCAGGGTTTCCCAGGAATTGGTGGGGATGTTGCACTTTGTCAAGGAGGCTTTGAGGGTGTCTTTGAAGCATTTCCTCTGCCCACCTGGGGCTCGCTTGCCATGTAGGAGTTCCGAGTAGAACATTTGCTTAGGGAGGCTTATGTCGGGCATGTGGATGAAGTGGCCCGCCCAATGGAGCTGGTCGAGTGTGGTCAGTGCTTCGATGCTGGGGATGTTGGCCTGAGCGAGAACACTGACGTTGGTGCGTCTATCTTCCCAGTGGATATGCAGGATTTTGCGGAGGCAGCGCTGGTGGCACTTCTCCAATGCTTTGAGATGCCTGCTGTAATTAACTAAGTCTCTGAGCCATATAGGAGGGCGGGTATCACTACTGCTCTGCAGACCATAAGCTTGGTGCCAGATTTGAGGTCTTGGTCTTCAAACACTTTCTTCCTCAGGAGACAGAAGGCTGTGCTGGCACACTCAAGGCGGTGTTGGACCTCGCCATTGATATCTGCCCTTGCTGATAGTAGACTCCCGAGTTATGGAAAATGGTCCACGTTATCAAAGGCCGTGCCGTGGATTTTGATAACCAGTGCTGTGTGGCCGGTTTAGGTTGATGAAGGACCTTTGTCTTATGGATGTTTTTTTGTCTTATGGATGTTTAGTTTAGGGCCCATGCTTTCGTACGCCTTGGTGAATGTGTTGACGATGGCTTGGAGTTCGGCCTCTGAATGTGCGCAGACACAAGCGTTGTCCGCGTACTGTGAAAGCAACAAAAGCAGCTTAACAAAAGCAGCGTAAAGAATACCATGAGAAATAGTTCATAGAAGGATGTGAATGCCAAGTACGCAACATCAAACAGGCAAATTCTTTTGGCTCATTAGTAGTAAAGGGGAATGACATCCTAATTAAAGAGTAAAGCCCCAATTTTATCTCGGGGTGTAAATCAGATGGGTGGCAAATTGTCCTGACCTCAGCAACATGAGGCACTGATCATTTCCATTATAAACTGGTGGAAACTGTTGTTTGGCCAGCGGGTTGGAATATTTTATTTAAAAAGAAAACGCAAGAAGAATTTGAAATTGATGAGAATAATATATTCCCCCTTTCAACTTTTAAATAATTTTTGATCAAACAAATGAGTTTCGTCTAATTTTGAGACATTCCTCTTAGCTCCAATACTAAAATATTGGACTAAGTTTGAATCCGACATTTTGCTTATATTATTTCAGTAAAGGCTATATCAGTTGTATGGTTGCAATTGAGACAAGTTGTCAGTTCAAATCATTGATAAAATCTTAGTCAAACTAGGCAAAATCCAAACCAGGGACCGAACTAATCACCAAAGGAACATAGTCATACTCACTTTTTAACATACCATCTACATCTACATTTAATTTCCTCTCCCCCCTCAAATAAGGGCTGAAACTCAAATTTTAGCAGCAAAGTTTGGTTCTCGGCTGACCCAAATGAATTGTGCAAGTTCATGTGCATTAGAGCCTGGCTTCTACCCTCTAATGACGCCCTTCTACAAAATTACCACCCATTTGAGTCTTTATTTTCTGTATCACAGGCTGGAAAGTAGCAAATTACTTTAAACAAAAACAACATAAGAAACTATTGATGGTGGTACAGCTATGGTCCATATCTACAGTATCCCAATACATAGTAAGTAGATTGGCCAATTTTTACACAAATCGTACACACCATCAGTCCATCACTCCTGTCGCGCCGACTTTGGTACCTACCACCTATTGTTTGAGAGTGTTTACTTAGAAGGTATGTAATCCAGTCATTTCTGTCATCATCATCATAGGCGTTCCCTCGAAACGAGGATGACTTGCTTCCACACCAAAAAATGATGAGTACACATGTGTTCCAATGCAGGACCTAATATTCCAGATCGCGAACTACATCCTGAGGGATGGAAGATGCCTGTGCATGGATTTTTGCTACGTGTGGTGGCTGTTGCACACCAACCAGCACACAGACTTGACAGAGCTAGGTCTTGGTCCAGTGGCAAGGGTTAACCAGGATGACTGGAGACATGCTCTGCTGCATGGACCTAGTGTGCACACATATCACAATGTGGGCAGGCCCGTGTTGCCCCGGGCCCCTGGCCCCGAACTCACAGCTCCCCTGGACCCCGATCACGTCTCTCTACACACAAACACACAAACCCACACACCAGTTGATCAAAAGCATACAAACGCTGAGGACATAGTATCCGATACCTAATTAGCGAGTTTCAATTCAGTGCAAATGTGATGATGAAACCAGATTGTCATGAAAGTATTAAAAGGAAGTAACAGGTGGCAACTGAATATACATTAACTAGCCTACACATTAGTGACTAATGGAATGGCAATACTGAGTAATGAACACTCCAGGGAACGCAGAAAACATTTCTTCTAAATGTACATCGTCACTGATCAATGGTGGGGAGGTTGTGCAATTTTGGCCGGAGTTTTTCTGTTTCCTATCCACATGGTAGCCGGGTTTGGGGGCGGGCCCCGATTGTTAGCGGGTCAGGATCCCGCTCTGAACCCGCCTCCATGTGAGTTTCTCAGCTGTCAGATCTGCGTGCGGATTGCAGACCGGACAGTAAGCGGCGGGACAGGTAATTAACATCTTTAAAATGTACTTAAATGGTAGTTAAGATGGTTAAAAGCAGGCACATAATTTTACCAACCTTTTGACGGGTTTGCCATCCCTCGGGTTTCACAGCAGGTGACTGGAGTCAGGTTCTCAGTGATTCTCCATTACTCTGGCAATTTGACAGCTGCAGAAGTGGAATAAAAGCTACCATTTCAAAGCTGTTCATTTTCCAATGTCAGAAGCTGAAGTCTTTCGGATTTGGAAGAGACTTTTGAGCTGTATGCAGGTTGGAAGTGTTTGCAGTGAACGCTCTAATCACTGTCGCTTGCATGGAGCAACCTCTCTCACCATTGACAGATCGCTTCTGTCACCTCAACCTTACCTGCCATCTATTCCAACAGCATCGGTGCCCTTGAAAAAAATCTCACCTTGGTCCTCAGAATCCCACCACGATCAGTTCCAACACCAACATCACTAAACACACCAGCAACACCAACACCACCAATCTTCTCCGCAATCACCTGATGCTGCACAGTACACAGGGCATCAGCATCCGACCACATTGCTGCCGGGAGGTCAGTGATTGCCTCACCGTGGCCACATTTACTTCATGACATGTTGTGCACCCTAACTGTCACATGATGTGCCAGGTTGGCACTACCCCACACCAGCTCCATAAAGTATCTCTGCAATTTTCAACCCATTCCTTTCACACTCATTACCATTATGGGGCTACCCTTAGGTCTCACCATTCAATACAACTCACTAAGGCACTCCCAAAGGTGGTCACAAATCTGTCCAAGCACGCAAAGTGCTGAAAATAAAAATGTAAATATTTGACAACACATTAACAATAACTATACATGAATATTGGCTAAAAGAGCCAAGTGCCTACCCTTGTGTGTTGTTAGTCAGTATGATTGGACAAGGATGAGGATGAGTGTGAGGGGTGGCTGTTGAGAAGGGGAACTGATAATGTAGATAGAGAGAGAGGGATGGGTGGAGGTGCAAGGTAAGCTGGTGTGAGTAAGGATGTGCAGGAGTAGGGTAGGGAAGGCAGAGTGATGGGGATGTTATGAGTGACACAGCAGGATGAGGTTGAGTGTGGCTTTGCAGTAACGTTTCATGATCTACTGAGATAATTGAAAGGTTTGCGCCACTGCAGCCTGGTCCTCCTGATGACATTCCTGCTTGTGCCCTCCTGTGCAGTGTGCAACCAGGCTGTGTTGGTGTCCTGGGGAGGTCCCTTCCGCCCGTGGGAATGGAAGAGGACCTCCCTGCGTGCTGTGACTCCCTCCATAAGCATCTGGAGGGACTCATGGGAGAGCCTAAGTGCAGCCATGACCTTTGTGCCGTGCTTCTCAGTGTTTGCAGAACCTCAATGCTGAAGAATAGTGACAGAAGAACTGTCAAAATCATAGTGGGCTTGGTCTCTTTAAGGAAACCAGCTGATGACGTGTCATCAAATGATGTCATCAGACTGGCTTCCTTTGAATTGGCTGGGAAGCCCGCAGGGCGGGATTAACAACCCCAATCAACGGATGATTCTGGAGAGAGAGCGGCTCGAGTCGGGAGCGGGCTTTCCACATGCCACCAGTCGCGGCCGCATCGATCCCGCGGCATGTTGAGAAATCGCGGCCGGTGCAGGGGAACCCAGTAGAATGCGGGAAAGGACTTCCGGGTTTCCCATGTTAAGTAGTGGGAGTATTCCCTGCCCAGAAGTCAGCCTTATTGACAGGCTGACGTCCAGTCGGGCAGGTACACCCGCTGGACTTTGCAGCAACAGGTAAGTGCTGGGTCCAGGTGAGGTGGTCCGGGGGGAGGTTTCCAAGCCAGGGGGGGTCTAGGTGACTGGGAGGTTCCAAGCCCAGAAGGGAGTCCAAGCCCTTGGAGAGGGGGTCCGATCCTTGACCCCGGGGTTGAGTCGCGATCTCCGGGAGTGTTCCAATCTCTGTCCCTGGGGGTGGAGTTGCGATCCCGGGGGGGGTGAACATTCCCCAACTCCAGGGGTGGGGGAGTACAGGCTGCTGGTGGGGGAGCTTGGGGGGCCAGGAGGAAGCACTTCTGCTCCTCCCGGCCCACAGAGATTGTTCGTCGAGGCTGTGGCCGCTTTGCTACAGGTGCTGGGAATCCTGAGCCCTGGGATCCCTGGCTGGCTGCAGTTAAACCTCCTGGCTGCCTGCCCCCCGTCATGCCTGAGTAAATGGTGTAAGTGGGCGGGTTGGGGTTGGGTTTTAGATTTTTCCACTTTCATTTCCACCCCAACCCCTGTCTCCGACCCACCAGAGTTTTTCCTTTGAAATTACAACCATTATCAGGATTGTAGGGGAACACCTGGCTTGGCTGAGAGCTAATAGGAGGTGGGTGGGGTGGCTTGACCCATCCACCTCCACGGAGGTGTGTGGGGGGCCTGACCCATCCACCTCCATGGCACGAACCTGGTATTGCAGTACTTCCAGGAACGGTGCAGTGGCTCTCGGCCTTTTGGCTAAGAGCATTGGCGCAGAGTGATCCTTGATGTGTGCAAGGTGACCTCTGGCGTTTGTGATTTGACAAAGAATTGGAAAGATTGGCAACAAAAAATTAAAACTCATCTCACAAGTGACTGGCAGATGAGAGTTAACAGACTAAAATTTGGGCATGAAATGAAATTCTTAAAGTTTAATTTACTCCAGAATTTTTATGGTGAAACAAAATCCAATGGGCCATAATTTGCTGTAGCAGGACATCTAACAACATCTGCCATCAGTTAGACTTACCCGTGCACATTTAGGTTTTAAACTATTTTCACGGCAAATTGCTGAAAGTACGAGCTGATAACATTGCAATGGAGGAAACAAGGCAGCTGAGTGAACAGCGAAAGCAACTGTGTATCTCCTTAACCAATCAGATCAAAAAATTGTGAAATTAATAGTGAAAGGACCAAGAAGCAAGTGTAAAATAGAGGCCTGGATTCTGTGGTCAGCGGCGAAGTGACGGTGTTTGCCATTGACCTCGATGAAAGCTCCCCACATAGATCTATGGCATGGAATTCCCTGTTCCTGACTTTAATTTGATTCTGGCACCAAGTGTAGGGGATCTCTGGCATCCAGTAACAGTGATGTCATCACACGGGCTAAGCAGCCGATCACAATGGAAAATTCTCACAAACAGCAAACCAAGAAATAAAATGCATTGATTATCCTTCATTTTTTAATCCATTTTACAGAGAGCAAAATAAAGATTGGCACATACACATGGGATTAAGGCAGAGGCTGAAATATCAAACTTTAAAAATTATTTCAATTATTATTGGAAAAATTTGACATTTCACAAAAATAATTAGTTTTTCAGGATCAGAGAGGTTTTTCAGCAGTTATGACTTAATACGCTGTTAAACACCCAGTTACACCTTATTGAACAAGGCTCAACTTTTTCAGGAGGGGGGAGGGGTGAACAGCAATATTATAACATAAAAGAGAAAATTCTCATCAGTTAAGTGATTTTTAAAGATTAGCGTCTGCGGGGACTTCAACAGCATACCCTGTGAACGAGCAGGGAATCACTGACATCAATGTCTGTATTTCTGCATTTAATCGCGCATGTGCGGACGCCAGAAGTTGCTGTGCTGACAGTTACCCTGCCATTACAACTGCAAAATCCGGGCAAGAGTGTGTGAATTCTGAGTGCTATGTATCCAGGTTTGCTGAAGATACAAATCTAGGTGGGAAAGTAAGCAGTGAGGAGTTCACAAACAGCCTGCAAAGGGATAGAGACAGGTTAAGTGAGTGGCCAATAAGGTGGCAGATGGAGTATAATATGGGAAAATGTGAAGTTATTCAATTTATTAGGAAGAATAGAAAAACAGAATATTTTTTAAATGATGAGAAACTATCAGAAAGATTGAGGTGTCCTTGTACAGGAAGCACAGAGAGTTAGCATGCAGGTACAGCTAGCAATTAGGAAGGCAAATGACACGTTGGCCTTTATTGCAAGGAGTACAAGGGTAAGGAAGTTTTGCTACAATTATACAGGGTTTTGGGGAGACCACACCTGGAGAACTGTGCACAGTTTTGATCTCCTTATCTGAGGAAGGACATACTTACCTTAGAGGCGATACAATGAAGGTTCACTAGATTGATTCTTGGGATGAGATGGTTGTCTTATGAGGAGAGATTGAGTAGATTGGATCTATACTCTCTGGAGTTTAGAAGAATGAGAGGTGATCTCATTGAAACATAAAAGATTCTGAGGGGTAGATGCTGAGAGGTTGTCTTCCCTGGCTGGAAAGTCTAGAACCAGGGTGCATAGTCTCAAGATTGGCCATTTAAGACTGAGATGAGGAGGAATTTCTTCACTCAAGAGTTGTGATCTTTGGAATTCTCTGCCCCAGGGGGTTGTGGATGCTCAGTCATTGAGTACATTGAAAGCTGATGTAGATAGATTTTTGGACTCTAGGGGAATTAAGGACTATGGGGGTTGGCGGGTCAGTGGAATTGAGGTTGAAAATCAGCCATGATCTTATTGCATGGCTGAGAAGGCTCGAAGGGCCATATGGCCTACTCCTGCTCCTAATTCTTATGTTCTTATTAATTCATTGCTAAATCAGGTAAAGAAAGAGAAAATAAAGGAAAAGGAAGTTTGGATTAAGAAAGAAAATGAAACAGAAAAGAAAAGTAAATTTTTTTGAAAAATGTTTTAAAATTTCCAACAAAACCTGAAGGAATGAGACTCTACCCAAGTAATAGTTCATTCTAAGTGCCAGAGAGTTTGTTTGGCAATAAGTAACACTCATCACATCATTAAAAGTGTAGTTCAACTGAAATGGACAAGACTTAACTTTCTGTGGTGAGCTAAGTGCACATCCTCTGCACAAACACAGCAACTTCACATCATTCAATGCATTTCAATGGTGAGCCAGACAGCGAGATGCTGTTTTAGTGAAGCTAATTGTGGAGCAGTGCAACTCAAACAACAGCTCCTGGATATTTCAGTTTGGCCAGGCATCTGCTCCTCACCTGAAGTTGCTGTACCAATTACACATAAATAATAGCAAGCACCATTAGCCTTCATTTCAACTGACAAAGCAGTCCTCCTGATGCTTCTAGGTTGCAGGTCTGCTTTTACCAACTCACAGATCTGACACAGTCTACATCACTCAGGTGCAGGTACGAATGACTGTCTCGATATACCCGACGTGGGTAAGGCCTCCTGCCCATCACCCTACAGACTCTGAGGTTCCTCATGCGATGACATCAAATCAATTGTCTCCTCAGCAGCACCATCACGCAAAAGGCTTGCATAAGGCATGGCATTGTCAGTATTGCCCCCATACTTAAATTTCACCTTTGCAAGAAGCTCAAAACAGCAGGCAGGCAGGACAAGGTTCTTTGTTCTCTCTCCCCACAAGGTCTGTATGGACCACACCCAGGTCTAAGCAGGCGCAGTGTAAGAATAAAAGTGTTTAGTAATGATAAACTTGATTCTGTATATATATATATAAATGTTAAAAGTATAGATTATATGGAAAGGCTGCAGTGTTAAAAGAAACAAAATGGATGATGTCCCCAAGTTCATGTCAGCATGGCTTTGAAACTCAGCAAACTAGAAAAGATGTTTATTGGAAAGCCATTAACCTAATCAAGTATTGGCACTGGCCCCTCCAGACAGACACATGTATGAGGAGAAGCCAATCAGGAACGGCCCTGGAAATAATACCCAATCCTGAGAATTTCTGAGAAACAATGGCCGTAAGGAGCATAATAATCCAAGCAAAGATTGCTGGGTCTCTCTTCTCCTTAGCACACGGCAAAAGCAGGACCTCCCTTTACAGACAAAGGAGCAGGCCGTGTACTTTGTCAGAGGGAAGTGAAGTATATCTTTTTATACCTTTTTATATTGTAACTTCATTGCATCTGTTATAATTAAGTAGATCCGTAGTATAGCTGAGGACTGCTGTTTCTCTGATAGATGTGCATATGTGTGTGTTTAATAAACTATTCCAAATTGTTTTAAAAGAATCGTTCTTGCTGTCAATTTAATGCCAGAGATTTAGAAATCTTACAAAATTGGGGGCTTGTCCGGGATCTGGCGAGACAGCTTTTGATCATCTTTTTGAATAATTGAAAATCTCAGGAGTTGCGATTCTAACCTGTGTTGCGAAGTATAAACTATAAACTTTTAAACGGATTGGGAGAAGTTGAGTCTTAAGGAGCAGTCATCTCGATAGTTGGAACTGTTTAAATGGGGACCCACCAGTAGTTAAATTCAAAACACACAGGATGAAGGGATCGGCCAGAAAGCCAGCAAAAGATATACAGGCAGTCTATGAGGAGAAAGTATATGAAAAGGTATCTATAAAGGACATACAAGAGTTAAAGGCAAAGGCACCATACTTCCGGAAGTGCCAACATGCGTCCTTTGGGGAGCTTGTGGTATTTATCCAGGAGAAAGTAAATCAAGGAGAAATAAGGCCAAAACGGGCAAACGGTCTCTTGGCATTCTGCTCACATTACTGCGCTCAGAGAGATGAGGAATTAATGCGGCAGGATGCAAAAGAGGTTGACATTTAAGAAAAGAGATAGAAGATTTAAAAGACCAAAGGGCAAAAGAGATACAAGATTTCAAAGAATCACAAGTAAAAGAGGTTCGACTAAATGAAAAAGAGATTCAAAATATAAAAGAGCAAAAGGAAGAAAGCTTTCAATTTATTCGGCAGTTAAAGGAGGGAGAAATACAGCATTTGAGACAAGAAATAGATCAATTAAACCACAGTATTAGGCAATTAGAAAGAGGGGCTGAACAGGCAGCTTCGTTGCTACAGCAACAAAGCCTCTCAAATTTAAATGCCACAGCAGCCGTCACAAACAAATGAAAACAAATTCGAGTTAAAAAAATATAAATTGGAAAACTTGGGGCTCCAGCAAGAGGTAGAAAATGCTAGGAGAACATTAAGGGAAATAATTAAGAAGCCACATAGGGAGGCAGACCACTCCTGGTGCCAATTAGAAATAGCGAGGCTAAAAAGGGGAGCAGCAGGCCCTGGTATCCGCAGTAGCATGGGGAGCCATAACAGAGACAACAAAAGGGGACAAGGGGGAGACAGATTGGGAAGAGGAAGGCAGTCAGTATAATTCCCAGGAGGGTGGTGAAGCATGGGATAGCTTGGAGACACGAGGGCCAACCGTAGCAGTAGTAATCACTTCTTTATGACGTAATACGCACGGTCGCATCACCAGCAACCATACTGACTCACGGCCCGTATCTGGTGCTGATGCCCCGTCGGGTAGTCACGAATTGGGGCCCATTAATGATGGAGGCAACCCACTGGGAGTTAACAGGAGGTGGGCAAGTTTCAGGAGGAGTCACACCGAGTTAGAAGAGAGAGACTTAACATGAGTCCTCCTCTTGGCCTGTTCCACTTCCCTAAAAGATAATCTGCCAGATGGGGTCCTCCAGCCTGGCAAGCGGCCGATGCACTCATGACCGAGATCCTAAACCATTTAGGGATCCGAAACTTAAATTTAGTGGCTCTGCCTAATCAGACCAAGCAGCACCCAGAAGAGACCCCTATAGCCTTCAGTAATCACCTGTATGATATCTATGAACGTACCTAGAACCAGGCACCTGCAAATACTGCAGTAGGAAAGAATCAGGAACAATTTAAATCGATGTTCCTGACCCAACTCCACTCTTTAGTTAAAATCACCCTGGGCATAGCCATGAGGCCCACCAATCAGTGGACAGATATAGAGACCAGCACTCAAATCGCTTGGGGGGTGGTAAACGACCAGTTAAAGGTGCAGTCACCACCCATTGTAAATAAACCAGTGTCAACAGTGGAGGGATCTACATGTTACCTCACAAGGGAGTTAGATATGGCCCTTATGGCTAAAGGGATCAAGGGGTATGGAGAGAAAGCAGGAAAGGGGTACTGAGGTGAATGATCAGCCATGGTCTTATTGAATGGTGGTGCAGGCTCGAAGGGCCGAATGGCCTACTCCTGCACCTATTTTTTATGTTTCTATGTTAAGGGACAGTGCTTTAATTGTAAGAAGGTAGGCCACCTCAAAAAGACTGCAGCAGTCCCAGGCAGGCACCGGACCACGTTGCAACGCATGGATGCCTCCCAATGGACGAATCCAAGCTTTCTGGGATGGATCAATGATTGGACCAATTGATAACTCTCATACAAACCCAAATTGCCACGGGGGAGATGCAAAATAATTTACCGGTGCACGTAATTGCTGATGCACACTCATTAGCGAGACCCCTTCAAGGATCCACCCTATGATGGGGTTCGGCCCCCAAAGACTGGTCGGAAGTGGGGTTCTGACGTGATGGTAGTGGGAGACCAGTAGTCCTTGTCTTAAAAGGGGGCTGGCAGCAGATTACATAGAAACATAGAAAATAGGTGCAGGAGTAGGCCATTCGGCCCTTCTAGCCTGCACCGCCATTCAATGAGTTCATGGCTGAACATTCAACTTCAGTACCCCATTCCTGCTTTCTCACCATACCCCTTGATCCCCCTAGTAGTAAGGACCTCATCTAACTCCTTTTTGAATATATTTAGTGAATTGGCCTCAACAACTTTCTGTGGTAGAGAATTCCACAGGTTCACCACTCTCTGGGTGAAGAAGTTCCTCCGCATCTCGGTCCTAAATGGCTTACCCCTTATCCTTAGACTGTGACCTCTGGTTCTGGACTTCCCCAACATTGGGAACATTCTTCCTGCATCTAACCTGTCTAACCCCGTCAGAATTTTAAATGTTTCTATGAGGTCCCCTCTCATTCTTCTGAACTCTAGTGAATACAAGCCCAGTTGATCCAGTCTTTCTTGATAGGTCAGTCCCGCCATCCCGGGAATCAGTCTGGTGAACCTTCGCTGCACTCCCTCAATAGCAAGAATGTCCTTCCTCAGGTTAGGAGACCAAAACTGTACACAATACTCCAGGTGTGGCCTCACCAATGCCCTGTACAACTGTAGCAACACCTCCCTGCCCCTGTACTCAAATCCCCTTGCTATGAAGGCCAACATGCCATTTGCTTTCTTAACCGCCTGCTGTACCTGCATGCCAACCTTCAATGACTGATGTACCACGACACCCAGGTCTCTTTGCACCTCCCCTTTTCCTAATCTGTCACCATTCAGATAATAGTCTGTCTCTCTGTTTTTACCACCATTATGCTTATCGATACTGGCTCAGCAGTTACCATCATCCATACCCCATATCCTGAACGCCATGCAGCGGCGGACAAGGGTTGTATGACCCTTAAACGGTTTAAAGGTGATACAACCACCGCGTATACAGGGTAGGTCACTGAACTTCAGTTGGGAGGCGCCTATGCTGATGACCACTCCCGACAGAAGGGAAATTGTAGGGACTGATGTGTTGGATCAGTATGGCGCAGTTATAGATTACAATCGGGACTGTGTTTGGATGGGATTGAGAGATAATGCGAGAGTGATAGAAATTTCAGATGCTCACTCGTTTTTTGCTATTAAAAAGCCATCTGAGTGTGACCCTCCAGGGAGCAAAAATGAAGCTATGGCAAAACTAATTCAGGAACATCTAGCGGTGTCCGCCACATGCAAGCATGACTGTGGAAAAATAGCAGGTGAAGAGTCTATTGAGGGACCCCTACACTCATTCATTAAACAGTACCCCACCCCTAGGGAGAATCACCCTTACATCCGAGACATCATAACATTAGTCGAGCAGGGTGTTGTTAGGATAGGCACTTTTACGACCAATTCACCACATGGCTGGTTAAAAAGCCTGATAACCTGCTCATACTGGTGAGCAGGCTGGAGTTACAGAAAGTTAAATTCTGCAACACCAGCCTGCTCACCAGTAGGAAGAGAATCTCCCACCATATTATCTCAAATTCTTGTTGGTTCCAAATACTTCTCCACCCTTGACATCACCAATGGATTCTGGAATATCCCTGTACAAGTTAAAGACCAGTACAAATTCGCGTTCACATTTGAGGACCTGAGCTACACCTGGATTTGCCTGCCGCAGGGGTTTCACAATGCCCAGACGATTTTTCACAAAAGAAGGCTGCAATTTTAAAAGACTTTACCCACCTTACCTGCTTGCTGCAGTACATAGACCGACCTACTGCTGGCAACCGACAACATGGAGGAGCATCTGTCCCTTTTGCATGAACTTTTGATAACGTTGGCTCAGGCGGGACTAAAGGTGAATCCCCGTAAGGTTCAATTAGTAAAAGAATGGGTCACCTTTCTAGGAGTGTCCATTTCTCCAGAGGGATCATCTCCCGACTCTCACAAGGTGGAGATAATACAGCGACTGCCATTACCCACTTCCAAAACAGCCCTATGATCATTCTTGGGATGGGTGGGGTTCCAAAGGAACTTTATCCCAGGCTTTGCTGAGTGCGCAAAGCCCCTGTTTGATTTAATAAAACTGCAGGGTGATGACATACGCCCGACATGGACTGATGCTCATACCCAGTCCGTGGCTAAACTAAAAACTGCAGTGATACAGGCCGCATGTCTGATCCCTCCCGATCCCACGCAGCCCTTTCCTTTAGAGGTCGGGACCACAGAACAAAGCCTCACTGCAGTTCTGTGCCAAATGCGAGCTGATCGACTACAGCCCATTGCATATGCGTCTCGGGTCCTGCAGGGGACAGAAAAGATGTATACCGCATGCGAGCGCCACTACCTGGCCGTCTGCTGGACGGTACATCACTACTTTTATTACTGGGTTACAGGCTACAATCCTGCACAGCGGACACACACCTCTGAAACTACTGATAAAACCTGGAGATTCGCTAGTTTCCTCGCAGCACCTCAGCAAATGGACATTGAAATTTATGGAGCGAGACATTGATACCATTTTCAAACCCACCACATTGCTGCCACAATTTCTGATCTATGAGGGGGACCAACAAGAACGTCTGTTACCCCGATTAACTTTGAGACCCATCCTGTGCAGAAAGAGCCCATATAGGGTGCCCCAGATGTCTACATCGATGGGTCCTCATCGCATATTGAGGGATCCCCCCACACCGTGTATGCTGTGGTATTGCCAGAAAGAACCATCCAGTGAAGATGCAACAGACAGTCTTCACAATATGCAGAAATCACCGCAGTTCTAACCGCTGTGAAGGAAACCTCAGATAGACCCGTGAATATTTGGTCAGATAGTGCCTATGCTGTAAATACCATGCTCTCCTTGCCCCTATACCACAAAAATGACTATTGTACTATAGATGGTAAGGCCCTAGTCCATGGGCCTTGGTTACGCCTGCTCTGGTCATACCTTAAACATCGATCCCAGCCCTGCTTCATAGGAAAGGTAGCAGCCCATAGAAAAGAGGATCCACATAGTGAGGGAAATTCCAGACCAGACAGAGCAGCCAAGGATGCTGTGATTGATTGGGAGATAGAGGATATAGTTGTTGACCCCTGCAATGCTGTTAGCAAGGCCTCTCCAACAGATCACTTAGCTTTAAAATTCCTGCTGCAGCAATACTGGCCATATGCTGTTGTAAGCGCCTGGCACAAGGAAGGCAGACCCCTTCCTCAATTGACAGCCTGGGCTCCCAATACCATACTAGCCACTGCCCCTGACTCAGATGAGCAGTTGCTGATGTTCAAAAGAAAGTCAAACACCTGCCCAATGGTGTGTGTTCCATCAGAGGAACTGCTCTCCCTCTTTCACTCCCACCCCACAGAAGGGCACTAGTTGGCCCTGGTAACTTTTAATAAGATAGCATCCATAGCTTGATGGCCTTCCCTGAGGGAAACAATCAACCAATATATGGCACGATACTACCGTGCCTGCAGCACAATCCTCCCGCATGCACTAACCGAGCTCCCTCCTCAAGGGCCATGGACTCACCTCCAGGTAGACTTCACTGAGCCACTTCCACAGGCGCAAGGCAATTTTCAGCATGCCCTAGTGGTGGTGGATCAATTCACTAAATGGATCGAAGCATTCTCCTGCCGCTCCAACACCGCAATCACGGCAGCCAAAACACTATTGAACCATGTGTTTTGTAGGTGGGGAGTACCAAGTACAAGTGTACAGCGATCAAGGTTCACACTTTACCGGTAACATTTTTCCCCGCCTGCAGGAAATGTTGGGGATAAAACACAAATTACATATTGCTCACCACCCCCAGTTGTCCAGAGGGGTTGAAAGGGGAAATAGGACCCTCAAGTTATTGTGAAAACAATTGTGCGTGGACCACCCCACTCAATGGGCTAACATGCTGCCAATGTGCTTAATGGCAATGAGGTCCACACCTCACAAAGCAACAGGGGTCTCCGCAATCAGGCCATGACTGGGATGTTCATGAGAACACCAGGCCAGCTAACACTATCAGGGATGAGTCCACTGACAATGAAACCATGTAGTTCCAAGTGGCTGGAACAAGTGGTAGATCACACCGATCAGATCAATCGATTTGTGGCCACCAAATTGCGGAAGTCAAAAAGACCAATTAAAAGGTACTTTGACAAGAAAGTACGTCCCTTTGGATACAAGGTGGGAGACTCAGTAATGATTCCAAATTATGGGAAAAAGAAGCTGCCTTTGAGCCCAAGTGGTGGGGACCGTATATGATTATAGACCGATTGAACCCCGCGGTTTATTTGATTCAGTTAATGGGGGAAAAGGCGTTAAGTACAAGAAGTGGTTTCACGTTAATCAAACTTCCATCAAAATTCCATTTACTGCGTTATAACTTAAAAAAATGTAATCTTTATTATGCATATTTAAGTGTTCTTGACTCCCTCCAAAACATCGCTAAAAAAATGGCGTCTTTCTGTGCCGATTTTTCAATGCGCGCTGGTTTTTCTTAACTCACCAGAAGGCTTTTTGGAAGTGGTCATATACGCCGACCTAGGAGAAATTATTTTTGGGCAACCTTACATAATTGAGAAAAACTGACGCAGACATCAGGTTACACCCCCAAGACACAAAAAAAACCCGAACCTAATAAAATGGTAACGAACTGAGTTATGCTGGTGCACATTGCTTGGGGAAATTTGAATTTTTTTAACTTATGCCAAAAAAAGTGGTGCGCGCCAAAAAAATGGCGCAAATCACTGGGGAAAATTGAGCTCTATATCAATGATTTAATTATTTTGATGAGGGGACCGAGTGCAATGTATCTAAGTTTGCTGAAGATACAAAACTAGGTGGGAAAGTAAGTTGTGAGGAGGAAAAAAAGATGCAGCAAAGGGATATAGACTGGTTAAGTAGATGGGCAAGAACATGGCAGATGGAATACAATGTGGAGAATTGTGAAGTTATCCACTTTGGTCGGAAAAATGGAAAAGCAGAATATTTTTTAAATGGTGAGTGATTTGGAAATGTGGATGTTCAGAGGGACTTGTGTGTTCTTATCCATGAATCACTGAATGTTAACATGCAGATACTGCAAGAAATTAGGAAAGAAAAGCAAATAGTATATTTGCCTTTATTACAAATGGATTGGAGTATAAGAGTAAAGAAATCTTACTGCAAATATACAAAGCCTTGGTGAGATCACAGCTGGAGTCCTGTATGCAGGTTTGGTCTCCTTACCTAAGGAAGGATATACTTGCCTTAGAGGGAGCACAACAAAGGTTCAAAAGACCGATTCCTGGGATGGGGAGGCAGGGGAGGCAGGGGAGGCGGGGTTGTCCTATGAGAGATTGTGTAGACTAAGCCTATGTTCCCTAGAATTTAGAACAATGAGAGGTGATCTCATTGAAATGCATGAAAGTCTTACAGGGCTTGACCGGTTAGATGCTGGGAGGATGTTTCCCCTGGCTTGGGAGTCTAGAACTAGGGGTCATAGTCTCAGATTTAGGATTGAGATGAGGAGAAATTTCTTCACTCAGAGGTTTGTGAATCTTTGGAATTATCTACCCCAGAGAGCTTTGGATGCTCAGTTGTTGAGTATATGCAAGACAGAGATCTATAGATTTGTGGATATTAAGGGAATCAAGGGATATGGGGATAATGCAGGAAGGTGGAGTTGATTTAAAAGTTCAGCCAGGATCTCATTGACTGGTGGAGTAGGCTCAAAGGGCCGAATAGCCGACTCTTGCTCCTATTCCTTATGTTATGTTCTTATTAGATTTGAATCAGTTTTTTCAGAGATAACATAATTTTCAAAAAACTGAATTTTACATAACAAATATTATACTGGAACTATTCAGAACATTAGAGAAAAGGGCCATTTAATCCATGATGTACAATCATTCTTTAAACCACATTCACTCGAATGCACATTACTAAACTACGAAGGGAAAGTTCTACACAAGTTATCTACTGACCCCCAAAAGGTAAATAAAGCAAAACCACAAAATGTTACAGCGCTGCACAGGAGGGCAGGAAAAAGAGTGGGAGAGCTATAGTGGTAGGGGATTCTATTGTAAGGGGAATAGATAGGCGTTTCTGTGGCCGCAATTGAGACTCCAGGATGGTATGTTGCCTCCCTGGTGCAAGGATCAAGGATGTCTCGGAGCGGGCGCAGGGTATTCTGGAGGGGGAGGGTGAACAGCCAGCTGCCATGGTGTACATAGGTACCAACGATATAGGTAAAAAACGGAATGAGGTCCTACAAGGTGAATTTAGGGAGCTAGGAGTTAAATTAAAAAGTAGGACCTCAAAGGTCGTAATCTCAGAATTGCTACCAGTGCCACGTGCTAATCAGAGTAGAAATAGCAGGATAGTTAAGATGAATACTTGGCTTGAGGAATGGTGCAAGAGGGAGGGATTAAAATTCCTGGGACGTTGGAACTGGTTCTGGGGGAGGTGGGACCAGTACAAACTGGACGGTCTGCACCTGGGCAGGACCGGAACCGATGTCCTAGGGAGAGTGGTTGCTAGTGCTGTTGGGGAGGAGTTAAACTAATATGGCAGAGGGATGGGAATCTATGCAGGGAGACAGAGGGAAGTAAAATGGGGGCAGAAGCAAAAGGTAGAAAGGAGATAAGGAAAAGTGGAGGGCAGAGAAATCAAGGGCAAAAATCAAAAACATAATTCTAAAAGGACAAAGAGTGTGAAAAAAACAAACCTGAAGGCTCTGTGTCTCAATGCGAGGAGCATTTGTAATAAGGTGGATGAATTAATTGCGCAGATAGCTGTTAACAGATATGATGTAATTGGGATTACGGAGACATGGCTTCAGAGTGACCAAGGCTGGGAACTCAACATTCAGGGATATTCAATATTCAGGAAGGATAGACAGAAAGGAAAAGGAGGTGGGGTAGCATTACTGGTTAAAGAGGAGATTAACGCAATAGTAAGGAAGGACATTAGCTTGGATGACGTGGAATCTGTAAGGGTAGAACTGCGGAACACCAAAGGGCAGAAAACACTAGTGGGAGTTGTGTACAGATGACCAAACAGTAGTAGTGAGGTTGGCGATGGCAACAAACAGGAAATTAGGGATGAGTGCAATAAGGGTACAGCAGTTATCATGGGTGACTTTAATCTACATATGGATTGGGCTAACCAAACTGGTAGCAATACAGTGGAGGAGGATTTCCTGGCATGTATAAGGGATGGTTTTCTCGACCAATATGTCGAGGAACCAACTAGAGAGCTGGCCATCCTAGACTGGGTGTTGTGTAATGAGAGAGGATTAATTAGCAATCTTGTTCTGCGAGGCCCCTTGGGGAAGAGTGACCATAATATGATAGAATTCTTCATTAAGATGGAGAGTGACACAGTTATTTCAGAGACTAGGGTCCTGAACTTAAAGAAAGGTAACTTGGATGGTTTTGACATGAATTGGCTAGGATAGACTGGCGAATTATACTCAAAGAGTTGACGGTGGATAGGCAATGGCAGACATTTAAAGATCAAATGGAAGAATTTCAACAATTGTACAACCCTGTCTGGCATAAAAATAAAATGAGAAATGTGGCTCAACTGTGGCTAACAAGGGAAATTAGGGATTGTGTTAAATCCAAGATAGAGGCATATAAATTGGCCAGAAAAAGCAGCAAACCTGAGGATTTGGAGAAATTTAGAATTCAGCAGAGGAGGACATAGGGTTTAATTAGGAGGGGGAAAATAGAGAATGAGAGGAAGCTTGCAGGGAACATAAAAACTGACTGCAAAAGTTTTTATAGATATATGAAGAGAAAAAGATTAATGAAGACAAATGTAGGTCCCTTGCAGTCAGAATCAGCTGAATGTATAAGGTGGAACAAAGAAATGGCAGACCAATTGAACAAATACTTTGGTTCTGTCTTCACTCAGGAAGACACAAACAACCTTCTGGAAATATCAGGGGACCGAGGGTCGAGTGAGAAGGAGGAACTGAAGGAAATCCTTATTAGCCAGGAAATAGGGAAATTGATGGGATTGAAGGCCCATAAATCCCCAGGGCCTGATAGTCTGCATCCAGAGTACTTAAGGAAGTGGCCCTAGAAATAGTGGATGCATGGGTGGTCATTTTACAACATTCTATAGACGCTGGATCAGTTCCTATGGATTAAAAGGTAACTAATGTACCCCCCCCAACCCCCACTTTTTAAAAAAGGAGGGGGAGAGAAAACAAGGAATTATAGACTGGTTAGCCTGACATCAGTAGTGGGGAAAATGTTGGAATCAATTATTAAAGATGTAATAGCAGCGCATTTGGAAAGCAGTGACAGGATCGGTCCAAGTCAGCATGGATTTATGAAAGGGAAATCATGCTTGACAAATCTTCCAGAATTTTTTGAGGATGTAACTAGTAGAGTGGACAAGGGAGAACCAGTGTATTTGGACTTTCAAAAGGCTTTTGACAAGGTCCCACACAAGAGATTAGTGTGCAAAATTAAAGCCCATGGTATTGGGGGGTAATGTATTGACGTGGATAGAAACATAGAAACATAGAAACATAGAAACATAGAAAATAGGTGCAGGAGTAGGCCATTCGGCCCTTCTAGCCTGCACCGCCATTCAATGAGTTCATGGCTGAACATGCAACTTCAGTACCCCATTCCTGCTTTCTCACCATACCCCTTGATTCCCCTAGTAGTAAGGACTTCATCTAACTCCTTTTTGAATATATTTAGTGAATTGGCCTCAACAACTTTCTGTGGTAGAGAATTCCACAGGTTCACCACTCTCTGGGTGAAGAAATTCCTCCTCATCTCAGTCCTAAATGGCTTTCCCCTTATCCTTAGACTGTGTCCCCTGGTTCTGGACTTCCCCAACATTGGGAACATTCTTCCTGCATCTAACCTGTCTAACCCCGTCAGAATTTTAAACGTTTCTATGAGGTCCCCTCTCATTCTTCTGAACTCCAGTGAATACAAGCCCAGTTGATCCAGTCTTTCTTGATAGGTCAGTCCCGCCATCCCGGGAATCAGTCTGGTGAACCTTCGCTGCACTCCCTCAATAGCAAGAATGTCCTTCCTCAGGTTAGGAGACCAAAACTGTACACAATACTCCAGGTGTGGCCTCACCAAGGCCCTGTACAATTGTAGCAACACCTCCCTGCCCTTGTACTCAAATCCCCTCGCTATGAAGGCCAACATGCCATTTGCTTTCTTAACCGCCTGCTGTACCTGCATGCCAACCTTCAATGACTGATGTACCATGACACCCAGGTCTCGTTGCACCTCTCCTTTTCCTAATCTGTCACCATTCAGATAATAGTCTGTCTCTCTGTTTTTACCACCAAAGTGGATAACCTCACATTTATCCACATTATACTTCATCTGCCATGCATTTGCCCACTCACCTAACCTATCCAAGTCGCTCTGCAGCCTCATAGAATCCTCCTTGCAGCTCACACTGCCACCCAACTTAGTGTCATCCGCAAATTTGGAGATACTACATTTAATCCCCTCGTCTAAATCATTAATGTACAGTGTAAACAGCTGGGGCCCCAGCACAGAACCTTGCGGTACCCCACTAGTCACTGCCTGCCATTCTGAAAAGTCCCCATTTACTCCTACTCTTTGCTTCCTGTCTGACAACCAGTTCTCAATCCATGTCAGCACACTACCCCCAATCCCATGTGCTTTAACTTTGCACATTAATCTTTTGTGTGGGACCTTGTCGAAAGCCTTCTGAAAGTCCAAATATACCACGTCGACTGGTTCTCCCTTGTCCACTCTACTGGAAACATCCTCAAAAAATTCCAGAAGATTTGTCAAGCATGATTTCCCTTTCACAAATCCATGCTGACTTGGACCTATCATATTACCTCTTTCCAAATGCACTGCGATGACATCCTTAATAATTGATTCCATCATTTTACCCACTACCGATGTCAGGCTGTGAGAACTGGTTGGCAGACAGGAAGAGTAGGAATAAACGGGTCCTTTTCAGAATGGCAGGCAGTGACTAGTGGGGTACTGCAAGGTTCAGTGCTGGGACCCCAGCTATTTACAATATACATTAATGATTTAGACGAAGGAACTGAATGTAATATCTCCAGGTTTGCAGATGACACTAAGTTGGGTGGCAGTGTGAGCTGTGAGGAGGATGCTAAGAGGCTGCAGGATGACTTGGACAGGTTAGGTGAGTGGGCAAATGCGTGGCAGATGCAGTATAATGTAGATAAATGTGAGGTTATCCACTTTGATGGCAAAAACAGGAAGGCAGAATATTATCTGAATGGTAACAGATTAGGAAAAGGGGAGGTGCAATGGGACCTGGGTGTCATGGTACATCAGTCATTGAAAGTTGGCATGCAGGTTCAGCAGGCGGTGAAGAAGGCAAATGGCATGTTGGCCTTCAAAGCAAGAGGATTTGAGTATAGGAGCAGGGAGGTCTAACTGCAGTTGTACAGGGTCTTGGTGAGGCCACACCTTGAATATTATGTACAGTTTTGGTCTCCTAATCTGAGGAAGGACATTCTTGCCAATGAAGGAGTGCAGCGAAGGTTCACCAGACTGATTCCCGGGATGGCAGGACTGACATAAGAAGAAAGACTGGATCGACTTGGCTTATATTCACTGGAATTTAGAAGAATGAGAGGGGATCTCATAGAAACATATAAAATTCTGACGGGATTTGACAGGTTAGATGCAGGAAAATGTTGGGGAAGTCCAGAACCAGGGGTTACAGTCTAAGGATAAGGGGTAAGCCATTTAGGACCGAGATGAGGAGAAACTTCTTCACTCAGAAAATTGTGAACCTGTGGAATTCTCTACCACAGAAAGTTGTTGAGGCCAGTTCGTTAGATATTTTCAAAAGGGAGTTAGATGTGGCCCTTACGGCTAAAGGGATCAAGGGGTATGGAGCGAAAGCAGGAATGGGGTACTGTAGTTGCATGATCAGCTATGATCATATTGACTGGTGGTGTAGGCTCGAAGGGCCGAATGGCCTAATCCTGCACCTATTTTCTATGTTTCTATGCTCTCCGTACTTCATTTGCTTAAATAGATGGATAAAATGGAAAGATAGACTATAAGATCACAATTTAATAGAGATAGCTTGTAACATATTTTTACGTTATCACATCTGATTAGCCTAAGTCAAATTGCAATTATGAAACTATAAAGGCATCATGTAACATACAATCGTAGAATTTTCTAGCACAGAAGGAGCCCATTCAGCTCATCATGCCTGTGCCGGCTCACTGAAAGAGCTATCTCATTAGTCCCACTCCCCTGCTCTTTCCTCATGGCCCCTCAATTTTCTCCCCTTC
This sequence comes from Pristiophorus japonicus, assembly GCF_044704955.1. Lineage (NCBI taxonomy): Eukaryota > Metazoa > Chordata > Chondrichthyes > Pristiophoridae > Pristiophorus > Pristiophorus japonicus. The sequence continues at coordinate 89,704,737 of NC_091983.1, forward strand.
AAGTATTCATCAAATTCCTTTTTAAAAGTTATTATAGAATCTGTTTCCCCCACATTTTCAGCCAGATCATAACTCACTGCCGAACAAAAACAATTCTCATCTCACCTGTCTCTTTTGCTAATTACCTTAAATGATTGACCTGTGGTTACCAACCCATCTGCCAATGGCGAGTTTCTCCTTATTTGCTTTACCTAACTCCTTCCTGATTAAATCTACCTTTAACTTTCTCTCCCCTCAGGAGAACAATCTCAGCTTCTCTATTCTCTCCACATAACTTACGTCCCTCACCCCGATACCATTCTGGTTAAGTTTGTTCTGCACCCTCCAAGGCCTTGACATCCTTCCTAAAGTGTGGTGCCCAGAATTGGACACAACGGGCTCAAAATTGGCCCACCCGTTTTTTCGGCGCACTCACGGGAGATGCTCCGACTTTCTGTGTTGAAAACTGCCCGAAAAAATCGCTCCCCACTTTGGACGCTGTCTGGCCTCTCCTCGGTCGTCGCGCTGCGTGGCCAATGGAGTGGGGTTGCGATGCCTGCGCATGCGCAGTAGTGCAGAACTTTGGCAATCGGCCATCTTTAAAGGGATACGAAGCTGCTCGATTTTTGGTGCCAGAAGGAGCGGTGGAAGAAATCAGCTGCTAGAATCAAGAAGCAGTGAGTGCTCTGTGTTAATAGTGCTGCATGCCTGCAAAAGTTCCAGATTGAGTGCTGTATATCTGAAAATCATTGCTGCATGCAAAATAAGGACTGCGTGTTTGGAAAAATCACTGTGTCTCTAAGAGCATTGGAAAAGTGCTGTGAGTGTCAATTCAATATAGCAATGCAACAACGTGCACCAAGAACGAAGAATTTCTTGCATGACGAAGTGGAGATACTAGTTAATGTCATTGAGAACAGATGGCAGGAGCTGGATACCAGCAACAGAGGTCGCACAAAAGTGCCACCCAAAGAAATTAAGAAACGCTGGAACCAAGTTGCAGAAGATTACCGCGCAGTGGTGAATACCCAGAGATCTGGGAGCCAGTGTAAACAGAATTGTCAGGACCTTGGTCAAATAGTTAGTGTAAGTAATATTTTCATTTATTCAATGCAATTCCAATTGTAAATGTGACCAGCTGTATATGTCCCACCCAGCAGAAAGACACCTATTGTGTTCCTAACACAGATTGCTACCGGTGCCACATGCTAGTCAGAGTAGGAATCGCAGGATAGCTCAGATGAATACATGTCTTGAGCAGTGGTGCAGAAGGGAGGGATTCAAATTCCTGGGACATTGGAACCGGTTCTGGGGGAGGTGGGACCAATACAAACTGGACGGTCTGCACCTAGGCAGGACCGGAACCAATGTCCGAGGGGAGTGTTTGCTAGTGCTGTTGGGGAGAAGTTAAACTAATATGGCAGGGGGATGGGAACCTATGCAGGGTGACAGAGGGAAATAAAATGGAGTCAGAAGCAAAAGATAGAAAGGAGATTAGTAAAAGTGGAGGGCAGAGAAACCTAAGGCAAAAAGCAAAAAGGGCCACATTACAGAAAAATTCTAAAGGGGTAAAGTGTGTTAAAAAGACAAGCCTGAAGGCTCTGTGTCTCAATGCGAGGAGTATTCGAAATGAGGTGGACGAATCAACTGCGCAGACAGCAGTTCACGGGTATGATGTAATTGGCATCACGGATACACGGCTCCAGGGTGACCAAGGCTGGGAACTCAACATCCAGGGGTATTCAGCATTTAGGAAGGATAGACCGAAAGGAAAAGGAGGCGGGGTGGCATTGCTGGTTAAAGAGGAAATTAATGCAATAGTAAGGAGGGACATTAGCCTGGATGATATGGAATCGGTATGGGTGGAGCTGAGGAATATCAAAGGGCAGAAAACGCTAGTGGGAATTGGGTACAGACCACCAAACAGTAGCAGTGAGGTTGGGGATAGCATCAAACAAGAAATAAGGGATGTGTGCAATAAAGGTACAGCAGTTATCATGGGCTAACCAAACTGGTAGCAATACGGTGGAGGAGGATTTCCTGGAGTGTATTAGGGATGGTTTTCGAGACCAATATGTCGAGGAACCAACTAGAGGGCTGGCCATCTTAGACTGGATGATGTGTAATGAGAAGGGACTAATTAGCAATCTTGTTATGTGAGGCCCTTGGGGAAGAGTGACCATAACATGGTAGAATTCTTTATTAAGATGGAGAGTGACACCGTTAATTCGGAAACTAGGGTCCTGAACTTAAGGAAAGGTAACAACGACGGTATGAGGCGTGAATTGGCTAGAATAGACTGGCAAATGATATTTAAAGGGTTGACGGTGGATAAGCAATGGCAAACATTTAAAGATCACGTGAATGAACTTCAGCAATTGTACACCCCTGTCTGGAGTAAAAATAAAATGGGGAAGGTGGCTCAACCATGGCTAACAAGGGAAATTAAGGATAATATTAAAGCCAAGGAAGAGGCATATAATTTAGCTAGAAAAAGCAACAAACCTGAGGACTGGGAGAAATTTAGAATTCAGCAGAGGAGGACAAAGGGTCTAATTAGGAGGGGAAAAATAAAATGAGAGGAAGCTTGCAGGGAACATAAAAACTGACTGCAAAAATTTCTATAAATATGTGAAGAGAAAAAGATTAGTGAAGACAAACTTGCAGTCGGACTCAGGTGAATTTATAATGGGGAACAAAGAAATGGCAGACCAATTGAACAAATACTTTGGTTCTGTCTTCATGACGGAAGACACAAATAACCTTCCGATTGTACTAGGGGACAGTAGGTCGAGTGAGAAGGAGGAACTGAAGGATATCCTTATTAGGCGGGAAATTGTGTTAGGAAAATTGATGGGATTGAAGGCCGATAAATCCCCGGGGCCTGATGGTCTGCATCCCAGAGTACTTAAGGAAGTGGCCCTAGAAATAGTGGATGTATTGGTGATCATTTTCCAACAGTCTATCGACTCTGGATCAGTCCCTATGAACTGAAGGGTAGCTAATGCAACACCTCTTTTTAAAAAAGGAGGGAGAGAGAAAACGGGTAATTATAAACCGGTTAGCCTGACATCAGTAGTGGGGAAAATGTTGGAATCAATCATTAAGGATGCATTCATCATTAAGCAGCACATGTAGAAAGCAGTGACAGGATCGGACCAAGTCAGCATGGATTTATGAAAGGGAAATCATGCTTGATGAATCTTCTGGAATTTTTTGAGGATGTAACTAGCAGAGTGGACAAGGGAGAAACAGTGGATGTGGTGTATTTGGACTTTCAAAAGGCTTTTGACAAGGTCCCGCACAAGAGATTGGTGTGCAAAATCAAAGCGCATGGTATTGGGGGTAATGTACTGACGTGGATAGAGAATTGGTTGGCAGACAGGAAGCAGAAAGTCGGGATAAACGGGTCCTTTTCAGAATGGCAGGCAGTGACTAGTGGAGTGCCGCAGGGCTCAGTGCTGGGACCCCAGCTCTTTACAATTTACATTAACGATTTAGATGAAGGAATTGAGTGTAATATCTCCAAATTTACGGATGAAATTAAACTGGGTGGCAGTGTGAGCTGTGAGGAGGACGCTAAGAGACTGCAGGGTGACTTGGACAGATTAGGTGAGTGGGCAAATGCATGGCAGATGCAGTATAATGTGGATAAATGTGAGGTTATCCATCTTGGTGGCAAAAACACAAAGGCATACACAGGGTCATTCAGATCACTTTCCCATGACACAGTGGCGCGACCATCGTTTACATTTTGTTGCTGCCGCCTGCTGTCTACCTGATCATGCAGGTTGGGGTGAACCAGTGAGAGTCTGGTTTTAAGTGTCCTTTTCATGAGTAGCTCTGCCGGGGCCACCCCTGTGAGCAAGTGGGGTCTCGTGCGGTCGCTGAGCAGTACTCGGTACAGGCGGGTTTGGAGTGAGCCTTCTGTGACTCGTTTAAGGCTCTGTTTGATGGTTTGTACTGCCCGCTCTGCCTGCCCATTGGAGGTTGGTTTAAATGGGGCCGAGGTGACATGTTTGATCCCAGTGCGGGTCATGAATTCTTTAAATTCGGCACTGGTGAAACATGGCCCGTTGTCACTGACCAGTATGTCAGGCAGGCCGTATGTGGCAAACATGGCCCTCAGGCTTTCAATGGTGGCGGTGGCGGTGCTTCCCGACATTATTTCACATTCAATCCATTTTGAAAAAGCATCCACCACCACCAGAAACATTTTACCGAGAAACGGGCCCGCATAGTCAAGATGGATCCTCGACCATGGTCTGGAGGGCCAGGACCACAAACTTAGTGGTGCCTCTCTGGGCACGTTGCTCATCTGAGCACATACGCTGCATTGCCGTACACAGAACTCTAAGTCAGAGTCGATACCGGGCCACCACACGTGGGATCTGACTATCGCTTTCATCATTACTATACCCAGGTGCGTGCTGTGGAGATCCGAGATGCCCTTTTTTGGTAGCACTACGCGGTTACCCCACAACAGGCAGTCTGCCTGAATGGACAGCTCATCCTTTCGCCGCTGGAACGGCTTGATTGGCTTTTGCATTTCAACAGGGATGCTGGCCCAGCTCCTATGCAGTACACAGTTTTTTTTACGAGGGACAGCAGAGGATCTTGGCTGGTCCAAGTCCTAATCTGGTGGACTGTGACAGGTAATTTATCATTTCCAAATGCTTCCATGACCATCAACAAGTCTGCGGGCTGCGCCACCATCAACAAGTTTGCAGGCTGCGCAATTTCCGCCCCCGTGGTGGGCAATGGTAGCCGACTGAGAGCATCCGCACAGTTCTTGGTGCCTGGCCTGTGGCGGATGGTATAGTTATATGCTGAAAGCACGAGTGCCCACTTTTGTATGCAAGCTGAGGCATTAGTATTTATCCCCTTGTTTTCAGCGAACAGGGATATGAGGGGCTTGTGATCGGTTTCCAGCTCAAATTTGAAGCCAAACTGGTACTGGTGCATTTTCTTTACCCTGAACACACACGCTAATGCCTCTTTCTCAATCATGCTGTAGGCCCTCTCGGCCTTAGACAAGCTCCTGGAAACATAGGCGACAGGTTGCAACTTCCCCGCAACGTTAGCTTGTTGTAATACACACCCGACTCCGTACGACGACTCATCACATGCTAGCACAAGTCTTTTATACGGGTTATACAATACAAGCAGCTTGTTGGAGCATAAAATGTTTCTGGTTTTCTCAAAAGCAATTACTTGGTTTTTTCCCCATACCCAGTTCTCACCTTTACGCAATAACACATGTAGGGGCTCTAAAAGGGTGCTTAACCCCGGTAGGAAGTTATCAAAATAGTTGAGGAGTCCCAGGAACGACCGCAGCTCCGTGACATTCTGTGGCCTGGGCGCGTTCCTGAAAGCCTCTGTCTTGGTGTCTGTGGGCCGAATGCCGTCCGCCGCGATCTTTCTCCCCAAGAACTCCACTTCTGTTGCCATGAAGACGCATTTCGACCTCTTCAGCCGCAGCCCTACTCGATCCAGTCGCTGGAGGACCTCCTCCAGGTTTTGTAGGTGCTCGACGGTGTCCCGACCCGTGACCAATATGTCGTCCTGAAAAAGCACCGTGTGTGGTACCGACTTGAGTAGGCTCTCCATGTTTCTCTGGAAGATCGCTGCAGCCGACCGAATTCCAAACGGGCATCTGTTGTAGATGAACAGTCCCTTGTGCGTGTTGATGCAGGTGAGGCCCTTCGAAGACTCCTCCAGCTCCTGCGTCATGTAGGCCGAAGTCAGGTCGAGCTTGGTGAGCGTCTTGCCTCCTGCCAGCGTCGCAAATAGGTCGTCTGCCTTAGGTAGCAGGTGTTGGTCCTGTAGCGAGAAATGATGAATGGTTACTTTATAATCGCTGCAAATTCTGACCGTGTCATCACTTTTGAGTGCTGGAACAATCGGGCTGGCCCACTCGCTGAATTCCACTGGGGAGATGATGCCCTCGCGTTGCAGCCTGTTCAGCTCGATTTCCACTCTCTCCCTCATCATCTGAGGTACCATTCGCGCCTTGTGGTGAATGGGTCGTGCCTCTGGGACCAAGTGGATCTGTACTTTCGCCCCAGAAAAGTTTCCAATGCCTGGCTCAAAAAGGGAAGGAAATTTGTTGAGAACCTGGGTACATGAGGCCTCATCGATATGTGATAGCGCTCGGATGTCATCCCAGTTCCAGAGGATTTTGCCCAGCCAGCTCCTTCCAAGCAGAGTGGGGCCATCGCCCGGGACAATCCAGAGTGACAGTTCGTGCACCGTGCCCTCGTAGGTGACCTTGACCATGGCGCTGCCCAGGACAGTGATAAGCTCTTTGGTGTGATGTTCTCAGTTTCGTGTGGATGGGGCTCAGGGCTGGTCTGAATGTCTTGTTGCACCACAGTCTCTCAAACATCTTTTTACTCATGATGGATTGGCTAAGCCATTCAATTTTACATTTAGCATTATAGGTGGACATTTCGTCAAAAATGTGTGCACCCCGTGTATTTCAGCATCTGCCTCCTCTCTCTGAGGTTCAAAATTGCTTTGATCCATCATGGAACGATCTTCCTCTGCCACGTGGTGGTTAGCAGGTTTTGCAGAGCTTGCAGCTCATTTGCAAACTCGTTGGAGGTGCCCCATTGTTACACAGCTCTTGCAAACATACCCTTTGAAGCGGCATGAATAGGCTGAATGGAAGCCTCCACAACGCCAACAAGGTGTGAATTGCCTTGTATTCATCCTTTGTTGGGGACTCAGTCATCTGGGTCACCTGAGACCTGCTGGCAGTTGCAGACTTGTGGGTTCTGCCCTGTACATTTCTGCTCGCAAACACAGTTCCAGTTAATTTATGAACATTGCTAGCACTTGTGTGCTGAGAGATTTGTTTGGTGTTATCACTGGTGGACATAAACGTCTGTGCTATCGCAATGGCCTTACTGACGGTCGGTGTCTCTACAGTCAAAAGTTTTCATAGGATGGTCTTGTGGCCAATGCCCAGTACAAAAAAGTCTCTGAACATTTGCTCCAGGTAGCCATCAAACTCACATTGTCCTGCAAGTCGCCTTAGTTCGGCGATGTAGCTCGCCACTTCCTGACCTTCAGATCGCTGGCACATGTAGAACCGATACCTCGCCATCAGCACGCTCTCCCTCAGGATAAGATGCTCCAGAACCAATGTACACAGCTCCTCATACGACTTATCTGTGGGTTTCACCGGAGCCAAAAGATTCTTCATGAGGCTGTAGGTCAGTGCCCCACAGACTGTGAGGAGGACCGCTCTCCTTTTTGCAACGCTTCCTTCTCCGTCCAGCTCGTTGGCTACAAAGTACTGGTCTAGCCGTTCGACATAGGCTTCCCAGTCCTCACCCTCCGAGAACTTCTCCATGATGCCCACAGTTTGCTGTGGATTCTTTGTGTTGGATTCGTATTCTCGGCGCCAGTTATTGTGTTCCTGACACAGATGAGGCTGCACACAGGGAGGTTAAAGTAACAGTGACCTCAGTCTTTATTAAGACATTCCAGAGTGAGGAACAGGCCTTCGGGGCCGACTTATAAACAGTGCTCTGCAAGGGATGCTGGGATCCCTTGGGACTTCAGGGGATGAGCTCCCTGGTGGCGGAACATGGGAGTGCATGCTTTACAGATACACAACAACACCCTCTCTAAAAAGCTGCATTTTCATCTTTGCAGAAGAATTGGCCCACAACAAAAGGGAAAGAACTCGAACAGGAGGAGGCCTGCCAAATCTGCACAAATTAAAATTTTTGGAAGAGGGGGTTGCTGCTTTGATGGGTCCTACCTGGAGAAAAACAATCAGTACTGCCCAAGCTGGGCCCACACACGAGGGAGAGGGTAAATCCTGAAAATTCATCGTGGCCCTTCAAGTCAACCTGCTGCCTGGCCTGCTATGTGTGAGCTTACTCATGCCACCCATCCTGCCTCCTCTTGTGCTGCTAACCATTTGATTGTTCTGTTATATTTTGCAGAACCTGATGCCAATCATGAAGATCCAGAAGAAGATTCAGACGCAGACGAGCCTAACCCTGCAGACCAACTTGGGGCTGGGGGGGGGGGGGGGCGGGGGATGGGGATGGAGCTGCATGATAGGGACAATGTTGTACTGAATATGGATGAGGCCGCGTTAATGGAGTTGGCGTCGGCAAACCCTTCCATGAGTTCTGGTGTGACATTCCTTGGTTTCAGCCTGTTCATGTATAGTGCTTTATGTTCTGATGTGATATTCCATGATTTCACAGCATCTGAGGTTGAGGGTCTAGTGGTGGTGGGATGCAACATGGAACACCCAGTGCCCCACCATCCCAGTCTGCATCTCCCACTGTGGGGGTGTCGCGAGGCAGAGGGGAAGGAGAAATCGACGACGCTCTCCTGAGATGCAGGATGCAACAAATGTGGCTCAGATGATGGCATTGAGTGCAGAGAGCACTGACCTTACCCGATCACTCCTGGACACCATCAGTGAGGTGAGTGATGAGGTAATAGGACTGTCGGAAGAAGTAACAGTAATCACACGGGAAATGAGAACGATTTCCGGGAACATCAGTGAGGGAATAGTGTCCATGAGGGAGGGAATGTCAGAAGTAGTAGAAAGGACAGCACAGGCTATCAGGGAGGGCATGTGTGAGTTAACTGCTGCAATAAGGGAACACACCCAGGCCATATGCCACCACTCCCAATGCAATCCCCACACCAGCCTCTGAAGAGACCCAAGCCGGGCCCTGCACATTAACACCTGACACCGCCCCTCCCCCCGCATGAAGAAGTGCACATTCACCGAGATGGGGATGAAAGATGGGTGCAGCCTTTCTTTGCTACTGTTGTTGTTGTTGTTGATGTTAATATTATAACTGGTTTCAAATTGAAAGTTTTTTGTAAGTTATGTAAATTTACAACTTTATAAGTGATCTTAAAGTTTTTAAGTGATCTTAAAGATTCATATTAAAGTGAAATTTGATGCAAGAATTATTTTATTATACTAAAGTTAAGTACATTGTAAACTTTTGAATAAAATATATTTTACATTAAAACTGAAGCATGTTCCATTAACATAACACAACATTTAGGAACAACTACAAAAAATAAACATGTCCATGCGGAATAGTTGTCGCTGAGCCCTCAGGCATCAGTAAAGCGTTTACGGATGAGCTGCTGGCGCAAGGCTCAAGCAATCATTAAAGGAGCACGATGGCCCGCCCTCCTCCGCCGTCGTGCTCCGGTCTCAGGCACTTGCATGGTTTCCTCATCCTCGTCATTATCCTCCTCCACCACCTCCTCCTCCTGCTCGTCACCTGAATCTTCCACATCATTATCATCAGGCACTCTCACCGCAGCTGGGTCTTCCACTACCAGCTGCTGCTGCCTCATGATGGCTTAGTTATGCAGCATGAAGCACACAACAGTGAACTGACCGACAATCTCAGGGGAGTATAGCAAGTAGCCTCCGGAATGGTCCAGGCATCAGAAACACTGTTTCAAGATGCCAATGGTCCTCTCTATGATGTTGTGTGTCGTAATGTGCGACATGTTGTATTGATGGTCAGCTCCGTCTGGGTTACACGTAGGGGCGTCATGAGCCGGGTGGCCAGGCCGTACCCTTTGTCTTCCAGTAGCCAGCTCTGCCCTTCTGGCTGCTGCTCAAACATGTCAGATATAACACTGTCACATAGGATGAATGCATCATGGGTGCTGCCAGGGTATCTTGCATCGACTGACATGATGCAATGCATGTTGTCACACACGAGCTGCACATTAATGGAGTGGAAGCCTTTTCTATTCCTGAACAGCTCGGCATCCTCCACAGGTGCTCGCAAGGTGATGCGGGTACAATCAATGCAGCCCTGTACCTTTGGGAAGCCAGCAATCCTTGAGAATCCCACAGCCTTGTCATGGATTGCTTGAGCGGTCATTGGGAACTTGATGAAGCCATTCCTCCACGCATACAGTGCAGCCGTGCCCTGGTGAATGGAGACATGTATTCCATGTTGAGAGATGGCGCGCACATCTCCAGTTGTAGCTTGAAATGATCCCAAGGCATAGAATGAAAGTGCAGCTGGAACCTTCACTTCAACAGACAAAGCAATCCACCTGCCGTTTCTCGGCTGTAAGTCTGGTCTCAACAACTCACAGATCTCATGGAGAACTTCTCTGCAGAAATGCAGTCTTCTGACACAATCTGCATCACTCAGGTCCAGGTACGAACGCCTGAGGTGGGTAAGGCCTCCTGCCCAGCAACCTACGGGCTCTGATGTTCCTGATGTGATGAGCTCTAATCAATTGTCTCCTACATAGCACAATGATGCAGAACACTCGCAAAAGGTGTGGCATTGATATTATTGCCCCCATACTTAAAGTTAAAGTTAAACTTTCAAAGAAGGTGAAATGGCAGGAAAGCAGGCAGCATAGCACAGCAGAGGTTCACAGTTCTGTCTCTCTCCCCCCAAGGTATGTATATGGACCACACCCAAAGGTCTTTTGTCCTCTTACCCATCCCCTTCAGTCATGTGACTTCTCTCTCCCCACCCCCCCCCACCCACTCCCCACCCAGCCTGTTGCAGCCTGTCCGTGAAGTTGATTTCTGCAGCCAGCCTGTGTGTGCTTCGATGTCGGTAGGCAGTTCCCCGCCCCTATCCCAGGCCGAGTGGTCTCCCGGTCGTCCCGCCTCTATCCCAGGCCGAGTGGTCTCCCGGTCGTCCCGCCCCTATCCCAGGATGAGTGGTCTCCCGGTCGTCCTGCCCCTATCCCAGGCCGAGTGGTCTCTCGGTCGTCCCGCCCCTATCCCAGGCCGAGTGGTCTCCCGGTCGTCCCGCCCCTATCCCAGGCCGAGTGGTCTCCCGGTCGTCCCGCCCCTATCCCAGGCCGAGTGGTCTCCCGGTCGTCCCGCCCCTATCCCAGGCCGAGAGGTCTCCCGGTCTTCCCGCACCTATCCCAGGCCGAGTGGTGAGCTCCTGCACCGGCCGGCCTGCTGTTAAAGTAGCTGCTTGTCTTTTGCCCTTGCTGCAGCCTGTCCAGTTGGTGAGTTTGCTTCATGCAGCCTGTGTGTTCTCCGATGGCACATCAATCGCTCCCGCCCCTATCCCTGGCCGAGTGGCCTCTCGCAACGGCCGGCCCGCTAACTTCCCGGGCCGAGTTTTGAGATGAAGGTAGGACTTAGTTTTATTTTTTATTTCTTCTTGAATGTTTTTATGTCTTCTTGAATGCTTATTACTTGTTGTGCTTTGTAAGTCTTGGTACAAGGCCCTCTCCGCTTCCCTTCCCGCCCCTATCCCAGGCCGATTTCTTAACTCTCCGCAAGGGTTTTCACAAGCGGCCACATACGCTGGCCTGTTAGTTTGGAGTAACTATTAGCTGTCCAAAGTGGCCTAAATGGCCAAAACGGGTGTAAGTGGCTGGTAACGCCTCCTTTTGAAAATAAAACTAAACTAAAAAATCCTAACTAACTCACTTACACTGGCGCAAATTAATGTGCAAAAATGGGGATTTTTAAGATATTCCAGAAAAATCAAGTTGCTCCAAAAAAAACAGAGCAACTCCTGGTCAATTTTGAGCCCAACATTCCAGCTGAGGCCTGACCAGTGTTTTATAAAGGTTTAGCATAACTTCCTTGTTTGTGTATTCTATGCCTTTATTTATAAAGCCAAGAATTCAATAGGCACTTTCTTTCTTAGTTCAGTGAAGGAATAAGAGTAACACAAGAACCCAGAGATTGTTGTTGGTGATACTAGTGGATGAACACTTAACACATCCTTTTGTCCAGTGTAGCATCCCATTTGTCGGCAGGTTAAATAGTAAGAAGAGCAATTTAATACCCATTATCAATATCACTAATAGTAATTCGTAGAATACGTTTCTTATGTTGTATGGTCGCATTCGTTCTGTTTGATTTAATTTAGATCAAGTCACCAGACATTTGTTCAGTTAGAAGAAAGGCCAATTCTGTCTGATTTTCACTGACTGCTAAGTGATGTTCAGCATTTGCATTGCTTATCACAGTGCTATAGAAGTTGAAGAGCAGCCAGGACATGGTTCATGGAACTTCTCATTAGAATCTCTCATAAAACCCCTTGCTGCGCAGCAGTCCACCATCATTTGTTGTACTGGGATTACAATTTTTGTTCACTCAGCAGTGCTTCCCCATGCTCGGTCATTCTATGCCATGTTGGTTTACACTGCACATTCTGCAATCATCTAACCATATACTAAACTAATACAAAAGTGCATTTTTTTATTTTTCTATATAGGTTTAATTTGAGCATTATAAACGTCTATCAGGAGGTCAATCACTAATGATTTAATAAAGAAATGACATTAAGGCAGTTTTATGAAAGAAATAAGACATCTCATCAAAGGAAAATTACTGTATACTACTAGGGGGATCAAGGGGTATGGCGAGAAAGCAGGAATGGGGTACTGAAGTTGCATGTTCAGCCATGAACTCATTGAATGGCGGTGCAGGCTCGAAGGGCCGAATGGCCTACTCCTGCACCTATTTTCTATGTTTCTATGTTTCTATAATAGATCAGGGTGTGACTAAAAGGAATAAAAATGGGAGTTTTTGCCTCATTGGAAGTGATTCTAAAAGAGTAGCTGTGCAGAAATTTTAAACAACTATAGTTTATATCTCGGAACTGTATGTAGATTATTTTGAACTCTTCGGGGGAAATTTTCACAAAATTCCCAAAAAGGACATGAGCTGGGTAGAGTATCTGCAGTACGAAAAGCACTCACCATTTTCAGGCTCATGACTCACTTCAATGTGATGTGCAAGCTGTCAGCGCTGCTTACACTGATTATTGTTAACTTGCCCATGGTGGGAATGGGGTTGGGCGGGCAGGAATTTGGGCAGGATTGATGCCATTTAAAGGCAGCCTGCGCCTCTAAAGAAGAGATACACTTTGCCTGTGCTTCATGTTTGAGTCTTCAAACTTCAGACATACTAGTTAATAACAGTTTTGCAAAGCCCCCTCCCCCTGATTTTCAGACAATCCCATAGAAGTCCTTGTAGAGAGGCTCAGCCCGAGGAACTGTTTCCAACTGATACCAGAGGTTTGCCAAGGTAAGAATGGGCAGAGGTGGCTGAGCAGGTGAATGCTCATAGCATTGCTCCGAGGACCTGGCAGCATTGTGGAATCATTTCAATGATTTGATCTGAGTTGCTAAGGCAAGACTCCTACTCATACCTCTACTACTCTCTGCCAAGCACTAAACCACTTGTGGCCCCAGCACTAACACGAGCAAAAATTACAAAATGTTTTGTCTCAAGTCATTTTTTTTCTTCACCAGCACTTTAAGAAAAAAATGGATTTTAATCAGCAGCAAGTTTTGAAGTTCGGTTCTGCCTCTCTCAGCACACCCAACCGTGCAGTTTCCAGCTGGTTACTCTAACAGCTGCTTATAGAGTTGGCAAGCGCTCAGCAGCACTGTTTAAAATTAGAGTTTGAATTAAAGTGCTGGTAAGTGGAGTGGGCGCTGACGTTGCAAGCAGCTGTTACAATAACCAGCTAAAAAGTTTATCCTTAGACAGGCTGAGAAAGGCAGAATGTTGGCAATTTAAAATATGCTAAACAGCCAGTGAGTCGACAAAATAATACAAAGTTGGATTGTACGGCAAAAATTGTAGGATTTGTTTATGGAGTGTTATTGCATGACAAAGCACTCGCTATAGAGCGAGTGGTCACCTGCAATGGAAAGAGAAATAAGGGAGAAAAACAAAGAAAGTCGTCCCAACAAGCATCTCACCTAAAATATATTCATATATTCATACTTCTTGTGTACCACCAGGATCAGGAGATGTATAGTCAGTCACTGCATGTCTGATTTTTGTTCATCTTTGAACTAATTTATAAATTAACAAAGAACTTCTGATTTTCATTTAGCAACTTTTTTGTCACTGATTCTCAAATATTTTTTTAATAAAATTTTGTTTAGACCCTCAGTGCTGCACATGTATTCCCAGTGAGAGCATGGGAGGGAACTGTTTTCAGGCCCGACCAACAACACTCTGAACTCGTTAGAATATGATCTGCATGAGTAGCAAAACTTCTCTTTTCGTTCTAATTTGCTCCCTTCCCTTCTTAAAAACTGTTTGACTGATATGTGGAATTCATTGAGCGTAATCCCAACAAGAAGTCGAGGAGCGTGGGTGGTGTTTCTACCTGACCTTTAGTGTGCTGGTTCCACATATTTCTGGACTCAGTCACATGTCCCCATTATGATAAAGATCATGGCAATTTGTAACCTCATGGCCCAGCATATGCCTCACGCTACCATCAAGCCAGGGGGCCAATCCTGATTCAATGAGGAATGTAGAATTGTAGATCTAATTGAAACATACAACATTCTTACAGGGTTTGACAGGGTAGATGCAGGGATGATATTTCCCCTGGCTGGGGAGTTTAGAACCATGGGTCACAGTCTCAGAATAAGAGGTCAGTCATTTAGGACTGAGATGAGGAGAAATTTCTTCACTCAGAGAATGATGAATCTTTGAAATTCTCTACGCCAGATGGCTGTGGATGCTCACTCGTTGAGTATGTTCAAGACAGAAATTGATAGATTTTTGAATATTAAGGGAATCAACGGATATGGGGATAATGCAGGAAAGTGGAGTTGAGGTAGATCAGCCATGATCTTATTGAATGGTGGAGCAAGCTTGAGGGGCCGAATGGCTTACTCCTGCTCCTAATTTATATGTTCTTATGTTCTTATATTGACAGAGCTAAGCAATCCCTCAACCAACAGATCAGATCAAAGCTCTGTAGTCCTGCCAAATCTAGTCGTGAATGGTGGAGGACAATTAAACAACTAATGGGAGGAACATCCCCATCCTCAATGATGGCAGAGCCCAGCACGTCAGTGCAAAAGCCAAGGCTGAAGCATTTGCAACCATCCTCAGCTAGAAGGGCCAAGTGGATGATCCATATCGGCCTCTTCCTGAGGTCCCCACCACCACAGAAGCCAATCTTCTGCCAATTTGATTCACTCCACATGATATCAAGAAACAGCAGAGCACAGTAGATTTGGCAAAGGCTATGGGCCCCGACAACATCCCGGCTGTCTTGCTGAAGACTTGTGCTCCAGAACTAGCTGTGCCTCCAGCCAAGCTGTTCCAGTACAGCGACAACACTGACATCTACCTAACAATGTGGAAAATTGACCAGTTATGTCCTGTCCAACAAAAAACAGCACAAATCCGGCCAATTACTGCCTCATCAGTCTGCTCTCAATCATCAAACAAAATGATGGAAGGTTGCGTCGACAGTGCTATCGATCAGCACTTACTCACCCATAACCTGCTCACTAAAACCTTGGTCCAAACACGGACAAAAGAGCTGAATTCCAGAGGTGAGGTGAGAGTGACTGCCCTTGCATTTGACAGAGTGTGGCTTCAAGGAGCCCTAGTAAAATTGAAGTCAATGGGAATCAGAGGGAAAGCTCTCCACTGTCTAGAGTCACACCTAGAACAAAGGAAGATGGTTGTGGCTATTGGAGGCCAATCATCTCAGGACATCGCTGCAGGAGTTCCTCAAGGCAGTGTCCTAAGACCAACCATCTTCAACAGCTTCATCAATGACCTTCCCTCCATCATAAAGTCAGAAGTGGGGATATTCACTGATGATTGCACAGTGTTCAGTTCCATTCGCAACTCCATGATAATGAAACCATCCATGCCCGCATACAACAAGACCTGGACGACATTCAGGCTTGGGCTGATAAGTAACATTCATGCCACACAAGTGCCAGGCAATGACCATCTCCAGCAAGAGGATTCCAAACCACCACCCCTGGACATTCAACGGCATTACCATTGCAGAATCCCCCACCAACAACATTCTGGGGATCAGCATTAACCGGAAATTTAATTAGACCAGCCACATAAAAACTGTGGCTACAAGAGCAGGTCAGAGACATCCTGTTCTGCAGTGAGTGCCTCACACAAGAACATAACAAATAGGAGCAGGAGTAGGTCCCTCGAGAGTTGGCCCCTCGAGCCTGCTTCGCCATTTAATAAGATCATGGCTGACAAGATCATGGACTCAGTTCCACTTCCCTGTCCGCTCCCCATAACCCTTTATTCCCTTATCACTCAAAAATCTGTCTATCTCTGCATTAAATATATTCAATGACCAAGCCTTCACAGCTCTTTGGGGCAGAAAATTCCACAGATTTACAACCCTCAGAGAAGAAATTCCTCCTCATCCCAGTTTTATTCTGAGATTATGCCCCCTAATTTTAGTTTCCGCTATGAGTGGAAATATACTCTCTGCATCCATCTTGTCCAGCCCTCTCATTTGGCTCAATTTTCCCCAGTATTTGCACTGTTTTTTTTGGAGCAGGCTGCTTTTTCTGACCTAATTTAAAAATCCCCAGTTTCCCCAATCAATTTGCACCAGCATAACTCAGTTAGTTACGAACTTTTTTAAGTCCTTTTTTTTTCAGCCAAAGTGGGTGTAACCAGCCACCTACGCCACTTCTGGCCATTTAGGGAAGTTTGGCCAGCTGAAAGTTACTCCAGTTCTGATTAGGCCAGCGTATGTGGCCTGTCCTGAAAAATCTTCCCTAGAGTTAATGAAACCGGCGCAGGTAAAGAAAGCGGTGCAACAGATGCGCGGACACACTGAAAGAATTGAAAAACACATAGCAGCAACTTGCCTCCAACCCCGCCCGAAGGCTGTTGGGTTCCATTCTCAGTCCCCATACACACACACAGGAAGGCTGTCCAGTTCCATTCTCGGTCCACACATGCACACATGCACACAGGAAGGCTGTCCGGTTCCACTCTCAGTCCCCGGTTCACATACACAGTCCGGGAGGGAGAGAGCGAGAGTGAGAGCGACACTGGGGCCAAGTTTCCACAGGAGTTGCTCCTATTTTTTTGGAGCAACTAGTTTTTTTTGGAGTATCTAAAAAAAATCTCAATTCTCCACATTTAGTTTGCTCCAGTTTAAGTGAGTTCATTCAGTTTTTTTTTCAAAAGGAGACATTACCAGCCACTTATGCCTGTTTTGGCCATTTAAGCAAGTTTTGATAGTCAATAGTTACTCCAAACTAACTTACGCCAGCGTATGTGTCCACTTATGTACGCTCAGAAAAGCCTTGCGGGCACTTTAGAAATCAGTAGCCAGAGATGGGGGGGAAGGGAAGTTAGAGGATTTTCTAAAGCACTAAACACCTTTATAACAACATTAAAGAAGCATAAGCACATTTAAAGCACCAAGCACTAAACAAAGCACAAAAATAAGCATTCAGTAACAAATAAAAAATTACAAGGAAAGCACCAAGACTTACAAAGCACTAAACAAAGCACAAAAAGTAATAAGCAATTAATTAACAAATAAAAAATAGAAGGAACCCTGCACCTAAAGCACCAAGACTAAAGTAATAAGCAATCAATCAATAACAAATAAAAAATAGAAGTCCTACCTTTATGTGAAGGGAAGGCAGCAGGCCGCCGATGAGGGGGGAGTGGAAGAGAGGGGGGTGGTGGAAGAGAGAGGGGAGGGGGGGGGAAGAGAGGGGGGAGGGGGGAAGAGAGGGGAGGGAAGAGAGAGGGGGGAAGAGAGAGGGGAGAGGGGGAAGGGGAGGGGGGAAGAGAGGGGGAGGGGGGAGAGGAGGAGGGAGGACGGGGGAGAGAGAGGAGAGGGAGGGAGAGATGGGGAGAGAAGAGGGGGGAGAGAGGAGGGGAGGGGGGAAGAGAGAGGAGAGGAGGGGGAGGAGAGGAGGGGGGAGAGAGGAGGGGGGAGAGAGATGGGGGGAGAGGAGGGGGGGGAGAGAGGAGAGGGGGGGGGCGGGCAACGTTAAACAGACGAGCCTGCCCAGGTCCCATCCTACTCATGTCTTGCCCCCAATCTCTTTGCTGTCTTGCTACCTCCGCTCCCTGAACATCGCCGAGACAGTCCCAAGGAAAGCTCGATGGCCTCGGTCATCTTCCTTCTTGATGGTCACTTTTGCCAGCTCCTTCTCCCTTTCTTGTTTGGCTTTCTGTTCTCAGGATCTCCTATCTCCGATGACGGACATTTGCCATCTATTCCCTCGCAGGTCGCGGTGGGGAGCCCATTTGGCCAGGGCTAGGGGCGGCGTACTTCGACCCCCTCCCACACAGCCTGCAGCACAAGCACACAGGATCTGGGGGCGAGGAGCTATTGCACATGCGCACACCTTACTAATGCATATGTGCAGAGTTTCCGGCACTGTTTTCAGCACCGGGTCCTGGCTCCGCCCCCCCGCTGGTTCTGCTGCGCTCCGCCGAGTCCAAAGGAGGCCTGATGAGCGTGAAGAATACCACGGTAAGGATTAGGCACGCTTTTTGTTCCAGAATGTCGGCAGACCTCACGGAGATGCGCTGTTCTAAGGGTTGGTGGAAACTTGGCCCCATTAATATAGATTGTAAATAGTTGAGAACCCAGCACCAATCCTGTGACACTCCACTAGTTACTGTTTGCCAACCTGAAAATGACCCATTTATCCTGACTCTCTGTTCTCTGTTAGCCAATCCTCTATCCATGCTAATATATTACCCCCAACCCCGTGAGTTTTTATCTTGTGCAGTAACCTTTTATGTGTAGTGCCACACAACACAATGGAGGATGTCCTCAGTGTGAAGACGGGACTTTGTCTCCACAAGGACTGTGGGGTGTATTTGGATATGCACTTGAAGTGGTATAACCTACAAGACAATGGGCTGGATTTTTGTTTTTTTGTGTTTTTGAGCCTTTCCGGGCACAATTCATAGCGGAGCGAAAACCTTAGCACCAGGTTAACATTAGCGCCAGAGCGAGGAACTTTCGTCGAATGAAAGTTCATGAGGAGCGTTAACTCCGGCGTTGCACCACAGACTCTGTGGGCTGGAGGCGAAAGCTCCGGCATTGACGCAATCTGACGTTTTGCACACGCACTTTTTATTCCCCTCGCGCTTCCACCTTCTGGTTTCCTGTCGCAAACGCTAATGAAGGGTGCACCCACATCCTGCGTGCGCATGCGCAGTACAACCGGAGCTGAATCAGCCATTTCACATTTTAAATTCGATGATGGAGGAGGACGAGGGAAGACAGTGTGTGCCAGGCGATTCAGCCATGAGGCTAATGAAGCTTTAGTGGGGGCTGTGAAACGGAGATGGCAGGAGTTGCATCTTCAGGGTGGTTCTAGACCACTGCCCACCATATTCAAGAGAATTTAGAGAAACATAGCAGAGGAGGTCTCTGCCTCGGACACTGTGGTGACGACTGGCACACAATGCTGAAAGAAATTTAACGATCTCACCAGGGTCGTCAGAGTGAGTACCATTTTCATTCATGCACTCCTTCATTACTTCAATTATAAATCTGGCACACCATTTCTTCTCATGCTGTTGGTGCTTCTCAACACTCTGTGGGTCACCTCCTAAAATGCATGTCACATAGGTAGGCTTAGTTCCGCACCCTATTTGCCATGAATGATCTTTACACATTATTAAGATTGCTTTCTATGATCTCATAAGATGGCTCCCCACTTCGATGTCCTCCTGATGAACCACGTGCAACTTCCAAGGCCATTAAACAGAGGATTCTATTACATTCAGACAGTATGGTATAATTGTTTTAGAAACATAGAAACATAGAAAATAGGTGCAGGAGCAGGCCATTCAGCCCTTCTAGCCTGCACCGCCATTCAATGAGTTCATGGCTGAACATGAAACTTCAGTACCCACTTCCTGCTTTCACGCCATACCCCTTGATCCCCCGAGTAGTAAGGACTTCATCTAACTCCCTTTTGAATATATTTAGTGAATTGGCCTCAACTACTTCCTGTGGTAGAGAATTCCACAGGTTCACCACTCTCTGGGTGAAGAAGTTTCTCCTTATCTCGGTCCTAAATGGCTTACCCCTTATCCTTAGACTGTGACCCCTGGTTCTGGACTTCCCCAACATTGGGAACATTCTTCCTGCATCCAACCTGTCCAAACCCGTCAGAATTTTAAACGTTTCTATGAGGTCCCCTCTCACTCTTCTGAACTCCAGTGAATACAAGCCCAGTTGATCCAGTCTTTCTTGATAGGTCAGTCGCACCATCCCGGGAATCAGTCTGGTGAATCTTCGCTGCACTCCCTCAATAGCAAGTATGTCCTTCCTCAAGTTAGGAGACCAAAACTGTACACAATACTCCAGGTGTGGCCTCACCAAGGCCCTGTACAACTGTAGCAACACCTCCCTGCCCCTGTACTCAAATCCCCTCGCTATGAAGGCCAACATGCCATTTGCTTTCTTAACCGCCTGCTGTACCTGCATGCCAACCTTCAATGACTGATGTACCATGACACCCAGGTCTCGTTGCACCTTCCCTTTTCCTAATCTGTCACCATTCAGATAATAGTCTGTCTCTCTGTTTTTACCACCAAAATGGATAACCTCACATTTATCCACATTATACTTCATCTGCCACGCATTTGCCCACTCACCTAACCTATCCAAGTCACTCTGTAGCCTTATAGCATCCTCCTCGCAGCTCACACTGCCACCCAACTTAGTGTCATCCGCAAATTTGGAGATACTACATTTAATCCCCTCGTCTAAATCATTAATGTACAATGTAAACAGCTGGGGCCCCAGCACAGAACCCTGCGGTACCCCACTAGTCACTGCCTGCCATTCCGAAAAGTACCCATTTACTCCTACTCTTTGCTTCCTGTCTGACAACCAGTTCTCAATCCACGTCAGCACACTACCCCCAATCCCATGTGCTTTAACTTTGCACATTAATCTCCTGTGTGGGACCTTGTCGAAAGCCTTCTGAAAGTCCAAATATACCACATCAACTGGTACTCCTTTGTCCACTTTATTGGAAACATCCTCAAAAAATTCCAGAAGATTTGTCAAGCATGATCTCCCTTTCACAAATCCATGCTGACTTGGACCTATCATGTCACCATTTTCCAAATGCGCTGCTATGACATCCTTAATAATTGATTCCATCATTTTACCCACTACTGAGGTCAGGCTGACCGGTCTATAATTCCCTGCTTTCTCTCTCCCTCCTTTTTTAAAAAGTGGGGTTACATTGGCTACCCTCCACTCGATAGGAACTGATCCAGAGTCAATGGAATGTTGGAAAATGACTGTCAATGCATCCGCTATTTCCAAGGCCACCTCCTTAAGTACTCTGGGATGCAGTCCATCAGGCCCTGGGGATTTATCGGCCTTCAATCCCATCAATTTCCCCAACACAATTTCCCGACTAATAAAGATTTCCCTCAGTTCCTCCTCCTTAATAGACCCTCTGACCACTTTTATATCCGGAAGGTTGTTTGTGTCCTCCTTAGTGAATACTGAACCAAAGTACTTGTTCAATTGGTCTGCCATTTCTTTGTTCCCCGTTATGACTTCCCCTGATTCTGACTGCAGGGGACCTACGTTTGTCTTTACTAACCTTTTTCTCTTTACATACCTATAGAAACTTTTGCAATCCGCCTTAATGTTCCCTGCAAGCTTCTTCTCGTACTCCATTTTCCCTGCCCTAATCAAACCCTTTGTCCTCCTCTGCTGAGTTCTAAATTTCTCCCAGTCCCCAGGTTCGCTGCTATTTCTGGCCAATTTGTATGCCATTTCCTTGGCTTTAATACTATCCCTGATTTCCCTTTCCCTAGATAGCCACGGTTGAGCCACCTTCCCTTTTTTATTTTTACGCCAGACAGGAATGTACAATTGTTGTAATTCATCCATGCGGTCTCTAAATGTCTGCCATTGCCCATCCACAGTCAACCCCTTAAGTATCATTAGCCAATCTATCTTAGCCAATTCATGCCTCATACCTTCAAAGTTACCCTTCTTTAAGTTCTGGACCATGGTCTCTGAATTAACTGTTTCATTCTCCATCCTAATGTAGAATTCCACCATATTATGGTCACTCTTCCCCAAGGGGCAATATGTGCCACAAGAGCAGATGGACCCTCTTGTAACCATTCCCATTTTTATCTTTGCAGACAAAGAAATCTCATAATCGCCACGAGCAGGTGTGGACAGGCAGCGGCCCGCCTCAGACCCTGCCACTCATCAACATCGAGAAGAGTGTGGCAGGCCTCATCGGCGTCTCAGGTCAGGCAACTGCCACTGGGGGCACTGACCCCCGCTCGGATACTGAAGGTAAGGCCTCCCTGGGCTGGGTTGCGGCAATGTTATGCAGTGCCTCTGGTCTAGGTTGGGGCAATGTCATACAGTGTCTCTGGACTAAATATAATGGAGTAGCGGCGGTCCTTCAAATGAGCCTGTGCTATGCAACCTTCCTCATGTCACCCTGTCCCCTCCCCTGCTGCTAACCACTCATCTGTTGCTTTCTATTTCCAGATGACCTGCCACAGGCACTGTATTCCTCAAGGGACCCCTCCACGTCAGGCCATCGCCTGGAGGAGGAGGAAGAGGATAAGGATGAGCTGATCCCGATGCAGCATCCTACGATCCCTGCTCCATCAGCAGGAATGTCAGGAAGAGCATCTAAATCAGCTGTCAGCTCCTTGATGTCTTGGGAAGGATTCCCATGAACATTGACAGTCTGAAAGCGAGAAATACGGAAGTAGGGTCGCAGATTGTTAGTGTAAGCCGTGATACTAGCGAGGGCATCAATGTCCACACGGTGGCCTCCAGCAGTGACAGTGGAGTCCCGGAGAGTGTGGCATGTGTCCTTGCAGAATATGGCGCATCACAGGCACAAGCTCTGCTTCAGCTTGGGCAAGTGATGCAGTCCATGCCTACCTCCATACTCTCTGTGTTCCCCACTGCCACACGGGGAAGAGACAGTTCCGAAGCAGGCCAGCAAGGTGTTAGTTTACATCGTGTTCTGGTTGCTAGGGACCAGCCCCATCAGCGACTGAGTGGCTCCAGGGATATAAGAGATGGTGTCATTCCTCCGAATGACAGCATTCCGTCTCCCCCCACTCAGTTGCCAACCAAGCATCAGCGACGGTCATCACCCAAACCACCTGTGACTGGCGACGGCGATGAAGAGGCTAGCCAGTTAGAAGCCAGGCCTTCCATGCCACGAGCTGGTCCAGTGCATCCCCAGACGCCATCTCCATTGACTCTCCCCCCAACACAGCAGCGCTCTGGCAGTCTTACTGCACGCTCTGGTGCCACTTTGATTAGGAACAGCAGGCAAGGGAGGGGGATGAAGGGATGAAGGGAGGGGCGCAAGAGTCGGTGGGAACAAATAGTGGGGCAGGAATTGATTTAATTATCGCACTGCTGGATTATGTTCTTGATGCTGGATGCAGTTTATTTATGTTATAGTATCGCACTGCTGGATTGTGTTCTTGATGCTGAATTATGTTCTGATAATGTTCTTGAATTATCACACTGCTGGATGCAGCTCATTATTTTATTTAAGTATCACAATGAAGGTTACTAAGTTTACAATGTTACAATGTTCAATAAAATGTTTTGTTCACCTTAACCATTCCTGTGTAGTGTCTCATTTTCAGAATAAGGGGGGAATAGTCAACATGGTGAGATAGAGTGGCCAGGCAACGCTCAAACCTGCTGTTCGCTCTTCAAGCAAAGCGTTCAGTTATGAACTGCCGACGTAAGGCTTTTACAGTGGCAAAATCTTCATGGTGCCTCCCCTGTGGTGGTGATGGAGGTGGGATGGGTTCCTCACCAGGCTCCTCTTCCTCCTCCCCCCCCCCTTTCTCCTGAGGTGGTTGTGCAATCCCCAGTGGCAATTCCTGTCCCCTCATGATGGCTAAGTTGTGCAGCATGCAGTACACCACAATGAACTCAGAGACCTGCTGAGGGGAGTATGTAGGCAGCCTCCAGAGTGGTCCAGGCATCGGAAACACTGCTTGAGCACTCCAATTGTCTGTTCGACGATGTTGCGTGCGGCTGAATGGCTCTCATTATAGCGATGCTCAGCTTCTGTCTGAGGGTTCCGGATAGGGGGGCAGGAGCCAGGTGATGAGGCCGTAACCTTTGTGCCCAATCATTCAGCTCTGAACTTGTGCTTGATACTGGAACATGTGAGAGACACTACTTTCACGCAAGATGAAAGCAGCATGGATGCTCCCTGGATTTTGGGAATTGACTGCCATGATGCACTGAGTATGGTCGCAGACGATCTGTACGTTCATGGAGTGGAATCCCTTTCGGTTTCGGAAAACCTCTGTATTCTCTAAAGGTGCTCACAGGGCGACGCATGTACAGTCAATGGCACCCTTAACCTGTGGGAAGCCAGCAAATCGTCCAAAACCTACAGCCCTCTCATTTTGGGTCTCCCTGGTCATTGGGAAGTTTATGAAGTCCATCCTGCGTGCGTACAGTGCATTAGCCACCTGGCGAATGCAGCAATGTGTAGCGTGCTGCGAGATGGAACATACGTCCCCTACTGTTTCCTGGAAGGAGCTGGAGGTATGGAAGGCAAGTGCCACAGTCACCTTCACCTCGACGGGCAGTGCAGTCCTGTTGCCACTGGTAGGTTGTAGGTGCGCCTGTATGAGCTGGCCTAGCTCGGTCAGCACTTCTTTTCGGAAGCGTAGCCTTCTAATGCACTGTGCCTCAGAGAGCTGCAGGTATGAGCGAGGTTCCCTGTAAACTCGTGGGGAGTAAGGCCTCCTCCCCATATGTCTGCGACCTCTTCGATTGCATTGCAAATGATCAATAATAAGACTTCTTCCAACTTGAAGCCGTATGAATATAGCAGCCAGGATTACTGGCTCCCGACCTAGCATGGCCCCCATCTTTTAAAATGTCCTCAGATGTCCTTTATAAAACTAGAAACTCACATAAACTTCACAATCAAAAGTATGCAGCAATGCAGTGTTCTTCTCCCAATCCTTTTATTCACTCACAGCTGCGACTTTCTTCTCCGCTTTCAACCTGGCGCCGTTAGCACCTGGTGCACCCTGGGTCTGTCTGGTTTTTCTGGGCGGGTTCTCGGGCGGACGCTAAATCGGGCGAAATGCTCGAAAGTTCCACCTGGGGCGCTAGCGCACCGATGCACGACGATTTATGTCATCCCAACAGTCAAGACAGCGCCGGGGCAGTAATTTTGAGCGCCACCGCAAAACCATTGGTGAAAGTTCCGCCCGGACGCAGAACATTGTGCGCCTCATTTCAAAAGAACATTTTTGCGCCCCACCGCAAATTAACCGAAAGTCCAGCCCTATGGACCAAGAGCTGGAAAGTGAGATTAAGCTGGAAGCTCTTTTTCAGCTGGCACAGATGCCACAGACCAAATGTTCTCCTTCTGTGCTGTAAATTTCTACGATTCTATGCTCACTCCGACCAATGCTGTCATGGACAGATGCATCTGCAACAGGTAGATTGTTGAGGACGAGGTCCAGTAGGTTTTTCCCCTCGTGTTTTGTTCTCTCACCACCTGCACCAGGCCCAGTCTGGCAACTATATCCTTCAGGACTCGGCTAGCTCAGTCAGTAGTGGTGCTACCGAGCCACTCTTGGTAATGGACATTGAAGTTCCCCCACCCAGAGCATGTTCTGTGCCCTTGCTACCCTCATTGCTTCTTTCAAGTGGTGTTCAACATGGAGGAGTACTGGTACTGACTGATCAGCTGATGGATGGCATTAGGTGATAATCAGCAGGAGGTTTCCTTGCCCATGTTTGATCTGATGCCATAAGACAATGTTGAGGACTCCCAGGGCCACTCCCTCCTGACTGTATCCCATTGTGCTGCCACCTATGGTGGGTCTGTCCTGCTGGTGGGACAGGACATACCCAAGGATGGTGATGAAGGAGGAAATGATCTCTCGGGGAAAGCCTTTGCACCAGGAGTATCCAATCATTTTATATTATGGTAATATGGTATATTAGTTATGTACAGTGAGTCACATATAAACAATTACAATCGAAAATACCAACCGAATGACCATGACTGCTAAAATCAAAAATGAAATTTGTCCAATTAAATTCACCCAACCCAAGTTACAGATGGATTCATAATCCCTCCCCCACCCTGCCCTCGACAGTGAGTGAGCAGCGCAATTGCAGGAAGTTGTGGGGGAAATCTGGACATTCACACTGACCGTCAAGGACCCAGCAGAACACATTGCACTGGAAAGAGTTCGATGCATCATTGTGCGCAGAGACATTAAATTCTGACACACTAACATTTAATTGGCTCCATGCAGGTGTCACCTTTATATCAGAATCGTTGTGCAAAGATCAGCTGGAAATAGTGTCCTTGGTAACAGGAACAACTGATCAAAAAGTGGAATTTTTACTACTTTTGAAACTTTTACTGTAAAATCGCGTTACTCAAAACAGCAAATTCCATTATGTGGCAAGTACAGAAATTCACAGGAAAGTCATGGGATATTCACATGCTCGAAATGTGACTCTTTTCCTGCTTTAAGTCGTCAAGGCAAATTTTGTAATCTAAAATATGTATGAGTTTTCACATGCTTTCTGCAACAGTAAATATCCTGTCTAATAAATAAACCATCTTTATGGTCAAATATTTTTTTTTAAATTACTTCCTGTTAGCATCCTACAGTTTTAATGAGCATTAAATAACACAATGCTTGAATAGTATTATGGGCTCAATTTTCTCAAATGCCATTTTTTGGCTGTAAGTGGTTTCCCTTGGGTGTTTTCAATGCACCCCCACGTTACAATAGTTCTAGACCTGGGAGTGATTACTGTACTGAACAGATGAATGAGTCATGGACAAATACCCCGGTCTCAACCGGCAATGCTTTATTCAAGTTAAAACACAACTCCACCGAGTAAGAACACACCCTAGTAGTGTAATACAAAGTAGTAAAACACACAGTCTGGCCTGTCTATACAGGCCCCTATCACGAAGTACCCAACGTCTAAAACCTCCCCTTTAAAACCCTTACTAAGATTTGGTTGGGAGAACACATGATACCCCCTCACATCGTGGCTGTGATCTTAAAATTGCATGGGCAGAAATGATGCTTATCGATTCGTTGGCTTACTCGCTGCTTCTCCTGGTGAAAACGTGTCTCTTCTGGTTTCTTCTCTCCATCCCACGCGGAGTGCTCGATTCTTGTAGAGGCGAAGCAGCGAGAACAAGAGAGAGAGAGAGATAAGAACATAAGAAATAGGAGCAGCAGTAGGTCATAAGGCCCCTCGAGCCTGCTCCGTCATTGAATAAGATCATGGCTGATCTGATCATGGACTCCGTTCCACTTCCCTGCCCACTCCCCATAACCCCTTATTCCCTTATCATTTAAGAAACTGTCTATTTCTGTCTTAAATTTATTTAATGTCCCAGCTTCCATAGCTCTCTGAGACAGCAAATTCAACAGATTTACAACCGTCTGAGAGAAGAAATTTTTCCTCATCTCGGTTCTAAATCGGTGGCACTTTATCCTAAGATCATGCCCTCTAGTTCTACTCTCCCCCGCCAGTGGAAAAATCCTCTCTGCATCCACTTTATCCAGCCCCCTCATAATCTTATACATTTCTATAAGATCACCTCTCATTCTTCTGAATTCCAATGAGTAGAGGCCCAACCTACTCAACCTTTCCTCATAAGTCAACCCACTCATTCGCGGGATTAACTGAGTGAATCTTCTCTGAACTGCCTCCACAGCAAGTATATCCTTTCATAAATATGGAAACCAAAACTGCACGCAGTATTCCAGATGTGGCCTCACCAATACCCTGTACAGCTGCTACAAGACTTCCCTACTTTTATACTCCATCCCCTTTGCAATAAAGGCCAAGATTCCATTGGCCTTCCTGATCACTTGCTGAACTTGCATACTATCCTTTTGTGTTTCATGCACAAGTACCCCTAGGTCCCGCTGTACTGCAGCACTTTGCAATCTTTCTCCATTCAAATAATAACTTGATCTTTGATTTTTTTTCTGCCAAAGTGCATGACCTCACATTTTCCAAAATTATACTCCATCTGCTAAATTCTTGCCCACTCACTTAGCCTGTCTATGTCCTCCTGCAGCCTCTTTATGTCCTCCTCACACATTACTCTTCCTCCCATCTTTGTATCGTCAGCAAACTTGGCCACGTTACACTCAGTCCCTCTTCCAAGTCGTTAAAATAGATTGTAAATAGTTGGGGTCCCAGCATTGATCCCTGCAGCACCCCAATCATTACTGATTGCCAACCAGAGAATGAACCATTTATCCCGACTCTCTGTAAAAGTGGAGGGCAGAGAAACCCAAGGCAAAAATCAAAAAGGGCCACATTACAGCAAAATTCTAAAGGGGCAAAGTGTGTTAAAAAGACAAGCCTGAAGGCTCTGTGCCTCAATGCGAGGAGTATTCGTAACAAGATGAACGAATTAACTGCACAGGCAGCAATTAATGAATATGATATAACTGGCATCACAGAGACATGGCTTCAGGGTGACCAAGGCCGGGAACTCAACATCCAGGGGTATTCAACATTCAGGAAGGATAGACAGAAGGGAAAAGGAGGTTGGGTAGCGTTGCTGGTTAAAGAGGAAATTAATGCAATAGTAAGGAAGGACATTAGCCTGGATGATGTGGAATCTGTATGGGTGGAGCTGCGGAATGCCAAAGGGCAGAAAACGCTAGTGGTAGTTGTGTACAGACCACCAAACAGTAGTAGTGAGGTTGGGGACAGCATCAAACAAGAAAGGGATCAAGGGGTATGGAGAGAAAGCAGGAGTGGGGTACTGAGGTGAATGATTAGCCATGATCTTATTGAATGGCGGTGCAGGCTCGAAGGGCCGAATGGTCTACTCCTGCAGCTATTTTCTATGTTTCTATGTTTCTGTTTGTCAGCCAATCTTCTATCCATGCTAATATATTACCCCCAACCCCATGAACTTTTATCTTGTGCAGTAACCTTTTGTGTGGCACCTTGTCAAATGCCTTCTGGAAATCCAAATACACCAAATCCACTGGTTCCCCTTTATCCACCCTATTTGTTACATCCTCAAAGAATTCCAGCAAATTTGTCAAACATGACTTCCCCTTCATAAATCCATGCTGACTTTGCCTGACCAAATGTTGTTTTTCGAAATGTCCTGTTACTGCTTCTTTAATAATGGACTCCAACATTTTCCCAACCACAGATATTTGGCTAACTGGTCGATAGTTTCCTGCTTTTTGTCTGCCTCCTTTTTTAAATAGGGGCATTACATTTGCAGCTTTCCAATCTGCTGGGACCTCCCCAGCATCCAGGGAATTTTGGTAAATTACAACCAATGCATCCACGATCCCTGCCGATACTTCTCTTAAGATCCTAGGATGCAAGCCATCATTTCCAGGGGATTTATCTGCCTTTATATTACTGAGTCCCATTATATTACTGAGCACTGTCTCCTTAGTGATTGTGATTGTGTTAAGTTCCTCCCCCCCCCCCCATAGCCCCTTGACTAGCCACTGTTGGAATATTGTTAGTGTCCTCTACCGTAAAAACGGATACAAAATACTTGTTTCGAGTTTCTGCCATCTCCATGTTCCCCATTACTAATTCCCCGGTCTCGTTCTCGAAGGGACCAAAATTTACTTTAGCCACTCTTTTTCTTTTTATATACCTATCGAAACTCATATTATCTGTTTTTATATTTTGTGCTTGTTTACTTTCATAGTCTATCTTCCCTTTCTTAATCATTTTTTTAGTCATTCTTTGCTGGCTTTTATAAGATTCCCAATCTTCTATCCTCCCACTAGTTTTAGCCACTTTGTATGCCCTTGTTTTTAATTGGATACCGTCCTTTATTTCTTTAGTTAGCCACGGATGGCTTTCTTTTCTCTTGCACTCTTTCCTCCTTACTGGAATATATTTTTCTTGAGAGTTGTGAAATATCTCTTTAAATGTACATCACTGTTCATCAACCGTCCCACACTTCAATCTGTTTTCCCAGTCCACTTTACCCAACTCTTCCCTCATACGTTCATAGTCTCCTTTATTTAAGATTAGTACGCTGGTTAGAGATCCAACTTTCTCACCCTCCATCTGAATTTGAAATTCAATCATGCTGTGATCACTCATTCCAAGGGGATCCTTTACTAGGAGATTGTTTAGTAATCCTGTCTCATTAAACAGGATCAGATCTAGGATAGCCTGCCCCCTGGTTGGTTCCATTACATACTGCTCAAGGAACCCATCCCTTACGGACGCTATGAACTCCTCCTCAAGGCTACCTGACCAATTTGATTTGTCCAATCAATATCGAGGTTAAAATCACCCATGATTATTGCGGTTCCCTTTTTACAAGCCCCCACTATTTCCTGATTTATGCTCCGACCATCAGAGTTGCTACTGTTAGGAGGCCAATATACTACATCCACCAGTGACTTTTTCCCCTTATTATTCCTGATCTCCACCCAAACTGTTTCAACATCCTGATCCTTTGAGCATATATCATTTCTCACTATTGCAGTGATTCCATCTTTTATCAATAGAGCTACCCCACCTCCTTTTCTTTTCTGTCTGTCCTTCCAGATTGTCAAATACCCCTAAATATTTAATTCCCAGTCCAGGTCACCTTGCAACCACGTCTCTGTATGGCTATCAGATCATATCCATTTGTCTCAATTTGTGCCATCAATTCATCTCTTTTGTTACAAATGCTGTGTGCATTTAGACAAAGTGCCTTTAAATTTATTATTTTACCCTTTTTTCCTGCTTGTTTCCTCTCTCCTTCAAACTCACTTTCTTTACTTTTGCTTTCTAATTTCCGCTTTTCTCCCCTCCCTATTGAATCAACTCCTCAGGTTCCCATCCCCCTGCCAAGCTAGTTTAAACCCTCCCCAACAGCAAACCCCCCCGCAAGGATATTGGTCCCTACTCCGTTGAGGTGCAACCTGTCTGGCTTGTACAGGTCCCACCTCCCCCTAAAGCGATCTCAGAAATGTCTCAGGAATCTAAAGCCCTCCCGCCTGCACCATCACTCCAGCCACATATTCATCTGCTCTATCTTCCTATTTCTGTACCCACTAGCTCGTGGCACTGGGAGTAATCCGGAGATTACTACCTTTGAGGCCTAGCTTTTTAATTTCTCTCCTAGCTCCCTAAACTCTGCCTGCAAGACCTCATCCCTCTTCCTACCAATGTCATTGGTACCGATATGGACTATGATCTCTGGCTGTTCGCCCTCTCCCCCCTGGATGCCCTGCAGCTGCTCAGTGACATCCTTGACCCTGGCACCAGGGAGGCAACATACCATCCTGGAGTCATGTCTGCAGCCGCAGAAACGCCTGTGTGCTCCCCTGACTATGGAATCCCCATAGTCTTCCATTCTTTTTCCTCCCCCCGCCGGTGCAGCTGAGCCACCCATGGTGCTGTGGACTTGGCTCTGGCTGCATTCCCCAGAGCCATCATCAGCCCACTGGCACTCAGAACGGAGTACCGGTTGTAGAGCAAGATGGACTCAGGGGACTCCTGTACTACCTGCCTAGTCCTCCTCTTCTGTCCAGGGGTCACCCAATCACTATCTGCCTGCACACTCTCATGCTGTGGGGGGTGACCGCCTTTAGAAACGTGCTATCCACGTTGCTCCAAGTCACGCGGATGCACCGTGGTGACTCCAGCCACCACTCAAGTTCCAAAACACGGAGCTCGTGTTGGTGCAGCCGGAGACATCTCCTGCACACGTGGTCGTCCCAGCTGCGCGAAGCATCTAGGATTTCATACATCCCACTGGATTTGCAATCCATGTGACTGAGCTGCACTGCCATCCCTCTAGTTATACCCGCAACTATCAAGTAGAACTAAACTCTAAACTTTAGCAAAACACGCCCAGAAATTATTCAGCAAACTGGTTCTCCTTAGATAATAAGAATCACATATATTTACTTTCAGTTCTTACTTACTTACTTACATCAATGCCAAATGTTTCCTACCGAAAAAAAAGAAAAAGATAAAATATTCACCGATCCACCAGCCAATCACTTACCCGCTTGGCTGTGATGTCACACTTCAATTTCTTTTTACTTCTTTGTTTACTTTCTGCCCCTGCCAGCTAGCCTCCTCCCAATTGCTGCTGTTCCAAGCTGCCACCGCCCTTTGTCGTCCCATGCCCGCTCTGCTCTTGCGATGCTGGTCTCCTCCCGACTGTGCCACACGTCCCCTTTGATATGCGAAGTCTGTTTGCCTTTTCTAGCTGAATAAAGTTTGATCTTGTTTCGAGGCTTCCTGTTTTGAATCCAGTGATGGGTTTTCGCTTCCAACTGGTCTGGGGCTTAATGGCTTTCTATTGTTCTGGTTTCCTGCCTCTCGGGGTTCTCTCATCCAAGTTGGCTCGATCACTGATCAGTTCATCTGATCTAACTCTGACGAGTTCATATTGCATAACAATGGACCCTCCATTTGCCCATTACCTGTGGTGAGTTGCCTTATCCTGGCCATTGTCTTCCCAGACCACCCCTGCCCAGCATTTCAAGTCCAACATGGAAAAGTACCTGGGCCTCTCCCACAAATAGGTTTCTGGTTTTTTTCTGCAGTGGGAAAATATTAAAATGCAATGTCCAGATAATGTCCAAACATTCTTGGGGAGCCGATGATTACAGTCCCCCCTATGAAATTTCAAGAGTCCTTCTAGAACATATCAATGTCCGCTGGTGAGCAAGCACCGTGGTTCCCAACTAATCCTATCCCTTTTTACTTTTAAAACACCCCGAATATACGTCCCCGAAATACAACCGTGCATCGTACTGTTTCCATATAGATACCGAAATTTACATTCAAGGTTCGTTAACTACGGCCTCCCATCGACTCCGGAGCGCCTGACTTCTCTTTTTACAAGAAATACACAACAGGTATATCACAATCAAAAACAATCAATGACGAGAGCATGTGAGCATATCCAGATCCATGGAGGAACCTCCACACTTATACCAAAGTCGCACCAGGGTGGGGAATTTATCCCTTTAATTCTTTCCCCTGTGTCCCAGTTCGTTTGTTCCAGTGTGAAATAATGTTTTTGGGATAGCTCGACGGCCTTTAATAATGTTGTTAGGTGTTCCGGCAGAAAAGGAATCTGATACCTGAGCTGGGTAATGTACTGTTGCAGGTTCGGGATCGTGTCGTTTACCATAATGTGTACCATGGATGGATCTGGAATCGGAATAATATGTTCCTGTGCCACTTGAACTTTGGCATGGGGTTTGAAGCAGAAAGTGCCGTCGGTGACCGGACACCAAGTGTCCCGGTGCACTCGATACCGGTCCACACTCGTGGTTACACGGTATGTCCCGTCGCCCGCATATGCCACCTGAGGTGGAACGTGGCTCTGGGCCCTCACCTCCATGGTGCAATTGATGGGCTCTCGACTCTCAGATTCAAACCCGCACTCTGGCCGATCGAACGCGTTCAAATGCTGGGGACACAATATGACGTGTGCACCCCTGCTCTGGCACCCCTTGAGGTCAGTGCTGGTCATGGCATGCTTCCACTTTATAACAAATGGTGGGACCGCATGATACCGCACGTGCACTCCTTCCCATATGATCCCCACTGTTCTCCACCCTGTATACTGACGCTGGTTGTGATGTCCCACCCATTACTGGCATATGCAACACTATCCCTATGATTGTGTGGTTGGACCAACCATAATCCACTGAGACTGGGTTCACTTCGGAGGCGAGACAGAGCTGACATGGGCTCACCGAATTACTGTATGGACTGAGCGCTGCGAGGTGCCGGTTGCTGATCTATGGCCTT
Source organism: Pristiophorus japonicus (assembly GCF_044704955.1). NCBI lineage: Eukaryota > Metazoa > Chordata > Chondrichthyes > Pristiophoridae > Pristiophorus > Pristiophorus japonicus. The sequence continues at coordinate 89,738,309 of NC_091983.1, forward strand.
GCTGGAGGTCCTCTAAATTACTGCGCCCCTCACTCAGCAACCAGGCACTGTATAACACGCACACTTCATTTCATGCTGCCTATGCCGAGGCATTCCTGTCCTCCCGTATTAATGCATTTACAGTCTTTGCGTGTGTATCCAGCACTGCGATAACCTCCTTTAAATGGACAGTCATTGCCTGGTCCTCCTCTAACTCTGACCCTACCACCGCGTTCCCTTCCCTCAGGATTTTTGGTCCTTTAAACCACTGATCTGCAGCTGCAGCTGCACATTGTCCATGCGGTTGATGAGAGATGTACCTGCGCTAAAAGCTATTGCGACATCATTGAGCACCCCTCACTTCTGCCTCCCCGGACTAACGTTATCTCTCAGTCCCATATCGTACAATCTTTCCCGACTCATATCCCCGTAACTGAGTTCAAAGAACTGGCGGAACATTTCTTTAATAAGCGCCTCATACAGCTGCTCAATTTCCTTTGGACACCACTCGGGCAGATGTACTGCGGTTAGATTTAAAATGACTGACGCGACCGCGTAATGCACCCTCTGGAATAAAACCTTTCCAGTCGGGACTAAAACTAAACCATTCCCTGGGCCTGGTGTGGTGGCTGGACACCTAACTTCTGTCGTCTGTACCGGTGGGGCTGTGGGCAGGGGCTTCCTCTTGTGTGCTACAAGTTCAGTGGCATTTATTGTGTTGGGTCTGGGATCATGCAGGAGTCCATACTCTGATCCCAGCCCCGGCGTTCTGCCATTGCCTCGAAAAGGCAATCAGCACACCTGCTGGGCAGATCTGATCTGACCCCCACATACACACATAAATTCCCTGTTCCTCCTTCCACCACTTGTCCCAGCACACTTCCACTCCCCGCCCTTTGACCCCGTGATCTGTCAGTACATATCGTTCCCCAGTCATTCCCAGTCCGCTGTCTGGTTCCCCGTGTGCTGACTCAATTTACTGAGCCGCCACCACCGTCCCAGGGGAATGTGTCCCTCGCACTTCAAGCATATGCGCTTGCCCTCAGTCACCCCAACCCGTGTGGCTGTGACCTTCAGTCTGGGACACGGTATGAAGCCTCCCCGAATGTGAACCCAGCGTGGCTGGAGTATTGCATCGAATTCGACCCAAGCCACCCTGGCCAACTTTCCTCGTGGAAGTAGGCTGCCTCCCGTCTGTGTCCCCTGCCCTACCCCGCTGTGTCATGGTGGGTCCGTTCCCCCCAGTACATCCGTAGTGGAAGGACAACTCAGCGTCCCCCCTCCTGCTGTACCCTATTCCAGTCAAGCTCCAAAGAACGATTACCAGGGTTATCGCCACCTTTCTCTCAGCTTCCTGTGAAAATACAAAGAAACAACAACCTTTCTCCACAGGTCTGGATTCATCAAAACACACTCTGTAAAAACACGAAACTGAGAAGGAAACCACATATACCGCCATCCGTCTCTGTGTGGCCACGCTAGGTCGCGACTGTTATATATGTAAGCTTGTATTTACTCGGTACAGCCAACAGAGGGCTCATCCCCTGGAGTCCCAAGGGATCCCATAATCCCTTGGGAGCACAGGTATTTAAGGAGGCTTCACAGGTTGGAGAGGCACTCTGGAGACCTGTAATAAAAGACTACGGTCACACTTTATTTTGAGCTCACAGTGTTCAGTCTGACTCTTTCTCCATACACAACTGGCGATGAGAGACAGATAGCAAACCCAAAGATGCAGAGAACAGTGGGCATCCTGGAGAAATTCTTGGAGGGAGATGATTGGGAAACTTTTGTGGAGCGACTCGACCAATGCTTCGTGGCCAACGAGCAAGATGGGGAAGAGAGTGCTGCCAAATGAAGGGCGATCCTCCTCACCGTCTGTGGGGCACCAACGTATGGCCTCATGAAGAATCTGCTCACTCCAGCGAAACCCACGGAGAAATCGTACGACGATTTGTGTACACTGGTCCGAGAGCATTTGAACCCGAAGGAAAACGTCTGATGGCGAGGTACCGGTTCTACACCTACAAAAGGTCTGAAGGCCAGGAAGTGGCGAGTTATGTCGCCGAGATGAGACACCTTGCAGGACATTGCGAATTTGAAGGACATTTGCAGCACATGCTCAGAGACTTTTTCGTACTTGGCACTGGCCACGAAACAATACTTCGCAAACTTTTGACTGTAGAGACCCCAATCTTGAGTCAGGCCATAGCGATAGCCCAGGCGTTCATTGTCACCAGTGACAATATGAAGCAAATCTCTCGGCAGACAAGTGGTGCTATAAGTACTGTGAACAAAGTGATGTTGTTTTCCAATCGTAACGTACAGGACAGGTCACACATACCTGCAGCTACACGTCCGCAGATGTCTCAGAGTCCACCATCAAGGGTGATGAATGCAAGGCCATTAACACCTTGTTGGCGCTGCGGGGGTGATCATCGTTTCCATTCATGTTGATTCAAAGAGTACATTTGCAAGGGCTGTGCAACAATGGGACACCTCCAACGAGTGTGCAGGTAAGCTGCAAAGCCTGTTAAACTGAAAACCACCATGTTGTAGAGGAGGACAGATCCACGGAGGATCATGACGAACCAGAGCCTCAAATCGAGGAGGCAGAGGTACATGGGGTGCACACATTCACCACGAATTGTCCCCCGATAATGCTGAATGTTGAACTAAATGGACTCCCGATGTCAATGGAGCTGGACACGGGTGCGACCCAGTCCATCATGGGCAAAAAGACTTCCGAAAGGTTGTGGTGCAACAAGGCCTCAAAGCCAGTCTTAACTCCAATTCGCACGAAACTAAGAACTTACACGAAAGAACTGATTCCTGTAATCGGCAATGCTACCGTAAAGTCTCCTACGATGTAGCAGTGTACAAGCTACCACTCTGGGTGGTACTGGGCGATGGTCCCATGCTGCTCGGCAGGAGCTGGCTGGGAAAGATACGCTGGAACTGGGACGACGTCCGAGCGCTATTGCCCGCTGACGACACTTCGTGCGCCCAGGTCTTAAACAAATTTCCTTCGCAGTTCGAACCAGGCATCGGGAAATTCCAAGGAGCAAAAGTGCAGATCCACCTAATTCCGTAGACGCGACCCATCCATCACAAGGCGAGAGCAGTACCGTACATGATGAGAGAAAGGGTAGAGTTCGAGCTAGACCGGCTACAAAGAGAGGCCATCATTTCCAGGATCGAGTTCCTATCCTATCTTCCCAGTCCTTAAGGGAGATGGCACTGTCAGAATCTGTGGCGATTACAAAGTAACTATCAATCGTTTCTCCCTGCAGGACCAATACCCACTACCAAAGGCCGACGACCTCTTTGCAACGCTAGCGGGAGGAAAGACGTTCACGAAGCTGGATCTGACTTCAGCCGACATGACGCAGGAATTGGAGGAATCATTGAAGGCCCTCACCTGCACAACACGCACAAATGTCTTTTTGTTTATATTCCCATTTGGAATCTGATCGGCAGTGGCGATATTCCAGAGAAACGTGGAAAGCTTACTGAAGTCGGTCTCGCACACCGTGGTCTTCCAGGATGACATCATGGTCACAGGTCGAAACATAGTCGAGCATCTGCAGAAACTGGAGAAGGTTCTTAATCAACTCAACTATGTGGAGCTCAGGTTAAAATGCTCGAAGTGCGTTTTCCTGGCGTCTGAAGTGGAGTTCTTGGGAAGGAGGATTGCGGCGGACGGCATCAGACCCACCAACGCGAAGACGGAAGGAATCGAGAACGCACCGAGGCCACAGAACATGACGAAGCTGCGGTCGTTTTTGGGACACCTGACCTACTTTGGTAACTTCTTATCGGGTCTCAGCACACCGTTAGAACCACTGCATGTCTTACTACGAAAAGGAGACGAATGGGTTTGGGGCAAAAGCCAAGAAAATGCCTTTGTAAAAGCAAGAAAATTGTTATGCTCGAACAAATTGCTTGTGTTGTATGATCCATGTAAGCGTTTGGTACTAGCATGTGGTTCTTCGTCATATGGCGTCGGGTGTGTATTGCAACAAGCTAATGATTTTGGGAAACTGCAACCGGTTGCTTATGCATCCAGGAGTCTGTCTAAGGCTGAGAGCCTACAGCATGATTGAAAAAGAAGCATTAGCGTGTGTCTATGGGGTAAAGAAAATGCATCAATACCGGTTTGGGCTAAAATTCGAATTGGAAACTGACCATAAGCTACTTATATCCCTCCCTGTTCTTCGAGAGTAAAGGGATAAATACAAACGCATTGGCCTGCATCCAGAGATGGGCGCTCATGTTGTCCGCATACAACTACGCCATCCGCCACAGGCCAGGCACAGAAAACTGCGCCGATGCTCTCAGTAGGCTGCCATTGCCCACCACGGGGGTGGAGATGGCGCAGCCCGCAGACCTAGCCATGGTTATGGAAGCATTTGAGAGTGAGTAATCACCCGTCACTACCCGGCAGATCAAAACCTGGACAAGCCAGGACCCCTTATTATCTCTAGTCAAAAGCTGTGTGCTTCACAAGAGCTGGTCCAGTGTCCCAGTGGAAATGCAGGAAGAGATAAAGCCGTTCCAGCGGCGCAAAGCTGAAATGTCTATACAGGCAGACTGCCTCTGTGTGGCAATTGGGTAGTGGTTCCCAAGAAGGGCAGAGAGACCTTCATCAATGAACTCCACAGTATCCACCCAGGCATCGAAATGATGACAGCGATAGCCAGATCCCACGTGTGGTGGCCCGGTATCGATGCGGACTTAGAGTCCTGCGTTCACAAATGTAATACATGCTCACAGTTAAGCAATGTACCCAGGGAGGCGCTGCTAAGTTTATGGTCTTGGCCCTCCAAACAGTGGTCTATGGTACGCATCGACTACGCAGGCCTGTTCTTGGGTAGAATGTTCCTTGTGGTTGTCGATGCGTACTCCAAATGGATTGAATGTGAGATAATGTCGGCTAGCACATCTGCTGCCACTACTTAAAACCGGCGGGCCATGTTTGCCACACACGGCCAATCGATGTCCTGGTGAGCGACAACGGGCCATGTCTTACCAGTGCTGCGTTCAAAGAATTCATGACCCGTAATGGGATCAAACATGTCACATCTGTTTAAACCAGCGTCCAATGGTCAGGCAGAGAGAGCAATGCAAACCATCAAGCAAGGCTTGAAGAGGGTAACAGAAGGCTCACTGCAGAGTCGCCTATCCCGAGTCCTGCTTAGCTACCACACGAGACCCCACTCACTCACTGGGATACCACCTGCTGAACTGCTCATGAAAAGAGCATTTAAGACAAGGCTCTCGTTAGTTCACCTTGATCTACATGAACAGGTAGAGAGCAGGCGGCTTCAACAAAGTACATACCATGATAGCGCAAATGTGTCATGCGAGATTGAAATCAATGATCCTGTATTTGTATTAAATTATGGACAAGGTCCCAAGTGGCTTCCCGGCACTGTCGTGGCCAAAGAGGGGAGCAGGGTGTTTCGGGTCAAACTTTCAAATGGACTCATTCACCAGAAACACTTGGACCAAATCAAACTCAGATTCACGGACTATCCTGAGCAACCCACCTTGGACCCTAACTTTTTGGATCCCCCAACATACACACCAATGGCAACCGGCACCACGGTTGACCACGAAGCAGAACCCATCATCCACAGCAGCCCAGCAGGGCCCAACACACCAGACAGCCCAGCAAGGCCAGCTGCACAGCAGCTCAGCAAGGGCCCAACAAACGATTCAACAACACCAGCTTTCACACCGAGACGATCAACCAGGGCAAGAAGGGCCCCAGATCGACTCACATTATAAATAGTTACACTATTGACTTTGAGAGGGAGTGTTGTTATATATGTAAATTTGTATTTACTCTGTACAGCCACCAGAAGGCTCATCCCCTGGTGTCCCAAGGGATCCCATAATCCCGTGGGATCACAGGTATTTAAGGAGGCTTCACAGGTTGGAGAGACACTCTGGAGACCTGCAGTAAAAGACTCAGGTCACACTTTACTTTGGGCTCACAGTGTTCAGTCTGACTCTTTCTCCATACACAACATCTAAGACCCTGGGTCTTTTACGGCTCCTTGGCTGTGTGAGGAGGCGACCACGGCGTTCTCGGTCGTGGAATCCTGCTACTCCTCCTAACCACCACCACCGCGGGCTCCTCACAGTCCCAAACTATGGGAGGAAGACCCGCGTCCACTATGCTGTTTACTGCGCCTTGGTGCTTCTTTCTGTTTCTCGCTCTTTCCCCCGGGTTTTACAACTTGCACTGGTTCACATGGAACCACTTTGTGCGCTTCGAGAGCTTATCCGTATATACCATGGGACTGGCCTTATCTACGATGCTGTAGGGTCCCATGTACAAAGGCTCAAGCATGCCGAACATAATTGCGGACCATGACCTGATCCCCTCCCTTCCACTCGTGGGTTCTCCGGGGCTCGAGCAGCAACCGATTGCTCCGATGCTGCTGCCCCATGTTGCTGGCAGCTTGCCAATGAATCTGTTTCATGCTCGAACAGATTCTTGACAAACTTGTCCCAGTTTACCTCTCTCGCCTGCCCCGCTGTGAGAACCAGCGCCAGAACATGGGTGGGTGTGCACATGACCCTACCAGTCATGAGCTCATGCGGGGATTACCCTGTGCTTCTGGAGAGGCTGGCTCGGACCCCCATCAGGACAACCGGCAGGACCTCAGCCCACTTTTTCGGGGACTATGCTGTTTCCTTCCGCAGCCTTTCTTCGATGGTCCAATTAAGTCGCTCCACAACCCCCGATAACTGTGGGTTGTGAGCCACATGCCATTTCCCTTCTATCCCTAGCACTTTCAAAGTAGCCTGCATGACCTGCCTGTGAAGTGGCTCCCCTGGTCGGACTCTACGATCTGTGGCAGTCCCCACCTAGAGAACACTTCCCTCACCAAGATCTTGGCCGTCTCCAACGCTGTGGCTGATTGGTAAGGAAAGGCTTCAACCCACTTCGAGAAAACGTCCACTGGGACCAAACAGTACTTGTAACCCCCCTTTGCGGTGGGCAATGGCCCGATGTAATTGACCTGTAATGACTGCCATGGTCCCTGTACCCTTCTCGTGTGTCCCATGTGAACCTTTCTTTACTGGGTTCGGGGTTGTTCGCTGCGCACACCAGACAGTCTGCGCAAAAATCGTGGACATCCTCCCTCAGTTGCGGCCACCACCATGCCTGTTTGACCCTCTGCCAGGTAGTCTCCAGCCCTGGGTGTCCTGCTCCTGAGCCCCCGTGGGCTATCTGGAGGAATTCCCTCTGGTGCTGTTCTGGGACCTCCCACTGATCTCCCCTGAAAAGCATTCCCTCCTTTAAAGTAACGCTCGCTACCCCGAACGGGTCTTCTACCTTTTCTCCCCTAGCCAGCTGCTCCAGGACAACCTTGAGGACGGGATCCTGTGCCTGGACTTTCCTCAAGTCCGGGCCAATGCTGCCCCTACACTCCCTTGTGTTCCCCCTTTGTCCCAGATCGCTGCTACTGGGCTGGACCCGTATGGGTCCCAAAACTCTCCTGTTTTGGCTCCCTCCTTGGTTAACTCATCAGCCTTTTGGTTGCCTTCCCCTCTGGGCTCTGTCTTGGAATGGACCTTTAATTTATGAATGTAATGGCTTCCCTAGGTTCCCATGGACTCTAGGATCCTTTGCAACAGGGGTTTGGTTGTTAAGGGCTTCCTGTCTGCGGATGTGAAACCACGATGAGACCAGATGGCCAAGTATTCAGTGCACGAATTGCATGTGAACATGGAATCCGAGCAGATGGTGTATGAGGTCGGGAACTTGTCGGCGTGGGTAACGAGTACACCACCGCCGACAGTTCGGCGTGCTGAGCGCTTAGGGTGCTCGGGAGTTTAATGGCCCTAGCAATGCCTGCCTTCGGGTCATAAATCCCACACCCTGTGAAACGTTCCCCTGCTACCACTGAACTGGATCAGTCGACATATATTTCGTGGCCCGTGGGGTGTAACCCGGCCCGAAATCCTATGGCTATGTCCCAAACTCCCTCTACCGAATACTTCTGTGAGAGCAACAAAGTCCAGCTCACTGTGCCGTCCTTTATTCTCCCAGCTAGCGACATCTGAGTGGGGGTATGGTGGGTCAGTAGAATGATCAGGGATGATTCCGTGGAGAGCTGGGAGCACTTCATGGCCCAATGCGTGGCAAGGAGATGCCTCTCGCAATTGGAATATCCCCGTTCTACATCCGTGAGGACTCTTGACGAGTACACCACGGGCTTTAATTTGCCGTGCCGCTCCTGGAGCAGCACCGCACTCAAACTGTCTCCGCTGGCTGCTACTTCCAAAAAGAAGTCCTCCCCCCGATTAATCGCCCCGGCCTGCTCGTTCCCGGTGAACACCACCAGACTGTGTGGAACCTTGCTAGACCAGGGTGAATCGGTCGGGTGACTCGCATGGATCACCGTACTCGAAGCCCCAGTGTTCACCAAGTACTTCCCCTCTACCTTCTCCACTCCCATCCTCACGCATGGTCTACTCCACTCATCGTACGTGAGCAAACACAGGTACTCAGGCTGGGTGCGTGCTAGTCAGAGTGGTGCATTACTGGCGCGGTCGGGATTTCTCTGCTCACAGCAGCATCTACCCTTCCCTGCTCTGGCACAAAAACTGTCTGAAGGGCGGCCACCAGAACATCAAATTGTTCCGCAGTCGGTCCCTTCGCCGCGACAGGTTTTGTCTTAGGCACTGGAGGATCCCTTTTGCCTTGCCCCCTCCTCGGGGCCAGGCAGTCTCTCCTCCAGTGTCCCGTCTTCCCACACCTGAAATACGTCCTAGCCTTCCCTGCACGAACCCCTTCCTGGTGCCTTCCCTTTAACTGGTTTGACCTCCTCCTCCATGCCGGCCTTGAATGCCAGACTCATGTGACGGAGCACATCAGCCTCCGTGTTCTGGAGATCCTCAGGGTCAAAACCAGTTCTCGGACTTTACCCTAATCCGGGGCAAACTCTTTGACACGAGGGACCTGATCCAATGTTTCCTTGGCTCCTCTTGCAACTGCGCTCGGTCCAGCACTCCATGACAGGCTTTATTATAGACCGGCCAGAGCCGGTCCGCAAAAACCTGAGGTGCATCCCCAGCCAGTTGCAGCGTCCTTTCCACCCTGGAGAATGGACTACCTTGGGTGTGACCCATGGCTCTTAGGATTTCCTCCTTTAAGCCCTCTCTGGTTCCCTGCCCCCTCTTGCTTTCGGCAGATGGGGCCTGATACATCTTCCCCTCCAGGAAAAATAATAGCAGCTTGTGAAGCTCCGCTTCGTTACACCCATTAATCCCTCCCACCTGTTCCACCTCCATGAACTGGACCGATGGTTCTCCTTCATTGGTAAGCTTGGGCAACCCTGAAATCATATTTTGCAGCGGTGGGGTTGTGAATGGGACCACAAAATTGCTTTGCAGCGCCCCCTGACCTTGACCGTCTATGGGCGCACCGTATTTCTGCTGCCGTATGGGATACATGGATCCCGGTGCCTCTGGTGGAGGTCGTGCGTCCCTGTCCGGCTCCCACTCCTCACTATCTTCCCCTTCCTCTTCCCAGTCCACCCGGGCTCCCCCCGGGGCCATTAGCCAGACCATTCCTTTGGCCTTGTATAGAGCATGGGTCAAGCTTTGGATTTTCTCTTGGCAGGGCCCGTGATTCCCACTCTCAAAACCCTTACTGGTGGCTACCCTATACACTGTCTTATTATCCTTCAGTTGCCCCTCCAGTCTGTCTACTTTACCCGCTAGACGAGCGGTCTCCTCCCGTGCGACCTGCACATTGAGCTTGGCCTCTGTTACCTGACACTGCAGGTACTCCCTTTTGTTACGGGAGGTTTCCTCCTGTGTGTGCCTCTCCTGCTTTTCTTCGCGCAATTCATCTAAAAGCCTCGTTCCTACCACTGCCCTTGTGGCTGACTGCTCCTCGGACTCTGAGCTCTGCCTTAAGTCTATCAACCTGCTCCCTAAGCAGTTGGACTTGCTTCTGCAGGCATAGGAGCCAGATGGCCTTTTCTTTTGCCTTTCTATGCTCCTTATTCCCCATCCACTCAACGGCTTTGTCCTCCGGACTCTCAGCCCGCAAAAGGTCTAGTACCCACTGTTGTGTTATGTTAACTTTCCCAAAGATACATGAGGAAATCCTATCTCTCATTGTTGATCTCTTGGCCTTAATATCTTCCATAACTCTGTTCAGTACACCCAGCGTCCTGCCGTGGTCACCAGATTCTGTAAATGGTTTCCCTTAGGTGTTTTCGACACACCCCCACGTTACAATATTTCTAGACCTGGGAGTGATTACTGTACTGAAGAGATGAATGAGTCACGGACAAATACCTCGGTCTCAACCAGCAATGCTTTATTCAAGTTAACACACACCTGCACCCAGTAAGAACACACCCTGGTAGTGTAATACAAACAAAGTACAACACGCAGTTTGGCCTGTCTATACATGCCCATATCGTGAATTATCCAATGTCTAAAACCTCCCCCTTAAAACCCTTCCTAAGATTTGGTTGGGAGAACACACAATACCCCCTCACACCGTGGCTGTGATCTTAAAATTGCACGAGCAGAGGTGATGCTCACCGATTTGTTGGCTTACTCGCTGCTTCTCCTGGTGAAAACGTGTCTCTTCTGGTTTCTTCTCTCCATCCCATGCGGAGTGTTTGGTTCTTGTAGAGGAAAAGCAGCGAGAACAAGAGCGAGAGAGAGATGTGGCCACACGGCCCCTTTTATATGCGAAGTCTGTTTGTCTTTTCAGGCCGAATAAAGTTTGTTCTTGTTTTGAGGCTTCCTGTTGTGTGGTTTCCTCTGGCCCAATAAAGTTTTTTCCTTGTTTCGAGGCTTCCTGTTTTGAGTCCAGTGATGGGTATCTCGCTTCAACTGATATGATGCAATGCATGTTGTCAAACACGAGCTGCACATTAACGGAGTAGAAGCCTTTTCTGTTCCTTGGAATCCTCCAAAGGTGCTCGCAAGGCGATGTGGGTACAATCAATGCAGCCCTGTACCTTTGGGAAGCCAGCAATCCTGGAGAAGCCCACAGCCCTTTCACGCATTGCCTGGGAGATCATGGGGAATTTTATGTAGTCATTCCTCCGGGCATATAGTGCAGCAGCCACCTGCCAAATGCAGATATGTGTTGCATGTTGAGAAATGGCACACACATCCCCAGTTCTCACACAGTCTGCATCATTCAGGTGCAGGTACGAATGCCTGTCTCGATAAACCTGACGTGGGCAAGGCCTCCTGCCCAATATCCTACGTGCTCTGAGGTTCCTCATGCAATGACGTCGAATCAATTGTCTCCTCTGTAGCACTATCATGCAGAAGGCTTGCACGAGGTACAGCATTGTCAGTATTGCCCCCATGATTAAATTGTACCTTTGCAAGAAGCTCAAACCAGCAGGACAAAGAGTTGAAGCTTCTTTGTTCTCACTCTCCCCAAGGTCAACGCCCTAGTCTGGACCACACCCAGGTCTGTGCATGCGCAATAGACTTGCTTAGAATGGATAGCTAGGCACTCAAATGAGGGCATTTGGGGCAACGAAGTCTAATGCAATTCTTTAATTTTAGATTTTTTTCGAAGAACCACCCCACCACCGACCGAACGTCTCCTCACCGGGCTTGAGGATTGGCCGGCAGAATCGCTTCTTCACCCAGACACAGGAGCTCGGCAAACAGCCCCCCCCCCCTCTCCCCGGGCTTCTTTTGAAGCCGAGCCCCGAGCCCCTGTGTCTGGGTGAGGGATCGATTCTGCCAGTTGACTCTCTGACCCTCAAGCCCAGTTTGGAGACATTCAATGGTGGCATGGCACTTTGAAAAAAATCTACAATTAAAGAATTGCATTAGACTTCCATTTTCTGAATTTTAAGTTTGAAAAAATTAAGCTTCATGATGCATATTTCATGTGTTCTTGACTCCTTCCAAAACTTCGCCTAAAAACAATGGCGTCTTTCTGCGGCAGTTTTTTTAATGTGCGCTGGTTTTTCTTAAGTGCCCAGAAGGTTGTTTGGAAGTGGTCACATACGCCAACCTAGGGAAAATGTAAGTTGGCCAAACTTGCTTAAATGTGAAAAACTGGTGCAGACACAAAACAGGTTATGTCACAAAAAAAAACCGAAAAAAATCGTAACTGAGTTACGCTGGTGCACAATCTGGATATTTAAATTTAGGCCAGAAAAAGCGGTGCAGATAACTGGGACAAATGGAGCCCATTAACACAAATGTCTGACCTTTATTAGCTTCACCCAGGAATATCATTTATCCAATTAAGGATGCAAAAAGAATTAAAATACACTATCAAACAGCAGATTCACAGGTGGTACCTGGTAAAGTCTGGAATTCCATCTACAGTTGGCTTTTCCTTTCACAATGGACTCAACACCAAAGCAGGCTTGATTGTAAAAAAAAAAGTGATATATTAAAACTATAATACACAATAAACTGCAAATACACAATAAACTGTATGTTGGTTGATTAACTTTATCTCTGTTATTCTTATAACCATTCAGGGTTTGTATTTTTACTTTGCCCTTGTTCTTTAACTTTTCTTCCCTCTGCTGACTGTCCTGGGGTATAGTTCTACAAGGTAGCAACAGTCATTCAATATCTGTCCGTCATGTCTGACCCTAGATGAATGTCTTCTGATGAGACCTGACAAATGACATGTTTAAACATAAGTTTTAGCAGGTTATATAATCATAGTGAAACCTGATCTTGTCCTCACCCAATAGCCATACTACCACTTTCCATTCGGGGTCACTGGACAGCACCCAGGATAAGGAACTGTGCCACCCAGCCCAGGAGACTGAGGCCAGTTGTGGCATTTATAGTGCTGCTCCGGCTGAGATCCCAGACAAGAGACAAATGGTATAAATAGCTCAGTAGCACACCAGGTGTGCTTTATCATCTTAATCCCAATGTCCAAGTCCCAAGATAGAGTAAGCTCCCGTAATTACTACCAACATCCACTTTTAATTAAAATAAACCCCTAACTATTTTGAATCTTCAAATATCTTGACAATATAATTATTTTGATTATTATGATTAAAAGTGCCTTACTTATTCCAAATCTTATTTTAAATTTAATCTGGACTTAAATTTTATGTGATTGTCAATTAAATCCAGCTTTCCAAATTGAGTGGTTGGAAATTATTGCAACCTTTACAGAGCATCACTGGTGGATTGGGTGGGAGACAGGTACTCAGTTTCCTGTGTTACTGGGCTGCAGTACAACTATTGCATTGAGTATCCATTACTAAGCACCAAAAGCAAGTACGGTCACCGGCGATGCCTCACAAAAGCCGGCTCTTAGCACGCGATGTGCTTATGCCGAGAACCTGCATTTGCGATCTGTCAACATTTCTTTTGCCAGATCCTCCGTATCTCCATAGGGAGGACATCCACAGGGCAGAGATTGGGCTATAGCATAGAATCATAGAAGTTTACAGCACGGAAGGAGGCCGTTTTGGCCCATCGTATCCATGCCGACCAACAAGAGGCTATCCATCCTAATCCCATTTTCCAGCTCTAGGTCCGTAACCCTGTAGGTTACTGCACTTCAAGTGCACATCCAAGTACTTTTTAAATGTGGTGAGGGTTTCTGCCTCAACCATTCTTTCAGGTCGTGAGTTCCAGAACCCCACAACCCCCTGTGTGAAGAAATTTTCCCTCAAATCCCCTCTAAACCTTCCACCAATTACTTTAAATTTATGCCCCCTGGTTGTTGACCCCTCTGCTAAGGGAAATAGGCCCTTTCTATCCACTAGGCCCCTTATAAATTTCTGCACCTCAATGAGGTCTCCCCTCAGCCTCTTCTGTTCGAAGGAAAACAAATTCAGCCTATCCAATCTGTCCTCATAGCTAAGATTCTCCACTCCCGACAACATCCTTGTAAATCTCCTCTGTAACCTCTCCAGTGCAATCACGTCCTTCCGTAATGCAGAGACCAGAACTGCACGCAGTTCTCCAGCTGTGGCCTAACCAGTATCAAGATCCATGGTGTGGCCCTGGACAATATGGACCACTTTCCATACCATGGGAGCCTATTATCAGCAAGGGTAGACATCGATGACGAGGTTCAACACTGTCTCCAGTGCGCCAGCACAGCCTTTGGTCGCCTGTGGAATCATAGAAAATAGAAAATAGGTGCAGGAGTAGGCCATTCGAACCTGAGAGAGTGTTCGAAGATCAGGCACTCAAATCTGACGCCAAGCTTATGGTCTACAGGGCTGTCGTGATACCCGCCCTGCTATATGGCTCAGAAACTTGGAACATATACAGTAGACACCTCAAATCGCTGTAGAAATACCACCAGCAATGTTTCCACAAGATCTTGCAAATCCCCTGGGAGGACAGATGCACCAATGTTAGTGTTCTCGATCAGGCCAACATCCCCAGCACCGAAGCACTGACCACACTTAATCAGCTCCGTTGGGCGGGCCACATTGTTCGTATGCCCGACATGAGACTCCCGAAGCAAGTGCTCTACTCCAAACTCCTACACGGCAAGTGAACCCCAGGTGGGCAGCGGAAACGGTTCAAGGACACCCTCAAAGCCTCCTTGATAAAGTGCAACATCCCCACCGACACCTGGGAGTCCCTGACCAAAGACCACCCTAAGTGGAAGAAGAGCATCCGGGAGGGCGCAGAGCACCTCAAGTCGTGTCGCCGAGAGCATGCAGAAAACAAGCGCAGACAGTGGAAGGAGTGTGTGGCAAACCAGACGCCCCACCCACCCTTTCCTTCAACGATTATCTGTCCCACCTGCGACATAGACGGTAATTCCCATATTGGACTGTTCAGTCACCTGAGAACTCACTTTTAGAGTGGAAGCAAGTCTTCCCCGATTTCAAGGGACTGCCTATGATGATGATGATGATGTATTATACAGTTCAAGCATAACCCCCCTGCTCTTGTATTCTATGCCTCGGCAAATAAAGGCAAGCATTCCGTATGCCTTCTTAACCACCTTATCCACCTGGCCTGCTACTTTCAGGGATCTATGGACATGCAGTCCAAGGTCCCTTGATTCCTCTACACTTCTCAGTGTCCTACCATTTAATGTGTATTCCTTTCCTTGTTATCCCTCTCCAAATGCATTACCTCACACTTCTCTGGATTAAATTCCATTTGCCACTGTCCTGTCCACCTGACCAGTTGATTGTTATCTTCCTGCAGTCCGCAGCTTTCTTCTTCATTATCAACCACACAGCCGATTTTTGTATCATCTGCAAATTTCTGAATCATACCCACTATATTCAAGTCTAGATCATTGATGTATGTCACAAAAACAAGCAACCTAGTACTGAGCCCTGCAGAACCCCATTGGAAACATTCTTCCAGTCACAAAAACACCCATAACCATTACCCTTTGCTTCCTGCCTCTGAGCCAATTTTGGATCCAACTTGCCACTTTGCCCTGGATCCCATGGGCTTTTACTTTCGTGACCAGTCTTCCATGTGGGGACTTATCAAAAAAGTTTTGCTAAAATCCATATACACTACATCATATGCTTTGCCCTCAACAACTCTCCTGGTAACCTCCTCGAAAAATTCAATCAAGTTAGTCAGACACGACCTTCACTTAACAAATCTGTGCTGACTGTCCCTGATTAATCCTTGCCTTTCTAAGTGACGCTATATAGCCTACTTTTACCATCGTAAGAGTTTTAAAATATAGCAACATTAAATTTAATGACTCATTTTTAGATTGAAAGCTCTGTCCATTAAGGTAAGTTTATTTTTAATTCGATTAAAACACACCAAAAAAAATTCCCCAAAATATTTATTTTTCTAAACCATTCAATTATATTCAATTTCAATTAATTTAAAATATGTGAATTTTTAAAAATGTATTGTGTTGTGTTTCTTGTTTTAGGGGTTGTTTTCATTGATAGTAGCAGAGCATTTGAAAAGCAGTGACAGGATCGGTCCAAGTCAGCATGGATTTATGAAAGGGAAATCATGCTTGACAAATCTTCTAGAATTTTTTGAGGATGTAACGAGTAGAGTGGACAAGGGGGAGCCAGTTGATGTGGTATATTTAGACTTTCAAAAGGCATCTGACAAGGTCCCACACAAGAGATTAGTGTGCAAAATTAAAGCACATGGTATTGGGGTAATGCACTGACGTGGATAGAGAACTGGATGGCAGACAGGAAGCAAAGAGTAGGAATAAACGGGTCCTTTTCAGAATGGCAGGCAGTGACTAGTGGGGTGCCGCAAGGTTCGTGCTGGGACCCCAGCTATTTACAATGTACATTAATGATTTAGACGAAGGAATTGAATTTAATAGCTCCAAGTTTGCAGATGACACTAAGCTGGGTGGCAGTGTGAGCTGTGAGGAGGATGCTAAGAGGATGCAGGGTGACTTGGACAGGTTAGGTGAGTGGGCAAATGCATGGCAGATGCAGTATAATGTGGATAAATGTGAGGTTATCCGCTTTGGTGGCAAAAACATGAAGGCAGATTATTATCTGAATGGTGACAGATTAGTAAAAGGGGAGGTGCAACGAGACCTGGGTGTCATCAGCCATTGAAAGCAGGCGGTGAAGGCGGCAAATGGCATGTTGGCCTTCATAGCGAGAGGATTTGAGTATAGGAGCAGGGAGGTCTTACTGCAGTTGTACAGAGCCTTGGTGAGGCCTCACTTGGAATATTGTGTTCAGTTTTGGTCTCCTAATCTGAGGAAGGACATTCTTGCTATTGAAGGAGTGCAGTGAAGGTTCACCAGACTAATTCCCGGGATGACAGGACTGACATATGAAGAAAGACTGCATCGAGTAGGCTTCTAGTCACTGGAATTTAGAAGAATGAGAGGGGATCTCATAGAAACATAAAAAATTCTGATGGAACTGGACAGGTTAGATGCAGGAAGAATGTTCCCGATGTTGGGGAAGTCCAGAACCAGCGGTCACAGTCTAAGGATAAAGGGTAAGCCATTGTAATGTCTGTAAGCTTGTAATATTTGTAGCTCCACACTGTGGATGTGCACGTATTGTGTACTGCTAGTGCAGGGTTAATAAACAGAACCAAGCAGATTTCCGGAGGCTTCCGAGAGAGCTGCCTGCCATGTTGAAAGCTGTGTGTGCTTGTGCTCTGTGAATATATCACATTTAGCGATTGAGATGGGATTTTTTTCGGATGATTTAAAGCTCATATTTTGTTGGGGAAGGATTCAGCCAGCCGACAGAGAGACTTTGGAAGTTTTTGTCTTTGGAAAAAAGCTACAAAATCCGAGGTAAAATACAGCACACGGTGTGAACAGCTAGAGATTAAAATGGCCGGTGTAATCGGACATTTGGGGGAATATAGACACGACCGGGAATGTTTTAAAGCGTATGTGGATTGGCTAAAAATGTATTTCACTGCAAATAACATAATCGAAGTTCCAGACAATGCAGTCCAGAACCGGGCTGTGTTGGAATGTAAGAAAGCAATCTTCTTATCGGTGGCGGGTCCGGCACTATACAAAATGCTTGTAAATCTGCTTGTGCCTGACGAGCCAAAGGACACAACTCTTAAAGAGATTTTAATGAAGCTGGAGCAGCACAAAAAACCCCAAACCGTTAGAAATTGCTGAAAGTTAGCGTTTCGGGATTCGGAATCAAAAGGCTGATGAAAGTATCAGTGATTGCATCATTGCATTAAAGAAGCTATCAATGCACTGTAATTTTGGAAACTTTCAAAACCGAGCATTATGGGATTGTTTTGTTTGTGGGGTGAAAAATGATGCGATCAGAAGGAAGTTATTGACGACGGATGACTTGACTTTTGAGATTGCTTGTCAGACAGCGAGGTCGATGGGCAAGGCCAAACAATATTCCCGAGAATTAAATAATAATTACGGTCGTCAGTCAACTGAGGTAAATCATCTGCAGGTTCAAAGTAAAAGACGGTGGGAGCCCAAAGTCTTAGAAACTGGAAATTCTAACAGAGCGTCGAAGTTGTGCTATCGGTGCCTGGGACAACACATTGCCTTCACATATGGACAACTTTGAGCAGAGTGTTTCTTCTGTAGAAAGACTGGGCATCTTGCGAAGGCATGCCGACTGAAGGGTAAACCAGTTTTTAAAGCTGAGTCCAGCGTTCAAAGCTATGAGTAGAAATCCCAAGAGACTACATAGCATGGAAGAACAACAGGACGAGGAGATGTTCGAGTTACATGTCATCAGGAGCATGAGGTTAATGGACAGAAATTCGGAAAGCATCAAAATCAACATAGATGTTGCAGGATTCAAGATACCAATGGAAATTGACACAGGTGCATCTGTGAGTGCAGTACCGGAGTCACTGTAGCTCAACAAATTGCGTGTTTTCCAACTGGAGAAATCCAAGATAGAGCTGCGAGGCTACTCGGGAGAGAAAATTCCTGTGGTAGGTCGTATCACCATACCGGTGAAATATTAAGATCGATTTCAGAACTTGCCTCTAATAGTAATGAAAAGAGACAAGCCTGCCTTACTAGGAAGAAATTGGTTGAGCTCGCTGAAGCTGGATTGGAGTAAGATTTTCTGTGTGGAAGCGAGATTTTCATCAGCGGATGAGGTTATCAAGAAGTATCCGAAGGTGTTCTGTGAAACGGGCAGTCCAATCCAAGGCTTCAAGGCGAGTGTCAGGGTACAGAAGGACGCTAGATCAGTTTACTACAAGCCACGTTCCGTACCATATGTGCTCAAGGAGAAAGTTGAGCAAGAACTCAAAAGACTAGAGACGGAGAACATTATTTGTAAGATAGATCGATGTAATTGGGCTACAACCATTGTTGTTGTACCTAAGTCCGATGGTAAGGTAAGATTGTGTGGTGATTATAAAGTAACCGTAAACCAGGTTCTAGAGGGTAATGTCCCCAATACATTGCCGAATATAGAAGATTTGTTCACAACACTGACAGGTGGTCAAATCTTCCCAAAACTGGATCTTACGAATGCCTACTTGCAGCTTGAACTCGATGAGGAGTCCAAGTCATGTTTGACTATAAATACTCATCTCGGCCTATATCAATTTAATAGGCTACCGTTTGGAGTGTCTGCTGCCCCTGCCATATTCCAAGCGGTGATGAACCAGATTTTGCAAGGTATTGAAGGGGTAGTATGTTATTTGGATGACATACTAATTTCAGCACCAAATAGGCAAATTCATAATAACATATTGAATGGCTAGAGAAGCACAGAGTACGAGTGTCTGCTCGTAAGTGTGAGTTATTTAAAAACTCAGTGAAGTACTTAGGGTACAGGAGTAGACAAAGATGGTTTACATCCAACCATGGAAAAATTGGATGCGATCAGAAATGCACCCACTCCCAGGAATGTCACTGAACTTCGTTCATTCTTGGGTCTTTTGAACTATTATGGGAAGTTCCTACCAAATTTGGCTACAATATTACATCCACTGAATGAACTTTTGAAAAAACAGGTCCATTGGAAGTGATCAAAAGAATGCGATACAGCATTCAAGGAGTGTAAAAGCAAATTAGTAGAGAGCACCATGTTAGTTCACTATGACATATCCAAGGAGATTAAGCTAGCATGTGATGCCTCTCCGTATGGAGTTGGGGCAGTAATCTCTCATGTATTAAGTAGTGGGGAGGAGAGACCAATTGCTTTTGCTTCACACACTCTCAGTGCCAGTGAGAGTAATTATGCGCAAATTGAAAGGGAAGCTTTGGCATTAATTTTTGGGGCCAAGAAGTTTCACAAATACTTGTATGGTCATAAGTTTACCATCGTTACGGACCATAAGCCCCTAACAGCAATCCTCCAGCCAAAGTCCCCAGTTCCAACCTTAGCTGCAGCCCAAATGCAGAGATGGGCTTTGATTTTGTCAGCATATACATATGATAGTGAATACAGATGATCAGCTGATCACAGTAATGCTGATGCAATGTCTAGATTGCCTTCCCCATCACAAGTTACACCCGATAGGGAAGAAGTATTTTATTTTTCATACATTGATGAACTGCCAGTCACAGCTGAAGAGTTTGGTAGAGCAATCAAACTTGACCCAGTGATGTCAAAGGTGTATGATTATATTGCAAATGGATGGCCAAACCAAGTAACAGATAAAGATACACATCCATTCTTCATTCATAGGAATGAATTATCAGTCGATAAAAGATTGTATCATGTGAGGTGCAAGAGTGGTTATACCAAATAAATTCAGGTCCAAATTATTCGGAGACCTCCATGACCAACACTTGGGAAGTGCTTGACCAAGAGTTTTGCATGCAGTTATTTATGGTGGCCAGGTCTTGATAAAGATATAGAGTACATCGTGAGTCAGTATACGACATGTCAATCGGTAAGCAAGCAACCACCATCAGTACCACATTACAGCCATGGAAATGGCCTCCCAGGGTGTGGCAAAGGCTACATATTGATTTTGCTGAGTTAGAAGGACAACAATTGTTCATTGTGATTGATAGCCATTCGAAGTGGGTTGAGGTGTTTCTAATGTGGAAAATAACAAGTAGTAAAACATTGGACATTTTACGAAAATTATTTTCTTCATTTGGCCTCCCTGAAGAAATTGTTTCTGATAATGGACCACAATTTCGTTCAGAAGAATTTGCACAATTCACGAGCAAAAATGGTGTGAAACATACCAAGGTTCCACCATACCATCCTGCTTCGAATGGTGCAGCAGAGCGCACTGTACAAATTGTAAAACGTGCCCTCATAAAATAAATGTTCGATCCAAATCCAAGGAAACGACAGTTGTCATTGGATCTCAAATTGGCTAATTTTTTGATTACATATCAAAATACTCCTCATACAACTACTGGTAGAACACCAGCAGAGTTGTTTCTCAAACGACAACCACGAACCACATTCTCGTTGTTAAAGCCAAATTTGGCACAGTCTGTAAAAGAGACACATTTAAGACAGAAAGAGAATCATGATAGAGGTAGAGTAAAAGAGAGAAGTGTGAAATTAAACTAGGTGGTGAGAGTGAAGAACCATCACCATAAATGGTTAAAGTGGTTACCAGGAAGAGTGGTGAAGATATGTGGTCCTCGGACATATTTGGTAAAGATGTTTGATAATGGACAGGTTAGGTTTGTTCATATTGATCATATTTTACCTACAGACATGGAAGAAGTTGAAGGTGGAAATGATTCAATTATTTCTGATTCATCAGACAGTTTTGATACACCAGTAGCAAATCCTAAATCCAATGTACTGGAAACAAATCCAGGAGAGAATCAGAATGAAAGTCTGAGTCTGAGTCAGGAAAACAAAGAGCCTGAAGTTAGTGAGTTCAAATGAAAATCAAGGAAATTCCATAGAGGAAAACGTTCCTCAGGATGAGCCTCGAATGAGTGTGAAATCGACACCATGTTTGGAAGGTTCTGTTTGAGAGCGAAGATATCCTCTTTGAAACAGAAAACAAGTGGTAAATTTAAATTTGTAAATATGGAAAAAAATAAGTTTATATCCTGTGTTATGTATAAATATGAAAATTTACGTATGATGTTTGTTGTAATAACTTCTTCATTAAGGAGGGAGAAGTGTAATGTCTGTAAGCTTGTAATGTTTGTAGCGCCACACTGTGGATGTGGACATATTGTGTACTGCAAGTGCAGAGTTAATAATAAACAGAACCAGGCAGATTTCCGGAGACTTCCGAGAGAGCTGCCTGCCATGTTGGAAGCTGTGTGTGCTTGTGCTCTGTGAGTATATCACAACCATTTCGGGCCGAGATGAGGAGAAACTTCTTCACTCAGTGAGTTGTGAGCATGTGGAATTCTCTACCACAGAAAGTTATAGAGACCAGTTCGTTACATATATTCAAAAGGGAGTTAGATGTAGCCCTTACGGCTAAAGGAATCAAGGGGTATGGAGAGAAAGCAGGAATGGGGTACTGAAGTGCTTGATCAGCCATGATCATATTGAATGGTGGTGCAGGCTCGAAGAGCCGAATGGCCTACTCCTGCACCTACTTTCTATGTTTCTATGGTAATGGGAACTCGTAAAAACAAAGCTCCCATTATTATCAATGAGAATACAGGGTTGAGCGTCCAAAATCCTGAGTTCCGGAATCCGGTATGTTCCGGAATCCGGGCCGATTGGTAGCAGGGTCGTCCGGAATCCGTAAAATGTTCTGGAATCCAGACCCGCCGCCGCTGCCTGACCTCAGGCCTCGCCTCCATTCGCCTCACCCCGCTTGCCGCTGCTGCCCTTACCTCAGGGCCCCGCCGCTGCCCGACCTGGGCTCGGGTGCTTCCGGATACGTGACGTCAGAAAGACGTTCCAAAGTCCGGAAAAACGCAGAATCCGGAATGGACTCGGCCACGAGGGTTCCGGATTTGGGACGCTGCACTTGTACTCCATCGTGATTGGTGGTCCAGACCCCGTAAGTTGCACAGCAAATGTAGGCTTCCGACCGGAATCCTATGTTCCTCCGGGACCACCAGGTATTTTCATAGATTCTTTTTAGGTCAGAGGCGTTTGTCCGAAGGAAGCCTCAGACCGCAATTTCCCCCCCACCCCCACCCCGAATATAAAACAGAGCTAAATGGTCCTACAATCAAGGGATTAAAACAAAGCTACATAGCCATAGCACATCCAGTGAAAATGGCGATAAATAATCAAGCAGCTAAACAAAAGGCATAGAATCCATGAACTCACCATCCCCAGCCACTGTGGGACCCACCATCCAAGTGGCTCAAACAGTTGTAAACACTTCAGGCTGGTCTCTCGCAGAGATGCCAAGTAGATTATCCTACTCGGCATTTTACCGAGATCCCCACCATTATAGATGCCAGTGTCCAGCCAATTCAGTATACTTCATGTGACAGTAAGAATAGCTAAGTGCACTGGATACAGCAAAGGATATGTGCTCTGACAACATCCTGGCTACCATGAAGACGTATAACAGAGCTAGCTGATCCCTTGCCAAACTGTTGCATTGCAGCTGTGACACAAGTGTATACCTTGTGGTATATCCCAGCCACAAAAAACCCCAGCCAATTACAATCCTATCAGCTTCCTCCCAATCAATTAAATGATTGAAAGTGTCAACAAAAGTGCCATCAAGGGACAATTATTCACCAATTACCAGTTTGGGTTCTGCCAGAATAGCACGACTCCAGACTTGATGTCAGCCTTGTTTCAGACATGGACCCAAGCTGAATGCCAAAGGAGAGGTGAAAGTAGCTGCTCTCAATATCAAAGCATCATGCAAACTAGGAGCCCTGATAAAAGAGGATAACAAATGGCGGTCGGGTAGCTGCAGTCAAACTTGACATATGAAGACGGTTGTGGGTGTCTGAGGGCAATTCTGCAGGAGTTCCTCAACCAACCCGCTTCATGAATGAGCTTCCCTCCACCATAACATCAGGACTGGGGCTATTTACTGAAGGTTCTACAGTGTTCAGCTCCATTCATAACTCCTCTGCTAATGAAACGGCCTATGCCAGACTACAGCAGGACTTGGACACGATCTAGGCTTGGGATGACAAGTGATAGATAAAATTTGCATCACATAAGTGCCAGATAATGACCATCTCCAATTAGTAAAAAGCTTAATCACCTTCCCTTGCCTTACAAGGCACCATTCTGCAGCATCATCATTGCCTATCACCACTGACCAGAAGTTTAACTGGCCCAACCATCTCAACTAGATATGGTTAAAAGAGTAAGGCAGAGGCTGAAAGTGGGGACTTATCTTGGACTATGTTTCCACAACTTGAAGCAGACCTCTGGTACCTTGCATATGGTCATTCTCCATGTGTGAGACAAGGTCATCAGTATCAGCAGGCTAATCTGTCAATGAGGGCAAGGGAATTTCACAAGTGCTTTCACCTGATGTCTATACACAAATACTTTCCAGCAGTTCACTGGATAATGAACGGGAGGAGAATCTTGGCCTACTGTTTTGATGATGTCGCTCAACATTCTATTGGTTTTGTTAGGGTCATAGGAACAGAAGTAGGCCATTTAGTCCCTCAAGCCCTGCTCCGCCAGTCAATTAGTTCATAGCTGATCTGTATCTTAACTCCTTTTTACCGCCTTGATTCAGTATCCCTTAATATCCTTACCGAACAAAAATCTGTCAATCTCAATTTTAGTCTCAACAACATTTTGTGGGAGAGAGTTCTAGATTTCCATTACCCTTGGTGTGAAGAAGTGCTTCCTGACTTCAGCCCTTGTTCTGGACTCCCTCACCAGAAGAAATAGTTTCCCAATCTATCCTATCAACTCCTTTAATCATCTTAAACAGCTCAATTAAGTCACCACTTAATTTTCTATACTCAAGGGAATACAATTCTTAGCAACCTCTCATAATTTAACCCTTTAGCCCAGATATCATTCTGGTGAATCTGATTGCTGCTCTATATTGGTTGGATATGTTGAGCAGTGAGTCTACCAAGACTCCTAGGTCTCTTTGAACTTGATTCCGAGCTATTTCAACCCCATTCATGGACAACGTGTGTTGCCCATTTGTCCTACCTATAGTACTTTACATTTTGATGTCATTCTGTAAGTTCTCGGTTGCCTCATTTGATGCCACTGTTTCTTCTAGTTAGGTATCATCTACAATTTTTACCAATTTGCACTGAGGTTCAGAATTAAAGTCATTGATGTAAGTTTAAAAAGTAGTTGTCTCAACAGAGCCTGGAGCACTGACATAACTCTTCTAACAAGTACCCATTGTTTTCGACGCTTCAGCCAATTTCTTATCCATTCCCCAAGTTTTACCTTGACTCTCCACAGCTTGGAGTTTAATTGGTAGCCTTTCACATGGAACATTTTTGTAAATATTTTTTGATAGTTCAAGAGTCAATTTTCATGCCACTATACCGATTTACACCTAATAATAGGGCAATTGTGCAACCAAACTGCTGCCTCAGTAATGAGCTCGTCAATGACTATCTTTGAAAAGTGCACCTCCATTTAAAGGCTGCTGGCTTCCTTGAAGTAGCAGCAAGCACACCAGATTTCACACCCTTTCAAATATTGAGTTTCCTGTTGAATATAAAATGAGGCCTGACCACTAAAATTGATCAGGCCATCTGCTGATGTCATCGGGTGGATGGAGCAAAACCCCTCTCAGCAGTTACCCGATGCATGCAATATATGAAAATGTATTTTACTCGGAGGGAGGGGAGGGGAGGGGAGGGGTGGGGCGGGGCGGTGTATTGATTTTTTTGTGCATATTTACGTTATTCCATATTATATCTTTTTTACCATATTGCACCCACTTACATTTTGGGGCCAAGTTTCGGCCTGAGTTGCTCCTGTTTTTTTGGAGCAACTGGTGTAGAATGGAGTATCTTCGAAATTTGAATTCTCAGCATTTAGTTTGCTCCAGTTCTAGTCAGTTAGAACAGAACAGTATTTTTTTTTCCAAAAGGGGGCGTGTCCGGCCACTTACGTCTGTTTTCAAAGTTTAGGCAGTGAAAACTTACTCCAAACTAACTTAGAATGGAGTAAGTGAAGATTTTTGTACGTTCGAAAAAATCTTGTCGACACTTTAGAAAATCAGGCATAGGTTACAAATTAGGCGTAGGGAATGGGGGGTGGTTTAAAGGGAAGTTTATAAACATGAAACACTTCAGTTTTACAAATAAAGAGCCATCATCAATAATAAATGATAAATACATCAATAAATCAACCAATAAATCAATCAAAAAAAATTAATAAAAAATTAAAATTTAAAAAATCAATAAATAAAACATTTTCTACTTACCGACTGCAGCACCGGGAGTCCTCCAACAGCGTGCTGGGACGGGCCCCTCCCCCCGCCCCCCGCCAGTATCTCATTCTCTATCTCTGTGTGTGTGTGTGTCTCTCTCACTCTCTTTCTGTCAGTGTCAGTCTCTGTGTTTCTGACAGCGGGGGGTGGGGAGAAGGGGGGGGGGTGGGGAGGGGAGAAAGGGGGGGTGGGGTGGGGTGGGGAGAAGGGGGGGGGTGAAGGGGGGGGGGTGAAGGGGGGGGTGAAGGGGGGGGGGTGAAGGGGGGGGGTGAAGGGGGGGGAGAAGGGGGGGGTGAAGGGGGGGGGGTGAAGGGGGGGGGGTGAAGGGGGGGGTGAAGGGGGGGTGAAGGGGGGGGTGGGGTGGGGTGAAGGGGGGGGTGGGGTGGGGTGAAGGGGGGGTGGGGTGGGGAGAAGGGGGGGGTGGGGAGAAGGGGGGGGTGGGGTGGGGAGAAGGGGGGGGTGGGGTGGGGAGAAGGGGGGGGTGGGGTGGGGAGAAGGGGGGGGTGGGGGGGGGAGAAGGGGGGGGTGGGGGGGGGTGAAGGGGGGGGTGGGGTGGGGAGAAGGGGGGGGTGGGGTGGGGAGAAGGGGGGGTGGGGTGGGGAGAAGGGGGGTGGGGTGGGGAGAAGGGGGGGTGGGGTGGGGAGAAGGGGGGGGTGGGGTGGGGAGAAGGGGGGGGTGGGGTGGGGAGAAGGGGGGGGGTGGGGTGGGGAGAAGGGGGGGGTGGGGTGGGGAGAAGGGGGGGGGGGGTGGGGTGGGGAGAAGGGGGGGGGGGTGGGGTGGGGAGAAGGGGGGGTTGGGGTGGGGAGAAGGGGGGGGTGGGGTGGGGAGAAGGGGGGGGTGGGGTGGGGAGAAGGGGGGGGTGGGGTGGGGAGAAGGGGGGGGTGGGGTGGGGAGAAGGGGGGGTGGGGTGGGGAGAAGGGGGGGGTGGGGTGGGGAGAAGGGGGGGGGGGTGGGGAGAAGGGGGGGGTGGGGTGGGGAGAAGGGGGGGTGGGGTGGGGAGAAGGGGGGGTGGGGTGGGGAGAAGGGGGGGGTGGGGTGGGGAGAAGGGGGGGTGGGGTGGGGAGAAGGGGGGTGTCGGGTGGGGAGAAGGGGGGGGTGGGGTGGGGAGAAGGGGGGGTGGGGTGGGGAGAAGGGGGGGGTGGGGTGGGGAGAAGGGGGGGTGGGGAGAAGGGGGGGTGGGGAGAAGGGGGGGTGGGGGTGGGGAGAAGGGGGGGTGGGGAATCTCTCTATCT